>NC_139506.1:1934694-3134694 GCF_008360975.1 Lichenostomus cassidix
ACGGAGCTCTCCTTCCAGCCTCACACAGAACTGAAATTAAAGGACAAAATAAGCCACCGTTAAATCCTGTTTGTCTGTTTGCACACCAAGGTTTGCAGCCTACCCGGAGACCGTTTCTAAAGCATTTAAAACAGGGAAAACCAAGCTCTGCTTCCATCCGGCGGCGGTGGAGCCTCCGAGAGCTCTCACCGAGACATGCATATTTTAAAAGCTTGGCAGGAGAGGGCTCCAAACTACACAATTAAACAGATTTTACGCACAACGCTCCCCGTACACACCGAGCGCTGCCAAAGCCCATTTCCCTGCAGGAGAGAACCCCTTTGGAGCAATGACCCCGGCTGGCTCCTTCCATTCTGCCGGGGAAAGCACTTGTCTGCCCTTTGCCGCTGCTCAATTGCCCGTAAACTGGGGATTAAAAACAAAACCGGCTTCTTTTGTCGAGGGATGGAGCGGGAACAATTGCCGGGGAAGAAATTTAACCCTCCTGGAGGAAAGAGATATCTGCAGCCCTTGTCTGTGTCCACACGTGGGGTGGTTTGGATACTGCGGCCACCCCGAGCACCCGGAGGGCATCTATTGTGCTGCAGAACAACAGAACCTTTTGAAGGAGTTCAGGCCTGGAAACACACAGAAAAGAGGGCGAAGGAGCAGGAGGAAAAGGTGATGGTGTCGAAGTACCGAGTGGAGGGGCAGGGGTTGGGGTTGTTGGGTGTCACTGCATCCCCCAGCGCCAGGGATGTTTCTTCCCCAAGGCTGAACCCTCCTGCTGGTGCCAGCCTCACTTCTGACCTAAGAAACCCCCAATCACCACCCCTGAGGGAAATCAAACCCCTCCACTGCTGGAGAAGTGATTCCCAGTTGGGATGAGGCACCTCAGGGCACCCAAAATACCCCAAAATGTCCTCAGTGTGCCATCCCAAGGTGGCATACAGGGCTGGAAGAGGAGAACAGATCCTAAAACACAGGCAGAGGGGAAGGGAAACTGATAGGAGGCTGTGAAAAGAGCAAACTGCCAGGACAAGGCTCTGCCGCCCCCGGTGCCCCTATGTGGGGGTTGGGAGATGTCCTTTAAGGTCCTTTTCAACCCAAAGCAGTCTGTGATTCCCTGATAAACTGAAGGCATCCACAGGCTGCATCCCTGTGGTGAGCTTCCCCTTCCACCCTCACTCCCATCCTTCAGTGTCTCTCAGGTGACAGGGATGAAGGGCAAGGGACAGGAGGGACATTGCAGTGGCACCAGGCTGGGATCCCCAAGCGCTGCAGGGAGCCTGTGCTGGCTGTCTGGGCAGTGGGAAATGCCAGCCAGCAGCTCGGGGTAATGCACTTTCCTCCATTTAATGCAATAAGCCGTGGCTGGGTGAGCCCTCGCCTCGCAGACAGCAGCTCCGCTAATGCTAATCCCCTAATGCTGCCCCTCTAAGCACATTAGGGACAGGCGAGCCCAGCACGGGCCAAGGCTCCTCCGTGACTCCCCGGTGGCTGCTGAAGCACTGCCTTGTCCCAGCGGGGCAGCAGAGCAGAGCCACTTAAACAACAGCTGGCTGCGGAGAGCTCGGGGTTTCAGGGAGCTCTGCAATTCCTGGCACAACATGTGCGGCAGCAGCTCCAGAGGAGCCGTCAGAGCAGGGAACAGGAGGTGTTTATCAGAGGCACTGAACGGTTTGGATTGGAAAGGACCCAAAATCCTGCCATGGGACACCCTCCACTGGAGCAGGTGGCTCAGCTTTTCTCACTGAATGGTTCTCATGAGAGAACAGAGAGGGAGGATGCAGAGAAACAGAGCAGAACCTGCTAAGGGTATCACCAGTTTTCCCATTCCAGTTTTTGGGGTGTACCTAAAAGACAGAGCAGCAGTGGTTTCATGTTGTTCAGGTTCAAAAAAATTTTTTTTGAACCTGAAAAAGGGGAAATCTAGGTCAGACATACAGAGGAAATCCTCCCCTGTGAGGGTGGGCAGGCCCTGGCACAGAGTGCCCAGAGAAGCTGTGGCTGCCCCTGGATCCCTGGCAGTGTCCATGGCCAGGCTGGACAGGGCTTGGAGCAACCTGGGATAGTGGAAGGTGTCCCTGCCATGGCAGGGGTGGCACTGGATGATCCTTAATGTCCCTCGCAGCCCAAACCAGTCTGGGATTCTATCAGAGCAAAACTGCCTTTTACCCCAGTGGGTGAATTGGTTTCCTTGTCACCTCTCCCTTAAAGCATCTTTTACTCAATAAAACCCCTTTGAAGCTATTCTGCCCTTACAAAACCAGGCAGGGAGGAGTCAGGAAAAGAAACCAACAACCTGCATGGTTTCTGCTTCTTTTAGATGTCAGAGAAACTGAAAATTGCTCTGTGCCATTTCCAGGAGAACACGTGGTTTCCGTACCCCGTGCAGCTGCCACGGGAAAAACAACGACTCAGAACTCATCTGCAAACTCTCCTGAGTGAGATGTTTCCACTGCTCTTAAGCTCAAACCCTCCTTTTAGGAACAGGCGTGTGGGAAAGCTTTAAGAACAATAAAATTTAATAACAATGAAAGAGAGTAACAATAAAAAGTGAGAGCTTGTAGGCAGAAATGACATTTCAGCCCGCTGGCAGCCTGAGGAAAAGGTACACTGGGGTGTTCCCAGTTATCCCAGACAAGGAATCCCAGTTATCCTGGATGAGGGATCTCAGGTTTGTCACTTCCCTTGGTGTTCCAGAGCATCTCCCTAATAAAGATCACCTGCTAAACCCTCAGCTGATGGGAGCTCTGCAAGCTCCAATGGAACCATCACAGCCCAGCAGCCAAGCAGGGGCTCTGATGGTTATTTTGGGTTTATTGGCTGGGGGGAAGGGAGAGTGCTACAAACCATCCAGACCCTTCTCTGGCTGTGTAAAATCCCAGCTAAGCGCAGATTTTGGCATGGCTGGCATCTCTCAGGACAAGCTCCCCTCTCCACAGCCTTGGGAAATGTGTGACTTGAACAGCTTGGGGCCAAATCTCTCTTTGCTGTAGGTATTTAACATCCCTTTTCCATGTGTTACCTTGAAGGAATTTGTTTTCTTTTTAACCCAAAATCCAGCAAAACTGAGCAGAGCTGGAGCCAGAGCTCTCAAGGCCAAGCTGCCTTCAGCCTGTGTCGTTGGCAGGGGCTGGTTGGAAGCACTAAACCACTGAAATCACCTTTTTAGCACAGAAGTGAAGCAATCCAGCTGCAGAGGAGCAGCAGGGTTTTCCTCCTTTCACAGCACTAAAAAGCAGATAAAATCAGAGGAGCTATAGGATGTGATCCCACTTCATCTAACATGTACAAAAATACCCAAGAGCAACAGGACAAGCTGGAGAATAAAAGCAAGCAGTGCAAAGCATGGGGTTTGTCCCAAAAAAACCCCAACATTCCTTTATGACTGCATTGAGCTCTCCCCCGTGCAAGGCTCACCTGATCCCATCAGATGTCCTGTGGCCCCTGGAGCACACGTGAAGACAAAGCCAGTGATTTTTCCCGGCGGGATTTTTGGTTATTTGTCAATCCTGTGTTTTTCACTGTCCCCCTTTGCTCCCAAAGCTGCCGAGGTTCCCTGGCTGAGCTGCTCGGTGACTTTTCCCACTGGGTTTGGGGTCGTTCTCGGTGGAGCAGGATGAACCTCCATCCCCAGATTTCGCTGCCAAGGGGTGAGAGCAGTGGGTCTGGGGGTGATTATTGCCTATGGGTGCTTTGTTGGGAACAGCAGCGGGACAGGGAACGGGAATGGGGTGCAGAGCCACGACGTCCTGTGGGATGGAGGAGCTGGAACCATCTGGAAAGGTTTTTTGCGGGAAGAGCAAGGACCAAGGGGGATGGGAGAAGGGATGCCATGACAACCTTTGGGGGTTTCCCAGGAAACCATGGTCGCCATGGCAACTGCATCACTCCGGTCGGAATTAGTGACTTCCGCTGGAAGGCGTGTTCGCCACTTTAATCTTCTGGTGATAAGCGGCTGCATCTCTTCCCGAGGCATTGCAAAAAGAGGAGGAAATATCCCTTTGTCTCCGGCTGGGTGGGCTGGAGGCTCCCAGGCGTGGCGAGGAGCCCATCGCGGATCCAGCTCCGTGCCAGCAGCGCTCCCCGCGCCGGCGGCTCCCGAAACCATTCCAGTCTGCCTTTCCTCTCCCTCCTCCCGCACACTGCCCTGCTGCACAGCCACAGACTTGACATTGGAGGAAATAATTCCACCAGGTTACAGGGGAAGGGAATTCAGAATAGAAAATTAGGGCTTTCATTTGTTTTTTTTTTTTTTCCTGTTAAAATCAGCATTGATTGCACTCAGTCTCTGACCAGATTAGAATTTCATAAATGATCTAATGGGGAGAAAAAGGGAATCTGGGATGTGCCCGTAATGGCACATCACATGTTTCAATATTAAGCACCGTTTAACGATGTGGTAACAGAGACTCTCTGCAAAATTAAATGGTTCTATCCTCCCAGCCCCCTCCCAGTACACTCTGCCTCATGTTTTCCTCGTTCCTCCACCCAATCCGGGCTTGTTAATCCAACAAGTGATCTTATGTGATGGAAGGGAAATCGGCTGCGCGCTGCCCTTAGGGAAAGAGGGTGAAATTCGGAAGCAAAGCGAGAGGTTCCCCAAAACCCCAAAAAGCAAAGCAGCCCTGCAACACGTTGCAGAAAATAACACCTGTTTCGACAGTGAGTGTGGTTTGTCTTCATCTTCCTTCTCTTTACCCTTTAGCTGTCCTCTTCTTCGGAGAATTTTAAATCCTTTTACTTTTGGATCTTTAGAAAGGAAGGATCTAAAAAAATAAAGGTATAAAAACGAGGGCACACACAGACCGACGATGGTGCATGTTCCACACAACACCGACACACAGTCACTTTGCATTATTATTGGTATTATTATTGGTATCGTTCCACCGCATCCTCAGCTTTCGCCGCCGCTCGTTCGCTTTGGGATCGCTCTAGACATCCGTAAAGATCTTTTTGATGTTCACACAGTTGGGATTGTTTGTGGTTGTGCAGTTGCCTGCTTTAAAGGCAGCCTGTTTGAATGCACTGTGGTTGACCCCCCCCTCCTCGATCACCATGTACTCGGACTTGCTGAGGGTGGAATTGCTGCGAGCTTTCTTCATCTCCTCGCTGGACGAGAGGTGCTGGCAGCTCCCGACGTGCATGTACTGGGCTTGCTCCTCACCTTCCGTCTCGCGGTGGTAGAAGTAGTTGAAATTGGAGACGATGACGGGCACGGGCAGGGCGATGGTCAGCACCCCCGCGATGGCGCACAGAGACCCCACGATCTTGCCCCCGATGGTGATGGGGTGCATGTCCCCGTAGCCCACGGTGGTCATGGTCACCACGGCCCACCAGAAGGCATCGGGGATGCTGCTGAACCCCGAGCTGGGGTCGTCGGCCTCGGCGAAGTAAACGGCGCTGGAGAAGAGGATGACGCCGATGAAGAGGAAGAAGATGAGCAAACCCAGCTCCCTCATGCTGGCCTTGAGGGTTTGCCCCAGGATCTGCAGCCCCTTGGAGTGCCGGGAGAGCTTGAAGATGCGGAAGACCCTGACGAGGCGGATGACTCGGAGGATGGCCAGGGACATGGCTTGCTGGCCGTTGCCTTGCCGCTCAGCCAGCTCCGTGCCCAGCGTGATGAAGTAGGGGATGATGGCCACGATGTCGATGATGTTCATGATGTTCTTGGAGAAGGTGGCCTTGCTGGGGCAGGCAAAGAACCGGACCAGCAGCTCGAAGGAGAACCAGATGATGCACAAAGTCTCCACCACAAAGAAAGGGTCGGTGAAGGATGACACCATGGAAGTGGCCGAGGACGAGGAGTTGGTGAAGACGTCAGATGGCAGAGGGCCACCACCCGTCCCGAAGGTCCCCCCGGTTCCCTCATAGTCATGGTCATCCCTGAACTCAGGCAGAGTCTCCAGACAGAAGATGACGATAGAGATGAGGATGACCAGGACAGAGACAATGGCAATGCCTCGGGCCGGCCCAGAGCTCTCGGGATACTCGAAGAGGAGCCACACTTGGCGCTGAAACTCCTTCTCGGGAAGCGGCCGCTGCTCCTCCCGAATGAAACCCTCATCCTCCCGAAACTTCTCCATGGCCTCCTCCCCCAGCTGGTAGAAGCGGATCTCCTCGGAGAAGATGTCGATGGGGACATTGACGGGCCGCCGGATGCGCCCGCCCGACTGGTAGTAGTAGAGGATGGCGTCGAAGCTGGGACGGTTCCGGTCGAAAAAATACTCATTGCGGAGGGGGTCGAAGTAGCGCATCCTCTTCCTCGGGTCCCCCAGCAGCGTGTCGGGGAACTGAGCGAGGGTCTTGAGCTGCGTCTCGAAGCGCAGCCCCGAGATGTTGATCACCACGCGCTCGCAGCACTCGTGCTCCGCTCCTCCCGCGGGCTGCCCGGCGGGCACTGCCCCGGCCGGGGGCTGGTCGTAGCGATCCCCCCCGAGCAGCGCCGGAGGATGCTGGGGCTCCTCCAGCAGAGGGTCTCCGCCGCCGCCGCCTCCCACCACGGTCATGCTGCCTTCCTCCCCTTCTCCGCCCTCTTCCTGGGGCTGCTGGGGGGCGGCGGGGGGCAGCTGCTCGGTGTAGCCCAGGTTGTGGTGGCTGCTGCTCGAGCCGCCCCGCGCCTGCCGGCCGGCGGAGGAGGCGGCCGGAGAGTGCAGCAAGCTCCGCCGCTCGTCCATAAAGGTGTGGGGCGGAAGGGGAAGGGGGGGGAGGGAGGATCGGAGAGGCGGCAGCCGAAGCCTCTTCTTCCTCCTCTTCCTCCTCCTCCGGGCGGAGAGGGAGAAACAGCCGCCCAACTCCTCCAGCGGCTGCCGCTGCTCTGAAGAGCTGAGGCTCTTCTCAAAAAATCCGCCCCCAGCCCTGGCACCGCCTCGCTCAGTCACCGCTCCCGGAGACACCCACCGGCCCCCCGGCCCTGCCCCGGAGCCCCCCGCCCGCTGCCGGCACCCCCTGCCCTGCCCCTGCCCGCCGGAGCTCCATCCATCCCCAGTCACCGCCGAGGGGCTTCAGTCTCCTCCCGGGAGCATCCTTGGCTGCTCGGCGGGCTGCAGGCAGGGAGAGGGTGTTTTCCTGGCAGAACCGCTGCCTAGAAAGAGTTTTTCTGCCCTTTCCCAGGTGAAAGGCGATTTTGGCTCCGAGTTTTGGGGTCTGCCTGTCGGTTTTCAGCCACGGTTTCACACGGTGGGAGGCTGAGGGCAGCGGGAAGCCGACAGCGTGGCTAGAACCAACAGTTGTTTTGAATCAGCGTCTGGGTTAGGCTGGGGATTGTTTTTCTCTGTCTAGGAGAGCGTGTGCATGCGTGTGTGTCCATGAGTGTGTGCACACGTGTGGCTGCCTGTGCCTCCCCCCACCAAAATAAACCCGGCAGCCAGGCTGAGCCAGCCGAGGAG
This sequence comes from Lichenostomus cassidix, assembly GCF_008360975.1. NCBI lineage: Eukaryota > Metazoa > Chordata > Aves > Passeriformes > Meliphagidae > Lichenostomus > Lichenostomus cassidix. The sequence continues at coordinate 1,942,068 of NC_139506.1, forward strand.
CTTTCAGGCTGAAACCAAACCTGCATTTCAGACTTTCCATCAAGAAAGCCAAACCCCTTCGATTTCTTTTGCTTTCTTTCTCCCTTCAATTGATCTTCTTAAGCAAATAGTTCAATTGTGAGCAAAAGGGAGTTTTTCAGGCAAAAACCTTCTCTGGAAACACCCAATCCCCAGGAGATGTGCATCATGGACAACCTCTGATCTCTGCAGCCCCAGCTCCCCCCGGATCCCCATTTTTCCAACTCCCTCTGACAGCAGAAGCTTTTTAATCACCAGTCACATGCCAAGGGGGGTTTAGACAATTCAGGGAGCTCCCTGCTTGGGAAAAGCAATGGAATTGGGTTTGGGTTGAGAGGGATTTTAAAGCTCATGTCTTTCCACCTACCTGCCATGGGCAGAGACACCTTGATATGGAGCAAGAGCTCAACCGTGAGAGTTGGGGAGAGGAGAGGAGAGGAGAGGAGAGGAGAGGAGAGGAGAGGAGAGGAGAGGAGAGGAGAGGAGAGGAGAGGAGACCACGTCCTGTTCCAAAGCCAGACGGGTGGTCCTGCCATGATGGAGGTTAAAACCCCTCCACCATCCCCACTTGAGCTCATCATCCCAGTTATTTTTAAGCAGCACAGCCTCCAGAAGGTAGGGAGAACAACAGATGAAAAGATCAAACTTATTTATACTTTAAATCAGAAACAAGCTGTCCAAAACAGCCAGATCTGGGGAGGGAACAGCAATAAATATTGGTGGAAGAGCTGACTCTGGGCTCGGAACAGCAAATGAACAGTGAGGATGGAGTCTGGCTGAGCTGAGCCCACCGACCTCTCTGCTGAGACAGGGGAAACACCCTCTGCCACCGGAAACCAAGGAGGATTCCTGAGGGAATGAGCCCAGCAAGGTGTGGATGGAGAGGTGGACATTCACCCACATCCCCACACAGGGACAGCTGTCTCCAGGCCATGTCACCCCACGCCAGGCTTGGACACAAATCCCTTGTTATTTCCTCCATCCTTGGCTTTAATCCCCATTTTGAGACCTGTTTTTCTCGAGGGTGTGGATCTCCTGGGAGGAGGGAGCTGGGGAGTAGTTCCCCAAAATTCCTGCAGCAGTTCACGGTGCTAACCAGCAGCATATTCCCACTGAGGGCATCCACTCCTCCCTTCCCACCCACAGCATCTCCCAGCCACCCCAAAACCCAGCCAAGGCAGGAAGCAAAGCCCCGCAGCACCATTAACCCTTGAGCTCCCCTTGTTGATTGTAGTTTGGGAAAAATTCCTGGAAGCAACGGTTCACACCCAACTCTGAGGATTTAAGATGAAATAACCATCATCCCCTCACCACATACATTGTGTGCAGCAGTTAAAAACTTGTCTGGCTCATCCCTTTTCCCTGCCAGGATCTCTGCCAACAAATCAGTGTCGTCTGGTCCAAGGCAAACAAACGAGGCTGCCTCAAACCATAAACATTTATTGGGGACACAGGACTCGAGGCACAAGGTGCAACTTCCATAATTGCAGTAATTTACTCTGGATCTGTCAGGGGCAAACTCATCAGGGAAGAGCCACAAACCTTTGGGATGCTGCTTGGAAAAGCCTTTCCTTTAAAAGCAGCGGGATTAAGCCCTCACCCCATAGCTGCAGCGCGGCAGCAGCCATTAACCCTTGAGCTCCGGCAGCTTTGGTCGCGCTGGGGTTTCTCCGGGAGCTCGCAGCCCCCGCACGCCGTGCCCTCCTGGCCCTGTTTACTCCTCCGCTGCTTCCCTGTAATCCTATCAAAGCCAATTAGGCTGTGCCAGGCGAGCAGCAGCGCTGCAGGCAGAGAGCAGCCCAGGGGCAGATCCTCCCCAGCCCTTCCCCTGGGCTCCTGCCTTCCCCTGGCTCCCCAGCCCAGCTTTGGGCAGCATCTTTGGGGATGCAGCAGCAGCATCACCTCGCCGCTGAGCCCAGCCAGCCCCACATGTGATCCCCGGAGGGATTTGCATCCAGGAGCTGTGGCAAGCCCAGCATTTGTCAAGCAGAAACTGAGGTGGTCTAGGTCAGGCTTCGAATCCTGGAGCTCTGAGCTCAAGGGGAAAGGACATCCCTGTGGTGTCCAAGCTGGCCAAAGCTCTCCTGTGTGAGCTGAGAACTCAGTGCAGCACCCAACCATCCCCTCCAGGCTGTGGTTTGCTGTCTGATGCGAGATGTCCCAGCGTTCCTTCTGCAAATTTCCTTCTGCTGTTTCATCCATCTCTTCTGCAGCATCTGGTTTCAACAAATTGAATTTTGTTCCTAACGGCCATTTAAGAAATCCCCCAGTGCAATGAGCCACAGGCTGCCCTGGAACAGCACATGCAGTTTCTGTGAGGAAGCAGAGCATGCAGCTCTCTTCCCCTCCCTTAATGGCCTTCTCAGGGCACATTTCCAGGCAGAGGGGACACACAGCTTCCCTCTTGCCACAGCCAGACCCGGACACGATGGAATTCCCCCAGAGTCCCTCCACAGGGGAACATGAGCTGCACAAACCCCGTGGGACCTTCACCCCAACCCTCAGTTCCTCCCAGCCATGGGGCTGCCTCAGCATCCTGCTTGCACTTTGAAATTTTCCTTCCTTCTTGATGAACCCCAGTGCCTCTCAGGAAGAGATTTGGGGTTGTCCTTCTCCCTCCAGAGCTCCCCATGTCCCCTGGTAGCACCAGCAGTTGGGCAGGGTGTACAGAACCCAGCCTGATTGTGAGCAGGATCTCACCCACCCTCCCCTCCCTCCCATTTCAATGGGAATTCTGCTTCCATTGATAAATCTGGGACAAATCTGCTCGTCTTTATTCCGCAGGATCAGAAACCTCTCAGTGCAAACGAGGTTACAGTAATACCTTAATGCACTGCAAATGCATTGTCTGGCCTCCCACAGCAAACCCCAACTGCTCCAGCAAGGCTTTAACTCCCTCCAGGTTTGTCCTCTCAGAAACACAAACCCTCCTGTGCTGCTCAGAATGGAGAAACGCTGTGGAGAAATGCTCGAGGTTGTCACTTGGGTCACCAATCACAGCAGCAAACACAGTTCAGCATCAACCTAGCTTTCTGAGATGAGCTTGGAGCAATCACAGAATCACAGAATCACATAATCATGGGTTTGTTTAGGCTGGAAAAGCCCCCTAAGGTGATGGAGTCCAACTGTACATCTAGCACTGCCAAGGCCACCACTGTCCTGTGTCCCCAAGTGCCACATCCACATGGCTTTTAAATCCCTGCAGGGATGGGGACTCCACCACTGCCCTGGTGAGACTGTGACAGTGCCTGGCCATGTTTTGGGGAAGAAATTTTCCCTAATATCCAGCTTGAACCTCCCCAGCACAACCTGATGCCATTTCCCCTTGTTCTGACTCAGTAATTGGGGAACAAGTTGAACAACACAACCTGTGGCTCCAGACTGGCCAGTCCTGCCATCCTCCCCTTCTCCCTTTGGGGACAGGAGGTGCAATCATCCCCACAGCCCCTGAGGCTCACACCCTTCCAGAAGAACTGGGATGCTATTCCCAACCTACACCAAGATGGGATCATCACATTCCCAAAAATCAGGGATCCTAACTCATCTCACCAAACCACAGAAGCATCCAGTGAGGGTTCCCCCTCTGGGGTAGAGACAAATTCTCCACCAACGCCACGCAGGGAGGCAGCGGGAAGGATGGGAACTGAATGTTGATTTCCCAGGATGGATTTAGTGCTCTAACTCTGGAGCACACCATCCCTATTCCTGTCTCTGTCTTAGTCAGACTCCAGGTATAGCTCAGTCGTGGAGAGAATCCTTCAATCCCTCCGTGCCTCAGTTTCTCAGCTGTGCATCGAGGGAGTATTTCTCGCCTCCCACCTGGAGTCTATTTCAATCCTACACCAGAAGCTTTTCGCTGCACTCACAGTTGCAGAGTTGTTTCTCTTTTTCAGTTGAGGGAGATACTGAGATTGGGGAGAGGGAGGAAATCCAACGCTGTGGAAATCCTGCGGTTTGCTCAGCCCTCTGCACAGGTGGGAAGCATCACTGGGAGCTCCACAGGGAAAGCTGATGGATATTTAGCACCAAGCAGGACCCCAAACACCCTGGGATCCTCTCCGACTGCTGGATGCCTTCAGAGAACAGTCATGGTGGGGGGAAGTGAAAATTGACACCCCAAAATAACCGTGGACAGCAGCTGTTTCTCACTGCTTGTTTCCCACAAAGCTGAGGATTGAGCAAGAGCATTTCTTGGGAAGTGAATAACAAGTTCCGGTGGCTGAAAGAGATCAGCCAAGTCACTCAGCATCACCATCATCCATCAGCTTTAACGGAGCTAAATCCCATCCAGCCTTCAGGGATCCAAGGGTTACAGCTCAGGATGGAGTCAGACCTGTTTCAGCGTCCTAAAAATGTGATTAACGGGGTGGGATTATGATGGGCAAACAACGTTAATGCAAATTCTGCTGGAACGGAGATCACATTCCAAAGCCTCCACAATGACAGCGAAACGATACCCAACGACTCCTGTTGCAGGGCATTATTTGGTCATTAAGGGCTAAGATTACATCGACAAAGCAATTTAACCACAAATCCTGGGAGACAAGAGTGTTTTCATTACCGATGTCCGCGGGAGGGGAAGACGAGCTGCGTGTCAGAGAGGGGAGCAGGAAAATCAGGGACATCTCAGGGACTCCAGGTGATGCTGAGCCTCGGTGTGAAGATGTGAACTCCCTGATTTCTGACAGTAAAAAGCATCCTGTGGGGCAGGGGGGACTGTCTGGCCCCTGAATAATTTATTGCATGGATGTCACTCTGGTTGTGGCTGGTGACAGTCACTCAGTGAGGTGGCATGAGCCTTCAGAGCCTCCCTAAGCCGAGCAAAGCCATCCCACGGCAGGGCAAGCTCTTGGTGTCAACCCTACAACCAAAACCAGCAACTGATCTCCCTCTAAATCAGCGTGGTTGGAGCAATTTTCCCTAAAATATGGGCTCGGTATCTTTCCAACAGTATTTTAAGGTGAATTTTCAGAGGATGTTCAAGACAGTCTGGATGAATTGGTGCCTAACTCCAATTGGTGCCTAACTCCAGCTGCACAAACAACTCTGTTTTTAAGGAAAATGGTTTTGCTTTCCATAGAAAACCCAGGGAATCTGTAAGCCACCTCTGTGCCACAAAGCATCCCTTGTGCAGGCTCAGATGTTTATTTTTCAAACACGCCCTCTCCACCTTTTCCCCACTCTTTAGACAGTTTTATTCAGCGAAATAAATTGCATCAGGGAAATGAAGCAATTTTTGCCGTGTTGGGCAGCTGGGCTGGAGCCAAGTGTGACCCTCCTCTGCCCAGCACCAGGCACTGGAGCCTCCCAGCAATGAGATCTGGGTGAGGAGGAGATTTTGGAGGGCAGGGAGCTGTCTCAGCCCAGCACAGATCCCGGTGACAGCCGCAGGGCCGCCTGGCACGCCGTCAAGGACCTTCAAACTGGGTTTTGTCACTTGGATTTTTCCGCCTTTCCGCGATGCTCCCGATTTTTCTGTGACTTTCCATTTGCTCGTTCAGTGAACATCGTGTCAGGGAGGAGGGAGGTGGAATGGGAGGCTGCAGGAGTTGGACTGCCACAGCCCAGGGGCAATAACGAGGGGTGAGGCATTGCCATCGTGGTGTGACCAAGGGAGACATCAATGTCCATCAGTGACATGTTGATGGGGAAGAGCCACCATTTATTGAGTTATGGAATCCCAGGGTGGTTTGGGTGGGAAAGGACATTAATCCCATCCTGTTTCACCTTCTGCCATGGCAGGGACACCTTCCACTGTCCCAGGCTGCTCCAAGCCCTGTCCAACCTGGCCTGGAACACTTCCAGAGATGGGGAAGTCACAGCTTCTCTGGGCAGCCTGTGCATCAACACCTTCAGCCTGGGGACAATCCAGCCCTAGGCTTGTTCTCCAGAGCATCCCAGAGCCTGAAGGAAGAACAGAATTGGGCAGCCCAACCTGTCTCTGGGTGCCCCCAGCCCCCTGCAGCTATGGAAACCCAAAAAACCAAACTGAGGAAACTCTGCTTTGCACCAAAATCACACACCAGGTCTGGCACGATGTGAAACTGCTGGTGGTTAAAGCAGGGAACACACAGGGAAGGGAAACTGAGAAGAGAGAGAAAATCCTCTTTCATACCTCATGTTTTTATGCCTTCTAAGACACACAGGAGCAAAGTCACTGTGGTAGAATTACCCTGAAGCCATCAGACTTCCATTAGAGTTTGATAAAATCATGGAAAGAAACAGAGTGACTCTGGCTGGCTGCAGTGAGAGAGCCCTGAGAGAGACCAGGGTGCTCCAGAGGGTTGGATCCCCCAGCCACTCCATCCTCAGGCTCTTGGTCTCAAAGGAAATGACTAAACAGAAAATTCAGACCTGCACAGGTCACCAGGCCAAGGCCAGCAGTGCAGCCCCAGCTCCCTGGGTTCTGCTGATTGGTTCATGTTTGGGCAGTGCTTTGAGAGAAAAAACCACACCATGAATACAGGTCTAATATTGTCATTATTCCCTTTCCAGCTGGAAACCCAGAGGAAATTCTCTTCTGCCTCAAGGCCCTTCTGTCAGTGCTCCCCATCCTCACGGCCAGTTTAACCCTCCATCACCAGTGCCAGGAGCTGGTTTGCTATAAAACCTTCCCTCAGCTGTAAGGTTGTTATTGAAGGGTCATTCTGTGCAGGAGAAATGAATTTGCTTGCAAACACAGGTGGGGATTTTGGCTTGAGCTGCAACATCTGTATGCTGGTAGAGCTGCAGAGCCTGCAGGTAAAGCTGGAGCTCCCAAATGCTTCCCAGGCTTCATTTCCAGCTGGAAAACCCAAACCAGCAAAGGTTTGGAGCAAAGGAATTTGTCTGCAAAAGGCTGAAAGACCCGAGCTCTGCAGCTCAACCCTGTGATTTATTTTTAATCAGATTTCCTGTCAGCTGCAGCACTTCTGGGGAACCCCCTGAAGCCCCACTCAGAAATCCCCTGCTTGCCAGGCTGAGAATGGGGTGAGAGGGAGCAGATGAGTCTTTTTTTGCCTTCTTAATCCTCCTGCCAGGACTGGGGGTGTGATGGGTGACAGCCCTGGCAGGAGGTGACCCATGGGTGCCACAGGTCACTTTGCTCACCACATCCTTTCAGACAACAGCCAGCAAAAACAAATTCATTCTGAAACAATTATCACAAGATTCTCTCAAACGGCTTTTCTTACACAACCCCCAAAACCACCACGTTCCTCTTCTCCTTTTCTCTAAGCCCCAAATGACAATATAACCACTTTGGGGGTGGCTTTTCTGTGGAAAAGGAGGATTTCTGCAGGCTGCCTTTTGCTTTTGCTTCGATATATTCGGGAAAAACATGTCCTGGCTCGGCTTGGGGACACCGGGAAGGCTGATCCGCTCTGTCACCTGTGACAGTCACCCCAGCAACAGCTCGGCTGCCGGCAGAGGCAGGGAGGATGCTGACTCACTGCCTGCCTCGCTTGTGCAGCTCACCCTTCACAGAAAGCACTGCTGAAGAGCTCTCCCTTTCCTTTAACCCTGCCCTGAAAAAAATAATTAAGAAACCTGAATTGTAAATGGATGCACAAGGAAAAGGAAAAAAACAAATCAGCCACTATCAAAGAGAGGTTTCATTCCACCAAGGAATTGGTTTGGGGTCCAAAGGCAGCGCCCACTGTTAATTGACTGAAATAATTGCATAGAAATGACTGTGAGATGGAAGAGTTTGCTGCAGATATAAATCACTGAATGATTAACAGCCTGGAGACGGCAAGAGAGGGGAGGAAACTTGAGGGGCTTTCTTAAGGCAGGAACTCTCCCCAAAATGACCGAAAGTCCCTTCTTCCCTTTGACCCTATTTCGGTTTGCTGCTTGCCTTCCTTTTTAATGTAAATCTGGTGATTTCTCTGCTGCTTTGTTCCCCTTCTTCTCTTGAGGAAGCACAAAATGAGATCCAGAACAGCCTAGAGAGAGGAAATCACTTCATTTTGCCTTTTTCTCACAGCTTTTCCTCCTGGTAAATTCATTTTGGCTGGTGAGTGATGGGAGCAGAGCAGAGGATGGAGATTCCCGAGGGAGCAGGACCAGGGGTGGCTGGGAGAGGAGATATCATGGAAATCACCACCAGGACATGTTCTGCAGCTTCCTCCTCAGCAGCAAAGCTCTGTGACACTCCTCCTAATCACCAGGCAATTTGGAGATGCTTTTTTCATCACTAGGATTTATTTCTGCATTGTTTCCTCCCTGCCGAGGAGCACCCAGGTGCCCCTGACACACAGCAGTGCTGCCCTGGCCAGATGTGGCCAGATGTGGGCTGGGCTCCCTCTGTGCTGCAGTGCTGGAAGACCCTCACTTCCAGTCCCAGGGTGAATTCCCAGCCCTCGTGCAGCTCAGAGCCAGAGAAAACCCTGCACGAGATATCAGCATTGCTATTATCTTCCAAACCCTCCGGAGGTGCCTGGAGATGCCAGGGAGGGGGAGAGGCAGAGGATGAGTTGTGACTCACGGCTGGGAAATGCACGAGGGTGGCAGAGCCTGGAGGAGAAAAATCAACCCAAGAATCCCTCCGTGCTCAACAGTTGTCACGAGCAGAATCCAACGGGGAAATCCTGCTAAACCCTCCTGCTCCTGCCACACACAGAACCACCTTCAGCACGGCGGGGATGCAGCAGTGCCAGAGCCCAGGGCTGTGGGTGAGGTGGGGCTGGGGAGATGCTGAAGGAGCTCTGCTGGCCATAGACACCCTACACACACCCTACACACACCTTTCTTCCAGGTGACAAACCTCCCCAGGAGCTCCTGTCCCAAAAGGCCAAACCCCTCCATCATCCCAGAGTCACTGAGGTTGGAAAAAAACTTTGAAACCATTGAGTCCACCCTGTGCCTGATCCCCACTCTGTCCCCAGCCCAGAGCACTCAGTGCCACCTCCAGCCCTTCCTGGGACACCTGCAGGGATGGGGACTGCAAACCTCCCTGGGCAGCTCCTGCCAAGGCCTGAGCACCCTTTCCATGGAGAAATTCCTGCTGCTGGCCAAGCTGAGCCTCCCCTGCCCAGCCTGAGGCTGTTCCCTCTCATTCTGTCACTCATTGCCTGGGAGAAGCAGCCGATCCCACCTTGCTACAACCTCCTTTCAGGTGGAGAAATCATCTCCTTTCAGGTGGAGAAATCATCTCCTTTCAGGTGGAGATGCTGCCGGCAGATCCACCTCCTGCTCCTGCTCCTGGCACGGGGAATGAGTCAGAAAATGTGTTTTTCACCCTGCAGCTGTACCTGCCTGTGCCCATCGTCTGCCGCCTGCCTTCCACGGGAGCTTTTAATAGCTCTGCCATGGCAGCAAGGAGGGTGAGAAGCGTCTCTGCAGCTGAATTGGAAATGCCTTTTAATGAGGATGATTCAGGGTAGCTCCCAGCCCTGGTGTCAGCCCAGGCACAGCGGACACGGAGCTGATATTTCACCGCGAGGAGATTGGAAGGAAAGCTTCGGGCTGCTGGAGCCTGCAGGGTGGAGGAGAGAGGGAACTGGGGCCTCAGGCTGATCTCTGCTCGTCTGAATCCAAAAGAAAGGGATAAAAGGAGGGGTTGAGCCCCCAAAGTTGGCAGGAATGGCTCAAAACTGATGTGAGCAATAATGCAAACTCCTCCTCCACCCACCCAACTCAAGGACAGGGATAAAGCCACAGAGCAGGGACAGGAGAAGGTCCTGCACCTGGATTTTGGAGGCTACTTCACCATTTAAAGATACCTGAACTGCAAATCTGGGTCGGGGAAAAGCCAGGAGGTTTGACACATTGCCCAGAGCAGCTGTGGCTCCCCCTGGATCCCTGGAAGTGTCCAAGGTGATGGGGAAGCTGTGTGCTAATGTCTTTACAAACAATTGGGTGGGTGGAGGGAGGGATGGGTGTTAAGGTCTTTGAAACGGGTCTGTATGTCTGTTGACTGCAAGCAGCAGGTTTGGTACAGAGCACAGCCAATCTGACTCCTGCAGCACACAGTGGGGCTGCACAAGACTGACTGTCTGAGCTGTGGGGTACAATGACAGGTTCAGCGGGATATGAGGTTCGGAAAGGCTGTACCTTCCCAGTACCTCAGCCAGTGGGAAAGGAAGAGGAAGGCTGGGAGTATGGGATAAAAACTCCCTTTATTCAAATAAAGTTGCAGGACTTCTCTGTCTCCTATTTGGACATAGATCTCTGGCGTTTGTGGATTAATTTTCCTGACAAAGGCCAGGTTGGGCAGGGCTTGGAGCAGCTGGGACAGTGGAAAGTGTCCCTGCCCATGCCAGGGGGTGGAGTAGGATGGGCTTTAAGGTTCTTCCAGCCCAAACCATTCCATGACTCAGTGCCCACATCTGGTTTAGCCCACCGTTCCTTAGCCCGTGAAACAGATAACTGGGACTATTTATTTCCCAACGTAATGCAGAAAATCTGGGGGGAAAAGGACTGAACCACACGTTCCCCATCCCTGTCACCGAGGCTCTGCCATGCCCTGGGGTGCCTCAGTCTCCCCGCCTGTTTAAAAGGGTCGCAGGTATTGCCACTCCTTCCTGGAGTGCCCTGAAATCTAGGAAAGCCGTGATTAGGGGTGGCAATTATAATTATTCACACCCTCCTAATGGATCTTTAGAGCCCATCAGGGCTGTGTCTGGATTCTAACATTTGTTAGAAAGAGATAAAAGCTTTTTTTTTTTTTTTTTTTTCCCGCTGATGGTGTGAAGACTCTCGGGCTCCCTTTGATGCGCCGTGGCTTAATAGCCCCTCGGTTTGATTAATTCTCATTTCTGCCGTCGGTGTTTGAGAGCTGCCACACAGACTTTGTGAATGGATCGGAGGAGACAGAGCAGCGATTCCCAACCCCAGAGCTGCTCCCATTCTCATCAACGCCAATCCCTGCAGGGCGAACTCCCAGCCCAAAATAGCAGCGTTTATAGCGACAATAAATAACGGGGCGGGCGCTAGGAGCCATGAAAAACCTCCGACGGGTGCGGGGAGGGGTGTGGATGTGTGCGGGAAGGTCCCAAAAGGCGAGTGACAGCAATCAGCGAGGCTTTTTGTCAGCGTGCAATAATTGAATCGTTGCGTACGGACGGATTTAGACCCTCATTATGCGTTTGGCAAGTACTTGGCATAACGAATCCATTTAACACGGCACATGAGACTCGAGTAATTCATAATGAAACTCCAAATCAAGATTACAAGGCAAGGCTGAGGCTCCTCAGCAGAAATTAAGGGGATGGAGAGGCAGTCGGTGCTGGGGATGAGCAGAGGGAGGGGAATAGGCTGGAGGGAAACTCTGCCAACCCCCCTACATGGCCTTGGATCCACTTTTTGATCCAATTTTAGGGGCTCTGCACCCCAGAACTGCAGGTGTGGCATTTCTATTTCAGAGTTTTTTACTCTCCTCTCACAGTCTGGGCTGTGCTCACTGCTGGCTCTCCCTGGCTCTGTCACCTCTTCTCTTTTTCTCCTCAAGAAAAACCCCAAACTTAACCAGCTCTTCTCCTCCTTTCCCCCACAAAATCCCCTTTCCCACATGGCCTACGAGCTCTGTCACCCTCTCTGCTGATCCCAAATACTCCCCCACCCCCCAAAAATCACAGTTTCTGGGCTCCCAGCACCGAGATGGGGCAGAGGCAGCAGGTGAGTCGCGTGGGTGAGATGAGGTACCCACGGCAGGATTGGAGTGTAGATGAAACACTCAACCCAGAGAGGCTTCAGGAACATCCCCAAATCCCAAATCCATCAGAAAGGGCATGGAAGTTGTCCAGGAGGCCTGCAGCAGGGCAGAGCCTGGCATAACCCCTGCTTAAGGCCAGCTTTACTCACCCAAGGCATTTGAGGAACACATCAGCACATCCTCAGAGCATCACTCCGCTCAGGATTTACCTCTGTGCATTTTAGGAACGATCCAGCTGGGATTCAAAATGCCTCCCACCCTTTATTATTTAAATATAGGTTTTCAGGCTAACAGGGAAAAAAAAAAAAAAAGAAAGAAAGACGGAGACAAGGCTTTGCTCAAGTAGAGCTGAATAATTAGGGATGACTAATGCCATGTCCTGTGGGAAAGCGCAGAGGAAAGTCTTGCCAGGCTGCAGACCCTGGCTGGTAAAACCTGCTGCTCCCCAGCACGGGTCACCTGGGGTTTCTGGGACACTGCTGGCTCCAGTTGACAGCCTCTGTCTTCTGAGGCCCCAACAGGCTGCTCTGCTCCCTCAGATAAATGCTTATAAATTTATTTAGCCTGAGGAGCTGCTGAATCCCCAGGGGCTGGGCTGGGCTGGGATCCCCTGTCTGCTGCTGCTCCTTTGAAAAACTCCCAGATAAACAGAACTGTGGGATTATCCCAGGATGGATTGGGTGGGAAGAGACCTGAAAGTTTGTGGCTAGCACAGTTTTTCCCATGGGAAGTTTTCTTGTGTTTTTGTAAATAAAGATAAAGTTTGGATGTTTTGGAACAGTGTCCCAGAACTTGGGCAGTGCAGGCCTGGCCAATCAGGCCTGGGGGAAGGCTTCTGACTGACCAATCTGGGTAACTTTTGAGAACTCTATAAATGTGATGAAATCAAAACAATAAAGATCATTCCTTCTTGCCACTGAGAACCGATGCATTCATTACTCTGCTAGCTGCTCAACAGCGACAAAAGTTCATCCCATTCCAAGGCCAGGGACATCTTCCACAATCCCAGGTTGCTCCAAGCCCCATCCAGCCTGGCCTTGCTCCAGGTGTTCCCTGCTTAACCTCTATTTCCCCCTTAGAAAGATTATGAGGGGAATTTTTCCGAGGTAATTCCAACTCTCAGGCTGACAGCTCATCCCAGCTCCTGGTTTCACAGCACAGCATTTGCTGCTCCCTGCAGTAATTCCTGGTTGGAGGAATTAGAGCTGCTCTTGTAGGGTGACAAAAGGATGTTACTAAGCTCCTGAAAGGCAAGTGCAACCCTTAATCTGTATTAAAACATAAATCAGGCTATGAAAAATATTTGGGATCCTCTGATATTCCCACTGCCGCCCAGGGCAGGTATCAGGAATAGTCAGCAGCAGCTCCAATGCTTTATTTTTTTTTTTTTTTTAAGATCTCAGACAAAAAATTAGAGATCTGTGTGTGCAGCACATTCAGTGCAAGAGATTGAAAGGAACAACATCCCATCCAGTGTCATGGTGGAGTAATTTTGGCTGAAAGGCATCTCTGGAGGGATGCTGTGCACAGGAACCCTTAAAACAGGCAAGAATTGTGTAAAAATATTCATGGAAACTCACATGTTATGACAAATCAATACTCATTGCATTCAGTTTCATTAGACATATTTATTTTTTAAATTAATGCTGAAGTTCTTAGAGGTTCAGGATTCATCCTCCAAACTGCAGGGATGAAGTTACAACATCCTTTACAAAGTTATTCTGTCTGTTTTCCAACATAAACCCCTAAATACTCAGTGTTATACCAACAATGCCACAGCCTGCACAGGTTTTGTTTTGGACAATATAAAATCTTGGTGGGCTGTGCTGTCCCTGAAGTCACAGCAACCTTCCAAAATTTTGGCCAAATTAAAGCTTCTCCTGTCCTGCTCATATCTCCCAGCTGGATCCATACGGATCTATACAGCAAATTCCGAGGAATCAACTCTTTCCTGTTCCCACATTTTCCCCCAAATGTCTCTTTTTTTCGATGAAAACACTTTGCTGCATTTCTACTCTCAAAGCAGGTTTTTTCTGCTTCTTCTAAAATCTGCTACAACTCAACAGAAGATGAGAGAAATTCATTCCCCAAAATGTGTTCACAATTCTGCTACCTAAAATACCTCCTAGGACTCAAAACCAGAATGAAGTATTCCAATCTTATCCACGTTTGCCAATTCTTATAAATTTATTTAGAAAGCTACAATTCCCAGGAAACCCCCAGAAAAACTGAGGAAGAAAAAAATCAAAGGGGGAAATCACTGGAAATAAAAAACTTGGGTCACATCCAGCTTTAAGGGAACTACTGCAAATATGGAGTTTGTCTGCAGAGAAAAGCCTGGACTTGGAGCATCTCTAGTGAGATTGGAGAGTTTGGATGGAAAAAAGGGAATTTGATGACCTGAGCCAGCAAGGGAATGTGTGTGTGAAACCACAGGGGTTCACTGGGACAGTTGGGACATGGGAAGTGTGGCCTGTGTGCTTCATTAGAAATTCATGTGGTCCAGTGATGTTCTTCTTTAATATCAATGAATTCCAGGACCATTTCTGTTGGAAAATCCCTCTAGGATCATCAAGTCCCATGTGCCCAATGCCCACCTTGTCCCCAGCCCAGAGCACTCAGTGCCACCTCCAGGCCTTCCTGGGACACCTGCAGGGATGGGGACTGCAAACCTCCCTGGGCAGCTGCTGCCAAGGCCTGAGCACCCTTTCCATGGAGAAATTCCTGCTGCTGGCCAAGCTGAGCCTCCCCTGGCCCAGCCTGAGGCTGTTCCCTCTCCTCCTGTCCCTGTTCCCTGGAGCACAGCCTGACCCCCTGGCTGTCCCCTCCTGTCAGGAGCTGTGCAGAGCCACAAGGTCCCCCTGAGCCTCCTTTGCTCCAGGCTGAGTCCCCCCAGCTCCCTCAGCTGCTCCTAGTGCTCCAGACCCTTCCCCAGCTCTGTTCCCTTCCCTGGACACTCTCCAGCCCCTCAATGTCCTTCTTGTCATGATGAACCCAGAACTGCCCCCAGGACTGGAGGTGTGGCCTCAGCAGTGTCCAGTACAGGGATGGGTACTGGATGGTCCTGCTGGACTCACTGCTCCTCCAAGGTGCCCTTGGCCTTGCTGCACACCTGGGGACACCTGGGGACACCTGGGCACACCTGGGCACACCTGGGCTCACATCCAGCTGCTGCCACCAACACCCCCAGGTCCTTCTCCAGCTTTCCAGCCACTCTGTCCCTGCCTGGAGCGTTCCATGGGGCTGTGGGGACCAGACTGCAAGCTGCTTGTTGTGACCACCCTGGGAGCTGTGCCCAGGGGACACAGCTGTCCCAAACCCCAGGAGCTGCATCCTCCACAGACACAGAGCTGATTCCAGGGCCATGGAGCCATCCCCAGCTGAGAGCCAAGGCCAGGCAGTGTGGGATCAGTGGCTCTGTGGCTCCAGCCCTGAGTCACCCCGATCAGAGCAGGTTTGTGGGTTGTCACATAACCTCCTCCTGCCACTCCACAGCTATGTAGGACATGCAGCCTCCAGGGAATCTCTGGTGCTGATAAAGCGTTCCTGCAGCACATTCCTGGGCAGATGGATTATCTGGGCCAAACCCTGCACTTGGGGATACCCAGCACACCTCGCCATGACTTCTCTGAGCCTCTGGATCTTGCTGAGGCAGGCAGGCAGAGTGAGTGTAGAGTGTGTGTGCACAGGATGGGCTACTGTGTGCCCCAAGTGTCTGTGAGGGACAGCAGGGCAGGGGGGGCTGCAGCCACCACTGTGCCCCCCTGGTGTGACAAGAAGCTTGTGGCCACCCCAGGTGATGCCAGAGTGATTTTTGCCTTTTTTCTTTTCTATATTTTAACACTCCCAGTACTTTTGGCTGTCCTTTCCCCCATCCAGAAAGACCAAAGCCATTGCAGAGCTCCAAGGCCCAGGGGCTACAAGGCTTCTCGCCTGTTTTGGTTCTTCCTGGGAACCAAGGTGGAGAGCAAAATCTGTCATCAACAAGACCAACTAGTGACAGGGCTGGGGGGCTCCAGAGAAGAGAAGGGGCTTAACCTGGGAGGAATTGCATCACCACTTTTCCCCCAAATTAGTGCTTTTCATCAACTCTGCTAATTTCCTCAAACCTATCAAACTGTATTTACCCCCCTGGGGATTGGGCTTTGGTGGATATTCTTTCATAACTGCCCCTGGAGCTCCAGTAAAGATCCACTTTTATATCACCTCCTATACTAAAATAATCTTGAGCTTCATTTCTAGGTTGAAAAAGGCAACACAGGCACTGGGAAAGCACAAGGCAAATAATGGATGGGGTGGAAGGGGCTCTCAGCAGCTCCCCAGCCTGTGGATTTGGGGTTTTTCTGTTAAAGATGGGCTGGTCAAGGCAGATTTCAGCTCCTGCTCGTGGTGTTTACCCTGAATCCTCCCCAAATCCCAGTCCTTGAGGGAAGCCAAGTCCCAGCTGCACGTGTTCAGTGCAACTGAAGTGCAAATGATTAAAAACCATTTTCTAAGGAATCAGAGAATCATTAGGGCTGGAAAAGACCCAAGATCATCGAGTCCAACTGTGAAAGGAGAACCTCCCCTTCCATCCCCCCACCATCTGCACAAATCAATGTCCTCTCCCTCACTGGGGAAAGGAATTGACCTTATTTCCAGCTCTCCCTGCTGCAGAGCCAGGAGAGAAGGTGACACAGTTTGGGATCCAGCTGTGGCACAGGGCATTGGGCAGTGCTGACACCCTGAAGATGCTCTGAACTGGGAGAGGTGACATTTTTGGCACTGTGCTCTGCAATGAGCTGCTCTGAAAAGCTGACTTGCTATTAAAACACCCAAAAAGAGCTTCATGCTACAAAAAATCCCTGCCCCTGGTAAGAGACTGCTCCAAAATACCAAGAGCCTGGGCTTAGCCATTTTTTGGGAACTGTCCCCCAGACTATGACCTCGAGGCACTGACTACATCCATTCTCATTTGACAAAGGGTTTAAGGAAGCAATCTGGGCTTCCCCACGTCTGGCTGGGTGTTGGTACAACACACATTTACCAGGAATGTTTCCCTTCGTGTTTAACATAAAAAGGCTTCTTGCCCTGCAATTCCCACATCAAGCCTGGCTTGCAGCAGAGCTGGAGGAGCTCTTCAACATTACACCTCATCTCAGTGCAAAATTTCCATGACTTTTTCCATTCTCTCTTTATTCCATGGCTCGGTTTATTTCACTACATCTCACAAATACTCCCATAGAGAGACAGCCTTTGAACTGCAAATTTTGGGGCCTCAGCTCAAAACATGACGGAAACAGAGCTACAATTTAAAGGAGAGAAGAGGAGGAGCATCTCCCTGCCAAGTATTTTAGCACTTGAGCCTCCTGGATACAGACAAACAGCTTAGCCCAGCTTCATATGAATTCTTTTGAGATGCAGAGTTTGACTGAGAAACGCAATTTTGCTTAAGAAGAAAACTTTATCTCCTCGAGCCAGCAAGGGAGAGGCTGCAGCAGAGCCACTGGCACATCCTGGAGCTGACACTGCCATCCAGCTCGGCCACCTGAGGACAAGGAGTTTGTCTCTTATCCTATTTTAACACCAGCTGGGCCCAGGTGGCAGAAAGACAGGACAAAGCTGTTGATTTAATTTGTGTTTGTCTCGTTCAGTTTTGCTGGATGCTGAGCCCATTACTTTGGATTCAGCCCATGGAGCTGCTGCTGCTCTTCTCTGGAAGAGTTTCTGTGCATTATCCAAGCAGAGCAAGCTCAGCAGTGACCAAACCCTTTCTGGTTCTTGCATTAATCCCCCAACCTCTCCATTTTACCTAATCATCTCTGTGTTTCTCTATTTATGCTGCTCTCCTGACCTCCAGCTAAACAAACTCTCCTGCTCTCCCTGTCTAGGAAAACAGGCTTGGGAATTTTTCAGTTGTGCAGGTGAGGTGTTAAAAAAAATTGGCTTCACATTCACAATCTCAGCCATTCCTTTCCTTTGTTCCTGCTTTTGGAGGCTGACAGTGGTGTGAGCTGTGGGGTTTGGGAGCAAAACTGCCCCAAACAAACAAAACAGTGCCATGGGCAGATGTGAACACCCAGGAGATGCAGAGCTGCCCTGGGTGACCTTTATTTGCTCCTCATCTAGTCTAACCCAACCATAAATATTTGAGGATAAAATAATAAGGAAAAAAGACTATTTTTAGCCATTGCTGGGGGAATGAGCAAGGCTGTAAGGATGGAAGACCAACCTTTGTGGGTCCCTGGAGCTCAGCCAAGCGTCACAAGCTCAGCCAGAGAACCTGCTGCCCTGGGTTATTAGCTGCTGCAGGACTGGCTGTCTGCCTCACTGAGCAGCAGTTCTGTCCCTGGGGAGGCCAGCAAGGCACACAGCCACCCAGGCTGCTCCTTCCCCTGCACTGCAGACACCAACCAGCATCCCACCTCCTCCCGTGCCACAGCCCCAGTGCCACTCGGCTCCTCCTCCTGTCCCCGAGGGGGTGACAAGCCTGGAGGTGTTTTCCACAGGGCAGAAAACCTCCCAGCTTTCCCCAAGGCTTCCCCCAGACACCTTCAGCTGCCAAGCAGACTCTGGCAGAGCTGTGTGTATTAAAATCAGATGCAAATCTCCCCGCTGCAGAAACATCCATCAGATCCAAGCCTTTGTTCTTTCCCAGGCAATAATTGCAATTTGAGGAATGCTCTCCTCTAAGAGAAATGCCTGTTTAACCTCCGTGTTATCTAGAGCTGGTTGAACTCCACGTGTCCATCTGCAGCAGCTGATAGGGAAACACTGAAGGAAGCTGATAGCATCTCTCATTTCTCTGGTAACCCCACGGCCAGCCTGCTGCCTGCCAGCTCGTTTGCCATTGTACAATCACCAGCTGCATCCTTCCAACCCTAACAGCCACTTTGCTCTCTATTCAAAGCCTGTCATTTCCACCAACATCATTAATGACAAGATTTAGGACAAAATGTTTTGCACCTTGGGGTTTTTTTTTTGTTCGTGTTATAGTCACAGCTGGGAGAAGGAGGTTTGTTTTTTGCTTTGCAAAGGAAGCTGCTGGGAGAATGACAAGCCTTTGTTCTTCCTAGGGTGCTCGGAGAATTGGCACTTCCAGAATTTAAGTCCTTAGGAGGCCATTCAGACTTGGGGCTGTTAAGAAAATTGATTAGAAATTCCATTAAGCAAGTTGAATGAACTGAATCTGGCACCGTTGATTACCAGCCCTGCTTGCCTCAAACTGACATCCCCAAAAGCCTGACAGATCCAGGCTCCTTTTTAAATTTTATTTTCTGAGAAAAGCCCTTTCTGCAAAGTTCAGCAACGCAGCTGAAGAGCTCTGACACAGAAACCCAGGGTCAAAGCTCAGATCTGTTCCCCACAGCTGCAGGGTGTCTGTGACAGTCAGACAGTGCCAGGCTGTGGCTGTGGCACAACCTCCACCCAAACCCAGATTCCCAGAACATCCCACAAACTCTCCAGAAAGTGCTGGAAACAGAAGGGCAGCAAACAAACAACCCAACCCACCCTGCAACCCTCAGCAGAGCCTGGCACTGGCGTGGAGACAGACCCTAAAGGGCACAAAGGGACTCAGAGGATGTCCCAAGCTCCTGCCATGGATCCCACACCAAGGAGAGGTTGTCCCTCCTGTCCACAGGTCCTGCCAAGCACAAGATGTGCCCCAAACTGCTGGGAGCTTTCCTGGAGAGCCTGGAATGCACTGGAGAGCTTGGAATGCACTGCATCACCTGCAGCACCCAACATGTGTCCCTGAGGAGTCACCTCTGGAAGGTGACCCTTCCATCAGTCCTGTGTGCAATGGGACAATTCTGTGGTGACCCCAAACAGGAGTGTCTCCTCCTCACCACCCAAAGGCCCCACCAGGCTCTGCCCCCTCCTGTGCCAGGTCCTGCCCACACACCTACTGAAAGGCCACTTTTGTTCCTCAAAGCTCCCCTGGAAGTGCTAACCTTGCTGCAGAGATGGGAAACTGAGGCACAGGGTTTCCTCCAGCTGAGGAGCTACAATCAGATCTCCCCCATCTGCCCTCAGTGTCCCCAGCACTAACCCACAGCCCCTCCCAGCCCCACAAGGCTCACACAGCTGCTGGGCTCTGACCTGCAGCTCTTTCTGGTTTCCTAGGCACAAGGATGGCTGAATTCTCCCTGTTTCCATGGCCCATCCTGCAGCAGGATCTATTCCCAACTCCCAGCCCTGGGCCAACACCCTCTCACCAGGTGAGATGTGGTGGGGGATGTGTGAGCTCTATTTTAAGGTGCTGCCGTGTGACTGCTGTTTCTCTGTTTTCCCAGCTCCTCAGAGGTGTGAACACAGTGTCAGCGAGAAGGTGGGGATGGTTTCCTCTGAGCCACACACTGAGCTCTGCCATGGAGCAGTGCTCACATCTTCCAGCTGAGTCATCACTGACATGGGGAGAGAGCAGCCTTCCCTTCCACCCCATCCCATCCCATCCCATTCCATCCCATCCCATCCCATCCCATCCCATCCCATCCCATCCCATCCCTTCCATCCCATTCTGTGTCCTCCCTTGCTGTGGCTAGCACAGACCTTTCCCATGGGAACCTTTTCTCTTTTCTTCCTGTGTTTTATAAACAAAGATAAAGTTTGGATGTTATTAAAACACAGTTTCTCGGATGTGGACAGTTCAGGCCTGGCCAATCAGGCCTAGGGGGAGGTTTCGAACTGACCAATCCAGGTGACCTTTGAAAAGTCTATATAAGATGGAATTAAATAATAAAAGTTTCTTCTGGATGCCACTTTTTGAACCTGGGTTTTCTTACTCTGCTAGCGGCTCAACAGCGACACCTTCCCATCTCTTCTATCCCATCCCTTCCCATCTCATCCTATTCTATCCCATAATTTCCATCCATCCATCCATCCATCCATCCATCCATCCATCCATCCATCCCATCTCTTCTTTTCCCATCTTTCCCATCCTTCTTTTCCCATCCCATCCCATCCCATCTCATGTCTTTTATCCTCTCCCTTCCCTAACCCTATTCTCTCTCCTCTCCTCTCCTCTCCTCTCCTCTCCTCTCCTCTCCTCTCCTCTCTCCTCTCCCATCCTATCTCTTTCCTCCTCTTCTATCCCATCCTATTCCATCCCATCCTGTCTCCTCCCTTCCCATCCATCCCATCCTATTCCATCCCATCCCTTCCATCCCATCCATCCCACTCCATTCCATCCTGCCCACGGTGTGAGGACAGGTTGCCATGGGGGAGCTGCTGATGTCTCAGGGCTGAGAGATCCGAGTGCCCATCTGTCCCCTCTCCGTGTCACCAGTGCCTGGTGACAGTGACTCCCAGCACTCCCAGGTGCCAAGCCAGAGCAGATCCTGGTGCCCAGTTAGAGCTGACAGCTCCCAGCCCCATTCCAGCTTGCCTTCCTGCCCACCCTGCCCAGCTCCACACCCAGAGGTGCAGCATGGACAGGAACACCGTGATCCTGCCATGAACAGACACTTTGTGCCCACTGGCTGGCAGATATTTGCCTCTGGCACTTGGGAGGGTTGTTAGCACAGAGGCAAAGCTAAGCAGACAATAAACCTTCAGTGCTGCTTGAGGAAACTCCAAAATCCCTTCCACAGGGACTTGAGCCCAGCGGTGGCTGACGCCGGGCTGGTAAGTGGGCTTGTATTTATTTTTAATAATAATTCCTCCATTAAACCTGCAGTAATTGGAGGCTGCAGAGACAGGAAAGTGTAAAAAGGGGATATTGAACCTGGAAGGCCAGGCAGGCATCCCCACTGTTTTTCTAACCCTCATCAAAGTAATCCTAAAAACAGGGAAAAGCTTGTATTTCCAACAGGGAGTGATCCACAAATGCTTCAGCCCAGTACAGCAGTGGAGAAAGCCCTGCATGCTGCCCTGCCCCTGACAGCCAGGTAAAACCACATTTATGGGATTAGCTCAGCTAATCCCGGGTAAATGCAGTTTTGTTGCACCATGTTTGGATTGAGAAAACAACCAGACATAAAAAACAGGACAAAAAGCAGAGTTGAGGATATTTGGATCCCAACAGGGAGAGCCTGGGAGGGCAGGGAATGGTAAACACTAAAATCCAGCAACTGATGGAAACTCAGAATTGAGGCCAGGGCAGAATTCATGGTAGAGGGAGGCAGCTGAGGGAAGGTTCCAGGGCTGATATCTTTATGCCAACTGTGATTTAATGCTCAACACCCTGACACCCTCACAGGGGAAGAGAAAAGGGTCTGAGGGCTTCATTTTAGCCTGGGCTGGCCCCAAATCCCAGCAGGAATATGTTCAGATGAGGCTGTGGCACATAGTGAGGGGTTTGCCCACTCCTACATGGCAAATTTGGGTGGGGAAACCCAGCAAATTCCAAACTGGAATGCCCAGTTCCTGCTGCTGGTGAGAAGGAATGCAATAACTTGGCCAGGGATGTCTCCAGTCCCCCTCCATGCCTTCCTGCTCTCTGCCATATCCCAACCTACACTTCCCCCACAGGGAAACCCACAGCCAGAGATGCTCCATCCCATCAGAACACCACACCTCTCCACCTGGCAAGAGCCTGGCACCACCCAGCACTGCCCCAGCCACGTGGAGATCACAAATCCCTTCAGCAGCCACGGCTGGATGTGTGTCAAACCCCACGAGACCTCACCCCAGACAGTGCTTTCCTCTCAGCCCTGCAGCAGCTGATTCTCCTGCTTTAACAGGACTTGACAGGATTATTTTTTTCCCCAGGTGCACTGGTCTGTCTTTTCCACTCTCTTCCTGGTGTTTGATGGCTGTGATGCTGTCAGCCTCACCCCACTTCACAGCAGGGGCTGCAGTTTGGAAGGGATGCTCGGCAATACCAGGAATTAGGGGGGTGGAATTTCATATGAGATGCTGATTTCTTTCCCTTTAATTAAAAACAGGGGATTGAAAAAGGCCCTGTTCCCTCATAGGGCCAGTTCTTCATGGGGTCGATGTATTTCCACAGATCCTTGCACAAGGACACCACAAATCACAGTTAGGTCCACCAAAAAAACAGATTTTATGCAAACCAGGGCGCTGGGTGGCTGCAGGGACCCTGTGACACTCGCTGTCATCACTACTGAGGTGCAGGATGTGGCAACCCAACTCTGCATGGCTTGAGATTTACTCTGAGCAGGAACAGCTCTCCCATCCCCTTCTCCACGTCCCTTCTGAGCAGCAGCAGCCTGGTGAGCTGGGGCTGAGCACGCCAGATGGAGAAGCTCCAGGCGAGCAAGCACGGTTGGATTTAATGTGCTGAACAATCCCAGAGCAATCCTGGGCCCAGATCCTACATCTGCTCCCGGAGCCCAGCAGTGCCTGCAGCCTCCATGGGGTTCCCTGGTGTGGGGAATCCCAGCCTGACAGCGATACCCAGGGTGGAGAGAAAACACAGCAAATCAAGCAATTCCCAAAAGAGCACCGTGGGGACGGACTGTGGTAGCCTTGGAGGTGATTCAAGTGACACGTGGAGCCAACGTCAAGGCCATAGAGCAGGGCTGGGCTGCTGCTCCCTGCTGGCAGAGGATCCAGGGGACACGGAGCTGTGTCACTGGGGGACCCAGCTGGGCTCAGGTATGGCTGAGCAGCCTCACCTCGCTGCACAGCAGCATCTGCAGAGCCCCAAACCACACCTGCAGTGCCACGAGCACCTGAGCCCCCAGTTCCACACTCTGTCTGTATGTTTTCTGGTTTTCTAGTCCCCTGCAGCAGGGTGGGGAAGTCCCTGGAACTCCAGCTCTGGCATCCTTCCAGCAGCTGGGGGACCTGTCGGGAAGGGATGGAGCTGCTGTGGATGCTGAGCATGGCAGGAGCCTTGATGCAAACCCCAGCCTGCTATCTTTAGAAGGAACACATGCTCTGCTCCATTCCTTCTGCTCTATTTCCCACGTGAAACCCTTTCCTGTGCTCGCTGCAGGATGTGGAGGGAGGAGGAGGCTCCCCGTGTCCCACAGACAGTGGTGACAGGTCCAGGAGCACCAGGCAGGTTGGCATTTAAGCTTTGACACCATAACGTGTCTCCTCCTGCTGGGGACTTTGTTGTCCCCACATCATCGATGTCACACATCAAGAGGCACATGAGAAGGTCACTCCAGTGGGGTGTGGAATGGAGCCACACCCTGCACAGCCACTGTCACAGCCCATGGTCAGCTCTGGGAAGGCTGGAGGAATCCCTGGGGTGACAAGTGTCATGGAATTGTGGGATGGTTTGGGTTGGAAGGGACCTTAAGGATCATCCTGCTCCACCTCCTGCCATGGGCAGGGACACCTTCTACTATCCCAGGTTGCTCCAAGCCCTGTCCAGCCTGGCCTTGGACACTGCCAGGGATCCAGGGGCAGCCACAGCTTCTCTGGGCACCCTGTGCCAGGGCCTCCCCACCCTCACAGGGAAGAATTTTTTCCTAATATCCAATCTGAACTAACTCTCTGTCAGTGTGAAGCCACTCCCCACTGTGCTGTCACTCCAGACCTCTGTAAATAGTCTTTCCATGCTCCTTGTAGACTCCCTTCAGGTACTGAAAGGCCACCATTAGGTCACCCTAAAGCCTTTTCTTCTCTAGGCTGAATATACAGGATTTATCCTCAAATTCATGGTTCAGCCTCCAGATTCATCCAAGTCCAGGAGTTGAGGGCTTCTATCCTCTTATATACTCACATTTATCAACCTTTTAGTGACAGCTACACAAGCATTCCCTACAGAAGTCTATAGGGCCACTGCAGGAAAGAACTGCCTGGAAAAGCACCTCATCTGCTTGGGATGGATGCTGCTATAAGTGAGGTTCTTCCAGCAAGTTTCTCCATCCTTGACAGAGATGAATTTCAACACCCTCAGGCTGGGGTCCAACCTCTGCTTCCTGGCTGGTGGCTTTCACTGTTAAACTCAGCTATAAATGGGTCAGAAAGGTATTGCTTGCCCAGAGTCTGCAGGAAAAGTGCTGGTGGGTTTTGTGGGGTTTGGGTGTGATCTCAGCCTTTCACCTCACAGCCCTCCTGTGCCTCAGACACTGCCTGGCTTTGCAAACCCTGAAGAAGTCTTTGCAACAGAGAAGCTCTGAGCTCAGATCAGCCAAAGCAGCATCACTGCTTCCCCCAGATTGCAGGAACTTCTACACTTCATGGGAATCTGACCCCAAACCCCATGGCAGGAGGAGATGGCAATCATTTTCACCACTTGAGAAGGGGGACAGGGGAAAGAAATTCCCCTCTGGAGGGCCAAATTCAACCTTAGTGCAGCTACAAACGGGGAACAGCCCTGATGAGACACCCAGACTGTCCCCACACGCCCTGTCTCTGACAGGGCTCTCAGTCTGCCCCCACCTCGGGGGTTACCATCCAGCCAAACCACGTGAAGCAGAAAGAGAAATGCTTGGCAAGGAGTCGAGGCTGCTCTTCTGGGCTGCCAAAGCTCATCAGAGCTGCCTGCGGGCAAAGCAGGGCTGTGCCACCTCCGCACGGCGCTGGGCACAGCCACCCGCCAGCCCCAGCGAGCCTCCGGGCTGCGGGGAAACCTGCGGGGAGGAGAGCTGCCGGATGCAGGAGGCTCTCCCGAGGCAGGGCTTTGACCAGCAGCACCGTTCTCTGTATTGAAACACCCCACGCTAAATAGAGAGCCGGGCTGTTTATTGTCTGCAGCGCTGGTGTGTGATTTCTCAGAGCGGCGACAAGGCTGTCACCCGTGATAACCCTGCCTGCTGTGTGACAGTCACCCAAGGCAGCAGTGCAGGGCTGGAGCTGCTCGGCAGGGCTGGAGAGACAGAGCTGGCTCTGGACCACTGCAGCAGCAACGGGGGATGCAATCATGGAGCTCAGTGCTGCCCCAGTGCTGCTCCAGTGCTGCTCATTGCTGCTCCATTGCTGTTCATTGCTGCTTCAGAGCTGCTCCAGTGCTGCTCCAGTGCTGCTCCATGCTGCTTTGCTGCTGCTCCAGTGCTGTTCCAGTGCTGCTCAGTGCAGCGAGAGCTGCCCAGCAGAGTCCAAATTCCTCTTGATGCCCCTTTTCTGGTCCTAAAATCATGAGCCAGACAGTCAGGTGATAAAAAAGGGTTACCTTTATCAGGATCCTCAGGTGCACAACTCGCCAGGTAGAAAACACTGAGGATGCACACATACCATAACATATGTACAATTTTTAAATGTTTAGCAAATTAGCATTTCTGACAATAATTCCCAACTAGAGACATAAGTGTTGAGGTAATTCTCCCTCAGTTCAACCCGTTCTGAATTCCCCCCTCTGGAATTCTGCCCCCCACTTTGTTTATGAAATGTGTCTTGGAGAGCTGGTTTCAACCTTGGCTTCCCAGAGAATCTAACCTTGGACCCTCAGCTTGGAGCTGCTGGGGAATTTATTTTGTCTTTCTGTCTAATAGAGTAGGTAAAAAGTTATGAATACTATGACAAGCTACAGAGCTACAAATATATGTGTAAAGAATATAAAAATATATAAAAGAAAAAAGGCAAAACTCCATTTGGCATCACTCTTCTGCAAGATGCTGATTCCTGCAAAGCCCTGTTTGCTCTGTGGGGTTAAGCAAGAGGAGATGAGGATCCTGCAGGATGGAACACATCAACTCTCACTGCTGGCAAAGAGGGAATTTGTGTCCTCTGCTCCCCCGAGCTGTGCACAGCAGAGTGCAGGGATTGAGTGGTTCCCCTGCTCTCTGAGCACAAATCTGATACACCCCATTTCTCACTGGGAGGGATGGGGGAAAGCACAGGGGCTCTTGGCAGATATTTATTTTTCATTTCCAAGAGGAAGAAGACCAAAAGAGCCCCAGCAAGCTCAGGCAGCAGCAGCCAGCAGAGCCACTGGCCAGGCAGGCAATTAAGGCATTGTCACGGAAGCAGGAGAGCAGCCCTGCTGGCTGGGACAGCCAACAGCCCCTGGCTCCTTCCTTTTCCTTTGGGAGCCAAAGGCAAACAGAGCAAGGAGCCATGCCAAGGGTCTGATCCCACTTGGATCAGCAGCCTGATGCCCCCTGAGTGCCAGGCAGCTGTGGATGTTGGGTGGCAGAGGCCAGGCTGCCAGGGGCTGAAGGAAAGCAAGGAGTTCTCCTCCTCCTCCTCTGCTTTGCCAGGGGATGTTAGAAAAGGCCACAGTCATCCCAAAATGCCCAGCTGTGCCTCCAGCCAAGCGGGATTACCCTGACATTTCTTGCGGCTTCCTCCACCCACCGCCAGAAATCCAAAGGGATAAAGATCAAAGTCTGGAGGAAGGAAGAGAGGAATTGTTTCTCGAGGCATTTCTGCTCAAAATTATTTAGGGACTTCTGGTTTCCAGTTTCTCCTGGCATTGAGGAGAGCAGCAGATCTGGGGTTCACCCAGGGCCAGCTGAACCTCTTCCTGTAGAAAGCATCTCGACCCACTTTTTTGTTGGCTTCAATGTCACAATCCTGCTCCAGCTGATACAGAAACCCAGGCTGGCAATGGGATTTCAAACTGATTTTCAGTCTTGGCAGGAATGAAGAGATTTTGGACAGTCTCACAGTGCCTGAGCACCATGTGGAGGCAGCATCAGGAGCAGGATGGGGGAATTCTCACACCAGACTGGGAGCTCTGACACTTTCCACAGAGGCAGAAATAAAAATCAAAGAGTTAAGAGCCACCGAGGGAAGTGTGAAGCCCCTGAGACAGGGGAGGTGACAAGCCAGGGCTGTTTTTTCAGATGGCACAGCAGTGAGTTTGGCTCCTTCTGCCCAGGAGCTCATTTGAACTTGGCTGAAACAAGCAGGAAAAATTGAACGGGGGGAAGGGGATGCTTCATTGAATATTCATAGGGAAATGCATTTTTCTCCCTCATAAATAACAAAAATGTGTTCCTCCTCAATTAATATACATCACTACTAACTTGTCTAATGAAGCCAAGCCCTGTCTGAGGAACTCAACACTAATGCTTTCTGTCAGCTACATGCACCAGCGCTCACTGAGTATTTTTCAGTCTTTTTTTTTTTTCCTGTTTTTCCTCCCAAGGTGGGAGTTCCCAGCTTGTGTCTGCCCTGAAAAACATGAGCCAAGGATCCAGAGCCACAATAAGTAAGGAAGAGCATCACACTAGAGATAAAATCGTGCTGTGCCAGGCAGTGCCACCCAGCCCTGGTGGGTTGGGGTTTTTCCTTAATTAGAAATATAAGCAATCCCTCTTGCTGGTCTATATTTGGACTAAGATATTTAAAGAAATGAAAAGAGGAAGACACGGAAATCCCCTGTGGAAGAAGGCTGATACCAGAAAATACAAAGATTACAGGGATATATAGGATTCCCATTTTGCCAGGCCAGGGATGGATGAGTAGAGGAGGAGGATGATGATGAAGTCCAGCTGCAAATCACTCAAGGCAGACCTAAGCTCCACCTTGCACCACTCCAGACCTTCCCAGGGAGGGATCCTGGGGTGGACCCAGAGCACCAGAGCTGAATGCAGACGGGTTATGTGGATTACAGGGTTATTTCCTTGTAGGGAGTCTACAAGAAAGATGGAGAGAAACATTTTACGAGGACATGTGGTGACAGACCAAGAGGGAAAGGCTTCAAACTGAAAGAAAGTAGATCTAGATTAGATGTTAGAAAGAAATTCCTCCCTGTGAGGCTGGGGAGACACAGGGTGCCCAGAGAAGCTGTGGCTGCCCCTGGATCCCTGCAAGTGTCCAGGGCCAGGTTGGACAGGGCTTGGAGCAACCTGGGATAGTGGAAGGTGTCCTTGCACATGGCAGGGGTGGGACTGGATGATCTTTGAGGTCCCTTCCAACCCAAACCATCCTGGGATTCAGTGGTTCCATGATTCTCTCTCTGGTTCAGCTGAGACTCCACATCTCACCACAGCTCCTTCAGAAAGCTGCTTGACCAGTTGCTCGCTTCAATCCTCACTCTGCATCTTCCACATGAGCTCCCCTGTCTCTCCTGGAGTCCTTGGTGACTGTCTGGACCTGTCTTGTCACAAAAGGCCAGCTGTCACCGCCATCTCTCGCCTCCCAAGTGCCACATGCCTGGCTCCAATCACTGTCACCCCTGCTCGTGCTCCTGGGCTGGCTGTGAAGCCCAGCAGCAGGGCAGACACGTGTGAGCACAGAGCTGTCCCTCCTGCTGGGACAGTCACCTCCAGGCAGCTGCAAAGGGAACTCCTGCCAGAGCCACACTCAGCAGAGCTGGGCTGACAAAGGCCTTCAGCCATGGAGATGCAGCTGCTCCACACAGAGTCTCCTAAAATCACCCCAAAACCTCCACGAGAGCAATGCACAGGGACAGCTGTGGTTTTCCAGGAAAGCCTTGTCCTGCTGGTTCAAACCGCCATGCTTTGGCCACAAGGAATGGACTTAGAGCTCGAGCTGGCTGGCCATGCCCACCAGCACATCCCCAGGGACACTGCTCTCGCCTGCCACTGCTGCTCCACCCTCTCCAGCAGCCCCAGAATGGTTGAGATGGGATTTTAACAACACCTTGGTGGCCTCTCTCTGTGCCCAGCTGCAGGCAAGAGGCAGAGAGCAAAATATCAGCACAAGTTGTCCTTCCAAAGGGGAAATTTGGGGTGTTTGTAGTCAAAAAGCTGATGGAGCACACACAGCCTGCAGCCCACGAGCAGTTTCTGGAATTGCCATGCTGGTACCACCCTCCTCCTGTCTCAACTCCATCCCCAGGGAGGAGAGTCAAAAAAGGGGAGCAGAGAAATGCAGGAGCCAGCCCAGCTCACAGCACCTCTGGAGATGAATATTCGAGTGAGTTTCCTCATTTTTTGTTCAGTAAGGAGAAAAGATGGCTTTGGGGAGATCTCATTGTGGCCTTCCAGAACCTTGAGAGGGCTTACAAAAAGGAGGGAGAGTGAATTTTTATATGGACAGATAGTGACAGGACAAGGGGCAATGGTTTTAAACTGAGAGGGCCAGGATAGATTAGGTATTAGGAAGAAATTCTTTATTCACAGGGTGCCCAGAGAAGCTGTGGCTGCCCCTGGATCCCTGGCAGTGTCCAAGGCCAGGCTGGACAGGGTTAGAGCAACCTGGGACAGTGGAAGGTGTCCCTGCCCATGGCAGGGGTGGCACTGGATCTGGAGTCCTAAGATCCTTTCCAACCCAAACCATTCTGAGATTTAACCCCTCAAAACCAGGCTTACACAGCACAAGAGTGATGTATAAACCCAATTCCAACCATCAGCTCACAGCACACAATATTTGTGACACCGCAGTGCCAGAGGTTGACAAATCAACAACAAATAATCCCTGGCTGAAAACCACCTTACACAGGTCCCTCTCAGGATGACCTAGAATTGATGGATCACCAATTTTCTTTCACCAGCCCAGCCAAAACCTTGTATCTGCTTGAGAGAGCAGGCGATGCTGCTCAGGAGGAGAGCCAAGAGCAATAGTTCTAATCCCGCGTTAACAAACATGACTCACCCATTTATTTTCACTGGTATGTTCATGGTTATTTTAAGCTTTGTCTAAAGAATGCCAGCTACTGTATAATGACTGCAATGAAAGATGGCAGTGTTTTTATTTTGCTTTACAACTAAAGCTTTATTTTTAGCTCCTTTTAAAAAAATGCAAAGCGAAACTGGCTTGGAAATTATTTTAAAGGCTTTGGCACTGATTTCCTTCACACAGATCCACATGAGCAAGTCCCACCTCCAGGTCAGAGTCCCCACGAGGGAAAACTGGTGGGGACTTTGCACTTCCCTGGGAGTCAGCTTGGCTGCCAGGACACCCCAGGCAAATCCCACCTCACAGGTGAGGGTTTTTAAGAGATAAAATTTCGTTTTGCAGGATGTTTAGCTCAAGTCGGAGTCTAGACAGCTGCTGTGTTTCCCCAGGCTCTTCCCAGCGCTCAGGTGGTGTAAGATGAATTCTTGGTGTGTTGATCCATCCTTGCCCTGCTCCCTGTTGTGCTGGTTTGCAAGCTGGAGCATCCCGGGGGGTCTGTGGGGTTACACCATAAGCTCCATCCATCTGCTCCCTGGCTCTCCATCTGCTCCCACGGAGAGGGGCTGGGTGTTCACTGGGGAGGGTGAGAGTCAGGACTGCTGGGCTCTGCTCCTCCAGACAAATCAGTGGAGGAGAGAAAAAATATCCAGAGCCCGAGGCTATCTGTCCTCCCTCTGTTACAAGTGGGGGAAAGGAAAACAACATCCAACATCTGTCCCAGCCCTGGAGAAACTTGGTACTGAGCAGTCAGAGCCCAGGGTTCAATGACCTTGGAGGAAAGGGGAAAAATGAGCACTTCCAGCTTCCTTCTCCTTGTCAAGATACAAAGACACTCACTCGACTCTCCAAGCTGGGAGAAGGGCTGCCTGGGGCTCAGCTGTGGAAAAGGACAGGCTGGGCCTGCTGGCTGCTCCTGCCTGTGCTGCCAGATGTGTGAAACATCTCCAACCCCCCTGGATAAGGAGCTGGAGGAGCTGGGGTTAAGCTCTGCTCACACGGGTGATGACTTTAATTTCACACATACAAATCCCTCTCAGGATTCCCCAGAGCTGGCAAACACGGAGCTCCCCAGGGCAGTGGCTGGTTGCTCTGACCTGGCCATGGCAGGGTTTTCCCCAGACCAGGTCTAAGCAAGGCACACTCTGGGTTTTGGGTCTCCCTGGACACCACCGTGCATGGCTGGTGGTTTGCATGTCCCAGGATGAGCTCCTTTCTGCCTCCATCACAGCAATTTCCAGGGGTAAACCCCAAATCCTGCTTGGGAAACAGGAGGAGCAGCGCCTTTGGGACAAGAGGGGCTGAACTTTAGCTGAGCAAGGGAATAACCCCATCCAGCCACCCTTCCCCAACCTCCCACAGCCCTGAGTGAACACCATCCCATAGCTTCATTCCTCCTGCCCACTCTCCCCACACTTGTATCTGGAATAAATCCCCTTTGCTGTCCCCAGCAGACAGAGGGATGGGGAGGCTGTGGCTGCTAGTACAAAACACAGAGCTGCTCACACAGGGTGCTCTCAGCAAAGCTGCTGCTCTCGGCTCTGCTCTCTGCTCCGTGTTTACGCAGCTCTGCTGGCAAACCCACAACTCGCTCCTGCCTCCGAGCAGAGCCGAGCGTCCCTAAGAATTTTCCATCACAAAGTCACTGTCAGGCTCCCGGAGCCGCTGGCTCTTCCGCAGCTGTTTTCTGCCCTCTTGTGAAGCTCCGCAGAAATCCATGGCTGCAGCTCTGCAGAAATCCACAGCTCTGCAGAAATCCACAGCTCTGCAGAAATCCACAGCTCTGCCGAGCCACATTCCCTCGTTTCCCAGGCAGAGGCGTGAAGAGATGGTGACTGTCCCCAGCTCACGGCACTAAGGATTTGCTGAGTGTGGAAAAGGGTTTTAAGGACCATCAGCTCTCCCAAAGAAGTGCATTGCTCCCACTTCTGCCACAGCTGGGCTCAACCCTGTTTGAGCTGCAATCAGGCACTTTGTAAAGCCCTGAGCCAGGAGATTCCCCCTTGTGCTCTTATTTGGCAGAGATGAAGCTCCTGCTCTCTCCATCCAGCTCAGCACCTCCCCAGGATCCTGTGGGAATAAAGGCTCAACCATCTATGGATTCTAAAAGGCTGAGCATCTCCACAGGTTCTTCCTCCCAACAGCTCCTGTTTCAGGGTTCATCCCTCCCTCTGCTTTTCCTGGCCTTGTTTTGGGAATTACCTCCATGGGACACTGGAATCTGGTGGTTTATCCCAGGGAACATGGCAGGGAAAGGACAGGGATGCAGTAAGCAGCCTGAGGCTCAAAGTGCTCCTGCCCACCACAGACAACAGTTATTTGTCCAGGAGGAGCAGAACCTTTGGCTCTGCTCCACATTTGGTGCCAGCGTGGGCTGGACCAGCACAGCCCAAATTTCCATTGCAATCCCCTATCTCCCCTTTGGCTCCGCGGAGGGACAGACGGGACGTGAGTCACTCAGACACTGAGACAGAGCAGGGACAGAAGGGGGAGTTGTGCCTTGCTGTGCGCGGTGCCCTCCAAGCACAGCCCCTCCATCTGATCCCTGCCATCTGAGCAACAAGTCATCTCCTTTCCAGGGACAGCAGGACAGCTTAGACCAGCACAGCCCAGCCAGCCAGGTACCTCTATAAATCCATGTGCCTAAAACCTGCAGTGCTGCCCCCAAAGCAGCAGAACTGAGGGACAGCAGGGGTTGTGACTCAAAACCCTCCAGCCCTGTTAGGGACCGGCAGATTCACCCCCACGCTCTGGCTGCAAAAGCTGCCCAGGTCAAACCCCACACAGCATCCTGTGCTCTGCTCCGTCTCAGCAGTGCCAGTGACAGATGCCAAGGGCTCCCTGGGGTCCCTTTCATCTCGCCCAGGCATGTGACACTCTCACACAGACGGTGACTGGTCCCACCCATTCCTTCACTCGGGCAGCATGACGTACAAAGCACCGGCTGCACAGCCTGCTGCCTTCTAAATGCCAGGGACAGGGCCAAACAAACCCCATTTGGTCTGCCATTGTCACAGCCATGGCAGGACTGCTCCTTAAACACAGCTTTATTCTGCACTGTGATTGGATCCAACAGCACAACACCACACTGAGCCTCGCTCCTTCCCAGAGCTGCATTTCAGCACCTGGGCTCTGAACCCCTCAGGTGCTGCCAGGGAGCTCCTTGTGTCCATGCAGGATCCACTCCCAGAGCTGGCAGTTGGATCCAGAGCGTCCAGAGCCACTTGGCAGATGGCACAGCCACCCTGCTCGGCTGGCAGACAGACACTGAGCCACGTCAGCCCAACCCACTCTGACCAGGGAGACAGGAGGAAGGTCAAACCATCTGCTTGCCCAGGGCTCAGGGCTGGATTTAAGGACAGAGTGTTTAAAGACTGGAAATCGGATCTCAGATTTCCCCATTACACAAGTGCTTTAGTCTTGCTTCTGCCCAGTCTCCGTGAGCTTGGAATCCTTTGGGTGCTAAAGCTGCTCTGAAATGGGAAAGGACTCAACAGCACAGATATCCCCAAACTGATGCTCCCTCTTGTGCCCTAAGACAGTCAGACTGACTGTATTCCCAGAACAGGAAAAAATATTCTGGGTCTCTCTCTTTTTTTTTTTTTTCTTTTTTTTTTTACAATTTAAGTTTTTGAAGCTATTACTGCTAAAATATTTTGGATATTTTCAAATCTTCTGTTGACATCAGTTTCCATCTCTTCCCAGAGCAGCAGCTGGTGCCTCTCATCACAAGCAGCTGCATTTCATGAGACTGTACCTCCTGCCAAGGGTTTGGGGGGCTCTGAGACACATGTGCACATCCACTCAGGCTTATTAATTCCTTCTGCAATGAAGGAGACCTTTATTTTTCCTTGAAACCTCGCACTCCTCCTCAGCTAAACCATATCTTGAGTGCCCTGGTTTGAACTCCCAGCTCACAGTGTTCTGAGCTGGAGAGCTGAACTGCCCAACCTCCTTCTGAGCTCTCTCAAGCTGAGTTTTCATAAGTCTCCCCAAGTAACCCAAGTGCTCCAGCCAAGCTGGAGTTCTGAGCATTCCCAGCTGTGTCTGCATCCAGTTTGGCTCTGATGTGTAATTAGTTCAGTGCCAGGTTGGACAGGGCTTGGAGCAAACTGCAATAGTGGAAGGTGTCCCTGCTATGGCAGGGGTGGAATGAGATGAGGTTTAAGGTCCTTTCCAGCCCAAACCATTCCATAATTCTGTGATTCTGTAAGAGCATTGTCCTCCTGCTGCTGGGCAGCAACCCTGTCACCAGAGACTCCCAGGTTGTCACTTGGGTGTAAATCTGCTCAGATGAGCTTTTTCCTTTTTCCCAAGTAACCCAGCAATCCCAGCTGTGCCTGCATCCTGCAGGGCTCCTGCTTGGCTCTGCTGTGTATTTATTTCAAGGCCAGGTTGGACAGGCTTGGAGCAACCTGGGATAGTGGAAGGTGATCCTGCCCGTGGCAGGGGTGGAACTGAATAAGCTTTAAAGTTTCTTCCAACCCAAACCATTCTGGGATTCTGTGATCTACTACTGAAATGTCTTACTGGTGTGACAGGCTGATCCTAAGGGTCCATATAGGCTAAGGAATCTCTCATAGGCTGAAATTAAGCTGTGCCTGCCCAAACTCTTTCCAACCAGAGGTGATCTGCTCAAACATCTCCTTGTGCTCTCTGCCCCAGGGGTGCAGCTGAGCAGGAAGGTCTGTCCTGCAGAGCCCTGGCTTGGCTGGGAGCACCAGGTGCTGCTCCAGGGCTTGGTGATGTCACTGTGGTGATGTCACTGTGGTGATGTCACCGTGGTGATGTCACTGTGCTGAAGTCACCGTTTCATCACCATCAGGGCAGCTCAGTCAGCTGCCCCAGCAGTGATGTCACCCCATGTGCCTGGATGAGGTGTTTGTCACAGGAACAGGGAAAAGGTTTCTCTCATTAATGCTAAACATAGGATAAACTGGAGGTTCATGTGCCACACTCCTGGTAGAAGGAAAAATTAATATGTTGGGGCATTTCTAGGAGCTTCCAAAGCCACAGAAATGCCTATTAGTGAGGTGAGGTCCAGGGTGGATCATTCCCACTCTTTTCTTTCCTTCTTGGAATAAAGGTTGTCAGTGCCATGAGTGACAAAAACATTGATCCTGTTGTCAGCTCCACTAAAATCAGTGTTCTGGGAGAAGGGCTGGGATGGGAATGTGCTCCTGGGCCATGGCAGCCCTCCCTGCTGAGGAGGCAGCAGGGATGTGATGGAACATTGAGCAGAAAGAGGCAGGTGAGGGCTCAGGTGAGGGCTCAGGTGAGGGCCCAGGGGAGCACACAGGTGAGCACACAGGTGAACAAGGCCCCAGCATGGACAAGTCCAGACCACTGCCAGAGCCACTCCTTCATTCTGCTCCTGTCCCAGTGCACTAAACTGGGGAGGTGCCATGGAAACTCCTTGATTAATCACGGACTGCTTAGGGACGAATTATAAAATTCTGCTCCCATGAAGGTGAGAGAAAAACACAAACTGATTTTTGCTAAGATTGGACTCTTACACGAGAAGATTTCCACCCAAAATAGAGCTGCTATTTTGGCTTTCTGCAGTGGTGTCTTTCTCCCACTCAATCCTTTTTTTCCCCTGCTGTAGCTGGAGGGAATGGTCAGATTCCCTCCTTTGGACCCTGCAGCATCAGAGGTTGTTTCCAATCATCCATGGGAGCAGGAGGCACTGAGGATAGGCTGGGGAAGCAGGGTTGGTGAATCCTTTGGTGTTGGGATAGTCCTGCTGATGGAAATGTGAAGCCAAAACACCCTTTTGTTCCAGGAATTGTGAAAAGGAGACAGCCTAAGGTAATCTCTGCTGACTCTGAGAGGGATATTCTGCCCATTCTGGAACTCTCCCAGGAGCTTTGTGCTCCTGGCATCCACCAGCTGTCTATGTCAACACCTTGCAGCCAGCAGCCTTATTTCCAAGTGCCTTTTGCATCAGCAGTGCCAGCGTTTCACATTCTTCCTGCTCCTGCAGGGATCTTTTCAATTGTCCTGGGGCTTTTAGATGGTTTTGGGCACTTCTACAAGCATGGCTGGAGCAGGAAATTTTGAGAGAGGGCTCTGTGTGCAGCTTGAATGAGCTCAGCCCCTCCTGACCGATGCCTTTGCCCTGAGCTCCACCCATCCAAGGTGCATTTAGAGCAGCCAGACATTCTCTGAGGGGAATGAAGCTGTGGCTGCGTGAAAAAAACATTCAGGATGTGGCTTTTCCTCTTTTTCTCAGGTGCAGGAGATGATATTTCTGGCCATGCAATGCATCTGTGAGGGCAGCAGCACATGCAGTGCTCCCAGCTGGTGATGCTGCAGCTCCTCACTGCTCATCGAGCTCTGTGCCAGTGCTTGAAGTCTGCCATGTCAGTTCTGGGGTGATTCACTGTGCCACAGCAACGAATTCCTCAAAGTCTTTCTCTTGAAAGGACTTGCACTGAAATGTCTGTGGGTTAGGAACACCCTGAACAGGGCAGCCCTGAGGTCACAGCTTTGGCATGGCAGCAGATCTGGGAGGGAAATGGTTTGGTGTCAGCTGGATGCTAAAATATTCCACCTTAGGGAGGTGAGAAGCTCCTGGCATGTGCCAGCCTGTTCCTACTGTGTGCTGGCCGAGCAGCTGAGGTGGCTCCTGGTTCCCTTTAATCCCCCAGGAGGAATATCCTATTTGGGCTACTGCCCTGTGCTGTTAGGCACATTGATTCCTTCCCTCATTTGGCTAATGGAGCTGCAAAGTGGCCCAACCTGGAGGGCCTGTTTGCCCAAGGGCAAGCTTGGCTTTGTCCCCAAAGCTGGGATGAAGAAATGAGGGACAGCTGGGCAGGGTCCCTCTGCTCACAGTCATTTCTGACCCTGGTGGAATGCTGAAGGGCACAAGGGTGTTTGGCCAGGTGAAACAACAAATTTAAAACTCAGGGACACACACAGCCTGTGTCCCATCCTGGGACAGAGAGGGGCTGAGAAACACTTCTGCATTTCCACAGCAGCATTTCCCAATCCCTGCTTGTGCCACCTGGGTCACTCCTACTCACTCCACCTGCCCTTCTCCTTTCCAAGCCCCACCTTTTTGGAGTCCTGCAGAGCTCACTCTGACACCAACCCCACCCAACTAAGTTTTTTCTAACTCCTTGCTCCTTTTGAAAGACACCAGGGACAGTCCAAGGCTTTGAAAGCCAGGGAGACGTGGAGTCTTGGCTTCCCTCTGCTTTTCCACGATAAACACTATTTACTTCTTGGTGCTGCAAGATTGGGTAAGAAGGTGAAACAGATGGATTTACAAACTATACAAATATTACAGGGGTGCAATTAAGAGTAAAACATGGCCTCTGTGGCGTGATCCATGGGTTTGGTTTGGGATTGGAGGGCCAGAGCTGTCCAGCTGTGTTTGGAAAGCAGTGCAATAATGTGTCACATTTCCAGCTCCTTCTTGTGCTGCTGGCTCAGGGCAGGAGGGCTGGAGCCCACAGCTTGAGGCACTGGGAATGATGGTGCTTCTGCAGGGCTGGCTCTGGTTTTCTCCCCAAATCATGGAGCTGAGCATCAAGGTTTCCCTTAAGCTCAAGAGCTTTCTGTGCCTCACCCAGGGGCTCCAAATGCCATTTTCCTCCTGCATCAGAAGCTGCTGCTGAAGTTGACTCTTATTGCAGTTAATTCTTAGGGGTTCCTTACACTGAAGTGTAGATGAAAAATTATTTCCCATGCATTTGTCCTCTTGATTAGGCAGGGAATGTATTTATTCCTCTTGTCTTGAGTCTTCAGTTTGATTTTGCTGCTCGGCAAGGTGTGTGCAAGGAGCTCAGTGCCTTGGCTCCTGGGGGTGACAGACACTGCTCCCGAGGGGATTTGGGGATTTGGGGTTGGATTAACACTAGGCTGATGGTTTGGGGTTAGGGAAACCCACAGCCCTGTCAGCCCCAGCATGTCCAGCACTGCTCTGCCATCCCCAGGGCTGTTTTGCAATCCCCTCACACAGATCACATCCAAATCCCTCCAGCCCTGCCCCAGCACACAGCAAGAGGGAGAGAAACATCTTCTGGGTGGGTTTGGAAGCATTTTACCTGCAAATACTGGGTAGATTTCCACGTATATCAGATGAGCTCTCTCCAAGCTATCATTGGTTTTTTTGGCCACTTGCCTCTGTCTCACCCAGCTCTGTGTTGCTTTTCCCAGGAGCAACTTCCCAATGCTGCCAAGCTAAGAAGGCTTTGCATTTCTTGGTGGATAATCAATAAATCACTGAGTTTGTCAGACTTTTCCCCCTCTCTTTCCTTCTTTATCAACCTGTTGCTCTACTGAAACCTCAGCCATGTAAGAGGCAGGTGAAGTCACAATTTGTTACCTGGACTCTGCATTTTTAGCCTTTTTTTAAGTGAACTCAGGCCCTGAAATTGTGAAACAAGGAAAACAACCTGGGTTGTGACTTCTTTAGTAACCCAATCACCTTCTCTAAATTCTCTTGTGACTTCTCTGGTAATCCAGCCACCTTCTCCACTCCTTGCCATGGGGTTTGGCAACCAATTACAAATGGGGCAAGAGAGTTTTGCAAGACACTTTTGTACCAGGGGGTATTTGCTGATTCCTACTGCCCAAGAGGCTGGAATTTTGTGCTGGAACCCCAGGGGATCAGTGAAGCAGTTACCACTTGGGGAAGGAGCTTTTCCCTCCCAAGGACTCAGTTTTGGCCCCACTGTGATGCTCCCCCAGCCCATCCCTGTGACATGTGGCTGTCCCCATCGCCTGGGGCTGCCCAGACACCCTGCAATGCAGTAATCTGATTTTAATGAGCATTAAGACATCAAACCATCCACTTCTGCCCACTGCTGCTGTTTCACTGGACGTTTGGCTCAGAGATTTATGGCAGACAGAGGGATATAAGACAGTGAGAGTGTGGCTGGAAAGGGAACCACAGCTGAGGGTTGCCTGGCTCTGGAAAACCCATTGAAGCTGTTGGGCAGCTGCTTTCTTGTGCTTGGAGTGCTTGGAGTTAGCAGAGATGTTGAAAATAAGTGGAGAACAGGGAAGACCTTACTCTATAATGATCAGAGGCTGCAGTTTCATGATTATATATGAAGCTGGAGTGTTAGCTGCTTTTCAGGACTTGTCTCCTGACATAATGAAATCTGCACACAGGATCTATGGCTCATCTTCAGGATCAGTCATATCTACAGTTGGACTGTGTGGATGTGATTTGGGTAAGCACTACACACTTCTGTTCATTCTGTGTCTAAAGGGATGGAATACCTGGGAGTTTTGGAGTTGCAAAAGATTTTTGTTTCATTATCAGTTGTCAATTCCTCAGGTTTTTCCTTTATTGGCTTGTTGAATAGTGGAAAACATGGGTAAATTAAGCAGCACAGAGAAAACAGAGTAGATATAGTCATTTATTTTATTAGTCATTTTAGGCATCTTATTAACTTGAATTAATAGCAAGTATATCTAATAAAAGAAACAGAGGTGCTCTCCCCAGCAAGGCATTTGGGATTGTCAGTAGATTCCTAAAACAAAGAGGGAAAAGAAAACACATTAGCAGAGCACAGATGCAGAGCTAACAGGAAGAAATGTTATACAAAGGCTTCCTGTTAATTTTCTCCCATATCTTCAAAAATTTTTAAGATGCCTTGTGGAGAAAATGGAGAGAAATGGGGAAAAGAAAACAAAATACTTCTACTTCCTGCAGTATTGAAAGTCCTTGGAAAATTTGGGTCCTAATGAAAACCATGGCTCTATATCAGCATTTAGCAGCAGGGTAAAATACTCCTTTCCCAAGTGGAGCTGCAGCTCGGAAAATACATAAATAACATATAATTGCACATAAATAACAATATGAGGGATGCAGAATGATTGCTTTGTTTGCTTTGCTTTGCTTCAGATGAGATCAGGGCATATGTCCTCGACAGAGTGAAAACCTCCCTCTGGGGTCTGGTCCCTGGAGGAAGGATGCTCAGACTGCTAAGGGAAGCCTTACACAAATTCCTGCCCCCGAATGCCCACGAGTTGGTGTCTGGAAAGCTGCACGTCGTTGTCACTCGCCTGCACGACTGGAGGAGTGTGACAGTGTCTGAGTTTGACTCCAAGGAGGAGCTGATCCAGGTGGGAGCAGCCACAGCCACGAGGGAGGAGATTTGCTGCCTGGCCATGTGCCACAGCACAAAATCCCAGAATGGGTTGGGTTGGAAGGGACCTCAAAGCCCATCCAGTCCCACCCTTGCCATGGGGTGGATCCATGCCACTGTCCCAGGTTGCTCTCAAGCCCTGGCCTTGGACACTTCCAGGGATCCAGGGGCATCCACAGCTTCTCTGGGCACCCTGTGCCAATGCCTCTCCACCCTCATCATAAAAAATTTCTTCCCAATATCTATATCTCCCCCTTTTAGTTAAAAACCACCACCCTTTGTCTTATCCTAACAGGCTCTGGTCCATGGTAGTCCATGGCATGATTTCTGTCCTTGCCACCCTCTGAATCCAGATAAACTGAAATAATTTTAAAAAGCCAGCCCTTTTGGTGGCTGGCTGAGTTATCCTGAGCATGCAGGGAGCAAATTGAGGCATTTTCCCTGTTCTCTTCCTACTTCTCTGCCCTGGCTGTGGCTATCAGACATGGTCTGGTGCCCAATAACCCATCTGGGGAAC
Organism: Lichenostomus cassidix; assembly: GCF_008360975.1. Taxonomy (NCBI): domain Eukaryota; kingdom Metazoa; phylum Chordata; class Aves; order Passeriformes; family Meliphagidae; genus Lichenostomus; species Lichenostomus cassidix. Next base: position 1,982,719 of record NC_139506.1, read on the forward strand.
CCTGTTTTGGCATTCCCAGCTGAGCCACCACTCCCAAAGGCAACAGTTTCCATGGCTCTTCACTCACCTCTGTCCTTCCCATCTCACCCACAGGCCATCATGTGCAGCTGCTTCATCCCCTTTTATTTTGGATTTTCCCCTCCAAAGTACCGTGGGGTGGTGAGTAGCCTTGTAGTCTGCCTGTCCCAGCTCAGGGTCCCTCCAGGCTCTGTCCTCTCTCCAGTGGTGACATTAAATATCTGTACCTGTGTTTGCCACCAAAGCAGCTCGAGGCTGTGACTGCAGAGGAAAGAACAGCCCCCCAAAATCTGACCTCGCTGCAGACAGAACTGAGCTGCTCACAAAATTATCCATCCTCCCCCTGTCCCTGGGGTTGCCTCAACTCCCTTCTGCTGCACTTTCCTCCCAGTTTCATTACAGTAATTTTTGGGCTGGGAGGGAGGAGGTTGGGCATGGACCTGGAGAGCACTGAGCAGTGGGTGGGAAGATCTCTGGAGCCTGGGTGGGGAGCAAACCCCAAATCTTTGCCTGTGTGACCAGCACTGCTCTCTGTGCCCAGGGCAAGGCTCAGGGCTCCCTGTTGTCTCTCCTAGAGGTATGTGGATGGGGAGCTGGCCATGTGGAGAGCTGATTTCGTGTCCAGAACCACCATCACCATCTCCTCCTTCGCCGGCGAGTACGACATCTGCCCCAAGGATGGCCCAGCTGCCTTCCTCACCTTCCAGCTCTCTGACTCCACCCTGCAGATCTCCAAAATGAACATCTGCCGCCTCCAGCACATCTTTCAGTTTCCCACCCGTCAAGTGAGCTGCTCCTGCAGGTCCCCAGAGCCATGAGCTCCCTGCAGCTGCCCAGCTGCCCTGACTGCCACCTTCCCCGCAGGTCTTGGACCGTTTTTATGTCCGGGGCTATGAGGATGCAGTCTCCTTCCTGAAGAGGCTGAGTAAGTGACTGGGAATGAGGAAATAGGTTGGGTGCTTCCCTTACCTTGACACAAGGTAAGAGATGCTGTCCCAGAGTGACTGGGGCAGAGAAATGCCTGTCCTGCTGGCACTGTATTCCTGCATTCCTGTCACTATTCCTAACTATCACTGGTTACTTGAGTCCTGGTCTCTCCTGAAGCTCCCTCTGGAGCCACACTGCCCTTTTCTCTGCCACACTGGGCATGGCAGAGCTTTTTGCCAGGGAGCACAGGACCTCCTGTGTGGTGTTTGATAACCCCCTGCTGCACAAAGCAGCAATGGTTGGTGATCCCTGAGCCCTGGGGTCCTCAGCATCCCTGTTTTCCAGTCAATCCAGTCATCCCTCACTCTGCTGCAGACCTGGAAGCTGAGCAACAAGCAGTGAGATCTGCATTCTCTCCCCACCAGGAGACTTCCAGGTGAATTACTTCGAGGGTTTCACACTTTCCTTTGGCAATGAGCCACATCTGAAAGGTGAGGAGATCCTGCACCTGAGGCCACAGCTGAGAGCTCTTCGCTGCAGAGCCATGGACCAGGAAAATGACACCCAAGAGAATGCAGGGATGAGCCAGGCAGTGGATGAAGAGGAGTAGGAAGCCCCACACCTCCTTCTCCAGCCCTATGAAGGTAAAGAACCAGCACCTCCTTTACCCCATCGCTGTTCCAGTGACACTTGCCCAGGGCTGTCAGTGCCCAAAGATGCTCCCAGGCAGGTGAGAACATCAGCAATGGGAGGAAATTCCCTCTCAGGTCAGGGTTACTAGTGAGGCCTCACAAGGAGCTGGGTTTGGATGAGGATTGAGGATTTCATTTGGGGCTGGGTCAGCAGGGCTCTGTGGAGAAGGAGATCTTTCCATGGAGAAAGCCATGGGTTTACTCACCTTGTGAGGTAACAACAGCTTCTGCCCACCCATCCCTTCCCCAGGGGTGTCTCAAGGGTTCAGGATTGCTGTGCCAGTCAAATCCCAACTTCTCCTTAGGAGCTCTGGCTGCAGCCACAAAAATACTTGGTGCGAGGAAAGCATATTAGAGCTGCAGGTAAACCTCTACCTGCATCATTTTTAAGCAACACAAGGCAGGTTGAAATCCAAAGCCTGTAGTTTTCTACAATCCTGTGCAAAATAATGCCCTCTGCCATTTTAGTTTTGCATGGAAAACCAATGAATTTTCAGCATCTCAGTTTCCACTTTGTTGTTACTAAAAAATACAAAGAAACATCTGAGGAAATTCAATGTTTCTTTCAATTTTACTCTTTATTTTCTTTTTCTTTCCGAGTCTTTCAACATTTCAGAAATTATCAGCTTAGGAAAAATTACATAGCTTTTTCAACATGATGATTAATTAAAATGTAGCCACGCAGATTAAATTAAAAGTGAAAAAAAGACCCAAATGTTGTTCTGCTATATCTAGGAGACCCACATCAAATGAGGAATATAAAGGGGAAAGAACAAAACTGTTACCATTCCAGGTCTAAAAACAAAAGCTTGGAAAACATGAAATGGAAGCAAGGAAGATGTTTTCCTTTGAAAACAAACCAACTCTAGACCCACTAAGAAATGCAAGACACAATGCTAGGCTGTACAAGTCGCTTCCCTGGTTGTTTTCTTAAAGGCTCCGTCAGTCTGAGCTACATGGAGCTTTTGGAAGCAGCAGAGCAGGATTGAGGTTTATTTGGATGTTGGGCAGCTCTGAGCTGTCAGGAATCTCTGTCTCTGGTTTGCAGCTGGGCTGCAGCGTTTTTCACCAGCTTCAGGTGAAAAATTCCTCCTGTGGAAGGCATCAAGGCTCATTTGTTAGGCCAGAGAGTAACCAAGGAGTGAGTCCAGGCTCTCAGCCTCCAGAGGAGAAGCACATCAGATTTGTCCAGTTCTGGGAATGAAAAGCCCTGCTGATCAAGGCCAGAAAAAGGCTATTTCACTGTTTATCTGTGCAAAACTAGAGTATCACTGATGAGAGTATCATTTCCTACCAAAGCAGCAGGGGGATAAACTTGTGAACAGCTTGTACCTGATATTTTGAACAAGTGCTATTTCCAAAGGACAGGTGTCTGGAGCCTGCAATCCCATGAGACTCAGGCTGGATGAGCAGGTTATCCACAAGGATTTGCCTCTTACCCATGTGCCCAGCAGGACAATTGCTCAAGAAATTGCACTTCCTTGGTACCCAGGCTAGAAGCAGAGTCTGGCATAGACAAGCCACAGGCAGGGCTGGGCAGTGCTTGGCTTTGCTGGGCTCACTTGCATGGATCAGACTCAAGGACTCTTCCTCTAGACCTGCACTGGGATTTAGCTCCAGAGGGAGCTCCTTCTGGCTTGGGTTTTCTCCAAATTCTCATCCCTCCCACCTCAGGCTTCACATTTCCGCTGAGTTCAAAGCAGAAGGAGACCAGCAGCAGGACAGGAGTACAAGGGTGGGATTTTGAGGATTCCAAATCCTGCTGCCCTTTGGACAACAGGAGGAAGGGAAGCAGCTCTGACCAGGCACTGGAACCCAGTTTGTCCCACAGGAGCTGTCAGAGGTGTCTGTCAGACTGACCAACATGGTTTTATTCTCTTTAGGGCCAGGCCAGCCACTGAAGAGCATTTTTGACCTGCAGCTGCCTTTGGCCCCAGTTTATGTTTTAAAGAGACAATGAGCAGCTTGGAGCCCAGCCTGGATGCCAGCCTGACCTGTCCTGAGGAGCACATGGGCTGTGACAGCGATGTCACAGCACAGGCAGGGCACAGACCCTGATGATCCCCATGGCCCATCCCTACAGGAGGCATTTCAGGCTGGTTCTGTCCCATCTGCATCCCACTTCGCTTCCTTGGGGTGAAACAAACTCCTGGTGTGAATCACAAAAATTGGTGATTCCAATCAATGCCAAACTTTGCCTCTATCCATTGCCTCTGGCAAAGCCTCCTGTTGCCATTAGCTCCAAGCTCATGTCCCCAGGAGGAGACAGCACAGCTCTGCTTGCTTGAAATGATGAGGGATTAATAAAGCAAAACCCAGCTGATTTGAATATTGAGTCATTAAATACTTATTTCTTACTCATTCCTGCAGGGTTGGAGCAGGAGGGTTCTGTGCTGAGACATTTTCGTTTGGGGGTTCCTTGCAGGTTGTTTTTTTTGTTAAAGTTCTCAAAGTTTTACTCATTTTTCATGATCAAGCACCACACAGGGCAGGTGGGATACCTTGGGCAGTTCAAACTGTGCTCCTGCTTGTGGCTGAGGTTTGCAAATGCATTTAATGGATTTGGAAGTCCAATTCCTAGATGAGAATTTTCTCAAGGGGATTTTAATCCCCATTTCAGTAAGGTAACTGCCTCAGGCTGACTGAAATGGTAAAATCCTGCCTGGAGGTGGGCGTGGTGCTTGCAGGAGCCTGGAGAAGGAGCTGTTGGATAAGTGGGAGGGAGCAGAAGTACAAAAGCAAATAATGGTTTGATTGTCCCAGCCTGGGGAGGGCTGGGTGTCTCTGAGCCTTCAGCTTTGCCCTGTGGCAGGAACAGCTGGATTTGAGCAGCCTGGCTTTGGCTGCTGTGGTTGAAAGACATAAATCCTTCCAGGGTGGATGAAGACAGGAGCAGAGAGGATCCAATGCAAATGGGATCCATCAAAATGGGCCAGAAAGATAAAGGGACTGCAGCACCTTCCCAATAGAGACAGGCTGAGAGAGCTGGGGCTGTTCAGCCTGGAGAAGAGAAGGTTGTGTGGAGACCTGAACACCTTCCAGGGTCTGAAGAGGCTACAGGGAACTGGAGGCTGGAGGAGGGATTGTTCATCAGGAACTGGAAGGACAGGACAAGCTGGAGTGTCTTCCCACTGCCAGGGGGCAGGCTTTGACAGGACATTGGGAAGAAATTTTCCCCTGTGAGGGTGAGCAGGCCCTGGCACAGGGTGCCCAGAGAGGCTGTGGCTGCCCCTGGATCCCTGGAAGTGTTCAAGGCTAGGCTGGATGGGGCTTGGAGCAACCTGGGACGGTGGAAGGTGTCCCTGCACATGGCAGGGGTTGGAACAAGATAATCTTTAACCCAAACCATTCTGTGATTCTATGAAATAACCATCCAGCTTTCATTTAGCAAACTCATTCCAGAGAAAATATTCCCAGGTCGCTGATTTCAACCAGAGATGGCAGAGCACAGGATATTGATCTTCCACAGAGCACTCACAGCTAACTCTGAGTCTGGCTACATCAAAGCTGCCTTCAGCTACTCCCCACATCCATCCCTGCAGTCTCCAGGGCCCTTTGGATGAAGCTTCCCTCTGTTCCATTTCCCTCTGTGCAATTAAACAGGCTATTTACTCCAATAAACAGCTGGAGCTGTTGGGATCCATTTGTTGCCTGTCGGGAACCAGCGAGACACAGCTGGGGCAAAGCCAATCCTTCAGCCTCTGATGTGCAGCATGGATTTGGGGAAATTAAGAGTGCTGCCAGTTAATTCCATGTACAGAGCAGTGACACAGGGTGTGTTTGCCTGGGTTGGGCTCTGTGTGTGGCCCTGACTGACAGACAATTGCAGGAGAACTCATTTATTTGGGAAATGTCAGGAGATGCAGCCTGCAGGACTCTGAGGTAGGGGGAAGTTAATCTTTAGGGTTTTCCATCCTTCTCCACAGCTGCAAGTTCCAGGGGGATCCAAATGCACTCCCACCTCCACAGGCAGGAGAAGCAGGGCTATGGGGTGGGGTGTGAAGCTCAAGAATTGATAATGGGTAAAAACACTTCAGGGAACTGGACAAAAATTGGTTCCTGCCCATTGTGATGCTCCCTAAGTGATTCTCTCTCTCTCTCCTTCTCCCTCTGTCTTTGAGGAATCTCTCTGAAAGTTTTTGAACATGAGAAAAACACTTTAAATGTGGCATTTCCTGGCAAATGCCCACCCTGTGATCTGCATTAAAGCAGGGAAGGGATGCTGCTGGTGGGGAGGAGGTGGAGTGGGCAGGGGAAGTGCTGGGCTGTGAGAGCTGCAGGTGAAGCTGCCCAGTGGCCCCTGCAGCAGCCTGGGTGAGTCCCAGGAGCAGCACTGGAGCTTTCCTTGCCTTGGCCATCATGGAAAAGCAGGTCCAGCCTGAGCAGGGGCACTGCAGTGGCAGCACTGGAGACAGAACCAGCTGTGTACTGAAGAAAAAAACACTCCCCAAAAATTCTCTCGAGAGCCAGCAGCCGTGCTGGTGTGTGCTGGTGGTGCCCACTGCATCCTGAGGTGGTGCTGGAGACCCCCAGGGCCCATCCAGGACAATCCTTGTTACCTGTGGGGACAAGGTGACAGCTGAGTCAGGGTCGATGGACTGACAGGGACAAGCTGCCCCAGGAATGTTTGACCCCAAAGGGTTTTCTCCCAGCTGAGGAGTTTGCAGGGTGAAATCACTGTGATCTCTTGGGCAGCTGCACAGGCAGGGGCTCACAAGCAGGTTTTGGGGAGATATGGATTAAAAACTGTTGGTGTGACAAGTTCAGTGCCTTAAATCCTTGAGAGCTCAGTGCCAGAGCACCTCTCAGGATCTTGGTGGATGTGCCTGGTGTCCTGCCAGGACAGAGCCCGGCAGATAAATATCTGGAACACGAATGTATTGCAGTAGGGAAGACTGGCACTGAGCTGGCTTGTAGCCCCTTTGGGATATCAAATCATTAATGGGGGAAAATAGCTGCTTTTAATGTGAGCTCCTCCAGATCCGGAGCTTTTGGCCACACTCAGCATCAGTGACCCACAGGTGAGATTTCCCTGTTCTCCCTCCACCCAGGGTCAGCATCCCCCAGCCCCTCACCTCCTGTCCACAGCTTTCTTAGGCAGACCAGGTGCCAAGGTTTGGAGGAGCTTGTGGAATCGATGGACCAGGGAGCTGACACCTTCCAGCATTCCCCACACCTTCTTCACCCTGCAAAAGCAAACAGGCTGAGTTTAATGATGGATAAAGGCACCAGGAGGGGAGAGTGTTCATGGTAAATGCTCATTGTAATTCTCTTTTCCATAACCAGGTGATCCTCTGGTGTTCCCATTCCCAGCCTCCCTTGGATTTTGCCTTCAGGGAACACCAAATCCCTCTGTGTTTCCCTTCAGCTGCCCCACCACTGCTGAGGGCACAACACCTGCTTTGTGTGTCGTTCCCTGGTGCCTCTGTTGGGATGTTCTTACCCTTTCCTGAACAAAGCTGGGAGCCTGTAGGGCTGCAGCAGCACCTTTGCCAGAGGGTCCTGCAGTCCATTCACCTGCTCCTTCTTCCACAGGCCTGCACCCCAGAACGACAGCACAGCAGGAAAGAAAGATCAGGAATTAGAAACAATGCAATAAATGCAATAATTCCTCTTGTCCAGCTCAGGTAGATACCAAAACCCAGGCCAGACTCCAGCTTGAGCCACTCCTACAAAATCTCCTCCTGACAGAAATATTTACTGTAACAAATAACTCAATAATGTCTTAAACATAACACTGCTCCTCTTGAAGGCTGCAGCAGCCCTGAACCCAAGCTGATCACCCCAAGATTCTCACCTGGCAGGAAGTAAGGGCTCAGGCACTGAGGGACCCTCCTGTACAGCCCAGGGTGTGTCCCGTTGGACTGCCCAGAGTCGTTCTTCCCGCAGGTGCTGCCGAAGCGGAAATTGCCATCGAAGTAGTTAAAGCCAAAGGCATCTGGGAGACACAGAGAGAAAGGGAGGATGTGTGTGTGTGTCACACCTGGAGGTGTCCCTGGGGTCCTGGGGTGACACTTACTGTTCCTGTACAGGAAAAGGGCAGTGTCCTGGTAGCCCTGGGAGAAAATGTCATTCAAGACCTGCAAGGAAAAACACCTGAGGTCACTAAAGAGCCCAAATCCCAGCACTGCAGGATTTACCCTAAGCTGTTTGACTGTGGAGGGTTAGGATGGCCCATTTGGGAAGGCAGCAAGCCCTGGGTGGTTTCCAACCAAAGCACTGGTCAGAGAAACCCAGAGTGGTTTGGGTTGGAAGGGACCTTAGGGACCATCTGGTTTCATCTGGTCCCTTGCAGGTTGTGGACCCCAGCCCAGGCCATGGCCACCAGCATCTCCACCCAGACATGGCCACCCATCAGCCATGTCCCCCCAAAAAACATACTGCAAAAGCAGTGGGTGATGTCCCCACCCTTTGAAATCCCATTAATTAATGGTGGAGATTGATTGAGAACCTTAAATCTTGAGAAGGCAGGAGCAGCATGAATATTTTAACCAAAAGCAAGCTGGGAGAAGCCCTGGTGGGCTCACCATGGTGCTGGGCGGGAAGAGAGCATAGCTGATCCTGCACAGGTTCTCTATGGAGATCTGGATGCTGCCGTTGAAGATCTGGAAGCAGAAGAAGATGGCAGGGCAGTCGCGGGGACAGATGTCCAGCTCTCCGGTGAACGGGGACACGGTGATCACGGGCTCCTCCAGGCTGGACACGGGCTGCAGCCCAGTGAAACCTCCGTCCACGTAGCGCTGCGGGAGAGCACAGGGAGGGTTTGCTCTGGGGACCTTGGCAGTGTCCCTGAGCTGGGAACACTCCTGGTGACACTCCTGCCACTTTGTCCTCCCTTCCCACCTCCAACAGCATCTCTTCCCACCCATGCTCTGTATGCCTTTGCCTGCTCCTTCCCCTGCCCTGCCTGCTCCTCGACCAGATGCTGTAATCCACAGCAGTTACGAAACTGGAAATATGATTATTTTCATTCACAAAGCTTTGTACAACAATTTTTGGCAGTCAAGAGCCAATTCAGACATCACTAAATGCACAGTGTTGTACAACTTTCAAGTCTTGAGCTTGAGCAGTGAGCCCCCAACGTTTACTAATTCCCTGCAGATCCCTGAGGGATTGCTCACTGGGCAAGGAAAATGTCAATTGCTGTATTCCAAAAGGAATCTGGATTTACCACCCAGTGGAATTAGACATTGCATTTGGTGGAATTAAATGTTCATGGAGTAACAGTGCAGAGGGACCTCACAGCAATCACAGACTCCGGGATGGGTTGGGGGGGAAGGAACACTAAAGCTTATCCAATGCCACCCCCTGCCATGGCAGGGACACCTTCCACTATCTCAGGCTGCTCCAAACCCCATCCAACCTGGCCTTGGACACTTCCAGGGACCTTAGAGCTCCTTCCAGTGCCTAAAGGGGCTACAGGAGACCTGGAGAGGGACTTTGGAAAAGGGATGGAGTGACAGGACAAGGGGGAATGGCTTCCCACCACCAGAGGGCAGGGAGAGATGGGATATTGGGAATAAATCCCTCCCCATGAGGGTGGGGAGGCTCTGGCACAGGGAGCCCAGAGAAGCTGGGGCTGCCCCAGTCCTGGAAGTGAATGCACTGGAGAACACTGCTGAGCTCCTCCTTCCCTCAGACAAGCCCAGAGCACAGAAATGCACAGGGCTGGGGGAGGATCCTCCCACGAGCTCTCAGTATCTGAGCCGTGCAAGTCAGCACCTGAGCTGAGGGATGAACCTGCACTGCAGACAGGCCCTGCCCGGGATAACTGGGTTGTGTCTCAAGGTCCCACTGTGGGTGTCACTCAGACATCTGCAGGATCTGCTCACCCACTCTCTGTCCATGGGCAAAGCAGGAGAGGACTCTCCAGATGGCAATTCCACCCAGCTGTCATCTTAGGATGGGGTGAAGAACAAGTTGCAGGGCTTTGTCATCCTCCATCAACTAAAGAAAAAGCCTGGATACACCCATCCCTCCCTGCCTGGGGGTGTGTGAAGTTCAAACCCTGCTGGGAGAATGTGTTTTAGTGAAAATGTCACTCACCACTCCTCGGTAGGATGGAGGGATGAATCCACAGTAAATAGGAAGAAAGCAGCTGCAGAGGAGAGCCTGGGGAGGAGAGGTATTGCAGAAGTCAATATTCCTGTCAAAGTTCTTCTGGACAAAAGCTGTGGACTTGGCACCTGAAAATTCAGCCTTGGCCAAGTCTGGAGCCAGGCTGTCAGTGCCATGTGGGCTTTGCTGGAGACTGTGGCAAGAAAGGCTTCAGCAACAGGACAACATCTCATTTCATTAAAGTGGAAAACTCTTCTCTGGAGCAGGGCACCACACTGCATTTTGTAATTTTATAGCTGCCAGAATTCATAGTTGTAAATCTACACATCACTGTCTGGCACTGCCCTTTGGTGAAGCTTTGGGGCCAATTTCCATCTTTGTGGGGTTTTGGACAAAACCAAGACACCCTCACAAGGCATCCTCACCCTGCTGGGATTTGTCAGAGGTAAAGCCACTGGGGCATTTGCAACCTTTTCCCACCAATCTTACCAGCTGGCAATGAACAAACACCCCAAGCTCCTGGATTGCCTAGAGGAGACACCATGGGGTGAACTCCAACATTCCATGGAGTTGCCATCCTCTCCTGTCTGCCTGGGACAAGAGACCCAGTCAGCTCTGTTAGCGATTCTCCCCCCAGCAGATAATTTATTGGTTAATGAGCTGCTTGTTGTTTGGCAGCAGCTTTGTCCTGCTCTTTCTTCCTGGGAAAGTGCTAAGGCAACGAGGAAAATCACTGCCAGAGGGACTGAGAGGTGACATCAGCACTGACAGGGCTCTTTGCAAAGAGTCATTATTAGAGCCCCAGCATCAGCTGGATGAGGCTGGAAACAAACCTGCTGCTATTTTAGTATTTTTTCTTCCATCTGACCCTGGAGCTCGCATGTTCCTCCCTCCCTCCAAGCTCGTGGAGCCCATTGTGGTGGGACCACACAGAGCCTCCTGACACTCTCCCCACCTTGGGTAGCAAAGTGCAGTTAAAACCACCAACACTTAGGTACCTCCACCCCAGGCTGTCAGTGACCTTCCTACAGCACCAGGGGAAGGTCTCTGTACCTGAATGAGCTCCTCCTTGGAGCTGAACTCCGAGGCCATGACGTTCTGGCCATCAACCACCCTGGTGAGTGAGATGTGCAGCCTGCCCGAGGCCAGCAGGTAGGAATCCTCTGGCAGCATCCTCTGCAGGACAGTCTTGAGTTTGGCCAGCAAGCTGCACTTGGGAGACAGAGGGCCCAGGATGGTTTTCCTGACTTCTGTTGCCAGTGCAAAGAAAAACTCCTTTAGGTCGTCTGGAACAGAGGCAGATGGAGAGAATATCAATATCCCTGCTGCTCTAATGGTTATATTTTTAATCCTGTTTTTAACACTCCTCACAAATAAGGCTGCTTGCAGCGCCTCTGTGTGACCCCAGGGTGACACTGCTGCTACAGAGGGGACATTTTGGCAGGGCAGAAGGGGGGACATCACCCCTATAATGTCCTCAAAGGACATCGTATGGCAGTGTGACCCCACTGGAGAAATCCCTGTCTGCACCACTGGTAAGTCCTTAGGGTGTTCCTGGTAGGGATTAGGGAAAGGCTCCAGAGAGACCCAGGAAAGGGGACAGACGCTGAGCTATCCATGACAATGTGACCTGCACATCACATTCCTGCCCTCCACCTCAGGTTCTCCACGTGGGCAGCCCCAAGCTTCCCAGGGAGGACAAGGAGCACCTCCTCTGCTCAGGGCTTTCCTGCTGGCCGCGTGTCCTGGCTCCACATTGCTGGGATTCCCGGCTCGCCTGAGCTCCCCTGGCCACCTCCGGGGCTGCTGTTAGCCATGGCATGTGTCTGCACATCCCAGGAGCTGGATTAAAGGAGCAGAGCCCCGGCTGTGGGCTCAGGACACTCCTGGTTTTAAAGGTGATGAGGAGGAAGAGGAGTGCAGCAAGCCACTTGGGCAGCCTGATCCCATGGAGGGAATTTGTCCCTTTGCTGCCATGGGGAGCTCGCCTCGGGGAATGTCCCTCCTGGGGGGCTAAATTCTTGCAGTGAAAGCTTTTCCAAGGGGGGAAAAGCTTCTGCAGGGCTGCCAAGAGCTCTCCCTGCACCCCTGGGCTCGCTGGGACCCTGGCACGGCCCTGCAGAGGCTGGCTCAGCACCAAGGCTCTGCAGGGCAGAGGTTTCCGTGCCATCTCACGGCATCGTGCGGACAGACAGACGGATTAGGCGCTGTGTCCCGAGGCACCTCGGGCATTAGGAGGGGTTAGGAGTGTTTGAACGGATGGTGAGGCCGTGCAGGGCGAAGATTAACGCCGCCCGGGGTGACTCGGGCTCTGCGGGGATGCTGAGAGAGCAGGACATGTCCCGGGGAGGTGGGGCAGCCCAGGGCACTGTCTGGCTGCTCTGGGTCCTGGAAATGGGGGAGACATGGAAAAACTGTCCCCAAGCTGCCGGGTAGGAGGTGAGAGCCGAGCCTAGCTCTGGACGTGGCTTTGAGAGGGAGGGATGAGCAGCAATGGCACTGTCCCTGCCTGTGCCAGCTTGGTGACAAGCATGTCCCCACCAGCTGACCGGGGGGGTCAGGTCACCTCAGAGGTCACTTCTGAGTTCTGAGGAGCTCAGGGCTCCTCACCCAGCCCGGGGCAGGGGATGAGAATCTGCCTGCAGCCACCCCAAACACATTGCTCACCTTCTTTTCACCCCAATCATCCCCAGCATGGATATGACAGAGTTTGTGCCACTTGCATTTTCCTTGTTAGAAACCCAGCCCGAGTCATCGCTATCCAAAATGTCTTTTCTTCCTCTGGGGAAGATACTTTGGGCACAAGATCATCTCAGCACCTCTAAATGGATGGTGCCTTCACCCAGGGAAGCAGATGCCCAGGTCAGGACTGGTGGCCACAGCACAAGCAGTTACCAAATCTATTTTTACTTCTGAACAGCCCCAGCTCCACCCAGCACAGCAACAGGAGGAATCAAAAATTTTGGGGCCCTTGCTTATTTGTGGAGGAGTTCATCCCCACGTGGGCAGGAATGTTCCTTTCTGCCTTGTCTAAACATATTTGCCAATGTTTTGAATTATTTTTAGCTGCAGCAGAACAGTTCCAGCATCCACCAGAGGTTCAGGAACTGTGTGTTCCCTCCCGGCTTCCTCCATCATTATTTGGTCCCTAAAACCCTCTGCTCCTCCTAAATGTCCCCATTGCTTGGAGCACAACTTGGATCAGCCTTCAGAGCCTTAAGTCTTGTGTACACTTGTTTACACATTGGCACTAATTAGAAATATGGGAGGATGTGATTATTAAAAGTGGATTAACTGCTCTGAATTAATTCTACACATGGAGGATCTTCTTGCTGGAGGGGCCTGTTCCCACACTGTTGTTGAAAGAGGGTCAGAGGAAAACCTCTTTAGCAGGAGCCAGAGAAATCCCAGCCCAGGGTTGGAGCAGGACTGCTGTTCCTGCAGGAATGACCTGCTGAGAAGCTTTGGCCACAGGGAAAGGTGCAGCTGGAATGGGAATCCACATCTTCCCTTGCTCTGGGAAGGGTGAGTGGGATAACCCAAAGTGACATGCAAACAAGGCTGTCAGCTCTACAGACACCTGTGTGACAGCCACTCCTAGCTCAGGATCCCAAGGAACCTGATCCATAGGGAAAAGGAGGCTTTACATGGGCAAATCCAACCCAACAGCTGCACAGCCACCTCAGCACCCCCTGACCTCAGAGCACCAGGGCAGCAGGTCTGTTCCTCCAGCAGCAGCAGGGAAAGGAGCCAGCAGAATACAGGTAAACCCAGATTTTCCCCTGCAGGATCTGCCCACCAGCCTAGCCAGGGAACACTCAGGCTGTAAGAACCGGCTTTTTCAGCTTACACCACCCAAAACTGCACCGCAACGGCTGCAAACCTGCCAACACCTGGGCTGTCTGTAGTGAGCGAGGAGAGCTCCACCAGACCAGCCCCACGGCCCCAGCAGCTCCCCAAGGCATCACCCTGGCTTTCTGGAGCAAAACCCCCTTGTCTATGGAGCAAAAGCCCCTGGTTTTATGGAAGAAAATTCTGCTGTAAGGACTCGAGGCTGTGGTTTTCTTACCGAGGCCGACGCCGCACACGACGGCAGCGGCGATGAGCGAGCCAGCCGAGGAGCCATAGACCTTGCAGGCAGACTTGAGGAGATCAGGAGCCAATTCCAGCAGGGACTGCACCACCCCAACCTGGTACAGGGCCAGGAAGCCACTGCCCGAGAAGGAGAGAGAGAAGGGGGTGCTGGAAGCCCGGAGATCCTCCACAGCCATCTCGGGACCAAAGCACTGTATCCGGCTTGAGGTCTCTGGTTGTCCTTTTCCACCAGTTGAAGCTCAGGCTCTGCTCTCCTCTGCTCCCTCCAGGCTCATCTCTGGCTGCAGAGGAGTCCAGAAGATGGATTTTCTGCCTCCTTTTATGACAGCTCCCCGAGGCGTTGAGATTCGCGAGCTATTTTAATTGCCGCCTGTGCTAAAAACAGAAATTTTCCCCTGATCGAAGCAGCTCACATAATCCTCAACCACAGCCAGCTCGGATGCTCAGGGCTGAATCAGGGCTCCCCTCTCATGCCAAGGTGTCTGCAGTGCCCCAGGTGCCCTCCTGGAGATGGTCCTGGTGTCACTGTGCCTGTCACACTTGGAAACATCCGTGCAAAAATTCCTCTTTGCTTCGTGCTTTCTTCATCAAAGGGTGTTTTCCTAAATAGGATTCTCCATCAATCCCAGCTTAGGCACAGCTCAGTACTGAGTGAGTAAAGGCTTGTATAAGACACTTAAAGCCAGAGGGTGTTACACAAGGGGTGGATGCAGGGCGTTTCGCTGGGTTAGGTTTGGAAATATTCCCTATTTTTGCTCCCTGTTGAAAGGGTTTTGCCCTCGAGTGACTGTTGGATGTTGTTTGCAGGTGAAAAAACCAAAGAGTTGGATTTGTTTCTCTCTCCCCCCTCAGTAAGGCCCTACAGCAGCACCATGTTCCCCAAAACTGTGGTTATTGAACCAAAATCAAACTGCTTTTGGACTGTCTGCATTGCCTGGGGCATAGTTAAAAAACCAGGGAGAAATGCAGTGGATTTCTTGTCTTTTCAGCCTTAATGATCTAATGCTGCTGCCAAAATGCAGAATAAAAATTGCCATTTTAACAGATGTATTTATTAAATACTGGTAAATATTGTGTCGTTTCTGTTGTCCAAATCCCTAGAGCTGCATGCTGAGAGGAAACATTCTGTGGGTTAGGATTTGGGCTGATATATCCCACAATGTGGGCATGTGGGTGAGGAACAGGCTGTCCTTCCCTGTCCCATGCACCAGCCTGGCCAGGACACTGCAGGGAAACACAGGATGGTCCCAGCATCCTACACCACCTTTGCAATGCTCTTTCACCCCAAATTTTCACACTTTTTTCCCTGCTTTCTCCAGCCATCGCTGTGTCCCCCTGACAGGAATTATGTCCTGGGAGCAAAGTCCCCCATGCTGATGTGCAAAATGTCCCTGGGGTGAAGTGTCACCAGGAGCTGCCTGGAACCCCCCAGGGAAATGTCACAGCACGGCCAGGGGTGGTCTCTGGTGCTCCCTGGACATCAGGACACACAGGGGCAAGTGGCCAGCTCCAAGATATATTGAATAATTATTGGGATTATCCTGGAGGTGAGCAACTGCCTGAGTTAGGGCTTTTAGATCCACAGCCTTACTGGAGCCTCTAACTTCTTGTCTTTCCAGTGTCTGATGTTTCACATTATCTCCTCGCTGGGTGAGTCTCCCACACATGCCAGCTCTCCCCCAGTCACCTGGAGAGATCAGAGCTCTGATCAGTGATTCATGCCATTAGCTCCTCCAGCCCCTGGGAAAGAAAATCCCTCCATTGGAAGGACTTTTCTCCAGCACTGGCAAGTTCATGAAGGACAAAAGGATCACCTCTTGCTGTGACTGGTCCAGACATGCAAAAGAATCAGAAGTGCACGAGGGTTTGCAGGCTGGAACAAGCTGTTGCCTTATTCCCTGTGCATTAATTGTTCCTATTGTTCACCTCAGGCCCCGGAGAGCCCAGCAGGCTCTGCATAAATCAGTGTAGGATGCTCCTGCTTCACTCAGCCCTTGCACCTCCTCAGCTGTGCCCAGACCTGACTGCTGAGGTTTGGGAAAGGAATGAATGGTCTGTGGGATCCCAAGGCTTTGGGGACATGGATCTGGGCAGGGAAGGGCTGCTTCTGTCCTGTGAGGACTCTGCTTCCCCATTTTCTTTTACTTAGGGTTTTACAAGGACTGAGAAGGTCAGGTCCTCCCAGAGAGGATGTGCTGGGCAGACCAGGGCTGTCACCAGTGGCCCACAGGGGACTGTCACCCCCATGGCACTGACACAGACCCATACATTTGTTTGCCACCACCATCACCTCCAACCCACCAGGACATCCCTCTGCACACTGCAAACCCCAGAACTGCATCTCCTTCACCCCAGGCCAGGGGAGCTCTCCTCTGTCCACACACAGCTCTGTGCTGCAGTGTCCCACAGGGGCTTCTCCAGGAGGGCTGAGGTGTCACATCCCCCTGCAGCCTCACCTGCTGCCAACGCCACGGCCTGGGACAGCATCCAGGAGGCATCATCCTGCCTGGCTCAGCTCCATGCTCCCGTGAGATGAAACCCTGTCATCATCCTCTTAGCGACAGCAAATTTTGCATTAATTGGCTCATTAAGTGGCGGGCTGATTTGCTAAGCTGCCCTCCCCCCCCCCCCAGGCTCTCCAAAGCAGGATTAGTGACGACTTTGGAGAGGCAGGATCCTGGCAGCAGCCTGGGATGGTGTGGGGAGGAAGCCCCAGGCAAACACGGAGCCCTGGGTGGGCTGGGGGCTGTGCAGGGCTGTGTTTTGCCCGGGCAGAGCAGAGCCCAGATGGCAGTGTCTGTGAGCCAGGGATTGTCGTGCGAGGCGATTGTCTTCGCCGTGGGAAGCCACAACAGGGTGTTTAGGGAAGGATGAAGGTAATGCCCAGAGCTGGAAATGGCTCAAACCCCCAGGACTAATAACTCGGCCTTCTTTAAAACCTTCTTAATATCTTCAGTGGCCACAGGCAATCAGGTCCCAATTTTATAACCTGGAGATTAATGCAAGGTGCTGGAATCACTCCCTGGAAGGGACCTGGGCTCCAGAGGCCACCAGCCCTGGGATGGTGCTAAAAACTGCTAAAAACAGAGGCAGCTGTGGCTTCTCCCAACATCATCCCACAGCACCCAGCTGGGGCAGCTCCCCTGCACAAGAGGCTCCTGCTCTGGGTTGGGTTTTTTGGGAGAAGGAGCTGGGCAGGTTTGACTTCTTTTTCCCCCAGCACTGCTGCCCCAATGGCTGGGAAAAGGGAGGAGGAGGAGGAGGAGAAAAGTACTGGGTTCAGCTGTTGGAATAGCACAGGAGAAGGGAATGGGAGTCACCAGTTTTCCTCTCCGGTGTTTCACCTGGCAGGTGCATCCCACGTGCTGATGGGAGATGATATCCTCTGGGATAGAGGTTATCTGACTTCCCTCTGGGCAGCCAGTGAGGAGACAGAGCCCTTTTGTGCTCCATGCAAATCCCAACCCATCCCTGGCGCCGCAGGAGCTCAGATGCAAAACAAGCTGGGGCATCCTGTGATCCTCTGGCCACATCCCAGCACATCCCAGCACATCCCAACACATCCCAACACATCCCCAGCACATCCCAGCATATCCCAGCACATCCCAGCACACCCCCAGCACATCCCAACACATCCCAGCACATCCCAGTCCATCCCAGCACATCCCAGCACATCCCAGCACATCCCAGCACATCCCAGCACATCCCAGCACATCCCAACACATCCCAACACATCCCAGCACATCCCAGTCCATCCCAACACATCCCAGCACATCCCAGCACATCCCAGCACATCCCAGCACATCCCAACACATCCCCAACACATCCCAGCACATCCCAGCACATCCCAGCACATCCCAACACATCCCAACACATCCCAACACATCCCAGCACATCCCAGCACATCCCAGCACATCCCAGCACATCCCAGCACATCCCAACACATCCCAGCACATCCCCAGTACATCCCAGTACATCCCCAGTACATCCTAGCACATCCCAACACATCCCAACACATCCCAACACATCCCAGCATATCCCAGCACATCCCAGCACATCCTCAGCACATCCCAACACATCTCCAGTACATCCCAGCACATCCCCAGAACATCCCAGCACATCCCCAGAACATCCCAGCACATCCTCAGCACATCCCAACACATCCCAGCACATCCCAGCACATCCCAACACATCCCCAAAACATCCCAGCACATCCTAGCACATCCCAGCACATCCCAGCACATCCCCAGCACATCCCCAGCTCCAGCTCTCCCTGCCCTGCTCCCAGCCCAGCTCAGTCCCTCTGGCTCCAGGCAGGGAACGGGAATGTCGGGACTGTTGCAAACGCACCAGGGCGGTTTCAGTTTCTCCCACAAAGCTTCCCAGGTTGGTTCCCAGCCAAAAAGAATCGTGGTGCTGACGCTGCACTTGTTGTTGGCAGGAGCCAGGAGTGGGATTTGATGCTTTTCACGCTCCTAATTAGCCCGGGCTAAATGAGATGGAGACCCTGCAAGGTATCCCCCCTCCCTCAGCAGCCAGGGGCTCAACCCTGTGTCTGTCAAACGAGTCCCTGAAGGCTTTGGGGACATGGATCTGGGTGGGGAAGGGCTGCTTCTGTCCTGTGAGGGCTCTGCTTCCCCCTCTTCTTTTAGTTAGGGTTTTACAAGGACCGAGCAGGTCAGATCCTCCCAGAGAGGAGGTGCTGGGCAGACTGGCACTGTCACCAGTGGCCCACAGGGGACTGTCACCCCCCATGGCACTGACACAGACCCACACATTTGTTTGCCACCACCATCACCTCCAACCCACCAGGACATCCCTCCTGCACACTGCAAACCCCAAAACTGCATCTCCTTCACCCCAGGCCAGGTCCAACCTTGCAGGGGAGGTGCTCCTGCTGGTGTCACCACACCGAGCCCTGGCAGCCCCACCCACCAGCCCCGAGCTGCCTTAATCCATGGCCCTACTTAGGGGTCTGGGCGAAGATTAGCTGGAACCATTCCCAGTGATTAGGGTTTAAATCGCTTTGACATTTCACATCTTCTTAGAGCTCCTAGGTGAGACCCCAGCAGCTGTAAATCTCCTCAGTCCTCGAGGGAGTTACAGAGCCTGCACTGCTCAGGAATGAGCTTTACTCTGTTCTTGGTGTGAGATCAAGCTGCTCTGGACAGTAAATCTCCTTCTGCTGGAAAGGGAATGCCTATAAATTGTAAAAATGGCAGGACAGCACCGTGGATCTGCTCTGAGAGTCCTTTGTGCCATTCCCTTGGAATTTGGCTGGAAAAGGAGCATCCCACAGCAGCTGGAGCGAAGCAAACATTATTCCATCTACAACACAACACCCAGCAGACAAGCCTGGCTGGCATTTAGGCACCGATTTATTTGAGTTTTAGGGTTTGTTCCCTGGATTCTTGGCTGGTAGCAGAAACTAGAAAAATTATGCTTTACATTCACAAATAGAAAATTAGAAAAGCAGGTAAATAAATACATGTACACAAAAAGCAACAACCCCTGAGGTTCAACACAAGCACTTGGCTGGAGGTAAATACAAATTCAGGTTGAAATTTGGGCTCTGATTGATTTACAGACTCTTCGCCCCCAGCCAGGTGGGGTTTAAGCATTTCACACTGCTGGCACTCTCGTGGGGGTTTTCCTTAAAAGATTTTCCATCTACAGCTCAGATGTTAACCCCACATCCAGGTCACCATCAGAGATTCTCCTCCCACCGCTAAATCTTCCTCCTTGGCTTCCCAGGGACCAGAGGCCCTGCAGAGCAGCTGATGTCAGTCTGGGCTGTCACAGTGGTCTGTCATGAGCTTTTCTCTCTTCTGCTGAGACAAAACAAAACATTCTTAGAATCACAGAATGCTTGGGATTGGAAGGAACCTTTCAAGCTCCTCCAGTTCCACCCCATGCTGTGTGCAGGAGCACCTTCCACCACCCCAGGTTGCTCCAAGCCCTGTCCAACCTGGAACACTTCCAGGGCTGGGGCAGCCACAGCTTCCCTGGCCACTTGCCCAAACTCACTGGGAGCTCAGGCCCAGGCTCATCCTGCTCCTCACCTGCAGAATTTTGCCGTAGGGTGCAAAGGAATCGTCCAGGTAGCGCGTGCCGAAGCCCATGATCCTGTTCACCGCCTGGCTGCAGATCCCTGCCACCGTGGCTGTCAGATGGACTGTGTAGGCAAACTGGATCTCCTGGGGGTTGACATCAGCCCTGCTGGCCGTCAGCTCCCCCTGCACATAGGCATCTGCCAGGCTCTTGAAGGAGCTGTAGGACATGTCCCTGAAGAAGAGCTGCAGCCGAGCATCCTCCCTCACCTGGTGGGAGACAAGAGAATACTTGTTGAGTATAATGCTTGTTGGATATAATACTTGTGTATAATATTTGTTGTGAGGGAGTGATTCTGTGTGTCACCCTCGTGGTGATGCATTCACTCCACACCAGGACTGTAGCTGGGGGAGGACAGACAGACAGCCATGATCACACCCAGGAAAGGAATTAAAAGTTGCCATTTCCTTGATTTTATGGAGTGTTTTCCTGCCCCGGGGAAATGATGTTGTTGTATTTATTTGACAGCAGTGCAGAGCTTGGCCCAGATTCCCTCAGCCCGTGCAGCTGCCCACAGCTCTCACCTGCCTGTCCAGCTCATCTCCTGCACTCCGGAGCAAGGCAACGATTCTCCTAATGGCTTCATCTGGAGAGAGAGACACCACGTTATCTCCAGCCCATTGTCCGAGCCTCACACACCCAGATGCTCTGCTTAGCCCCCAGGAAAAATTCCCTGAGCAATGTTTATCCACCTCCATCCTTCCAAAACCCATTTCAGCCTATTGCCAAATGCCTTGTTACCCTCGTTACCCTCAGCCAGCAAAAATTTTGAATGCCTTTGAATCTGCCTCTGAATTTTGTCTTTTGTGTGGTCTAGTGGAAGGTGTCCTTGCCCATAGCAGGGGGGCTGGAATGAGATGTTCTTTAAAGTCTTTTCCAATCCAAACCCATTCTGGGGTTCTCTGAATTTCAAACCCTGGTGGTGAAAATCTCGAAGTCTTCGCCCAACTGTTGGGTTCCCAACACCCTGTAGATCAGGGCTGAGCAGGGCTGGTTCCTGCACAGATTTGTTCCCAAGGCCAACACTCACCAACGCCATCAGTGCCGGGGGGCTGTGGGGATTCCCCACGCTCTCCTGCTCTGTCCCCGCGGCTCTCGCTGCCCTGCACGATCAGCCCGATCTCCTCCGACACCTCAGCGTAGTATCCCTCCGGCCGCTCCGCCCCTGCCGGGACACAGCACACATCCGGGGTGAGGATGGCTGCTGCCAGACCGACCCGCAGCGCAGAGCTGTCACCGCATGCAGTGCCAGCGCCCTGCCCGGATTAGCGCATTCCGAGGGTGAAGGAAGCAGCTGCGCTCCCTAACCTGCCCCAAATCCTCCAAAGCTCGTCGGCAATGCCCTCGGCAGTGTTTTGTCACGGGAAGGGCCGGGCTGGTCACCCGCGGGCTCTGCCACGCCAGCTGCCCTCACCTGTCCCCACGGCAAACCTCAAGCAGCTTAGCGATGGCCCTAGAGTGGCTTAGGATCTAATCGCAGGTCTCAGATGCAGGTTTAGACTAAACCACCGTGACCCTTGGTTGCCAGAGGAGGAAAACCTTGTGCTTGGGTGATTCTGCCAACAGCTGGCTTGGGGTGGCTGTGCTCCAAGCACGGGGAGGACAGCCCTTCCTGGGGCAGCAGGTTGGGATTGGATTCTCCAAAACCTATCCCAAGCGCCAGGAAGCCCTGGGAGGGGTTAGAAACCAACCCTAAACATGATGGCTCTCCCCAGAGAAGGCCAGCA
Organism: Lichenostomus cassidix; assembly: GCF_008360975.1. Taxonomy (NCBI): domain Eukaryota; kingdom Metazoa; phylum Chordata; class Aves; order Passeriformes; family Meliphagidae; genus Lichenostomus; species Lichenostomus cassidix. The sequence goes on from NC_139506.1 coordinate 2,004,347, forward strand.
GAGGTGGGTCAGGGTTGGGGTGGGGTGTTGGGTCCCACCTGGCTGGGCTGGGGTCAGGACATGCCGCAGGGGAAGGCAGCTGGGGCGCTTGCTCCTCGCCCCTGATCCCGGCTCTCCGCGCTCCTCCTCGCCGTGCTTCTTCAGCGAGAAAACCTTCTTGAGGCTGGGTTTCTTCTTCAGGGCTCTGCCCGACGGTGGGGACGTGCTGGAGTCTACTCTGTGTTTTTTGGCTCCTTCTGGTTTGGAGCCCTGAGGAGCTTTGCAATCTTTCTCCTTTGCTTTTTGCCCTGCGTTTTCCTTCTGCTCCTCAGGGCTCTTCTTGAAGAAGAGATTCAAGAAGCTTTTCAGCCAGGTTGGTTTTGAACCCGAGTGTTGTGTTTTGCCCTGGGAAGAGTTTTTTGTGCTTTTCCTCTTGGGCTTCATCTCCTCTTTAGGCACCTCCTGGGAAGCTTTGCTGTCATCATCCAAAGCCTCTTCCAGGTCTGGTGCTTTGAGTCTCTCCTCCTGCTCCTTCCTGGGGCTGGTTTTGGCACCTGAGTATGTGCAGAAATCACTTTCTGACCGCTGTAGCCCATCTGTTTTCCTCCCTCGCCTTCCATTTTTCTCCTGGAGGTGTTTTTTGGCCGCCAGTGAGTTTTCATGGCAGCTCAGAGAGCGCTTGACATAAATCTCCAGCACTTTCTTCGCCTCTCGCCTGTCCAGTGAGAGGATCTTGCCCGAGGGCTGCCTCCCCACATCCCACCGAGGCATTTCCCCAGCCAGAGCCTGGGTGTTGCTGTGGAAAAAAACAGTATTTTCAGCCTGGTTTTTGCCTTCTCCAGGTCACTGCACTTTCAGGTTGGGCCTGATGGAAACCTCTCCCATTCTGGCACCCAGGGGTGCTGTGGCTGTTTGTGTTCCTGGTTAATGATCTGTTGGTTTTATGGTTGTTATCTGAGCGCTCCTGATGCAGACAGTCCACGTGGGGTTTTACAGCCACAGAGTCTTTGATAAAGGAACCGAAACCGTGGGGAGGGGAGAGATGGGCTGGGAATGTCCCAGAGGGGAGCCTGGCCATCAGCCAGGGGGTTGGATCAGGAAGGACATCACCCAGACACCATCCCACCACCCCATGGCTATATGGTCCTACACTCTGATGGAAAACAACACCCCAGGAGCACCCAGTGAGCCACACAATGCAGAATTTAGGGTATTTCCTTAAAGTATTGGCTGCTATAAGTCATCCCAGCCCCTGGAGAGGCCAGGGAATGTGGGCTCTTGGAAAAACCCTCGATCACCTCACAATGATACAGCCTTTTCATGATCTCCTGCCAGCACAGGGCTGAGAGTGGAGCTCAGAGCACCAATCCTTGCCTTTCCCATCACCCTTTTTCTCTACCTTTATGAGCAAAATTCAACCAAAGACTCTGCTATCGGGAAACCAGAGTCTTGATGGTGCCTTGTTCTGGTTTTACCTCTGAAACCAATTTCACCCTTCAGAGAACTATACCCAAACCAGGCTTTCTCCTCCAGTGAACAGCACATGGGGAACCAGCAGCAAAATCTGGGCCGCACAACTTGTACAGAGCACCCTGGAGTTGGGAATCACCCTCTGTTCAGGCTCCAAGAGCATCACCCCAAAACACAGCACACCCACCCTGCTTTTGGGATGAGAAAGGCAAGTTTCCTTCATCCAAGCCAACACCAAAGCCCGCCAACCACTCAATAATCAATAATTCCACTAAATTTCATCCCGGCGAAGCCATGACCCCATCCTACTTCGATTGATTCCACCACATTATTCATTTGCTGGTTTGTTTTTTACCTTTCCATCAGTATTTCTTCTCCTTTGGACACAGATCAAGACCAGCTCCTTGGCCGTGGGCGCTGTGGGATCTCAGGCTCTCCTGGGAGGTGCCTTTTTATACCCAAGCTGGTGGCTGAGTTCAGTCCTATTTTTAGCAGCCATTCAGGTGGGAGAGCAGCCAACACTTCCGCCTGGGATCCTCGCTATCACCGCCCTCGTGGTGGAGAGCAGCGGGCGTGAGTTTCACTGGAGGAGAAAACGACTTCCTTATGACAAGTAGCAGCAAAACAACCTGGAATCACCTGTCACCCGGTGTAAGCACTGCCCTTTGAGACCAGCTATCTCCTGCAGCTGTTTGGCTTTGGGTTTGGCTCGGTTTGTTGTTTTTTGCTGGGTGTGATGCCCTAGCTGGGCTCATCTGGGTTGTTTTTGTGAGGGGAAGTCACAGTTTTGTGGGACGAGCGGGGTTTCGGTGCAGGAAGCAGAGTGCTCTGCTCACATCCTGGGAGCTCCCCGGCGGCTATTGTGGGACTACAGACACTCTGGGACAGGGCACTGCGGCTGAAACACCCTTGAAATCCACCCTGGGGTCCTTCAGACAGCCTGGGGAGCTTCAGACAGCTCCCACCTTAACACATGAACTCACACCCTGAATCCTTCCCACCCCCGTGGATTCTGAAGGATTCCCACTCAGCCTCACCCAGGGATGGACAACCTCCCACCAGGCAGACCAACGCCTACAAACCACCCCCGGGCAGAGCAAATGTGACCCCAAAGCTCCGTTAGGCCACCCCGTGCCCCTCCCGCTGCTGTGGCATCCTCCGGCAGGTGCTTCCCGCTATTCCCCATCTCCGCTTTGCCATCTGATGGCAGAATTCCGCACTGCAGCTCGCAGGGATGGAGCTGGCCGCCGATGCTTTTGCCGGGCGGCAGCTGCAGCCACGCAGGCTTTGGAAAATCCCCTTTTGGAAAACCCCTCGGGAAGATTTCCACCCCGGCAGCGCCGCATAGTCTGTGTGCAGCTGGGGTGATGTGCAGCCAAGGTGTCTCCTGGATAAAAATGGTCTTTTCCTGATGCAGAGTTCAGCTTGCTATCAGAACGCTGCAGGATTGTTTTATTTCTGTTTCTATAAACTCTCTGTGCCGCAATTTCCTATGACTGGGAGAGATCCAGACCACATCCCTGCATTTCTCCTGAGCCCACATGGCTGAATCAGAGTCTGGTATTGATCAGGAATTACCTGGCTCGTTTTTCAGCATCCCCATCTACTGATCAATAACTAAACCCTCAGAGAGGAGCTCCAGGCTGCTCCCCAGCTCTCGTCCACATCCTTCCATAAGCAAGTCGATTCCAGGGGCTGAGGAGGAGTTTCACAATCGATTTTGTTGTTTTTTTCCTCTGCAACATCGATTAAGTGAAAAGCCACATCCAATCAGGCCATGGGGGTCAGTTTGGCCATCTCCAGGTTGGAGATCTTGCTGCTGGTGATTCCCCAAGGCTGAGTCCAAACCCCATCCCTGCTCACAGAGCTCCTCATGATGAGCTGGGAATCAGCACTGGTGTTTGGCCTCTTTGCAGCAGCATTTCCAGACATAGCCTGCAGATGGGAGAGCCAAATTCCAGGGAAAATCTTGACCTGAAAGCTCAGATCCCTCCTGGGATTTGGGACATATTCAAACCTAATGGGAGACAGGCACAAGAAAAAGATGCAAGAGACTGAGATGACCAACAGCCCATTATCAGAGATCTGGATCCAATGTTTTCATCCACTTTTCTTATCAGTGTTGGGAGAGAATGAGGAAGCTGGCAGGAAATGTGGTCGTGGGGAGGGAGCACACAAGGCTGGGGGTGGTGTCTTCAGGCCAGTGATACGGGAGGGAAAAGCAGAACTAAACCCGTGGGGACACAGCAGGGGATAACCAGCTTCAGTGCAGGAAATTGCTTCAGAAGATGGAAAACAACCCAAGGGAGAGGCATTCCCCACATGGAGCTCTAGGTGCAGAGGGTGACAACGGGCTCAGAAGAAAGCAGGGGTGAAAGCACCCAAATTTCTGGGGTGAGAATTGGACATCAGGAAAACTCTCCTCTGCAGGAAGGTGGGACAATGTCAGGTGGGTGTCTAGAGGGATTGGGAATCACTGCCCTTGGAGATCTTCTGGGCTTGGCCAGCCAAAGCCACAGCCAACACGGCCTGGTGTAGGAGGTCACTGTGTTTTATGTGGACCTCAAAGGTCTCTTCGAGGCAACAACCAGCTACGAGCCAATAACCTGGGCACAGAAATACAGCAGTTCCAGATCTGATCCGTGGTGGGGGTGTTGAGGGGAGAGCCTGAACCATGACAGGGGTGAGGAGGAGAGACCCTGAACCATGTCAGGGGTGAGGAGGGGAGAATTTAAACCATGACAGGGGAGTTGAGGGGAGAATTTAAACCATGACAGGGGTGTTGAGGGCAGCCACTGCTCCCTGCACCAGCCCCAGCTGGGATGAGGCACAGCCAACACAGGGCCTTGGTGGAAACCTCTCAGCCCAGTTGTGCAGATCCTCAGATCCAAGAGAGTGGTGGCCAGCAGCCCCCAAAGCAAACCCTCTTTTCCTCCAGCCCTGATGTGGTTTAACTACTTTCCCCAGCGGATGAACAATGTGCCCCAAACACCACTGGATGTGGGGCTGCTGAAGGGTGGCTGATGTTCTCCAGGGAATGAAACACCTGGAAAGCTTTGGGAAAGCCCACATGAGGCACCTGCCTGTGTTTCCCAGCCCCTGAACTCTAGCCATGCCACAAGCCAGCCCTGGGCTGTCCCTGCCCACAGCCCCACACCAAAGTCCCCAGCACAGGTGGCAGTTTCTCTGTTGTTTACTGACAGGGATGGGTCCCTGTTCTGGGAAAACAGCAGGTTTACAGCTCTCCTGCTCTGTTTATTGCAGGGAAAGAAACCTGCTGCTCCAGGAGGAACAGCAAAGCTCCTAGGAGCATGGAAAAAGCTCCTCAATCCAGCCCATCCTTGCAAAGGTGCCCTTGGATTGTCACCCTCCAAGACCCCTCCGGAGCTGCTCAGGGTGGCACAAAATAGGGCTGAGGGCTTTTGGCAGCTGCCCAGGCAGGAGAGGAAATCCCCAGCCAAGCCCAGAGTGATCTTTAGTCATCCCAGTAAAAGCAGGTAAAGAGAGGTCACCTTGCGTGCTCCTGAGCACGGCACAGGAACCAGGGCCACCAACTGGCACCAGCTCCAGCAAAACAAACACGGGTGGAAGGAGCAGTGGGATCCTCAGGAGCCATCAAGGCTGTCTCCACAGCAAGAAAGTGGAGTGGAAAGAGGAGATCAGGCAAAATGCACCCATGGCTCATATCCCAGTGCAGTAGCAGGCTGGGACAGTGGCCAAGGAAGGATATCTGCTGTCCCACCAAAGCTGTTCCTCAGGGCTGGGCAGGACTTGCACTTATTTTGATAGATTTCACCCCAGGAATTATCTTGTTAGACTCTTGCCTGGGACAAAATGTACCCTCTTTGGAGGGAAGGACAAGGTCTGGGTGCTTCACTGCACCTTCCTTGTGTGGGGTGGGTGCTGGGTGACCTCCAGCCTCCCCTAGCAGGGACTGTGGCCTCCCTTCCTGGCCAGGATGTGCCCCAGGCTCTGACCTTACACTCATTAGCCCCACGAGAGCTTCTCATTTCCTTCTCCTCCACCACTCAAATTTTCAAGCACCTCTGTTTTGCCAACGAGCTGGTGATTTTTGCTGGAAGTGACTCTCCTCAGCCAGTTTTCTGGAGCTGTTTTACTGCTGAAGCTTTGCCAGCTAGCCACCACCCCTCCCACCACCATCTGGTGTGGCTGCAGCCCACCAGCATCTCCAGGCTGCAGTTGTAAAGTACTTTTGGAGGAGCAAGACCAGTTGCAGCCAAAGGAACTGTAGTTTCAGGCTGGCACTAACCAATTTTGGTGGAAACCTCATGGTGCAAGCATGAGTCTGTGCTGTGCTCACCCATCAGCTGCTGAGCAGCTCAGACTGGTGACCTCTGGCTTAGGAGCTGCCAAAAGGTCCTGGGGACAAGATCTGGGTGCTCACAGGAGCTGGTTTTAAATGAGGAAAACTTGGATTTTTCCCAATTTCAGACCTTCAAACAGCAAGAAGTGAGATGTGCAGCCTTACACAGTCACAGAATTTTATTTCCTCTGTGGAAAGCAAAGTGAAAATAGTAGTGAGTATTTTCTGTTTTCACACACACACAGACACTCTGTTCACTCCAGGTATTCCTGCTTCAAACTCAAAGCAAATAACCACATATCTAACCATGAGTGAGGTCACATTCATTACTGGCTTTGTTTCTTTTCACATTATTTAATCAGCTAATTACAAAAGTCATTACCTAGAGGGAAAGGAGTTAAAGTGAGCATCAGCTTAGGGCAGCCATGGAGCCTGGAGCTTCAGGCAGGCCTGATCCAGACAGGTATTTCAGCAACTCCTAACCCTAATCCCAGGAGCAACATCACAGGGAGACTCCAGCATGTCTGCAGTTCCAGTTTGTGCTCAAGGCAGGGCAGTGGCTCAGATTCAGGGCAGCACATCCACACTTGGGGACAGACCTTGCTGCCAGATCAGTGCAGCAGATGCTCAGCCTGGAGCTCATGCTCTGCTCTGCTCAGCACATCTCACTGTACAGAGTGATCTTTCCCACAGGTTTGAACCTTCAAGACAAGCATCAAAAATTTCAGAGCAAAAATATCCCATTCCCTCCCTAAGGGCAGGGGAGAAACCAGCAGAAGACCAACCCACACGTTCACCCATGCTTTGGGGCTGGGGGACAACTTCTGGGTGTGTTTTGCTGATGAAGCACCAGAGATGTCCCAGCTTTGGCTCACAGCAGGGTTTGGAATCCAGGCCAGCTCTGTGGCCTTTTGTCCAGGAGAAGCAAGAGACACCAGCACTTCCCAGCAGAGCACAAGTCTCTCTGTGATGCACTGAAGTGAGACCTCCAAAGATTTACTATGGTGAAACCTCCAGTGGGTCTTCCTTCAAATCTTCATGGTCCTCGTTCTCCAGCTGCTCCAGTTTGCTGGATTTCTCATGGACAACCTCCCCAGGAATCTTCAAAAACCTGCAAAATGGTTTTGTAATGTTTTAAGGATGTTGCTGGATGAAGCAGCTGCAAACATCTGGAGCTCATCACCTTCCCAAGCCCCATCCATACTGTCCCAGGCAGCTCATTGCTCTGTTCTGCTTCACCTCACCTGAACAGCAGCTTCTGCCCTGGCTCCTTTTTGATGATGTTGAGTTTGTAGTAGTGTCTGAGCGCTCGTGACATCTTCTCATAGGTCATGTTCATGCGGTTCTGGGAGGAGAAAAGCAGTGTGGGGTGTTGAGTGACAGCAAGTGACAAGCCCTGCTTGGGGTCTGTGTGCAGCAGGGCCACACTGGGGACATTGGTGGCTGCAGTGTGGGTCTCTAACCCAGACTGGCATCACAGCCATCGTGGTTTGCTTTCTGCAGGGTGAGAAAATCTCTCTTTAACCCCCAGGCTGGCATCTCTCACTAACCCTGCACCCACCTTGTCCCCCTTCCCGGTCCCTGGGCCATCAGCTCTGGGGAACAGGTCATGAAGGGGACATGCAGAAGCTCAGGGATGACAAATTCCTTCTCAGGGATGACAAATTTGCTCTCAACTGCATTTACCTTGTGGTTGCCCCAGAGCTGGGCAAGGCCATTTGGGTTGACAACCCTGAAGACTTTGGCTTCCTTGTCCTCCCACCTGATGTAGGGCTGGTAGCGGCTGTCAGACAGCAGTTGGTACACATATTCCCACAGCAACCTGCAGTCTGACACGGGGGAATTCATGGTCACAGAGCCCCCAGGGTGCCCCAGTGAGGGTGGGGGAGCAGCAGGATTGCACATTTAGCAGTGACAGTAAGTGTGAGAAGAGCCCAGAGCTCAGGCACAGCACTTTGACTGCGAGATCTTGTTTTTCAGGTGGGGAAACTGAGGTGGAAAAACATGGAATGAAGGGAAAGGAGACAGATGGGCAGGCAGGACAAAGCCCCATCCCATTTCCCCAAGGAGCAAGGCTATAAATTCATAATTACCTGCAATTTTCCCATCCACTGGGGCTGACAGGGTTGCAGGAAAAGAGCAGATGGCACCTGGCCTGCAGCTACTCTCGGAGCTGGGGTGGGAGAGGTTCAGTGGCTGTGTGTGACTGTGGAACAGAGGCTGTTCTGCACAGCCCAGCAATGGGGAAACAAAGGGGGCAGCCTCAGCACTGCACTCTGTACCTGCAAAAAAACCCAAATAAACACCCTCTGGCACATTAGGGAAGGTCTCAGACCTTGCAAAGCCCTGAGCAGGAGGGGTGGGACAGCCCAGGGTGGTGATCAGCCCAGGCAGAGGAGGAGGGTGCTGAGGAAAGCCTGGGTTTTCCTAACGCAGGAGCAGCAGAAAGTCTGGGAGGGTTAGAGGAGATGCCAAGTAGGGTAAGGGTCAGATGCAGAGGAAAAACTGGAACAGGAAAATGCCCCAGAGCACAGGCATCCCCTGGGAAATTGCTGTGGGGACTTAATATGTTAATTAACTTACACATGAACCAGCAGAAAAGCCCAGCAAGGCACTCACAGATCTACCTCCAAGCACATCCAGCCTCTGACACCAACCCAACCCCACCCTAACTCCTACCTGGGCCCCCCGAGGGCACCAAGAAGCCTCACTGGCCCCCACCAGCCTCACCTGGGGCCTCTCTCCACCCCACCCACTGGCCCAGAAGATCTGTGTGAGCTCAGCCCCAGCTCCTCAGCCCTTTCCCAGCTATGTTGCAGGACTAATCTCCTGTACCTCTGCCTGGCTGATCACCCTCTCTGATCCACATCTCAATCTGCAGATAGACTTCTTAGGGAAGTCACAGCCTTGCCAGGTTGCCATGGGCTCGCTGGTGCTGCCCAGGACTGCTTCAGACCTGCTGCATGACTACAAACTTCCCAGATGACCTGGACTTTGTTAGGCCTGGTTGCTTCTCTCAGGTGGTGTTCAGCAGGCTGAGCTCCTAGCCCCAGGTGTGTGTAACCCCCAGGAGCTGTGGGCAGGTTCTCCCAGGATCATTTTCTCCCATCATACCTTCCTCTGTGCTCCTGGCTTTCCTGAAGGGTGAGCTCAGCAAGGGGCTGCACACCAGAGCTCTTCTCTGAGTCTTAATGAACTGGAGTATTTCGTAAAGCACATCCCCTGCAGGGAAGAAAACTGCTCAGGGGACTTTGGTAATAGTCCCTCTCAGGTGACATCGCTGAGACTCTGAACTACAGAGTATGGGGTTATTCCCCATCCCAAAATATTCGCAGTCCAGATGGACTAAGGGAAGGAGGAGTTGTCCTCATCTCCAGCACAAAGCCTGGTCTGCTGGGACCATCGATCCTCTCCCAGCAGAGCACAGCTTGTGCTGGGATGAAGCTCACAAAGCCCTTGCCCCAGGCCTCACCTGAGCTCGGAGCTCGGTGTCTGAAGTCCTCCTTGGTGAGGATGCACAGGGCTTTGCCGTTCATCTCAAACTTGCTCTCGTCGGTTGGCCGCAGGGAATATTCCTGCTCAGCCCATCTCAGCCAGTGGATCACATCATCCTTGCTCCACAGTGAGGGCTGGATTCCTGAAACCAGGAGCAGCCTCTGAAACAACTCTGTCTCCATCCTCAAAACTGCTGAGAGGCATGATGGGGCTTCTTCTCCATCACCAAACTTTCCCTCTATATTAAGCACTCACAGGTCAAAAACACCACAAAGAGTAAAAACGAACTGTGATGTACCTTGTCCCTCTGCCAGCAGGAAATGGCTCCTGGCTGGGACACCATGGCTGTACCCACCACATCCCATCCCTCCTTTTTGAGCAGCATTGATTTGCTCCACCTCTACTCACTGAGCCTCCCTGGAAGCTTGAAGATCTCCTCAGTGCTGATGGGTGAGTGGCTGGTCTGGGATGGGGAAGGTAACAACACTGCCACCGCGGGGCTGGAAGAACTGATGGCCACTTTGCCCTGGGGAAGAGATCAGACACATCAGTGGGGGGAAATTCCCAGCTCTGGTCCTGCCTTTGCTTTGGAGATTCCTCCACCTGCTCCAGTATTTCCTAACCGGTTCCTCATAGCAGTGTGATGTCTGCAGCTCTTCCGTACATCTTCCTCACACTTTTCCTCATCCCAGCCCCAGGATGAGTCTCTGCTTGCCCAAGTCAGCATTAGCAGCCAGAGATTCCCCTCTTTCTCCAGCTCTTTAGCAGAGGAACCTGCTGTCATCCAGCCTCTGAATGGGGGTTATCCATCCCCACTCCCCATGGGATGCAGGGAAGTAGAAGAAGGAGGCAAGACTGGCAGAGCCTGGAGTGCCTGAGCTGGCTCCCTGTACCTGCAGGATCCTCAGATCCTCGTTGGATGCTCAAGGTTTTAGGAGAGCACTTCAGCTCTTTAGGGCTGTGAAAATAAAGCTGGCTGCAGTGCTTTGATCTTGTTTTAAAAATACCTCGTGAAGAGAGAGGTATCTCTCACTTGATCCCCAGTGATCATTTGGGCATAAATGGAAATGGTCATACCATAGTTTAGGGAGATGTCCACTCCTCTTGCTCACTGGCCATGGATTTCCAGCCCCTCAAGAATTACTTTTCCCCCTTAGCCAGGCTATGTGAGCCAGATGGGAGCTCAGATCCTTCCAGCTCCATCTAGGTCTTGAAATATTACTGGCAGCCAAGCAGATAATGTTTCCCCTTAAAAGTCTATTAATGTGAATCCCAGCAATTTCTCAGCTTCACTCACTGGAAAATTAACAATTTTGCTGTCAAATGGCATTTTCTGAAGCAGTTACCCATTGCAAGCACTTCAGGCTCAGGCAGGCTTTTGGAGGTGATTTAGAGCAGCCACCCCTCGACTGTGGCAGGGGCAGAGGAGCCAAGCCCTCTGAAAATCAGGGGTGAGGAGATGGGAGTTGGACAAAACTTAAATGCAAAGCTGAAGCTCCCAAAATCAGGAGAACAGGAGCAATACACTGCATCACTCCAGGGAAAAATGCTTCCCTGGGAGTTACAGCAGGAGGGAGGCAGCAGGCTGGGGAGGGGGTTCTCCAGCAGAAGGACAATTTGGTGGTCTCTGGCTGTCTGTGGGTTGGATTTAGCAAAGCAGGCAGCTACATGACACTGCATGAGACCAGAGAGACTCCAGAATAAACTCTGAGCAGGCCTGGCAGCAATGCAAACTGTCTTTCAGATTCACTCTAAGCAATAAGCTATGGGGAAAATAAAAGTGAAAGAAATTAGCAGTGTATTTTGTCTAGAACTATCTAAAAGCTACTTTAATTTTTCCCATTGGTGTGACTCTCTCACAAATGATATTTACAGTAAAACCAGAACAAATCTGGTATTTTTCCTGCTCCTAAAGATTTCTAGGCCTTGAGATACATTCAGAATTTTTATTACTTTATACTGATTTTATGTTCTTGCTTTTATCCCTGCTGAGCTGCTTTCAGACATTTCTGAGATGGCTTTTCTTTGCTTCAAGAGGAAATATTGTCCTTGGCAGGGTTTGAGTGGGAGCATTAGAAAAGTGGGGGTGAATAGGAACCCCCAGATGTGTGAGAGCATCTTTTTGCTCAGAACCAAACGGGGGGAGCAGAAAGCTGCTCCGGGCTTTGCGAGGCTGTTTGGAGGTGGGATGGGGGGTCATCCCCCGAGGGCATGAATTTCCAGCCCTAATTGAGGGGGACAAATCCCGGGGGAAGGGGGAGGAGGGAGGACAAGGGAGGGAGGCAGGGAGGGATGACAAGGGAGGGGGGACAAGGGAGGGAGGCAGGGCGGCTCCTACCTGCATTCCCGGTGGCCGCAGGCAGCCGCTCCCCGCCCCGCTGGTAGCCGGAGCCCGGCGCTGCCGCGCTGTCCGGAGCGCTCCGGTGCTGTCCCCGCGGCCGCTGCGGAGCGATCCTTGCGAGAAACGAAATCGAAACGAGCCGGAGCCCCGGGAGGCCGGAGGTTCGGGGGCAGCGCCCGGGGCAGCGCCGTTCCCCCCTCCCCTCCCCTGCCGGGGCTGTGACCCCGCGGCTCGTCCCGCTCCGCCCGGGGAATCTCGATCCGCCCGGGGGATCCCTGTCCTCCCGAGGGATCCCGATCCACCCAGGCTATCCTGCTTCTCCCGGGGTATCCCGATCCACCCAGGCTATCCCGCTCCTCCCGGGATGTCCCGCTCCGCCCGGTACCGGCACAGCACCGAACCCCTCTTCTCCCGTCCCGCCGCGGGCTGAGCGCTGCCCCGGCGGCTGGAGGACGGAGGGATCCCGGGACACGCCGGGAGCGGCTCCAATATCGGGATTGATCCTTTTTGTCCACCAGGCGGGGCCGGGGCAGCGGGGGCAAGGGGGGAGGCTGCGCACCGGGAGCAGCGGGAGGTGGGCGCACAGCCGTGGGGTGCCCGTCTGCCGCCCGCACACCTTGGGATGTGGAAACACACCCATCGCGGGGGTCTGCCGGTAACTGGGAGGGACTGGGAGGCACTGGGATGGACTGGAAGGGGCTGGGAGGGGATTGGATGGGCTTTGAAGGGACTAGGAGGGACAAAACCGACACTTTTAGGAACAACAGGGACACTGGCAGGGGACTGGGAACTGCTGGGGGGCACTGGGATGGACTGGGAGTAAGTGGGATAGACTTGGAATACACTGGGAGAGACTGGGATGAGCTGGGAGTGACTGGAATAGACTTGGGACTGAATGGGATTTGGGAGGGGCTGGATAGGACTGGGAGGCACTTCCACGGACAAAAAGGGCACTGGGAGTGGACTGTTAGGGCACTGGGATGGACTGGGAGGCGCTAGGACAGGATTGGGTGGGAGTGGGAGGGACAGAAAGAGCACTTTTAGGAACAAAATGGGCACTGGGAGGGCACTGGGAGGGCACTGGGAGGGCACTGAGAAGCACTGGGGACCCTGGGGTAGACTGGGATATGCGGGGCTGGACTGGGAGGTGACCGGGAGGCACTTTTGGGGACCAAAGGCTCTCTCGGGCGCACCGGCAGGGCACGGCGCTGCACTGGGCGGGCTCCGCGCCCCGAAGGGCACCAGCCCCGCGCGCTCCGCCCCCTCGCGCTCCCTCGTTTGTCATTGGCCAATTTCCGAAGCCAATCACTGAACGTATCCAATCGCGTGGCTGCGTGGGCGGTGGGCGGGGCTCGGCGGCGGGGCCCCGCCCACCGCCCGCCTGAGGGAGCGGCCGCGGCGGGGACGCGGTGAGTGAGGCCTCGGAGGGCGGGGGGGCGGCTGGGGACCCTGCGGGGCTTTGGGGGCTTCTTGCCTGTCACCTCTGAGCTTCTAGGGCTCTTCTTAGCCCGCTCTATGCTTTGAGAGTGGTTGTGGGCCTGGGGGCGCCCGCGGTGCGCTGTGTGTCCCGGAAAGGGGTCGAATGGGGGGGGCCTTCCCAGCCCCGCGGGTATAGAGGAGGGTGGGGGCCGAGGAGGGCTCGGGGGTCACAGGGAACGGGGAGGAGGGGGCTGTGGGGCTGAGAGGCTCTCTGGGGGCCACAGGGGGCTCCGTTCTTGTGAATGGGCTTTGGAAGGGAGCTCCAGGGGTATTTGGGGGTCACAGGGGGCTTGGAAGAGGGTGTCAGTGGACATGGATGTGGAGCTGGGGGTGTCTGGGGATCACAGGGGCTGTGGGGCTGAGGGGGTGTTTGGGGATCACAGGGGATATGCTGGAGGGGGCTGAGGGGTGTCTGGGAGGTCATAGGGGACTCTGTTGTTGTGAATGTGCTTTGGAGGGGCCTGGCGAGCTTTGGGGGCTGCTCCGAGGGTGTTTGGGGACAGCACCTTGTGTGCACTAAGGGGGGGATTTGTGGGGATGGGGATGCTGCCACCCTTTTAGGGTTTACTTGGAAAGGGGGTCTTGGGGTGCTTCCTGCACTCTGTGTTTGGGAGGGGACTGGGACTGTTACCCCTGGGTTAGCACTGCATCCCTGTGACCCTGCCATGCTCACCTCTTCCTGGGCTGTGGGTGAGGCCAGGACTGTGCCCAGTGTCCTGTGGAGAGGCTGCTGCTGTGCCTACCACCCCCAGAATGGAGCCAGCCTCCCCTCGGGGTGCTGGTGGGTCACACACCACCCTCCTACCCGTGTTCTGGTGCAGTGTTATTCTTAAGTGTGTTTTTAGGCCTGAGGTTACCTTCCTTTCTGGCCCCACTGTGCTTTGAAAGGAGCAGGAGTTTTTAAGGGGTTTTCCCCTAAATGGGTGAGTAGGTGAGACCTCAGCCCAGCTCTGCACATTTTTGTGTCAGCTCTGATCCTGCCTCTCTCTCTGCTGCCATCTCAGTGAGCTGAGGCTTTTCAGGGAAGGGGTGATAACAGTGCAAACAGTTTTGGGTATGAGATTTGATAAGACCAAAATGAAGGAGCTGCGTCTGGGTCAGGGCAACACCTGATATCAATACATGCTGGGGATGAGCAGATAGAAAGCAGCCCTGGGGAGAAGAACTTAGGGATGAGAAGATCAAAATCCCCTGGCCATGGGAATCAGAACGCCCTCCCCAAGCCCTGGGCTGACCCCCCAGTGTGGGCAGCAGGGGAAGGGATTCTGCCCTGCTCAGGTGAGACCCCCACCTGCAGAGCTGCCTCCAGCACAGGAAGGACATGGAGCTGCTGGAGCAAGTCCAGAGGAGGCCACCAAGATGATCAGAGGGATGGAGCAGCTCTGCTGGGAGGAAAGGCTGAGAGGATTGGAATAGTTTAGGCTGGAAAAGAGAAGCTTTGGAGTGACCTAATTGCAGCCTTCCAGGAGCTGAAGGGAGCCTGCAGAAAGACTGAGAGAATCTCTTTACAAGAGCCTGGAGTGACACACTGACTGTAGATTTGGATTGGATATTAGGTAAAAGTTCTCTCCTGTGAGGGTGGGCAGGCCCTGGCACAGGGTGCCCAGAGGAGCTGTGGCTGCCCCTGGATCCCTGGCAGTGTCCAAGGCCAGGCTGGGCAGGGCTTGGAGCAACCTGGGATAGTGGAAGGTGTCCCTGCCCATGGCAGGGGTGGGACTGGATGAGCTTTAAGGTCCCTTCCCACTCAGACCATTTTGGGATTCTGTAAACCCAGGAAATGGAGAACCTCCGTAGGGAGAGTGTTTTGAATTGCTTTGCCAGGGTTGCTGCAGCCCAAATCCTGTTGTAGCTGTAGATTATGGCTTTAAGGCAGAAAGTTCAGCTGTGGTCCCTGTGAGAGCCTTGTCCTCACCTCGGTCCCAATGCTTCCTGCTGGCATTAGCAGCAGTCACAAAGTGACATTGGAGGGAATTTTGTCTGGGAATCAACAGGAAGGCTCAGCTTTCTTTCCCTGTGAGGTGTGTCCTTGATTACCCTGTGCAGGGGCTGTGAGGCTGCTCACAGTCACCTGGATTTGAGGGTTATAAATATCTCAGTTCGCAGAAATGTTTTCAGGGATCTGAGCATCAAAATAGTGAATTATTGGGGTCAGGAACTGTGGGTTAGTGTGTAGACAAAGCTGCTTGTGAGAGTTACTATTCTTCAGACTGGATTTCCATGTGCCTTTATTATTATTTATTCTGTTTAGGGAAGCAGTCACTTTTTACTAAAATAAAGACTGTTTATAACATAACTCTGTGTTTACGTCACTAACAAATGCTCTTCTGCAAAGCAGCCTGTACAACCCTTGTCTTTATTTTGCATAATAACATCCATGTTCTGATCTTATGGCTGAAATGCAGCAGTTTATGTAAAGCAAATGAAGCCTATGCAGACTGTGTCTAGACTTACTTCAGCTTATCTTAAAGCAATTAAAGACAGGTTAAAGTAAGTTCTGCTGTCATCAAAATAGATGTTTGCTGATTTATTGGTGTTTGTTTCGACAGACTTATTTGCAGCACATGAAATGCTTTTTGATATTTTTTGATGCTGTCTTCTGCTGCCAGAGTTAAAGGATGAGTTTTGTGTTTGATTTGGGCTTGAAAGGAAGGATCTTTGTGGTAGGAGTTCATTACATCATTTTATTTTTGGGGAGCTTTCTGTTTTGTAGTTACTCTGTATAAGGGAGCAGAGTTCAGGGAGCTCAGTCAAGCTGCAGGGGCAGCTGGAAGCAGTTGTAGATGAAAGAACCAAACTGATTATTTCTGTCCTTCTCAACAGTGGTAAGAACCAAGTAGCAAAGTAATTTGAGCTGTTTGATGTAGATTGCATGTACCTACAGGCAGAGAAAGTGATTGTGGGGTTTTTCTAGGTGTTCTTGAGGTTGTTTGCTTTCTGGAAAGGCTTTGAGACACTTCTTGGAGTGGCAGATAAGACAGTAATTCCAGAAGCGTCATCACTGGTTGTGCTAACAGAAATGTATCATCTAAGATCCACCCAGGTTTGTTGGATGTGTCCAGTGTGAAATCAAAGTTATACTTTGTCTTCCTGTGCTCCAGAGGTGGCCTTACCTGAGCTCTGCACACCAGTAATATGTATTTGCATCCCCAAAGTATTTTTAACCATCAGAATTGAGAAACCCTCTTACTTCAGCTGATTTGATCATCAATCTGATCTTACCTCAGTCTCTTTGAGGTACCTTCATGTTTTGGCATGTTCAGTCTTGCCTTCTCAGAAGCCAAGAGGTTTCATAACCGTTTGCTTGGAGTTCAGGATATTGTAACATTTTTTGTGTGGTGACTCAATCTGTCTGCACAGGTCATGAGAAGTAAGAATCATCATCTCTTTATTAGTGATACTTTCAGCCCTAAGTTTGAGCCATGCCAGGATGTGTTTGTCACTTGGCCTTATCTTGAACTCATTCCATGTGCCCGTGTCAGGCAGCCAAGTGTTCAGTTCACAGTGTAGCAGTGCAGTCAGGAGAATCAAAGTTTAAAATTGTTTAAAACTCTTGCTACTAATTCTACTGAAACACCTGAAACCATAAGTAGAAAATTTGGGTGTAAAGTAAATAACATTTCCCCCTTGGTAATGAATTTGCCGTAAGGCTGCAGTGCTGTCGTTAACAGCACTTGTCCCCCTTTGCCAAAAGCTGTGATCACAAAGGGACATTGGCCAAGGAGTGGGACTGGATTAATAATTGCATCACAGTGTTGCAGAGTCTGTTAGGAAAGTCGCTGCATGATGAGAGGCCAACTCAGCAGCCAAATAACCTGGGAAAGGAGCCTTGCAGTGCTCCCTGAAATAGCCCCTGAGTGCTCTCTCTTTGCTGCCTCTGCTTGCCAAAGCCACTGTCAGGAACTCCTCTTCCTTCTAGAAAGTCAAATCCTGCCTAATAAATGCAAAATGAGTCTCTCTAAAGGTTCAGCTTGGGGTGGACTCTGGAAGTGCTGTGTTCTCTCTGCCTGGAGATCCCAGAGGAGTGTGTGGATAATGAGCTCTTTCTTTACAAGAAAAATGCTGAGTTGGTGCCTGCTGATAAAGGTCACTTGAGCTGTCTAAAGGATCTCCAGATTTTTAAATTAGTTTCTTAATAAAAAGTGAATTTAGCCAGAGGATTGGTTTATTACTAGCTCATTTAACCCACATCAAGACAAGCAGCATGATAAACACCTTTTCTGTGGGGGGAAATGTAAAAGAATGGGGAGCCATCAGCATCTTTTTCTTTGCCTTATTTATAAATAGCATAACCAGAGCTAATATAAAGTTTAGAAATTACCAACTTAGTAACATTAACATTTTTGTAGAAACAATGTGATTGCAGTATCTGTTTTTTGGGAAGACCTGACCAGGCTGCTGATGAAAGCCCCTCTGATTTCAGGTTTCTGATCCTAATGTCTCCTCCAATTCCAACATGACAGTTGGGTAGTGCTGCTGGACCATCTTTGCCAAGGTTGGTACAATTTTGGGTGTCTGGCTTTTGGATGGCCTTACCATGTGAGTTGTTTACTGAACAGCCTCCCTGTCCTTCCTTACAGAGAGCAGCTGGGAGTGTAATCCAAGCAATGGGGAGGGGATGTGTTTTGGGAGTGTTACAGGGTAATAATTACAGGTGCTGGAGTAGCTGAAATCCTGGGACCTGCCTTCCCTCTGTTATTCCATCAGCTTTCATGGCCATTTCTCCTCCTGTGTCTTGCTCCAGTTCTAATTTGTAGTCACAATGTGTCCTCCAGCCTCAGCAGAGCCTTTAGACTGGCCCCTGTAGGCTTTGGATCCACGTTTTGGAGCACAAAAGAGGACTAAGGACTTTTGAAGGGCAGCTGGTCCATAAGCATAGGCCTGAAACTGAGAAGGAAAATCAATGGCTGTTAGTCTTGGAGGCAGCATTGAACATGGGCTGCAGTCGCTGAAGCTCAACATTCAGTAATTTCTTCTGCAATTTGGGATTTTTTTTTTTTTTCTTCTTGCCCTGAGAGCAACCTCAAATGTGTTATGTGCAGCTATTGAAAATGGTGTTAATCCATGGATCGCTCCTGGGAGCAGGAGTGTTCAGTCATTGCTTTGGCTTTGCTACTGAGCACACAAATATAGAAATACCCTTGTGAACTATAAAATGTAACAAGTCATATGTATCCCACTGTCAGAGTGACTCGAGAATTACTCAGCTATTTACTGCGAGAATAAAAATCTACCTGAGATTCAATACAGAAATAGCCAAAAGAGGCAATAAAAAAGGGGTGATGAAAATGATGAAAAGACAGAGGAATGAGAGCACAGCTCTGTGTCAGATCTGCCTCTGCAATTTGTGGACAAATAGTCTAGATTAGAGTTTTAGTTAGTCATGCTTTCAGTGGCAACAGTGTCTGTTCCGAGAATTGGGAAATGGATGCACTTCCCAACCAGCTCCCATAAACCAGTGCTACGTCCCTGACCTCTGCTGGGTGTCAGAGTTTAGTCTATGGAATCAGGAAGTTTTCAGGAGGAAACAGAGCTTGGCAGCCATAAAAACAGGAGAACTGAACCTTGTGACAGCAGTGAGAAGTGGTGTGTAACAGTTAATGATTGCTGCTGCCACATGGCTTGTATGCAAACTTTTGGCTACGTAGCTTTGCAAAACAGATCAGGCAGATGTAAATAACAAGGCAGTGTTTGATAAAGAAGGGTTTTCAATAAATGCAATTCCTGGTCTAGAAAGCATAGCTGGGTCCATTGGAGTCCAGCCCTGTGGCTCACTGTGCTGGGACAGCAGCTGGTCACATTTCCTGAAACGGATCTGTGAGTGCACATGATGCCACTGGATGGCCTGTAAACCATCAGGATTAAGCATCTGCCCCAGTTTGAGTGATTTGCTCAGTTTAATAACCATTCACGTTATTTTTCTCTAAGTGGTGTCTGTTTTATAACTGAATGACTGCAGCTCTCACTCAGGTTATTCTGGTAACTCAGACAAATTGGAGTGAGAGGTCCACAAAGGATGTGAATAGGGAAAAGGCAGGAAGAGAGAAACTGATGGCAGCAGCAGCAGAGTTTCTGGGTGGACTGGAGATGAGCTGAGTGGATTTTCCAAGTCCCTCAGTTCACGTGCTCAGTATCGTCTGCTAGTTCAACATAACTGGAACAAACAAGGGAGAAAAACAGAATAAGGAAGCTTTAACCTCTGTGAAAGTGAGCTCATTTCGTCTTCCTCTGGGCAAGTGGATTAAAAATTGTTGTGTTAGATAATCTCTACCCACAGAAAAGCTTCCGTCTGTCTGGAATGTTATCTGCTGTGGCAGTTGGTGGTTATGAATGAGTTCCCTAATCCATTGACAGAAACGTTCCAGCAGGCACTTGCAGACTTCCCTGTAGTCTAATGCTGGTTGAGAAGCCCTTCAGTCAGGTGTCAGGGACTGATACAGCCTCAGGAGATGGATGTGTACATAGCAAAGGCCTTTATACTGATATGGATGTTGGAAAAAACTACTTTACTGCCTCTGTTGGGAAAGGAGTCCAGCTAAGGAATAGAGATTGAATAGAGATTATTAAAATTTCAGATTTTTATTTGCTGTCACAGTTTCATTTCTTAAATCCCATCGAGTTTCTCTCGTGTATATCAGCACAATCTAGCCCTTTTCCATAGGATCTAATTTTTCTTTCTCCTTTCAGACTGACCAAGTTACAAATATGAAAAATGATAAGATTACTCAGTCATATGCAAATCAGAGGATTCAGGTATATTTGAGAAGTGGTACAGCTTTTATATAAAGCACCTATAGGCCACTAGGTTTTGCCCATATGCAGGCTTTGCTGACATCTGTTGTAAACATGTGTAAATTAGCTAATGTTTGAGTCATTTGGGACTAGGCAGGTTTCAATTTTTCCTGTAAATGCTGCTGATCTCCAGACTGAGCTGTGCTGCACAGCCATTTCAAACCTCCCTTGGAGTGCAGTCGAAACCATCAATCTGGATGCTGCACTAATGGAGAACAATATTGATCAGGAGCATTTCTTGGGCACGTGGGAGAGGAGCTTTCTCATTCCCAGCATTCTGTCCTGTTTCACATCCAGTAATGGGGCTGGAGCAGGTCTTCCCCTTTCCCGTCTCAGGCTCGGGGTGAAGCCATGGTCAGATGTGCTGAGTGGGGTAGGAAGGTTGCTGTGACAGATCTGTCACTGCTCCCAGTGTCCTGGGGATGGAAATCCCCTAGCAGGGCTGAACAGGGTGGCTCTCAGAAAGACCAAAATGCGTGTATTTGATGCAAGGAGCTGTGCTCACGTGCAGTTGTGCTGTCAGGCCCAAGGAGAGTGATAAACAGCTGGGTTAGAGAAGGTCAGCTGGGAATGCACTGCACAAGATAGAGAAGTGAAACCAGTCTAGTGATTTCTGTTACCTTGTGCTGGCCGAGCAAGGGGCAAACTGGGTTTCTTTATTGATAATTATAAAGCTCTGGAGAGCTTCGTGCATTAGGGCTGTGCTATATTTAAATGGTGTGCTGTCTGTCTAATGTCCCTATTACAAAATGTTCTTTGCTAAGATCATGGGCCTCTCCTTTTAAAAGTTGGTTTTGAAACTGTCAATTGTTTTCAGAAAATTGGTTAATACACCATGGCTGTGGCACTTGTACGTGTCTTCACTTTGTGCTGTCATTGTGTCATTCCAAGAGCATTTTAAAGGTGTTATGAACAGCTATGAGAAATGCCACTTCACCACTTGCAGAGTGGAATTTCTGCATTTCTGAGAGATGAAATGATTCTTAATGCAGCAAATAGAGTGTTCTCCAGCCTCTCACCCTGTGTTCTGCAGACTCTTAGTGCTATCTTTAATTAGAAGGCTGTCACAGCTGAAGTAAAAATAACAACTCAAAACAAAACCTCCTGTGAACCAGATTGAGAGGCAGGAGACTTAAAGGCTTTACTTGTCCCTGCAGCAGCTGGAGCTCTGACAAGGAGCATTCCAGCCCCTCGTGCTGCCCAGGCCATGTTCAGCACGTGAGGCTGGAGGGAACATTCCCCTGCTGGGCCTTCTGCTCATGGCAGAGGTGCTCCAGGTTTAGCAGCAAGAAGGGATGTCTTGTGCCTTGAGACTGACAAAAGCACCTCATTTCATCCAGTCTTGTTAAGAGCTCTAAAGTGTCACAGTTTTGGTCATGTCTGATCAGGACTGGGTTGAAATCCTTGGGTTAGAGAGAGCTGCTTTTTGGACATTAATAGGCTCTTTAATTAGCAGACTCTGCAGGAAAACCTATCTTCTTGTTAAGGATTTATTAAAATCATGCATAAGCTCTACTGCTGGAATATGCTAGTTTATTTGAGAACCTCTAGGATTATTCAGCAGAAGAGTAAATATTCCTCACAAGGAGAGGCTTTGAAGACCATTTCCTTGAAATAAATACTTTTTTTTAAAGTCCTGGCATTTCTTTTGCATGTTATCTTTGAGACAGACATGAAACCAGCTGCAGTTTTGGCTAGAATATTGTTGGGTTCTTGCTTTTCAAGGTAAAAACAAGCTGGACTGTTCTGGAATACACTTCAATTTTAGACCTTTTCCCTTTCAAGACTGACCTTATCCAGTGCCCAAATGGGCACCTTCCCTCAGCACAAACACCTCATTATGTGTGTTGAAATAGGCATCTTCTCTGTTTTTTCAATTTTGTATATTTTTAGTGGTATTTTCCCTTTTTTACTCCCACAAAATATGGCTCCAGTTCCTGGCTAATTTTGCTGTAACACAGCACTAGCCAAATATTTTTGTGGAAGAATTATTAGTCATAGAAGAAAGAATGTAATGGAATATTCTTAGAAAGTGTTACAACTATGCTTGACATGTAAAATATTTATCCAGGCATGCAAACAAAGCAAGAGGTGTCTTGCCAATGTCCCCTTGTAAACCTTGGTTGGTTTGAAATCATGAACTGTTTTTCAGTTCTTGAAAATAAGGTATCAGGTTCTCTGCTGACACGAATTGACTGAGTGCTACTGGTTGGCCTCACCTCGATGAAATTATAGCCCCTGCTCTTGCCTCCCTCAAAATAAATCAGGAGGTGTTTTCCGAAGAGCTGTAATTGTGCTAAATAAAACTCCTGTGTTTATTTTGGTTTCGGATTACTCAGTATTACTTGCAGTTACTAATGCAGCTGCACTCTGAAAGGAGCCTTATGTTTGTTTTGCTTTTTCTTATTGTCTGTATCTTAATGAGAGTTAAACCATGTGTCTGATTTGGAGGACTCTCTTGTTTCTGAGCACAACACTGATAATCTTCCCTTTGTGCCTCAACTCCTAAGGAGCATCTCTGCCCTCCCACAGGAGAATTCAGCTGTGGCTTTATCTGAGCAGCCTTTGCTGTTGTGGTGAGATAGGCAGTGCCCGGTGGGGATGGCAAACAGCTCCCCTGGCAGAGACCCCATGGCAGCCTGGATCATCCCAGAGTCAGGGAAAGAAAGATCCCCAGTGCTGGCTGAGGACACCTGAATTTTGCCAAGCCTGGCTCTGCCCCTCCACACTGGACACAAACTGCAGTCTGAACCTCTTTCTCAGCGTGGCAATATTTCCTTGCAAACTTAATGCATTCCATTGCAGCTTCCCAGGTTTGTTTCTTGGCGTTTGGTTTGGTTTTTTGCATTGTTATGATTTTGAAAGCTCCTGTAACTGCATTCGACTTTCAAAAATGTGCCATCTATTGTTAGTTTTCTGAGCTGCTGCCATGTAATTGGTTAGAAATGAATGGCAGTTGGAGTTGTTAAGGCAGAGTTGTAGCAGATGATGGGAATGAGTGAGCAGTTACTTGTTGGGATCCCTTCCAGAGAAGGAAGGTGGAGTTTTGAGCTGCTCGCAGCCTTTCTAAAATAAGAGTCAGGAAGTTGGTGCCTTTTGCCGTGGGTGAAACATCAGATAAGTTTTTGTCTCAAGCTAAAAGCCCTGTAAAGGAGGAGAGGAATTTTGGGTTAGGCTGGATATTCTCTCTGTTGATTTTTAAATTTTTAATTTAGTTTATAATGTTATTTTAAAATAAATTAATTAAAACTGGTGTATTTCAAAACACACTGATAAAATTCCGATGCTCATCTCAAGAGACCACAGTGGACAGTTGCTGTGCTAAAAACAAATAGGGTAATTATAAAAGCTAATTCATAAATTCCACCTATAAAAATTATATCAATTATATATAAAAATATATAAATTTATTCTTTCTCCTAATGATGGCCACAAGCCTCACCTGATGTGGGACACCTTGTCTTGGTGATTAGAGGTTGTTCTTTATATTCCACCAATCTCTTTACCAGGCTTCACATCTTTCATTGCACCTGTATCTAAACAGATGAAATAATTGGGCATTAAAGAAAAAAATCTTGTCCCTAAACCCAAGTTTTTGCATCCAAAAGTTAGTAAATTTGTGACAATTTGGAAATTTTTTTAATGTTGTAATGTTTCATTTATTTTTAAGTAAGAGTTCTCTTATATCATCTTTCAGTCACACTTTCAGACTTGTCAGGACACATGAGCTTTATCACTGGCATGAGTCAGGAGGAAAATAATTTCCTGCTTGTTTAGACTCTATTTGCATTAAAAATTAAATATTAGTGATGATATGTGATATATTTAACTCTGTTGCTTTGTGAAATTGTGTTTGGAGCAGTCTCTGAACAATCCAGCCGCATCTTAGGGGAAAGCAGTAGGAAATAGAATCGATTGATTTAAATATTTGAGCTGCCAGTGGGTGTCAGAAACATGTAATGCCTTGGCCATGGCACCTGAGCACTGACGGAAGGTGGTGGTTCTTATTGGGGCTCTTTAGCAATGCATTGATGTATCAGAATAACTCATTTTACACTCAGTTACTGTAAATTTGTTTGAGCCCAAGTCCCAGGACTTGGGAGTCTCTGTGCACATGGTTATGTACGTAACCAAAAATGCTGGTGGCTAATTCCTCCCTGCCTGCCTAAGGGATGTGTGTAGGAGAGCGTTTTACCAAATGGCATCAAGGGTTTAATAAAACTGAGCCTTTTCTACCACACAATTCTAGCAATAACTGTCTGACTGAGGAACCTGGGCAGAGAAAGAGATTCAGGAGGCTTTTACTGAAAACAGGAGACTTCAAGCTGTTACAACACAGATTATATTCAAACTTTCCATGAATCAGCTGGAGGGACTTTTAACCTGAAATATTTACATGAATCAGCCGCCCCGGCTTTGGGGGTGTGACCATCGCTGCTCCAGGAGTTTAAACCGCGGAGCTTTGCCGTGCCTCGGTGCTTCCCTGTGCTCCAGAAGGATTCCGGGATCTCGCAGGGAGCGCTGAGCACGGATGAGCCGGCAGTAAGTAAGGGAGGGTGCTCGGCTGAGGCTTTGCT
Organism: Lichenostomus cassidix; assembly: GCF_008360975.1. Lineage (NCBI taxonomy): Eukaryota > Metazoa > Chordata > Aves > Passeriformes > Meliphagidae > Lichenostomus > Lichenostomus cassidix. Next base: position 2,028,801 of record NC_139506.1, read on the forward strand.
GCAGAGTTCCACCGGCAAATGGCAGTGATCAGTGCTGCTGAGACCTTCTCGTGGCTGCAGGTGGATAGATTCTGTGGTAGAACTCCCTCGGAAATGCTCTTGTCTTTCCGCTGTTTTCTGCAGGTTATAATTGGAAAACTGGACTTGGCATAATATAAATTCGGGAATTGAAATGGTGGGAATTTGGAAACGAGTTGGATTTAACTGCCTTAGAACAAAGCTTGAGAAAGAAAAGCTTTTTTAAATCTGAAGGGATAAGACAGCTCTTGCTTTTATGTTTTGTTGAAGTGTGTGGGATTTTCTGAAAGCTTTATAAGTAGTTTTGCAGAAAATGGTAGAACAGAGAACACAGCCACACTGTTGTCTGCAGCACTTAACTCCTGTTGCAAGCTTTTACCTAAGTATTTGTAGCTTAATTTAACCCAGGTGGAGAGAAAGTGTAACTCATAGGTGTCACCTGCCTTAAAACTTTATTTAGCTCAGTATTGTCTATTTTAGCAGAGAACATTTGTTCCTCCTGTCTCTAGAGAAAAATATCCTGCTTATGTTTACAACAGCTCATCTTTTGTCAGAGTTTTTTTTTCCCCCTTTTCCTGATCAGATCTGCACATTGTAACCTCCTGCTAAGGAAGGAGGTATGTATTCTGTATAGGCATGACCAGCTTTATTTGAATTGCTGAATTTAATCAGATAGTATTGGCAAAGTTGCCAGTGCCGTAGTAGTAAGAAGCTCTTTATGAGGACCAAATATATTTTTTTCAGATGACTGTCCTTATGCCAGTAGTGTGAGGAAATGCCCTTTATAGTTTGCTTGGTTTTGCTCTTTAACACAAATACAGTGAGCCTCAGAGGAAGGGAAATTAAAAAAGCATTAACTTGTTGCCTTGGTGAAGAATTTTGTTCCCTTGATGGGACATTGCTGGATGCACTTCATCTGTCCCATTGATGAGGCTGCCACAATGTGACCTTGCTATTTTGGGAAAGTCTGGAATAGGTTACACCAGGTTAATAAATCTCCATCATTTTTCTGCATGTATCAGTCCTGGCGATTGTCAACTGGCAAAAGAAAAGTTGCTGTGAATGTGGGGCACTGCTGGGGGTCATTTCAGTGCATCAGCTGAGCACTGGTGGTGACAGAAGGACCTGCTGACCCCTGGGTCTTAAATCAAGGTGTGCAAGTGCAGTGTTAAACCCTTCAACCCATATTGCCAACTGTAGTTTTGAATTGCATTTGGAGAAACAGTGGATTTTTGTTAAGCCTCAAGTAAATGAGTAAGTCAGTCAACTTTGCTAACAGTGCAGCTCTATGCACAGAATGGGAGAAACAATCAAGCATTTCATCAGCCTCCTTTGCTGTCTCTTGCCAACATTTTCAGGCTGTCCTGCATTGCATCAGGCCTGCTGGACATTATTTTCCATCCATCATTTGAAACCAGATGGAAAATGAATCCTCTGTATATTGATAGAGTTATTTCATAACACGGGAAAAGCTTTTTGTCATGTGCCTGTGCTGGTTCAACCTATAAATCAGCTTTTATTGTCTGCTTGTGTTCGTGTTGGGAAAATGAAATGAGGATTAGTAGGAGGTTTGTGAGAAGCATGTGAAGGCTGCAGGTAAATGTTCTTTCTGCTGCAATCCAGGTGAATGCACTTCCATGGTGTTCTCCAGTGTCCAGGTGTATCTACAGGGGCCAGGAGTGACAACCCCAGAGCTGCCAAGCCTTGCCCTGAGCATCTCCCTTGGTTCAGGTGCACAGGGCACTGCCTGGGGCTCAGCCTGGAAACAGATTTCCCTGCTTGTGGGAGACCTGGGGAGCCAGGCTGGGAGAGCTGGGGGTGTCCAGCCTGGACAGGAGAAGGCTTCAGGGAGACCTTAGAGCTCCTTCCAGTGCCTAAAGGCGCTCCAGGAGAGCTGGACAGGGACTGGGGACAAGGGATGGAGTGACGGGACAAGGGGGAATGGCTTCCCACTGCTGGTGGGCAGGGAGAGATGGGATATTGAGAAGAAACCCTGTGAGGGTGGGCAGGCCCTGGCACAGGGTGCCCAGAGAAGCTGTGGCTGCCCCTGGATCCCTGCAAGTGTCCAAGGCCAGGCTGGACAGGGCTTGGAGCAACCTGGGATAGTGGGAGGTGTCTCTGCCCCTAGCAGGGGGTGGCACTGAGTGGACTTTAAGGTCCATCATAGTTACAGAATGAGCCATCGATTCTGGTCTCAATTTTTAATAGAGGAGAACATTTCACTTTTTATCTTTCTTTCTGCTGGGTGAGTTACTGTCACTCTGCACAGCCCTCTGGAATGTCTCCCTGCAACTGGGGAATTTTTATTGCAGCTGAACTGAGCAGACAGGCAGAATGGTTTGTTTTTTCTCTTTTTCACTCTCTCTCTGGGAAAGCCTCTATCTGATGATCAGAAGCAAATAGTTATTAGGAAAATTAGAAGTTGGATTGCTGCCTACTTGCCAATATTATAATCTTTCATATCAAGTTTGATGGCTGCTTTTTTACTTAACCAATCTTACCCAGCCCAGGGGAGATCTGTTATCTCCATGCTGCATTCTCTGCTGTGGTTTATACCTTACGCTGATTCCCTAATCCTTATGTACAGGAAACACTTCTCCTTATTTATCTTAAACTCATGATTGCCCTTTTTCTCTCCAGAGTAGGAAATCAACCATTGCTAATTCTCTGCTTTTACGTTTAGAGTAACTTCTGGCACATTCTAAGGAGATCTTTTAAGAATTTATGCTCCTTTTGGCTGATACAGAGTTAATTTTCTTCCTAGTAGCTCATGGGGAGCTGTGGTTTGGATTTTTGCTGGAAAAAGAGGTTTGATAACACAGGGGTGTTTAGGTTATTGCTGAGCAGGGCTCACACGGAGCCTTTTCTGCCCCTCCCCACTCATGAGCTGGGGGTGCACAGCCATGCCAGCTGACCCAGGGATGGATATTCCACACCTTAAGGCATCATGCTCAGTGTATAGAGCTGGGGGAAGAAGGAAGAGGGGGGAATGTTGGGAGTGATGGTGTTTTTCTTCCTAAGTCATGTGGCCCTGCTTTCCTGGGCATGGCTGAACACCTTCCTGCCCAGGGAAGGTGGGGAATAAATTCCTTTTTTGCTTTACTTGCATGTACAGCTTTTATTGAGTCATAGAATCCCAGAGTGGCTTGGGTTTGAAGGGACCTTAAAATGCACCCAGTGCCACCCCCTGCCATGGCAGGGACACCTTCCACCAGCCCAGGCTGCTTCAAGCCCTGTCCAACCTGGCCTTGGACACATGCAGGGATCCAGGGGCAGCCACAGCTTCTCTGGGCACCCTGTGCCAGGGCCTGCCCACCCTCACAGGGAGGAATTCCTTCCCAATGTCCCATCTCTCCCTGCCCTCTGCCAGTGGGAAGCCATTCCCTATGTCCTGTCACTCCATTTCCTTATGAAGAGTCCCTCTCTGGCTTCCTTGGAGCCCCTTCAGATCCTGGAAGGTTTTGTGAGGTCTCCATACAACCTTCTCCTCTCTTTTCCTTTACCTATTAAAATATCTGCATCTCAACCCACGAGTTACTCTTCCAGTTCTCTCCCCATCCCACCAGGGAGCAGTGAGCACGCAGCTGTTTGGGACTCAGTTGCCCTCTGGGGTTAAACCAGGACAGAAATTAAAGCCAGGCTTTAGCCATTGTGGAAAGACGTGCAGTTCCATTAGAAATCCATCTTGTTCTAAGTGGAGGGCTGTGGAATTAGGTCAGGCACACCCTGTGTACGCGTGTTTCCTGCTTGCTCATATTTCTGAGAATAATTGTACATGGGAATGTTTTTGGAGACTTAAAGGAGTGTTGTCACCTTAAAAATGAGTTGTTTGGAGTTTTTTTTCAGTCGTGATGGTTAGGCTGTGGTTTAGGAAGAGGGGAGGATTGTTCACCAGCTGATTCACTCACTGCTGGTCCTTCCTCACCGATTGCAAGCCAAATGATGAAGTAAAGCCACTCATTCCTACTATTTTTAATCTCTTACAACTTCTCTCTTGCCATGCCAGATGATAGTGAGACCCTGCATGAGCTGTCAGATGTTGCAGCAAGGGCTTTACTCCTCAATGAATTTTGGCAGCTTGGCTTTTCATGATTTTTCTTTGTAGTTTCTATGAAGTTCTTCACACCTAAAATACTCTAGAATGGCTCTTTAAAAAAAATCCAAGGATGAGGAGTATATCCTTATTAATATAATTATTATATTTATATAATACAATAAATAAGTAAAAACCAGCACATTTGTACTGACACTTTTGTTTTCGTTTGCTTACTAAATGTCTTGTATCAAAATGGGTTTTCTCTGCTGCCCATGTTGCAGCACTTGAGTTTCTTTTCATGGCACACATCACCTTGTTTATGCAAGAGAAGCCATTCAACTCTTCCAGTAGTGGGGTGAGAACTGTCTGCATTGGGAAGTGGCTTTGGATGTGCCTCAGATTCCTTAGGGTGGGGAAGGATAACTGTGCTGAAGATCTTCCCAGCCTCTTTACATTCCAAAACACTTCCTTCTTAAGAATTGCAGAGAACAAGGATCAGCCTCTTTATCTCTGCAAAGCATTTGCAGCATGAATTGTTTGTGCCAAAGATTCATTGCTAAAGAAAAGTGTTTCCATTTTGTGACTGAAAACTATTTAAATAGGACTTCCATGTTTTCCCCTCAACAAAAGATAAGGCTTTAGACAAGTTCAAATAGTGATGATTTCACTGGGAACATGAACACAGGGACTGGAGAACAGAGATGTTTGTGCAGTTGCACAGCTCATTCTTGACATTGTTGTGTTCCAGAGGAAGGAGGGACCCACACACTCCAACTATGGCAAAACCAGCGGCCAGAGCCAGATGGGAATTTTCATTTTTGATTCTGATACTCATTCCCTTTTAAAAAAATTAAAATCCCAGCCTTTCTCTGACTGGAGGAGCTCTTTCTCTGATCTTTAGTGCTGAATGTGACATGAGGCTTTTGCTGCTCCTGAGTTCCCAGCTCCCCCAGTCCAGCTGTGAGGCTTCAGCTCCTCAGTAGCCTGGTCCTTACCTGTTCTTTCAGGATCTGAGCACACAAACAAGTCAGGAGAAGTGAGGAAACACATCAGGGTGTCTGTTCACTGCTCATGATCCCTTCTGTGGTACCAATTAACACTTCCCAGAGGGTGGAGATGTGCACGGAAGGAGCCCTCTAAGGAAGGTGGTGGTAGCCTGGGAGTATTTGTCCTACTACCCCAGGGGAATTGCTAGTGCATGGCCAGGGAGCTGAGCAGTGAACGTGCTACAAGTCAGAGTAAAACCTGAGTAAGCAGTAGGCCTGCTGCTCTCATCCTGAGGATTAGGTCTCCTCCTCTGTGTCCCTGTTTTCTCTCATAAAACACTTCCCTGCAGTGCTTCTCAGGGCTCTTAGGAGCAATAAGCAGTTAATATTTGTAAAAAGCTTTGAAGATGAATAGTGCTAATTATTATTTGTAGATATTCATCCCCACCACGGGTAGTTCTCCTTGATCCTGGGCATGAAAGGAAACCAGGACATTTGTAAGCTGGTCAGGCAGGAGTTTGGCCTTGAAGTCTTTATGTACTTGCTTCCCCACTGGGTTCTGGCTGTGTTTGCAATATATTTGTCACGTTAAATGACCAGTTTGGGGATTTATTGTACCAGCCAGATGTGCCAAAAGATCTTTTGTCATTTCCCTCGGTTCTGCTGACACACGATGTGCAGGATTTGGGCATGCCAAGAGGGGCCAGAGGACAGGGAAATGCCATCAGCCTGAGCCGGGTCGGATGATCAGCAGGACTGGATGTTCCACTTCCAGGAAAGAGAAAAGTCGAATCTTGTGCTTGGGAGAGCCACCACATTGCAAAGAGCAGCTGTTTTTAGCAACTTTTGCTGGTGCTCAACTTAGTATAACAAAAAAGAACACAGAGAAAGGTGTCAAACAGCTGGGACATTTTTCTCCTAACATTCCTGGTTAGCAGATTAGGTGGCAAAATGGGGGAGAATGACCAGGGAAAATTTGTATATTGTAGTTTCTTCCTAACTGATGATAGTTCTATAAATAATTTCTGAGCTGCTGTAGTTAAGGACTCTGCTGAGGGCTGTGCTGGGTCTCTGCATTTAATTCAGAGCTTGAAGTGATGAACAAAGATTTCAACATTCACCCAAGCCAGTCTGGTTGTTGTGAAACTCAGTCTGTTGGTGTTTCGTGCTATTTGACATCACTTAAATGGGGCTTGTATGGCAGAGTTCTGGGGAAGTTATGGAGTCTAAGTGTCCCTGGATAAAGCTGCTCTTTGCCTTCATATACTCTGCTTATTGATCTGATTTCCTGCCTAAATTCTCCTCTCTGCTGAGTAATGCATTAAATAATCAAGAGATTGTTCAGGCACCGCACGGGGAGGTTGTTGGCAGAGCTGCAGCAATTGAGCACTCCTGGAAGAAAGAGGCCCAAGAAATAAATTTTATGCTTATCTTGTTTTCTTAATGGAGTTCTTGTCAGCTCACAGAGCAAATTTTGCTCCCTGGTGAGCGTGGTAGCATCAGTTTTATCAGGGATATTGTTTCAATATAGGAAAGCTAAGGCAGGGGGGAAAAGAGTTCTGAGCCACAAGCCAGTGTGATGTCTGTTCCTCTGAGCAGCCTGGGCTGGTGGGAGGTGACCCTTGAGATGCTTTAAGGTCCCTCCAACCCAAACCATTCTGGGATTCCTCCTGACAGCTGGCAAGTCTCAAGAATGACTCCCCTTAAGATCTTGCCTTTAGGATTAGAGTTATGATTATCTTGATTACCTGCTTGACAAGAGTATTCTTCTCCCCATCTCAAAATACTTTTCCCTAAGTAAATCAAACTGCATGCTAAAAGACAGGTTTTGGCTTTCAGTGCAGTTACCAAATTTTAAAACATTTTGTTTCAGATGACAGATTGCAGAATGTTCTGAGTTGGAAGGGACCCACAAGGATCATTGAGTCCAAATTCAGTGAATGGCCCATACAGGGACTGAATTGCACAACCTTGGTGTTATCAGCATCATTCTTCAACCAGCTGAGCTAATCTCAGGATCAAAACATACGTTATAATAATTCAGTGAATGTGTTTGAAACCACAGTATTAGTTGTATAAATACCTTAACATTTGGAGTCTTGAAAAATTCCATTTCCTCATGGTAATTACAGTGCTATGAAACAGGGGAATAGTTGACTTTTTGTTCCATTGGACAATGTCAGTTCTGGCATTGATTTAAAGGCTTTGTTGGGGTTTTGTTTGGGCTTTTTTTCCCCTCCAGGATGTCTTAAGAGTATGGGGGTCTTCGTATTTAGATTTACCTCCACTCCCCCATGTCCCACTGCCCAGCACTGCTGGACTTTCTACCACCCCTTTGCTGCTCTGACACAGGAGAAGAGGGCAGAGGACTGCTCAGGTTGTTCACAGGGAGTTTGTGTTACCTTTGCTCAGGTAAAAGATCTGTCCATGTGTGACCAGCTCCATCTCACTTAAGATATTAGGAAAGGTTTTTCCCCCAAAAGGTGCTGGGCACTGAACAACTCCCCATGGAATGCCCACAGCCCTGAGGCTGCCAGAGCTCTAGGAGTGTTCAGACAATGCTCCCAGGCATAGGGTGGGGTTTAGGGTGTCCTTTGCAGGGCCAGGAGTTTGACTGGATGACCTTGTAGGTCCTTCTAGTTCAGGATATTCCATGATTCCACCTGGAGGATGGTTAGTCACACAGTGCAGTTGTGGGTGCTCCTGTGAGCAGCAGGGAGGACTCTGATCCTGATGGTCTCTTCCAAATCAAGATATTCTGTGAATCTATTCCCAGCTGCTGGGCAGCATTCACAGGGACTGGTGGGTTTCTGGTGGGGCTGATGAGGAGTCTCTCCAAGGTCCAGGCAGCCAGGACAAGAAAGCAGCCTGGAAGGTGTGAGGAAAGGGATTTTCCCACACTGGGTATTCTGGTGAGAGCAGAGGGGGAGGTGACTCTCTGGGTGCTGTTCTGGTTGCTGGGACTGAGATGACCCTTGGGGGCTCCTCGTGTCACTGGTTCTGCCTGCCTGAGCCTTTCAAAAAAGAAATGGTTTTGTTGTTGCCAAAAATCTTTCTTCAGATGACCATCACATGATGCATAAGCAGCAGATTTTCTAAAAATACACCGATATAATAATGCTGGCAACTTAGAATTGGGTTTACAGAACAAAAGGAAGGAATTATTATTCCTTTTTAAGTTCTCATTAAGAATAAAAAGTTTAATTCAGACTGCCAGTAGTGATGGGCTTGAAACCCAGCACTGAACTGCTTGTTAAAACCTTCATCCTCAGCAGGTGCTGGCCAGAAAACTCAGCAACTCTGACTTGGCATTTTGCTGTTTTATTAGTGCTGTTTTATCTGCTTTGTCTCTGCCATGGCAGTGCTCTGCCAGGCATCAGAGATGGCACCTGCAGGCCCTGCAGGCTTCACTCAGCCAAGGGAAAGACACAGGACAATTGTTCTGCAGGGGGGAAATTGGAAAAATTCATTAATGAGGAAATTGGTGTTTTATGTTTGAGAGAGTGAAAGGAAAACACATGAAGCCAAGAAAGGAGAGCTGGTTCTTGTCCAGGGCAAAACAAATGCCAGAGAGAATGAGGGAAAGAGACAGCAAAGAGATCTGATCTGTTAGGAGATACAAAGAAGTGAAGTGGATCTTGAAAATAGAAATAAGGAGGAAGAGTGTCTGTTGTGGGACTGCAGTGGAGTAAACACTGGGGGAAGCACTGTGTGACAGCACAGGATAAATCAAGGAGAAAGAACCAAAACCAAGCAATGACTGGGAGCAGGGAACCTCCAGGTCAAACCTCAGAGTGGTTCAGAGGCAATGCCTGAGCTGTTAACTGGGAAAAGGTTGAATTTCAGGCTGTAAACAGGTTGTAGAGCTCATTGTGCCAGCACTGGGAGTCAGGAATATAAACATTTTTAAAGGGCTCTAGAGGTCTGGAGGGTTGGTAATTGCCAGGAAGGTATTTTGCAGGAGCACACATGTGATCTAAAGGCATCAGTAGCTTTAGACTTAGCTTTAAATATGTGAAGGTCTATAGATTAAATAGATTTAATAGACCCCTGATTACTTTAAAACTTTCTTCCCCCCTCTTCCTAGGTGAGGGTAGGGGCATAACTAACACCATAAGCCTCTGAAACACAGTTAAATACCTGAAGAAATGCCTTTTGAGCCTGAGGGACCTTGCTTGTGGTACCAGATACAAGGATTTGAACTTCATTGCTAGGGAGTTTCTTCCAAAACTAACAACCTGGATTCTCTCTCCAGCTCTTCTCTTAGGAAACGCCAGCAACTCCTCACAGCACGGAGGCCCAGCATGAATGTGAACTGTGCTGGGGGCACAGACTGGTCGAGAAATCTGGAGTCCAGTTGTCCTGTGGAAAACAGAACTGTAGCAGCCCATGAGTCAGAAGAAAGTTCTGTGGTGGTAGGAGGTCACAGCCCTGCAGTTCCCAGGACTGAGGGTAAGGGTAAGGATAATGTCCTCAACCCTGTAATTTGAAGGGAGATCATTTTTTGGGTTTTGAGGGGCATCCTGTTTTGGAAAATGTTCCAGCATCATAAGGCAGTTTGCACTGGGAGGTACGTGACCTGCCCATGCCAGGCTGCTCTAAAGGACAGCAGTTCACAGCAGAGTTCAGCGTCTTGGCAAGATCATGCCATGGGAATGGCCTGGCAGCCAGCTCCTCCTGGGGCTGATTCAGATCACCCTGAGCAGATTCACTGAGGGCAGCTGGACAGTCCTGTGTGCCCACCACGGGCTGGCACTGGGCACTGCTGCCTTCCACCACCGTGGTGAGGTGTGTGCTGCTGCTCAGCTTCCTGTGGGAGTCCTGCCAGCAGTCTGGGGCTGTATTTCTGGCCTTGTTTAATTCGTGTGCTCCTGCCCTTTGCACCTGAATCCATCTTGCTTTAACGAGGAACATTAGGCATAATGGTTCATCAGAACATCCAGCTGCTGGTTCAGTTCAATAGCAGCTAGTTTTATGTCATAGAGCATTCCCCTGACAGCTATGGCTGTTGGCATCCTTAATTATTGCATGACTCAGTTTTCTCATTTCAGTAGGAAGTGTTACTATGAAATGATGTTTCTCAATAAATTCTCTCTTCCCTTGCAACATTTGTTTGTGTCCCTCAGCTCTGGACTCTGAATGCCGACACAACGCTTGCCCAGTAAGTCCCCAGATCAGTGGCATGCTGTCTGCTCCTGAAGAACCTCACAACTGCCATTTCCCAGATGGAAATAAGAGGCAGCTGGAATATTTTAATACCCAGGAACGGCATGGAAGCAGTTCCCAGACAGTAGCTCCAGAAAAAGTGACCCTGGTGGTAGATGGCACTCGCTTTGCAGTGAATCCCCAGATCTTCACTGCTCACCCTGACACCATGCTGGGAAGGTGGGTCACTGCTGTTATTTCCAAGGTACCTCAAGACGGTCTAATATTTGTTAAAGTGGAATAAACATGTACTGTTTGTTTTGTGGTATCATCTGTACACACGGTGACCTCAGTCAGAACTTGGCTGTGAGTGAAACCCAGAAGACCTGACCAGATGGAGAGTTGGTAGTTCCCTAGATAAGTCTCCCTTTGGTCCAATTCCATCAAAAATGCACATTTTTAGCCTAATGTGGTCTCCTTTTGCCTTCTCCCCAAGTGTTTGCCTGGTCTGTAGGCAGTACATGTGTCCCCAGCTGATAACCTCCCTCCTGAATGGGCAATATGATAATGCTCCTTCCCCTCCTGCTGCCACCTCTCGATACTCTCCTGAAAGAGAAGTTACTCGGCTCCTGCTGAGAGGATGGAGCTTGTTTCTGCACCAAGGAACCCTCATGTGCTGTACTGCCAGCACTTTCCCCCTCTCTGACCAAAGGGTTCTTTAGGGTCACTGACCCTTGTGCGAGTTGTTGTGTTAAACAAGGCATCAAAAGCCACGTGGAGTTATCTGGTGTAGGTCAGTGCAAGGGCTTTACTGCCAGGGGATTTTCTGCCCCAGGACTGAATGATCTGTTCCTTTGGCCTGTTCCTTACTGTGCAGTAGCCATAGCAACAGAGCCCAGGCCTCCCTGAGCCAGCTCTTGTCCTTATTTACTATGGAAGAGGTTGGAGTGGAGGTTTAAATTACTGGATCTCTGTGTCACTGCTGGGGTTCATCCCAGAATCATGGAATGGCCTCTCTTGGAAGGGACCTTAAAGCTCAGTTCATTCCACCCCCTGCCATGGGCAGGGACACCTTCCACTATCCCAGGGTGGTCTAGCCCTGTCCAGCCTGGCCTTGGACACTGCCAGGGATCCAGGGGCAGCCACAGCTTCTCTGGGCACCCTGTGCCAGGGCCTCCCCACCCTAACAGGGCAGAATTTTTTAACCCCAGTACACCTGTTTGTCTGTGTAATAAATGGGTTTCCATGTTCTTGTGCACTTACACAGTTCTTTATCTCTTCAGGATGTTTGGGCCAGGCAGAGAGTACAATTTCACCAGGCCAAATGAGAAGGGCGAATATGAGATCGCAGAAGGGATCAGCTCGGCCGTGTTCCGCACCGTGCTGGTAAGGGCAGCTCTGCAGATGGGGAGAGAAGAAAGAAACAATCTGTTTGTCACATGTGCAGAGCTGAGCCATCTCCAGGCAGCTGCACTCCCTGGGACATTCTGTTTTTACGTTTTGCATTGGGATTTTTAAAGAAGAAATATAGCAGGCTTTGGCATAAGTCCACATTTCAGATATTGGCTCATGTTGCCTTTTACCTTTTCTATGTCGTGCTGTTTTAATTCCTGAGCTGTATCCTGACCTTGTGGTTACATATAAATGCATATTGCATATGAGATGTTGTGAAACCCTGTGCCATGGAAAAGTTTTAACTGGAGCTCATCATTAATGAGACCCTAGAGGATCTGCAAAGAGACGTAGATTCTCAGACAAGCAGGGCTGGTTTACTGTTCACAGAGCTATAAATAGCTTCAGTATCTCTGCAATATTAGTAAACAAAACAAAGAACTAATTAGGAATTATCATAGTCCAAGATATTCTTAACTTTTCTCTCCAAAAACTGTCCTTTTATTCACAGGATTATTACAAAACCGGAATCATTAACTGCCCTGATGGGATTTCCATCCCAGACCTTCGAGACACATGTGATTACCTCTGCATAAACTTTGATTTCAACACAATCAAATGTCAAGATTTAAGTAAGTATGGAGAGAAATCAGCTCTTAGGAGATCATCTGCAGGGTGTTGAGCACTCTGATCCTGATTCAGTGCAATTCTTAATCTTGTGCTTTAGTTTAAGCATGGATGTGTGGATTTCACTGGAACTCAAGTTGCATTTAAACAGCTTCCTTTTGGCTGCTTCAATCCAAAGTGAAGTGACTGAATGCTTCAGAACACTGGCACTTTTCTCCAAAAGTAAATTATAAACATTTTAGTCTTTTTGTAACAGATGTTGAGCAGAGCTTGCTGTTCCTGGCAACAAAATGAGGGCTAAAAGCAGGATTATAACCCCTATCCAAAATGTACCAGAGAATCATGAATAATTAAGGCTAAAGGCTGATGGGCAGACCAGGAACCAAGGATACCAAATCTGGGAAGTAGTAGAGTTCCTGGTCATGAAGGGATTTGATTTGGAGCAGCTTTTTGGTGGGCATGCTGGCAAAAAGAAAATACTTTTAACACAAGCAAGTCTGTGAAAGGCACTTTATCGAAATGAGGTGTGTGGTATCATAACACAGGCTGTGGGTGGAATTTCCTGCCCTGTTCTCTGATGAGTGATCCCAGAAAAGGCAGCAAAATGTACTTTCAAGGGCAGAGGTTGTTGCTGGAAATTCAAGTTAAGTACCATAATGAATTAATTATTCAGTCTGTTGCTGTTTCACTGTATTGATTGGAGCTTGGTGGGTTTTTAATGGGAATGGGATGGTTCTGCAGTGCAATTTGCATCCCCTTTGAAATGCAGTCTGAACTTCTGATTTTGCCAGTTCTGGATCTGGGGGCTGTCAATGTGTCTGAACATATGTTGAGCACTTTGTCTGGAGAAGAATTCTGGCTGTGCTCTTGCATGGATCTGGGAATAGCAGAGCTGGGACATATTTTGATACTGTAGCAAAGCTCCTCTGATCTGTGTCTCCCCAGGTGCTCTGTTACACGAGCTCTCCAATGATGGAGCTCACAAGCAGTTTGATGGCTACCTGGAGGAGCTCATCCTGCCCATCATGGTGGACAGCGCCAGGAAGGGGGAGAGGGAGTGTCACATCGTCGTGCTGACAGATGAGGACACCGTGGACTGGGATGAGGATCATCCCCCTCCCATGGGAGAGGAGTATTCACAAAGTAAGGGCTCTGCACTGTGTCCCACACACACCCAGCCATAAGGAAAGGACACATTCCCAAGGTGGCTCCTCCAGGAGGAGGCACTGATCTGTGTGCTCTGTGTGAGCTGGTGCTGCTGGAGGCAGGATACCTCACTAGTTAGAGCTGATCCCAGAACTCACTGCACTTTCCTTCTGTTTCTGCCTCTCCCTCAACCTTCTCCTGGCTCTTTAGTGAGGGAATACTCTTTGCATTACACTCCCATCACCACCCAGTCTGTCGAGACTGTGATGTGCATCTCTGCCTTCCCACAAGGAAGTGCAATTACTCCTGTTGAGGAAAACAGACACCTGAAATAATTCTTGGAAACCACACCTGGCTTTTGGCACAACAGGGCATGTCAAAAGCGGGGAGAATGTTCCTCTTTGTAGATTCTAATCACCCTTTTTATTTCTCAAGTCCTTTACAGTTCCAAGCTGTACAGATTCTTCAAGTACATCGAGAACCGGGACGTGGCAAAAGCTGTGTTGAAGGAACGAGGCCTGAAGAACATTCGCATTGGCATCGAAGGTAAAGCGCTGCTTCAGCAAGGGAAATGCACAGCCAGTTGACTCCACAGTCAGTAAAACCTGGTTTCCTCTGGACTGCAGGCATTTCCTTCTTTACTCTGTGCTTTACATTTATTTTTATGAAACAAGTCAAAACTCAGCATGTTCTTCCTTTACCGTGTTCCACTGAAATTGGCCAGGAGGCTTAAAACTTAAAGGGAAGTAAAAGGTACATAAAATGTACCAGAAAGGCTTGCCTCCTTAGGAATGAGTAAACAGGAAACAGGAGTCAAATGCTTCCACCTGCTGATCCAAGCATTCCCTTAGGGAGCTTGGAGAATGTTGAGCTCTGTCCTTAGAGACTGTCTTGTTTTTATAGTAGCTGTGTTTGCTCACAGAAGGGCTGGTGGTATGCAGCACCTGTGACTGGCTGCAAACAGTGCTGCTCCCTCTTGTCAGAGAATCATGGAATAATTTAAGTTGGAAAAACCCTCTGAGATCATTGAGTCCAACCATTAACCCAGCACTGCTAAACCCACCGTGTTCACAAGTGTCACATCCGTGCGTCTTTTAAATCCCTTCAGGGATGGTGACTCCACCACTGCCCTGGGCAGCTGTACCAGAGCTGGACAGCCCTTTAGGTGAAGAAATTTTCCCTTATATCCAACCTGAACCTCCCCTGGCCCAGCCTGAGGCTGTTCCCTCTCCTCCTGTCCCTGTTCCCTGGGGGCACAGCCTGACCCCCCTGGCTGTCCCCTCCTGTCAGGAGTTATGCAGAGCCAGAGAGTCCCCCTGAGCCTCCTTTGCTCCAGGCTGAGCCCCTTTCCCAGCTCCCTCAGCCTGTCCTGGTGCTCCAGACCCTTCCCCAGCTCTATTCCCTTCTCTGGACACACTCCAGCCCCTCAATGTCTCTCTTGCCATGAGGGGCCCAAAACTGAACACAGTACTCGAGGTGCCTCAGCAGGGCCCAGCATAGGGGGCAATCACTGCTCTGGGCCTGCTGGACACTCCATGGCTGGTACAGCCTAGGTGCCCTTGGCCTTGTTGCCCACCTGGGCACACCTGGGCTCAGCCTTGACTCCTCTCATTTTCTCCCCACATAACCTCACGACATCCTCACAGTCCTCCTGATTTGCCTGCCCCGTTTTCCTTCTCATCCTCACTGGCTCATCTTTTGGCACATGGGGATGACCTGCTCCTGGACCTTTAAGTTTTCCTTCTTGAAGGATGTCCAGCCTTCCAGAACTCCTTTGTAGGGGAAAAGAGAACAGTCTTTTGCAAGCCAATAATGCCAAATGTGGAATCTGAGCATTTTTCTATTGAGTTCTGTGTGTGTCCCACCCTGACACCACCATCACTCCTACCTGGGCGTTGTGGAATCTTGTTGTCCCTTTGGGAGTCAGAGGGATGCAGTGGAGCTGACTGGCTGTCTGTGTTTCCAGGGTATCCCACCTGCAAGGAGAAGGTGAAGAGGAGGCCTGGTGGCCGCTCTGAGGTGATCTACAACTACGTGCAGAGGCCGTTCATCCAGATGTCCTGGGAAAAGGAGGAGGGCAAGAGCCGCCACGTTGATTTCCAGTGTGTTCGGAGCAAATCCCTAACAAACCTGGTCACGGTGGGGGATGATGTGTCTGAGGACCACGAGGTTATAATGCATCATCCCCCCCAAGTGGATGAACTGGACAGGCTGAACGCCCCCTTCTCCCAAATGGTTGTTAACGATCTACCGGATTAGTGTGGCTCAGGGTGGAGAATCCTGCTGGATGTGGGAACCTCTCGTAATTTCATCCCAGCTGATGGGACACAGACTCCTGCAAGGTGCTTTATCCTCGTTCATGCTCTTACTACGTTGTCATATTTCAAGCATGTTAATAAAGAGCCACACTCCATAGTCTTAATTGTGCAATCGAAAGCAACATCTCCTCAGACAAAAAAAGAAATGATCTGTTGCTTCTACTACAAAGGCTTCCGGATTGTGGGTGCTGAATATTTTATCTAAACTTCTGAAAGAAGAGCACAAGTGTGTAGAAACATCTCGTTTGACATGAGAGAGGAAATTCTGGGCCTGTCAAGACAAAGCTTTTCTTTACCATTAGGCACAGCTTTGTTTTTGTGAGGCTCAGTTACAGAGGAGTGAACATCAAAGCAGGACAGATGATATTCTTTATCAACCAGCAGAAATGTAGCACAGTGTGACAGCAAACCTGAGCGTGGAGGAATCTGTTTGCACTGCCACCTGGCTTTGGATCCAGCGTGGTGTACTGCCCTGAGGGAAGGAGGAGCCAGTTCCATAGGAAGCATATGCCTGTTCACAGGAATTCCCTATCTGTACTTCTCCGTGAGATGGAATTGTTTTTAGGGATGTTTTCTGTTCAGTTCAGTAAAATGAGTAGATCATGCTGAAGAAAAACCCAAAAGAGACTGTAGCTGATATTTTACCTACAAAGTAAATCTGTTCATAGCCAAATAGATGTAAGAAGCTTTCTAGAGGTGACTGTGCATGCTGAAGACTTTGAGTTGTCTTCTCCATCCCCTTGCTAAGACAAATAAAGCCAGTGGGGAAACTCCCAGTTTACTGTCTGAGTAAAGTCCTTAGTCATTCAGAATTGCTGTAGACTTTCCAAGGAGCTGCTGCTGCAGCATTAACAGGACAGCTACTTTCCTCCCAGTTTGGAGCTGACTGGATCATTTTGCTGTCAGGCAGGTAAGAAATACCAATCGTAAACCAGCCCTCAGTAGAGAGAAATGCACATTCCTGGGAACAACTCTGCTTTGCTGCTCTGTGTATTATCCTGATCTATGTAAGGCTCTGGGAATTTGGGTTCAGGGCCAACAAAGCTGTGGCTGTAAGAACAAGCACACTCCAGGCTGGTTTAGCTCAGGTAGATTGGAGCCACTCCTGCTCCTGCAGCACTGAGTTCCCTGTAGGAGTTAGGTGTAGGAATTCCCTGTGGGAGTTCCCTGTAGGAACTGGCTTAAGCCCTGATGAGCACACAGTGAGTTCAGCACTGCCCCAGCCAAGCTGAGGCACCCAGAATGGAACTGCCTCACAAAGCCATCCCTCCTGATGGCTGTGTAAAGGCTCTATGTACCCAAATCAGAGTTTTTAAATATGGTCCTGGTGCAAAGAAAAGCTGAAACCATTCAAGACGAAAGAGAAGGACAGAGCTCCTCACAAAGCTGATCAGCTCAGTGCTGCTCTGGCAATGGTGTGGAAACCAGGATCGTTGGTCAGACTTGGAAAATTGAAGTGTAGGTATCAGTCTTACCCTAGAAAGTTTAATCCTATTTTGGCAGGGCTGCAACAGCAAGCAAATTTGTATTGTTCTCCCTCTGACTGCCAAGTGCATGGTGGATTGAGCAGTGAAGTTTGCTGCTGTTTGCTGCTAAGGATGTTTGTGGTTTTCAGTGCAAGTAACATGACAAGATCAAGCAAAAATTTTTAGTTACAAGTAGCAAATCTCTGCCAAGGCATGTTTTAGTTTCATTAGTGTGGATAGAGGTTCTATTCTCTTGGTGTTTCTGCTCTTAGCTTCTTTCCCAAGTACAGCAAATAGATTTCTTCTTTTTTTAAGTGCCTATGGGAAGATTTCAGGACCTCCTAAGAGTCCCAGGGGTTCAGATGCCCAGATTCCACCTGACTACTTTTGAAAACTCTCCCTGTGTGTCACTGGGTCAGTAGAGAGAAGTGTCCTTTGGTGCTGCACAGAGCTGGGGTGATGTGCAGACACTCCATTATTGCTCCAGATGAATTGCTATTTTTGTAGTAGAGAAAGGAAGACACATGGACCATGAGTCTCCACCAGGGGCCACACCAGCCCCATTCCTTGCCTTGGTGATGAGCTGTTCCTTCAGCACAAACAGAAGCACTGGTGAGCCCAGCAGTGATGGAACTTGTCCCCAGGCTCTGTGTGCCCAGCAGTGGTGGCCCTGTGATGATGTTTTTCAATGTGTATTTATTTTGACAGCAGTGTCAGGTTTAATTGAGTGTTGGTGTTGCCCAGCTGAGCTGGAATTGGAGGTTCCACATGCTCTGCTGTAAGGACTGAAGTGTGGGTGTTGTTCAGAGCTCCTCCTCAGGAGCCTGTCAAAGCATCAGGTGCTGAGAATTGCACCTCAACAGCACCTTTTGGGGTCTGACAGCTAAAGTACCATGTCCAGCCAAACCAATTCCCACTGAGTGTGGCCCTGAGCTCAGCTCGGCCTCTGGGAGGATTCAGGCAGTTTATTGAACTGCACCAGCCCCTCTTGGGAGTTACAGCCTGTAGGAGCTTTTGGTTCCCTGTGCAATCACCTGGACCTTCAGCATGGGATGGAGATATCCAGCTCCAATGATTTCCATGCAGTTTTTACCACTCACCCACTGTAGTTTATTGGCTTTCCCAAGTAATTATTCATTTTGGGTTTTAATTTTTGTTAGTAGAGTGAGTTCCTTTGGAACACTGAATCAAATTTTAAAAGTGTTTGCTTTTCCTCCTCTCATGGTTACCTACTTCAAGTACAAGGTCAACTTTTGTCTTACTCTAGATGTACTGAAGTGCTCCCTGTGCTGTGTATGAACCCCAGATGTATGGGATTTTTCTGTATTAAAGTATAAATTACATGTGACTTGTTTGACTCCTTTAAAAATTACTTTAAATGTGGAGTAGAAGAACAGGCAGGGGGATAGAGTGCTAAAAGGTTTTGCTTCCTTACTTCATTAAGTAAGTGTGGGTTGGGATCCTGAAGTCTTAGGAGTAGTTTGGCATCAGACAGAGCCTGGTTGATTTGGCATGGAAGTGTTACCACCATTTGTGCTGAGAGGACCCCAAAGTTCCCTTCATCCCTACACCACATTGCAGTGATGTTCTAAAGGCAGCACAGAACTCAGCAGTCACTCCTTGACCCACAAACTGGGCAGCATCTCTAACAAGCCCCAAGAGTTCTGGTCAGTGCTGCAAAAAGTGCTTTCTCCTTGTACCTCCTTGGCTTCAGAAGAAAACAGCTTTGGAGCAGGTCTGGCTTTGACTTCCATCTTCAGCCTTGGATTACTTCCAGGCTTCTCTTGCTGAAGCTTGGGAAGGGGACCAAGAGTTTGAACAAGGTGGGATTTGTGTGAAGACCTCACAGCACCTTCCGCATCAGGAACTGGACAAGGGGAATGGCTTCCCTTGGACAGAGGGCAGGGTTAGATTGGATATTGGGATGGAATTCTTCCCAGGGAGGGTGGGCAGATCCTGGCACAGGGTGCCCAGAGAAGCTGTGGCTGCCCCTGGATGCCTGGCAGTGTCCAAGGCCAGGCTGGATGGGGCTTGGAGCAACCTGGGACAATGAAGGTGTCCTTGCACATGGCAGGGGTGGCACTGGATGAGCATTAAGCTCCCTTCCAACCCAAACCATTCCAGCATTCTCTGATTCCTGTTTGTAAAACACAACATATCAGCTACAGTGTATTTACTAAGAGGATTTTATTTACACAACACAATGAGATCGTTCCATAAAAAGTTGACTACACCTGCCAAATTTTACAGTGCAATTTTGTAACAGCTTTTAAATATTTACAGAACACTTTTTCAACTTAGAGTTTAAGGCAGAGTCAGGGCACAGTGATAAGAAACACTTAGTGCAGCTTTGTGCTAGGCATGATACAGAGATGAACTGGCAGCATAAGATGTTCAGATCCATTGGAAATTCAGATTGGAATTATTTCTAGAAATCCAGCAACTGCAGCTTAAAAAAATGAGCTAAAAGATACGAACAACCTCAAAACACAAGAAAAATGTTTGGCTACCATGGGAGATGTAACAGGCATACAAAATCTTTACTATTAGCAGTGAAGTATGGATCCTAGGAAGGAGACACTGTAGGAGACACTTTTTTCCCTACTGTTGGTGAAAAAGTGGAACAGGAAGCAGGCTTACAATGCAGCTGGGATCCAGAACCTCCCACTGCAAAGGTGTGTCCAACAGGACTGGATTGAAAGACGTCCAACTTCTGCTGGAAGACAACAGGAATGAGGTACCCAACTGCTCCTCGTGCCTTTGAAAACTTCACCTTGGACTCCAGTGACCCACCTGAGGGGTCCCACTTCAAACACAGCACTAAAAATGCACAATACACAGTACTAGAGAGTTGGTTTTTCACAGCAACTTAAAATTGTTTAGCTTCTTCATCTTTGGTATTTATAAATAAAAATGCTGGTCCCTTTCAGTAAAGGGCTAAGAATGCAGCTATTATCTCAAAATCGTTTGTTCCTAATCCACAGCAGCTTGAAAAGATTTTGATTTTTGTTTTTATTTTAAGGCAGTAACTAAGCTGTTAGGAATTGAAAAAAAAAATGGTCTTACATTAATTCCAATAGTTTATAAGGCAACATTTTCAAATGGCTAGAAGAAACTGCAGGATAAGGATGGAACAGTTTGAGAAGTTGGTATCAGTCCTTCATGCAAAGTCAAAAGGGAGCAGAAGGTGATTTGGGACAAGTTGATAAAAGCCTGATCCTGTAAGTCATTCTTTCCATTAGCCCTTATTGATCCAAGTGAGCCCTTCTGACTACAGAGATCCTGGGACTTCTAATTAAGGCTAGTTTTGCATTTCAGCTTGGTAGGATCCAACTGCTGTCTAAACTGCTTATGGCAAGTCATAAACTCGTAGGACAAGTACAAAAAGCACAGGGGTGGTGAGGGGAGGACCCTGATGAGTTCTGTACAGTACTGGCAGTTCCCCATCAGTCCTTCAGGATGGCACTCGAGTCAAGAGACATCTAGGTAAAC
Source organism: Lichenostomus cassidix (assembly GCF_008360975.1). Lineage (NCBI taxonomy): Eukaryota > Metazoa > Chordata > Aves > Passeriformes > Meliphagidae > Lichenostomus > Lichenostomus cassidix. Next base: position 2,049,427 of record NC_139506.1, read on the forward strand.
ATTCCCTAAAAGCACCTATATAAAAAAAAAAAATTCCACTACAAATCCATTTTGTTTCATTCTCTAATCAAGAAAGTCAGACCTGGAAGCCTTTTTTTTGTTTCCTGTGAGACATCACTGGAGCTTTGTCTTGTCTGTACTCCGGAGTTAGTGTTCAGCACCAAGAGAAGTTTGCAGGAACCCATTCAAATTGAAACATGCTTTTAGAAACCTCATTAAATCCCATTTTTAATATCTGATTGTAAATTCCAGACTGGAACCAGGCAGGCCCAAGGGTTAATGCCACCTGTCCCTGGAAGTGCAGAGTTAACTACAAATGGACACAAAGTGGAGCTCTTGGTTAGAAAAAGGAATTAGGAAAAGCTCAGCCGAGGCAGAATCCTCCCTCCCAAAATGCTGTCGTGTTCTGAGAGAGGCTTGGGCAAGGAAAGGCACTTTGGGGCTCTCATGGAGAGACCCTGATCAGAACTGAATGTACTTCTGTAAACTAGAGTGGGCAATAATCAAAAGAGTGGCCAAGGTGGGTTCCACTGCCCCAAAGGTGACCCCATGAGGTACCATCCGTGGGAGACTCTGGGGACAGATGGTACAGCCAGGACAGCAAGAGCAGCTCTGGGAGGGAACACCAGGCAGGCCTCAATCAGCAAGATTCTGATCCTGTTCTGCTCTAAACCAGCAGCAAAAAGGCCACAGAAGATGGGTTTTTGCCTTTAAACCACTGAAGATGGAGCAGAGCTCACAGATGGCTAAGAAACAGCAGCAGCAGCCCTGGAGAGCCTCAGGGCTGTGCACAACCTGCCCACCAAGGATCAGGTTCATGGGATTCCCCTCCCTCTGCTCTAATTCCTGACCCACTTGTGTGACCAGCTGTAGTTTATCTGCATTGTTTATGGATCCATCCTGCCATACAGTAACCAAAAACTCGGCGCTCAGTGGAGGAAATGGCCCATTTCTCCTCTATTTAGGACAGAAAAAGTGTTGCAAAAACTTTTTAATTTAGAAAAAATATTAAATGGCTTGAGGGTCACTTAGTACCAAAATAAAGTGCACCAGAACTGGAGGCCACAGCGACAGAGCTGAGAAATGCTATTGAAGAGGCTTCCAAGGAGCATTATAAAAACAGCACTACAGAGTAAGGTTAAGGCAATCCGAGTTGTGTCCTTCTACTAGACAGGTTCCTGGAGAGTTGTCTGTCTCAAGCTTCAATTATTGCTTTGTTCCTCTGTCCTGGAGTCCTCAGCCACTGGGCAAACAGTGCTGGCAGCATTGGCAGAGTGAGTTTGTCACTTAATGCAGGACTGGATGCAGTCCTATAGAATCCCATGCTTTGCAATGCCAAAGGGAAAGCTTGCTCTCATCTCCCAATGGACTGGACAGTCTAGCAAAGAATATAAAAAAAACTCTTCCTCCTGAAGCAGCAAAAGGTGCTGGCAGCAGAGATGATGCAAACGTGGAATTTTTCAATGGCGCAGGAAAAAAATCCTTAATAACAACCAGGTGTGTAACAAAACAGGGTCCTGAAGTCTCCTCCAAGAGTTGATAGCCCTCAAGTTTTCTTTAAAAAAAAGGAACAAGTTCTTTTATGGGTATAAACCCAAAGTACAGCAACAGAATTCCACGGCTCAGAAGTCCCAGGTAAAGCTGTGTTACTTCCCTCCTTTCATATAGGATGGAATTGCTCCTCGGGCCGTCAGGCCCTCAAAACGCTTGTAGGTATAATTGATAAAAACCCAGTCCTTGTTCTTGTAGTCAGTCTCTGGGTGGTTGCTTGTTGCCACTGGGAAGACACAGAAGAAAGAGAATTATCCTTTGGAACTGCAAAGTGTATTTTCATACAAAACACTGAATGTGGAATAGGGCAGAATGTTTCTAAAGGGGAAAATACCATAAACTTCATGCTTCAACCCCAGGAAAGAATTCCTGGGACACAGGGCATGGCACAAGCAGTTTAAGCTAAAACAGGGTTTCAGACTACATAGAAAGAAGACATTTTTTACAATGTGGGCTGTGAAATACTGGCACAGGTTGTCCAGAGAGGTGCTGGATGCCCCAGTCCCTGGAATTGTTCCAGGCCAGGCTGGACAGGCTTGGAGCAACATGGGGTAGTGGAAGATGTCCCTGCCCATGGCAGGGGGTGGGATGGCATGAGCTTTAAAGTCCCTTCCAACCCAAACCAGTCTGGGATTCTGTTTTTAAACTCAAGGAACAAATGTGTGACTGTGCTGTGATTCCTTTAGGGATTCCCACCAAACCTTCCCCTTCTGTCCCACCCCTCCCCACCCCTCCTCCAAGTGCCCACAGGAATCAGCACTGAAGGGAACCTGCAGCACTGGGGCTCCCAGGTCCTGCTGAGATTTGAACTCTCTGGAAGCTCTGCTGCCTCTGAGAGCTGCCCCTTCTCAGGTAATTACCACATCATTTACAAGCCTGCATCTCCTGGAACCCAAATTCCAGTTTGCACCCCCTGCACCATGAGGCTTCTAAGCTATTTGGTCACGAGGAAAAAAAAATAAAAAATCAGCATCTAGTAAGATCTGGCTAACATGAAAGATTACTCTATAGGAGAAGAGGAAGGTTAATACAGAGAATCAAACAATCATTTACCTGTTGGTTTAAGGATATCAGATTCTGGAAATTCATCAAAGTTTGAGGTATCATCAATGCTTTTAATTTCTATTGAAATCGCAGCAGGTCTCTCTCTGCCAAGAAGAGCAGATGAAGCATTAAGATTTCAAAGGCAGACAAAGCAGGATTCAGCCACCTTCCATTTCTTAACCGAATCAAGACTGAAGGTACCTAAACCTCAGCAAGCTTCAGGCAGAGAACAAAATGCCCTCAACCACAGCTGCATATGATAAATGCCAGTCAGCTGCTCCCTGCTGCAGACCAGGGCTGGCCTCAGCTGTCCCTAGAGAAGAGCAGCTTGCTTTTCTGCAAAGCATCTTACCTGATGTGCTCCCAATCAACCCCTTCAAAGAATGGGTTACTCTTTATTTCCTCCACACCAGATGCACCAATTCTGTGCTCCCATTCACAGCAAAATCTGGGATGGAAGGAAGAATGAAAATGAAGGGAGAATGAAAACGAAAGCATTCCAGCATGGAACAGCTTTCTGAACTGATACTGCTACAGTTTCTTAACACAGAAATGGAGCAGACTAAGAACTCCCACAGCAAAACCAACACACAAAGTTATGTTTAGGAATGTCGTGTCCAATGCCACAGTTAAGATGTGCTATTCCTTCACAACAGGATAATGTGACCTTTCTATTTCAGGACCAGTGTAGAGCAGAACATATAAAGCCTAAAAAATGTAGACATTTATATTTCTGTCCTGAGAACAGATAATGAAGTACAAATGAGTCAGCAAGCACTGGGAGACATTTGTATGCTCCAGTGCATACAAAGGCAAAATCATTGCTGCTGTAAGAAGTCAGCTCTGTCAAAAGGATTGAAGTTGCTTCCATGAGAAGTTTGCAGGCAAAATAAGGAGCAGAAACATTTTGCCAGAGAAATAGCACTTCTATGGGAGATCCTTTTTAGCACAGTTTACTCAGGGAACCACTAAATGGCCTGAGAGACAAAAGTATTTGACGAGGGAGTTCAGCATTTGATGCATGTGTGTAACAGTTTGTAGCATCAGGGTTTGTCCATGTGAAACAAGCCACGAAAGGCACAGAATACAGAGACAGGACAAGACAATTAGTGCTATATTAACTGGCAAACCATGGGACTGGCACCTTAAAATAAGATCCTTTGCTTTATCAGAGATTGGAACTTCTGGAGGAAATGTCAGGGTCTCCTTCCAGTTCATCACTTTCTTATATGTCTCTTGAGGAGTCTCGGAACAGAATGGTGGATAACCTGGAAAGAACAAAAATGCAATCTTGGATCAAGCAAATATAATTTGTGAAGTCAGAACACACCTCACAGACCAGGCAAGGAGTGGCTGCTCTGAGAACTTGACCCTAAGCACAGAAATAGGCTGTCCAGAGAAGCTGTGGCTGCCCCTGGATCCCTGGAATTGCCCAAGGCCAGGTTGGATGGGGCTTGGAGTAACCTGGGATAGTGGAAGGTGTCCCTGCCATGGCAGGGGGTGGGACTGGATGAGCTTTAAGGTTCCTTCCAACCCAAACCACTCTGGGATTCTGGGATTCCATGAACACAGCTCATGTCCTACCCCACAGTTCCTGCCTACAACCCTGCCCTGCCCATTCCTTACCAATCAGCATCTCGTACATGATGACCCCCAGGGACCACCAGTCACACAGCTTGTTGTATCCAGTCTGCATGAAAACCTCAGGAGCAATGTAATCTGGAGTTCCCACCGTAGAAAAAGCCTGGAACAAACACCATCAGTTATACATCTGTACAGACAACTGCCTGACATGAAAGTGGGAACTTGGACCAAAGTGGATATTTTGAGGAAGACACCAGATTGTCTCTGAGATTCTTTAGCAAAGGTGTTTAAAGCCTTTCTTCCAAGATACATAGAGACAAAATCAACATCTTCATGTGAAGGAATCTTAAATAGCGTGAGGAAAATGAGGAAGGGTATCACTGTCCATATCCACCTTGGAGTGGGTCAGCAGCCCCCTGTTAGATTGGAAGTGGCAAGAACTGACAGTTTGGGCTGGGAGAGCTCAGACATCCATGTAAATAATGATGGCAGTGCTATCTGTGGCACATATGTCACCAGCTGTTCAGCAGATGGACAAAGGACAAACTAGAGTCATTCCTCTTCTTTTTAAAAAAATGCCTGAATCTTTCAGGACTGTTCAGAATTGATAAAATTTTGGAATGGTCTACCCGGGGAGGTGGTGGAATCACCATCCCTGGACGTGTTTAAAAAGAGATTGGATGTGGCACTCAGTGCCATGGTTTAGTTTAGTTGAGGTGTTGGGACATAGGTTGGACTTGATGATCTTGAAGGTCTCTTCCAACCTGGTGATTCTGTGAACTCTGAGATGCATTAACAACTTCCATGGAAATCCATGTTCCATTTGGATGCAACACCTCAGCAGGAACATTTCCAAGCAGGTAGAACCTACTTACCAACTGCCGGCGATTCCTCTTCCAAGTCTCTGCTTTCCTTTTGGAATTCATGTTCTGGAAAGCTAAAGGAGATTCAATAGCTGTGATTGAATCCCACTGGTCACCCACTATATTTTTATCCCCAAACCATTATACTAAAGATCTCATTTAAGATGTGTGTCAAGACCCCAGACCTAAACCTTCCAGCAACTTCCAAACCTATGGAATATGGGCAACATCTAATCAAGCCTTTCATTAGCAAACCATGCTTTCAGGGTTTATGTAACTCCATGATCCAAGTTATTCCCCTCGAGAATAATCCTGGATACTCAGAGACTGTGCTGGTTTATTAATTTCAGAAACACTTGAGATCCAGCCAGCAGCTACCAACTCACTGAGTTCTCATTCTGTTCCACATGCAAAAGGCTACAGTGGAGTCTGTTTTAGAGACAAGCTGCTGGAAATGAAAGTGGGTTTAAAGCAAGTGAAATTATTTTTATTTTACAGAAAATGAAAATTCCACTTCAAGGTTTAATGTTGGTTATTAGACTCCCAACTGCAGCCACACCCTCACACTGAAATGAGTTGTGTCAGAGCAACCACCCAGATACTCTTTGGAGCCAAAGGACTTACTGAAGTCACTGGGAAGACTATGGTTCAGGTTCCTGTAAAATTCTGTCCTATGGGCTTTCTTCAGTCCAGTACACAGACCAAAATCTGAGAGTTTCACATGGCCCTAAAAATAAACAAAGCAACCAAAATTCAAAATCAATATAAGACATTATCATAGCAAATCACAGGATCAGCAAGGCTGGAAGAAAACCCAACACCATCAGCACCCCTAAATGATGTCCCCAAGTGCCACATGCACGTGCCTCTTGAACACTTCCAGTGACTGTGACTCCACCACCTCCCTGGGCAACTTATTCCAATGCCTGACCACTCTGCAGTGAAAAAAATCTAATGTCTAACCTGAACTTCCCCAGCACAACTTGAGGCCTATGGCAGGGGGTGGAACAGGATGAGTTTTAAGGTCCCTTTTAATCCAAACCATTCTGGACTTCTGCAGTAATTCCAACAGTGCATTACATGGTAGTAGGAAAGTCCTTATTTACTGCTGGCAAACTCTTTCCAAGCAAGCTTGATTTTAGGCAAGCTTGCAGTGAGCAATGGGAGGATACTGAAATAATGAGGCTTTCTGCAAAGAGCCTGCAATAACCAGGCAGCCTGGCCAGCCTCAGGAATACACCCTGATCCTGAGGGAGATTCTCCATTCTCAGCCTGGCTACTGGAACAGCCACGTCCTTCACGTTTGGTACGACCAGAGCTGGCAAGTGGGAGTGGAACAGATGTGAGAGCAAAGGGAAACAGCTTTGCCTAAGAGGGAACTGAAACCACGTGCTTTAAACTGCAGCTGAAATAGCCAAAAATAGTTGAAACAGCTGTCAGAAGAGCTCAAGGTCTGAGTGGAGCTGGGGTCTTTCCTGGCTTGGGGATTTTCCCCGGCAATTTGGCAGAAATGCCCTCAAAAGCTGGAAAGAACGGGGCTAAATAAAGAAGCACCATCTCCTTCCACAACTGCCAACACCCCTTCAGGTCAGTATGAACAATCCCAAGGCCTATTTGCTCCTCCCCAGCCAGTCCATACCTTGCTGTCCAGGAGGAGGTTGTCTGGTTTTATGTCACGATGGATGAAGCCCAGCTGATGGATGGAGTCGATGGCGAGCACGGTCTCAGCGATGTAGAACTGAGTCTCCTCTTCTGTCAGGGTGTCCTTCTTCATCAGCAGGGTCATCATGTCACCTGGAAAACCCCAGAGGTGAACACACAGGCTCCACTCTTGCTAGTTTGAAGACATTTATAGAGAAAAGCTATTTCTGCTGCGTTCAGTTAAAACCAGCAGGTTAGAGGTTGCCAAAGCTGGATGTGCTGTGGCTGTGTAGACAGCCAGGGCACAGCAAGGGTAAGAACCAGAGGAATATGAAGGCCAAGTTTAAATACCTGCAGCTCAAAGACCCAAACAGGAAACCTCAAGCTTACCCAAACACCTCAGTACCCCAGAAAGCAGAAATCTTGTTCCCTCACAGATGTAAAATACAAACACCACTGCAGAGCACTCACATGCACTCTAGTCCCAGACTGCACTTGTAATAAAAAAAATTAGCAATCCCCAACCAAAAGGAGAGCAGCCCTTAGATTCCAGGGAGTTACCTCCAGGCAGGAACTCCATGATCAGGTAGAGGTTTAGCTTGTCCTGAAAGCTGTAGAACATCTTCACAACCCACAGGCTGTCTGCCTCCACCAGGATGTCCCGCTCAGCACGGATGTGGCCAACCTGGACAAACACAGTGCATTGGATCTGTTTTATTAAATGCATTTATTTCACAGGCAATTTAATTATTATACTGAATAGCATCAAATATTGAGAACACAACAGTCAAACTTCTGCACCAGGGCAGAAACACTATCAGAACTTTGACATATGGTTGATTATATACATACATTTTACACCTATTATATATATATATTTATATTTTTTAAATATATATATTTATATATGTACTATTTATAACTAGTAAACCTATATATAGGAGATAAAAATATCTCAATTCTTTACCAATATAAATCATTAGATCTCTTTTTGAAAACACAAGAGCTTCATCCCAGTGCTGAACAAGTGACTGTCCCAGATCATTATATACCCAGAAGTAGTAGCAAAGGAAAGCCTTAAAAATGTTAAATGCTGCTTCTTTATGTCTCTGAGTCTAAATTCCAGCAGTTTGGTATTTATATTTATCCTGTAAGCCAGAAATGCAGTAAAATACTGGCCTTGAAGTCTACATTGAATCATTTGTGCAGGCCTTAAGGAGACAAATAGAAAACGAGTCCTTGTGAATTCAGAGATTTTTCTAACTTATTTCCTCTGTAAGCAAGGAGGCAAAAAGAAAACCAGAATTTTTAGCTACTAAACCTAAAGCACAGATGCCTGTTCCTCCTCTCCACACACCACAGTGACCTCCCAGAGTGATCCCTGCTACAATTCCTGCTCGGGGTGTTCCTCACCTGCTCTTTTTCCAGCATGTCAGCCTTGCGCAGGATTTTCATGGCATAAACATGTCCTGTGTCCTTCTTCTGCACCAGCCGCACCTGGGGGCACACAGGGATTGCATCAAACCCAGCATGCCCAGCACAACTCTGCACAAAGTTGGGTAGCAAGCCCTTGGCTTCCATTTTATGAAATAATATCAGATTATAAAATACAAGAAGCATTATAAAGCACACAGGAATGGTAAAAAGTCCTGTCAGTTCTAAGAGATGCAGTAATTTTGACAGATTTGACACTGAGCAATTCACACCTAAAGCAGGTAGTCCAAAGCCCCTTCTCTGAAGGCAACCAGCAGAGACTTTGCAAGGCACCTCCAGCTCTCCCCAAGTCCAGCCCTAATTGCACCTTTAAAACCCACTGCAAACCTGTATTTAGCTGCCCATCAGGTAATTTTCAACATAATTCAGGATCCTTTAAAGCACAAGGTGTTTCAAACGATCATTTATTAGTTAAAAAAGCACACAAAAAAAAAACCCTGCACAGGACAGTTCAGCTAAAATCAATCTGTGCTGTTATATTTACCTTTTGCTTGTATAAACCAAGCAAGTCTTTAACAAACACCAGAGCCAGTTAAAACCACGTGTAATCATTTTTTTCCTGGACTCACCTCTCCAAATGCTCCTCTGCCTATTACTTTTAGAGATTCGAAGTCCTCCAGTCCAAGCCTGGTTCTCTTCAGGCGAAGAAATTCTGTTTCCTTTTGTGCATGTGCCGACCTCCTGATTCTTTTCTAGAGTTTAAGAGACCCCCAGTGAGAATTCCGCAAATGAGTGTCACCGGGACCACAGCAACTCCATGGAAAGATCCCAGATCTCCATTTAGAAAACAAGATTTCTGGCATTTAACCATATAAGATAATTTTTCCACATTCATTACCTCTTCGTCTTTCAGGCCTTCTTCTTCCATCATTTGTTCTAGTTTCTTTTGTCTAGAGCAGAGACAAATTAGAAAAATAAAGGTTGAATCATTAACCTTGCTTTATAAATCAAATTAGAAAAAAAAAAAAGGTTGAACCATTAACGTTGTTTTTTAACCAGGTGCACATATCCACCTCCTCTGGTCTGTGCCAGCAAGTTACAGTTGCAAAGATGTACAGGAAGAGACTCAGACAGGAGATTAATGTTGGAGAATCTACTATCCAGTTTTATAGTTTCAACCTTGTCCTCTCTGATTTTAATAAACTAAACCTGCCTTGAGTTTCACAAGGTTATTCAAGTGTACATTTTTGCTGTACACAAATAGAAATTGAGGCGATCTGGGTTCTGTTCTTGTCTCTCTTTGACAGCTGGGCAAGTCACTTCAGGCCAGAGCCATAATAAGCATATTAACACCAAAATTTCACTTATTCCAGGCAGAACTGGTATTCAAAGGCATTTAAAATTTCTCTGCATCTCAAACTATTCACATGCAAGATGAGAAAAGTTACTTTAGATTTCCTAATCCCTGAGATACTCCAAATATTTGGGGAGAGGAAACTTGTCTGTACATGTTTTTCCCCTCGAAGAATCAGAAATATTTACAGCCTTAGTACAAAAGGATTATCTGAGAGAAAAGAAAGGAGGAAGCAAGACTTCAGGAGGGGAATTGCTTCAGGGGACACTTGTAATGATTATCCTCTGGGAACTTTTCTCCAGTGCCAGTCGTATTAGCAGCTGGCTGAACTGGGACTGGTGGTTTGGAACATCACAAATGTACTAAGAAATTCCTTCTTTTTGCAAGTCATTCTTTGCAAGATCCTCTTCCTGTCTCCTGGGGCTCTACACAGCTGCTGTGATGTGATAATATTTGGGGTTATCACTTGCAGAATCAGGCACACTGAAATTGTTTTGCCCTTGCTCAAGTACCAGGGAGCCCTGCCCAGTCAGCCCATTCCACTCTCAAACCAGCAGCTCCAGCAGCAGAAGTCTGTGCAATAAACAGAATGAAATGGCTCAGCAGGACTGAGTGATGCCAAAGCCATGCTGAAATTCCCCCAAATATCCCTAACAGGCTTAATCTGCACTTCAGGGTACAGTGTCAACACCATTTAAACTCCAAATTATACACCCACAGACATGTATTGTTCCAAAAAAACATGTAACTTATAAAGTCTGGTCTGTTTGTTCAGACAAAGTCTTGATCCTAAACAGAAAAGAACCATTGAGATTTGGGGAGTACACAACAGTGCTCATAATAAGTAAATAAATTTTAAAGGTGAGAGCTTCACGAAGAGAAAGAAAAGAATTAAATCAGTGAAGTTTTCTGTCTGAATTGGACCTCAGTCTTTCTTTACTCATTTGAAGCTTTGGAAAAAATATCTTTGCAAGTTAATATTTATTTCTAAATTGCTTCCTCATTTGTACCAAGCATGCACTGGGGAGTTCCTTGGGGAGCTCGTTACAGCTTTGGCAGCAAAGCCAAACCAACCCTGAACCATTTTCCAAATTCTGTCACAGACTCCATGGCATGCTGGGAGAACAGCAGAAGTCCCAGTCCTACAACTTGAGGGTATTCAGTAAATTCAAGGGTTCCAGCCAAAGGGAAGTCCCACAGCTCAGTCCAGCCCATTGTTATATTGGATCAGGGAACTCAAAGAGGTGCCCCAGGTCCAGGGCAGTCCCAGGCAGCACTGAGTGACTCCTCACAGCACCCCCTCCTCGTCTCCTTGCACTGTCTGTCTGTAGGTGCTGCACAGGGATCAGGACAATCCCAGCCCAGATACAGAATGGACTGGGAGCAGCCCTGGGAGAAGGACTTGGGGGTGCTGGTGGGGCAGAGCTGGACATGCCCCAGGCCAGGACCCCCTGAGCCCTGGGCTGATCCCTCAGCATGGGCAGCATTGGAGGGGGGATTCTGCCCCTCTGCCCCCTCAGGTGAGATCCAACCTGCAGAGCTGCCCCAGCCCTGGGGCTCAGCACAGGCAGGATGTGGAGCTGCTGGAGCAAGGCCAGAGGAGGCCACGGAGATGCTCCGAGGGCTGGACCTCTGTGGAGCCAGGCTGGGAGAGCTTGGGACAAGGGATGGAATGGCAGGACACAGGGAATGGCTTCCCACTGCCAGAGGACAGGGATAGATGGGACATTGGGAAGGAATTCCTGGCTGTGAGGGTGGGCAGGCCCTGGCACAGGGTGCCCAGAGAAGCTGTGGCTGCCCCTGGATCCCTGGCAGTGTCCAAGGCCAGGCTGGACAGGACATGGAGCAACCTGGGACAGTGGGAGGTGTCCCTGCCTGTGGGGAGGGTGGGCCTGGATAAGCTTTAAGGTCACTTCCAACCTAAACCAGTCTGATTTTATGACTTTTGCTTTGGCTCAAGAAAACTAAATTCATTCAACACAAATGTTGGCACTCACCCAGTTTGGAAGGAAAACAAGAAGGATTTTTACCTCATCTCTCGCTCTTCATGCTGGGCAATGAGGTTGCTGTAGAAGTTTTCCAACGTCACCTTTGTCATTGTGACTCTCTCCTTGGTGTGGTTGCTCATGGACGAGCACGGCGTGGGGCCTGTCATGGCCATGGCTGGTAGGAAGGGAAAACGGAGGAACATCAAACATTATAAATGACAAATAACCTTTACCAAGTGCCCAAATCCACTAAGTGATGCTGGATTGCAGAGTTGAGATTTTAACATCAAATACCAGCAGTCTCAACCGAGTAGGGAACAGTCTTACAAAATAAAAGGTACAAGTCAAACTTCCTGTTTTGAACATTTTTGATCTGAAAATTAGAAGGAAGGAAACTTAAGAAATGCGGTGCCTCAAAAACCACAACTCAAGACAGTACTGCAAATGTTTATTGCTCCAAACACATTCTATCTTTAATAAATGTTCAAAAATCAGGAATATCACACTGAAATATCTAATACAGAAGTTATTCTTCCTATAACTCCTGCAGAAATAATTCCACCAGTTGCCTATGGCTCTTCTGCTGTGAAATTTATCTAAACCCTGAAAGGTATCCCAATAAGAGAGCAACTCAGGAAGAAGCAAAAAAAAGGCATTCAGTTGCCTTTAAGCACTTTTACTAGATGTTTTCACACAGAAATTTGGCCAAATCCAGAGGAGCACTGCCTTTGGGCAAGTTGTAGTTTAAAAAATAGACAAAACCCCAAACCCTAGTGTAAGTATCTGATGTATTTATGTCTAAGAAAGACATATATATTTTAATATTCTTTCCAGTTCTGAGAATACATTATTTAAATACTCGAGTGTGCCACCCCCAACCAGTAGCACTTCCAGTCTATTTGGCACCCCAGCTCTATTTCCTGCTATGCATTAAAAAAACAACGATTTCAAATGTCTACTACATCTTACCCTGGCTCTCCTGGGCACCACGTAACTCGCAGTAAGGTAACAGAGTTCTGCAGCTATTACTAGAAATTGCAGACAAAATAGGTGAGGCACTTCCCACTTTTACAACCGTGGGTGCTGCCAACACGCTCGAGTGACTCTTTCTGTTCACTTCTTCAAGCTCTTTACAAGGCATCACCGCTGGGCCCTGCAAACCACCTCCCTCCCAGACACAGGACCCTCGTGGGACAGGAGCTGGGGAGGATCTCCAGCTGGGGGACTTCTGAGATGGAATTATGTCTTTGTTTGAGGTGGGACTATGGCTTGATGGAGGAGCAGCTCTGAGTGGGTGAGGGGGTCACACTCTGCAAGTACCCCTGGATATCGGGTTATATATGGGGTTACCTGCAGAGGTGAGTGGTTACACCCCTGGAGATGGAGGTTGCACACCCGGAGATGGGGGTTGCACCCCGCGGTTGTGAGCAGGAGGTGTAAAAGCCATGGGCAGTTTTCACTTCCTAGAGATCACATCAGGAAAACGATCTGACAGAAGGGGGTGCGGGACAAAAGAGAAGGGGAAGAAAAGAGAAAGTCTCGCTGCCAAAGCACCTGTTGGTGCTCGGGGCTCCTTTCAGAGGGATGGGCGCTCCGAGCCCACCACCCAGCCCGGGGGTCGCGGGACGGTGCGGGGCTGGACGCCCCCACGGCGGGATGACACCGGGGAGGTGACACCGGCGTGGCACTGGGGTGGCGGCTCGGCGGCCCGAGCGGCGGCGGGGCCCGGCAGCATCCCCGGAGCGGACAAAGGGGGCCCGAGCCCTCAGCAGAGGGGGAGCAGGGGATCCCCGCCAGCCCCGGGCCCGCAGCGCGGCCAACACCAGCCCCACCGGACCGGGGGGCTCCGGAGGCCAACCCCACCCAGCTCCCCGGGAGCGGCAAAGGGCCCGGGGGGAGGGAGGGAGGGAGGGAGAGAGGAGGGCGGGGAGGGGATGCGGAGCCCTGGGCGGGGAGCGCCCGTGGGAACAAGGCGGGAGCGGCTTACCCGGAGCCCCCGGGCGGGGCGGCAGGAGCTGCAGGCGAGGCGGCTGCGGAGAGGCGGGTGGGGGGCTCGGGACCGGGGCCACCGGAGCCCCCGCGCCGCTACCGCCGCCCCCCGCTCCGACGGCGACCCGGCCGGGACAGGCGGCCCAGGGACCGCTACGGCAGCGCAGGCGCCCCGCGACCGGCCCGCCCCGCCCGGGCGGAGCCCTGTGCCCGACCGCCCCCGCTTGTAGCGCCTGCGCCGGGCCCCGCGCTGTGCTCCGTGCTGGGTTTGGGATGTTCGCTGAGCTCCGTGCTGGGCCCCGCGTCCCGCTCCGCGCTGTGCTCCGTGCTGGGTTTGGGATGTTCGCTGAGCTCCGTGCTGGGCCCCGCGGCCCGCTCCGCGCTGTGCTCCGTGCTGGGGCTCCGTGCTGGGGCTCCGTGCTGGGGCTCCGTGCTGGGCTCCGTGCTGGGCTTGGGATCTCCGCTGTGCTCCGTGCTGAGCTCCGTGCTTGGCCCCGCGCCCCGCTCCGTGCTGGGGCTCGGTGCCCATCCGGCGGCTGCGGGCCGGGGGGGCTCGGGCGCAGCTGAAGGGCTGCTGCGGAGCCAGCCGAGGGGGCCGTGGCTGCATCCCCGCACTTTGCATCCGAGCAGCCCTGGCTCTCCCCCGGATCCCGGCAGAAGCACCAGCGCTGCGAGCCCTGCGGTGCCGGCCTGCCTGCCCGCGCTGCTGCTGGGATGCTCCTGGGGTGCTCCTCCTGGTGCCTTCCCACCTTCCCTCGGCAGTGCTGTGAGCTGCAGCATCCCAGCACACAGCCGGGGCTCGCCGCCGAGGGGAGGCTGGTTTGCCCCATCCTCACAGAGGTGACACACATCACCCAATGCCCACGGGAGCGAGGTGTACCTAGGGACAGGGGCCACCGAGCCACCGCGGTCACCTCCCCTCAGGGATCAAGGAAACAGCCCCTCAGCCCCCGAGGACGCTGCACGACAAGGACAGCCTGATCCCGCAGTGTGCTGGGCAGCTCCTGACCGTGTCCCACAGGTTAGAGCTGTCACAGGCAGCTCCCCGAGGCTGCATCCTCTGATTTTAATGAGGAACAGCTCTCACATCGCAGCTCAGCAAACTCATTGTATAGCTTGGGCTGTGCAACCCATTTTCATCCCTTCCCTCCTGGCTCTTCGGGAATATCTGAAACCATCTGCTTCAATCATGGTTTGACTGGCCTTGAGAACCTAACAGGGAGCTGTGAGGAGTGATGTAACCAAAAAAATGTGATTCCATACTCATCCCAGATGTGTGGAGATACTGGGAAATGTTGTTTTGCTTCATTTTATTTGCATTTTTTTCAAAAAAATAAATGGCAAGTACAATTAAGAGGGTGAAAAGGGTTTTTATTATTAACAGCATTTGAATCACTGAGAAATGCATTCAGGACAGTTGAAGTCTGTCAGCAACAGAGGAATTTCAGGATTTAAAACAGTATGTAGAGTCCCTACATGATGGAAATGCTGATATATTTGTAACACACGTGACAGATTTCATGTCTGAAAGACTGATTTTACAGTTAAACTGGACCTTGCTTTGCTTAGACAGAGAGGGTCAGTTTGTTATCAAAGGTGAACAGCAAAATCCAGTGTTACCTCTCAGGAAACACAGGTGGCCTCATGAATCTGGTTTCCTGCTGCTGTGGGAGCTCTGGGAGAGGATTTTACTTGAAGAAAGAAAAGGAAGCAGTGGAACAAAAGACTCAAACAGGCACCCTGAAAGCTCATTCTCATCTCTTCCACCAGAAGAACAAGGAGGATGTCTAGGGCTTTGGCTGACTGGGGATCACTGCCGACTTCTACCTGGAAAAATGAGGGAAAACCTGAAGGGCCAAGACATTTAAAACAGTCTTCATGCTGGAGGAGCAGGAAAAAGCCCCTCTGGACCTACAGTAGGTCATTACTAGAGCTGAGTGTGAAATTTCTGCAGGCAGGTGTGAATGGAAGATAACCTGTATTGGGATGTAAAGTTCTTCAGGAGTCAAACCATTAGGCTGTGAATGAGGCTGTGAATGTGCAGATTAATGACCAAACTCCCTGCTCCGTGTGAGCCACAGGAGCTCCAACAGGACACACCATGCCTAAGATATCTGTGACAGACAGGACGAGGGAAGAGAGGGATCCATGGCAGTCCCGGTGCTCAGGTGGGAGAGGAGCTGCTCTGTATGAGAGTGTCAATGAACACCTGGAGCAGTGAATGCAGTTAAGGATTTTCATTTTGCTGTTCACCTTTGTGCTGGAGCTTTTCCCTCCAGCAGCACACGTGTAAAGGGAGGGACAGATGTCTGGGCTGACACTTGTGGGAATAGTCAGAGGGGGTCAAAAAGGCCTTGTGGGTTCCAGTTACCCTTTGGGATCTTCGGGAGGAAGCCCTGAGCTTCTGTCAGTTCCAGCAGCTGCTTCATCAGGCTTGAAGCCTCATCTCCGTCGATGCTGCTGAAACCAGAGGGATCTTGGCTCCTCTGCCCATCCCAGGCGGCACTGGGCAGTGGGCTGTCCCTGCTGCTGGCCGTGTGCACAGCCCCCAGGGCGTGCTGCAGCCACAGCAGCCGCTTCAGGCCTTGGAACGCCCTCCCCTTGTCGTGCAGGAGCTGGTGCTCGGTCACTGCCCGCCGGCTGCAAGGGAGACACGAGTCAGGGACAGGGATGTGATTTGCATCCATCAACCCCAGATGCTTCTCCGCGCTGAGGAAGGAGCACTGGAGGTGCCTCAGGCTCCAGCAGCCTGAGGATCCCTGCAGATGGGCAGCTGAAATGTTGTGCTATTCCAAAGATGTACCTTGAATCTCCCGTTTTTAAAACAATTTAAACTGGGGACATTGACAAAATGACTGTAGCAGACTGAAGGAGCTCTT
The DNA here is from genome assembly GCF_008360975.1 of Lichenostomus cassidix. NCBI lineage: Eukaryota > Metazoa > Chordata > Aves > Passeriformes > Meliphagidae > Lichenostomus > Lichenostomus cassidix. The sequence continues at coordinate 2,065,754 of NC_139506.1, forward strand.
ACAGAGATTTGGTCTTTCCCAAATTTAGATTCTTTTCAGAGGTTTCAATAGCAGAATAAAGTTCCCTTTCCATCACCTCAGTGTTACAGGACTCTTGGGTTTGTTTCTTTCCCTCCAGAGCTTTAACTCGGGAGTAATTTACCTGAAATCACTGATGTCCATGAAATAATACCAAACCCCTATTTTCTTCAGATACATCAAAACTTTTGAGTCAACTGTTGACTGAGGAGGGCAAGCTAAATCTCAGATGCAAATATTTCAGGATTCCATGCTGCTTAGATAAGCTCTAAGTGCAGCTATAGGCTCCCACTGCAGATTTGGATCTGACTGGGAACCTAAATATGGAATTTCAGCATATGCCATCTCCATGGCTCATGTTGAACATCCTTACGTGATTTGCTGCACTGTTTAAAAGTGACAACTGAAATGTGGTACATGTTACACATCTAGAGATGCAATTGGTGTAATTTTGTACTGCAGAGAGGCTGAGGTAAAATGGTGCTGTATCAAATATATCAAATTTTTCTTCTGTCATGCCTGGAGTAACTAATAGCAGTGCAGAACACAGCCCATGAAATCAAAAGTGAGCAGTTTTCTAATGATATTAATGAATTAAAAAGGTAATATTGCTTACTTTTCAATGTCTTGACATGTTGCAAAACAGGCCAAAAAAAGAATTGCCAAAAATGTAACTGTCTGCAGAGATCTCTGGGGCAGGAACATTTTCTCTCTTCTTTAAATCAGCTCCACAGGACCAGAGGTTGACTGTGTGATCAGAAATCTTTTCCTCTGTTCTTTCTTTCACCTGACAAAATGAATTTCAGCCTTTAAGCAGGGGTGAGAGTGGAGAACTGTGCTGTGGTAAAATATCCCAGGGCTTCCCACCTCATCCCAGATTTGTGGATTTGCAACATACACCAGGAAAAGACAAGAATGCACAGGATATTTCTACATTTCCTTGTTTTGAGTCCTAAATCTCCTTTCCCACTGTTGCCTCTCAATAAAACATTTTAAATTCTTGTGTATTTGCAAGCACAGGAAATTATTTCAGGACTTGGAAGAGACCTTCCTGGTAAAAACTTCACAGAAATTTGACAAAAAGATCAGGATTGCTGAAAATCATGAAACCCAAAAGGTATTTAAGGCTGGGGCAGGAATATAAAATTAAAAGGTGTTCACAATCCAGGGGTTTGGGTCTCCAATAACACAACATTTTCCATGAGCAAGACAAGTGCTGACACCCAAATATCCAGGATTATATGAGACTGATGTCAGATTTCTTTTCTGTGAAGAAGTGGATTTCTGGCTTAGGGAAGGGACAGCTGGAAGATGTAGTTGTGCAATGATTATTTAATCTAACAATTTCATCCAGCTCTGTATCTGCTCCTGACCTTGGTACATCCATACCTACCCATCCCTTCAGCCCCACCATGCCTTTATTGCCGGGTCTGGTCCTAAAATATCTGCATTTTTGGTTCTAATGACTGTACCTGCTTTAGGATTGACTCCAGTCTAACCCTTTGTTCATTTACCAGCAAATCCTGGATTTATTGTTACATCAACACCTTGAGGGACAACAAAATAAAAGTTGCAGAATTTAAATTGTCATATAAAAGTAGTAAAGACATGTTCCTGTATAATTATTTGAAGGAATATTTCTTTCTGTGCAGAAGAAATTTGGGATAATGAAAAACTCAGCATCTCCTCAAACAACTTGTCTTTACACCAACTTGAATAATGTCAGTGGCTGGATAGAAAAGCAAATTATACATTAACAGAACATAAATTTACATCAATTCTATATTTGCTTGTAACAAGCTGATTCTTATTAAGTCTGCCCCAGTAATTTGTGAATAATTTCCTTGGGCAATATGTTGAAATCAAACTAGATGTGAAATAACAAGTGGGTATTAGTTCTGATGGAAAACATCTGTATTAAATGCAGATACATGCACATAAATATACATAGAGATGTGTGTATTAAATACTGAGTGATTTTTTAAGTTATGCTAATGCAGACACAATAGAGACATTACATTTTGCTATTGTGATCAACAGTAAATTATACATTAACTAAAAGCATCTCTCAGTTACAAAAGGAACATTATCCACTTACTGATGGTGCTGTTTGGATCCCACTGAAGTCCAGACCTGCTCCTGGTGATGTTGCAGTGCAGTGACACCAGGTGCCCTTTTATAGCAGCCCAGGGAGCTCAGGAGCAATGGCAATGGCTCTCTGTGACTAAGACCTTTCCTCTCGTGTCAGGGAAATGAAACAGCTCCAATGAGAATAAATCCTGGATTCTGAAATATTCGGCTGTGTCTAAGGAAAAGTTCTCAACTTTGCAGGCAGTTTCTTCTTCCTTTGCAGTCTCTCCTGTTTTGTGAGAACTTTGGGTTTTAGCACAGCTTTCCTGTGCTCCAGGATGATGGACAAGAGATATCCAGCTGCTCCAGGGTTGATCAGGAAAAGTGTCTCTGTTCTGCAAAAGAGATCTCCCTCCTTTCTTGTGTGGGATCCTGAGCTGGGGAAGAGGAATCTAAATTAACAACACTGGGGACCTCTGCACTGCACAACTAGTAAAACCCAGCTACTCACAGAACATCTCAGGAGCTGGTAAATAATAGAATCTCAGAATAGTTAGACTGGAAGGGACCTTCCGGATCACCCAGTGCCACCCTCTGCCATAGCAGGGACACCTTCCACTGTCCCAGGATGCTCCAAGCCCCATCCAACCTGGCCTTGGGCAATTCCAGGAATCCAGGGTCAGCCACAACTTCTCTGGGCAACCTAAATGAGATCCCACTGGATTTTAATGTTCAGTACAGATCTCGTTTAGATGTGTTGATTGTACAGTAAAGAAACTTGTTTGAAACCTTGAAAATGGGAGAAATGGAGAAGACTTATCAACTCACTAAACAGTAAAAGTGCAAGTGGTAGGACAGGCAGAAAGCCAGTTTATGTTTTGAAACCCTACAAGGTCTCCCCATACAAGGTTTGATACTCACTGTATGATCTCTAACCAGGTAATTTCAGTAGAATTTGGATACTCAGGATGTGGCTGGATCATTAGGTTGGAACTAGTTAAGAGGACCAGTTCCTATTTCTCAAAGTGAAACACAATGAATCTATTTATCATCTCTAAGGAGCAGTTTCCTGGGAAGATTGGAAAGATCATTTGCTCGGTGTTTTCAGAAGTGACAAATTCCTTTCCCATGGGCACAGGGATAAACCCAGACTCAGGTGGATGCAGACACGTTGTCCTGCAGAGACAGACCCCTTGCAGGGCTTCACAGCCTCGTCTGTTCTTGTAGCTTCCATGGACACCAAATTGCTTTTCATTATGTTCCTCAGGGCAGCTAGTCTGAGCCCTGCTATTTCCGAGAGACCCAATAAATGTTCCTGATTTCATTACCTGAGTCCTGATTGTTAGGGAAAGTGTCACCCATTAGAGTCACCAATTAAAGTTGACATTTGCTAAATGTTGGTAAATCAGGGCTCAGCTTCACATCTGAGTCTCCAGGGCAGCACTTACACTGTGGTTACACCACATTATCTGCTGTGGATCCCTTGGTTACATCTTCAAGGATTAATAAGCGTTGGCCAAACTCCTGTCTAAAATATCTGGGACAATTCATCCTTGAACTTCTCAAGTCCCCAGTACAATTGGTTTTTTTTCGATGCAGTTATCAGCATTTCCAGTGGAAAAATGTCAGCTGAGTGACCACAGGCAGAGACTGCAATGAGGGGTCAGAGCAGGGGCACTTGGAGAATGTTCTGGTGGTCACTCCACACTGCCATGGTTATGCCCTTCCACTGGCCATTTTCTTCCACCTAAGGACTCAGGAGAAGTCAAAATAACCATGGTCGTGGCTTTATGACATCTCCCTGAGGTCGGACTGCTCTGGAGGTACACTGTCTCTGTAAGAGATACAATATTTCTAAAGAAAATATAAAATGTGACGATTGCACACTTCAGCCCCAGCCACACACCAGGAGGAAATGTTCCAAGCTGTGATGGGGTCAGTGCTAATGTCACAAGGGGAAATTGTCCCACCAGCACTCCCAGGTGGTATTTTTAGGTGGGATGAATTAACCCTGAAGGCTGCAGAGTGGAGGAGGATCCTGTTCTACCGGGACAGTAAGCAGGGATTCGGGCTGACCAGAGCTTGGTCCCCCCAGGGCGTCCCGCACAGCACTCTTGGAGCCATCAAAGGTTTCAGCCTTGGCTTCAAAGCCTTCTCTCCCTCCCTCCGGCTTTTCCTGCTGTCTGCATGGGAGGAGCCTTCGCTCTTCCCTCACCTTCAGGAGGCATTTTGGAGCAGGAGGGTTGTGCCAATTATAGTTTCCCAGGGAGTGATTCTTTTGTTTTGCTTTCCAGTCCTTTCCCCGGGGAGCCAGGTGGGGGAGGAAGGGAATATGGCTTGCTGCAGAGCATGAAAGAAAAAGGGAAGAGAAAGCCTGGAGGCCCAGTTGAGGGGGAAGAAGGAGCTGGGGGAGGGAACAGAAAGCAAAGCAAATGTGCAAATAGCCTCGTTAGGGCAAGGGGGATCTTCTGGGCTGGGATTTGAAAATTTAATTGAACGAAGACTGCGCTGCATCAAAGGGATCCTCTATCTGTAGGGAGATGGGCCGACAGATCTGAGGAATTTTTTCCATGTGCTGTTCTCTGTTGCTCACCAGCAACAGGAGTGTGGGCTCCAGAAAGCTTCCTGCTTCCCTGACGAAAACATCAACTCTTTTTTATTATTCTTATTTTTGTGTTGTGTTGTTTTTTTTTTTTTCCCTTACTGCTCTTAGCCCAACCAAGCCGAATTCCTGTGAGCTGTGTGTGGAAAGCTGGGCACCGCCCTGCTGAGAGGAAACACTGACCACACTGTGGTAAATAGAGTTGCCCTGGGCTGCTGGGGAAGCAGCAGCTGCTGAAGGGCTGTTTGTCCTCCCTCCCGCAGAGATGGGAGGAAATGTCACCTCACAGCAAACCACGACAGTTTTCGCACCACCACATCTGCTCTCAAGGTGCTACAGGGGCATCACCAGCCCTCTGCCCCAGGGAAGGAGCCAGCAGCTCCATGGCTTCCATGACCACCTCAAGAGGGGAAGTTGAGCTCCCAGGAGTGAGTTCCAGGCTTCCCCTCCCTGTGGGTGCATTTAGCTCTTCTGTGTCGCCTCCTCGTTGCTGGGGACAGTCCTGTGCCATCCGGAGAGGTGACAGTAATCACATTCGGGGGGAAGAGGGGCAAAGTGTTCCAGGAGCAGTTTGAAATCCTGGCCCCTAATGGACTGTGTACTGCGTCATTCCAGAGAGAACTCCCATCTTCCAGGGAATTAAAATTAGAGTTTTACAGCAGTGACTCAGGCTCACTGTTTTCATTCTCCATTTTCTGATTCCAAGCCAGTTTTACAGAAGCTCCTGAGACTCACAGCTCTGTCTGAACAGGGTAGCAAGGGTGAGTGTTTTGTCCTCCAAAACCTGTCCTGAAGCCAAGGCTGGGGCTGATTCTCTTTTTCCTTCCCAAAACAGTCTCCAGATGGAATATTTTATGTGTGCAAAATAAATTCAGGTGAAGCTGAGACAAAGCCTCAGGTCCCTTTTGCTGCTTCTGTAACACCCACTGGACTCTCTGAGCTTATCCCAGATTCCACAGCCTTGCAGAAGTCTCCTGAGGACCTCACCTGAGTAAAAACAAAAAAAGAGAAGGGATGTTTCCCAGTGCCATGGGCCATGTCTCCATAAAAAGGAACTCTCTGGGATCTGCCCCTGCAAGAGAATGTCACTGTGTGGTGCCCATAGCTTAGAGGTGAGACCCCAGCTGTGGCAGAAGCCTCACACCTGGAAAGGTGGGGGTGAAGGAGGAGCAAGGAAATGTCATTCAAGTAAACAAACTTCTCACTAATTAATCCCCAACGCTGAGTCTCAGGGACATGCTGTGCTCCTGTGCTGGGTGCTGTGTCTTAGTTAAGGTCTAGGATACAGAAATTACTGTCTGTTCCTTCACTCTCCCTGAAGTCTGAGATTCAGCTAAAAGCTTTCACACTGTAAAAATATATATGTTTTAGAAGTGATGGAATAAGGGACTTGTACCCTGTAAACAGATGAGTTCATGGGAATGAGCTGTTATCTATCTAAAGATCAGGCTTGTGTGAGTCTCTGTTTCTTCAGAAAATGGCCTTCACCAGGCTTGGTCTATGGGCAGGATGTGAAAATGGGGTGAATCCACAGGAACCTCAGGCAGGCTCAAATGTGCAGGTGGTTTCTGACTGAAGATGTCTCCTCCACCAGTTCCTGTTGTGTTTGTGCAATGACGTTTCCCAGCAAAAGGCCTTTCCGTGGGCAGAATCGTGCCAGCAAATAACTGGGTTTGTCAGTGTCTGCTTTCACTTGATGAGCAGCTCTAAGACATCCTCCTGCTGACAGAAGGATTCTCCAGTAAACATTATCTGTCTCCTGAAGTATCCAGAGCTCTAGGAGCGTTTGGACAGTGCTCTCAGCACAGGGTAGGATTGTTGGGGTGTCTGTGCAGGGCCAGGAGTGGGTCTTTGGTGCTCCTTGTGGGTCCCTTCCAGCTCAGGAGATTCTGTGATTCTGTGATCCCTTAAATTTGGCTCACACAGCTGAGGTTTCTTCTAAATCATAATGCCTAGAATGTGTTTGTTTTCCTCTGTGAGACTGAAATCTCAGAAACCATGACACCAGAACACATTACTCCAGGTGAGTGTGGTCATGGATCCTGGTCTGGGGGTGTTATAAAACATTTAACCAATAATATTGTACACAAATGGCATTTTCTTACTGTAAAAGCCAGCGAGTGCAATGCAGTGGGACTTTCCAAACACTCACAAACTTGGAACAAGGAGGGAAGTAATGTGGCACAAAGCAGCTTTCACATATGTGACATTCACATGTAGAGCTGCCCAGGGCTGGTTTGGGGACCAGCTTTGGGGGGACAATCAAGTGAGTGACTTTGGAATGACACAAGTGCTGTGGGGCTGTGCTGGCACATCCCAACCCCAGCTCTGGGAATTTGGCTGAACACTCTGAGCTCTGCCTTGTGTCCGGTGATGTGCCATGTTTAGTTTCTGTATAATGCCAAAAGCAAACTGGAAAAGGATTATGTTTGGATGACAGGATTTTGGTGGACTGTGGTTTATAAATGGGGCTTAATCCCAGGGAAGTGCTTGAATAGAGCAGGTGACATGTCCTAGGTGAGTGCTGAGTGCTCTGTTTGCTTTGCAGGACATGAACTGACTTCTGAATAAATCCTTTGTTCCCAAGTCTGTCATCTGGAATTATCTTCATACATCATGAAGATATGAAATTAAAAGTTCTGTTAAGATACAAGGTTGTCCAAGTTGCTTGCTAATATTTGGTTTGTTTATTTTTTTTTTTTTAATATCCATAATTGCAAAACTTAAATCATGTTTAAATGTACATTCTGTGACCTGAGCAGGGTCTAGGAATGCTGCAAACCCCATTGGGAGAAGGGAGGTGAGTACTGGAAATCACCATCTCAAAGAAGTCACAAAGTGAAATAGCTGAACAGCCCCAACCTTCAAATTATTTCCTTTGCTTGTGTTGCCTCAGGAAATTAGCCATCAACTAATTTAGATTACAATGGATTAGATTTCCTTAATTAAAGGCAGGTAACTCTCAGATAACTGTGCACACAATAAAGATACTTTGGAGCATCTATTACCTCAAAATCATCATTGTGTTTCTGTCCCTTGGCCAGTTTTGACCCTTGGAGGATTTTACTGAGAAAAAGCTCTTAAAAATAATGGGGGATGCTGCAAAAGATTTTGGAAAATTCCAATGAATTCTATCAGGTGGTTGTTTTTAATTCCAGTTGGGTTTCTGGAACTCTGGTAGACTCAGCAAACCCCATCCTCTGCACAGTTCCTGCTGGGAAAGCAGAGTCAGTGAGCATTAATTGGTACTCAAAATGCTTTATTGTGTATGACCTGATTCAAAGTATTATTAATTGTACTTGTACCAGATAAATTAATCTTCTCTGTCCCTAGTCAAAGAGATGAAGTGTGGATTAAAGCCAGGCTGGCTGCAAAGGGAGGTTTGGGGAGGTGATTGCAGCAACAACCTTGGGTGAATTTCTTATATTACCTGATAACCAAATCAGGAAGTTTGTTATCTAAGGCAACCTGAAGCAAGTTAATTGTTTAAACAGAGGTTAAAACTCCTGATGAACATATAAATATCACCTATCAATGAGAGTTTGCAAAGCACAGCAACAGCACTGTGTATCTGTAACTAAAATTCCTTTGTTCAAATCCTCTCGTTTTCTCAAGTGCTAAAAAAACCCCAGCAACTCAATTCAGTCTTTTGTGCCTCAGAAAGCAAAGCCCAACAATTTTATTTTGGTAAATAAAATTTACCAAAAACTCTTGTCTTACTCAATACACTTATTTGAAGCTCACGGGCAGAAATGGCTCTGAGAGAACTGAAGTGTTCATGGGTGTTAACCCTACCCGGAAGGACCTCACCAGGCCAGAGCCACAAGGAAATAAAGCTTTATCTTTCATTTTAGTCAGAAAAACCACCATCTCATCCCGTGGTTTCAGGGCCAAGGCGGAGCGCGCGCAACCCCCTCAGCGCTCCCGCCATTGCCGCCAACGCCCCGCCCACCCGCGCGCGCGCCGTGACACCACCCGTCAATCAGCCCAACGGCGCCCTCTGATTCGCCGTCGCTTGTCGTCACGTGGGAGACGTTGGTCATATATAAAGACGGGCGGGGTAGGCGCCGGCCGCCATTTTGTCCAGTGAGGAAAAGCGGAGCTGGGGTCTCGCTGAGGGTCGAGTCGGCTGAGTTTAGCGCGGGCTCCCTTCGCGCGCCCTCTCTCTGAGCACCGGTGAGGATCTTCGCCCCGGAGGGCGGGCAGGGAGGCGGTAGCCGCGGCCTGAATCCCCCGGCGGGGCGGATGGAGGCGGTGGCGGCGGCAGACAAAGAACAGCCGCCATTTTGTAACGCCGGGCCTGGGGCGGCGGCTGCTGCGGCCCGGAGCGGAACCGGGCGGGGAGACGGCGGGGAGGCCGCGCGTTGCCGGGAGGAGCCGTTCTCGGCCTGCTACCCGCGGCGGGCGAGGCGAGGCGGAGCGGGAGGTGCCGCGGGGGCGGAGTGGCGGCGGGCCGCTCGCGGATAGCAGCGCTGGTCCGGCACGGCAGGCCGCGCCGAGGAGCAGCTCCGGAGCGAGTATCCGGGTAATGCCCGCGGGGCTCGGCCGGAGATGGCGCTGCCCCCCTTCCGTGCGCGGGTGGCCCTGATCCTAATCCGATCCGGGAACAATGGAGCCGCTCCCGCGCAGCGCCCTCTGCAGATCCCCCGCGCTAAGCAGGAAGAGGGACGCAGGGACCGCCCTCCCCCGCCAATCTGTAAGCCGTTAAAGTAAACGAAATTCCCCGAAATAGTGAATTTTAATCACAATGCGGCATAACAGCTGTTTTTTCTTGTTGGTTTTTGACACTCTCCTCCCACCCCGCTCGCCCCTTCCACAGAGTGTTTCCATCCCATCTGATCGTATCACTGCCGAAGTTTCAGGGGGAAGCAGCCAACAGAGCGACTTCCTTTGGAAGTGAACAAGCACGTGCGCTGTGTTAAATATGCGTGAACTTCTTTTTTTCTTGTCCTAGCAATGCATCGTGACTCTTGTCCGCTGGACTGCAAGGTTTATGTGGGTAACCTTGGAAATAATGGCAACAAAACGGAATTAGAGCGAGCTTTTGGCTACTATGGACCACTGCGCAGTGTATGGGTGGCAAGAAATCCTCCTGGTTTCGCCTTTGTGGAATTTGAAGATCCTCGGGATGCAGCTGATGCAGTGAGAGAGCTAGATGGAAGGTAAAATGGACTTGTGTGCTTGGCTTGGCTGGTCAAAAATATAAGACATTGTGGGAATGATGCAGTTTTAAATTGGGAAGCCTAAACTGCTGGTCTAATGTCTTGACACATTTGTTATGCACTCTTTATTTATATGATACTATAAGGGTGTTCTTACAGTGCAGAAGTAGAATCCTAGAATGGTTTGGGCTGGAAGGGACCTTAAAGCTCATCTAGTCCCATCCTCCCCATGGGCAGGGACACCTTCCACTGTCCCAGGTTGCTCCAAGCCCCATCCAGTCTGGCCTTGGACACTTCCAGGGATGCAGGGGCAGCCTCTGCCAGGATCTCACAACCTTCACAGGGAAGAATTTCTTGCTAGTATTCAATCTAACCCTGCTGTCCTTCATGAATAGGGTTGTAATGGTTAATTTTGCACTTCACAGTTGAACTACCACATGAGAAATTATTTGTATGTCTCTGTGTGTTAATGAAGTTGAAGATGGTCTTACTGTAAAGAGGCAAAACTGCTCATGGAGACTCTCCGTGGTTCCTTCCCTGTCTGCTTTACTGCACAGCAGTTTTGAGAAGCAGCAAAACCTGTTGTCTGCTGTAGAATTCCAGAATGGTTTGGGCTGGAAGGGAGCTTAAAGCCCCTCCAGTTCCACCCCCTGCCATGGGCAGGGATACCTTCCACTAGATAGACCAGGTTACTCCAAGCCTCATCCAGGCTGGCCTTGGACACTTCCAGGGAAGGGGCCACCACAGTCATTCTGGAGCTGACCCTGAACACTGTACTTCCATGACAGAACATTTTTGCTCTTACCCATTCTTTTTCACCTTTCTGGATTGTTTGTGTTCTCTACCATGCTGCCTTCTCTTTGGAAATGCTAACCATTGTCAACCTCTCTCCCCAGAACCTTGTGTGGGTGTCGAGTCCGAGTGGAGCTCTCCAACGGCGAGAAGCGGAGTCGGAACCGCGGCCCTCCTCCGTCATGGGGCCGGCGCCCTCGGGATGACTATCGCAGGAGGAGTCCCCCTCCTCGGCGCAGGTACCTGGGCACAGCACAATCCTAGAGCTCTTGGCACAGTTACCACGTAGCATCCTAGAAGCAGGTTGTTAAAGGCATGTTGATGGGTAACCTTCATCTATCTGGTCATGATTCGGCGATGACATGCTAAAAAAAATCAGACAAAATCAACCCCCCTACAAAATCGAGGTGAACTTAAGTTGTGTTGAGTGTTGGCTTTTGTCTTTAGGTGACTGTGCAGTTGGTAGTCAGTGCCCTCTCTCCTGGGCTTATCCTCGTTCGTCCTAAAATCTGCTCATCTTCTAGTCACACTTTCCCTTTCTTCCCCATACTTCAACTTAGGCTGTTCTTTCCTTTATTCCATAATGGCAGAACATGACATACAGCAGTTTAGCATTTCCATACTGATGGGTTTCTCCGCTTTGTTTGCAGAACTTAAATACTTCCTGAGCAGGCAGCTGTTAAATAATAGATTGAGTAACAGTTGCTCTGAACATCTGGAATCTTGACACTTCAGTGTTAGCTTGGCATTAAAGCATCATGTGACGAGCCTGTCACTTGGTTTGCAAACCCAGCTCTAGCATATAGCAGGATTTTTGGGAACTGGCACATTCTTGGACCCAGACTAGTTTGTCTGGCAGTTTAAGTGTGCAGCGTGGTTTTTACAGGACTGAATTTACCTGTGGCAGGTGAGTGAAGTCCTCCCAAGTCAGGGTTTCAAGCTTACCCTTTTGCTGTTGAAAAAAATAACACATTAGGAGTATTTGTTAGCTAATAGATGGTTGTACTGATGGCTTGTTTTTCATTTTTTTTATGCTTTTTGGTCCATCTATTAATAAAAATGAACCCGTTACAGAGTCACCATCATGTCTCTTCTCACCACCCTCTGAGTCTGCATTAGCCAGCCAACTAGCCCTTTCAGCGTCATGTGACCAGCGCGCCCCATGCAGCTTGGCTGGTGTCGTTTCACATGACCCAGGCATGGCCAGTCGTCAGGTTGCACCGCCCTTTGGTTCCCGAGCATGCTGTTTTCTCTCAGCCTTCTCTCCAACCTTAACCAAATCGGCAGCAGCCACCTCGACCGCCCACACATTCCCGGCCAATCAGCTCAGCTGTTTATTTACCAAATGTCTTCACAACAACTACAGCAGCAGCCTTCGGCTAACAAAAAAGCAGGAAAAATCCACAACACCCCCTTCGCCAACCAACTAAATACAACGCAACATCTGGCAAAACCTTTTCAGCAAATTCTTCTTGGCAGTCAGTCCGGCAGCCTCACCTCACCATTTCTAGCTTGTTGAAACCAAAGACTTGTAAGTTTTTCCTGCTTATACAGTTTACTGCTGGTTAAAATAAGGAGTAAGCGGCTTATAAGTAATTACTTTTCTCAATCAAAGGCTGGCTGTGCATAATTGAGTGGTAACGTACATATGTTGCTTGAGAAAACTTTTAAGGGTGATATGGAAGCTCTTACACTGTGAATAACTTAAAAAACAGGATATTTGCATGTGAGATGCCAAACTAAATTTTTACTGAAGCTCTAACAAATGTAGCTTTTCCTTGCCGGAAAAATCCTATCACCTTTAAATGGTTTTACTAACAGTTTTCAAAACTTAAAACAATTACTTTTTTGGGATGAACTGGGCCGAGCTAAGGTTATATTTTTAATTTTTTTATTTTTTATAAGAAAATAGTCTAAACACACTCTATGGCATTAAAAATGACAATCACAAATATGCAGTTCTAATGTAGCACTTAATGGCATTATCAATATTGACACTGAGCGCATTTTCACTTTTTTTTTCCACTTGATATCTCTTATGTCTTGTTATGGACCTTTTTGGCTTGCATGGGTTCCAAAACATTTGCTCTGTGCTATTTTTTTTTTTTTTTTTTTGGAACCACTTGTGGGACTTTGGTGTGGTGTTCTGGGCAGTGTATTTAGTTGAAATAGAAAGTGTTGCATTGGACAACTCTGCTCTGACGCATTCTTAGTTAAGTGAATTCGTGGTTGGAAACGTGCTGTTCACACTGAGCTTGGTTTTACTGCCTAATCTTTCCATGCCTTTTACTGGATGATGGATGCCAGTTATTCTTGGCACGTTCCCTGGGCCCAACAGTGAGTTTGACAAGTTGGGAAATGCCTCACCCCATTAAAACTCAAAGAATGGATAAAGTGCCTCACATTTGGTTTTCTGGTTCTAGATCACCGCGAAGGAGAAGCTTTTCCCGGAGCCGCAGCAGGTATGAAGCCATTCCCTACCCCGTGGACTGCTCCAGGCTGGGGGGTTGAAAAGGAACAGCCCAGAACAGCTCCTTGCGTGGGCTGTGCACAGACTGTAGTTTGGTAAGAGGCAAGCAGATTTGCCTCTGTCATACTGCTTGCCTGGAATTACTGAGCTGTTTGAGAGTCCAGGGATAGCAGTGGAAGGATACAGAGAATGGAAGTAATTCCTCTCCTGCAGCTGCCTGGGGTTTTCTGACAGTTTTCCCCAAAGTTGGAGTGTTAATGTGTTAAGTGTTGATAACTCTCACAGTTACTGTGAGCATAGGATCATAGAGCCGTGTGGTGGGAAAAGATCTTTAAGATTGAGTCCAGCCATAAATCAGGATGTGCATAGCTGGGGTTCTGCAGAACAAACCCTTCTGCGAAGTACTGCACACCTGTTTATAGCATTTTGTGAGCTGTTGGCTCAGGCTGATTATTCTTCCCTCAAGAAGGTGTTAATAGCAGCATCTGTAACAGGTTTCCCCTGACTGAATAGTTTACTCCTGAAGGGAAGATCCTCAGGGAGCTTCATTGGCCTAGTTGAGCTTTGCTCTGATGATGTTGTGTTGTGATCTGTACCAGGTCCCTCTCCAGAGACAGAAGAAGAGAGAGATCACTCTCACGAGAGAGGAACCACAAGCCTTCTCGCTCCTTTTCCAGGTCTCGCAGGTAAGAAGAGCCTTCAGTGTTGTGAGTTCTGAGTAAATGTAAAAATGCCTTTCTGTGCCTTAGTAATACTGCCGAAGGTGGTGGTGGTGGAGAATCACCTCTAGTGTCATTGGAGGTTCTTCACCCTGAACAATAAAATACTCAGTTTTTTTAAATGAACAGTATTTTGAAAATGCTTAAATACCATCTGCTGGTTGGGGCTGGGGGGCTTAAAGGAAAATTTGCTCCTGGCACCTGGATTCTAATGTAACCTGTCTGTCATTCTTCAGTCGCTCCAGGTCAAATGAGAGGAAATAAGACTGTGGGAAGGAGCTGTGTACAGGAAGTCATGAGATCCGAGGCCAGGAGTATGTACAGAACATTGTTTTGTTTTGACACTTCATAAAGCTTGGTGCATTTTTAAAATGTTTTAGCTGTTGAACTTGCTTTGTTTCTTGTATCTTGTAACAGGTGGCATATGTAAAGATGTGAATCTGTATATGGTTCTGAGCAGATCCTATGATTTGTAATATTAATGGTTTTCCAATGTACCATTAGACACGGTTTGTGTGTGTGTGAGGAATGGCAAATGATCTGTGTTGTGTAGCTGGGAGAGCATGGCTGGGCTGGGCTGGGGGTTGCTGGGGCTCAGCTTGAGGAAGTGTGCAGGGATGGTGTGTTTCTTGTGGGATCATGCCAGGAGCAGAGCAGGATAAGGGTGCTCCATCCAGGTCTGGGAAAGTGAGCAAGTGGCATGGGGAGGGAAAGGGTTGGGCTATAGCTTCATCCAGCTCCAGTTCTGACTGAGCTGCTTTATATTCCATGAATTAAAACTTTTTAGCCATAGGGTCAGTTAATTTTTTACTTGGTGTGAGTAGAGTCCTTAATTAGCTGATTGTTCATTGACCATCTATTCCAGAACCTCTGAATAGACCAAATCCACAGCAGAACTGACACCTGGAGTGGATGTGTTGTGTCTAATGGTACATTGTAAACATTAGGAATTAAACATTTCTTTACTGTACAAGAATTTTCATGTCACTTGTAAAATGTCTTTTGTGAGATCCTTGGGATTAAAGTTTTGGTTACAACTCGTTGTTCAGTATTTAACTCGTCCCTGGCTGTGACAGTCACCCCACCTGGCTGTAACTGTGAACTGTCCAACACAACTGTCTCTGGCAGCATCTGCTTACCTGGCAGCAGGTGAGGTGCAGGGTGTCATTCTGCCATGGCAATCTAATCCTTGTCTCACAGGTTCAGGCAGGGTGGTTCAGTAGCTGATGCCACCTGACTTCTTGCCTAAGAGTGAGTCCTGTAGTCGTTCCTTGGAAAAACAGCTGGAGATGCAAATGTTAGCTTTGCATGCTGGCTGTGGCTTGGGAGCAGCAGTTAAGGTATTTGTCCTACCTCGGTTTGGAAGTTGCTGGTCTGGAAAGCTAGGCTTTCCCAGAAGATTCACTTTCTGTGAAACTTGCAGGTGCAGCTCCCACACTGCCCAATGGCTCCCTCAGTCGTGTATCCCAGACAGGATGTGCTCCATTGGTTCAGTTGCGTGGTTTAGATCAAATCCCTCACACTGAACACTGATGGTGGGATTTTCTTTGCCTGGTGGTGTCCAGGACAAGGTGATGGTGAAGCTGTAAAGGAAGGATGTGGGGTGCTGCCCCCTTGGCTTGCTGAGCTCAGTGTCTGGATTGATTTTTTAGTAATGTTATTTATGGTTGGATTGGATCTTGACGGTCTTTTCCAATTTCAGTGACTCTGCAGTTCTGGTGATCAGTTCAGCACCGTGTGTGTTGCTGTGTGACCCACCTCGTGTCATGGTCACAGGTACTGCGGCCATCTCTGACAGCCCGAGCTGCCCTGGAGTGGGGTTCGGGGAGCTGGGAAGGACCCGGCAAGTCCCCTGGCTTCTCCCGGGCCCTGTTCACCTGAGGAGGGTGAGAACAGCGGGCGGAGCTGGCTCGGGCCGTGCAGTGCTGCGGGTGCCCGGCAGAGGTCAGCGCGGCTCCTCTGTGCCGGGAGCACCTCCTGTTTGCTCCCCGAGAGCCCCAGCGCAGCTCCGGGACAGGCAGCAGGGCCGAGGGCTGCCCGGGACCGAGATCAGCTCGCTTCCCTTTCCCTGTGTGCCTCTGGCAGTGTCTGATGTGCAGAAGGGTCTCAGCTTGCGGTGCCTCTGCCGGCATGGCAGTTCCTCCTGTGGTTACGTGGGGGAACAAGGAGCTTTCAGTAGTTCAGCTACTGCAGGGAGAGAAATCTGAAGTGCCAGAGACAGTGGGAAGCAGGTTGTGGTTTTCATACGTAACAGAGTCTTGTGGAACTGGAAGCATTTCAGTTTTGGGTTTTTGACTATTCTTCTGTTCAGCTGAATGAAGAAGTTGCCCCTTAGATCAGAAGTGTGGAGGTTTGAAGTGGAATACAATTAACAGCTTCTAGAGAAAGATGGGAAATATATAAATACATATAAACACTGACTGGACAGCCCTTCCCCCAGGGTATAATTAATGAGCTATTTTTGATGCAGCAGCACATTGGTGGATTTCAGGCGTCCCATTCCTGTCTGAGGGAGTGACCAGCCTGGGAGTGTTGTGTTTAAAAAGTTTGCTCTCAAATTAAGTGTACCAGGAAGTGTTGGTGTTCTAAGGCCAGGGAGCATCCCTCGCCTTTCCCCAAAGATTGCCACCAGGAAGAGTCACCAAGCGCTTTGTCCCAGCAAGGGGAGGACAGAGGGACACTGTCCAAAGCTTCTTGGCAGAACCTCAGCCACAGCCCTCTGGAGACCCCTGGGGTGATGGAGCAATTGCTGCTGCCTGGCACCTTCCAAATTGTTTCAGGGCCTGGTTTCATGGTGCTGACAGTAATGATTTACTGTGTTTCTAATTTGGGGAGAGGTTTAGCTGCCCCTGCTTCAGGCAGAAGCATCCTGGGGTTAATAATTTTCAGAGGTCCTCAGCAGTGCCTGAGCACATCCCAGAAGTTCTTTCTCACACTCTCCCTGGGGAGAGCATTGTGTGCAAATGGGTTTGCAAAGAAAAGGATCTTGTTTTTTTTTTCTTTTTATGTACATGCTGCTCCTTGTTTATGACAGGAGATCATGTTAAGAATGTGCCTTGCACTTAAAAAATGGAGAGGTTAAGGATGTCCTTGCTTTTGTTGGGATTTGTTCCCCTGGCCTTCAGACAGGGTTGTGCTTGGGTGAGGAGTTGAGATCCTCTCAAACACTGACAGTGCTTCTGGTTAAACTGCTCGATGTGCAGGATGACATGTCCATGGAATGTGCTAGTTATGACAAAAACCGGAGAAAAGGAATGCTGACAGAAAATGTTAGAAAAGCAAGGAAAAATGCCTTGAAAAATAAATTAGTTTTTGTCTGTTCCACTCAAATTCACGAGGTGTTAGGGTACATTGTCCTTTCAGAGCTGACCCTCTTCTGAAAGATGAAGGGATCCAGTATGGATCATACCTGATGTTGATTTCAAAGCTGAGCCTTGGCAAGGATTGCTGCTTCCCTGTGCAAATCCGTTTAGAAGTGCAGCCTGACGATTTCTGGTTTCTCCTCTAATAAATTGATTTGCCTCCCATCAAAGAGCAGAAAAGAACTCCAGAAGTCCAGAGCCAAACATTGCACTGTGAAAATGAGCTTTTTTACTCTTGGACAGGCAGGTGTGCTGTGTTACCCCACTCATCCTCCAAACCCAACCTGGTTCTGGAGCTCTGCTCTTCTGTCCTCCAGCCACACCAGGAGCTGAAATGTGTTACTGATACAGGGAGCTTGCATTTCATCCTCTGCCTTTGCATTTCCTTCTGTTTGAAGTCAGAGAAACAGAGAGCACACAGTGCCCACGAATCTTCTACAGCAGCCTGAGGCAGGTTACACCTCATACCTCTGAACCTCTCCTGCTTTGGTGAGGGCCTGTCAGCAGAACCCAATGCTAGAAGTACTTTTTGATCTATAGACATTTTCAGGACTTTGTGTTTGATAGAATCATGGAATCACTAAGTTTGGAAAAGCCGTCTAACTTCAAGTCCAGCCGCTCCCCCAGCCGTGCCTGAGTGCTTCTGCAACTTTTTGCTGCTGTTATCACCTCTTTTCAGTTTCCAGTTTTACTTTCATTTGCCATGATCTCATCACCGTGAGCTGCCCAAGTATCTCCTGACACACAGATCCTCAAAGTGGCTGAACACTGGACAAACTTATTTCTGCTAGATTTAATCCCTGTCTCTGTATCCATGTTCAAATCCTACCCCAGAAACACTGTCCCAAAACCCAAGCTGCAGTCCCCACCATGGATCACCCTGCTCTGGTGCTGTTGTAATGCAGAGTCTCTTAGCTGGAAAAGGAAAAAAAAGTGCAAAAACTGGAGCATCAACCCCTTTTGCAAACAGAAGGCTGAAGGGCAGGAGTGCAATTCCAGTTGCTCCGGTTCGACCTTAGCTCCTGCATGAGGTGATGGCACAGCGCCGAGACCTGCCGTGAAGGGGTGGATCCCCATTGCCCTGCTGCTGGAATGCAGCTGCCTCCAGCTTCACACCTCAACCTGCCAGAAAGAGGCAGAATAAAGCCAATTTTTGCTTTGCAGTCAGTCAGTGAAGTGGTTGCCGGAGCTGAAGCCACATCCCTGCTCTCACAAGAAGTGTTTGGCTTCCTCGAAACACCGTCACTGTCTGGGGTTGCTCTTTCGTTTCTGCAGTTTCACTGGGGCACAGCCGTGAGTTTCCTCTTAGTGCCCTTCAAACAAACACTGCTGGGGACTAAAATAAACACAGGATCCAGACAAATATAAAATAGACGATGCAAGAGGAACACTATGTTCGTTCCCAAGTGAGTCATTTGCCTATTATTTAATAATTTAGTGGCTGACATAACTTGGAGTTGAGCAGATCTTCACATTGATGCGGGTGGTGTTTCTGCTTGGTCCTCTAAGTCATTTTAGCCGTCAGATTTTCTGTGGGAGTTATCCCAGTCGGGAAAGGGAAGTGTGTGTCCTTCCTATCTGGATTCTGTCACCCATTACAGCAGTGTCACTGCACAACCTCCCAGAGTGAGGAGGCTGATCCTGCTACAGTCAGGTTGTTGTTCTTGGGCACTTTGCTGGACAACACGGGCAGGTTGTGATGTGCTACTGCCTGATGTCACCCCCAAAACACCCCGAGGTGTGTGACAGGCCTGGGCAGCCCCATTGCTGTGTTGGGACTGCGCTATCGGGGTGCAGCAGTGGTATCAGGGTGGGGCACTGTGTCACCCGGGCTGTCTCTTGGGAACATCACCCCTGCCAGCTGTGACAGAGGCATTATCTCCTCGTGGGCAGAGGCTGCTTAGAGCATGAACATTAGAACATGAATATTCAAAAATATTCAACAGGCAGCCCTTGTGCTGTCCCAGCCCTCCCCGCTGCTGAAGGCCTCCTGTCAGTGTTTGATACAAAGTGTTTGCAGTGTTTCATAGAATCCCAAACTGGTTTGGGTTGGGAGGGACCTTAAAACATTTTGTTCCACCCCCTGCCCTGGGCAGGAGCACCTTCCGCTATCCCAGGCTGCTCCAAGCCCTGTCCAGCCTGGCCTTGGACACTTGCAGGGATCCAGGGGCAGCCACAGCTTCTCAGGGCACTCTGTGCCAGGGCCTGCCCACCCTCACAGGGAAGGATTCCTGCCTAACACCAGTGTTATTACACCTGCACTGGGTGCTGCTCTCCTGGTGCTGGATTGATCAGCTTTTCATGCACTTGTACTATAAACTTTGTGGGAGGAGGCTGCCCCAGCTGGAGAGATAAGCTCCAGGTGTGGTCTGGTGCCACTCCTGGCAACTTGTCCTTGCAGCTGCTTGGCTGACACGTGCCGCTCGGAAACTCGTGGATGAAAGTCTGCCAGATTTCGAGTCAGGAGTTCCCCTGGGCAGGGAATGCTTGACAGGGACCTGTGGAGTATTTTTTGATCTACTGATGTTTTCAGAGTTCCGTGTTTCATAGAATCATGAAATCATTTAGGTTGGAAAAGCCCTTTAAGATCATTGAGTCCAACTGTTCCCCCAAACACTGTCAGGTCCAGCACTAACCCATGTCCTCAGGTGCCACATCCACACTGAAACACTTCCAGGGATGGTGACTCTGCCACTGCCCTCGACAGCCTTGTGCTGCTGCTTGACAACCTTCTGGTGAAGAAATTTTTGCTGATATCCAACCTAAACTTCCTCTGGTGCAGCTTAAGGCCGTTTCCTCTTGTCCTGTCCCTTGTTCCCTGGCTGTACCTTCCTTTCAGGGAGTTGTGCAGAACCAGAAGGTCCCCCTGAGCCTCCTTTTCTCCAGGCTGAGCCCCCCCAGCTCCCTCAGCTGCTCCTGGAGCTCCAGACCCTTCCCCAGCTCCATTCCCTTCTCTGGACACACTCCAGCCCCTCAATGTCTTTCTTGCCATGGGGGGGCCCAAAACTGAACACAGTACTCGAGCTGTGGCCTCAGCAGTCCCATTTTTACAACCTCCCTCTCCCTCTTTGTCTCCCTCCTGCTCCATTGGTGGATTTTCAATTGACAATCTATAAACCTTTCAGTGTTCTGCAAAGCCCAGGTTTGTGTGGAGGTGGGAAGGGTTCTGGTGCAGCATCGCTGCTGGTGGGTGAAGTACAGAGCATTTTAACCCTGTTTCCAGCCTCTGTGGCACTGCTGACCACAGCTCCAAGTTCCAATGAATTTTCTTTCCCTGCTGAAAGGCAGATTTTCACAGGCCTAGCCCAGAAACCAGTGAGGGTGGCTGAAACGAAAGAGAAAGGTTTTATTTTTGGCACGTGCCACTCCCCAGCTTTTTGGAACTGGGCAGAGCTCCCAGTGTGTGGAGCATGTCCATCCCCTTGGTCAGCTCGGCATCAAGGCCAGGAGGGTCCAGTGGGGTGAAAGCTGCTCCTCCATCCCCATTCCCAGAAATTCTGCTCTGGATTATAATGAGGGAAAGTGCAATTGACCCTTACCCCGGTGTCAAGGTGGTGGCTGCCATATCCTCACCCCTGGCTTTATTGCCATCTCAGCTGTCCCCTCCCATTACCTCTGCTGTGCTCCAGGCTGTGTGAGGGTCACTGTGCAAGGCAGGGCTCTGTCTGTCTGTCCGTGGTCTGAGTCCTGGTCCTGCTCTCCTACAGATGGCATTTCATGGCATGTTCAGGGTCTGGCTGCCCCTGGCTCTGCCCTTCCCTCCCTTTGCCCACGCCCAGCCCCACTCCTCGCCCCCCAGCACAAGGGTGAAGTGAATCACGACCCTGTGCTCAACTGGGGGCATTCCTGAAAGGTGTGACTGGAGATCCCAGGAGATGGTGACACACGCTGAGCCAGCATGTGTGTCCTAGAGCCCAGGTTTGTGTGGGACAACCCCAAATTCCCAGCATTTGGGGGTGGAGATTCCCCATCCTGGTGTCTGGGTGCTCCGGGCAGAGGATGCCCTGAGGAATCAGGGTTGTTTCAGAGGTGACATCGTGAGCAAGTGCTTAGTCAGAGCTCTCCATCCTCACCTCTCACACACGGTGATAAAGGGCCAGACTGAGCTCCTGATAGATTTCAAACCATCCCATGGCTTGGGGAGCAACAAATCCCTCATCAGCCTCACCGTGCCACATGTAGCATCCTTTGGGAAGAAGTTACATCCATCGACAGCTTCCACAGGCTGGGCTGCACTGAGGGCTGGGGACCCATGAGCTGCCTTGACAGGAGCAATCCTACCCCACACTCCACTTGTGTATTCCCCCCCACGGGGGGAATCCTGCTGGGCAAGGTGTTCCTGGAGCGATCCCTGTCCTCCCCCTGCCCTTGCCGAGATGCCTGTGAGGAACTGCTGGCTGCAAAATAACCCCCTGTGGACATTTTGGATGGACCTTACTCCCTGCAGGAAGCTCTGCAAGAGGCTGGAGCCACTCACCCCAGTTCCCAGCGGGGTGTCCATGTCCTCTCGGGGCGCCTGCCCCATCCTGCTGCTCTCCAGGCCGTGGGCAATGAGGTGGAGCAGCCAGGGAATAAAGGAGCAGCCGGGCGCGGGGTTTGGAGCCAGGTACTGCAGCCGCCCGGCCGCCCTCCGAACAATGAGGCCTTTGCTGCCAGCAAAAAAACCCCACAAAGCTTCCAAGCTGCTCATGGAAAGTCAGTGAAGCAATTACGTTAATGACTGTGAATGGGGCTAAAAACAATCTTGGATGAAAATGAGTGAGGGGCCGAATGAAGCGGCCGATTCATAGCCCAGCTCCCGCATCCAGGAATATTTCCAGTAAGCAAAGGCCTTGTTTTAGGACTGTCTCATCCCCCATTTGTGCTTGGTGGGACTCTATTTCCACTCTGCTGGGTCTGGTGTCTCATCAAAATGCCTTCATAAATGGGGCAAACAAGGGCTGGATATGGCAGGGGAACAGTCAATTAACACGATCCGAGTTCTTTTAGGGGCAGAGTTAATCAAGCATTCAGCGTTTTGTCATTCTTGTCTTTCTTTCCTGGGAAAATCCTATTAGTATAAAATCACTTAATTGGGCACTTCAAAGAGCTGATGGGAAAACAGGCTTCACTGGGATATAAACGCCCTCCAGCCGAACACTGGGTTCATTTAGACTTCTGCTGGAGCGTGAGGGTTTCATTAAGAGCCTTCACGTTTCCCACTTAAAAGAAAAAAGCTTGTTAGTAGAGATAATAAAAAAAAAAACCACAGAAAAAAGGCTTGGTGATTTGAATCTTGCTGAAGAGGGTTTTTAGTGCTGGAATACTCGGGACTTTGTCCCTGGCAATCTGCTGTCCTGAGCTGAGCAATTGCCACCTGCTTGGGATGTACTGGCAAGGAAAAACTGTTTGAGGAGGGGAAAAAAATCATCCCTGTGCCCCATGGAGTGGGACATAACCCTGGTTGGACATGTAGGATCCCTGGTTGGGATGTAGGATGGTGTGTTCTGCAGGACTGAACCCCAACCCCGTGTGCTCATCCCCACTCTCTGTGCTGGGGCAGAGGTCCTGTGTTAGTTCCCCCCATTCTCAGGTTGTTTCCCTGGGTGGAAATTCAGCTTTTTGCAGAGTTTATGCTTATCGCACCTTGAAAAATAAGTGTGCCCTGATCTCTGCCAGCTCCATCCCAAAGTCCTAAGGGATGCTCATCTGCCCAACTCTGCTGTTTTTCCCACTATGCTGGTTGATCTAACAGGAATATTATATCCCCTCCCCAAAAACCCTCTTCACACAGACCTTTGACCACTAAATCTCTAAATTGTGTAAAATCCCTATATACAGGTATTTCTGTGCATTCCAAACACTCCTTACGAGCACAGTTGGACCTCGGTGTGTTATTCCCATAAACACTATTCCATAAAGCCACATTTCCCCGTTCTCCATCCTCTCCAAGGCTGCAGCATTCCAACCCTGACTCCTCCACACCACCCACGCTCCACGCTGGAACTCCCAGCCGTGCCCCCGTGGCTTTCAGGGTGCTGCTCCTCCAGTCAGAAGAGGACACGAGCCGGGGATGAGACTGGCAGTCAGAAGCAATGAGCCCAGACACGTTCCCTGCCGGATCCCGGCGCTGAGTCACACTGCTGCTGTGAGTAATGTGCTTGCATCCGTGTCAGCAGAGGCTTCCACTCCCTTCGGCTCCTGCAGGACCCACCTGGGGAGATCCCCTAGGAATGAGACTCTCCCGAGGGCTCTCGGGCTCAGGCAGGAGCTGCTGCTCGGTATTTGGGAGCCCCCGGTGCTGGGAAGGAGGTGCCTTTGAAGGCTGTGGAATATGCAGTCATTTAATATATTCCTTTTGCTTCCAGGCATTAGGATGGGTTATTCAAGGAAATGATAAAGACAGATTCTCCCACGACCACACCCCTCCCGGGTGGGGGTTTGGGACCCCTGGGGAGGGTGAGCTTGGGATGGGGAGGTGACAGATCCCACACGGTGGCTATAAATGGTGAGAAGGAAATAGCCCATCAGCCCTCGACGCTGATCCTGGTCCCCAGTCCTGTGTCTGCCCTCCTCCTCCTCCTCCTCCGTGTTGGGGGATCAAACATCATGAATCACCTTTGGGATTTTCTATTTTTTTGAAGTTCCTGTACCGCCTTCGTAATCACTCTTTTCCCCACCTCCCTTTTTTCTCTGGTAATGCCACTGCAGACGTGCCCATGGACTTCCTGACCCAGACCCTGACGCCATCCCTCTCCCCACTTCCCATTTCCAATAACCCACTTGGCTGAGGTCTCCCCTGATGCTGGAGCTCCCCTCTTCTGGAGGAAGGGAAGCGAGAGTGGAGTTTGCAAGAGCCAGAAACCTCCCCTCCTCCTTCCCCATCCCAGGAGTGAACCCTCACCGCACCAAAAAATCACTGAGAGAATCACAGTTACTTTCCCAAGGGAAAATCCATGTCTGATTGATTTTGTCGCTGGTTTAGCCCTGGGATGAATCCCTGGTGTAATGGGATGTTCCCATCAGCCAGGCTGGTCGGTTATCTCACTTTTTGAATCCCTCACTCTTGCATCAGTGGCTGCGGAGCCGCTCAGGGTTGCACAAGCTCCTTCCTCTGCTGCTTCAAAAAGCTGCTGGTCTGATGTTCCCATTTTCTTCTGTGCACTGGGAGGGTCTTGTATGGAAGCAAAAGGGATCTGTGTTAAGCAGGGAGCATCCTCTGATAAATGCTGCTTCATCCCAGCGTCCCAAGAGGCAGCTGGAGCTGCGCTGACCCGGGAGATGCCCACAGGGCTGCGATGGGAGGTGCCGATTGCATCCCTCACACCCAGAGGGAGCAAACCCACACCTGCAGCTGGAGCACAGCTGAAGCCTGGCAAGGAAAGGATCTACAACCACTCAGCACCGCAGCCACCTCTGCAGTGAGGCTCTGAAAGCTGCTTCTTGCAATAAGCCAGGAGCAGAAATCATTCCCAGGTGGAAAAACCAGTGACAGCTTCCCTGTCCCAACTTGCCCCCTCCTCTCCCTGCCTGTTAGAAACAGAAAGACAGGATGAATTTTTGAGTGTTGGGATCCAGACTGCAGCTTTCCAGGATGGATTTTCAGCAGTGTGTAGCATGAATTTAAGATGATTTCCCATTCCCCATCCTCCTTTCACCTTTCCTGTCTATCTCACTGTGCCTGTCTGGAGGCAGCCAAGGGGCTGAGCAGCCACCACTGATCCAAATCCCAGCACCTCGGCACAGCCCAGCTCCACAGAGTGGGGACAAGTGATTGCTAAATCCTCCTGCAGTGTGTGGCGGCCTCCAGTCAAAACATGCCCAAACATATTTCCCAGCTGTTCTGGCCAGAGAGAAGCTGCTGGTCCAGCTGGGAAAAGCAGGAGTGGTCTGCACACCAAGGGTCCTCCCAGCACCCCGGCACCTAATGGCTCCAGGGGCTTTTGAGGAGACCTGGCATTCCCAAGGGATGGCTTTAACAGGGCTTTTGTCACTCGGAATTGCGCTGTCACCTCCTTGTGCCCACGGGAGCAGGCTGTGTTTGTCTCCGTGTGCCCAAGCGGTGATGTCTGGGCTGGGAGTGGCTGCAGGGCACAGCTGGGCTGACTCCGAGGGCATCCCTTCTCCTGCCGCAGGGCAGCGGTGGATCCACAGCCCAGGCTCAGGGCAGGTGCCCTCCAGCCCCGCAGAGGAACCCCAGCAGGAGCTGCTCAGGCTTCACACCCTTCCTGCGCATGGACTCGGATGCATTTTCCAGCTAAGCCACAGATCCCCTCAAATCCTTGCCACAGGTCCTGCAGGACATGCACAGACTTGTTCCTGCTGCTCCTCATCCCCGCCTGGACATCTGCAGGACTCACAGCAGCACATCCTGCTCTAAAAGCTTTTTTCCACCCACAGCGGGTGCTGGGGTTCATCTGGTGGAGCAGAGCCAAGCTCGGGGGAGAAACTGCAGTTGGAGAGGCCAGGGATGGCCGGGATGGGCTGGGCAGCGCCTGGGGGCCAGGGGATCATCATCCCACTGTGGCTCTGAGGTTGGCACCCCGAGGGGCTGAGCCACCCCTTCCTTAACCCATTAATCCCTTTCCTACAGTGGCCCGGTGGGTGGGACAGGACCCCCCTGCAGCCGGCTGAACTCCTGCATCTCCTGGCTGCAATGGGGCACCCCAAATCCATTGCTGGGGGATCCCTGTAGCCTCTAGCGAGGAGCTCCCTGCATCCCTTACTGGGGAGTGTCCCTGCACCCCCAAGGAAGGGGATCCCTGTATTCCCTGATGAGGGAGATCCCTGCACCTCCCAGGAAGAAGGGTCCTATATCTCCTGGCTGATGTTTCCCGGTGGTCCCTGATGCAGGGTCCCTGCATGCCCCTGGGAAGGGGTTCCCCATATCCCCTGATGGGGGGTCCCTACATCTCCTAATGGAGGAGTGTCCCTGCACCCCCAAGGAAGGGGGTCTCTGTATCTCCCAACAGGGGTCCCTGTAGACCCTGGCACAAGTCCCTGCTCTCCCCGAGGAAGGGGGTCTCGATGCCCACGGTCTAAGCACGGCCGCTCGCCTCCAGCACCGCTCACATTGCCGGGACCGGGATCCGGGATGGGAGAGGAAGGAGCGGGGGCACACACAGCACCGGGAACAGGGATGGCAGAGGGGTAGGGGGGCACAAACAGGCCCGGTGTCACAAACATGCCCGCCTCGTCTGCAGAGGCGGCGGCCCGGGGCGGGGCCGGAGGGAAATCCCGGGCGGTGCCGCGATCGGTGCTTGGCCCCGCCCCGCCCTGCTCTCCTTAAATAGGCGGAGCGGTGCCGGGCACCGGCAGACGCGGGGAGACGGCGGTGAGTGCGGGCGGGGCCGGGCGGCGGCTGCTCCGGGCGGCGGCTGCTCCGGGCGGCTTCGCGCCTTCGCTGGCCACGGAGGGAGGGCGAGCAACGCTGTCCCCAGAAAGCGCCGCTGTCCCCGGGAAGCGCCGTTGCCTGGAGCGAGGGAAGCGCCGTAGCGGGGGCGGCTGTACCCGGGGCCGTGTCCCCAGCGCGGGGAGGGAGCGGGGCTCGCCCGGTGCCGGGGGTGGCGGTGCTGGGGGTGGCAGTGCTGGGGATGGCGGTGCCGGGGGTGGCAGTGCCGGGGATGGCGGTGCGGAGCCCCCTGGGCGCCCCGGAGCCCCCGAAGGGACGCGGAGCCCTGGGCTGGGCCGCGCTCGCCCCCCGGTGGCGGCAGCGCCGTGCGGGGTGGTTCGGCGCAGGGTGCGGTGCGGTGCGCAGGGTGCGGTGCGGTGCGCTCCCGCCGCCGAGCATCCTGCGGGGCTGGCCGCGGACATGCCAACCCCGTGCCCTCCCCGTGCCAGTGCCCCCCGGGCACATGGTGTCATGAGCGGGGCGTTCTCTGCGCGGGATCCGCGGCTTCAGCCACTCGCGGGTCTGCGTGCCCCCAGCCCTGCCTGCTCGCCCAGCCTTCCCCAAACTGGTGTGACTGGTCCTGGGTGCCGCAGGTGTCTGTGGAGCCCAGACGGGTGTCACCCCAGCGGTGCCCTCATCACCCAGCTCGGCTGGGAGAGGTTTTAGCGGGGCTGTGCACCTGCCGCTGCCTCGCCCGGATCTTGGGGTTCCCGCCCGCCTGCCGGGAGCCTCGAAACTCTGGCTGGGCAGAGGTCGCTGCAAGCGGCGCCAGCCCCAAGGGAGGGGACGATGACCCGGCCTGGTCCCTCCCTCCGTGGTGGCTTTGGCAGTCTGCAGCCATGAGTCAGGGCGAGGGCGTTATCTGGAGGCTCCCGAGTGGCACCTGAGTCGCGCCGGTGAGCTGAGGATGGGGACATCGGCATGTGACGCGGGCCGGGAGGGCTGGGGGGTGTCTGGCCGGGCTGTCAGAACTTGTTCCTCTCCCGCTACCTGCCCGGGCTTGCCTGGACATGCTGGGACTTGCCTGGCAGTGAGGTCACCCTGTTGCGTGCTCACACTGCCCGGAGATAGGAAGCTCGATTGCTATTTTTACTCAGGGATGCTGAGTCTGAGCACAGGGTGGCTCCAGGGACGGAGTGTGGCCTCCCCAGCCCCTGAGCTGGGGACTGTCCAGCTGCCCCCTGGCACACCGTGCTGGTGCTGTGCCTGGTAATAGGATCATCAAATGGTTAAGGTTGGAAAAGACCTGCAAGATCCCCAACCACTGACTGATCCTCACCTTATCAACTAGGCCGGAGCACGGAGTGCCACAGCCAGTCGTTTCTTGAATGCTTCTATGGATGGAATCTGGGGAAGACAATGGGGCACAGGCAGTCCAGAGGGGCTGCAGGTGCTGAATATGGGGAAATCCTCCCTGCAGGAGGCTGAGAACCCACTTCTTGGGGAAGTTTGGGGATGGGGAGGCTCTTTCGTGGCCTGGCTTTGGGTGTCCCAGATTGGGTGGGCAATGGGAGCTGTGAATCTTCCTTTTCTAAGCTGATTTAATGAGTGTGGCTGTCCCAGCAGGGGCAAGGCTTAGCTCTGAAAACTCAAATCCCAGTGCAGTGCTGACTCTTACCAGCTGGACTCAATCTTGGAGGTGTTTTCCAACCTAAACAATTCTGATTCCGTGTCAAGGTTCCTCATAACCGTGGGTGCAGTGAGGGACCCATTATCCCCACATGTGTTAGGGAAAGGATTGCTCTGATAGAAAGGTTTTGCCACTCCCTGGGAAGGTCAAGGCTTTTGGCACCGATTTGAAAAAAAACAAACAAGGTCTTGTCTCTGGTTACTCAACTCCTTGCAGATAGAGAGGGTGGTTAGCATAGTGGTCAAGCTTGTGGCATGTTCTTGCAGTTGCTTGAAGGTTTCCTTACCACTGGGTCTGGGCTCTTGAGATGAAGAAACTGGGCAGAAAAACATCCTGTTGCTTCACCTGCCCTTGTGCCAACTTGCCTTTGCCTGCATGGAAGTGGGAATGAGGGGCTGTGGATGAAGCCTGTGGCAGCAGGGAGGTGCTGGATGGTCTGACCTGGCAGGGCTTTGCCTGCTGGAGGAGGAATAGGGAATGTGGGAATAGGGAATGTGGGAATGACATCTGCACCTTCCCCATCCTCCTGCTGTGTCTGCCTCAGCCATGCTCTGTTAAAACCCCAAAAGTCAGAGCCCAGATATGTCAGTCCCCTTGCTGCAGAGCCCAGCCCAGCTTGTCCCACCTTGGCTACCATGAGCTTTGCTCTGCTAGCCAGCACTCCCTGTGCTTGCTCCTGTCATCCCAACCCCCTAACTCGCTCTGTTTCCCCACAGCCACCACGATGCCACTGTCCCAGAGCAGGGCTGAGCAGATGCCATGCAGCAGCAAGCTGTGCAGGAACCTCTTTGGCCCCGTGGATCACGAGCAGCTGCAGAATTACTTTGAGGAGGAGATAAGACAGCAGCTGGAAGAAGCTCAGCAGCGCTGGAACTTTGACTTTGAGACGGAGACTCCCCTGGAAGGGCCGTTCAAGTGGGAGAGGATCCTGGTGCCTGAGCCACCGCCCCAGGAGGTTCACAGCCTGGTCGGGGCTGTCACCAGCAGTGACAGCTCCTTGGCCCCCAGGGCTCCCCCCAAGGACTGTGACAGCAGGATTTGCCCTGAGGAGTCCCAGCAGAGCTCGAGCGTTTGCAAGGCTGGCTCTCCGCAGAGCCTGAAACGTGGGCAGACCACGATCAAAGGTGAGAGCTGGGCTTGGTGTCACTCCCTGGGGGCTGGGTGGCACTGATGTCATGGCAAGGTCAGATGGAGGGGACTTGGGTGCCAGAGCCCTGCCTGGCTCGTGGGCTTGGGGAGGGAAGCACCCTCTGTGGATCTCTCTAGGAAAGCAGAGCCCATCTTCCAAGGGGAAAAGGCCACCAAGCAGGTGCCTTTTTGCTGCTGGGGGTTGTGCAGGAGGCTGACATCGATCAGGCTGCTGGGTTTTGTAGCTGAAGATGCCCCTAAATTCATCACCTTCAGTTCCAATGGCCTGACCCAGCCATAGAATCACGGAATGTTAAGGGCTGGAATGGACCTTAAAGATCATCTGGTCAAGGAGACTTTACACTATCCCAGGCTGCTCAAAGCCTTCATCCAATTTGGCTTTGAACTCTTCCAGGCTAGGCTATCCACAACCTCCCTGGGCAGCCTGTGCCTGTGACTCACCACCCTCATAGTAAAAATTCTTCCTAAGAAATTTTTGTCCTCCAAGGTCATGGCCTGGAGTGGAAATGCCGGTGAGGCAAACAGAAGAGATGCTGCAGATCTACAGCTCTGCCCTGCAGCAGCTTTGGGTTGGGGCTGCAGGGTGGAGCCCACCTGGGCTGATTTTGGGGTGCCTCCCTGGGGACACCTCCCTCTCCCTTTGCTCCCAGCAGGCTGGAGACACTTTCCAACCCTTTCCTTTCCTTCTTCCCTCCAGACTTCTACAGTGCCAAGCGGAGAATCGTCCCTGCCCAGCCCAGGCCGTGACTTGCTGGGGCAGCTGGTGACAGCAGGGTGGCCATGGCTGCCCTGCCCTGTGCTCTGTAAGCTGATCTGTACGAAGCAATGTAGAGTCTGTAGTTCCCTATTTATGAGTAGCTCTGGGGTCCTGAAGGGCCTTCACTGTGTGCAATGTTGAGGAGGAGCCCCATGCTGGGGCTGGAGGAGGACTGAGATGAGCATCGTGCTTGTGCCATCCTGCTGTCCCCTGCCTGAGGGCTGGCCCTGGGGGACACTTGTGTCCCAACCACCTGGTGGCACCAGATATCTTTAAGAAAAGTCACGGGTGTGGGTTGTAGAGCCCTGGGACACCCCAGCCCTGAGGACACCCCAGCTGCTGGCACTTGGGGTGACCCTCTGTCCCAGCAGGATGGACCTGAGCACTTGTCATGGGTGGAAGCAGAGTGATGTGGAGGCTGCTCCTTCCCACGGCTGCAGGGAGAGGAAGTTGTGCCCTGGACAGCCCTGCCTTGGGGTGACTCACTGGGACAGCCATGGGGGGACCAGCACTGCCTGGGAGGCTTTGGGATCCCCGGCACTCCACTGCCCCCAAATCCCACTTTCCTGCCGTGTTGTTGGCTTTTCCCCACATTTCTCCTCCCTGGGGAGACCCTGTTCTGCCTCTGTTGGGCTCCTCTAGGAATAACTCCTGCTCACCAGCAGGGATGATGCTGAAATAAGGAATTGTAGCTTGTTTTCCTGGACTTTTTCTCCTTTGGGTCTGGCGGGGAGAGGAGCCTCACCTGGCTCTGCTCTGGGACCAAGGGATGGCCTGGAGCAGAGGCTGTTTTGTTCCAGCACTGAAGGATGAAGTCCCTGCTCCTGAGGGACTTGACACTGTCAGGTCTTGGCACTTTCACGTGGTTCATCTCCTGCTCTGCTGGATTTGGACTCTGGAAATTGGTGCAAGATGGTCCCAGGAAGAAAAGGGACAGGGCTGACCTCCCACCTTGCACCACGATGCACTTTGCTGTCAGTGAAGCTGCCAAGCTCTCAGCACTAAATGTTTATTTATATTTAAAATAATGCTATTAAGTGTATGTGGGGAAAGGGGAAATACCTGTTTGTCTGTAAGTGTTAATTCAGAATAAACACTTGTGGAAGGGAATTCTGGGTTAATGTGGATAATTGTGGATAGTGTGGATAAAGGGTTTGGCTGGGGGAGGAGGGAGTTCTGGGGGTTCCCTCTGGGGATGCAGTCCTGAGCTGGGATCTGCCTTTGGGAGGGCTGAGAGGGATAAAACCTCACCCCAACCCCTGTGCTTGTCCCCATCCCCTGGGGACAGTGGTCTGGTGCTGCCACCATGTCCCCAGCAGAAGGCACTGCCACCTGTGTGGGATGTCCCTGCAGGACCCCTGTGTGAAGGTGGCTCCTCTGCTTCTCTCAGCATTCCCCTTTCCCTCCTGTGTTCCTCCTGACCCTCAGCACACTGTCCCGAGGTACAAGTGGCCACTAGCCACAGGCAAGCTGGTGCCCTTCCTTCCCCCTTGAAAGGGCTGCTGGGTGCCCAGACCCACATGGTGACCCATGCCATGGGGTGGGGACAGAGAGCATGTGGTGGCACTGCTGGGGGAAATGTGGCATATCTTGGGTGGGACTGAGATCTCCTGGGAGTCAGGGATGTCTCTACCACCAGCTGCTTCTTCAGAGCACTGAGCAAAGCCTGGATGCAGACTCAGGTTCTGGTTGATGTGAGAAATGACCTGATATGCAGAGGATCCAGATGAAAATAAAGTTGATGGTGATGAACAGCTGTGTGAGGATCCTGAAAGCATCTGCCTGTCCCCAGAGCATGGGGTGACACCCCTGCAGCCCATGTCCCTTGCCACACAATCACAGCCTTTGAGCTGCTGCTGAGTCAAACCCTACACATTTAGCCCCTGTAATCTTTCCCCTTATGTCAGTCCTTCCAAACCCCTCTGCTGTCACCTCCTGTTTGCCAGGAGCAGTGGCAATGAAGAAAATGAGAAATAGATCAGTGAACCTCCCTTGTCCCTGTCTGTGGGCTCTGGGGAGAGCCAGGGTCTGCTGGGACACTCCAGGACTGTGTCCCCCCAGCTTTGGGATGGTGATGGCTCCCAGCAGCTGAGGAATGGATGGAAACCTCCCAGGTTGTGTTTTGCTGCTCCCACCCAGCCTGGCCTCAGCACCTCCCAGCCCTGGACCATGGCAGACAAGGAAAGGATGGGGACTTTGCTGCCATTCTTGATGGCACTGGCTTGGGATCTGGGGATTTTGGGGGGACAATGACACACTGGTGGGTCCTCCCCACGCCCCAGGCACAAGGCAGCAAACAGGAAGTGTGTGAGCACCGGCAGTTGAGTGTCACCCGAAAACGGAAAGTGCCTTGAGTAAGAGAGATGACAGCCAGGGCTTGGGGTGGCTCCAGCGCCCTCGGGGTGAGACCAGCATCCCCCTGAGCTGGGACCAGCATTCCCCTGAGCTGGGCACCTCTCAGCCTCCTGTGCCCCCACTGAGCATCCCCCTTGGCACACGGGAAGGGTAAGTGAGACCTGCTGCTCCGGGGATAGCTTGGGCATCACCTGAAGAAACAGAAAAGTGAGGGACATAAGGGTTTTTTCTTGCTGTTGGTGATCCAAGGGGGCTTTTTCTTGCTGTTGGTGATCCAAGGGGGTTTTTCTTGCTGTTGGTGATCCAAGGGGGCTTTTTCTCGCTGCCTGTGGGGGACTATGGCTGAGGGCCCTTTTCTGATGGCTGGGAGCAGCTCAGGGTGCTGTGGAGGGAGGCAGGGCACTGGGTGATGCCATGGGGGCCCTGCTTGGCTGGGGGAGCACAATTCCCATCCCAGCCCCCTGCTTGTCCCCTGCCTCCCTCGTGCTGTGGGCTCAGCTCACCTGCCCTGGGGCTGGGACAGGGAACCAGGGCCTTCCCCATGCCTTAAACAACCCCCCTGCCCCCCAGAGCTCCCACTTGTGCTGTCCTAGAGGCTGGGACCACCAGAAAGGTGTTCCTGGTCCTGTGCGACTCCAGCAACTCCACAAGACCCTCTTGCTTTAAGGGTTTGGGGCCAGTTTTGGGGCTGTTCCCACATTTCCTATGCCCAGTGGGATTCAGCAGGATCACTGTTTCTCACTGCAAAAGGAAGGGGGCAGAGGGCTGGGGGAGCTGGGGGTCTCCCCAGGCTGGGAGAGGAGAGCTGGGCTCAGGCAGATCGAGCACAGCCCCAGCTCT
The DNA here is from genome assembly GCF_008360975.1 of Lichenostomus cassidix. Classification (NCBI taxonomy): domain Eukaryota; kingdom Metazoa; phylum Chordata; class Aves; order Passeriformes; family Meliphagidae; genus Lichenostomus; species Lichenostomus cassidix. The sequence goes on from NC_139506.1 coordinate 2,099,050, forward strand.
GCGTCACCTCTCCCCACAGCTGTGGTTTCCTTCCCTCGCTGTTTCAGCTTTTTCACACAGAGAACAACCCCTCTCAGGGGCAGCACGGTGACTGCTGGTGACACAGCCACCCACCCAGGCTGGGGAGAGGGCACTGGGGGGTCCCCAGCCCAGGCCCCACAACCTGGGTGAGCAGCAGAGAAATGGAAACGTCCCAGAGCTGCACGCCCTCTCCCCGGAGGTGACTCACGGCTGTGAAAACTGGGGGAGGAATTTGAAAAGCTGCTGCTGAGCTCTGAGAAGGCAGGTGGAACCAGCACGTCTTTCTCAGACCTCCAGCATCGCCTTGGCTGGTCCTCTGCTGGTGTCACCTCCTGGCTGTGTCACCTCCTGGGTGACCCTGTGCATCCTCCACGGCGGGGGAAGAGCATGGGAGATTTGGGATGGATGTTTGGGTGGTGGCAGGAGAAGCTGCTGGCCAGGTGGGAGCTGGGCTGGGAGCCCCTGGCATGGCTGGGGCAGATCCAGCTCTGTTTGCATTGCGCAATCGGAGATAAGGGCTTTGCTTCCCTTCCTGTTGCCAAACCCTTCTCAGCAGTCAGGCTTTGGCCCCTGACAGCAGCAAAATGAATTCCCAACGTGGTCCCTCTCTGCTGTCTCCCACCAGGCAGGAGCAAAGGTCCCCAGTGAGGAGAGGGCCAGCCGAGGCTCAGCATCCACCGGTGTCCCCAACCAGCCATGTCCGAGCGCCGTGTGGCCAGCAAGGGTCGGCGCTTGGGCTCCAGCCGGCGCAAGCAGCTGCAGGAAAGCTCCAGGGAGGCCTCAGCACCAGCGCCTGGCCCTGGAGAGGAGCCACCCTGGGCATCTGAAGTAGTGCAGAGGGTGCAGCACTTCCTCAGCAGCAGGGACACGGAGCAGGCAGGATTTGTCACCCAGCAGGACATACAGGTGAGGATGGGGTTCTCTCCTAGCACTGCTGGGGTGGCTGGAGAAGGTGTGATGGGTGGGTTTTTACCCTGATTTGCTTTGGTTCTAGAAACTGCAGGAGGAAGGTTTCCCATGCAGCACGGAGGAGCTGGAGCTCGTGTTCCATGGGCTGGATGCCGCTGGCACCGGGCGGGTGGGCACTGAGGAGTTCACAGCTGGACTCCGTAAGTGCAGCCTGGGCTCATCCTGGGTGTCCCAGTGCTCTCCTGGGGGTGTGAAATGCTGCCCTTGCTGTGGAGCACAGGATAAATAATCCCCATGGCCAGGTCTCAGCCCGTGGCTCACCTGCTGTGAGGTCCTGTTGTGCCAAAGTGCTTTGTTAAGCCATGGAGGGGGAAGTGCTGGGGTTTGGGCTTTGCTGTTGCTCCAGCTGGGCACTGAGGATTTGGGATATCTATCAGCAGGGCAGTTCCTGAGCTCCCAAAACGTTGCCAGGGAGCACCGGCGTCGGAAAACAGCATCGCGGAGGGTGCGGCTGGTCATCCCCAGCCCGGCGCTGGAAGGGGTGGACAGCGAGGAGCGCAGACACTTTGCAGCCTTCATGGAGCAGCTGGGCACAGACAACATCTCTGAGGAGTAAGTGCCCTGCTGGGCACCCATGGGATCCTGCAGGATGGATGGAGAGGGAAAGGCTTGGAGGTCCCCAGGCAGGCAGGGAGCCCAGAAATGTCTGGAGGTGCCTTTGGCCCAAGCACAGGAGCAGGGAACAGGGTCAGAGTGACCCCAGTGCTCATCTGTGCTCACACACTCAAAATGGGTGAGTGAAAGGACCCAGCTGGCCTGACTTTGGGGATTCTGGGGATGCTCACCCCAAACACCTCTTTCCCTGCAGGCAGGAGATCTGGCAGCTCTGGGTGAAGCTCCGGCAGGATGAGCCCCAGCTCCTGGACAACCTGGAGGGCTTCCTGGCCAAGATGAGGCATCGCATCCAAGATGCCAGGAGCAAGAAGGAGGCTTTGGAGCTGACTCTGAACAAGTGAGTCACCCCAGGGATGGCACAGGGAGGATGGGGACAGGGATGGAACCCTGGAGGGCCATCCCAGCCGTGGGGAGAAACCCGGGTGCTTTCAGCATCTCCACCAGTGGCTGGAGCAGAGGTTTTGCCGATGTTTGGGGTCGGGCTCCCTCTACAGTCATGGATGGGATGGCAAAAGGGCTGGGCTCGGACTGCCGAACACATCCCTGCTGGTGACCCCTGCAGGCAAACCCAGCCCGGCCTGCAGCTCCCGCGGGCACTGTGGGGTCCCAAGGCCTGCATTCCCGGGAGGAGGGTCTGACACCCTCCTGCCCCGCTGTCCCCACAGGCGGGTGGCTGAGCACGACAAGGATGTGCAGCAGCTCTGTGAAGTGCTGGAGCAGCAGATCCAGCAGGAACAGCTGCGGCTGCAGCAGCAGGTGGGTCACTGTCTGCTCCTCTCCCCCTGCTGCCCATACCGGGGGGATCCAGCACCCCAAACCCCCTCGGCAGCTCCTGAAGGATGACAGGGTGCCAATGTCCTTGTGCCACCCAGAGCGTGGCCAGGAGCCACCAGCAGGGCGAGGAGCTGCAGCGAGTGCTGGACGCCAGCGAGAGGGAGGTGCAGCGCTTGGTCTCAGCACAGATGGAGGTGGGCTGACCCCAAAAACACCCCTGTGTGTGTTAGAGGATCTCTGGGCTGTGCTGTAACAACCCCACGGGGTTACACAGCTGATCCCAGTGTGTCCCTGCCAGCCCTGCTGCAGGCTGTCACACAGGAGCCTCAACACCACCTTTGCCACCCCCATCCCCACACTCCCATCCACCCTCAGAGGACACGAGTTGAGTTTCCTACCCACCATCCCCAGGGAGGGGTAATTCACCCCCTGATCTGGAGGAGATGTTATTAATTGCCATGCATGGGAATTTTGGAGGGCTGAGAGTGTCCTGGCTGTTATCCCCCAGCTGGAGCGGCGCTGCCACAGCCTCCACAGCTCCCAGCAAGTCACCAGCACGGAAAACCAGCAGCTGCAGGAGAGCAACCAGGCACTGGAGCATCACCTGCAGCACCTGCACCAGCAGCTGCAGCACACCCAGGGCCGCCTGAGGACAATGAGGGCTACAGTGGCTTGGGAGCAGCGGGGGGAGCCCAGGTGAGCAGCCGAGTGACCCTGGGTCACCCATGCATCCACATAGATGTAATTCCCTCCTGGATGGGGAATGAGCTGGATGGGCACTGGCCATCACAGTGCTGCAGTGCCCTCCACAGCACAGGTAGATCGTGGCTTGGGGTGCAAAGCACCAGAGAAAAGGTAGGATATCAGCACTGTGCACTGGACATGTCCCTGCAGGGCAGTGCCAGAGAGGTGGGCTGTCCTTCACCCAGGAGGGCTCAGAGGGACTGATCCAAGCGGTGTGGGTGTTGCTGTCCTGCTCTATCACTGCCCTGGGGGCTGAGGACCACTCCTTCTTGGGAAGGAGTAGATGTGGGGAGGAGGATGCAGTTCTGTTTTGACCCTTGTGCTCTGTGTTTGCAGGGACAGAGTGGTGGCAGAGCTCCCCATCGAGGTGCCAACGTCCCCACAGGTACTTCAGCTGGGTGTGTGGGGACAAGACAGGCAGCCCACACTCCAGGGCCTTGTGCTATTCTGTCTGGGACTGCTGGGGAGCCTGAGAGCACAGGATGCTCCTGCAGCACTGCCTCCCCTAAAAACCTTCTCAAACTGGGTCAGCACAGATGTTTGGGGAGGGAGGGAGTTGCAACACCTTAGTTCTAGTACCCCAAGATTTTGGGTGGGCACAGCTGGATACCTGCCAGAGAACTCCTCATTGTTTCAGGTGGATATGCTCCCTCACTGAGAGTTTTTCTCTCTCCTCTTCCCACTGTTTCCTGCAGCTGAGTCCGGGGAAGAGCGAGAAGTTTCGCTCCGAGATGCGGATCAGGCTGGGATCGCAGAGCGGAGAGAGCAAAGCCAAGAGCACCCACCAAGTGTAAGGGCTCCTGCTGCTCCCCTGTGTGCCCCAGGGTCTGTGAGATGGGGCTGAGCTCAGGCCCTCCCTCCACCCTCCCCAGGCAAACCATGATTTTCTGTCCTTTTAACACTCCTCTCCCACCCACTCATCTCTCACCCTGGAGATCCCATCTCTTATCCCAGCTCATCCCTCCCTTGGCACAGGAACTTGCTGTACCTGGCTAAAGTTGTCTTTTCATGTCTGATAATGCCAATATGGGTACTGGGAAGAGGCCAGGATACAGCCCCAGGTCTGGCTCTCTGCACATCTATCCCCCTTTTCCCTGCCCCCATTGCTGCCTGTGTGAACCCCAAGTGCACCCAGAGGGGAAATAAAATCAAGATCAGAGAAGAATGGGGTGGGGCTGTAGATCAGAGACCCTCTGGGACTGACCAGGGATGGGAGGGAGCTGGAGCCTGACCTGGGAGCTGGTTCATTGCCCCCATTTTCTGCCCTTTCCAGGGTTTGGGAAATGCTGCCAGCAGAAATCAGCCTTTCAGGAGCCCCACAGGAAGCGAGCTCTGCAGAAGAGAACCCCTTCCCAGAATCTCTGAAAGAGGAACGTTTCTCTGACCAAAGCTCTTTGCTAAGAGAGATGAATGATGCAATAGCAGCTCTGACCAAACATCTCAAAGCACAGGCACCGGGTGCTCTCCCTGCCCCATCAGACACCCCCTGTCACCCCTGGGATGATGCTGAGCCCCAAACGGGGCCAGAGGCAGCCACAGCCCGTGGAACCCCTGAGGTCCTGCAGGAGAACCTCCCTGGCCACGTCCATCATGAGCTGCTTGAAGGAGACCTGCAAGAGGGAGAAGCCACAGCTGAGCTTCCGGATGTGACACAGGCTGGTGCGTCCACTGGAGCTGGGCAGCACACAGCTCAGGAGCCAGGAGCAGAGCAGGGACAGAGCCCAGAGGAGGCACAGAGGATGTTATTCCTGCAGGGAAAGGGTGCTGGTGTGGAGGAGATGGTGCTAAATGTGGCTGAGCATCTGGGAGAGAGCACGGGGGCAGGAGAGCAGGTGCTGATGGAGGTGGAGGGAGCAGGGGCAGGGTGGACGCAGGAAAAAACAGGTTGGGAAAAACCACAGCTCCTGGGAGAAGCTGAGGAAGTGGAGATCAACCAGGGAGAAAATTTGGAAGCAGGTCTGGGGCCGCCTGAGACTGAGCAGGAAGGTGTGGCAGTGGGACAGTGCCTTGCCAGGGAAGAGCTCCAGGCAGCTGGAATTCTGGGGGGATGTGTGCAGGGCCCAGACACAGCACTGCAGGAATGGGCTGAGCCATCATTGGGGCTCCCTGAGAAACTGCAAACTGAGCTGGGAGAGCACTTGCAGCCAGAGCCACCATCGTGGGGTGAGGCACAAGTGGAAGCAGCCCGTGGGGATGGTGTCCCCGAGGTGACAGTGGCTCCAGGCCCGGGCGTGCTGCAGGAGTTTGCCAGTGCAGAGGTGCAGCCCCGGGGAGAGACTGCAAACTCCAAAGTGCTGGAAGTGCTGCCAGCCCAAGTTGAGTGTGCAGGGAGCAGCAGAGCCGGGGACGAGGAAGAGGAGGTGGAGGAAGCAGAGCCCAGGGAGGCAGAGCAGCAGCTGCAGGGTGAGTGTGCAAGGGGAGGTGCAGGGTGGGCAGGGAGCTCAGGTGCTCAGGAGCTGCTGGCAGCGGCTGTGCCACCCACCCTCGGGCAGGAAGGAGGAGTGGGAACTGATGTGGAGCTGCTGGAGGCCCAGAGCAGTGACACCAATGTGGCAGAGGTTGAGGCAGATCTGCAGGTCTCAAGCAGGGCTGGATCCCCAGGGACACAGCAGGAAGGGAGTGTGGATCCAGGTGTGCAACTGGAAAAGGAGGATAAAGCAGAGTTGGGGCTGGGAGAAGAAATGGGGGCTGCTGCAGTGCACAGTGAAGGTCCTTCCTCAGCAGAAGCACCTGTGGGCAGCCCAGACTTGTGTGGGCTGCTCCCAGTTAAGTCTGAGGCACTGGAACTGGTGGAGGCAGATCTGCAGCTGTGTGGGGAGCTCAGCCCAGGAACACCCCAGGGAGGCAAGGGTGGAAGAGACATTCAGCTCCAAGAGGATGAGGAAGAGGATGGGGCACAGGAGCAAGGTGAGCATGGGCTACTACTCAAGCCAGTTCCTCATTCCAATGGAGTGACCTTGGGCCAGGGAGAGGGGGTTGGTGAAGGTTTACAACTACAGGAAAAGGGTGAAAGCCTGGACACTGTTGAGGACCAGAACAGTGGTGCCAATGTGCAGCTGATTGCAGAGCAGGGTGAGCTCAGAGTGACCCCAGGAGGGAGCACAGAGGCAGATCTGCAGCTCGGGGTTGAGGCTGGATCCCCAGGGACAGAGCAGGGAGGGAGTGTAGCTTCAGAGATACAGCCCCTGGATCAGGTTAATAAAGCAGAATTAGTGGAAGTGGAGACGCAGGATGCCCAGGAAGACATGCAGCTGTCGGAGAGTTTCAGCTCAGGAGTTCCATGGGGAGGAGAAATTGGAACAGATGTTCATCTCAAGGAGGAGGAGAATGGGGCACAGGGACAGGGTGAGTGTGAGCTGTCACATGAACCTGTGCTTGATCTGCAGGGATCAGGGGTCAGGCAGGGAGAGGAGGCTGCAGAAGACATGCAAGCACAAGGAGAGGCTGAAAGCCTGAACACCATTGAGGAACAGAGCAGTGGTGCCAATGAGCAGCAGCTGACTGCAGAGGAGGAAGAGCTCAGAGTGACCCCAGGAGGGAGCACAGAGGCAGATCTGCAGCCCTTGCGTGAGACTGACTCCCCAGGGACAGAGCAGGGAGAGAGTGTGGCTGCAGATGTGCATTCCCTGGATCAGGTGGATAAAACAGAGGTTTTGGAAATGAAGATGGAGGATGTCCAGGAAGATACAATGTTCCATGAGGGTCTCAGCCCAGGAGGCCCATGGGGAGGGCAATGTGGAACAAATGCTCATCCCGAGGAGGAGGAGCAGGATGAGGCACAAGGACAGGGTGAGTGTGACCTGTCACACAAACCTGTGCTTGATCTGCAGGGAGCAGGAGTTGGTCAGGGAGAGGGCACTGCGGCAGGTCTACAAGCAGGCAAAGAGGCTGAAAGTCTGGACATGCTGGAGGACCAGAGCACTGATGCCAATGTGCAGCTGATTGCAGGGAGGAATGAGCTCAAATCAGCCTCGGGAGAAAGCACAGAGGCAGATCTACAGCTCCTGTGTGTGACTGACTCCCAGGACACAGAGCAGGGAGGGAATGTGGTTCCAGATGTGCATCCCCTGGATCAGGTGGGTGAAGCAGAGTCAGTGGAAATGGAGGCAGAGGACTCCTGGAGAGACACTCAGCTGTGTGTGGGTGCCAGCCCAGAAACCCCCCAAGCAGAGGGGGATAGTTCAGTTGTGCAGCCCAGGGATGGGGCTGGGGACTGGGGACAGGGTGAGCATGGGCTGGGGCAGGAGCTTGTGCCTCACCCCTCTGCAGTGAGCATCAGGCAGAGAAGGGAGACTGATGCAGGTGTGCAGCCGTGGGATGAGATTGCAATGCTGGACACTGATGAGGACCAGAGCAGTGGTGCCAATGTGCAGCTGATTGCAGAGCAGGGTGAGCTCAGAGTGACCCAGGGAGGGAGCACAGAGGCAGATCTGCAGCTCATGGGTGAGGCTGGATCCCCAGGGACAGAGCAGGGAGGGAGTGTGGATTCAGAGGTGCAGCTCCTGGATCAGCTCAATAAAGCAGAGTTGGTGGAAGTGGAGGCAGAGGATGCTCAGGAAGACATGCAGCTGTCTGAGAGTCTCAACTCAGGAGTCCCATGGGGAGGAGAAATTGGAACAGATGGTCAGATTGAGGAGGAGGAGAATGGGGCACAAGGACAGGGTGAGTGTGAGCTGTCACATGAACCTGTGCTTGATCTGCAGGGATCAGGGGTCAGGCAGGGAGAGGGGGCTGCAGAAGACATGCAAGCACAAGGAGAGGCTGAAAGCCTGAACACCATTGAGGAACAGAGCAGTGGTGCCAATGAGCAGCAGCTGACTGCAGAGGAGGAAGAGCTCAGAGTGACCCCAGGAGGGAGCACAGAGGCAGATCTGCAGCCCTTGGGTGGGACAGACTCCCCAGGGACAGAGCAGGGAGAGAGTGTGGCTGCAGATGTGCATTTCCTGGATCAGGTGGATAAAATAGAGGTTTTGGAAATGAAGGTAGAGGATGTCCAGGAAGATACAACGTTCCATGAGCATCTCAGCCCAGGAGGCCCATGGGGAGGGCAATGTGGAACAAATGCTCATCCCGAGGAGGAGAAGGAGAAGGAGGAGCAGGATGGGGCACAAGGACAGGGTGAGTGTGACCTGTCACACAAACCTGTGCTTGATCTGCAGGGAGCAGGAGTCGGTCAGGGAGAGGGATCTGGGGCAGATCTACAAGCAGGCAAAGAGGCTGAAAGTCTGGACATGCTGGAGGACCAGAGCACTGATGCCAATGTGCAGCTGATTGCAGGGAGGAATGAGCTCAAATCAGCCTCGGGAGAAAGCACAGAGGCAGATCTGCAGCCCCTGAGTGTGACTGACTCCCAGGGCACAGAGCAGGGAGGGAATGTGGCTCCAGATGTGCATCCCCTGGATCAGGTGGGTGAAGCAGAGTCAGTGGAAATGGAGGCAGAGGACTCCTGGAGAGACACTCAGCTGTGTGTGGGTGCCAGCCCAGAAACCCCCCAAGCAGAGGAGGATAGTTCAGCTGTGCAGCCCAGGGATGGGGCTGGGGACTGGGGACAGGGTGAGCATGGGCTGGGGCAGGAGCTTGTGCCTCACCCCTCTGCAGTGAGCAGCAGGCAGAGAAGGGAGACTGATGCAGGTGTGCAGCCGTGGGATGAGATTGCAATGCTGGACACTGTTGGGGATCAGAGCAGTGGTGCCAATGTGCAGCTGATTGCAGAGCAGGGTGAGCTCAGAGTGACCCCGGGAGGGAGCACAGAGGCAGATCTGCAGCTCATGGGTGAGGCTGGATCCCCAGGGACAGAGCAGGGAGGGAGTGTGGATTCAGAGGTGCAGCTCCTGGATCAGGTGGCTAAAGCAGAATTAGTGGAAGTGGAGGCAGAGGATGCCCAGGAAGACATGCAGCTGTGTGAAGGTCTCAGCCCAGCGTCTCCATGGGGAGGGGAGGGTGGAACAGCCCTTCAGATGGAAGAGGTGGAGGAGGATGGGGGACAAGAGCAAGGTGAGCATGGGCTGCCACATGAGCCAGTGTCTAATCCTGAAGGTGTGACCTTGGGCCAGGAAGAGGGGGCTGGTGCTGGTCTACAGCCAGAGAAAGAGGCTGAAAGCCTGGACACTGTTGTGGACCAGAGCAGTGGTGCCAATGAACAGCTAATTGCAGAGGAGGAAGAGCTCAGAGTGACTCCGGGAGGGAGCACAGAGGCAGATCTGCAGCCCTTGGGTGAGACTGACTCCCCAGGGACAGAGCAGGGAGGGAGTGTGGATTCAGAGGTGCAGCTCCTGGATCAGGTCAATAAAGCAGAGTTAGTGGAAGTGGAGGGAGAGGATGCCCAGGCTGATCTGCTGCTGTGTGAGAGTCTCAGATCAGGAGCTCAACAGGGAGGAGAAATTGGAACAGATGTTCAGATTGAGGAGGAGGAGGAGGACAAGAAGGAGGATGGGGCACAAGGACAGGGTGAGTGTGAACTGTCACATGAGCCTGTCCTTCATCTGCAGAGATCAAGAGTTGGGCAGACAGTGGGGATTGGTGCTGGTGTGCAACTGTGGGAAGAGGCTGAAAGCCTGGACACTACTGAGGACCAGAGCAGTGATGCCAGTGTGCAGCTGCTTACAGAGGGGAATGAGCTCAAATCAGCCTCAGGAGAAAGCCTGGGATCTCAGAGGGTAGGGGAGGGTGGAACAGCCATTCAGATTGAGGAGGATGGGGCACAAGGACAGGGTGAGCATGCACTGCCACAGGAGTCTGTGCTTGATCCCCAGGGAGCAGGACACAGACAGGGAGAAGGGGTTGAGGCAGGACTACAACCACAGGAGGAGGCTGAAAGCCTGGACACACTGGAGGCCCAGAGCACTGATGCTGATGTGCAGCTGGAGCAGCAGGAGCCCAGATCAGGCTCAGGAGGGAGCAGGGAGGCAGATCTGACACCTCTGGGTGTAGCTGGGATGTGGGAAGGACAGCAGAGCCTGACTCCAGGTTCAGAGGGAGGTCTGACTGCAGCTCCCACTGCAGACCCATGGGAAGGAGCTGCTGCTGCACATGTGGTCCCTCCAGCTGAGGCTGCTTTGTGTCCTGAGCCTGTCACTGCTGCAGAGGGGCCTGGTCTGGAAACAAAACTGGGAGCATGCTTTGGTCCTGAGGGGCAGATCCTGGAGGACACCCAGGCACTGGAATCACTGCAGGCAGAGAGAGCTGCTGCAGAGGGGAAGCCTCTGGATGGAGCTCACAGTCTGGGAGTGGCACAGGGAGAGAGGCTGGAGGCAGGGGTGAGGAATGCAGGGAAAACTCAGGGTCTAGGATTAAACCAGGGCCATGATGATGCTGTGCCAGCATTGGCCTCCCTGGTCTCTGAGGTGCCACCACAAAGCAGCACCCTAAAGCTGGAAACAATGATGCAGGAGGATGTTCTCATTCCAGATGTGTGGCGGCTCTGTGCCCCGGGACAGGCAGCCCAAAGGGAGCTTCAGGAACAGGTTTCAGCACAGGGACATGAGGGGAGGCTTCCCACAACGGCCCCACAGCTGGACAGGGAGACACCACACGCGATGGAACCAGAGCATGCAGCTGCTGAACCTGCTGGGCCTCCGAAGCAAGAGGTGCCATCAGCATCAGCACTGCACACGACAGTGAGACCAGAAGGTGCTGGGAGTGAGCAGCTGGGGATGATCCTCAGAGATAACTCACTGGGGCAAAGGCAGCCCTTGGGAGAACAGAGAAAAGATGTCAGTGTTGGTCAACGAGAGAAGATGCAAGAGTTTGGTCAGAAAATGAGCCAGGAGGGTGAGCCTAGCCCAGCAGAGCCAGGGGCTGTGACTGCAGGTGGGGCAGGAGATGCCCAGAGGAGTTGTCCTAAAGCTGCCCAGGACCCAGACCACCTCTACAACGTGCTGTTTGTCGGGGACTCCCACGTGGGCAAAACGTCGTTCCTGTATCGCCTGCACGCCGACACCTTCAACCCTCACCTCAGTGCCACTGTGGGTAGGTCTCCTCCAGCCCCTCTCCAAGCCCTCCCTTGGATCACCACTGCAATTCCCTTTCCTCCACCCCACAAGCTGCTGGTGGTGACCACATGCCTGCCACAGCTCACGTCAAAAGTGTTGTACAACCTGTCCCCAGGGGCCAAGCTGAACCACCAACTCCCCACGCCTGGATGCTCATGGGCAGGAAATGCTGCTCCTCCTTGCCCTTCCCAGGGCACCAGTGACAGTGGCCCAGTGTTTTCCTCTCTGCTTTGCCTTTCAGCTCCATTCTCCTCTCTTCACCAACATGGTTTTATTCATCATGAGATTAGAGATCTTCCCAAAATCCAGAGGTTCACTTGGGAACCGACCCCTGGAGCTGCAGCCTCAGACCACCCTGCACTGTGTTCCTTCATCCATCCATCCTCTGTCACAGGGAAGAGCTCTACAGTATCAAAATATTCCCTTTTGTGTGTTCCAGGACTGGATTATCAGATCAAAAACCTCGTTGTGGATAACAAGCGCTTTGCTCTCCGCCTGTGGGACTCAGCTGGTCAGGAAAGGTGAGGAGCTGTGCTGCTTAAGGACACAACCTGGGGTTTTCTTTTTCCTGGTAGTTTAGGGGCAATGATTATTCTATTGCTAAGCAAAGGTGAGGTTGCTCAAGGAGGGACTCTGTACAGTATGTGATCTGATAAAACATAATAAAGGAAGTAATTAAGATAAAACTGGCACTCAGGCTGCTCCTATGGCCCCCACCATTGGGACAAAAGCCAAATCTGGGGTTTGTAGACCTGCATTCCCACCTTTTCCACTAGGATTTCACATCATTCCTAGTCAGAACCTTCTCAGACCACACTGGTGACCATCTAAACTGCCCGCAGGTACCGCAGCATGACCAAGCAGTTCTTCCGGAAGGCGGACGGGGTGGTGCTGATGTACGACATCACCTCCGAGTACTCCTTCTCCGACGTGCGCTACTGGCTCAGCTGCATCCAGGTGGGTGCGGTCCGATGTCTGGGAACTGCTGGGTGTGGCCACGCCCTTGGGAAAGGGTATTCTGCATCGCTTCGGTTAGAAAATAATTTTTCTTGGAGGATTTAAGTCAATTTTCACATTTTTTACCCTAACACATTTACACTGTTAGGGTAATGATCAACTCTTAAACAAAATCCAGTGCAGAGGAATGGAAAATATTGGAAGTGATTTGACAGTGCTTTTAGATCAAGAATAGTCCACTCTGAGTCCTGGGAAATGGGAGGTGATTCGAGGCTTATTAAAAACTTCTTGTGAGAGATTTCCAGTGGAGCACAAAGCCAGTGTTTAAAAATGCTGAAGCAAATTAGGTGTTTAAAAATGCTCAGTGCCTGTAAATCCCAGCCAGAGCATCTTCAGAGAGTTGCTGAAGTTGAGCACAAAGTGAATTTATTACAAGGGTAACTCACCCAGTGCTCTGCCCTGTTAATAGACATGGGCAGATGATTTAAGGGGGAAAAATAATTTCTTCAATGCTGTTGAATTTGTTTAAGTATCTAAAGTTTTGTTATCAGCCCAAATCCATGGGTATCAGTCATGGTGATCCAGGGGATGTGTAGACAGTGTGGCCAGCTGGGATTCAAGGAAGATTTTGAAGCTCTCCTGTTCTTCCCCTCTTTATCACTCAGGAAGCAGCAGAGGATGGAGTTGCTGTTCTGCTTCTTGGGAACAAAACCGACTGTGCTGCCCAGAGACAGGTGCCTATGAAGGAGGGGGAATGCTTGGCCAAGGTAGGTGGTGAAGCACAGCCACCCAAGGGTGGCAGGGACAGCTGAGGATGGACACCACCAGCCTGAGGATGTGAAGAAAGGGGAAAGCCCTTAATTTAACCCTCATCCATCAGCAGTCAGCCAAGTGCTCTCTGAACCCACTTCTCACCCTTCCCTGCCTTGCTTTTTTCCCTTTGCCACTTTAATTTTGCCTCAGCACCATCCCAGGAAATTGGTTTATGGAACTGGATTTATAAGTTAAAACATTTTCAGCTCTGCTTATCTTTGCTGTGAAGTGTTGAGTATCTTCCCAGCATCATAAAAAAAATAAACCCACTGAGCACTGTCCTGGTTTAAAGATACTGAAATGATCAAACTTTGATTAATCTTTTCAAATAGAGATGGCTAATAAAAAGTAGGTGAGGAGAATGAGAAGAGTCTCACCTTTACTGAATTAATTACAAACTTCATGGGATTTGGGCCAGAATTCATTGTCAGTTTTACAAATGGAGATGAGGGATAGATGCTTCTTTTCCCAAACTGGTCATTGTCAGGCACAAAAGAGCTGGGAAAATCTAGTTATGTCTCTCTCTGTGTTTGCTTCCATAACCAGAGGGCATCACAAATTCTTCAGTCTGCAGTGTCAGCCTTTTCCTTGGTATTAAAAGTTGGTGTTGTAGCAACCAGAAAAACTCGATTTCACCCTCGTGTTCCAGTAAATAAGTTATTGAGTTGTTTCCTTGATTCCCTCCTGTCTCCCCTTGACTCTGACTGTCCCATAGCTATTTGTTACTACATTAAGCTATTCCAGTGCAAAAACATTACATTTCTATCTGGGGTCTGTGTCTTCCAGGAGCATCAGCTCATGTTTTACGAGTGCAGTGCTGCCTCAGGCCACAACGTCTTCGAGTCCATGGTCAGCTTCATCAGGTGAGACGTGTGCTTGGATTTTTCCAGCTGTCTTCAATTTAATGGGCTCCCTCCCTGCTTCCTTAACTCTAAATACTGGGATGTCACTGTCACTCCACGTGCCCAAATGTCAGGGAAAACTCAGGGCAGCATGTGCTGAGATGAGCACTTACCACTGCCCTAACTTGTCTCTCGAACCATCAGCATTGCAAGATTAATAAAATCCTTTTTGGGATGCTGCTGATTTCCCCCTGGTTTGACTGAAAAAAATTCTGCCTGTGATTTGATTTAGGCTGGAATTTTTAGCAGCATCCACATGGATCACATGGAACTGGAAGGATCCTGATTCCTTTCAGCTGTGCTGAGCCTCCTGTATCAAGGCTTGGCAAGACAAACAGCACAGCAATACAAAATATGGGGGAAATACCTGGATAATTTGCTTCCTTTTCTCCTAGGCTGCTCAAAGGTCGTGAAGATGAATTGAAAAATAAAGCAGAAGAGGTACCAAAGGCACCCCAGAAGAAAAAGGGCTGCTGCTGGTGATGGACAGATCCTCCCCCACTGATCTGAAACTGCAGCAACAGCTAGAAATGCACAAAAACAGCTCTTGGAAACCTTCTCTGCTCCCCTTTACCTTGCCTGATCTTCCTTGGATGCTGAGAGCAAAACTTGCTGTGGGGAACCCCCTGCCATTCCCCCAGCCCTCCAAAATACCTCTTGGGGAACTTTACCACTTTCTTTTAGAGACCAAAAACAGGCCAAGGAGAGAGGTAGAAAAGGAACCCTGCAGGGTCTGAGATGCTGGAACAACACTGGAAGCAGCAGGGAGTAAACCCAAGCTTTGGGATAGAAGAAATGAGAACCTGGAGCTGCCCAAGTGTATAAAACAAGGGAGTTTAGTGCTGTTGGTGCTCTGGGCTGTGAGGACTTCTGCTCTGGCTTTGCAATCTGATTGGGTTTGATCAGGAACAACGAGATATTCAATATATCCTAAATGCACTTAAGTCTTTCCAATTAGGAAAGGTAAAGCTAATTTTTCCCTTTCCTCGTTTATCCTGCCAGTGAGCAGTGATGGGGCTTGATGGAAGCTACTGAATATTTTGCTCAAAATAAATTCAAAAGCCCCAAGAGCACATCCAGGATAATAAGAGGAGAAATGCTTGTAAGAGTTTTTTTCATTTTGTTGCCCCTAGAGCAGATTTCTGAACTATTGCGACAAATCTCAGGCTGGGCAGTAAAGAACTGCTGCATCCTGCCCTTCTGCTCTTTGTGAAGTACTGAATTGGTTTGAAATCCAGCTTGAAAAATCTAAATAAGCACATCACAATTTCAAGGGTTTTTTTGGTTTTGTTTTTTTTTTACAGCTTCACAGAATTGTATTTTTTTCTGCAAAAAGTGATACAGACTAAATAAATCAGAATACAAGTGCTATATTTTAGTTTATTTATATGTTCTGTGTAAATTTCCAGCAGTTCAACAGGTGTATTTAAAGACTGTGCTTACGTGCAGATTTTGGGGAAATAATCCTGCCCAGTTGGGTTTGCTTTTTGTTGCCATTATTGTTTATATGTACACAATGGCAAAGCATAATAGCAGCCAGTTTGTGCTTTAGAAAAATAAAGTGACACCAGGAGTTGGGTTTCTAGTAACACTGTATATTTTCATAGATAATTATATATATTTCATATATATCAGCTTCATATATACCAGTCAGAGTCCAACTTTGCAGTGACTCCAGAATTTCTGAGTCTTTTAGGGATGATTTATTTCCCCTGCACACCCCAATTTATCACTCCAGTACCTCTGTACCCTAAGTCACTATCCCCTGTATCTCCCCTCAACCTGCCTCAAGTAATTTTCCTTTGGCCCATAATTAAAACACCTTATTTTCTCAATGCCATATATCTAGTGCTCCCATTCCCTGTCCATCTCTCTTCACCATACTTCTTTACACAATATTTTTAGTGATGGAGCAGCTCCTCAGGAGGGGTTTAAGTGGCTCAGCTCAGAGCTGTGCCTGGGATATCTAGAATCACTTTTTCTTATTGTTCTTAATATTCTCTTGGCTAGTTCTTCTTTTATTTTAAAATAATATAAATCCACGAGTTCTTTGCAAGTTTTATCCATAATAAGAGAAGCACCTGATCAACCCAAAAAGCTTCTTTTTTCTGGGTCTGTAACACTTCCCCACACAAAGCCACCCATGAGATCGGCTTTTCCCATCGCCTAAATGTACTGGGATTGCATTGGAAGGTGCTGCTTGGCAGAGTGGCAGCAGGATTGTGCAGGGAAAGGTTTTATTTGATCCCAAAATGAAGAGCTGAGGCCGTGGAGGCTGGATTTTCCCATTAGATGGCAGCAGCTGCAGCAATTCCTCTCCACTGCAATATTGCTGCTGCAGGGAAGCACCAGGGAACTCAAATGGGGCCCAAAGTGGGAGCTGAAAAATAAAAGAACAGCAGGCAGAAATAAATACCTGTCTTATTCCCTGTAAATCATCTCTAGAAAAACGATGGCACTCGTGCCAAAGCATGAGTTGCTCCACTCCAAACCTCCCCACCAAACTTGGAAATTAATCTTTCATTGCCAGGCTGGGACAAACACCAGGAAGGCAATAAATCACATTGGAAAACATGGGCAGAGTGTTGCACTTGAAAACATCTTTCACCTTTAATAATTCACATCCCAGCAAACATTCCTGCTCTGGGATCAAAGGCATCACTCCTTTGCAAGCCATTAAACTGCCTGCACAAGTATTTGGAGGAGGATCAAGGCCTGGGATATTAATAGCAAGAGGGAAATGCATATTTGTTTGGACCACAGAATTTTTATTTTAAATCAGGTGGTTTCCTTTTAAGCTGTTTGTAATTCCTCAAGGCACTCCACAAGAATTAGAGGAGCTGCCTCAGCCAAGCCAAGACTGGGAAGATCTCGGCCACCAGCCCAAAGTCAGCAGGCGTTTACCACCGTCCTGCTTGGATGAATCCACCTTGGAGGCTGAGAACCAACATGAGCTTCTGACAAGTCAGAACAAATCTTCAACCACAGCTTTCAGTGCCCCAGCCATGGGATTTGGGTCTTGCCCAGAAGTGTGCCCCAGCATTTCACCCCATTCCCCTGAAAAGGCAGTAGGATCAGGATGAGGAGACAATCCCACTCCCTGGGCTGGGATTGACAGGGCAGGAAATCCAAACCTGAGAGGAGGAAGTCCTTTTTCTGGCAACGTTTAATTTAGCTGCAGAACTCAGCGCTGCAGGAAGTTGTTGAAGCCAAGAACTTAAACAAGGTTGAAACTTAAACAAGGCTGCTCTAAAGGGACCTGGTCTAGTGGAATGAGATGATCTTTAAGGTCCTTCCAACACAAACCATACCAGGATTCTGTGCAAATGGATTGGAGAGATACTGAAAGCACCCATCACACCCACCATGAAGAGCTGACTGAAAATACATTTAATTGTAATTAAGGACTGAAGCTCATGTCTGAGAGTAGGGTGAGGCTGAGACCCCTCGTTCCTGAATTCTCCCAAGCTTTTCATGCTAGGGGTGGTTCCAGGGACCTCCTCCTGCTCCATCTCCAGCCCTTTACTCCTCAAAGCCTTTCCCACAGTTTTTAGGGCTTTCCCACATTTTTTTAGGGGGCGTTAACTGTGTGCTCAGTGTGTGTGACTTGAGCTGCTGGAATGAGCATCCATGTCCCCCATGGGGCTGGGGTAAGTGTGGTTCACAGGGGCACTTTGTGGGTCTTGCAGGGGGTGCAGGAGGGTCTGTGGGGTGATACTGGGGACTAATGGGGGGCTAGGGAGAGGTGTTATGGATGCTGTGGGATGTGGCTGTGAAAGATTTTGGGGGTTCTGGGCGTTCTTCAGTGTGCTGTGGGCTCAGGCAGGTGCTGAGGGTTAATGTGGGTACTGTGCGGGGTGTCTTAGGGTGCTGGTGGGCATGTGGGGACTCAGGTGTTTCTTGCGGGGATCAGGAGGCTGCTGGGGTTTGTGGCCTCAGGTAAGGTGTCTGTGTGTAATGATGGGGTCAGGCAGGTGCTGGGGTGCTCTCAAGGTGTTTATGGGCTGAGATGGGTGTTGGGGAGTCCCCATGTTGGGGGCTGAAATGTGTGCGAGGATTCTGTGTGAAATATGTGGGGGTCCCAATGGATGTCTGGGGCACTGGTGGGTCCCGGGGGTTGTTGGAAATGCCAGGACAGTGTTGGGAGGTCCCAGCGGTGTTTGGGACAGTGGAGGACTGGGTTTTGGGGGCTTCTGGGGGTGTTGAGGCCTTGGGCCAAGCAGGGTGCTCGGAGTGCCGGGCGGTGTTGGGGCCAGGCCAGGCCGGGTGTTTGGGGCCCTGCACGGTGCGGGGGTCTCGGGCAGTGCTGAGGGCCCTCGATGTTGGGGTACCCGGGCGGCACTGGGGTTCCCCAGGCGGTGCAGGGGTCCCGGTTCGGGCTGGGCCGGGCCGGGCCGTGCCGGGTATTGAAGGCCCGGGGCGGTGCGGCGGTCCCGGTCCGGGCCGTGCCGGGTATTGAAGGCCCGGGGCGGTGTGGCGGTCCCGGTCCGGGCCGTGCCGTGCCGGAAGCCGGAAGGCAGCCCGGGCCCGCCCCGCCGCGGGAGGAGCCGCAGCCGTGCCGGAGGAGAGCGGGGCGGGCGGGGCCGCAGCCGGAGCGGGAGGAGCCGCCGGGCGGGACGGAGCGGGGTGAGGCCGCGGGCCGGGCGGGGGTCGCGGGGGGCCCGGGGAGCCGGAGCGCTGTCCTCACCGCCGGCTCGGCCTGCACGGCTCCTCGGCGTGTGGCGGCCGGAGTCGGGGGTGGGGGCCGGGAGCGTCCTGCTGCAGTTTATTGATTTATTTTTTAAATAACCCCCGGCTGGGGCTCCGCTGCCTCAGAGGAAGGCGGGCGAGGCCGCGGCGCTGTGGGTCACTCCGGAGGGGTTTCAGCAAGGCTGGGAGCTGAGCCCCGGGCAGGGCGAGCGAGGCGGCATCAAGGGTGTTAAAGCAGATGGGAACGTATTTTTATATCTATATCTACATATATGTACATCATTGTGGGTTCACCAGCAAGGCCAGCAAGCTTTCCCTTTTAAAGACTCCTCCAGCAGCGCTTCTGTCTAAATATTTACCTTCTGAAGCCTTGGACTAAGCAGCCTGGGGTCTGTGGGCAGAACGGGGCGCTTGGGTGCAAACCTACAAGCCAAGTGTCATCACTGTTTCTGTCTGTGGAGAGAGCTGCTGATTCCTCCCAGGGCGGTGGAGTTCATGAAAAAACAGAATAACATATGGGTTCCTCGTTTAAAGGCCTCTCTCTAAGGGGTTTGCAAGGGATGAGCCCTGCTCAGTGTGTGTGGTGGCAAAGAGGGTACAGTAGCCTGTTGTTATTGTTTTGTCGGCTGTATTGTGGGGATAGGAAGGGAAATAATGGGTTGTTTTTTGTTTTTTAAGGCCTCATCTGTTCTCCCAACAATGTGGGAGCATAATGCCTCATTTCCTAGCTGGAGGATTGAGTTACTCTTGAATTCGTTAAGGAACTGGATTGGGTTTTTAGCGTCTGTGATTTACAGGGGTTTGTCTACCAAGGTGTTTCCTCCAAGTGGAATGTAAATGTAGAAGGGTGGAAGCTGGGATATATCTCAGTGTTATATCTTAGTAGGATTCCTCTGTTGTTTGGAAAAGGGGAAACCACCGTGTTTGACAGCATTTCTGTGGGGATGTTTGTTGTAAGTGGTTCCAGGCAGATCCTGCAAGCAGGAGAAGCTTTGCTGAATCTGCTGGAATTCTGCAGGGGACAGCTTCCCAGGGGAAAGCTTTGGTACCTGGGAGCCAGAGGACACTGGATAATCTTTCAGACCACTGAGCACACCAGTTACAGTGTCCAGGCAACTAGAGTAACCAGAAAAGCCAGAGGGGGAAAAAAAAGACATTTAATATCCTGCAGATGTGCTGGCTCTTGCTTGTTCCATGAATCAGGGTATTGCATGAATGAAAGAGTTAGTAAAGCAATGGCTTCTTTTTATTGTCACGTGCATGGCAGGTGCTTTACAGATGAGAAGAAAAAGTCCCTGCCTTGGAGAGCTTGATATGAGATATTATTGATCCAACCTGTTTTGGTTGCCCATGGGGCTGCTCAGGTGGCAAGATCTGGGACAAATATTTGCATGGAACGCAAGGAATGTCAGTAGAAGAGGGCCAGGAGCTAATTAAGCTGGCAATGTAGTGCAGCGTGTTCTCGTTGCACACTTAAGGTTGAGTTTTAATTTGGCATTTTTACCTTTTTGGTGTTTCTGTGGCTGCAGCTAGAAATCTGACACTAATGTTAATATAACATCTGACATTAACTGCTGGAGTTGAATGCTTAGGCAGCTGCTGACCAAACAAATCAGGGTTATTTGTCAGCCAGATAATTTTCCTGATCTGATTCTCCATGTGACCACATAAACAAGTGTGCAAGGGCACAGCAGGAAGCTGATCTTGGGGAGAGAGGGGCAATCCCTGAACCTGATAGTCCTGTAAAAAGTGGGGTTTTTTTGAAACTACACCCCAGTGTTGCATGAAAAGAAACATTAATATTGCTATTGCTTGAATTGCGGCTTGTAGGAGGCTGTTGTTTAGGGAGAGAGCTGTTGGCCAGTTCTTTAAAGGCGAATCAGAATTCAAATCTGAACTTTATCTTTGTCTCTTGCTCTCCATACATCCATTTGTGGCTGATTTGTGCTGTGGGAGCAGCCAGAACAAATGACAGCTGAGCAAATCTAAGGTTAGGTGTCCTGTTACTCCAGGCTTGTCAGTGTGTGCTCAGGTGAGCAGAGCAGGTCTGTGCTTTCCCAGGCAGGCTGTGCTGGGAGCTGTGTGCAGAGCCCCGTGAATAGTTGCAGTTCTCACAGTGCAGTGACAGAATTTGTGGAGCAGAGTGGTGAATTGGGTGAGGTGGATTCATGAGTTGGTTCCTAAGGCCTGGAAACTGTGGAGCAAAATGGGGACAGGAGCCTGATATGCATTTCCAGCTGTGATTATCCATCGTGCTTCTTGTGTTTTCACGTGATGGTCCTCGGGCTGTGCTTTCAGGGCAGAGCATTGCCAAACTCTCTCCCAGCTAGCCCAGTTTGATCAGGTTACTGTTACCCCTCTCAGAAACAAGAGGCAAAGCAAAACTTTACAGATTCTGCCTTTCCTTCAGGCAGTGCCAGGGTTTTTCCCAGGCAAAATGTCTCTTTAACAATGTAATTCTCAGGTTGGCAGCTTTTACCTTGTCCAGCAATTTCTTTACATCTTTTCTTGAACCCATCAGCTGCTCTCACAGAGGCCTTTGTGGCAGAGCAGGAATGGTAGAGGAATACTTTTTTTTTTTTTTGGCAATTTAGTGTTGATCTCTCATAGGTGTGTTCTTATAGGTGAGAAATAATTTGCTGTCCAATGCCATTTTGTATCCCAGCACAGTGCAGTTCTTGCTGGGACATTTAGTTCTGTGGCATCTCTGACCTGCAGGCAAACTTGGAGAGGAAGGTGGGGGCTTTGTTGCCTGAAGAGCAGCTGCTCTCACATTGCTGTTACTCAATAATCAGTTGGCCTGGACATTAGGTTGCGAAAATTTAAACCAATTGTAAACTGCTGAACTTTGCCCCACACATTCTGCTTGTTTCTGTGTCCTGTCCCTATTGCTGACGGGGGATTTAATGAAAACAAATCTGGGTTAAAATAAGCGACTGAAATTATAGCGCGGGAGGGCTTAGCCGGGCTGCTGCGTGTGATGATCAGCTTTGTATTGTTGGCTTTTGTACTTGGTGAGCAATCGCTTTATGGGACGGATTCATTTGGACTAGATGAATAAATGGAGTTTCATTGATTTCTGGGAAGCTTTGTTCATTTACATAAGCTGCGAATCTCAGCCGGTTCTGCTCTTGTCAGGAAATTTCACGGCTTCTTTGAGTCGGCGGGAGATCCTGAACCAGCAGAGACTGTTAGGAGTGCAGCTAAATGTTGTGCTGTTGGCTGGGAGCAGGTTTGCTCCAGAGGAGCTTTCCTTCTTTCTCGGGCACTGCCACATTCCTGGGATTGCTGTGCACACACTGGTGTTGATTCCTGTTATCACACCGATCTCTCCACAGGGATTTCTCCTCAGAGGCCATGGAGCTTTCGGCCAACGAGCTCAGCATCTATGACAAGCTCTCCGAGACCATTGATCTGGTGAGGCAGACTGGCCACCAGTGTGGCATGTCAGAAAAAGCCATTGAGAAGTTCATCAAGCAGCTCTTGGAAAGAAACGAACCCCAGAGGGGCCCTCCACGATACCCTGTCTTAGTGGCTCTCTACAAGGTAAGATGACTTCTGTGCATGAACACAACTTTTTGAGGATCAGGGCTCTCCTTTGCACCTGAGCTTTTTATTTCCCATTGCATCTTCCTGATGACTTTTGTGAGGTCTTTATTTAAAAAGCTGTGAAGTGTAGCTTCCTTCCTTCATGCCATGAGCTGCTTTGAGAACGGGATACAGCTGACCAAGATTTGAAATTGCACATGTGCTCTAACTTTACCATGTCAACACCTTCCTCTCCCTTAAATTATTAAAAAATGAGATTTGGATTGATTTTTCAGACTAAGATTCCTTGTGTTGGCATCCTGAGTGGAAATGTGAGGAAGGAAAAGATTCTTGAAGTTCAGGGTTGAATAATGAGTGAGCATGGCTCTGTTTCTGACTCTGCCACAAATTTCTACATGTCTTTATTCTCCTAGTCTATGAAATAAACCTATTATCATCATGCTTGATGGTAGAAAAATGTTTTCAAAGCCTTAATTAAAAGATTGTGTAAAATGTTTTGCAAAGTGGGTGAAAGAATGCTATTGTTAGATAGGTTGGAGATCATACAATCCCGAACTGGTTTGGGTTGGAAGAGACCTTAAAGATCATCCAGTTCCAAGTCCCTGCCATGGGCAGGACACCTTCCACTAGACCAGATGTTTGCTACAAGGCTGAAAAGCTTCCTACTGACATAATATTCCCTAATACTTTAGTGTCATCTTTACAAAACCATTGCAGTGGGTTTTATTTGGAAAAAAATTCAGGCTCTCTTCCTCATGTCCTATAAAAAGCTGTAAAATGAGGCAGGAGAACAGGAAACTGCAAATTTGAACTTTCAGCTTCTGTTCTTGTTTTTGCTGTTGATTCAGTTTGACTTTGGCCAGGGGGAGAAATGCGTCATGTCATCTCTTTAAGGCTTATTTGGGATTCTGGTATGGAGGAGGGAGCTGGTGCCAACTCTGCCAAAGGATTTTGAGGCTTGATGGATGTTTGCAAAAGCCACAGGGTTTTCCTTGTGTAAGAGGCATGGCAGGAGTGCAGGCTTTTATTTGATTAGGTGGGGAGGAAAAGGAACTATCTGTAGATAATCCTCATTGATCTCATGCTGGATTATTTGCAGTGCTAAAATACAGGAACAGAGTTGTTTGTGTGGCTTGGGTTTGAAGGCTGCTTAATTTCATCCTTGGACAGCCTTAATAATAAAACTGGGTGACAACTCTGTGTACATAAATAGCATTGCAGCTGAACGAGGAGACACAGCAAAAATAAGAGCGGTGCACAGCCACAGCCCTTTGATACCAGAAGGTGTGTCCCGGTGTGAGGACACCTCAGCTGCCTGCAGTGTGATTAACTCCATGCCTGTTTTCCCTCGCAGGGCCTGCTCACCCTGGGCTTGGTGTTGCTGACTGTTTACCTGGTGATCCAGCCCTACAACCCTCTGCCACCCGAAGCGCCGCTCTCCAGAGCCCAGGCCTGGGGCTCCCTCGTCGGGCACATCCGCCTGCTGTCCCTGCCCATTGCCAAGAAGTACATGCTGGAGAGTAAGGAAATTATTTCCCTGCTGTAACATAAGCCTAGCAAGAAATGCCGACTTAAATACCAGCCACGCGAGTCGCTCGAGCGTCTCCAGGGCACCACATAACAAATGTGTTGCTGGCTTGGCATCATGGCTTTCTCTTTTCGCTGTACTTAAAAATAGCAGCCTGAATTCTAGCTTCATTGGGGCTGAAGCATATTTTATCTCTAACTTGATAATTTTGTTCTTGCACATTCCCTTTTCCTGGCTTTTAACACCTCGGGTTTTTCTTCCACAAGAGTTCCCTTTCCTCTAGAAATCTTTGCACCTCTGAGAACCAGAACTGAGATAGCTCTGCTGGCGAAATGTCACCTTTTCTTATTTTTTCTGAGTAAGGCAAAACCAGTTACTCAACCAAATCTTGATATCTGTGAGCAAAGTGTAAAAACTTCAACTTGTGGCCTGGTTTAAGGAAAAGTAGTTTTTGCCAAGTGGCATATTGGGAAAGGCCTGGTGGATTGAGTACTGTCGTGTTTACGTGACATTAAGGGCAGTGTTTGTGTCTGTGTGTGTGTGAGGAAGTCAGATAAGGGCTCCCTATGAGGTGATTCCATCACGGGAGAGGAACAATATAGATTTTCCTAGAATGGCATCATAGAAATGGAAAGATTTGGCTGTTTCTCATTCTTGGTTAATCATTTCCACTGACTTAGACTGGCAGGTGGGTGCAAGCCTGGGCTCTGCCTCTGCTCGAACACAAAGACTGTCAGTGATGATAAAGCTGTGAATTATTTTGAGCAGGGATGTGGCACGATGCTGATGGTCTGTCGGCTCACTGTAAAAACAAACTCCTGTAGCCTTGCCCTCAACAGGTTTATATTTAGCTTGGGCACCTCATTGTGTTGAAGTTGTCTGTGTTAGCTCTGACCTTCCTGCCAGAGCTAAAAAGGGCTCCCTGAAATGCCAGCACCATTCTGCATTCTCTCCCTCCCCCTTTTCCGATGACGCTGGTGTGGGATTTCTGTTGACTGCAATTTGTATGGGTGGGACAGGGCATCCCCCATTGTTCCTTTTCTTCCTTATACATTGGGATCTCTCTGGGAGTGAAAAACAGAGGTGAGGACATGGCTCTGATAAGCACTTGACATTAGGAGCCTGCTTATCTACTGCATTCAAGCTTTTCCACGGGTGAGCACCCCCCTGCTCCTGTACTGAGATGGAATCCTGTGGGAATTTTGATGCTCATTTCACTTTTCACAGGGGCCAGGAGTGACAGGACAAGAGGGAATGGCTTAAAGTTGAAGGAGGGCAGGTTGGATGTTAGGCAGAAATTCTTTCCTGTGAGGGTGGGGAGGCCCTGGCACAGGGTGCCCAGAGAAGCTGTGGCTGCTCAATCCCTGGAAGTGTCCAAGGCCAGGCTCGACAGGGCTTGGAGCACCCTGGGATGGTGGAAGGTGTTCCTGCCCATGGCAGGAGGTGGAACAGGATGATCTTTAAGGTCCCTTCCTACCCAAACCAGTCTGGGAATCTGTTGTATTTGTTCAGTCAGATTTTGTCCAGAGTGTTGATGGGTTCTTCCTTCAGATACCACAGACTCCTTTGGATAAGAGGAGCCCAGGGAGGCTCCTTGGACAGCAAAAGGTTTGTAGGACAAGGGCTGCCTAAAACCATGAGCATCTTCTTGT
Organism: Lichenostomus cassidix; assembly: GCF_008360975.1. Taxonomy (NCBI): domain Eukaryota; kingdom Metazoa; phylum Chordata; class Aves; order Passeriformes; family Meliphagidae; genus Lichenostomus; species Lichenostomus cassidix. Next base: position 2,124,254 of record NC_139506.1, read on the forward strand.
GAAGACAAATAAGAGCAGGAGCAGTTCTAGCCTACCTTTCTTTGGAAAAACCAGCTGAATGATGAGGAGATGGGGAAACAGCCACAGGAACAGGGGAAAAGGGAAGGATGGAGAGGAAGAATGTGGTGTTGTTACTTAAATGCACATAAAATCCCTTATGCCTCTGTGAGTCCTGTAAGTCTTCGGAAGTGATGAGCAACAGGGTGGGCAGCAGTCCAGTTCTGGGGAAAGGAGGAGTGGTCCTGAGGGGATGAGGCAGTTCCCACTCTGGTTTTCCACAGTATTAGGTTGTGGTGGAAGCCTCAGCATGTCCCAATTAACAGATTGACTAGGGCTGGCTGGAGTGACTTTGATCCTGCCTCGGCAAAAGGAACTGGACAAGACCCTGGCTATTTGAAAGGGAGAGTGCAGCACCCAGTCTGAACCTTGGCAGGGTTCCTGTGGGAATCCCTCATGTCCTGGCTTCCCAGCAGGCAGCTGCGGCCACCAGCGCTGTCCCAGTGACACTGGTGTCACCATCACAGCTTGCTGCTGAGAGGACACTAGTGAAGCCATCCAGCAGGGATCTGGAAGAGGGAGTTCCATGCTGTGGGGCTAAGTGGTCTCCCAAGCTCTTTCAGCTTGTGTGTTGCTGCCCTGTGTGTTGTATTATTTTGCCCCTTATTTTGGCCTTGTGATCTGCTGGAGAGAAGGGGTGAAGCTGTATCTTGTGTCCTGTTTGTTGCTGAGAGTGTAAGTCCAGGAGGTCCTGCAGGCAGGTCTGGTGTTCTCTGGTCACAGAATCCCAGAATAGTTCGCGTTGGAAAGGACCTCTGCAGGTCACTCAGTCCAACCCTGCTGCCCAGGCAGAGTCACCTGGAACAGGTGGGCTTGGAATGTGTCTGGAGGGACAGAAGTGCAGCTGTTCCAGTGCTCTGCCACCCTCCATGGAAAGAAGGTCTTCCTCGTGTTGAGGTGGAACTTCTTGTGTTTTAGCTAATGGCCACTGCTCCTTGTCCTGTTGCTGGGCACCCCTGAAAAGTCTGACACCATCCTCTTGGCATCCCTTGGAGATATTTTTATGCATTAATGAGATCCCCTCTCAGTCTTCTCTCTCCAGAAAGGAGGTTTGCACTGCGCCTGAACAGCAAAGAAAACCACTAATGAAGGGACTCGACGTACAGACTCCTCTTCCTTTCCCTGTGTAGATCCTGGTAGATGAAAATACTGAGGGGGCTGAGGATGGAGCTTGGATCTTTCTGTGCTTGGGCACCAGTTCAAAGCCAGCTCGGGCTGTTCCTGTTGGAAGCCACCTGTTGTCAGCTGGAGGCTGCTGTGGCCCACCGGCAGTGCTGGCAGACATTGCTGCAGTGCGGACACAGCCCAGCCCGGCATGGGAGCACGGGTGGTCTGGCTCCTTCCTCCGTGCCTGGGCAGGCAGGGGCAGCCTGGGCTGTGCTGTCCCTCCTGAGCTTTGGGGCAGCTTTCCTGTGTCCGGCGTTGAGGTAGGAGCCTGGCCCCTGGGAGGTGTGGGCTGAACAGCCAGGTTTGTGTTGCAGAACAAGGGCAGCTCAGTTGCTGGGTTTTCCCCAAGAGCCAAGAGCTCCAGTCAGAGTGGAGGTGAGGCTTTGGGAGCAGCAGGGGTGCAGGATGTGCTCCCCTCTCCCTGCTGCTCGTGGTGACCTGCCCTCCATCCTTGTCCCTTCCATCCAAGAGCTGTGCTGTGGGTGACAAGGGCTGCCTGTCTGTCAGTGGCTGTAGGTGGACCTTTGAGCAGCCGAGGTGAGGAGCAGCATCCACAAAGCTCTCTTGCATTGTTTGTAGGATTGAGTCCAAAGTAAATTTCCTTTTTGCCTGTCTCCGTGCTCTCTTGCTTGCTGACTTTCTCCCCCGGATCAATTCCCATATCAAACCTAATGTTCCCACCCTTTGTTCCTTGATAGCTGACTCTTAGACCCTTGGCTTTGGCGTCCATGCCTCTCTTCCAGCTGTTTTCCCAGGGCAAGGTCCCTGTGGTTGGGGAAAAGGTCTGTGGAAATGTGGTTTGCATTTGCTCTTCCTGAGCTGGTGTTGTGCAGAGCTTGTGAAAGCCCCGCTGCTGGGTCACGTTGGCTGCTCCAGGCCTGTGGCTCTTGGCACATCAGCCCTTCATTTACAGCCCCAGAGAGGCAGTGGGCTGTCAGACCTCTGGGTCTACCTGCTGGAAGGAACACATTGTATTTTGATGGGCACAGAGGTTAACTCAAGGCTATCTGATGCTATTCCAGGGAAGAAGTAGGACCTGTGCATCCTGGATTCATTTCTGATGTAGGCTGGGATGGACAAGTAATTTCCTCTGTGTTTCAGTTCTCTGGTGCAAAATAGGGGTATGAGGTTCTTCTCCCCTACCAGAATTAGGGGGTAATACATGAGCTCTCAAAGTCTGCAGTAAAGCCAAATGAAAAGGGGTTTTCTATTCTTTTAACAGAAATTTTAAAACTTCAGTGGTGGTCACTCCACCTGACTTTTCTTCCCTTCACAACTGTGTCATTCCTATAGCTTTTTCAATATCTAAATAAGATTTTTTATGTCAGCTGGTTAGTAACTGCTCCACAGCCACGCAGTGATGTGATGAGCAGAGCATTATGCTGCTCTCGCCTTGTGTGTCTTCCCCTGATAAGTTCAGTCCTTGCAGCTCTGAAACCTCAGCAGGGCAAGTCTGTCAGTGGGGAACAAGCCATGGTCCAACAACATGACAATTTGCACATTGTACTGGTAGCAGGGGGTTGTAATGACCTCGAGGAAAATCCAGCTTTGCTTTATAATAACGACACTTGGTCCTGGCCACACTCATCATGCACAGCCCAAAATCAGCTGGGTCAGTAACTGCTCAGCACACCTGAAATCAGACAAAAGCACACATGGCTCTCAGTGCTGGAAAAGAGATCCTGTTCAAGTTACCCCCAGCTTGGAGAAGAAGTGTTAAATACCCCTTTTTGCCTACACCAGTAGGGCTGAAATCATGTTTATGGGTTTATATGTAATTATTGTAGAGAAAGGAGCCCAGCTGGAGGAGCAGTGTTTAGCAACACCTTGTAAATGGCCTGTCACTGTGTTACTAAAGCCTGCTGAGTGCCAGAGCTATTTGTGGGGACGGGTCACAGCAGGCTGGGTTACTGGGGGAGGACAGCAGCTGGTTACTGGGAGAGGGCAGCAGCCTCTGCCTCTTGGCTGGCCCACCTTGGGTTTAGCTGGAGGCTTGCCTTGGCACTTGGCCAGCTCCTGTCCTCTCTCTGATCTTAACCCTTTGCAGGCAAAACATTTTCCCCTCTGCTTCTCTCACTCCAGCCTTGGCTTGTGTTTATCCTTGGCACAGCTCTGTGCAGTAGGGGAGCATCCAGTAGGCCTGCTTTGCACGAGGATTTGCAGCTTCCTCAGAGCAGCGTGGGCACCCAGGCATTCATCCAGCCTTTCCCCATGGGCTGAGCACCCAGGCATTCATCCAGCCTTCCCCATGGGCTGAGCACCCAGGCATTCATGCAGCCTTTCCCCATGGGCTGAGCACCCTGGTATTCATGCAGCCTTTCCCTGTGGGCTTTGCAGCCCATGCTGTGTCTGACCCGTGGGTCTCAGGGATTCATGAGCCCAAGGAGCATGTGCCTGCTCTGAATGAAGGGTTTCACAATAAGGCTGCTTGGGAGGTAAGGCAGGATCTGGTTTCTAACTTGTTGCCTCTTCCCTTGCTCTCAAAGGATGTTACTTTTTTTTTCTCCTAAGCAAAGCTGAGCTGGTTTTTGCTCTTGTTTTCATGTGTGTTCTTGTGCACCCGCTCAGGGGGCTGGAGCATTTGGAGGTGGTTGTGGGTCACAGCATGTGCAGGGCTCCCTCCCATTGCTGCACAGCTGCCAGTTTATCTGATCTTTTGTGTGTGTAAACAAGCCTTTTATGATATAACCTGAGAGCAACCAGCAGACATGTGCTGGCTCGTTCAAAGGGGAAAAAAACGGCTGACTTTGCAGGGCAGGGTGGTGCCAAGCTGTTCATACTCTCTGTTACTTTGGCCTTGGTTCAGCCAGTGGACTGTTTATTTGGGTTTGCTGGCAGTAAACTAACCCCAAACCAGTGTGGTGCTGTGGAACATGAAATACTTTTACTTCTGTATTGTCATGCCTCCCAAATTTCTTGTTTGCTTATTTATATAGTGAGTGAATTCTTAGTTTAGATTCGCTTCTCTGGGAAGAGTGTTTGCCATAGGAGACCTCTTGCAGAGGCATTTAGCAGCCTGGCAGAGCCCTCTGTGCTCTAGTGACACAGACATGTCAAACCTTTTACAGGCTGAGGCCACCATGAGGCAGGTGACAGCAGCTGGGCGGGATTTGTTTCCAAAGCTGTTCCTCTGAGGCAGATTGCTCATGCATCACAAGCTGTCGCTGGGGCAGGTAACCAGAGGTGCAGCTGGAGTGGACTTTGGATGCTTTCCTGACAGCTCGGTCCCTGCCTTCCCTGTTTGAGGTTGGTAGGTGCAGATTCGTCTTGGAAATAATGCTCTTTTGCCCCAGTGGACTGTGAATTCCTCTTGGGCTCGGCTCAGCAGACTTGATTTCACAATGTCTGGTTGGATCAAAATCATTTTCGTGCTTTGCTCGAGGTTGACTAATGATCCCTGGGCTGGTGGAGCAGCCGTTACCCATTAGTGAGATGAACGAGTAGTTCTTCAAGCTGTTGACTTCTACCCAGAACAACAATAAAGGGGTTCTTGATGGGTTTTTTGTAGCTGTTATTTTGTTCCTAGCTGTTCTTAAAAATGCTGTGAACCAAACTGGGAGGTACTTTCTTCTCGTGGCATAAATATACCCAGCGCTACAATAAAAGTTCAATATGAGGGAGGGGTGAGGATCTTGTGCTGAACAGGGACACTCTTTGTAGTGTATATTTAAAACCCCACTGTGATGCAGTCCTTAATCAGGACTTGCAGGCTGTAATTAATAATCCTTATGTTTCCTGCCTGGCTTACTTAAGAACCCATCAGTTTAGCCTGACTTTGACATGACATTATAAATGATCAAATTAATTTTTAGCCTAGTGAAGAAAGTCAGCAAGATGGAGTTTGGGAAACATTGCTTGTGCAACAAATGCCTCTTTCAAACTGTGCCACCTGGTGACTCCAGAGCTTGGAATTTCTACATCTGTAAAGTAAGAATGATGGGATTTACCTGTGCCACAGGTTGCAATCATGAATTGATGCCTAAATTGCTCTGAGTTTTTTGAGCACTGTTTTATCTTTCTGTAAAATCTGGGAAGGGGAGTCTGCTAATAAGCATATAGTAATGCTTCTGCAATGGCATAGCACAAGTTACAAGGTATTTACTCAAGGAGTATCTATGAGTCTGCAGTGGTCCCAAGGCAGCACAGGGCTGGTCACAGCTCAGAAGTAAGAACAACCTGTCTTGAACATTCTTTGGCTGTCAAAGCAATAACAGTAGGTTATGAGCTGCAACTTCACTCTAAGGTTAAGGTCTAGACCTTGCAAATCCCTGCCCTTTTAAATAATGGAAAACAGCACTGTAACATCCAGCTGGATATTTCCAAGTATGGGGAGAGCTGCAGCCCTAATCCTGCTGTAGGTTGGTAGTACTGGGATGCCAGAGCACTGAGGGATCTTCATCATGGAATCATGGAGTGGTTGGAAGGGACCTTAAAATTCATCTTGTTCCATCCCCTGCCCTGGGCAGGGACACCTTCCACTGTCCCAGGCTGCTCCAAGCCCTGTCCAGCCTGGCCTTGGACACTGCCAGGGATCCAGGGCAGCCACAGCTTCTCTAGACAGCCTCTGCCAGGGCCTGCCCACCTTCACAGGGAAGAATTCCTTCCCAATATCCCATCTAACCCTGCCCTCTGGCAGTGGGAAGCCATTCCCCCTTTTCCTGTCCTTCCAGGCCCTTGTCCAAAGTCCCAGTCCAGCTCTCTTGGAGCCCCTTTATGCACTGTGAGGGACTCTAATGTCTCCCTAGAGCCTTTTCCTCTGCAGAGGAACACCTCCAGCTCTCCCAGCCTAGCTCCAGCCCTTGGAGCATTTCTGTGGCTTCCTTGGGACTCACTCCAGCAGCTCCATGTCCCTCTTGTGTTGGGGTCCCTGGAGGCATCTCTGTGGTGGGGTCTCACCTGAGTGAGGCAGAGGGGCAGAATCCCCTTTAATGGAACACCCAGGTGTGTACAATGGACCTACAAGAGAGGACAAAGAGCTGTAAGGGAAATATTCAGTGTACAGCCATTCCTGGGAGCCCTGAGTTCATGTGAGGCTTGCTGAAGTTGCTTGAATATTCCTAGCACTGGTCCCTGGTGAAGTATGTGGTGGGACTGGAGAATAGTCTCATCCTCAGAAAGAGGAATCTGGGATTTGGAATCAGCCTTTGGAGCTGCTCAGTGCATTACCCAGTCCTCTGGGGAGCTTCCTTCCAGTTCCTGTGGGTGATGGCAGCAACAGCCTCTGTGGACACAGCACCTTGGAGGTTCTGGGAAGTCCTGGAGGAATCTCCCTTCCCTGTGATGGCCTGGTTGGCACTTGCCTGCTTCAGCCTTGCAATCCCAAGTGCTGGGGAGCAAACCAGCTTGGTGGGGAGCCAGCAAACTGCATCAGCACCTGCAGTAATACAAGCAGGAGGTTTTGTGTTTTCAACACTTTGTTAGGGTCAGGAGCAGCCCTTGGCTCTGTGTCCTGCAGGAACAAAGGGTCCCCCTGCTAGAGGCTTCCCTTTGAACCTGCTGCACTGGCAGATTGATCCTGCGCCCTCCATCTGGTCCCTAAAGAGAGCAGGGCTTGCTGAAATGCTGCTCTCACATCCATGTGGGCAAGTTTCCATCAGTTAATTTGCTTTGCTGCAACGGGCAGAAGCAGGGCCAGGTCTTCTCAAGACCCTCTGAGCTTCCAATCTGATCATCCACACCCAGCATCTCTGGGGCTGTGCACACACACCCCTCTCTGGTGCTGGGGGCAGCCAAAAATTTGGGAGATCCTCTGCGAAAACAGCCAAGAAGGGCGGGGTACTCATTTTAAATTGATGGTGACTTGAAAATTATTTTTCTGCATAGTGGAAAGTAGAGTCATAAACTCCTTGTAGCATTAATCATAGATGTGTTTTAAGGGAAGGTTGTTATCTCTTGGCCTGTGCTGTGTTAGCAGCTGGAAGTCCCAGCCCTGGCTCTGCTAGGAGCTCTCCTGACATGGGGGAGAAGACAGCTCTTGTTCTGGAGAAATAATAACATAAAAGGAAATACTAGGTGGTTATGGCCGATGGGGAACTGAAGTTCTGTTAAACAAACTGGAGGCTGCCCCTCGAAAAGGGGTGAGAAAGCACAGAGAAGTTGGCCACACTTCTGTCGTGTAATGGATAGCTGGATGTGTCACTGCTCCAGCTGCTCTCCTGCACTCCAGCTCCGCGGGGATAATTGCCCACGCCCAGCACTTCAGCGTTTGGATGGGAGTGGATGGGACCATGGTGTGAGGGTTGTGCTGGGATGAAAAGAGCATCTTCCATTTGCATCCCTGAGCAGCTGTGTGTGCGCACAGACAGCGCGCTCCACATCCACCAGAGCAATCCCCAGGGTGTCTGGGCAGGCAGGGTGATAATGTAAAAGGAATGCAGGGAGGGTAAGGAGAGAAAAATCAGTATCCTGGGTAAAATCCTGCCCTGATCCCCAGTGGCAGTTGGCTCCTCTGTGCACTGTCTCCTCCCGCCCTCCCTGGGAAGGGCAGGCGCTGCCCGTACTTGTCATGCCAGTCACACACATGCTGGTGCACAGACTAACACCCTCCACAATAAATCTAAAAGATTAATTACTAAAAAAAAAAAAAAAAATCCCACAACCCCACTTGCAGCATTTGAAATGCGTCTCAACTGTGCTCTGCGCTGGTTATTCATGGGGAAAAGAAATCACCTCCTGAATCAAGCAATTGAGAATGCAAATATCCCAGCCTGGTTCAAAAGAGGAATCAAGCTCTGTACTGTCAAGCTGATTAGCATCCTGTTCCGTGGGGTACTGCGCTGAGCCCAGAGGGAAAATTTGGGGACAACTGTGCTTAATGCTTAGGGATGAGGTTTCCAAGTTTTGCCCAGAGAGAAATTACAGTCTTGCTACGCCCCGTCTGATGACAGACCATAGAGATGTTTTCTTGTTCTCTTCGTGGTGACTGCCCTTTCTCTGGTGAGATCTTTCAGCCTTTTGTTTCCTGTCACTGACCAGCTGTTTTTTGTGAGTTGAGTTTTTTTGTTGTTGTAAAATTGAAGCTTTCTGCAGGCAGTAGAACAAAGATTTTCTTTTTTCTCTTGTGAGCACGGAGGGAAAGTACGTCGGAGCAGTTTCTCATGGGAGTGGGACTTCTGCTTGCAAGAAGGATTTTACACTTTGTTTTGCCTTTTTTCCCCTTTCCCTGAAAGCAGTGTAGATGCGTCTTCCAGAAAGACTAGGAATTATATCCTGATCCCTTTCAGTCCATATCCCAGCAGTAGGGTGGGAAATGCAGCATTTGGGAGTTGGAAATACTCAGCAAGAAAGAAGCAAAATGAATCCCAGCCTTCTCCTTATGTCCCAATGAACATAAATCCTCTGTAACATTCCGCGTTGCCTGTTGCAGATGTCAGAGGGGAAAATAAAACAAGAGCTCTCCTATGAAGTGCTGTTCCTCCCTTCTTACCCCTGTGCAAGAGTGTGAGTGTGGCTGGAAATTGCAGTGGCAGTCAAGTTGTGCATGGTCTTTTTCCCCCAAAAAGCTGCTGTGCATCCTTGTTTCCCAGCTTGATTTTTCAGCCAGACTTCACACTTCGTTCTCCCCTTTGCCATCCCCTCCATTTCCTGAGTTTGCCTGCAGCAGTGTCTAGGAGATTTTGGAGCTGTTTTGGCATGTGCTGGCAGGGTGGGCCTGTTGTGAGGACAGATCCCTGGAAGTTTCATGGGAGATTTGTCCCAGGCCTTGGGTTTTTCCTGACCCACCCCGACAGATCAGGCCTGGGATGGGTTTACTGCCACTGCCTGTGTTAGACCTCTCCCACTGAATTAAGGCTGCAGAACCATGGCTGTCACTGCCACAAAATCTGTATTTCAAGTGGAATTTCCATGAAGCTCTCCCATATCTCACAACCTTCAGCTGTATCTCCAAAATGTGCTGGAAACATTCTCTGCAGCCCCCTCCCTGGTGAAGCTGCTTCTTTTTGAGTTACAGCCATCAGAAACTATAAGAAATCTCAGTGTCTCATGGTAGAGATAATGAGTTTATCATCGAATTTGTCTCCTTTCTATTCCATTTTTGGTCTTACTAAACAGGTTTCCCTTGTTTCTTCCCCAGAATGCCAGGACTGGTGGGCAGCAGGTTGCAGACAGAACACTTCCGCACTTCCCGCAAACTGCACAGTCTGTTCTGCTGTGAAAAGCCTTCAGATAGTGACAGACTTCAGAGAGCTATCAGAAAAGCTCCAGAGGCATCAGCCCTTTCTAATCAAGGTAATGCAGGGATTTCTGAGGCTGGTGATGAGTCCAAACTCTTGAATAGCACCCGCCCTAAACCCCTGCCCAGTATTTTCACCCATAAACTCAAACTGCTCATTCAGGATGTGTGTCTAACAAGACATTTCACCCTGGTGTAAAGATGTGGGAGGAGAGAGCTCTCTGCATCCATAGCAAGTTGTTCTTCTGATCATTCCTATTTGGACATTTAGCAATCTAGGTGGCTGTTGCTCTTGGATGTTTTCTAGTGGGAGGGAAATGGGAGCAGGGAGCAGCTCTGGGGGCACAGCATTTATCTTTGTTTCATGTTCTTTAAGACAGGGCAGCATCTCTCCTATGAAGAGCTGAAGCATCTTCAGTCCCAGGATCCAGAACTGGCAAAGGTTATCATAGAAGAAAATTCAGCTGAATTGTGGAGCTGCCCATTTTTCTTTCCCTGGTGAGTCAAAGATAAAACATGTGGTGGATGGGCACATCCTTTCTGCAGGGCTGCTCAGGCTCTGCCTGTGTGAATCCCCAGTGCCTGCAAGTTGCACTTTAACTGGAGGGAAGGAGAACAGGAGTGGGTTAGAGTCTGCTTCTGCTTGCTGGCACTGATTTGTTCCAAGGTCAAGACTTCTGCACTAAAAATGGAGTGTTGTGGCTTGGTCTCCAGGTATTGTTCCCATTACAAGGTAAAATTATCCCAGTGACTGCCTGTGGTCCTGTTCTTCAGGCTGTAAGTCATCTGGGCTGTGATTTGATCACCTGAGGCAACTGGTTCACATTTCTGTCACCTCTGTCTGCTCAGTGGAAATCCTCCACCACTGGTGCTGACTGAGAAGAAATGCCATGACTTCTGCAAACACTGACACGTAATGGAAAGTCCAAGGATCCTGCAATTTGTGTTTGGTCTTGTGCAGAAAAAATAGCCAACCCTAATCCTGCCCCTGTTAACCAGAAGCTCTTTGCCAAAGCCTTCAGTGTGAGCAAGATGTGTGAACACCTCAGAGCTCTCTAAGGTCTTAGAGCAGAAACTGGTAGAGGTATGGTCAGGGTACAGAAGAATTAATCATGTCAGTCCCCTAGACAGGGATGTAAAAATAACAAGCCCCACCCAGCCTTTTCCAGTTGTATTTCCTGGTCTAGAGAATAGCCCTGGATCCTCCCTGCCTTGCCATGTGGTTTCACTTATGGTTTTGTACAATGCCACCTCTCTACATCTTTTGTAATTAATGCATCTGGTCAATGACTTGGATCATTTTAAGGGAAAAGGGGAGGGAAATCAATTTTAGGTATCCATCATGGTCGGTTTGTTCCCTCTTTACATGGTCCTGGAGCCAAGGAGACACTAGGGAGGAGCACAGGTTTAGAGGGTGAGGTTGAATTTTTTTCCTGGCTCCCAGGGCTAGTCTGTCATGCTGGTTATCAGGTATGAATGTTTGGGAAGAATTTTATCTGGAAAGTAGTTTTTAAATGCAAACATTATTAATATGGGTTGGTTTGTTTAGGAACAAGTCTGTGAATAAATCTCGGATTCTGCAGGAATTTTTCCCCGCTTCCTCTTTGCTGTCCTTCCCCAAGACAGTGTCCCTGGAAAGCTGCTTCCTCATCCGCCATCCAGATTTGGGAAATAAGGTGAGAAATTAATTCCAGAGATGTTCTCTTCCTGTCTGGGAGTTGTCCCCCAGCAGCTCTGAGTTTTTGTGGGATTTGCAGGGTATTTTTAGCTGATACAATCCTGAAAAGCAGCATTTGGGTTTGTATCAGTCCTGTCCATCCCTGTGTAAAGTGGCATGTCAAGATGACTGTGCCTCCCAGCAGTTGTGTCTAGTTTGGGGCAGGAGAGACCCTGTGCCCATCTCCCTTGGCAGCTGGAAATGTCACAGAATTAGAGGATGAATCCCAGAATGGTTTGGTTTGGAAGGGAATTGGGAGATTATCTCGTTCCAACACCCTTTGCCAGCTCCATTCATATTTGTGTCTGGCCTTGCTCTATAGCTGGGTGAGGTCTTTTTGTGCACAGTTGGGCAGAATTTATTTAAGAGTTGCATTTTAGGAGCTGTTCCTGGCAGTGAGTCTCACTCATTCTGAGACACTTCAGGCTTCTGGCCTGATCTCCACCTCTGTGTTTTTATGAGTTTTGGGAATGTGCAAGACCTGCCTTGCCTTGAGAGGAGAACCCTCAGCTATGATTCTGTGATCTGCTGGTAGCTGGGGGCAGCAGCAAAAGTGTTGTTAGCTCTTTCACCTGCCTGCAGGGCAGTGACTTGTCCTTGGTTTGGGCAGACAGAGCCAAGGAAAGCTGGCCAGGCTTTTGAAATCCTCTCCTCCCCTCCTAGAGCTACAGCCTGCACAGCCTCTTCGCTGTTGGAAGTGGGCAGCTCACCCTGACTGTTGCACCTCTGGACACATGCAGAGGACACTGTGAGATGTTCAAGGTGGAGCTGGAAGCTGGAGATTTGGGTGAGTACCAGAGCTGTGGCATGCAGGGACTGGGAGATCCCTTGGAATCTGGAGACTGCTTCCAGCTGGGTCTTTTCTGTGTGATACCTGAGACTGGTGTGTACCCCTGTCACCTCCAGACTGGTGTGTGCCCCTGTCACCTCCAGACTGGTGTGTGCCCCTGTCACCTCCAGACTGGTGTGTGCCTGCTTGTCACAGCACAGGGAGTGATCCTTCTGGGCTGGGAGTTTGTGGCCTGGAAACCAACCCTGGTATATCAGGAGGTGCTCAGTGTCAAAGCTGAGCAGTGTGGGACACAATGGTTATTACAAACCCAGTGCTCACCGAGGGAAGTGTCTTTCCAAAGAGCTCCAGCATGACCACAACCCTTCATGGGAGATGGGAGCAGTCATTAAGGATTCACTTATCTAACAGAGCCTCTCCATTGCCTCTTCCCAAGGTTATGCCAGCGCCGATCACTGGACAATGAGCTTCATGGCCAGAGGGACAGAGCCAGCGGTGATTTGTGATGGAGCTGCCAGCTAAGGATGGTGGGGTGGGAAAACAGAGCTGTTCCCAGGACAAGAAGACTTTCAGCTTTGAAGTCAAGGCAGTGTCTTGAAAGGAGCAAGCTGGGGCAACTGGGGCAGGCAGCTTTGCCACCCTGCATGTTTACAGTGTTTAAAAATGACTGTTTTCCTGACCCTTGAGGTAATTCTTTGCCTTTCCTCAAATGTATTTTGGGAGAAGCTCAAGCTATTTATGACCCTCCCTGTCCCCTCAGGTAAGCCCTGGGTTTGCAGCAAAGAGTTTTTTTTCCAGGAGCAGCAGATGGGTTTCTCAGGATGAGATTCACCTTGCGTTCTCTGTGGATTATGGCACTTCTGAAACTTCCCGGGAGGTTTGGGAGTGGACGGGGTGTGTGACATTTCTGTGTACATTCCTCCTGAGGAGGAAGCTTTGAGCCTGTGTTGTCAGGCCAGTTCTATAAAGGGAATGAATTGGTGATGTGTCCCAGCTCTCCCTCACGTCCGCAGCTGTGTGAGCCCTGCAGAGCCGATCTCGGCTCCTCCTCCCGGGCTGGGGAGAGCCTTGAGCCTGAGGGCAGAAACTCTGACCCACTGCATCCTTGTTATACCAAAAGAATCCCTTCAGGCCTCTCTGTGTTGTGATCACCCTTCTGCAGCTCTCTATCAGCAGGCTGTGAGCGAGTCAAATGGTAATTGTGCTTTTCTTCCCCTCCGCTTCCTTTCCTGCAAAAACACCACACACGTGTTAGTGGTGCTGGCAGTGCAGGAGTTGTGGATGGAGCTGGGGCTGAGAGCAGAGCAGCTCTGTCCAACTTTCACCTCACACACCAAGGGCTGCATGGCCATTCTCAGCTGCTCCTTGTTTCTGGAGGCACTGCCTGCGTTCCCAGCCCAGGGTACCTCCGGGAGCACCTGAAAGCTCCCTTTTCCCTGGCACGTTTTTGCATTGACTCCTTCCAGACCTGGAACTCTTTCTTCCGAATGAACGTTGGTTTTTCCTGGGTCCTTTCCAAGCTGCCTTCGCGTGTTTCCTGCTGCTGGAGCAGCGCTGTCTCCAATGCCCTGAGAGAGGCTCGGGTTTGGTGTTTGCAGGCTGCGGATGCTCCGGTCCCTTCCAAGTCTGATCCTTTGGGTCTGATCCCACTGCTGAAGATCATTTACAGATGTGTCAGGCTGAACTCATAGGCCAGGGCTGGAGTTCAGGACATACTCTCACACTTGTTAATATGGAGTTGGGAGGGGTTTTGGTTGACAGCGAGTTAACTCTGTTCTCAGGAGCAAGAGCCTTTTTCTCTGTAAATATTTTAGGTACGTGTGAAATGACAGATTGAGAAAATGTCTGTCCAGCCTTTGTTTTTGAGGAGAATGGGAGCAAACATTGTGCTAATCAGATTAGGGGCTGGCAAAAGCTGCCAAGTGGGATGACCACGTCTGGCTTCTGTACAAGGATAAGGCAGAGGACAGTTCCTGCTCCAAAGAATTTAGTCTGAGGCCTTGACACTACAATCATTTCTATGCATAACCCTTGTTTTTCTCCTGTCAAAACAATCAGAACAAGCCCAGCACCTGTGTCAGTCTGTGCATGGCCCTCGGTGCTGGACACACACCAGATCTAGTAGAACCAAAGGGGGAGAGTCTGGCTCTCTCAGGATAGAAAAGGACTAATATAATTTGTTATAAAATATTAAAGGGAATTGGATTAATAACACTTCCATTAGTATTCTTACCACTTGGAGTGTATTTTGCACTCATGACACTAAATGCAGTCTTGTACATGCCAAGACACACACACACACACACACACACCACCCCTCTCCCTCCTCCTAAAGCCTGGGTGTTAGTTAATGGAAATTTGGTAGTTTGGTGATGGCAGAATTAGGGCCTCATTAGTGACTGTTGCTATTTACACTTTGGCAGCTTTTCAAATCAAATTCAAAGGCTGACAAGGTTACTTCACCTCTTACTGGTTTTGTATCTGACCCATTTTTGTAAAGCATCTGCTCAGAGATGCTGCTGGAGCCATTCTTGCTGAGATTGCGGCGGTTCGGTGACACTGTCACTGCTAAGTGTCCTTGACTGTAACTTGTAAAAGAGCTGCGGAGACAATTCCCAAGTGTCTGTGAAATGCCTGGATTTGGAGAGTCACACTTAAGCCATTGTGGCTGTCTGGCTCTTTCGGGAAGAAGCAGAGAAAATGGATCTATTTACAGTTGCTGTTTAGACTGGGGGAGAGGAGGGGGAGGAAAGGGCAGGTTTGTGCCTGTTTAGCAGAAGTGTTCTCACGTAGTGCTTCTCCCTTCCTCAAAGAGTTGCAGCTGGTTGGACAGGAGCTGGTGAGTCTGGCCTGTTTGCAGAGCAGCCTTCCAAGTGCACTTTATGGGCTCTGCATAAGTTTCCAGCTCTGTCTCAGCGATACATTGCATATGTCCCAACCTCGCTCCCTTCGGAGTTTACATCATTTGTTTTTAAGCTCTCCGGTATATTTTCTCTTCCTCTTCCAAAAGCTGTAAGGAATTAGCTGCTAAACTAAAACAGGAGGGCAGTTCTCCTGCTGATAAAGAGCCGATTTTGGCCAGAGCTGCTGTGGAGTGCAGAGCCCCAGTCTGCAGCACAGCTTCCAGGGCAGCTCCTGTCTCCAGCTGCCAGAGGAGTGGTGCTCACACCTTCCACATCCCAGGGCAAGGAGCCATGGTGGGAAACCCAGAGGTGAGGCCACAGAGGCAAAACTGGGATGGCCAAAGGTTTTGATACCTTTAGCTTCAATTAAGCCTTGGTTGTCTCCCACAACCAGAGCTCCAGCTTCACAGAGTCCCTGGAAAGGCTGCAGGACTTCCCTAGAGAGTGTGGTGGTCCTAGTGACCTGCTGAGGTGGAACTGGGGAGGACAGGGTTGTTCCTGCAGCTATTGAGGTGTCTTGGTAATGGACATGACCAGATGAGTCATGGAGAGGATGTCCCACCATGGTTTCCCTCCCCTCAGCTCCCCTTTGGCACTGTCTGTGCTGGTTTGGACAATCTCCCACTCCCACCCTGCCCAGCTCACAGGGATTCCCAGTCATTTTAAAATCCCTTTGTGTACTTCAGAGCTTGTTGCCTGTGAGCTGGGAGATGGATTCCTCCTCACCCCACATCCCGAAGGCTGCAAAGCTGCTCTGAAATCACACCAGAAATCGGTACTACCCACGAGCCCAGCGGACAGAGGTGAGGAAAGGTCACCTCTGCACTTGCCAGGCTGAGAAGACGGGCTGTCCCTGTCAGCTGGGCAGGAGAATTGTGGTTTAAAGCTGCTCCCCAAAGCAGGGGTCACTGACCGGTGCTGTCAGTCAGTCCTGAACTCAGGGTAACTGAAAGGAGGAGAAAGGATTATTATGATTTACTTCAGTACCAGGAAATCAGCAGCCCCCACGGGAACAAAGCTGACAGTTTCTATTGATTCTTTTTTTTGCTTGCTTTGTTCCTTTTTTTTTCCCTCCCCGCGGTTATTGCACACATTGATTCCCCTGAGGGGTCCCTCTGCAAGGCCCTGGAGAGCTTTGAGTCAGATTTCCCGTGAGTCTCTGGACTTCAGCTTCTCCCACCAGGCCTGTTTTTGCAATGTTCTGGAGGAGAAGCTGGTTTGTCTAGGCTGGATCAAAGCACCTCCCTTCCCTCACGGCCTCCCGGGCTCCAGCAGCAGCAGGAGGAGGTGGGGAGCAGGAGAGCGTCTCATGGTAGAAATGTGAGCTCTGTAAACACCAGTGTCTCAGAAAGGGGCTCCTCCTGCCTTGAAACCCCCTTGTCCACCTCGGTGGTGCTGCTCCAGGAGTTTCCACACCCCCCAATCCCAGGTCCATGTTCAGCCCTGCACCCCCAAGAGAACTGAACACTTCCTGGGGTGCGTTTTAGTGGGTGCACAAAGAGCTTTGGCTTCCTGCAAACCAAACTTTTTCCTCTTGGCAAATTTTCTAGGTAGAACTCGATATCCTCCTCTTCAGGAACCTCCTCCTTGTAAAGGGCAGATTTAGTGTCCTGCTGAGTTAGACAAGGGAGATGCTGGACTTCCCCTTTGCTTTGGAGATTCAAACAAATGGCAGGTGATTTATTTTTAGCATTATCTCTTTGTCTTGGGGAAGGGAGCCACATTCTAAAGGCTCAGGGGTGCTGGGAAGTAAAGCTATATATGCATAAAGACTGTTTCAGTGCTGAACACTAAATTCAGTGGTGGATTAAAAAAAAAGAATGTAAATATGCACTTAATGCAGAATTTTATGGATGGTCCTAATTTAATATATTGCAAACTTTGTAAATACTTGGGAAAAGCCTGTAAAGTGTGTAAATAAATGAGATTTGTATGTAAGAAGAATAAAAAAGTTTTTACTTTTTGCAATTAAATACAAGTGTTAATGACCCTTTTCCCTCTTCCTGATTTTTATTTTCATGTCAGCTATTGAGGGGTTATTAAACCGTTTTTAGGGCACTTTTTCTAAGAGAAGTGTAATTTTAAATGAAAAGTCAGAACACTTTTGTTAGAAAAATATCATAAGAAACACTTTGTGAAAAAGGATCACTTTGAAAAATGTTCTGTGGGTTTTAGCCTGGTTCTCTGAACAAAGTTGATGCAGCAGCTCTGCCTGTCCCTCCTTTCTTTTCTTCCCAGTAACAATCTCCATCTTTCCTTCACAATTCAGTTGATTTCAGCCAGACTTTGAGGCGTGGAAGACAAGAAACTCCTCCAGAGCTCATAAATCCGGGCAAGTAGGGAAAAGAGAGAGATCCTGTTACTCCCACACCAGTGCAGCAGCCTTGTTAGACACCAACCAGCCCCCCTGGACACCCTCGAGATGTGAGTCAGTAGAAACCCAGGCTTGGTCACTTCTCTGGAGGCACCAGGCTGGAGCAGCCCCTGGCAGGTGTTGCTGTGTGGCTCCTGTGCCCCTGCAGAGGCTGCTGCTCCCCGGGGTGTGTGTTCCTCAAGGAGCAGAATGAAAGCTGCATTCCACACACACTTCCCTGCAGATGTGTCTGCTTGTTCCAGCCAGCCCAGAGGGCAGCCACAGCCTCGCAGCTCCCCTGTTTAGGGCGATTTCAGCTCTGTACCCTGTTCTTCCTCTCCTGCTCCCCCTTCTCCTGATGGCTCAGGGAAAGGGCATCAACCCTCTGCTTCCCCCCCATTCCTGGGGGGCTGTTCCTGAGCTGCCACATGCTGTCCCCCAACACAAACACAGGGCTGGCCGAGGAGGGCTCTGACTCTGTCTGGGGAGTTCCCATGCTGCAAACTGCTCTCAGCAGTTGTATCTCGGTGCCTTTGTTTCTAACACAGTTGCATTCAGGGATAGGGAGGACCTGTGTGAGAACAAGGCCTTGTCATTTGATGGGGGATTATTGTTACAGATTGGGGGGAAGTATGGGTGACACTGTGGTGGGTGTTTACTACCGGGCAACTGTGAGGAGGGGGAAGTTGGTGAGGTTCTCTATGGATATCTGGAATTAGCCTCATGGTCACAAGCCCTGCTTCTCCTGGGGAACTTCAACCACCCTGATATTTGTTGGAGAGACAACACAGCCCAGCACAGACAGTCCAGGAAGTTTTGCAGATCACTGAAAATAACTTTTTGGTACAAGTGGGTATCTGTGTTCAATTCTGGTCTCCAAGGAAGATGGGAATTACTGGAGAAGGTCTGGTGGAGGCTATAAAGATTAAGGGACTGGAGCATCTCTCTGATCAGGAGAGATTGCAGGAGCTGGGCCTGGTTATTCTGGAGAAGATTGAGATGGAGTCCCATCAATCCATATAAATATCTCCAGGGTGGGTCAGAGGATGGTGTCAGACTCCTTTCGTGCTGTCCAGCAATAGGACAAGGAGCAATGGCCATAAACTCAAACACAAGAAGTTCCACCTCAATATGACGAAGAGCTTCTTTCTCTGGAGGGTGGGAGAGCACTGGAACAGCTGTCCAGAGAGTTGTGGAGTCTCCCTGTCTGGACACATTCCAAACCCACCAGGATGTGTTCTTGAGTCACCTGCTCCAGGTGATGTTGCCTTGGCAAGGGGGTTGGACTGGAGGATCTCAAGAGGGCCCTTCCAACCCCAGCTGTTCTGGGATTCTGTGATTTTTGAAAAAGGACAGGAGGTAGAAGAGAGAACCCATAACTGAGGGCTCAGGGGGTGGCTGAGGTTTGGAGCAGCAGAGGCTTGGATGAAGAGTGCCAATCCAAGGGCTAGGATTCAGGCACAGGGAGTGACCATGCATGTTTGTTGGCACCAGCCCCAGCACAGCCTCTCCATCAAGGCCGGTATGTGGCACGAGTGTGTCCCATGGGGCTCCAAAACTCTAACAAATACATTTCCTCCCCAATCTTCAAGCTGTTGGGTGTTCCTGGCTCTTGGGAGGTGCTTTAAATCTGACTGCCAGAGCCGTGGGCTGCTGAGAGCAGAAGCTGCCTGCACAATGCTGAGCTCAGGTCTTCCTCCCCTTCTCCTGGTGCTCTCAGTGCTGGAGCTGAGCTGGTCCCTGAGTGATGAAGAAAAGAAGATAATCTTGGATGAGCATAATAGATATCGCTCCCAGGTTGATCCCCCTGCCAGGGCTATGATGAGGATGGTAAGCAGATTTTCTTGCAGGGCAATGTTGGGGTGTTTGTGTGGTGCAGGACTCGATCTCAGTGTGAGGAGGGATCAGGGTGTTCCTTAGGGGAGGCAGAGCAATTCTCATGTGAGGTTACAAGTAGGTGTCAATGGGGGAGTTCCCTAAACTGCCTGTGAAGAAAAGAGTTTCCTTTCCCTTTGGAGTTGTCTTTGATTCTTTTCTGGAAGTTCCTAAGTGTGACCTGAGTCCCCTGCTGCTGTTCTTGAGAGTGATGCAGCTCTCACTCCCCTGAGTGCCCACTGGAGCTCCTTGTGGTGGGACAAAGGGCAGGTGATGGCCTTGAGCAGGTGCCATGGGCTGGAGACTTTGCTGTGGCCATTGCTGGAGCTGCTGGGGGAATCCTGCTGTGTGGGACATTGCCTGCTGCTCTGTATTTGCATCAAAAACAGATGTCATTCAGACATGTCAGTCAGTCTTTCAGTTATTTCAGTTATATGAGTTATTGGGCTCATCACGCTCCTACTCCTCCCCATGCCTCGTGCAGGGCTGTCCTGGAGGTGAGGGATCCCCTGTTTTGCTTGGGGAAATCGAGTCAAGTCCCTAATCACATGTAGCTGCAGTGGGAGCAAAATTGACTTCTAGAGCTGGTGGTGCCTTTTGTCTTGTTCAGACTCTTGATTTGATTAGAACTTGGCTATGAAATTTTATCTTGCACCACATGTGATTTTTTCCTCCCTGTTTACAATTCATGGGGAGGAGAAGGACAACTGTTTATCCTGGAAAGTTGGAAGACCTCTATGGGTCACAGTGTGCTTGGAGGACCCCTCCCTGCCTGGCCCAAAAGTTGACCAGGCTGAGTAAAGCCTTCGTGGGCTGGTAAATGGGAGCTTAACAACCATATGAAGCCAAAGGCTAAATTCAGGGAGAGGAGGCCTGACCAGTCACTACAGACTCAAAGGGTGCAGAGCAAGAACCCTCAGCACTGTGATGGTTTCTCTACACTGAGTTGAGGACGCTCCATGATGGCATTAAATGAGCTCCAGGAGAGGTTGTGAGAGTTGTGCTGATGCCCTGACCTTCTCCTGTTTGCCCTATAAACCAAGGTTTAGTTTGTGCTGGGACTGACCATGGAGTTCCCCTCTCCTGATGACTCTGTTGGGTAGGGATTTGAATTTTCCTCGTGAATGGGGAAACTGTGGCCAGAGAGCACAGGGGTCCTTGGTAAGTGCCTTGTTCCTGTTGGAGAGCCAAACAGGCTCTCCTGTTGCTGACCCTGAGTTCCTTTCAGAGCTGGGACACAGACCTGGAGATCAAAGCTCAAGCCTTTGCAGAGAAGTGCATCTGGGGCCGCAATGGGGACTGGAATGGGATAAACATTATCGCTGTGGATTCAACCCAGGATGTAAAATTTGCCATTGAAAAATGGAATGAGGAGAGGAAATTCTACAACTTGGCAACATTTATGTGTGACCGCAGACAGATGTGTAGCCGCTACACCCAGGTACCAGCTGCTGGGGTGGAGGGGCTGTTGGGACAGGAGCTGTACCACTGCCACAGCTCCTCCCAAAAGGACAGGAAGCCAGGTGGGACTCACAATGATAGAGGGAACCCTGGGCATGGTGTCAGCCATGAGCAGCCTTTTGGAGAAGACCTTTTTTGAGACAAGCTCTGCAGCCTTTTTTTTTGGCTGCTCAGCAGAGCTCAGTGCCAGCTTCTCTTGGGTAGCAGGATGAGGTCTGAGTGTTTCTTCACAGCTTGGGTGGGAGCAAGGAGGAGAAGAGATGGTGGTGGTGGATGCATGGATGGTTCCAAGACCAAAGCAGAGATAATGATGCTCTGCCTGGGTAGACTATATGGTAGGAGAGCTCTGGCACTGGAATATATAACCTTGGGAAGGTGGTTCGGATAGGGGCAAGGGGCAAGATCCTGAATACCAAAGCAACATGGGGATGTGGGATGTGAGGCATAGTCTGTGGGATGAGGAGGACACTGGAGTAGCCTTTAAGGCCAGGGAACAGGTTGCCTTCACGCAGTGCCCTCACCTCCACCCCTGGTCTTTGCCTTAGGTGGTCTGGGCAAAAACAAGTCGCATTGGCTGCGGGGCACATTTTTGTGAGAAGATCGATGGAATCAAAACAGAGAAGCACCTGCTTGTTTGCAGCTATTACCCCACGTAAGTTGCAGGCCCCAATGCCCATCCCCTGCTCTGTTCTAACAGGGGTGAGGGATCTGCTGCAGGGAGGTGTCTGCCCTGGCTTTAGCAGCCTTGGGGTCAGGCTGGTGAGTAAATGACCCTGACAGGCTGTGGCAGGAGACCAAGACCTGTTTTCTACATTAATCCTGAGTTTTGCCTTGGCTGGGATATCCCAGCTGAATCAGCCTCCTCTCTGGGATGGGTGTTTCCCCTTCCTTCATGCTTCTTTTTCCCGGCATTTTCTGCTTCCAGGGGTAACATGAAAGGCAAAAAACCATATGTGGAAGGACCCTCGTGTTCATCGTGTCCCACAGTCTGTGAGGACAAGCTGTGTGGTGAGTGAGAGGAGCCATGCATGGCCCTGGATGGGCTGTCAGGACTGAGACCCCAGGCTGGGTCTGAGCTCTGAAGCCTCCTGGAGCTGACAGGAAGCCCTTGAAAAGCAGCAGTTCCAGGGCTGGACCTAAGACAGGACAGCTGCCACAGTATAAGGAAGGCCTTGTACCCCATTAGGCAGTATTTTTTGCCCCTTGTGGGCAGGAGGTTGTGTGAGGGACATGAGATGTCTCCAGGCTGGGAAGCCCAGAGTGGGGGATGGCCAGAGTGACCTGAGAGGGGTTGGCTGCTCTTTCAGCCCCTGCCTGGCTTCTGCTGGTCCTGCTCAGTGCAGGGATCTGCTGAGGTCAGCTGAGCCAACCCTAACCCACAGCACTTTTCATCTCTCCATCTCTTTCATACACCTCAACCTCAGCCCTGGCAAACTCACAGCCACAGCCAGAGCAGAACCCACAGTACCAATACACACCAGAGCCAAACCACAGCATCAGAGCCCACCATAACCACAGCCAAGCCACCATCCAAAAACACACTTAGAACCACAGCCAAGCCACCATCCACAGCCACACTCCCAAAAACAACCAAGCCCAAACCCCTAGCACTCTCACCCATCACAACAACAACCCAAGCCAGGCCAAAACCCACCACACCAAAACCCACCAGAGCTATGGCCAAGCCACCACTTGCTGCTACATCAGCCCCTGCCACAACAGCGGAGGCACAACTGAAAATTGCCACAACCACAAAGCCAGAACCAGAAAGACCAGATCCTACTGAGGCCCTGGGGATCATGAGCCCATGTTAAACCCAGATAATAAACTATCTCCAGAGGTAGAGGCAGGCACTGGAGAGGCTGTTATTTCCTTCACTAAAGAGGATCTTCTCTAACTTCATGTTTTCTTCTTTTCTTTTGGTATCTGCCCTGTACACAGAAAACATGAACAGGAACGGGAATGGGAACGGGGATGGAAACGGGAATGGGAACGGGAACAGGAACGGGACAAGTGTGGATGGACCCACAGATGGAGCTCCCAGTACCTGCTTGGCTCTTTCACTCTTTCTCCTCCCCAGTGCCACTCTGGTGGGCCTTCTTCTCTGAAGGGTCTTCCTCAGCTGTCCCTGCACCCCTCACCAAGGCTTCTGTCAGCACTGGTTGTTCCACAGCCCTGGTAGGCTCAGGAGACTCCTTGGACAATTCACACTCTCCCTCCTTACACTGCCTTCTCTGCTGCAGCCCTGGCGAGCCAAGGGCAGCCAGCAGCCCTGGGGGAACTTGGTGCCCTTCCTGAGGAGACCCGAGGGCAGAAGGGTGTTTGGTGACTTTGGATGCTTCTCCTTTCTTCCTGGCTTCTGTTCCATTTCCAGGCTGAAGTGTTGAGCTCACACCCCGCCAAACCCGTGTGGCCGGCAGGGCCAGCTGCACTGTGACCCTGGGGACAGCAGGGTGACTGGGAAACCAAGGGGAAATGAAACTGTCTTGGATTGATGATATGATAATCCTTTATCCCCTATCGTTGGCTTATATGCCCAAGAAAGAAAAAATGTGTGGTCCTGTCTCTTTAACTGCACCCAGCCGCAGAGAGAAACGCGGGTTGTTTTGAAAACATTTTCTCCAAGCCTCGCTCCGGGGGAGGATTCGTCGCCCGGCAGAGACTGCGTGCTGGACGGGGGTCGGAGTGAGCTCTGTTCCCGTTTTTTCCATTCTTCTTCTTTTTTCCTCGTTTGGACCCCTTCTCTTCGATCTGCTTTGCCACCCGGAGACCTAGGAGGGCCAGAGGACAGCAGAGCTCTCCAGGGAGCTCCACCCGGCCCCGGGTGGGGGGCGAGGAGGAGAGGGACTGCGTCTGAGAAAAGGACTTTTTAATCAGGTTGAATAACTGCCTTTCACCTTGTGTTTTTTCCCTTTCCCCTGTGCCTTGTAGGGCACTCTGCGTGGTTTTGTTAAATAAATAGTTTTTTCTTCACTTCCATCTAAGAGGTTCTGTTGTGGGTGGGGGAGGGGGTGTCGGGGCCCTTCGCTCTCGGAGGAGAGAGAGTCTTATCATTAACCCGGGACAGAGACATAGTGGTTGGTTTGGGGTTTGTAGATGAGGCATGGTAGTTGGCTTGGTTTGGTGTTTGTCAGGATGAGTTTCCAGAAGAATTGTTCTTTTCCCTCCCAATGTGTTTGCCTCAATTTTGCACACATTTTATCTCCTTTCTTGTAAAAAGAGTGGCTTTTTTGAGGATTTCTTTTTCCTCCTGGTTCTGGTGTAGCTCTGGTCAGTACTACCCAGCTGTTCTCCCCTCTCTTCCTCACACTCTGCAGCCCTTGCCTCCTGCCTTTCTCCTGCTCTCTGGCACATGTCCCATTCCTCAATTACTGCAATGCCATGGATTGATTTTATGTGTGTGTTTTGCACCTGTGTGCATGCACAGAAGAGAAACCTTCAGAGCTGAGAGCAGCCACCAGCTCCTTCATGTAGCTTTTCCCTGCATGGCTTCATTCTTTGCATAATCTCAGTGTATTTGAATTTAAATACAGATCCTGCTTGACACATAACTTGTGTATGTGTGGTCAAGGAGAACAAATCCGCACGTGTGTTGGTACAATCTGAGCTCCAGAGATTCAAGTGATCCTGTTAGAGGTCACTGTGGCTCTGCTGCCCAGCAGCAGCAGCTGTCCTGCAGGATCCCAGCTGCCTGCAGGGTGCTCTGAGGTCACAGCCTGTCCAGCCCAGCCAGGCACTGACCAGCAGATGGCACTGGGAGAGGCACCGCTGAGCACTGGGCAGCTCAACTCGCCCTGCACATCCTGCCCACAGTCCAGAGCTTTATTTAATCGCCAGCTTCTGATGCAGTTAAGAATCAGATTAAAAATAACCTTGTGCCCAGGTGCTGTGGCTGCTGCATGCTCTGGGAGCAGCTGAGCTCCTGCTGCCCAGCTGCTTTTGGGGGAAAATCCATCTTGGCTTAAGGAGAGATGATGAAAATACAGCCCAAGAGGCTGCTACTCACCTCTGTGACAGAAGAGGGGTTGGAGCTGGGAGAGCACTTCAGGACCTCGAATGGGTTTGCATGTGGGTGAAGGACAGTGTAACATTCTCTAGAAATTCCCTAGAAACACTACAAAGAGCAGAAAAACATTTCTCCTCCCAGCAAGATCAGGGCACTTGCGCAAACCCCTGATTTTTTTGCAGTGCTGGATCCCCACCTTGCTGAGTGTCATGGAGGCAAAATAGTGCTTTAATTAACACCACCAAAATAATTGCAGGATTTAAACACTTTATCACTGGTGTGGGGCTGTGAACCTTGTGAAAAATACCGAGTTTTGCTTTCCTGAAGGTTTTGACTTGTGGAGACAGGCTGTTGTGCAAAGATCTATTTATAAAGCTCTTTGCAACAGAAAACTCCAACCCAGAAGGAAATCCTCTTTCCTCTTCCCCTGCTCCCCGGGACAGCAGGGCTGAGCCCTCACAGCACTGGGGAAGTTTGGCTTCATGCTAATGAGGGACTTTAGGCAAGGGCAGGGTTTGGTGTGGTGCACAGGGAAGCACACAAAACATTCCAGGGAGACTTTTGCAGCATTTCCACACCATTTCTGGGTTGGCATAAGGGATACTCTGGCATTGGGGTGATCCTGGCAAAGATCCTGCCAGGTCCTTCCAGCCCCATGGCCATGTGTGGTGGGAGGAAGAGAAGGCATTAAGCATCAGCTGGGCTGACTTGGGTTAAAATGAGGGATTTGTGGTGTTGATGAGGCCTGGCTTCTTGATGAACCTCATCTGCTTGGTTCCCTCCATCCCTGGGACATATTTCCATCAGGGACAGGGATGTGTTTGCTGTGAGAGTTTCCTTTGATTCAGCTGCTGAATCTCCTGTGAATGCAGTGGGTCAGGAAGGTTGTGGTGAGCACATCCACCCTCCTGGGGGATTTGCATTTGGGATTGTGCTGCTGGCAGGTCCATCCAGCTGCCAAGTATTCCCTCAGAGTGTTTGGGCTGAAAGTGTTTTTGTCCCAGTGTTGTGAGGGGAACCCACCTTTTTTGATCTTGCTTTCTGGCTGCTTTTGCTAAAAGAAGGTGTTGTGCTTCCATGCCATTGCAACCAGCTGCAAAACTAAAACAGGAGGGCATTTTTCCTGGTGGTAAGGAGTTGATTTTGGCCAAATCTGCCAAATCCTAGTCTGCAGCACAACCTCCAGAGCAGCTCCTGTCTTCAGCTGCCAGAGCATAGTGGTGTGGGAGAGCAGTCACGATGGGAAGCCTGGAAATGAGGCCACAATGGCAAAACTGGGATGGCCAAAGGGATGTTTTGATACCTTGGCCAAAGAGCTGCAATTGAGCCCTGATCTTTTTCCTCTTCTAGAGCTCCAGCTTAACAGATCCTTGGAAAGGCTGCAGGAAGTTGGGACTTCTTGGAGAGCCTGGTGGCTCCAGGTGATCAGCTGTGGCTGGACTGGGGGGGAACAGGGCTGTTCCTGCAGCTATTGAGGTATGACAGTGACAGACACTATTGGAGGAGTCACAGAGGGGATGTCCCACCGTGGTCTCCCTCCCCTCAGCTCCCCTTTGGCACTGTCTGTGCTGGTTTGGACAATCTCCCACTCCCACCCTGCCCAGCTCACAGGGGTTCCCAGTCAGCATGTGTGTCCCAGTGTTTTTAAATCATAGAATGGATGGATGAATGAATAGTGTGGCAGAGGATAAACTCCTCCAGGACTCATAAATCTGGGCAAGTAGGGAAAAGAGAGAGATCCTGTTACTCCCACACCAGTGCGGGAGCCTTGTTAGACACCAACCAGCCCCTCTGGACACCCTTGAGACGTGAGTCAGTATAAACCCAGGCTTGGTCATTTCTATGCTGCAGAGTGAGGTCTCTCTGGAGGCACCAGGCTGGAGCAGCCCCTGGCAGGTGTTGCTGTGTGGCTCCTGTGCCCCTGCAGAGGCTGCTGCTCCCCGGGGTGTGGGGACAGGCTCTTCCTCGAGGAGCAGAAGGAAAGCTGCATTCCACACACACTTACCTAATGCAGGCTGGACACGAGTGTCTCAGCTCCAGGGTGGGGCTTGGACCTTGCACTGCTAATCTTGATGCTTCAGACATTGGCTCCAGAAGGAGCTGTCAGAGCAGGTTGGGAGTTGAGAAATGGCCCTGTACCTCTTTGGCAGCCACCCTGCACTTGCCAAAAGCATCAGCTCTTACTCACGTTTCCCCATGAGCCACATGCCCTGGTGGTGACTCCTCCAGGGCTGTTTGCTCTTCCCCACAAGCTCTGTGTATCCTGTTTTCCTTCATCCTTGTTGGCACATTATCTCTTCAGGGCTTAGCCAGGGTGCTATAGTGCCAGGGGCTAAGTGGACCTTGGCTCTGCATCTCCACATCACATTTAGAGAGACCAGCACCTGCCCTGCTCTAGTGGAATCTGTCCCTGCCCGTGGCAGAGAGGCTGGAATGAGATGAGCTTTCAGGTTCCTCCCAACCCAAACCATTCAGGGGCTCTGTGATTCTCAGCACTGCCTTGTTCCTCATAAGCCAGGCCGTGCTGAGCTGGCCAGCAGGAGCTGGAGCCCATGCTGATGTTTTCTAGATATTCCTCCAGGTCTCCAGAGATACAACAGCAGATGTGTTGAGTTGTCTCCATCATGAGACAGATTTGCCTTAGCAATACGTGGGAACCTCTGGTGTGACCAGCTGAGTTGAATACCTGGTGAGATGTTGGCCTCAGACCCCATTTGAAGGAATTATTGGACTCTTGAGGGTATGGCAGACCCCAGAGCTAGTGAAGGACAAGGTAATACACAGAGGTAAGAGATGTGGGGGGCAGTAGGAGAGCTGCTGTGGTGAGAGAGGTGATCCGTGTGGTCCAAAACAAAAGGCAAACCGGCAAACCATTGCGTGGGGAGGGGAGGGGAGGACAGAGCCCAGCGTGTGATGAACTCGGCTCTGCTGCCCACCCGCTGCTCCTCTCGAGCAGGCTGCGATCCCAGCGGAGCTGCTGGAGCAGGGCCGGCCGGTTGCACAATCGCAGATGGGGAAGCGAGGCTGCAGCAGCCCGGGGGGCTCGGCCAGCCCGGCTGTGGCTGCGGGGCGCCGATGTTGAGCCCTCCAGGTGCCTGCGGGGAGCGAGCACAGCCTGTCCCTGCAGAGCCGGTGGGCTGCTTCCTCCAGCCAGCCCTGAGGGCAGCCACAGCCTCCCAGCTCCCCTGTTTGGGGCGATTTCAGCTCTGTACCCTGTTCTTCTTCTCCTGCTTCCCCTTCTCCTGATGGCTCAGGGAAAGGGCATCAATTCTCTGCTTCCCCCCCATTCCTGAGGACTGTTCCTGAGCTGCCACATGCTGTCCGGCCAAAACAGACACAGGGCTGGCCGAGGAGGGCTCTGACTCTGTCTGGGGAGTTCCCGTGCTGCAAACTGCTCTCAGCAATTGTGTCTTGGTGCCTTTGTTTCTAACACAGCTGCATTCCAGGGACGGGGTGAAGACCCGAGTGAAAACAAGGCTTTGCTGGTTGCTGTGGGATTGTTGTTATAGATTAGGAGAAATGGGACAGGAGGTAGAAGAGAGGAGCCGTAACTGCGGGCTCAGGGGATGGCTGAGGTTTGGAGCAGCAGAGGCTTGGATGAAGAGTGCCAATCCAGGGATTAGGATTCAGGGATGGGGTCTGTCCCAGGGAGTGGATCCTGCGTGTTCGTTGGCACTGCTGCCTCTCCATCAAGGCCGATATGTGAGATGGGTGTGTTCTGCGTGGCTCCAAAACTCTAATAAATACATTTCCTCCCCAATCTTCAAGCTGTTGGGTGTTCCTTGCTTTTGGGAGGTGCTTTAAATCTGACTGCCAGAGCCGTGGGCTGCTGAGAGCAGAAGCTGCCTGCACGATGCTGAGCTCAGGTCTTCCTCCCCTTCTCCTGGTGCTCTCAGTGCTGGAGCTGAGCTGGTCCCTGAGTGATGAAGAAAAGAAGATAATCTTGGATGAACACAATAGATATCGCTCCCAGGTTGATCCCCCTGCCAGGGCTATGATGAAGATGGTAAGTGGATTTTCTTGCAGTTGGGGTGTTTGTGTGGTGCAGGACTCGATCTCAGTGTGAGGAGGGATCAGGGTGTTCCTTAGGGGAGGCAGAGCAATTCTTGTGTGGGGTTGATGGAATGATTCCCTAAAGTGCCTCTAAGGAGAAGAGTTTCCTTTCCCTTTGGAGTTGTCTTTGATTCTTTTCTGGAAGTTCCTAAGTGTGACCTGAGTCCCCTGCTGCTGTTCTTGAGAGTGATGCAGCTCTCACTCCCCTGAGTGCCCACTGGAGCTCCTTGTGGTGGGACAAAGGGCAGGTGATGGTCTTGAGCAGGTGCCATGGGCTGGAGACTTTGCTGTGGCCATTGCTGGAGCTGCTGGGGGAATCCTGCTGTGTGGGACATTGCCTGCTGCTCTGTATTTGCCTTTGCAGGTGAAGGTACTTTTATCTCTTGGAGGGAATGTCAACTTGTCAGTCAAGGTCTTTCAGTTATTTGGGCTCATCACGCTCCTAGTCCTCACCATGACTTGGTGTCTTGGAGATGCAGGATCCCCTGTTTTGCTTGTGGAAATCGAGTCAGGTCCCAAATCAGCGGGAACCTGTAGTAGGAGCAAAAACAAGCTTGGTGCTGGTGCTGCCTTTTGTCTTGTTCAGACTCTTGATTTGATTAAAAGTTGGCTATCAAATTTTATCTTGCACCACATGTGATTTTTCTTCCCTGTTTGCCAATGACACAGGGAAGGATAATTTTTTTATCCTAGAAAGTTAGAGTCCTTTCCTCTTTGGGTCACAGAGTGCTTGGAAGAGACTTCCCTGCCTGGTCCAAAAGTTGCCCAGAATGAGTTAAACCTTTGTGGGCTAGTAAATGGGAGCTTAATGATTAAAAAAAGCAAAAAGTTAAATTCAGGGAGAGGAGGTTGACCAGTGACTGCAGAATAAAAGGGGACAGAGCCAGATGCCTCAGCACCATCAAAACGACTTCTCAGGGTCCTTAAGTCAGTGCAATTCCAAACCTGTGAGAGCTGCTCCTGGCTGAATCTTTGATTGCAGCCCCTGTGCTTTGAGATGCTCCCTCTGCAGCTTCTGCTTAAATACACAGGACCTTCTTACAGTCTGGAGCCAAAGGCTTTTTCATTTCAAAGCACAGCAAATGTTTAGCTCACAGCAGCCCTGATGACTTTTTGGTAGAGGTTTTCCATGAGAACACCATCCTCGCCTCCCTCCTGGGATGTTTCCTTGGGCTGTCTTTGTCTCTGGGCTCACCTGCTGCCATGGCACCATGCCTGGCTGAGCTCACCCTGTGCTTCATTTTGGGACAAGGGGCTGGTTGCTGTGGAAATATTTAGCTGAAGGGGGAGAATCCATAGCCTAAAGCCACTTTTCTTTATTAATGAGGCAAATCTGCAGGTGTGAGTCCCCTGTTTATGGAGCCCAGCTCCGTGCCAGAGGGAGAGGGGTGTGTTCTCCCCAAATTGGGTCTCCAGCCATTGCTGTCAGCATGGCTTGGGGCCATGGTGGGATGTGAACCAACTTGCTGTGTCCCAGCCAGGTGTTTCCTTCCCCCCCAGTCCCTTAGGGCCTGTCCTCATCCCCTCAATACCCCAACAGTGACATGCCCTCCTGTCTGTCACCTTTTGGATCCAGCCCTGGCTCTGTCCAGCAAGGTTCCCCCCCAGGACCCCCTGTTTGCAGGGCTGCCTTCCAGCAGCCAAGCTGCTCTCTCCATCAAGGATGGTCCAAACAGCTGCAGTGTAGGATTCCCCCTATGCATTCCTGCGAGAAAAACACTCCACCTTCTCCTCCTCCTCCTGCTCTTTGTTCTTCTCCTGCTCATCCCAGTGGCCAGGGGGCTCAGCTGGTGGCAGAAGGGGCTCCTGGCCAGCAGCCAGGTGGCCGTGTCTCGGATCCAGGCAAACAGATGATGTTTCCCAGGAGTGTGCAATCCCAGGCTTTGTGCATCTGCCAGGAGAGCTGTGTCCCCTTCCCCTCCCACCCCCACTCTGGGTGAGGAGGGATGGCCCCAGATCCCCTCTGGTGTGACCTGGGGTGCATTTCCTTCCTTTCTCTACCCGACTTCATGGATTTTCCACGCTGAGTTGAGGATGCTTCATTAGGGCGTCAGATGAGTTCCAGGAGAGGTTTGAGAGTTGTGCTGATGCCCTTCTGTTAGCTCTACAAACCAAGGTTTAGTTTGTGCTGGGACTGACCATGGACCTCCCCTCTCCTGATGACTGTGTTAGGAAGGGATTTGAATTTTTCTCAGTTTCCCTATGAATGGGGAAACTGTGGCCAGAGAGCACAGGGGTCCTTGTGGGTGCCTTGTTCCTGTTGGAGAGCCCAGTGTCCCTCTGTGTGCTGACCCTGAGCTCCTTTCAGACCTGGGACAAGGAGCTGGAGGACCTTGCTCAGTCCTATGCAGAGAAATGCATCTGGGACCACAACAAGGAGAGAGGCCGCCGGGGAGAAAACCTCTTTGCTATGGCCCCAACCCTGGAACTAGAATTCGCCGTGGAAGACTGGAATGGGGAGGAGAAATTCTACAACTTGTCAACAGCCACGTGTGTCCCTGGGCAGATGTGTGGCCACTACACCCAGGTACCAGCTGCTGGGGTGGAGGGGTGGCTGCTCAGCAGAGCGCAGTGCCAGCTTTTCTTAGGCAGAGAGATGAAGTCTGAGTGTTTCTTCACAGCTTGGGTGGGAGCAGAGATGGTGGGAGATCCTGAATACCAAAGCAACACGGGGATGTGGGATCTGGGGCATACTCTGTGGGATGAGGAGGACATTGGAGCAGCCTTTAAGGCCAGGGGACAGGTTGCCTTCAGCCAATGCCCTCACCTCCACCCCTGGTCTTTGCCTTAGGTGGTCTGGTCAAACACACATCAGATCGGCTGCGGGGCACATTTTTGTGAGAAGATCGATGGAATCGAAACAGAGAACATGCACCTGCTTGTTTGCAACTATTATCCCCCGTAAGTGCCAGGCCCTGCATGGATTGGTGCATCTCAGTGGGGTTTCTGTGCTGGAAATGCTTCAGTACTTATGCCAGAGCAGGGTTTGTACTCGGTCAGAAATAGAAGTTAAGCAGTTCTAAATAAAGTGTTTGTTATCTTGGGTTGGTCCCAGCGTAAGGAAGGGTTGTCTGGAGATCCCGGCCTGTGATTGTGACTGCTGACGGCTGGTTCAGCTCCTGGCACACACCCAGGGAGGGACCTTCATCCCTGAGAGCTGCCCAAGGCTGCAGTGGCAGTGGCTGAGGGTACAAACAGCTCCCTGCCCTGTGCCTTGCTCTTCCCTGGTGGCAGCAGCCATCGCCTGGGGTGGAGAAGCCCTTTTGCAGCAGCAGGAAGGGTTGGACATGGGGGAGAGCTGGGTAGCCCCTTCCCAGCCCTGGGAACAGCCTTGGCACTGCTTGCTTGGAGCTGCTGAGGGCACCAAGAGCGGCTGGTGGCTGCAGACCTTCCTGGGGTCTGGAGCAGAAGGGAAACAGAACCCCCTGGCCCAATGCCCATCCCCTGCTCTGTTCTAACAGGGGTGAGGCATCTGCTGCAGGGAGGTGTCTGCCCTGGCTATAGCAGCCTTGGGGTCAGGCTGGTGAGTAAATGACCCTGACAGGCTGTGGCAGGAGACCAAGACCTGTTTTGTACGTTAATCCTGAGTTTTGCCTTGGCTGGGATATCCCAGCTGAATCAGCCTCCTCTCTGGGATGGGTGTTTCCCCTTCCCTCATGCTTCTTTTTCCCGGCATTTTCTGCTTCCAGGGGTAACGTGAAAGGCAAAAAACCATATGTGGAAGGACCCTCGTGTACAACATGTCCCACGGGCACAGTCTGTGTGAACAACCTGTGTGGTGAGTCCACATGAGCAGGGCTATGCAGGGCCCTGGATGGGCTGTCGGGCTGGGTTTGAGCTCTGAAGCCTCCTGGAGCTGTCAGGAAGCTCTTGAAGAGCAGCACTTCTGGGGCTGGACCTAAGACAGGACAGCTGCCACAGTATAAGGAAGGCCTTGTACCCCATTAGGCAGTATTTTTTGCCCCTTGTGGGCAGGAGGTTGTGTGAGGGACATGAGATGTCTCCAGGCTGGGAAGCCCAGAGTGGGGGATGGCCAGAGTGACCTGAGAGGGGTTGGCTGCTCTTTCAGCCCCTGCCTGGCTTCTGCTGGTCCTGCTCAGTGCAGGGATCTGCTGAGGTCAGCCGAGCCAACCCTAACCCACAGCACTTTTCATCTCTCACCAGAACCCGTTGTAGAAGAGACCACTGCGGCCTCTGTGACAACAAAGGCAAGGCCATCCACCCCAGCCACAGCCACACCAGAGCCCACAGCCACACCAGAGCCCACAGCCACACCAGAGCCCACAGCCAAACCAGAGCCCACAGCCAAACCAGAGCCCACAGCCAAACCAGAGCCCACAACCACAGGCAAACCAGAACCCACAGGCAAACCAGAGCCCACAGGCAAACCAGAGCCCACAACACCAGTCCACAGCACAGCTGAACCAGAACCCACACCAGTCCACAGCACAGCTGAACCAGAACCCACACCAGTCCACAGCACAGCTGAATCAGAACCCACACCAGTAACCACCACAGGCAAAACAGCACCTACAACACCAGTGTCCACCACAGCAAAACCTGAGCTCACATCAGTGTCCACCACAGCCAAACCAGAACCCACAAAACCAGTGTCTACCACAGCCAAGCCACCACCCACAGCCACACTACCAACCACAGCCAAGCCCAGACCCCCAGCACAGGCATCCACCAGCACAGCCAAGCCCAAAGCTGCCACCACACTGCCAACAACAACCAGGCCAAAACCCACACCACCAGCAGCCACCTCAGCCATGGCCAAGCCAAAACCTTCTGTGCCAGCAGCCACCAGCACTGCAGCCAAGCCAAAACCCACCACAGCTATGGCCAAGCCAACACCCAGCACACCAAAACCCACCCTAACCACCACTACCACTGAGCCAACAACCCCCACTGCCATCAGGACAACACCCACCCCCCTGAAACACAACACAACCCCCACTACCATCAAACCAACAACGTCCACACCAAACCCCACCACAACCACCACTACAGCCAAACCAATGCCCACCACACCAAAACCCACTACAACCACCAAACCAACACCCACCACACCAAAACCCACTACAACCACCCAACCAACACCCACCACACCAAAACCCACTACAACCACCAAACCAACACCCACTACAGCCACCACAACCACCAAACCAACACCCACCACACCAAAACCCACTACAACCACCACTACAGCCAAGCCAAAACCAACCACAACCATGGCCAAGCCAATACCCACCACACCAAAACCCACCCCAGCTGTGGTTAAGACAAAACCTGCTACAGACACAGCCAAGCCAACACCCACCACACCAACATCTACCACTACTACAGCTAAGCCAACACCTGCTGCTACAACACCAGCAGCTGCCACAACAGCAAAGACACAACTGAAAACTGCCACAACCACACAGCCAGAACCAGAAAGTCCTGATCCTACTGAGGCAACCGAGATCACTCTTTCCTTTGAGCCTACATTAGACCCAGATTATAAACTATCTCCAGAGGCAGACACTGGAGAGCCTCTTAGCTCCTTCACTACAGAAGATCCAGCCTTATTAGAAAGTATAGGCACAGCCTTCAGCCCCAGATCAGTCCCAGAAACAAAGAAAGGTGTCAAAGAGGATGGGAAAGAGAAATCAGCCTTTTCCAGCCCATCTCCATCCCTCAGCCAAGCTGTTCCAGAGATCAAGTTAGGTTTCAATAGAACTGAGCTCATAACCCCCTCCAAGTCAGTGGTCCTCAGCCCTGAAGAGCCCACGTTCTTGCGCTTAACATCATCCTCCAAAGACAAAAAAGGGCCAAGCCCCCATTTCCAGACCTCCCTCTCAGGTAAGGCAACCACGGAGTTTGTCCTGGCATGGACACTTGGACATTCAGAGATCCCCAAGCAGCATGGAGAGGGCTTGGGAGGAGCAGTGTCAGACTGGTCCTTCGGATCCTCCTGTTGTATGTGGCACCAAGCCTTTACCTCACTCTTTGCTCTAACCCTGAGGGGCTGGTTGGATGTCTCAGCCCTGAAGCATGGTCCTGTTCACAGCCTGCTCCCACTAACGCACAGCTTCCCTGGATCAGAGCTCTGCTGCCTCACAGTGCCTTGGGCCACATCATGGCACACCTGCATGAGTGGGAGTTTCTCTTCTGCCAGATCTT
Source organism: Lichenostomus cassidix (assembly GCF_008360975.1). Classification (NCBI taxonomy): domain Eukaryota; kingdom Metazoa; phylum Chordata; class Aves; order Passeriformes; family Meliphagidae; genus Lichenostomus; species Lichenostomus cassidix. The sequence continues at coordinate 2,158,977 of NC_139506.1, forward strand.
CCCCTCTAATTCCACGTTTTCCTCTCTTCTTTCAGCAGGTGCCCTGGACACAGAAGAACTGGAGACAAACTCGGACCAGACCAATGTGGATCCACCCACAGATGGAGCTCCCAGTACCTGCTTGGCTCTTTCACTCTTCCTCCTCCCCAGTGCCACTCTGGTGGGCCTTCTGCTCTGAAGGGTCTTCCTCAGCTGTCCCTGCACCCCTCACCAAGGCTTCTGTCAGCGCTGGTTGTTCCACAGCCCTGGTAGGCTCAGGAGACTCCTTGGACAATTCACACTCTCCCTCCTTACACTGCCTTCTCTGCTGCAGCCCTGGCGAGCCAAGGGCAGCCAGCAGCCCTGGGGGAACTTGGTGCCCTTCCTGAGACCCGAGGGCAGGAGGGTGTTTGGTGACTTTGGATGCTTCTCTTTTCTTCCTGGCTTCTGTTCCATTTCCAGGCTGAAGTGTTGAGCTCACACCCCGCCAAACCCGTGTGGCCGGCAGGGCCAGCTGCACTGTGACCTTGGGGACAGCAGGGTGACTGGGAAACCAAGGGGTAATAAGACATGGTGGTTGGTTTGGGGTTTGTAGAGGAGACATGGTAGTTGGCTTGGTTTGGTGTTTGTCAGGATGAGTTTCCAGCAGAAATGGTCTTCTCCCTCCCAATGTGTCTGTCTCAATTTTGGACAAGTTTCATCTCTTTCCCTTGTCCAAAAAGAGTGGCTTTTTTGAGGACTTCTGTTTCCTCCTGGTTCTGGTGTAGCTCTGGCCAGTACTACCCAGCTGTTCTCCCCTCTCTTCCTCACACTCTGCAGCCCTTGCCTCCTGCCTTTCTCCTGCTCTCTGGCACATGTCCCATTCCTCAGTTACTGCAATGCCATGGATTGATTTTACGCGTGTGCTTTGCACCTGTGTGCATGCACAGAAGAGAAACCTTCAGAGCTGAGAGCAGCCACCAGCTCCTTCATGTAGTTTTTCCCTGCATGGCTTCATTCCTTGCATAATTTCCATGTATTTAAATTTAGATAGAGATTCCTCTTGATGTGTAACTTGTGTGTGTGTGGTCAAGGAGAACAAATCCGCACGTATGTTGGTACAATCTGAGCTCCAGAGATTCAAGTGATGCTGTTGGAAGTTCTTGGTGGCTCCTGGGCCTGTTGCAGGACCAGTGGCATTGTCTGGGACACTGTGTTTTCTTACCCCACATCCCTCCTCCCTTCACCTGAGGATTCCCAGTCAGGTGTGTTAAATATGTGACAAACTTTGCAGACTGGTGGAAGGAAGATAATGGAGATACAACCCCTTCTCCGGTCACTGCATCCTTTCATTTCTCACAGATGAGGTGGGGGATGACCTGAAGCCCATTATTCAAATTCTCCCACTGCTGCACTGTCCTGTGCATCCCCAGAGCATGCACTGAATAAATCCTGTTGTGAAAGTCTGGGCAGTGTCTCATTGTGGGGTCTGGACACCTGGGAGCCACTTCTTATACTTGTAAAATGCTCTTAATTGTGTACTTACACAGAATTGCTAAAAGACAACATGACTTCTGTGGGTCCTGAAGGGTTTTTTTTAGCTTTCCAAAAGCCTCCATGCGCTGCTGTTTGTAAGGGTGTAACTGAATGCTTTTAAACCTGTGTAAAAGCAGCAGAAGGAGGGGATTGAGGATGACATGGGGATAGAGGATGACGTAGGGTATTTTTCTTGAGCGTCCAGCTGAGTGTAAAGCAAAAATGTGTCCCCACCAGGAATTTTTGGGCAAGGAAAGCAAGAGAAAAAGAGCTCAGAGCAAAAGAAAGAAATAAAAATTAGGGCTGGAGCGCTTCTGATTCGCTGTTTTAGGAAGTCCAGCACAAGCCTCTCACACCCTAAACACACACAATTTCATCTTTGCAGCACAGAGAGAAGTTAAATTCAACTGTGTGTCCCCAGCTCCTGTGTTTTTGCAGCATTTTCACCTCAGGACATCCATCTGGGTGCAGCATAAGGGCAAAGGGCCTTGTGAGGCAGAATCTCTCAGCAAAGGAGCGACGCTGGTATCTGACTTTGCCATTTGCTTTTCCCCACCCTCCTGCCCGCTTTTCCCAGCAAAGCTGCCCCTGCAGCTCCACATTTCCCTTCTCCCCAAGCCCTGCTGCTGTCCTGCAGGATCCCAGCTGCCTGCAGGGTGCTCTGAGGTCACAGCCTGTCCAGCCCAGCCAGGCACTGACCAGCAGATGGCACTGGGAGAGGCACCGCTGAGCACTGGGCAGCTCAACTCGCCCTGCACATCCTGCCCACAGTCCAGAGCTTTATTTAATCGCCAGCTTCTGATGCAGTTAAGAATCAGATTAAAAATAACCTTATGCCCAGGTGCTGTGGCTGCTGCACACTCTGGGAGCAGCTGAGCTCCTGCTGCCCAGCTGCTTTTGGGGGAAAATCCATCCTGGCTTAAGGAGAGATGAAAATACAGCCCGAGAGGCTGCTACTCACCTCTGTGACAGAAGAGGGGTTGGAGCTGGGAGAGCACTTCAGGACCTCGAATGGGTTTGCATGTGGGTGAAGGACAGTGTAACATTCTCTAGAAATTCCCTAGAAACACTAAAAGAGCAGAAAAACATTTCTCCTCCCAGCAAGATCAGGGCATTTGGGAAACCCAATTTTTTACAGTGCTGGATCCCCACCCTGCTGAGTGTCACGGAGGCATCACAGTTAACACCACCAAAATAATTAACACCACCAAAATAATTGCAGGATCCAAACAATTTATCACTGGTGTGGGGCTGTGAACCTTGTGAAAAATACAGAGTTTTGCTTTCCTGAAGGTTTTGACTTGTGGAGACAGGCTGTTGTGCAAGGACCTATTTATAGAGCTCCTTGCAACAGAAAACTCCAACCCAGAAGGAAATCCTCTTTCCCCTTCCCCTGCTCCCCAGGACAGCAGGGCTGAGCCCTCACAGGCACTGGGGAGGTTTGGCTTCATCCTAATGAGGGGCTTTAGGCAAGGGCAGGGTTTGGTGTGGTTCACAGGGAAGGACACAAAACATTCCAGGGAGACTATTGCAGCATTTCCACACCATTTCTGGGTTGGCATAAGGGATACTCTGGCACTGGGGTGATCCTGGCAAAGATCCTGCCAGGTCCTTCCAGCCCCATGGCCGTGTGGTGGGAGGAAGAGAAGGCATTAAGCATCAGCTGGGCTGAGTTGGGTTAAAATGAGGGATTTGTGGTGTTGATGAGGCCTGGCTTCTTGATGAACCTCATCTGCTTGGTTCCCTCCATCCCTGGGGCCTGTTTCCATCAGGGACAATTATGTGTTTGCTGTGAGAGTTTCCTTTGATTCAGCTGCTGAATCTCCTGTGAATGCAATGGCTCAGAATGGTTGTGGTGAGCACATCCACCCTCCTGGGGGATTTGCATTTGGGGTTGTGCTGCTGGCAGGTCCATCCAGCTGCCAAGTATTCCCTCAGAGTATTTGGGCTGAAAGTGTTTTTGTCCCACAGTGTTGTGAGGGTGACCCACCTTTTTTGATCTTGCTTCCTGGCTTCTTTTGCTAAAGGTGATTGTCCCACTCTGCCATTGTGGTCAGGGATGATGCTGCTGCCCCAGTGCCTTGTGCTGTGTGATCCTGGGCAGTGAGTCAGGTGGGTGTCCCACGTATCCATGGCTCAGCCAGCCTGCTCACCCACCTCCTGGGCAAAGCTGCCTTTTCCTTTGTGCCAGCAATCATTGGAGAAATTAAGTACTACCTGGGCTTGTTTCTTATCCCTTGATGAGATTTGGGTCAGTGGACTCTGGTAGTCCTGTGTTCTCCTCTTCCTGCTATTAACATTATGAACCTGTTTGTAGTAAGGGCTGTCCAGGGCAGAGGGAAGCCCAACCTGCAGCCCTTGAGCTGAATGAGGGTGGGGAAGCAGATTGGGCTTTGTGTAGGGTTTGTGTTGAAAATTTGTGTCAGGAAAACACCTCCTGACAACCAAAGCATGGTCTCAGCTGCTTGGCTAACCCAGTGTGCCCCACACCCTCACTGTGTCCTGGCTGTGGCTCCCCAGTCATACCCAGGACTTTGGTCAGTCAGGAGCAGTGGCCACCCCTCTAGAGGTCTCAGTTCACCAGCCAAGCTTACTTCAGCGCAATAAAGAGACTGATTCAAAAAAGTCAAACCAAGTTTATTTTCACAAGAGAGTATCTCCACTAATATTTTATTCATGGCTTCCAGCTCACACAGTTCCACTGCTTGAGATTCTCTGCATTAATATCAATGCCATGGAGAGGGACTGAACGGATTCCATGTGGGACACATGGGATTAGCTCTTTTCCAGGGGACACCTCTCCAGATGAAGTGGATCTGCTGCCCTGTTCCCATGCTTGTGGTGCTATTTTAGTACCTCTCAAGCAATCTGCGGGCAGCAGCTCTGCCCCTGAGCAAGCAGCTGGAGGAGAATAATGCAGCTCAGAGGACCAAGCTGTAGTTTAGCACAGCAAGTCGCCAGGACTGCTGAAAAGCCAGATTTATGGAGAGAAGGCTGCATTCCTTCGCCGCTTGGAACTGCAGCATCCCCACCCACCAGCTGCGTCCCAGCCTCGCTGCAGCTACGCCCCGTCCCAGCAGAGGAGCCTGAAATGAGCTGCTTCATCCTGGGGACTCCGGGTCTGGCTCTCCCTGTGCCTTTGCTCAGGGTGAAATTTGAGGGCTCCAATTTCTCTTTGCTTTCTCCCTCCCACTTCATCTGAGAAGGTGTCCTCTGCTTGCCCTCGCTCCCCAGTGTCTCGGATCTCACGCGTCTCCCTGGCAGTGAGATGGTCGTGATAATGGCCTGAAATGTCCTTCCTGAGGCAGCCCTGATCGTGTTACAGCTCCACTCATGGTCTTGATCCTACTTACTTTGGCAAATGGCAGAGGGATAGTCCCATCTGCTCCTAAGAAAGAGAAGAATTAACAATTCCCTGGCCCTTGCCAAGGGCCAGAGCTCTGAAGTGTGACGACTTCTCGCATGTCTCCTGTGAGATGACAGTGCCTGGGAGAACCCAGAAGGATTAGGACTTGCTCCCTTTGGCTCACATCTCTTCCCTACCTGTCTCCACTTTAGGACAAGATTTGAGTCTGAATCATTGGTTTATCCTATGTAAACATCCCGGAGCCCTAAACTTCCCAGCCAGGGTTTGCATGTGAGTGAGTTCAGTTGATAGGGATTATCAGATCAGAGAAGAACCACCCCCTAACTCTGTTCCATGGGACAGGCTGGGAACTTGTCCAGAACAAAATGCACTTCCTGAGCAGGGGCCAACCAGACAAATCTGATCAGCTCCCAGGGCTCTGAGTCCACAGGCTAAGCTTGCCCTTGGGTCTGGTTCTGAACCCAAACTTCAGAGCTGGGCACAACAAAATGAAATCATCAGCTCAAATCTGTCCCATTTATACCAAAGTATCTGCTCCCCCCTCTGGACCTGAGCACAGACCAGAAAAGATCAACACACTTAAACACTTTACAACTCTAGTCCATCTCCTGCAAAAAAAAGAATTTAACTGAACATTGGGAGCTGCTGTACAGACACATTTCCCTGGTTATTTTGCACCTTAAAGAGAGGTGGGTTCTCTGGAAGCAGGTGGCTCCATGCTCCAATGCCTGAGGCATGAAGCAATTCCTGGAAGAATGCAATGCTGGATGCTGTAAGAGAAACACCCACTGAGTTGTTTAACAATGCCATGCTGTGTTTTTGGATCCTCAACAAAAGAAGTGATGCCTTGGGAGCTCCTCCGGTGGTTTTGCTGCTCTTTAAGGAAGGCAATAGACTGTATAGTTATCACCTGAAATGGGATCAAATCCCTCCCACCAAACTATACAACCTACTACCTCACCTCCACAGAGCAGAACAGATGGATCACAGGCACAGATTTGCTCTCCTTGCACCACCTGCCCCCACATCTGGTGTAGAATTGGATGAGGAGACCTGAAGACCTGACTGTCTCCTTAGGAAAGACAGTAGATTGTATAGTTAGCTCAGAGGGAGGACCAGACTCCACAACTATTCAATCTACTACCTCAGCCTCAAGGACAGCTTGGGACCATGGCAGCCTAAGGCACTGAGATGATCCTTCTCCAGGCACTGGGATGAGCCTTATCTAGGCATAAGCTGCTCCTGTGAAGAGAAATGCACAAAAATCAACAGAATTCTTCATGTCAGGAGACAAGTCATATCCAACCTTGTCCTGGAGCTCCTTCTCCTTCTTCAAGCCTCCTTCAGTCCACCTGGTCTACACCTTGAGCTTGGTAATGGCACTGACTGCAAACTTCATGCACCCAAGGGCACACAGAAGCAGCAGCCCTGCCCTTGGAACCCAGGGCCACACATGGAGATAGCAGAGCTCCTGGGAAGCTGCAGCAGCGCCAAGCACACCCAGCCAGGCTGACCTCACCTCCTGAACACACAGCGTATCTAGAACAAACCTGCCAGACCAGATAAGAGAATCCATCAATTTAGCTGCTGTGCACTCCAGGGAATTGAGCAGATTAGAAATAACTGAGTACAAGGAAGCTTTTAGGCTGCAAATGTAATGGTATCGAGTACATCAAGGCAGATCTTATTTCCTAAACAAATGAGTGCAACATGCAGCCGTGCTGTCCCTCTAATGCTCCAGCCCAGCCAGGCAGTATTAGCATGGATCCGAGACAGACTGGCTTCCCCCCAAGCCCTTGGCTCACCTTCTGAGGCTTCCTCGTTCTCTGTACACCCAAATACAGATGCGAGGTATTAATCTGGTAGTTTGAAAGAAACGTGCGAGGCTCTTTTGCAAGGAGAAAGAATTCCCCCTGGAGATTAAAGGAAGCCCTAACGACGAGGGAGCCACGCCAAGCAGGCTGCACGTGCAGCCCAGCACAAACCCAAAGGACAACTTCCCATGGGAGCTCAGCAGGAGATGTCCCCAAGCTCCACAAGTGTCTGCTGAGTGCTGTGGTGGGAGAGGAGGGGGATCAGGCAGAAATCTCCAAAGGGATAAAAGCTGCCACAGCTACCAGGCAACGGCCTAAAAATTCCCAAAGCTTTGGTGAACTACTGTAGCTGGAAACAGAGAGTTTAGGATGGCCTTGGGGGCCAGGGTATCTTTGCAGCATGGTTTGGGAAGTGCCCTGTTAGGGAGCTCTTCACAGGTTCTCCTAGCTGGCAGTTCAACACAGTCCAGGTAATTCTCTTAATTTCCTCTGACAAACTGATCCTTTGCAGGGTATGACCCACTGAGCTGGGCCATCTGGCCTAGGCCTCTCCCGGTGTGACAGGGCATGAGCAACGTCAAAAACCCAAGGTGGCAGGACTGGTTCCTCCAGCACTGAAGTGCTCAGCCCATCCCTGGTGCCAAATGCATCCCAAACACCCTCCTGACAGGAAATGCTACTCCTCCTGTTTTCTCAGCACAGACAGTGATGCACAGAGCTGCACATTCCTCCCCAGCACATGCAGCACCAGCCAGAGCTTCGGTGAGGTTACAACCAGGTAACTCAAAGGTCCATCAGGTCTGTCACTGCTCAGCTCCTTGGGGACAGAAGGGTTAGTTTAGACTAAAATGCTTCAGCTTCCCAAAAATGAAGCTGCTGCCAGAAGCATCAAGGAAAAGGGTGGCAAGAAAGCCAAGGGATGCTGCACTGATCAGGGACTGGGAAGTTGGGTGGGCCTGATGATTCCTGGGTGATGCACAGCAGCAGAGGATGCTCATCTTTTCCAAAGAGACTTTTAGCACCTGACCTGGAGGAACAATTTTCCTTATTCCCAATTTGGTGGCTTATATTTTAAGCACATAAGCCAGATGTATCAGGCAGGCATTTAAAAGGTCACTCTTGATACCATTGCAGAAAACAGCATTTGGGCCAATCTCAAACTGTTGGTGGGAAATTGCATTAAATAACTCCAAGTTCAAATAGATGTAATTATACATGGAGAGAGAAAAAAATAATCCCTTCTGACTTCTATAAGTAATCCTGAAAACAGAAGACTTAATTATAATGATTGTCTTAATGAGTATAGGTTTTGGGAATACCCAGCTGCTGACTCTGGAATCCTGATCTTGGCAGGATCTGTGAAGAAAGGAGTCAAACAGGAGGATTTATGGATCAAATGTGGATTTTTTTATACCCAGTAAGGATGACTAAAAGCATCCTACCGTTAGTATCGCTGTCACACTTGTTTGTCCTACACAAATTGCAATGACAGGAATTCCCTCTCCTCATGGCCTGAGGTCTAAACCATCAAGACAAAGTAAGAGGAAGGAAGGAGATGTGCCCAAATTTGCCTGGATGTAATGCAGCTATGCAGAATTCTGGATAAAACAGCCAATGGGGTCTGTAGGAGTCAGAGGCTCACACCCAAAGCCTCTCACTGCCTTCTGAGATTAAGCCCAGTTTTTGAGGATTTTTGGACACTTGGTTGCCAAGAACGGGACTTCTTGGAGAAACACCATTTTCTGTGCAGGCCTTAAGGCAGTGGCCCTGTAATTTTCTCTTCCCAGATTCATAATTGGTCAAATTTGATTTTTATGTGTAAACACTTGATCAGTCTCTGGAAGACACTTCAAGAAGGTCCCTGTGCACAGGGTGTGACACTCCATGGTCCCAATGTCTGCAGGTGCTTGGAGGGGTGAGGAAAATTGGCAGGTAAAGGATTAATATGTTTTTCACAGCAAGACCCTCCAGGCTAGAATAAAAATGGCATTTCCAGTCCAGCTTTCAGACCTGAGGTGACCTAAACCGCTCCTCATTTATCAGGGCTCAGGGTGTCTTGTGATGACTTCAAGATGATGATCCCCAAATTTCAAAGCATCTCTGCACCAGAGATTCCTGGGCACGGCCAAGTGTCTGCCTTTAAAAGGAGCCCACCTCGGAGGGAAGCTGGAAAGGCTCTGAAGCTCTGAGGAGCTGATCTGGTTTATTAAGGAGCACTGAAAGAAATGGAGGAGGGGGGAGGAGGAAACCATAAAACAACAAAGTCTCTGCTTTAAAAGCTGACACCGCTTTCAGCCTTTGTGAAGCCGCGGTCCCGTGTCGGTGCCAAAATGTGCTGGGGACAGGGAGGGAGAAATTTCCCATTTCTCAGTGGGCAATCAGGACCCTGAGTCTCCAAGAGGATTTTCAGCCTGCTGGAGCTGGGGCAGAACCAGCCCCGAGTCCCTGGAACGGTGGCGTTGGCACAAAATGGCCGAGTGTGGCCATTTTGTTCCCTTGGCTTCGTGTCCTCCCAACCTGGCTGGGATGGAAAAACAAACACCAAACAGACAAAAAAAAAAAAAAAAAAAGATTAAAAAAATCAAATCCGAAAGAAGCCGAAAGAAGCGTGGAAGGGTTTCAGTGACTCCCCAACATTGCAGGGACCCACGGCGCCAATCGGAGCTGCCGATGCGGCCGGCAGCGAGGAACCCGCTCACACAAAATGCAGAAAACAGCCCAAAAACCAATCCTGACACACCCTGTGCCACGGGAAAGCAATCAAAAAATGACATTTGCCAAACTAGCCAGGAGGACAAGTTGTTTTTAACGTCTCCCAGGCCAGGAGAACCTCTCATCAACGCAAGGCCAACCGTCTTCCCAAACACCCCATCCTAAAGGCAATACTGAATTTCACACTTTGAAACAGTTAATCAAAGGTACCGTGAATAGGGAAAGAGAAATGGAATTAAAAATATTTAAAGTTCAATCCTGCAACAGCCCCTGTCTCTCAGCAATGCTTTCACTCCACTCACTTTTAATGACATAGGGAGTATTTCACATCAACTCTGTCATTGTGTTTATTATTAAGCAATTAGCAGGTATCTTTATAAATAACTGCTCATCGCTTAGGGGTTGTCTTGAGTCCTATCAGATGTTTCCAAACATCTGGATCATTATTAATCAATCTGATATTGTTGTTTATAACACAGGCATCCGTAACCTGCTTGTTATATGATTTATCTTTTATTAACCCTTCCTAAATGCATTATTAGAGGTGGCCACAAAGGCAATGGTTTTTCTAAACCTTTGTGTATTTTCCTTGTAAATTTGTATATAACTTACCCTGTCCTGAATTTTAAAAAAATCCCAGAATTTTTGTCATATAAAAGACAGGCGCTACTGATATTCACAGAGTAATTTCACTAAATACTAAAAATAAGAGGAAAAAAATATCCTTCAGGCTTATTTTTACCTGTTCTGTACTCAAATCTATAGGTTAACTCAAAAATCTAAAGAGAGAAGATTTTTTTCTGTAATATTCTATATAAAACTATTTTATTAATACTGTAATGTTCAGTTCATAAGCTGCTCATGAAAGGAGTGCAGGTTACATACACCTCTAACACAAATTTGGACCAAAATATTAAATTTGCACCGTGAAGCACCCGCCCAGCTCCCGCCTATGCAGCCCCAGCTCCGGGACCACCGTGGCCCTGCCATTCTCTCTATTGTCTGTTTGCAAACAAGCCAAGGGGATATGGAGGCAAATCAAATACCTTTCTGTGCAAGAAAAGCGATTTCACCTCTCTCTGCTCTCCTTCCCAGCTCTGCTCCTCTCCACATGTCTGGAAAGCCACTCAAGGAACAGCAGGACGATCATTCCAACACCTTACCAGAGCCCGATCCCCCTGTGCCACCGGGAAGGGATCTGCTCCTCGGAGTGTCCACGAACAAAGTGACGTGGCTACTAATGCCAAGACATCCAGGCTACTGAAGGAAATGCAGAATCACTTAAAAAAAAAAAAAAAAAAAAATCACTTTTATTTGGCGCATGTTCTGGTGTTTTTGCTCTGCTTCTGCGCAGGATTTTATGGTAACGCCACCAAGTTGCTTTAAACTTTCAAGGCGTGTTCCTGTTGATGGTGTTTCTGTCGTGTATCACACCTTAACGTGTGCAGGATACACACAGAGTGCAGCAAACAGCTTGAGAGCACAGTACAGCTCCAGCCTTGGGAGAAAAGCAAGAGCTTAAAAAGCCAAGAACAGCTACTGCTTTAAATATTTAAATTAAGATGTTTTCTATTCCTGAGATGAAAACTTTCAAGGCAAGAAGGCAATAAACAAAAAAATCCCTAAAAAAATATCCTCTGGATTACATCAGCTAAATCCAGGCAGTGCCAGCTCGGCGGAAAGGTCAGCTCCCGTTTGCACCGAAAACAAGAGGACACACAACAGGTTAAAACGCTACCGTCCGGCAATGACCGGCTCTGGTCATACCAAGCCGATGTGTAAAACCATCCGCCCGGCCAAAAACAAATTAAGACAACAGTGCTCTCTGGTACTTTATAAATCCAGGAGAAAGGAGGGCTGTTTTATTGAATGTAGCGAACAAACCTTTCCGTCCAGCTATTCCGTGCAGCCCCGCGGCTCTGCGAGCACCGAGTAGCCCTTACGCTGCTCATACAAAAGCTCACTTTGGCAATTCCAGGCATTTTCAGTGCTCAACAAACGCCAAAACTACCCACTCTGCCTCTGCCTTTGGTCTCGTTCCAAAATGTCCTTTTTTCTTTTTTTTTTCCCTCTTTTTTTTTCCTTTCCCTTTCTCTCTCTTGCTACAGCCGGTGCCACATAGAGATGGCAGAGTTGGGCTCGGACATGGCCGCAGCCTCCAGAAAAGAGCCAAGTCCCAGCGCCCCGGCTTCCCCTTCCAGCCGGGAAACAAAATGGCCATGGAGCAGCCATTTTGTTTGCTGCGGGATGGGAGGGAGAAGGGAAGGGAGGGGAGACGCAGGCCAGGCGGGAAGGATGAGGGGGGAGAGGGGAGGGCGTCGATTCGGCAGGAACCCAAAAGCTCCGCAGCCATGCCCGGGCGCGTCCTCCTTCCTCCTGCCCGCCCCGTCCAGTCCCACAGCGGGGCCGAGCCACAGGGATGGACACAGGGTTGGTTCTCCAGCCCTGCCAGGCCTGTGGAGCGTGAGTTGTCCAGCCTGACATGGCTCTGCTTCCCTGCCCGGGCCTGGCTGGCACCTCCATCCTGCCCCAGCCTGGCCTGGCCGCTCTGCGAGAGCTCCTGAAGGGAGCAGGGCAGGAGAGAGGAAACCAACGCAACAGCGTCAAACTCCTGAACTTCCCCGGGCAGGAAATGGTGTAAAAAACACCCGCAGGGAGGGGGAGAGGAACCCAGCCTTGGGGACAGCGTGGCCTCTCCAGCCCGGATCCCAGCGGCACCCGCGGGAACAGCAGGCCCAGCTTCCCTCGCTCGCTCCCGCCAGGATCAGTGAGGTGGTTTTGCTTAGCCCAGAACATCAGCAAGGGGCAGAATCCAGGGGGATTATCCAAAGGAAAAGAGGTGCCTGGCATTTAGTCAGGGTCAAACTCCGACAATGAGCCTGCCTCAGAAACAGAGGCTGTCTCCAGCAGGACCGTGTGCCCTCAAAAAGCCTCGTGAGCTCCACGACTTTTATCTTCCTCCCCTTCCACATCACAGCTGCCCAGACAGGCAACACACCCATGGCTTGAGGAGCCAGAGATGCCTTTCACTGGACCCTCATGTACCTAAAGCACAGGGCTGAGGTCCCAGTTGCCATCCAACAAGACACACGGATGAATGCTACCCTCCACCTCAGGTCTTATGATCCTCCAAATCCTGACCAAAAGCAATGAGATGTTTTTAGAGCAAGGCAAACACCCCATGGATCTGTCTGGGAGTACCTGGCATGGGAAGACCCTTAGGAGGACACAAATCAAACACCCCCTGGGCTTTCTACTTCTGTAGGTGGGATAAGCAGTGAAAATCACAGTATTCCCAGGATTTGGGATGGGTAAGATCTCACCATCACAAGTTCTATCCCCTATGGATGCAGGGAACTGGAAATGCCAAAGCCAGGTACAGCTTTGAAGATGCTACAGGACCTGTAGGAAAATCCTGTAAGGAAGGTTGTCAATAGGAAAAGGCACTTTGAGGCATATTCACATGGGATAAATCTCAGCAGGGAAGGCTGGACCTGCTCAGCTTTATCCAGTCAGTGGGGAAGGTAATTTCTATGCAGAGTCACAACAGAAGCACAATGACAACATCTTGAATTATCCTGTGAAGAAAGTTGAAATCTTAAGATTTTCTTTTAATAACTGATATTCCTCACTATCTGAGCCTCATCAATTTCTTTCAAAGTAACCCAAGACCTCCAGGTGAAAATTGTTATGGATTTATTAGTGATTTGCTGTGATTGATTAGGTTTATTTAAATGTCCCTGAAAATACACATCAACTGTAAGAAACTCCACTGAGAGCCTGCTCAGGATATTCTGATTTCTGGTATGGGTTTGATGTGAAGCCATGTGACCCCAACAAGCAGGTTTGTGCATTTTGTATTAACCTCAAAGTCTGGGAATTCCGAAGGTATTTGAGAGATCCAAGTCTGGTTTATTTTACTAGGCTTTGGGAAGACAAAGCTTGCTTGAAAATGCCTTTGCATAGAAAGAATACTGCATTTCTTGTGTAATACTCTTCCAGGAAAACCAGCAAGACAGGTTGCAGAATGACAACCAAAGGGTTCTGGATGCCTATAGGAATAGATCAAGAATGGCCACACGCAGCACATCGGGCTGAAGATAAGAATGAAAACCAATTCCAGCTGCTCTGGCACCAACACTCTCTTCTAGAAGCCCCCTGACAACCTGAGGAACTCTGTTTTGACCCTCACTCCCAGTGAAAATCAACAGAGCAGGACAAGACACATTTACAGGACACATTTACAAGATGGGGTGTTTTGCCTTTCCCGATAACAGAGCCCCTGGATCAGCAGCACTTTCCTGGTGGTCCTGAGATGGAGAAATCTGGAATTGGGGACATGCACGGGGCTGGGATAGCTGAACCCATCAACAGCACACCCAAAATTGCACGTAGCTACTCAGCACAAGTTGGTTATTCAATAAATTTTAGTCAAATGTGGGGTGCATGGGGGGAAAGAAGGGAATACAGAGAATAAGCAAAGGGGGGTGTTTGGGAAACTTAAGGAGGGGTGAGTGTCTGATTTGTAAGCAAAGGAATGAGACCAAGAAAGCACAGGTTTTGAGGACCTGGGAGGGAGCTGAGATGGTTTGTGTCAGGAGAGGGAGGTGTGAACATGATTAAAATGCTGGAGCTTCACAAAGGACAAGGGAGGATTTGCTGAACGCGGATATTTTTGTAGCCTCCAATCTGGGCTGCTGTGGGCTCAGTAAACTGGCAGTGGATTAAGCCACAGTCATGAAAGAATCCCTTCCACAGGACAGGCCGCTTGCTTTGGTGCCTTCTGCTTGCAGGTGCTGCTGTGACCTCAGCAGGGACCTCATTCCAGGCACTCCCTTGACATTCCAGGGCTGTGAAGGGCTGGGGCTGCCTGGGCTGGTTGGAAGCCAGCAGACTGGTAAGGCACGTGGCCCCATAATTAAACCCCGTGAGATTCTCTTCCTCAGGGAGGTATCCCTGAGCACAGGAGTTGTTTCTCATTCCTCTGCACACACATCCTCGCTGCTGAGAATTGTCATTCGAGAGTAGCTAAAGAACAAAAAGCCTTCAGGTCAGAGCTGGGTGGGGAGAACAAGCCTCCCCTTTCTGTTTGGGATCAGGGCTCCTGAGAAAGGCTCTGTGATGCTGTCATGGGTCTTGCAAGCCAAAGAACTCTACCCTTGTGCTTCAGCTCAGAATTTTTCCTACCACATTGCAAAACTGTGGAAATCAGCTGCTCATCATCATATGTTGGAGTCGAAGGACTTCCTCAGCATCACAGTTTCCCCTCTGGCTGTTTGTTTGAATCTCTTCAGGTCTTCTGCTCTGACCAAATCCCAGTGAGCATTTACAAACAGCCTCACTGTCATTCCTTGTGTGCTCTCTCCTCCCCACACTGGCCATTTGCTCATGAAATTTAGAGCAGATGAAAATGTGAGCGAGAAGCAAAGGTGGTGAGAAAAACTTTCCTTGAAAATGAGGAGAAGTGGGTTTGGTTTTATTCCTTAGCTGGTGCATGTGGGTGAAGAAAATTGCCTTCTCTGGGTATTTGGATGGATTCAGTTCTCCAGGTTGGTCCAGTGGTGCATTCCCTCAGTGGGCCTGAGCACTCTCTCGGGAGTTTTTAGGACTCCTCTATTTCTGTCTCAGGGAAATTATGTGCATAAGGCAGCAGCAGCAGCAACAACAAAATCATCTGGGACGGGAAAAACCAGACTTAACAGCTGCATCGCTGAGTTCCTGCATCCAGTCTTAGTGAGTCACTTTGCCTCTGTTTCCTCCTTTGGGAGACAGATATTCCCTACCTGGGATGCTAAGAAGGTTAATTAGTTAATGTTCTAATTAACCGAATGTGCTTTGAACAATGGAATTGCTTGAAGCAGAGGATCTCATGAAGTTCTAAGTCTAACACTGGCTTTAACAAGACTGGGCTCCCAGTTCTTATCAGCTGGGACACCTTGCCCTCGGCCAGGGAGAGAAGAATTGAACTCCCATCCATTATTCATACTGTTGGCACAGCACTTCTGAAGCACAAACAGCTGCAGTCCATCCAAGCTCCTTCGTGCCTGATTCTCCCACCGAAGATGAAGATGGAGCTGCTGTATCACAGACACAGCTCTGGGGCTCCAGACCAAGGAAACACAGAAAAACCCCAAGCCAGGGTTTTTGACAGCATTGCTGGTCTTTTTAGCACGTCCCCAGCAGTCTGTGACCCACATCCCACCCTGCTCTGGAGCACTGCTCGCACCCAGGGCAGCTTCTCCTCTCTCTTCCAGAAGCTGGATGGTGGCAGAGACTTCTCTGCCTGCTGAAGTGAGAGGTGGCTTCACTTTCCACCTCACTGGGACCCATCCCAGGCTGGATTCGGAGCCACAGCTGCCACAAATCCTGCAGTTTAGCCTTTGGCTAGTCCTGAGCTCATCCAAAAGCCATTTTGTGCAGCTTCAGGCACCTTATGAGTCTATTGAGGCAACAGAGCAGGGAAGTCAAAACCCCTGTGGAGATTTGAACCTACTGAAAGGTTCCAGTAGAGATGTAACCACTGCAGCTGATGGAGGTTGTTTGCCTTGAATTCATGTTTGGCATGAAAAGAACAATCCTGCTCAACCCTGCACTGCATCAGGGTGCCAAAATTACCCCTTAAGAGTGACACTGTCCCTAGGCCCGGGGGGAAGAGAAATTGTGACAGTTTAGATTACTCAGGGAACTGAGCTTGATTTCCAAACGTGGAACTAAATTCTTCTTCCACAGCAGCTCTGCAAGCTCTGCAGCCCTGCAGGTTTAGCTGGTTCCTCCCCAGCTGGAACAGAAAACGCCAGGCAATGTCACAGCTATTTCTTCTGTGTCACATTTGTACAATGCAAAGACCGAACTGTAAGAAGCTGAAAATCATAATTAGGCAGGCAAGAACCTCCAGTCTGAAAAATTCATCCCTCTTTAGTCTAGTCTGAGGCATGTATTGTATGAGACGCTCAAGAGCTGAGTTTTCAGAGCTGAACTGCTGCTGAAAGCAGGGCCCCTAAAATAAGCAAGATTAGCAAATGTTCCCACCTCCAGCAGTTCTGACGATGACACCAACAGGCAGATTTTCATCACCCTTTTGGCTAAGCCCTTCTGGAACCGTGGACATATTTTCTACAGGCAGAATCCTTTCTAAAACTCCCCCTTTGCAACACAGAAACTGTACAGATTCCTAACTGCAGCCAAGTTTGACCACAGATCCAGCTCTCTGCCCTCTTTGTGGATGCAAAAATGCTTTGCAGAAACAGCATCAATATGGCTTTGCTAATTGATGGTGTTGTTTTGGCTTTGACCCATCAGTTGATTGACCATCCTCAACTGTCATTTCCTAAACCAATTTTTTTTCTGTTTATCTTCCCCAGCCTTGTTTGCACACAGCCACCACCCAAAAACCCTCTGTCTGGGGAGTGGGATTTATCACTCCTATTTCAGTAGCAGCAGAGCACAGAACAATGTAGGGCCTATGCAAACAAGTACTGCTGTTTTCTTTTGCTTTTCATTTATTCCTTATGGCAAATCAGTGTATTCCAAACCAAACAAAAATCAAAATATTTAGGACCCAAAGAGCAGCCCAGAGCGATGTAACAGGGACTGAGGACAGGTTGCATTTAGAAATGAAGCAACAAGTAGCCCTTGAAAGCAAATGAAATGTTTAACCTGTGCTGCATTCCTGAGATTGTTCCTGGCTGTAATGACACTTTGGCTCTCAGCAAATGGCAGGAGCTCAGGTGCCTGAATCCCTGACCACCACACACCAGGGAGGACTGGGCTGGGCACAGAAACTGCCCGGGGTAGGGAACATCTTCAGATTGATGTGGACAGCATTTGGTGTGACAGATCCCCCAGGACACTCCAGTGACCACCAGTAAGAGCTGTTTCAGTGCAGGCCAACACCAGGACTGGGAATCACAACCTGTAGATTTTGTCCTGACTGTTACTAAGCTGGACCCTCAGAAGACCCTAAAGGATCACGCAAGCTTGAGCCACTGCACTACAAAAAAACCACTGATCCACACACCTCCTCCTCTTTTGATTTCATTTCAGCCCAGGTTGGTTTGCTACCTGACATTTGTAAGCCAGTGCACAGCTGCCACATTTTTTGCATAGCTGGACAAAACTGCAAAGGAAAAGAAGCTGAAATAAATGCTCAGGGTCCTGCACCAGCACCTATCAGCTTTACAAACGTTCTTACAGGGCAGGACTGATGGCCCAGTCGCTGTCCCATCCCCGTGGGGACAGCGTGTCCTGTGCTCATGATCCCATGGGATGAACAGGGCTTTGAAACCAGGCAGCCAAACATAATCCACCTTTACCTGCTTGCGGTAAAGCTGAGCTGGGATGAGCAGGCAGAGCCTGGAAAGCTGAGCTTATCTGCGTGTCACAGCGATCCCTTTGAACTGCTCAAAGCCCTCTGGAGCAGGCGCCTGCCCTCCCCCTGAGCAGAGGCTGTTCTGGGCTCTGTCCCGCTGTTCGCTGGGATCCGTGCTGGCTGCAGCTCCCCCGGGAGCCCGGCGGGGAGCGGAGCAGGCGCTGCACGGCTCAGAGCAGCCTTGTTCTCAGGCTGCCTGGAGTGGCCGCGGCAGACAGGGATGAAAGCAGTGCCCGGGAGGCATCTGCCTGCAATGGGGCGTGCGCGGCTGATGCGCAAGGATGAACAGATGGGTTGATTACACAGGGAGAAATGGACACTAATCGTATCCAGATTCACCAGCTGCAGGATTTCCTCCTGAGCCCTGAAGTACAGGAAGCCCTTACCTGCTTCGTTATCCTGTCTCTGTTCATTAGCCCCTTCCCCCGCCCTAGGAACAGCATCTCCGCTAATCCCCTGGGCAGGGAGGGCCCGGGCTGCAGAGCTGAGATCCAGATGGGAACTCCCCCCTGCTCAGGCATGGCTGGATCCAGCACAGCCCGGCTCCACCAGCTCAACTTTCCCTGCTCTAGGAGTTTGGTGCCGGGCTCTTCTTTTGCTGCTGCCTCTCTGAAGAGCCAGGAAGATTTCAGGATTAGCAAAGGCAAGGTGAACAACAAAGACAGTTGGGGTTTGACACATCGTTCATTGTGTGTTTCCAAATCTCTGCTGAGATGCAGCGGCTCCTGGGTGGAGTTTGGTGTGTGCTCACAGCACGTGGCTGCTGGGGACAAGGGAGAGAAGATTTTGTGGATTGAAAACAGCAGAAGCAATTCCCCAGCAGGCTGAAGGATGACTGGCCAGACTGAACTGGGAGGTGATGTTGGAAACCTCATCTGTGTTCTTATATCTGGGAAACTGAAACATGCTGAGTGGTTGGGTTTCATCACCTCCTTGGATTTTGTGCACTGTCAGCCTGGAAATAGGAGCAAAGCCCTCCTAGAAGCTTTTATCCATGTCCCTCTGCATTCATCCCAGCTCTCTTCAGAGGCAGTGATGTGCTCCCAAGGCACAGCAGCTGCAGGGATGATCCCAGGCATCCTCCCTGTGGGGCTGCTCAAGGTTTTAGCCCAATCCTTCTCCCACAAACAGGAGCTGTGGGAGCAGATGTGCAGAAACTGAAGCTGTTGATCACACTGGCATCAGCACCTGCCCTCACTTTTGGTGGAGTCTCTATGTGAGGAGTTTCCTGCTCAGCAAACTTTATAACCCAAGTCCTTGCTCCACATACTGGGATGCCACATGCTGTCCCTGCAACCTCTGTTCCCCTCATCAGAGCCAATGCCCAGCACTGAGCAAACCAAGACTGAAGGGCAAGAGAACCACTCCCTGAATTCTTGCTGTTACTCCCAGAACCTCCCAGGCCTTGCAAAGCTACTTCAGGGCTCCACACCTGGCACTAAAATATCAGCATGGACCATCCTGTGAGTCCAAACCAGACCTGAAGACTGAGATAAAGATGGCTGTGGCTCATGTGCAGAGCCCTCAAGCTGGGGGCAAGAGGAAGAGGAGGATGAGGAGGAAGCACAATGTTTGCCATAGTCTTGCATGTGAGGAGAACCCTCCTGCCCAGTCCTGCATGAGCCTGGGATGCATGGCCACCTCCCTTGGGCTGGGTCTGCCAAGCCCAGCAGGCTGGGGATGTCCTGGCAGCAACCACAGAAAAGCACTGGTGTGGAATGAGCAGGAGGGGTACACATGAAGCCGCCACCCCACAGACCCCCAGAATGGGGTGATTTTGGTTGCCATCTCCTCAACAACACAACCCCACCTCTCTGACTCCACAGACCTTGCCTCATGCAGTTTGTGGGTTGTGTCCTTTGCTAGGCTACTTCTCTTACATTTCCTATGGCCAGGGCCATCTGGAGAGTGACCTGAGCATGCCAAACCCTGCGTGTCTCAGGGGCTTTCCAGCTGCAGAGCCAGACAGCCAGACAGTGCCCATGAGCAACCCTACAATAACAAACTGGTCACCTCACTTCGTCCTCCCAGACCTCACCTTTTGCAGCAGCCAAGTATCACCAAAATTAAAACAGCAGCTACAAGCAACTCCACCATAACACACCAGTACCACAGAAAAAGAATGGAGAGAAATTATGGACTGAGAGAGGTGGAAAAGAGAGAAAAATGCTGCAGGAAGGAAAATACATGGTGTTGATTCTTCTGAGGCCCAGCTGTGTGGTGGTCCAGAGGGTGAATCAGATCTGGCTGGTTTTGGACACCATGTCCCCCATGGTGCATGAGGCTGCCAGCATCAGCTCTCCCTTGGATGGGCTTCTACAAGGATCCCATGAAACTTGTGCCCCCAGATCACTTGGAACAATTAGTGGGAAGGCTGAGGGTGGAGCCCACAAAAGGTCAAATGAGTCGCATTGCATTTTACCCCCTCTTTCCCCACCAGAAGTGGTTCCTGGAGTGGTGAGGCTGTTTACAGGAATGGTCCAGCATGGGGGAAGCTTTTCCCCTTGGGTCTGGCCTGTGGAGACACAGAGCTCAGCATTTTCTGCAGCTGTAAATCAGGCAGTTCTCACCAATGTAAATTTTGCTCTGAGTTGTAGGGGATTTAAAAAAAAAAGGGGAAAAAGAAAAAAGGAAATCACAATTCAAACTCTGCCTTGGCCAAACTTGGTCCTTTTAAGGAAAGGAAATTTCCCAGAGCCACCCTCGACAAACCTGGGGGCCTGATCCTGCTGTCAGGAATGTCTGTGCAAATCCAGAGTGGCTCTGCTGCCTGCTGGGGGTTACAGCAGCTGAACGAGGCTCCAGCCTTGGAGCAAAGCTCCTGGTCTCCTGCCAGGAGATGGAGCAGAGCTCACAGCAGAGCAGCCTGAGAGCAAACTGGGGATTCAGAGGCAATAAACAGCAGAAAGATCCGACTCCCCCTTTCAAGGATTCACCCTTTCTGCTGAGCCATGTTCTGGAAGCACAAGCCCTGTTTTGCTGTGAGCTGTGTGGAATAAAACAGCTGTGTCCCTTGGCTGGACGGCTGTTCCAGGGGTGCCAGATGTTTTGCTTAGGACACGTCAGAAGAGCCTTGCTTGAGTTCAGACTTTTTTTCCTCTCAGGCTGCTTACAGGAGCTTCAGTGGGTTTTAGGGGTTTTTTTTATATTTGCACTCCACCAGATTTTCACAGGAAAGCAATAGGGATTGGGAGCAAATTGGGAAAGGTCTGGTTTCACCCCAGCCCTTCTTTGTATAAATAATCTGCAAGGGAAAAGCTGGAATGATGAGTAAAACACTTGTGCTGCCTTTTCACTGGAATTAAGGGTCTGGATGTAACCTGCTGTGTCCACACACACTGCTGAAGAGACCATCCCGGCACATTTTGGGTGTCAGACCCCCCAAATGCCTGACTGCCCCAGCTCCCACAACATGGGAATTTCAGCTCCCAAACCAGCCGTGGGGTGCTGTGGAAACAGCACAAGCCAGGTCCGGGATTGACCCCAGCATCCCAGCCACCAAACCAAGGTGCACGAGGCCACACAGCTCCCTGGGAGTCTGGAAGATGTGAAATGCCCATCCTGGCAGGTGAGGAAATTTCGGGAATGTCCCCGGAGCATGGAATGTCCCCAGTGCAGCCTGGTGGGTCACGGAGGCAAAGAAGGACCAGGGCATTTGGGAGCTTTGTGGCCAGTTCGAAGGTTTTACTGTAGAGCCATGCGTCTCTCACTGAAAAAGGCTTTTTTTTTTTCGGAGAAAGGAGGAGGAGCGGGGAGGCTGGGCAGGGGGGAAGAGGAGGAAAAATTTGGTGAAGGAGGAGGGGTGGCTTGCATGGCTCCGAGCGCCTGCGGAGTGCGCGGCAGCCGGCAAGGAGAACCCTGCCCTGCAAACAAGCTGCTTTTGTTGTGTCCCGAGCGGGCCTAAATTAAGTTTGACAGAAAGAGGGCAGATTCCCCCGCGCCGGGGCGAGCCCTGGGCTCGGGTACTGCCGGGCTGCCCTGCGGAGCTTCGGCCGAGCCAAACCTCGCCCGGTGCGAGGAACCTGCACGAGGCCGGAGGAGCCGCAGGGCCAAGCAATGTCCCGATCCTTGGCAGAGCAGCTTCTCCCGGCAGCTCTCGGCCCTGCCCGGCCCCGAGGCCGCCATGGCTGCGGGAAAAGCCGCTCCGTCCCGTCCCGCCCCGCTGCCGGGCATCTCCCAGCGCCGCGCCCGCCCGGGCACGCCGTGCCAGCCTGGGGAACCAGCCAGCTTCTAAACGGTTAACGCCGACAACACCGGGCGCCTTGAGTTCCCTCCTTCCCGGACCGCTCCTGGTGGAACTCACCCCCTGAACACGAAATCAAATCATCCTCCCGCTCGGACCTCGCCCCCGCTGTCCTGCCTGTCCGGCCATGGCTCTCGCCGTGCCCCCCAGTGCCGTGCCCGCCGTGTGCCCCGAGCTGGGAGCTCCACCACGTTTGCTCTGCTCCGGCTGCCATGTTGAATTGCAAATCCGACATGATTCGACACATTTTCCCCCCTCGGTGGTGCTCGGTGGGGAACTAAAGAGGCACCCGGGCGACAACACCCAGCCCCGGGTGGCTCCCGGGGACGTCCCGGGTGGTGGGGCGAGGGCGGGGAGAGAAATCACCCTCCAGTTCTGCTCCGAAGGGTGCTGGTGGGGATCTGCCTATCTGCTCTGCATCCCTCTCTAGGAGCCCGAATAAAGTCGGGTGTTTTAGCACCAAGGGCCGGAGGACTCGGCGGGAAGGGATTTCGGGGAGAAGGCAGGTTACAGCAACAACAAAGCGACGGAGCAACTGGAGGAACAAAACGTTATCTCAAATCAAAGGCAAAAAAACCCCAACCGCACGAACAAAAAGAAAAAAAAAAAAACAAAATTAAGAGTGAGGTTCGATTTCGTACCAAGGCAGCAAGAGAGACGCACCGTGGAAGAGAGTGGTTTTGTTGTTGAGTAGTGGCTGGATTTAGCTCCGCTTATCCGGACAATCATCGGGGAAGGATCCTTTTCCGAGAAAGGCCAGTTTGAGTGAGACAGCTTTTTTTTTTCCCTTCTCTCGCTCGCTCTCTCCCCTTTCCTTCTCCTCGCAGCTCAACGCCAAGAAATGGGCGGTGCCTGGATGCCAGGCTCCATCCGAACGAGACACCCAAGGCCAACGGAGGCTGGCACAAAGGCGAGCTGGCAGGAATTCCTGCACTCGGAGCCTGCGGGACGAGCCCGCCACCTCCCAAAAAACCAACCTCCGCCACCGCCCGCTCCGCAAAGTTGCCCCGCCGGGCTCGAGAACGCCCCACGAGGCTCAAGCATGGGGCGGAAAAAAGGACAAGGGGAGGGAAAAAAACCCCAAGACCTCTCTTTGCATCGACGCAGGTTAAACAAAAGGCCTAGGGAGGTGGATTATTTTTTTTCCGCCCTCCCCATTCTCCTTTTCCCGCCTTCCCATCCCTCTCCTCCCTCCTCTTGTCCTCCATCGCTGTCTCCCTCGCCCGCCGCCCCGGCGGCCAGGCAGAAATGAGCCCTTGGCTCCCTCCTTGCTGGTTTTAGCACGACAGGAGGTGGTCGGTCCTTGAATAGGAACACACACACCCAACGCGAAGGACTCGATGGGGGCAGGAAAAAAAGAGGACAAAAAATATATATATACATACAAACAACAACCCACCCGCCATGGAGGGCGGTTGGGAGCAGTCGCTGCCGAGGGTGGCAGATCGGGGGTGGTTTGGGTGCCAGGGGGTATTTTTGGCCTTATTCTGTTGCTGCCCGAGCACCTGGGTTGTGCCGATTGTAAAAGGGAGTCGCGGCGGGTTGGGGAAGGGAGCCGAGGGGGGGCAGCTGGGGTTGGTAGCGCTGCTGGGGAGATGCCAAAAAACCAAAACAAAACACGTTTTCATTTTGTCTGCACCAGCCTGGGCGCAGGCGAGAGCGGGAGAGAGGGAGGGAGAGGGAGGCGCACGCCAACAGAGAGCCGCCGCGCTCAGAGCGGGCCTGCGGCCACGTCCCTCCGCAGCCGCCCCAGCAGCCCTTCCCGCTCCCTCGTCCCCCTCTCCCTGCCCACCCGGCTTCGCCTGCCAAGTCCGAGTTGGCACGGCTCCCCAGGCTGCGCCGAACAAAGCCGTCACCCATCCCCGAGCCGGCGCTGACAGTAAGCAAAGTGACAGGCGCATCTTCCGCATGTTAATCCAAACGGCGAGAAGGCGAGCGAGCGGCGGAGCCCCCCCGTGCCATGCACACCCCCCCGGCACCGAGCCGCGCACCCCACCCTTGGCACCCGGCGGCCCCGGTGGCCTCGTGCGGGGATGGCGAGGCCCCCGCCGGCGGGAGCACAGAAGCTTCCTCGTCGGCGAGGTTTAAATCGAGCCGAAGCCCCGCTCGGCGGGCAAACGAGGCCACTCGGCATCTGCTGTACCTGTTCCCGCTGCCTTCATCTCGCCTTGGAACCGTGACAAGAGCGCACTCGCCTCTGGTGGGCTCTCAAAGCCGCGGGTCTGTAACCCTTTGCAGGAAGTTGGCACCGATCCCAGGTAGGACTTTACTCCCCGGCTCTCGCTCTCTCCCCCCACCTCCGCCTCCCGCTCCCTCCCCTCCGCTCCCCCACCCATCCTGTCCCTTGGGCCCCTCTTGCGTCCCCCAAAACGCCCCCCGTTCCCCGCTCCCCTGCGCTGCTCACCGCCTCGTTGGCCGGGGGTAGCGCGGGGGAGGCCGAGGCTGCTGGGCGCCCAGCGAGCCCCTCGTGCCCACCGCCCTTGCTCACATACCCTGGAAGGATGACCTGGGCAACACAGAGAACAACTTCCTGCTCCGGCTCCCTAAAACGCCTGTTTCCACGCAGGGGTTAGGCAGCGCGGCGAGACGGGGGGAGCTGGGAGGAGGTTTGGGGGTTTGTCGTCATTGAACCAGGCTTTTTTCCTTTTCCTTTTTTTTTTTTTGGCTTTTTCTTCTCTTTCTCCCCCCTTTTTCTTTTTTTTAAAGCCTTTTTTCTATTTTTTTCCCTGCCTTTTTCCCTTCTTTTTTATGCCTTTTTTTTTTTTTTTTTTGAAACATATATTTTTGCCCAGCAGTCCAAACCCAACGCGAAGGGAAAGGAGGGGAAGAGAAATCAAATGGGAAGAGAATAGCTCCAAGTCGGCAGGACAATGCACGGGAAACGGGGAGATTAGCGTAGCTCTCGAAATCCATCACGCCCGCCCCGTTTCTGAACCGTTCGCCCCCGCGCCTCGTCTTTTTTAATTCTCCCAGCTCCTGAATTATTCCAGTCCACGAGCGGGAGGGGAGCGCACAGTCCGGAGTCCCTCAGAGCTGCCAAGAGCATTGCAACAGGAAAGAAAGGAAGCGGGAGAGGGAGAGCCAGGCAGAGCCCTCACAATCGAGCAGCGAGAAGAGCAAGGAAAAATTAACATCCAATTAGTGCCGTGTTTAACGAGGGAGACAGAGGCGGCTGTTGTTTTATTGCCCTGTTCTTTTCAGGCGCATCTGACAGGCAGCAGGGAAGGCACCCCTGCTCCGAGTGACGTCATCATATTTTATTTTTTAATTATTTCCCCCCCCCTTTCCTCCCCCGTCTTTCCTCCTCTAAGTTTCGCACAGGCGATCTCAGCAACTCGGCCAGGGAAATTGGGGACTTTCTCGCGTTCAAGCCACCAGCTCCCCCCTCCAGCCTCCCCCCGAGCACCGACACCAACCCCGGAAAAACAACCGCAGCAACCCACCCCGAAGTCTTTGTTCTTCCAAAGAGAAAAAAAAAAGAGGAAAAAAAGGAGGAAAGGAAAAAAATCAACGTTGGGATGAGAGCCGGAGGGAGGCTGGAGGAGGTTTCTCCGCGTGTGCGTCCGAGTGTGTGCGTGCGGCGGTCGCTCCCTCTCCCGTCCCTCTCCCCAGACGCTCGCTCGCCTTGTAAAACTTTGCTGCATGTGACGCTGCTCCGGCCTCCTCTGGCAGCCTGACAAGAGCCGCCCGGCTGCAGAGCGCAGGCGGCTTTTCAGGGAGAAACTCCATTCCGAGGGCTCAGAGCATTCACATGCTTGCAGCGAGGGCCGGCGCCTCGAGCCAGGGCCGCAGCCACCGTGAGGCCGAGCCTCGCCACGCCAGCCTGACCCTGGGGTCACAGCAGGGGCGAGGAGCCGAGTTTAAAGCCAGTTTAAACTGTTCCCCTCCTGATTCTCCCCTGGGATGGGGGTCCAGCGTGGTGTGAGCACCAAGGAGGTGTGCAGGGGTCACGGTGGCCGCAGGGAAAGGAGTCTCGGCTGACCCCGTGCTGCCACCTCTTCCCCGAAAGACCCAGATCCCCTAGGGGTGGGATCAAACACCACCAGCTTCCCCTAGAGCACTGCCAAGAAGGGAACAGGGCAGTTCAGTTTAGGGGGATTTGAGGGAGTTTACCCTAAAAAAAGCCCGCAGCAGGCAAGCAGGAGCATGGAAAGCAGTTTCCCCACACTCCTTGCATGCATCCTCTTACCAGCCGTGAGTGATGGACGGAGCTGTCGCTGTCAGCGTGGCAGGTCAGGCCATTGCACTGAGCTTTCCCACTGTGCTCTTTGTGGCCTCTTCTCCTTGTTTCCAGCCAGGATTTCCCTTGTCCAGGGGAGAAGAATCGGTGAGGATCTATCTCCTCCATAATCCCCCATTTCGGGTGAAGGCCATCCTGGGGGCTGTGTGAAGACAGGGACAGATCCAGGGCCACTGTGCTGCTGGTGCCTGGGTCCAGTCCAAGTCTCCACCCTGAGCATTTCCGGGCACCAGCCAGTCCCACCACCCCAGCAGCAGGATCTCCTCTGTGAGGGCTATTATTTTTTACATATATATATTTTTTTTTTTTAAGGAATTATTTGCCTATGTGGAGCTCGGCGCTGCGGGAGAACAGAGCAAACAGCCTTATCGAGGGCAGCTGTGCCACAGGGCACTTCCTCATGCATGGCTGCAAGATGGGGCCCTCCACAGCTGCAGAGGGGGCTGGCAGCCCTTGGCCTCCCCACTGACCAGGGAAACACCAGGCACCATCAGGCATCGGGAGAGCTCTCTGGGATGCTTACCTCCTGGCTCCATGGCAGGAGAGCAGCACGGCCAGGAGGGGGTTTGGATTGAACTGAAGGGTCTTCAGCAGCAGGACGGCTCTGCAGGGGAAAGGGGAGGATGAAACAGTCGCTCTGAGCTCAGCTGCACTTCCCTGGGCACAAAGGCTCGTCTCGTTGCTTCCCAGATCCTGCCAGACTCGAGCATCCAAGCCCGGCGGAGAGACAGACCAGCCTTGACCTGAGATTCCCTCTCCCGGCTGCTGTCGCTGCCTCCCTTCTCCCCCAGGCAGCCGGGAGCACATGAGGCCAAAGTCCTGGCAATCTCAGTTTTCCACTGGAGGCTGATAAACGGCAAGGCACAGAACGGCAATGATCCCCACCCAGCCCGGCTTTGTGCAGAAGAGTCAATATTTAAACGCCAGTTTGTTTCCTGGGCAGACAGGGGAGCGCCAGTGGGAGAAATCCCTGGCTCTATCCTGGGTGCCAGACCCAAACCTTCTCCACCCCTCCATTTGTTCTCCTGACCACATGTTCCACCCTGGATCCCCTCTCCCGTGGGAATGGGACTCCATCCCCTTCAGCTGGGATTCCTGAGCACCAGGCACTGACTAAGGGGCAGCAATTTAAGGGAGAGGGATGCCCAGCCAAGGTTTGGGTTGTCTCCTTGCCTGCTCCTGGTGGACATTGGTTTTGGGGTGGGGCCCTTTAAATGAAGCATGGGACAAGAAAAATCAGGGATAGAAATAGGAGGAGGTGAGGAAATATTCAATCATCCTAAGAATGGCAGCCTCTGCTTCAAAGTAAGGCAGTGCACTGAAAGCTTTAAAACCTGGTTTTCATTTAAATTGGCCAAAAACTACAGTCAAGTGCGGTGTTTTCAGCAAAGTTTGCGGGCCCTGGTGAACTGGGCAGAAACCACTGGCAGGATGCTTACACTGGTGCAGCTTTAGGTAAATCCCTTAGGTAAATTCCTTAGGTAAATTCCTCAAAGGAAAGGAAATAGCACTTTTCCCTCCAGTGGCTGCAGTCAGGCTGTGCACAGGCTGCAGGAGGTTTGGCAGGCATGGGACCAGCAGGTGGCTTTCATTTGGAGGGTAAAGGTACATGTTCCTGAGCAGGTGCTGTGTGACCTGGGAAATGCAATGTCCTGTACTGGAGCAGGTCATAAAAGAAGTTAAGGTGATAAAAGGATGGTGGGGAAGGATGGAGCTGTGAGGGGGAAGAAGGAGTGGCTGAGCCCACCTGACTGGTCTGACACCAGCAAAGGGTCTCCATCACCCTCTTCCAGAAGACCTCAGGGTTGTTTTTAACTCAAAAAACATAATTCCATGTATATTGTTTCAAGCAGCCAAGCTCTCTGCTGCCTCCACCCTCACTCCAGGTGCCCCCAATGCAGTTTGCTCAGCCTACACGTGCCCACCTTCCATGGAGGTGAGGAAAATCAAGGGGAATCTGAGTTTTAAACAGCTGTTTTAGCCCCTGGTTTGGGGAAAAGACCAAAGGAAGTGCCTGTCTTGAACTGAAACCTTCCCTGAGTGAGGGAGCACATTATGCAGGGAAAAAACAATCACACTTATAAAAAAGAAACACCCAATAGTTGTTTTATAGCTGTATTTTGGAGCATAATTAAATCCTCTTTGAAATCATCTCTGGTGTTAGGGAACAGGTCCATGCATTATTTAACTGTAACACAAATGGGGAGGGAGGGGGGAAAGACAGGACCAACTTCACAACACCAAAGGGAGCTGGGTGGGGACTGCCAGTCCCAGCACGTACCACCACTGTCCTGCAAGCCCTGGCTGGGGATGTGGGTCGACCCTGCCTGCTGGAGGATAAACCCTGTGTGATGGCAGGTCCCCAGAGATGAGATGTGACCCCAGCTGTTCCTGCAGCACACAGGAACCTGCTCAAGGAACCTTAAACCTCTTCCCAGGGAGTGCAGCATCACCTCTGTGCAAAAGACTGCTTTGTGGGGAACCAAAACGGGGGAAATCTGCCTGGCTGCCATCACAGCACAGACTGGTGCAAAAAAACTCTTGTCTGGGGAGCTGAGCATCAGCTGAGCATCACCCTGCTGCCAGCGGTGAGCTCTGCTACACACAGAGCCAGCTGTGCTCTGCTGAGCCTGAGCCTCGCCAGCCTTACAGCTCAAGGTTTTTCCCTTTATTGCAGACAGCCATGGATGGCTGCCCCTGCTGCAAGGGAGCCCTTCATGTGCAGCTCTCGAATCCCAGCAGCTCTGTTTCCATTAGGGATGGGTGCAGGAGCCCAGCAGGCTCCTGGTGCTGCTGGCTGGGAGATGCCCCTCGGTGCCCTCAGGCCACTCCAACCCTGCACCCACCTCCCCTGAGTGTGTGCAGGCTGCCTGCCCAGCCCCCAGCCTGCAGCTCTGGTGGGTGTATCCTAAATACAGCCCATTCCACGACTGAAATCCTTCCCAAGGCAGATCCATCAGCAGCGCTTGTCCCTTCCCAAGGGCTCTCTCCGTGTCCATCCCATCGCTGCCCCGAGCTGGGCCAGACCTGTCTCTTTGGGACTCTGCTGTTCTTTGTTGTAGGACTCTCTTTCCCTTTCCTGTTTTGATCCTATAATTTCCTTTTCACACCCGTGGGAGGTGGGGTGCTCCCAGGTGTTCAGGTACCCTTCAGCCTTAAATAGGGATGCCAGGTTGATCTTGCCCAGGATGAGCTACCTGCCAGGCAAAGGTGCTCTCTCCAGAAAGGATGAGGCAGGAGGCTGTCCTGGCATAACCTTCCCAGTGAAGCAACCTTGGATCTCCTGCTGCTTCTCAGCTCAGGCAGAACAAAGCAGTCTTTTGCCCTTGCAGTTCAGGGCTCGCTCCTTTAGTACCTGGGCATTTTCTGGATTCCTGGATTTCCCCAGCAACTCCAGAGCTACGGCCTGGACCAAAGAGACAATGCCCTTCTGCTCTCTGTGCCACACATCTCAGTCGAGACAGCCATGAGGATGGAGCTTTGGTCCAGCTGGAGCCTGAAGCCAGATGTCCAGTAGTCTGTTGCTGGCCTTGCTGGAGAGGAGGTGTCAGTTCTGGCACCGTGGACTTTGGATCAGAAAATAGAAATATACAGATATCGAAACAAGCTTGGGGTTTCTTGAGGAGTCCAAGTCGCTCAGCGCTCCCTGCCGAGGAGTCAGTCGATGGGGAAGGAGGCAGCTGGGATGGGCGCCCTGCGGAACAGCAGGCTGGAGCCACGGAACAGCTGCCCCTGAGGAGGAGAGCACAGGGTCAGGGCAGCCTGAGACCTGGCCAGGGAACTGCAGCTGCTTTAGCAGGGATGACCCCGTGCCCATGGCAGGGCTGCAAGGCCTGGGCACCCTGAGCTGCTCCATGGGATAAAGTGGAGTTTCAGCCTCCTGGGTGCTGGAGTTGGGCGTTTCCAGCAGGGGTGATGGATGGAGAGGGGCACAGATACACTGCTGTGTGCAATGCTCAGGCTAAAAGCTTGCAGGCTGCAAGCTCGGGTGTGTAATGGGCAGAGCAGCCCTGCCATGCTGGTCCCAGTGCCAGAACTGGAAGGATAGAAGCAGGCTACAGAGCACAGCAAGGATGCAGTGCAGGCACTTTTGGGGAATGCTGGAGATACGGAGAATGAGCAGAGGGAGCCCAAATCCCAGTGTGCCCTGCTCCCTCACCTGAGCACTGAGATACCTCCAGCAGTGGATCCACGATGCAAAGGCAGGAGCGTAGGGAGGCAGGCCGGCGCGCAACCTGCACGGCAACAGGGAAGAGCTGAGATGGATGTCACCTTACCCACACAGGTAACACTGAGCAGCAGGAAGTGTAAGTGAGGACATGGGGACAGTGTCCGCACCGGGCTGGCAGCCAAGTGGCCAGCTCGTTATTTACAATGCAGCAGATCATGTAATTTAATTACCCCTGGAGTGCACAAACAAGCAGCGTTACCTGGAGACACTGAGAGCCCAGGACTGTATCTACACCTTCAAGAGCCAGCAGATATTGAGAAAACACTACACCAGACTTGGATCCCATCCCATTCCCATGAGCACAAATGCAGAAGACTTGCAGCAGTGGGATTGGGAAGGCAGGCTTGGTCCTGCTCCTGTCTGATCCCATCGTTGCAATAAGAGCTCTGCTTCCCTCGTGCTGCTCCCTAGAGCCAGCACGGTCCCTTTGATCCCTCTGCCTCCAGCCTAGCTCAGATCGGACCACACCACAACTCTCCCGATTTCTCACCACCTGAGCTTTTCTGCTGCTCATGTCTGTGCCCTCTGATCTAAAATTATAAGCAACCTGGGACAGGAAACGAGCCAGCTCTGCGAGGTGCCACAGAGTTTACGGGGCTGTAGGAAAGCTTTACGGTCGTTAGCAGCCCATTCAGACAACAAGGGGCTGCAAGAAAGGAAGGGAAAGCTTTAGATCTCAGTGTGAAGGACATACCCGCAGTTGTTCACTGCCATGAGATCTCCCACGAGAAGGAAGGGGTACGTCAGCATGCTCACAGCGATCTGAAAGCACAGAAAACCAGCAGCCTCTCTAATGCTCCCCGTGTCAAAAACTGTTTCCAGCTTTCGCATGATAGCAGAGTTATCCCTGGGTAAAGGATGCAAAGTACAGCCCAGCCTGGGCCCCCAGACCGTGAGCTCTCACCCCACAGGTGGCAGGAGGAGGGGAAAGGACAAGGCAGCTGCCTACATACCCCCATCACGAACTTCGTGTAGCTCCGGATCACCGAGGCCTGGCTGAACTGCAGAGAGAAAACAAAGGCCTTGTGGAGCAGGGGGATGTCACCAGGCTGTCACAGTCATTGTGTGACACTCCCTGAGCCTGATGCACAGGGCTCAGGGTAGGGGACAAGGCAGAAAGCAAGGGAGACCACGCTGCATCTTTCCAGCTGAGAGTCTGGAAAGGCATTTGCTGTCAAATGTGATCCCCAAAGTGCATATGAAGTACAGCCCTGAGCAGACACAGCACCACCAGCACTCTCACAGGGATGTCCCCAAAGCCCAGGGTCTGTATTAAATCAGCCCCTGCTCTCCTTCCCACTGCAGGTGCTCGGTCCAGACCCCAAACCTCCCTCAGGCCTTTCCACTCACGTTGTCATCCACCGCGTAGGTGTTGATGAAGTGAGCCAGGAGGTTGCAGCACCAGAGGAAGATGACATCGCCCAGGATGTGAGGGACTAACCCCCTGCAAGGGCAAAACGAGGGGTGTGAGGTGCAGGAGGGTCCCAGTGCCACTTCCCGAGGCGCCCAGCCCTCCTTCCCCCCACCAGCACAGAGGAACTCACTCCCCCAAAATCATCTTTACTTTGGGAGGAATTGAAAGGGAGATTTCAGGGAAGAGCTCTCCCAGCCTTCCAACTTGGTACTACATGTGCTGCTCTGGCTGGGAGGCTTTTGGGATCTGTTTTTTGGGCATGACTGAATTCCTCCTTAGCCCAACTCGTGCTCAGAAACCCTAGTGAGATACAGATGAAGTGGTTCCCATTTTTGCAGATGCTCTTTCGGATGCAGAATGATAAGTTCACCTCTTTGTGGAATCTCCCTTCTTTTAGAAATCAAAATGAGGGGGGTGGGCTGTTCCTGCACAACCTGCTCTTCTGAAAAGTGGGAGTAGCTGGGGGCAACACTCATGTCCCTCTGATTTTTCCCAGTCCCTGCTGCCCCCAGGACCACAGTTCTTTGGTTAATGCCTCCCACTGACACCCTGGAGCTCCCAGCAGCACCAACACCCCCAGCTTTTGCAGATAAAGGCACTAAATCTTTCACAAAATGATCCAGAGGGTTTCTCCAGTTTGTTGGTGCTTCTGCAGCACCTGTTGCACCAGTGCAGGGCCTCCTGCTTTTGCAGGGATTGTTCCACTGCAGAAGGATCTAGGTGTGTGTCAGACCTGTGTTGCACCAGCAGATGTGGTCAGTTCTGAAAAGCAGCCTGTCAAGAGCCACAAGTGTTTGCTGAGCTGGAAACATGAATTTGTTTCCTCCCAAACACGACACTGCCTCCTTAGAGCAAGGGCCCAGTTTGTTTCCTGCTGTGGTCACCGCAGCAGCAGAGCAGCAATGGGGACTTTTTGGGAACAACTTGTATATTCTCAAGGCCCCAGCAGCCCTGGAAATGCAGCTGAGGTCTCAGGGGCCAGGAACAGCAGAAACCTTCAACAGAAGATCCACTGGCTTCAAAGATGTGATACATATGAGATCAGCAGACAGGACAAAGAAATCAAAGCTCTCTGGCCCCAAAGAGATGTTCTGCTTTGTGTTTGGCTTTCAGCCTTTGTAAAAAACATCCTTTCTCTAACTCAAAGTCAAGTCTGAAGCTCATGAGCTGCTGCAGATAGAACAGGGGCTTAATAAAGTCCAGAAGCAAAGGGCTGGGCCAGGGCAGCCCCATAAGGAAAACCTCACCCAGCTGTTGATAGGGAGTCAGATTGTTTATTCCACTTCCAAGAAGGATCCCATCCCTCTCTCCCCTCCAAAGTAATGACAGCTGCTGGCCCTGAGCTGGATGACTCGAAACCAGGGGTCTGAGAGCCGCAGAAAGGGACTCATAAAACCCAACAAGCCAAAGGCATCAGGCCTGAAAACCCCTCCTGGAATTCCAGAGCTGCCTTTACTACTATTGACATAATAAAGTGAGTGCTACAATTCTCACACCTGGTAAGATGTCCAAGACCTGGACTGGGAGTATTTATGGAAGATGATGAAAAGCTGGAACAGCAGCAGTCAGATGAGGAAGCCTGAAGGATGTGCAGTGATGTGACCCAACGGGAGAAACCCCAGTGCCAGGGACCTGGGACAAGCCACCCTTGAGCTGATCATGCACTTTGGAGCAATTTTGGAGCCCTTTCTGGGCTGGCAGGAGCCAGATTTGAGGGGAAGGAACACAAATCCATCCTTGAAAGGTCTGTATCTCTAGCCAGGCACACACACACACACAGAGTGTGGGCCACTGCTGGGGAGGGGAAAGGGTTATAAGGACAAGAAAAACGAGAAACAAGGGCACTGCCTGATTCAGGGGAGGGGATGTATTGGGATTGCATCAGGAGGGCTGAGAGAAGAAAACCAGCAGTTTGGTCCTTCAGATGCAGTTTGTGCTCCCCTCACAGCAGTGGGATTTCCTAACAGGGTTATAGAGCATGTAGAACTTCAGAGCCCTCCTGAGACAATTTGGGTTGTGTTAAAGCCTTTCCTGTGAACTATTAAGTTTCATTAGGCTGCCAGCAGTGTTTACTTTATGTGCATGAAAGGGAATGTGGCAGCTTCTTTCAAATCACCTCCCTGGGAGGTGGAGGGTTGTGGGCAGCCTGCTCCAGCCATGCCCCACTCCCAGGGACCATCCCAGAGATCCTGTATTTCATGGAGATTTGCTGCTGCACAGCTCAGCTGAGAAGCTGTGCGCTGCCAAAGGAAGAAGCAGTGGCACTCAATGGGTGTCTCTGCAGACCCCTGGCCACTTCCCCTTGAGGAGGGACAGGGTGAGACCCCCTGTGATTGCTTCCCTCTTCCTGATCCATTCAGGTTTCATCTGGAAACCCATATTTTGTGATTGCAGAGCCAAAGGCATTCTGAAAACCTCTCCTGAAATCCCAGAGCTGCCTTTACTATTATTGACATAATAAAGTGAATTATCTCCCCACCACGAGCAGAGACAGCAGGTGGTTCTGCTTTTATGTAGATATGAAAAAGAAAGGCAGGAAGCATTAATTAAGGGTTCAAGCAAAAAGGTGTCCACTAAACTTCCATTTCAGTGATGCACCAATTTGCCACACTCTGTAAGCAGCTGGAAATACCTTTCAGCTCCTCCTGGTCCAGGCAGCACCACACTCCAAGCACACAGGTAAACCTGCTCATTACAAGCACCCACAGTGCTCTGCAGAGGAATATGCTGCTTATCCAAGCCCTGGCTTTCATTTCAACAAGGGATCTTATTGTTGCACTTGATCTTGGTGCCTGTTGCACCAACAAATGCTTTAAATGACCCTTCATTGAAACACGAAGAAGCATCAAGGGAAAAAGAAAGATAAGAAAAAATACAGCTTCCTCTGGGCTCTGAAGGTTTGATTGAAGATAAGATCTGGGGCAAACTTAATGGTCAAACTGGAGCACTGTCAAAGGCACAGATTTAATCATGGGAGTGATGTGGGAGTCCCTTGGTCAGACAAGGTTTCTGCTCATTGTGATTCCAGCTGGGGTTGGCAGAGCAGCAGGGAGAGCCATCGGTGCCTTCAGGCTATGACAGAAAGGATTTAAACAACTCACGTACACAAAGAATCCCAGGATCCCTTCTTCCTTAAATATCCTGCCAATGGCACTGAACACACCGCTGCCAAGACAGGAAAAGAGCTGTGAGTGTGCAGGGCTGTTCCACCTCTGTCCTGTTCAGCTTCACATGCCTCCTGCAGGCCCCAGCCATGGCAGTGCCTCCCCAGCCATCATTCCAGCAGAAGGAAGCTTCTTCTGTTTATTCTCCTCAAACCAGGAAGGTTTGAGGGAAGGAAGGTCGTGTCTGCACTCTGCCAGTCTGCAGTAACACCTGGGACAACACCCAACCTGCACACAACTGTCCAATGCTGAAGGTACAGGTGTGTGGCTTTGTGAGAGGGTACAGACGATGTGATATGGTTTGATTTGGCTGATTCTAAGCCCAAGAACCCTGTCCTGCCTTTGGGAACTCGTGCTGGCTGTTGTGGGCTGTCTGCAGTCCTGTCCAGCATGCCTCCATGCAGCTGCACAGGTAGTTCTGTCCTGCAGAGAGGCAGCTGGTACTGCAAAAGGCTTGGAACATTTTTACAGACTAAGCAGGGCTGCAGCAAAGCTTTGTGTTATCCTCCCTGCTGTCTTCCCTTTCCATTAATAGCCACAGCAAAAAGGCAGGAGACTCACTGTGTGATCAGCAAGGGGTGTGACAGCTCCAAAACCCCACAGGCACAAGGTGGAACAGAGGCACAAAAGGGACAGAGCCCAGCCTTGCCATGTCCCTTCACCCCGCAGTCACCCACCCTTTAACCACAGCTCAGATTCCCTTTTCAGTCTCCCAAACCTCCTGGATAACCCTGTTCCCCATGGCAGGGAGCAGCTGGCACCCCTGAGCCCCAAACCCTCCCAAGCTGCAGCCACTCACCTGTATTTGACTTCCCGGCCTACGAACTGGACCATGCAGCGCATGGAGATCACTGGGAGGAAAGAAACACAGGGCTGATAGAGAAACAGATCCAGTCTGGGTTGTAATGGATGTGAAAGAAAATGAAACGTGACCCTTCTGCTCTCCCTTAACTCACAGCATTTCCAGCTCCTCTCAGTGGTCCTCAGCATTGCAAGACTCATTAGAAACTGGGGCCTTTCCTGAGCCTGTAAGTGGTGGGAAGGATTTCAGAGGATCACAGAGAGGTTTGGGTTGGAAGGGACCTGAGAGACCATCTTTTTGCAAACCCCCTGGCATGGGCAGGGACACCTTCCACTAGACCACATTGCTCCAAGCCCTGTCCAACCTGACCTTGGACACTGCCAGGGATGGGGCAGCCACAGCTTCTCTGACCAACCTGTGCCAGAGCCTCAGCACCCGCACAGGGAAGGATTTCTTCCCAATAACCCATCTAACCCTGCCCTCTGGCAGTGGGAAGCCATTGCCCCTTGTAAAATGTTCCTCTCCAGCTCTCTTGGACCCCCTTAGATCCTGGAAAGCTGCTACTAAACCAAATGGGATCTCTAGGACAAGTTCCTAGATGAATGGGCAGAGAGCAGATCCTTGCTCAGCAGGGTTAGTGCCTGAAGGCCAACCCCAGCATCAGCCTCCTATGATAGAGAAGTATCCTAAGCATAATCCTCCTGAGTAAACAGGGTTTTGGGGTGATCCCCAGTCCAGAGGGGGCTGCCAGGCAGCAGGACAGGACTCACCATGCAGCGGGTGTGAGACGACCCGGGACACACACTGCATCATCATCTCGTGGGATGTCTGGGAAGAGAGGAAAAAACATCTGTATGAAATCTGTGCTGCTCCTTCTGCACAGCCCAGCCCTTTTCCTCAGTGTGGGGAAACCCATTTTGGGTCCCCTCTTCTGAAATCTGTTCTTCATGGTAAACCTTTATTCCTATGAATTATGTCATGGATGGACATAGAATGGCTACTGAACACCACAGACTTCTCACCCCTAGTTTCTCTCCAAGTAATCTCACCCACAACCCCAGGGACCTCCCCAATCACTCACTAATGTCAATTAGTCTCACCTCTTTGACCACTTTCCTAAGGGAAGTTTTCACATCATCCTTGTTAGACACGTGCTCCATGTCTTCTAGTGGAAAAGCCTGAGTGGAGAGGGAAGAAACATGGTCAGAACTGATGGAGATGCTAACCCACATATCCTCAGTATCCGAGGACAGGGGGTAACTAAGAAAAGCTATGCTCTAGATGCAAGGACAAGACGAACAGGCAAGAAGGAACACAGGAGAACTAAGGATGCAAAGTAAAATAGAGGAACAGAGGGATCACAAAATTGCTAACAAAGGATATAAAGCAAGGGGATGCCAAATTGAATTAAAATTTTTTATAAATAAAAAATGTTTTTGGGATAAGGGTACTGGAGGACTATTCCCTTAGGAAATGGAGAGGGATGGGTGCATCAGTCCTCCTGTGCAGCCCTGGCTGACTGCAGGCACTTGCTGCAGTAGCACTGACTCTGCAGGTGATTAATGGAGAGAGAATTCGACCTTTACCTTCTTCACACTCCCCCTGGTGATGGTTGATAAAGTGCTTGAGATGAGGCGAGGAGTCAGGCCACGGAAGAGGCCTCTTTTCCCATCCACTTCCACGATGTGTCTGGCTGGGTGAGACAACACCAGGCTGCTGTCAGTTGGGAAGGAGGAGACACATGGAGAGCACCCCAAACACCTCTGGGGTTCAGCTGAAACCACGCCAGGCTCACCACAGCAGCCACTCCATGGTTCCACAGTAAGTGATTTATTGTAACAGTCCTTAATAAACTTCATCCTGGATGCCAAGAGTTCTTACTCCCTGTCATCTGTCTAACCTGGAAGGACAGCTCCAGTATTCTGGGCTACTTCTCATATTTTGATGGTTTTGCTCACCTGAAAGGGCTCCAAGGCAGTTTGGAGTGAACCAGGTTGAGGGGGATCATCCTATGTGCTGTGTGGTGTCACCAGGGATCATCCCACATGCTCTGTGCTGTCACTTCCTCCCTCCACCCCAGGAAGGGTCAGACAGGGTTCATATGGATCTCACAAGCCCACGTTCAGTTCCTGCCCCACCACCTTCTCCCAGGCAAATTTCCTCAAGTCTCCAGTCGCAAAAAAAGCCAAGAGATCCAATTTCTCCCACATACAACAGGGTGGGATAGAATCCCCTATGTGCTGGTGAGTACTGACTGCTCCTGGCCCCTGTCCTGTGCTGTCCAAGCAAAGCCAGGTGGGCTCTGCACCCCTCCATCCCCCAACACTGCCCATCTATTGGAAATTCCATCTTCCAAAGGACAGCACCAGAGCATTTCCAGTCCTGGGTGTCCTGGGATGGACTTCCAGTGTTCTCATACTGCTCCTGTGCTGGTTTCACCCCACGGATACTGCTGGCTGATTTTGGGATTGGCCCAGTTTGGTTTTCAGGACTGTGCATTCCCCTTTCCCACAGCAAACCTGCTGTGACAGCAGCTCCCGAAGTATTGACCCACCTCTCCCACGCTGCTCCTCTCACAAGAGGAAAATACTACTTTTTTTCCTTCTAAACATTACCTTCCCTTTTCTTAGTATTTCTGTCCCTTTAGAGCTCGATCTACAACACAAATGAGCAGGACAGGTTATCCCAGGGCTGTTCTGGAGCAGAAGGAAAGTACTTTGCAATCTCCAAAACATACAAAACCCTCCTGCAACAAATCTACATCACGTAGACCTCCCCAAATCCCTCCACCACAGTGCACAGCCAGAGCAATGTGCCATGGGAACAGGATGCAGCACCAACACTGGTGGCCAACACCTCCCTGTCCCCATCAACAGGGACATAAATCTGGCAGCCTTGCAAGGAGTTGTGGTGGTTTACGCCTCGCTACAGCCTCGGGATGATCTCAAGGGGATGTGGGAGTGCTGCTGGAGGTGGGTTCAGTGTGCCTGGCAGCTCCCAGCCCTGATTCCCGAGGACAGGACCTTGTGGTGGCAGGGAGGGACAGTCACTCACCGTAGGTGAAGAAGCCAGGCAGGTACAGGACCTTCCTTCCCAGCACATTTCTTCCAATGGTTGGAGGTAGTGGCTCATGCCCAACCTGAGAGAGAAACCCCATTAGCAGGTCTCTGTCCTGGTGTTCCCAAAGTCCCTGGGATGAACAGCCTTGATCCCAGCATCCCCTGTCACTCAGACAGGCACTCCTTTCCCCATTATATGGGGTTCCTAGGATACAGGGGGTCCTCCACCCTCCCATTTTAGGGGGTCCCTGTTACTGAGAGGTTCTTGGGATTTCCATTATAGAGGGGTTTCCCATCCCTCCTTACATGGAAAGTCCCATTTGCAGAGAGGTAATTTTATAGAGGTCCTGAGATTGCAGAACATCCCTATTCCCTATATGGGGGGTCCCCTTTGTAGAACACATCCTCATCCTCCCATTACACAGGACCCCATTTTTATACAGGGACCCCCAGTGCATACGGGACCCCATCCCATTACATATGGGGGACTCCATTGCCCAGAGGTCCCCATTCTACAGATGGATGCTCAGGGGGTCCCATTATAATGGGGGGGGCACAGACATAGACATGTACATGTACATACACATATACATTTACATATACACATACGTATACACATACATATATATATACATATATCCCCAGTGCATGGAGGCCTCCAGAAGGGCACTAAACAGGAATCCACTTCCACCCATTATACTGGGGTCCTGATCCCCCATTACACAAGGGTCCCCCCTTCTGAAGGTCCCCCCTATCCCACAGGTGCCCCAATCACACATTATAAGGGGGAAGCTGTCTATACAGTGACCCCCAGCACACGGAGGCCTCCATGCGGGCATTACCCACAAATCCTCCCATTATCCTGGGCTGTGACCCCCATTACATATGGGGTCCCCATTCTATAGGTGTCCCCATTGCACAAGAGGGTCCCATTGTACCAGGGGGCCTGTAAATACAATATATATAACCCCAGCACATGGGGGTCTCCATAGGG
The DNA here is from genome assembly GCF_008360975.1 of Lichenostomus cassidix. Taxonomy (NCBI): domain Eukaryota; kingdom Metazoa; phylum Chordata; class Aves; order Passeriformes; family Meliphagidae; genus Lichenostomus; species Lichenostomus cassidix. Next base: position 2,198,879 of record NC_139506.1, read on the forward strand.
ACAGCATAGAGGAACCCACCTCCTCCCATTACAGGGGGTCCTGATCCCATTACAGACGGGAGTGTCATTCCACACGAGTCGTAATTACACATTCCATAGGTGCCCCCATACTATAGGTACCCCCATCACACAGGGGGTGCGGTTATAAGGGGGGAGGAGGCTGCATACACAGCAGACCCCAGCGCACGGAGGCCTCCATAGGGACACTATATAGCAATCCACCGATTCGCGACCCCCGTTACGCACGGGATCCCCACCCCGCCGTCCCCCTGCTCTCCCTCCCTCTCCCCCACAAGCGGACCTGCACGAGCAGCTTGACGTAGAGCAGGGGGTGGCTGGCGGCGGCGAGCCCCGCGCCCAGCAGCACGAACAGCCCCTCGGCGCCCTCAGGCCCCGCCGCGTCCCCCGCGCCCCCGCCAGGCGGCGACAGCGGCCCCGGGGGCAGCGCCGCCATGGCCGCCACGGCCCGCGCGTCACCGCGCCGCGCGCCGGCCGCCACCACCGCGGGGCGGGGGGGGAGCGCGGGAGCAACCACTGCGGGAGGAACGGCGGCGGGACGAACCATTCCGGGAGGGGCGCGCGGCGGCCCGGCGTGAGGGGAGGGAATGGCGGCGGAGGGGAGCGGGGAGCGGGAAAGGGTTTGTGGGGATGCGGAGAGCTGGCTGTTGGTGCCTGGCGGGGTTTGTGAGCGCACGGCGGGGGGTTTGGATAAAGGGGTGGGGAAAGGGGACCGGGAAAGAAGGCATGAGTTAAAGAGGGGCAGCAAAGAAAGGAAGGAGAGAGGAGCGAGGAGAGAGGGGAGAGGGGAGAGAAGAGAGAGGGGAGAGGAGAGAGGAGGAAAAAAATAAAAGACAAGAAAAAGGAAAATAAAAGAGGAAGAAGAAAGGTTCTCCAGTCCTCGTTCCAGCATTGGTGCAGCCGATGGGATGTGCACGGTCCTGGGGCACAAGCTCTGGGGTGGGTTTCTCACTTCCCATGTAAATTGCTTCTCATACACAGTCCACCCTCTCAGACCTTTCTGGAACAGTGCTGCCCTACCTCCACATGGCCCCTTCTCCAGCTTCGTCTTGTTCTTTGTCATGGTTAATGTGAACAATCCTTGTCTGTTGTTACCAACAATCCTTGGTCTGCCCCACAGCCATCCGACTGTTGGTGTTGGAAACACACACATCAGCCCTGTATTTTATCTATCTTAAGCCCCTCTGGGCAGCAAAGGTTCTGCCAGCCCATTCCTGGCCCCTCAGGCCATCAGGGCTGTCCAGACTCCCACCCTGGTGGGACACAGCCCACCCCACCTGGGCTCCCCAGCCAGGTCACACACCAGGTCACACCTCCTGCCCTGCGCCATCCCCGCTGCTGCTCTGCCCCTGGCTGTGCCACCACTTTGATCCCTCCCAAAGTGAAGCGATTCCCAGCGTTTTCTGAGTTTCTCCTACCCACAACCTGCCATGCTTCCTCTTTCCCCTTCCTTTTGAGGCCAACCCAGAGACAAGCTCTGCTACCACAGAAAGGGCAGCGGGTGCACTTTGCCTCGTGCAAATCCTCGTTCCCAGACAGCAGCCAGAAACACCTCAGAGCAGAGAGAAGGACAGAGGAAGGAGCTGCAGCCCCCAGCACCCTCCCCTGCAGCTCCTGGACACCCAGGACCTGCTCCCAGCCTGTACCATGGAGGGAAAAGCAGATAATCAAGTGGTGAAGCTGGTGGCTGTGTTTGAAGAGCAATGGTAAGGAGGGAGGGCTCTGGGTGCTGAGGGTGCTGAGGGTGCTGAGGGTGCTGAGGGTGTGTGCACGTGGAGTGGGTTTGGGAAGGAAGAAACCCACTGTGGAGGTGGTTTGGAGGCTGTGGAGAAACTGACAAGGTGATTTGCAATTCTTCACCACTCAGATCTGCCTCAGTGTCTTCCTCCCACTGTGGGTCATGGGCAGAAATCTGAAAACCTCAGTGGGGTGCGAGTGATTCTGCCTGGCTCAGGGTTAGGTTGTGGCAGCCCTTTCTCACCCCCACTCAGCATCTTCACACTCAGCCTGGCTGGTGCCTCCTGCTGCTGCTGCTGGGGAAAGGAATTGCGGTTTGCAAATAGGTAGACAGGGGTCTTCAGTGGGAATTAACTGCTTGGGTGTCTGGGAGGGTCCCAGCCTCAGCCTATCCAGTTGTTTGCAGAGATGTGGTTCCTGGGAAAGGAAGCATAAAGAATTATGTTAAGGCTAGTGAGAATTCCTTTTGTAAAACAGCTCCTTCCCTTAAAGGGTGAGCTGGGACCCTCAGACAGTGTGTGCCAGGGTTGGAGCGAGGGGATCTGCCCTGGCTGTGGTGTAATTCTGAGGCATCAGGTGAGGGCTGTCAGGGCTGTGCCTCAGTTTCTCCATCTGTTGAATCAAGATATGGAATCCTGCCTTTCCTTGTACCATGAGATGCTCTCAGTGAGCCTTAGAGAAGCTGGGTGGTTGGGCAGGTGAGTTTTACAGCAATTCCTAAAGATGCTCATATTTCTTTCATTCCAGGAACTTCTCCTGCATTTCTGCTCTGTGCTTTTGCCCAGGCTTTGTGCTTGTCCCCACCATCCCACAGTGATGAGCTGGAGCCACTGCAGTCTTTGGTCTGCCTCCATATCACTGCTGCATGGTGTTTGTTGTTTTCTGTGGAGTGTGAATTTGATTTAGAGGAAATAAAAGTAACTTGGGACTTTCAGAGGAAACTGGGGGACCTGGGAATGAGCAGAGCATTTTGGAACAGAAAATGGTTCAGCTTAAGTCAGCGTAAATAGAAAGAGAGAAGTTCCCTGTTGGGCCTCAGCAGTGGGTTTAGGCTAACACAGGTCTGGGAGGCACTAGGAGAGATGGAAAAAGCCTCTTTGTCTCTGAAGGGTCCTGCCAGCCCCCCTGGACAGGAGGGGATTTGTGCATGGCTGTGGATTCACTCCCAAGCTCACAGACATCCCAAGCATGGGATGGACCTAACATCCTCTTCAGATGAGTCTCTGCCCCTCAAGTCACCTCCTATCCTCAGCTTTGCAGTTTGATGTCCAATTTCCTCATGTCTTTCCCACCCTATCCATCCCACTCCTTGTCTACAGGCCAACAGTGGATGTCTTTCCAGTTTCTGCCCAGAGAGGTTTCCCACAGCTCTTGGGTGACAGACAAGTCACTTGCTGTCACCTTCACAGCCTGGCTTCTCCCCTGTGTCTGCTCTGGACCTGCTTTCCTTGTCTTCACTAGAAAAGGGAAGAGAGAACACCACCAAAAAACAACCTGGCTGCAAAACCACCTACACATGGCCTGCTCTTGGCTCAAAACTCTTGGCTGTTGGGCTTCTCCCTGCTTTGCTCTGTGGTGGCAGCAGGCAGAAAGCCAGAGCTGTGGGTGGGATAAACGACAGAATCCTGCTTTTCTTGAGCAGGAGAGGGACTGGCCACAGCAGCAGGAGGCACAGGGAGAAGAGAGGCTGGATCCTTGCCCCATGGAGGATGCTGAGGATGTTTGTACTGCAGGGCTGTAGTGGAGCAGAGCAGTGTCAGCGCTGGGGAGCTGCTGCTCTTGTCCCTTTTGGTGGCTTTAAGCTGGGACTGGGGGCTGTGCTGGCGAAAGGGTGAGCTGATCACACTCATTCCTTTGCAGCAAGGACAGCAAATCTACCCAGAGAGACAAGCAGGCTCCAACCAGTGCTGCAGCCAGCCAGCCCCAGCAGCTTCCAGCATCCCCTGCCAGCCAGAGCCGCTCCCTGACCAGAGAAGAGAATGAGAAGGAGAAGGATCAGCAAGGTCAGCGTGGGCTCAGCTTCAAATGTCTCCGTTCCCTGCGATACAGATTCTGTAAGGATGACTGGAGGAGGCCACAGGGCCCAGGCCTGGAGCCTGGCAGCCAGGTGAGCTCCAGAGGCTAGTGGGTGCCCATGCTCAGGCAGGGCTGGCCCAGGGTCACATCTCTGCTCACAAGACTGAGCCCTGCTCCTCATGCAGGAACCAGAGGAAAAGAAAATTGCTCTGGAGCTGCTGGAGACAGAGCAGGCTTATGTCAACCGCCTCTACCTCCTCGACCAGGTGAGCTGGGAAGTGGAAGGGCCCCATGCACGGGGATTTTGGAGAGAGTGAAGCTGTAAAAATGAGAGACATGTGGGCTACTGGTCTTTACAGCCAGAGATTGGGTCTGACCTTTGCCTTTCCTACACCCTACACCTCTGGGAAGCACCCTTGTCCCAGCAAAGCCTTCTATCCCACTCTCCTCTTGGGGCCTGGGAATTCCCACCTGCACAGTCAGACCTTTCACTGGGTGATGCATGAGTCTCAGAGAGGGAATGGGATCCTCAAGCCTCTTCCTGGCCCTTTTTACTCACCCTTCTTTCTTCCAGGTATTCTATGCAGAGCTGATGAAAGAAGCAAAAACTGGGAAGACAGTCCCAGAGGAGGTGGTGAAAATGATCTTTTCCAACATCTCCTCCATCTACCAGTTCCATGCCGAGTTCTTCCTGCCAGAGCTGCAGAAGCGCATGGAGGATTGGTGAGATGGAGGAGGGGAGGGCAGGACACCTGGGTAGCTTGGCCAGAGTAGGGGAGCAGTGCTGAGTTTGAGCTCCCACCAGGACCAGAGCTCAGCCTGTTTTGCTCCAAGTGTCTTGTTCTGGAAAGCACTTCCTTAAAACACTCGGATCAGAGCATGGAAAATGGGGGTGACCCCACGGTGGTTTGGGGTGTGCCCAGGTATAAACAGCCCAGGCTGGCTGCAAGGTGGGGACATACCCATTATGGAGAGCAGGAAATGGTGTGGGGATGCAGCAGGTTGCAGCAGGAAAAACCTGAGTCCTCCACTGTGGTCCTTCACTCCATCTCTCGCTGTGTTTGCCCCGATGGACTGAGGAAGCTGCTGGTCTGTGGTTCCCTCCTGCAGGAACCGCAACCCCCGCATTGGGGATGTGATCCAGAAGCTTGCACCCTTCCTCAAGATGTACGGGGAGTACGTGAAGAACTTCGACAAGGCTGTAGAGCTCATCACTGCCTGGTCAGAGAAATCAACCCCCTTCCAGGAGCTCATTGCTGACATCCAGGTGAGGGCAGGGCGGGGGAACTGCAGCAGCGCTCCCAAAATCTCCTGGGAACGGGGAAACAGCGAGGGTGGGAGCTGCCTGGTTACTGTTCCTCTCTCCGTACCTGGTGTCCCTGCCTAGAAGAGGAAGGTCTGTGCTAACCTGACGCTGCAGCACCACATGCTGGAGCCTGTGCAGAGGATCCCGCGCTACGAGCTCCTCCTGAAGGATTATGTCCGCAAACTCCCGCCCCAGTCCCCTGACAGGGGCGATGCTGAGAGTAAGGGCTCTGGCTCTCCACGGTGGGGAGGGCAGGGTGGGTTTGTAGGGAAATAACACCCTCCAGTGTTGTACAGGGGCACCAGAATACCTGGATTCACTCACCAACTGCCCTGTGCCCTTGGATAAACTTCTCAGTCTGATCCTTTTTTAGCAGGGAGAGGGATTCATCTGCCCTGTCAGGGGCTGGGGAGGGAAAGGATAGTGTTTCAGGATAAGGGTGGTCCCTCCACAGTATCCCCTAAAGAGACCTGTAGGGGCTGGGGGAGCTTTCAGAGCCATGAAGATAACACTGTTCCCCATCCTGCTGGGATGGAGGGATACAAGAGCCATCTGTCTGTCCCCCCAGGACCCCTCCATGTGCAGGCCAGTCATACCCAGGCTCTTGCACAGTGTTTCATGCAAGGGTGGTGTTCACAGGAGTGCAGCCTGTCCAGCTGCCTTCAGCTGCTTCCAGCCTGTCTCTTCTCATTGCAGAGGCCCTGGAGATGATTTTTATGGTGGCCAAGCACTCCAATGCAGCTATTGCCGAGATGGTGAGTGCCTGTCCCAGCTGGAAATGCTTTGCATCTCATGGCACAGTGACCCTAAAGGGGACAGGAGCCCTGTGGGTTCAGCAGAGGAGCTTAGACCCTGCTTTTAATGCTCAAACCCACCACCCCAAGCCTGGGGAAGTCACATCTGTAACATCAGCTGGGACACGACTGGCTGGTCGAGGCTGGGAGCTGCTCCCAGAGATCAGCCTGGGCTGAGAGAACTGTGCCACCTCTCCCAGTACACAGCAACTGGCCTGGGAGATGGGGATGGAGAGGACTCTGTGGTGACAAGGTTTAGGCTGCTCAGCACCCCAGAAAAGCAGGTCCCTCTGCCTCCCCCAGGAACGGCTGCAGAACCTCTGGGTGGTCTATCAGAGGCTGGGCCTTGAGGATGACATCGTGGATCCCTCCAACGAGCTGATCAAGGAGGGACCCATCCAAAAAATCTCCACCCGCAACAACAGCACGTCGGAGAAATACCTGTTCCTGGTGGGAGCTGGGATGCCCATGGCAAGGGGAGGGAGCAGATGAGATGGGAATGGGGAGAGGGGCAGCAAGCCTCGCCAGGGTGTTGCTGGGTCATCTCAACACAGAGGGGATGAATTCAGAGCTGGGGGGTTTGACCCCACTCAGTGCAGGGTTGGGAATCCTTGGGCATGGCAGCCCTGGGAGATGCTTCACCTTTGCAGGGTGGGAGAGGGCTGGGGCAGAAGCAGTCACATTTTAGGTGGGATTCTTCCCAAGGACCAGCTCAGCCATGGGGAGTGAAGGATCCCAGACCCCAGGGAAGCCACCAGCTCGGAGCAGGCAGTGCTGGGCTCCAACCCACCCTGTTCCCCCCTCCCAGTTCAACAACATGCTGCTGTACTGCGTGCCCAAGGTCATCCAGGTGGGCGCCGAGTTCCAGGTCCACCTCCGCATCAATGTGGAGGGCATGAAGGTGAGACAGGCAGCTTGTCTTTGTGCTTCCCCAGCCCCTGACTCCTCCAAAGGTCCTTGCTCTGCGGTGTTGCTGCTGTCCAGGGAAGGAGGGAGGAGCTGAAGCAAGGGGTGGCTTCGTGGGTGGAGTTGATACTCCCTGATCCTGTGAAATGCCAGTGAAACCTTGTGCATTTGGGATCTGAGGAACTGAAGGGCCTACACCCAAGGGACATCCCTGTGTCCCACATCGTGGAGAATGGTCCAGGTGTGCTGGAGGTGAGCTCAGCTCCTCATCCTTTCTCTGGTCTCCCACAGGTGCGGGAGCTGAAGGACACTGAGTTCCCTCACACCTTCCTGGTCTCGGGAAAGCAGCGGACGCTGGAGCTCCAGGCCAGGTAAGGGGAAGGTGACATCATGCAGACCCTCGGGGAGGAGGGACAACAGCTCATCCACCTCCTTTTTGTACCCAGGTCTGAGGAGGAAATGAATGACTGGATCAAGGTACTATCAAGTTCTGGGAGAGGGGCACAGCCCCCCATCCCAGGTGGATGCCCTGGGTCAGGGCAGCCCCCAGTGCCCCTCCAGCCCTGCCTTCCCCTCTAGGCCTTCCAAGATGCCATTGACAGGAAGGAGAAGAGGAGTGAGACTTTTAAGACGGCAGTCCATGGACTGGAGACAGACACCCCTGCAGTGAAGGTAACCCTCCTGCTCTCCCTGTGCCCCACCTGCCTCCAGCAGCTCAGGGGAGCACACCTTGCTGTGCCTTAGTTTCCCGAACTAAACTGAGCTGGGGGGAGGCTGAGGTGAAGGCAGAGGGGCTGGGACCACCCAGACCATGGTCTCCCACCCCCAGACAGAGGAGCTGGGCCGCCGAGCCCCTCAGTGGATACGGGACAACCTGGTGACCATGTGCATGCGCTGCAAGGAGCCCTTCAACGCCATCACGCGGCGGAGGCACCACTGCCGAGCCTGTGGATATGTGAGTCAGCCCAGGCCCCCTTCCCTCCCTCTGGCCTGCTCAGGCGGCTGCTGGGGCAGGAGTGCACCTCTCCCACACCTTGTACCCTTTTCCCAGGCTCAGAGCTGCTCCTGCCCCTCGGCTCCTCATGGAGCTCCTCATGGAGCTGTCCCTGGGTCCCCCAGTCCTGCCCCGGTGTCACCAGTGTCCCTGTCTGGTGGCTGCAGGTGGTGTGTGCTCGCTGCTCCGACTACAAGGCTGAGCTGCAGTACGATGGGAACCGCCCAAACCGCGTCTGCCAGCAGTGTTACATCTTCCTCACCGGCCACACGGTGCTCGAGGACCGCGAGGGGAGGCACAAAGGCATCCTGGAGGTGAGCTCTGCCCCTCTCTGCCCGACCTCCCCATGCCTTCTGAGCATTGCCACCCACCCTGGTGCCCAGCCTGGCCCTGCAGGCGCAGCAGGAGGGGTGGGAGTCACTCCCACAGCAGTCAGAGGTGCATGTGTTGATCTCTCTCCCTCCTGCTCCAAGCCTTGGGACCAGGCATCCAGGGCTCCCTTCAGCACAGCATCTCAGCAGCACCCTCAGAGCCAAGACAGCTCCTCACCTGCCCCTGCTGTGGGGAGTGGGCAGGGAATTCCCCAGGAAATTACCTCACTCGGTGCCCATTCTACCATCTACACCGGTTATTGAGGGATTTGCTGCTTTTTTTGGCAGAAAGGAGCTGCAGAGGTATCAAGCAGGAGTTTGCTCTGCAGTTCCCTGCAGCTGCTGGACAAGAACGGCAAGGGAGGAACGCGGGGCTGGTTTGTGATCCCGCAGGATGATCCCCTCGTGCTCTACATCTACGCAGCCCCCCAGGTACTGCCAGGCTCGGATCCACCCCCCAGGAAATCCCCTGTGCTCATCCCCTCCCTCCCACCACTGTCTCTGTTCTTGGCAGGATGTCCGAGCCCACACCTCCATCCCACTGCTGGGCTACCAGGTGCGGGACATGGCTCAGAGCGAGTCCCGGCACCTCTTCCAGCTGGTGCAGTCCCGGCAGGTGTTCACCTTTGTGGCAGACACCGAGGAGCTGAAACGGCGCTGGATGAGGGCCATGGCACGCTCTGCCGCGGGGATCACACACCCGGAGGAGGAGGAGGAGGATTCAGGCCTCTGCGATGAAGCAGAATGAAGCCATTCCCACCCCTGGGCTGCCTGGGGGGGGTCACACCTCCCCTGCCTGCCCACCCCGCTGGCTTTGGGCAGACCCCTGACATCTCTGCGTTCTCGTTTTCCGTCGTGATAAGGACAAGATGAGGGCACGTTTGGCATCACATGGACAAGCTGAATCCCTCTTCCCCTCCCTCCTTGCTCTCCGCGCTGGACAGAGGCGCTGGGAGTGGAGGGAGCGGGAGATTTTGGGGAGCCCCTCGGGCCCGGGCGCTGTGCGGTGCCGCCGGCGGCCACGCGGGGGCAGCACTGCCCCGTCATTCCCCAGCCGGCGCGGCGATGCTGCGAGTCGGGAGCGAGTCTGGAATTGGGACTGCTGAGATAAATCCCACCGGCCACCCCTCTCTGCAGCCTTTCGTGGGCTTGTATTCTCCAGGGCGCCCCGTGGGATTGTCCCCGTGGCTCCACATCGCCGTATATGTCACGTATATATCTGATACACAGTAGGGACCCAGCTTGTAGCTCAGCCTCACAGCTCTGGGACCCCAGTGCTGGATTCAGGGTGTCGCTTGTCACCACTCCTGGCCTCACACTGCAGTCCCGTGGTGTGGGGGTATCCCTTAACCACAGACAGCCCTCACCTGCCTCACTGAGCCAGCCCACACTCCTGCCCATCCCAGATTTTCCCTGTGCTCCCTCCTGCCTGCAAGTACCTTCCACCGCTGTACCTCCCTCAGTTACACGTTTCTTGGGACAAGGCTGTGTCCACACAGGTGATGCTGGGGACACCCAGGGGATCCCCCTCTCCATCATCAGCATAACGAGCACCCCTGCTCGTTTCACACAGTACTTAGACCCATGTTTTTCGCTCTGTATCCTCTTCAGCTCCCCAAAAACGCTGCTCAGGCAGAAGTTGCAACTTCTGAGCCTGCAGGGGCTGAAATGGGATGCAAGAGCCTTGTGCACAGAGCTGGAGGAGCCCACGGTCTGTGGCAGGCAGGGGTTGCTGCCTGTGCCTGGGCCATGCAGCAGCTCCAGCACGGCAGCCTTGGGCAGAGCCATTAGGTGTCACAGGCTGAACAGATCTGTGCGAGGAGGTAGAGCAGGACACTGCAAATGGGGCCAACACTTGGGGAAAGGATGGGGAGTAAAGATGAACCACTGCTGTCACCACTCTGGGGGGCTTCGGGGAGACAGGAAAAAGCTGTGAGCAATGTCCTTCCTCAGTCTACTCAACTCAGCTCATCCTGGGAAAGGGCAAACTGTGATGGCTTTACCTCTTCCAGCTCAACAGATCCCGTCAAAGAAAGGGTAGAGGAGCTGGATGTCAGGATGAGAGCTCTGCCAAAGCAGTTGCCCCTCAGGGTGCCACCCAGCACGGGGCTGAGCCCGGATGCAAACAGCACAAACAGCACAGGGCTTTCCAGAGACACCAAAACAGCCCTCACCTCCCACCGTCACCTCGAGGGAAGGGGAAACCCCAGCAGCCCTGGAAAAGCCAAGCAGCGCAGGCTGCTGCTGGGAGGAAAGAGTGAGCAAGGGGAAGCCCGCGGGGCTGGAAGGTTCTGCGTGGTGGCACTTCCACCTCGGCGTCACCCCTGTGTCAGCGAGGAACAAAACAAGCCCGGAGCAGGGAGCTGCCCTCAGCCCTCGGCTCGTGAATGGCCTAAGAATAGATTTCCTGTTTACCCAGTGAGGAATCGCTCCCGGGGCAGAGGGCACCTGGGGCTATTTTTACCACCTCCTGCCCTCCTTCCTCCTGACCCCCAACACCCCCGGGACCACCGTCCCCTGCAGCACTCATGTGTGCCTGGGGAAGGGGCTGGCAGGGAGGAGAGGTGGCCCAGGGATGGAGGGGGTGGCAGGGCACTAGGGCAGGTCACTGCTGTGGCTTTGGCCTCATGCCATCCTCAAAGACAGGGAGACAGCATCACTCACTGTCCTGAGCATCCCCCAAACGGGAGGGTGGGAAACTGAATTTAAAGGGGTTTTTACTATTCCCCAGCTCTGCTTTCCTTCTGAAAAAAAAGAAGAAAGAAAGGAAAAGGACGTGCACGTGCAGAGAACACTGATGTATTTTCTCTGCCCATCCTGTCTCAGTCCCCGGGCGGCGCCGCAGCGATGGTCAAGCGGAGCAGTTTGGCCTCTCGCCTCCAGCACAGAAAGTGAAACCCCCGTGCAGAAGTCACAGTTTCCTATTCTTGAAAATGGGGAAGGCTCGCAGACCATTTACCGGCATCCCCCCCGCAGGCTCCCCCACGCCTTTTCTCGTAAGCACTGACCAAAATACGCTGTGAAACCCACACTGCCTGTGCTGGGGCTGGGACACCCATCATGTAGAGCACCCAGCCCGGCCCGAGGGGAGAGTGTCCCTGCAGCTGCTGCCTTGCAGAGGCTCTGTTATCCCGTGCTCATCCCAAACTCCTGCTGGGTACCACACCTCCATCCACGCTGCGGGAGGGGGATGCAGAGAGGGGGCTGGCAGGGGCACAGTTGTGGTCCTCCATCAGGGCTCTGTGTGGTGCCATCTCCCCCTGCTCTCAAGGAAGGTGCCCCACCCAGGGTGGTGTGGGATCAGGACCATATGGGCCTACAGAACCCCACACTTCCAGCCTGCAGGACTGCTCTGGGAGCTGCTCTGTGGGCTCTGGGCTCTTTATCCACAGGCACAGGCTGTATAAGGGGTTCTCTGCATGGTAGGCACTACCCCTCTGTGGGGACTGTTCCACTGGGCATATTCTCTTGCTCGTTAATTGCAAGTCCCTCTGCACTACATGGGATGGGGCTTTGTGCTCTGTAAGGGCTGCTCTTCAGGAGTCTGCTTTGCTGGGGTGCCAGTTTTTGCTCTGTAATGCCTGGACTTTGGTTGCATGGGAGCTGGGCTCCACAGGGGTCAGCCCCACACAGGGGGGGCTCTTGCTTGGAGGTGTTGGGCTCCACAGGTGTGTTCCCTGTCGGGACTGTGACCCAGAGGGTCCCTGCTCGATGGTGCAGAGCCCAAGGGCTGTGGGGCAACACATCCCTCCCTGTGGGATGGAGAACAGGACAACCCTCGCTGTGGGGCTGTTGGGACATCCCATCCCTCTCTGCGGGGCCGTGGGGCAGCTCCCCCCTCGCTGTGGGATTTTGGGCAGGACGGTTCTCGCCGCAGCGCCGCCGTGCCGGAGCTGCAGCAGCTCAGCCTCTCCCACCACGCAGCCTCTGCAGCCCACCGGGGCTTCCGCTGCTCCCGCCAAGCGCTTTAAATAATAAATAAATGGAGGTCGGAGGCAGCCGCGGCAGAGCCCTGCCCCGGGCCATCGCTGCCCGCCGTGCCAGGGCTGCGGGGACACGTGAGACCCCCGTGTCCCCTGAGGCTGGTGGCATCCCTTTGCGTGGGGGAGTTAAGGATGGGAGATGATGCTAAACGATGTAAAATATCTGTGCTACCCCCCCTCCGCCCCCAAAAAACCCCACAGCCGGGACTGTGTAACCTTAGGTACCCCATCCTGCCCTGCAACCCCCCAAATCCCTCAGGGAGCAACTCAAACCAGGAGGGGAACCCCAGGATGCACCCAGCTGCACCCCATTTTGCAATGCACTGGCAGGACCTCGCTGTGGAGGTGTCCCCATGCTTGGGGGAGCTTTGGGGGACTGGAAGCTTCCACCTCCTTTCCGGGGGCTCCCGCAGGTGCCTGCAAAAGGGCATTTCGTGCAGTTGAGAAGCAGGTCGTGCATCCCGGCGTCTGGCGAGGCGGGAGGTGTTTCCCGGTGGCGCAGGAATTTGCTGTTTGCGCCTGTGTTGCAGGAGGTTGGGGGAAGGAAGAAGGGGCGGAGGTGGGGGGGAAGCTGGCAGTTGTTATTATTTAATTTTATTTTCCTGCCTCCATCCAGGAATCTCTGCAATGTGCCGGCTGCTCCCCGGGAGGCTGGGGTGGCCGTGAGTCACTGCTGCCGCTGGAACGTGACTCAGTCCTGCTGCTCTCCCGGCAGGACATGACCAGACTGCCAAAACCCGGGAGAAGCCCCAGCTCCGGCTGCCGCCCGCGCCGGCAGGCGAGGAATCGCGAAATCCCCCCGGGGAGCTCAGCGTCCCACTTCCCAGGGAGATGGCATCCCATTGCCGTGGGGCAGAGCTCAGCATGGGGGGCACAATGGGCGTATTTATTTATTTGTTTATTTATTTATTTTATTTTTTCTCTTTTTTTTTCCCGACCAGGGAAACCCTCTCCACCCACTCCGGCTCACCCGTCCTTGTGTCACCGTGGGGCTGGGGGGTGTCCCTGGGGTTTTGCTTCCCCATTTTCCAGGCCCTATGGGCGAGCAGGGAAAGCTTCTGGCACGGTTCCTGCCCCAGTTCCCGTGCCTCAGTTTCCCCATCCGGTGAGGAGTGGAGATTTCCCCATCGGGGAGCGGGACAGGGGTTACTCCAGGTTGTGCTTTGAGGTCAGTGAATAGCAGCTGCAGGGGGTTATTATTAATATTAATTAATAGCCAGGCTCGGTCAGGGCTCAGGTGGCAGGGAGGGACGGGGGGGACGTGAAGCAGCCCTGAGTCACAGGGCAGGAGCAGGGGTGGCCAAACCCTGCGCCGAGCCCTGACCACTCACTGCACCCCAGGCTGGGACAGCCAGGGGCTGGATGATGCTGGGCATGAGCATCCCTTATCCTCACACTCCTGCTGCAGGTGGGAACAGCCTTCTGGAGCAGCGGAGTGGCCATGGGGCAGCGCTGAGCACTGGGATACTTGCCACACCTCGGGCTCGCCATGCCCTGTGGCCGCAGCTGCCTGTCAGCGGTGATTGAAAGCCAAGCTGGGCTGGCAGGCCTTCTCTGTGATCTTGTTAATTAAGAAATACATTTAATTAGCAGCACCCCAGCTGTGACTCAGCTAATCATCATGATCGAAACAAGAGCCGGACTCCAGTGCTGGAGCACGGAACCACCAAACCCCCTCACCTGCCGGGAGTCCCCAGCTCTGCTGTGGCACCTCATCACCCACCAGGCACATCCCGGTGCCCTCCTGGGGTTTTGGGGTGAGTTTTCCGTGGGCTGGAGGCAGCTTGGGTCTGAGTCTGTCCCCATGCAGCACCTCACACACAATGGTGTCATCCCCACCCAGGGCAATTACCCATTGCTACACTGTAAATAATCATATTAATAACACATCTACCGGGCTATTAATAGCCTTGATAATAACACCCTGGGTTTTCCAGGAACGGATTGTCAAAAATGTGGGGAAAGCCATTCCCTGCCTCCTGGGTTGCAGGTGGGGAAACTGAGGCAGGGCTGGTTTCGGGCATGACTCTCACCCTCTGCACCGAGCGTCTGCCAGGCAGCTGTGGAATTCGCTCCCGAATAAACCGTCATGTAAATGAGCCCTTATGTATATTTATAGGAGCCGTCCTGCCAGCTGGAATCTAATAGGGGAGAAAATAAACTGGGAAACTGCCTGGAACAGGAGGGTGGCGCTTCACACATCAGCCCCACACCCCTCTGGCGCTGCCAGGGGTGAGTGTCTGTCTGTCCCTGGTCCCCAGGGTGTCTCTCCCTGGTCCTGGGAATCCTGCCCTGCACCCTGGGGTGCCCAGCTGTGGTCCTGGGTGCTGAGCCCTGGTTCTGGATGTCCAGCCCTGCTCCTCGGGATGCCCAGCTCTGGTTTTGGATGCCCAACCCTGCACCCTGGGGTGTCCAGCCCTGGTCCTGTGTGCCCAGATCCCCATGTGCCCAGACCCTGAGGTGTCTGGGAAGCAGATCCTGAGTGCTCTGCAGGTGCTGTAGGCTGCAATGGGCTTTGGGGTGTCGGAAATGAGTAGTATTGTTGGCACTGCGGGTAAGAGAGTCTCAGGAGAATAAAACTGCAGAACATTTCTTGTCCCTGTGCTTGGGCGGGGCTGGCACAAGGGATCCCTGCCCACTTAGCAAGGCCTGGGTGGCACCTATGTCCCCAGAGCTCATTCTGGGCACTCCTTCCCTGCTGTGCCAGTGATGCACAGGTGTGTGTATGTGTGCATGTGTGTGTACATGTGTGCATGGCAGAGCCACGCGGGTGCTGCAGAGCACCCAGCCATGGGGACAGGGTGGCCCTGGCAGCAGGGCAGGCAGCAGCACCCACGGCAGGGAACAGAGCCGTGCTCCCGGGGGTCCCCGGGCTGGCTTTCCCGCAGCCCCCGGCGCAGCGCTGGGAGGGGGAGCGGGCGGCAGCGGCGGAGCGAGGCCGATTAGAGATGCAGACAGTGCTGCTCTCTAATGTCTTCCTGTCTCGAGCAGACAGCAGCAGCCTGCACAGCTCCGCAGCCACAGCCGCCCTCGGCTCCTCGGTGCGTGCCCCATCCCAGCCTCCAGCTCCGGCTTTTGGAGCGCGCAGGCAGCGGCTGGCACACCCTGGTCCCTCGGGTCCCATCAAGGGATGCGAAGGCACCAAGGCCAGGCGTGACCCCGCAGCCATCCTGGAGCAGGGCTCCTCCCTGGAAAAGGTTTTTGGAGCAGGGATGCTGGCAGGGCTCCGTGCTGCGGCACCTCTCCCTCCCTGCCTCCCTCCTGCCGCTCCGAGCCCTCGCCGCCGTGATTCCCTGCAGCGGGCTAAAAATATCCCCGGGAGCTGCCGCCGCACACCGGCGCTGGGAGCTGGTTATAAATAACCCGGGGGGAGCTCACACCGGCCCTTCCTGGCTGCTGTGGGACGAGGTCGGAGCCCCTGTCCTCGCCGTGCCACTGGAGAGGTGGATGGACACATGGAGGCACACGGGGAAACGGGGACGGAGCAGCCTCTGCCCCTTGGCTGCACAGGGAAACTGAGGCACAGGTGGGGCTCTGCTGGGGGCGGCGAGGGGAGGCGATGGACCCGTTTGCCTGCCATGCCGGAGTGGGAGAGGGGATCAGCCCGGGGCTGAAGGCAGGGCTGGGGGGGACACACAAAGCCCTGCACTCGTGTCACTCTGAGTCACATCCCTCTGCATCAGACCCGTCCCTTTGCAGCAGCTCCATCCCCTGCAGCAGAAGCAGCCGCCCGCATCAGATCCATCCTTCTGTGCTGGATCTGTCCCCTCGCAGCAGCTGCATCGTTCTGCTTTGGCTCCTTTGCTTTGCACTAGATCCATCCTGCTGCCGTGAATCCAACCCTCTCCATCGGATCCAGCCCCAAACTGCCTCACTCTCCCCACAGCATCCTCCTCAGAGTGGGGGACAAGCCCTGGGGACCAGCTCGGGGATGTGTCCCCTTCTCTCCCACCTCTCCATCCCGTGGGACTCCATTCCTGCCTCTCATCCACGGACCGACCTGGGCAGTTCTCATGCCCGAGTATCTCGGGCAGCTCTACATCATGACTGGCTTTCTCCAAAGCCAGCGGGAACAGGCTGCAGGAGGGGGGTCCCACGCAGGAGGAGGGTTCCAGTTCAGTCCCATCACCCTGCTGGGGCCAAGCATCCCAGGGGAGCCCCTTCCTGCCGTCCCTCCCTCCCTCCTCGCTCCCATTCCCGCCACGTCCCAGCCCACCCCGGCGGAGCTGCCAAAGCACAGGGCAAACGGGGACAAGCCGGCAGGGAGAGAGCGATTTTAGTGAGCGTTTATTTTCCTCCATCAAAATCCACCAGCCGGAGAGAGCAGCGGGAGGGGGAGGATGGGGAAACCCATCGGGTTTCACGGGCGACGCTGCCGCCCCCTGCTCCTCGTTCATTCCCCCTCCTGTGCCACATTTCATGTCGGCCCCGTAGCGAGGCTGAGTAATAAATATCAGCTGCTGGTAAGCGGTGAATCACCGCCCGCTCCCGGCGCTGCTGACACACCGCGGCACTTGGCGCTGCTGTCCCCAGCGCTGGCCCCTCGCCAGCCCGCGGAGCCCCCGCTGTGCCAGCCCCACGCCGCCGCCAGGCCACCGGGCACTTTCGGCCACGGCACGAACACGTCTGGCCGCATTCTGCTGGCTCCTGCCTTGACCAGTGCCAGGAATCAGCTCCAAAAAACCGCGGGTTTTGGGAAGGCACCCGCTAGGTGGTTACATTTCGCCAGCTGAAAGGAGGCTGGGGGACATCTGGGGACGCTTCTGCCCCCCCCCAGATGATGTGTGATGCTGTGCTGGGTGATCCTGTGCCAGACCCACTCCATCCCCAGGGTGCCCACCTGGTTCCAATGGGCTCATCCCACCCTGGGGCAGATGTCCCATTTTCCAGCACCCCCCAACACCCCTGACACCCACCAGCTCCAGGTCCTGCCACCTCCCTGCTGCCTGCACCCTTCCTGCAGCCCTTGGCCCCAGCCAGCCAGTCCCCATGGGATGGAGGGACCCCAAGCCGGCTCTCGTTTTCCTCCCTGCCAGGTCAGCATGTCCCCAGCTGAAGAGCCAAAGTGACACATCTGTAAAGCACATCTGGCAGGATGCTCTGGGATCGGGGAGTACCTCCTGCCAGCCCCCCACCACTGAACCCCCTCCAAAACAGCTCCCCAGGGACCCCAAACGCACCCCAGAGCCCAATCACACTCTGAAACCCACTGCTGCAATGGGACCAGCACATCTGGGAGGCACATCTGGAGCCCTGGATCCCCCCAGCTCAGTGTCACACTGGCGAGTGACACAAGTGCCACCGCAGAACCCGTATGGTCCCAGGGACTTGGAGTTCAAAGTCCCCCGGAGTGCCTGATCCCCTCCACAAGTTACAGAAGGTCCTTGGACCTCGTGAGCAGCTGGTGTGAAGCTGTAATTACCTTAATTAGCTCTGGGATTGCATTCCCTCCCCGTGCTAATTTCGTTTCTACAGTAACCAGCCCAAGAGGTGTGCGTGCGCTCGGAGCGAGACGGAGACAGGAGGCTCAGCAGCCACACCAGGCACCCCGAAACCAGCCCGAAACCAGGGCCACCCCCAAACCCCACAGCCCCGGGGTTCAGCCAGCCCTGTGCTCCTCGTGCAGAGCTTCACGGGCGTCCCTGCTGTTTCCCAATATCTCAAGGGGTTCTTTGTTGCTGGGAGCATCCACCCGGCTCTGGGGGAAGGGACAGGCTGGGGGGGTGTGGGACGGGAGGCTGGTGGTCCCCAACTGCACCAGCAGATTGAGGAGCAGAGCCTGGGCTCGTTCCTTGCTGCTGGTATTTGCTGTAACCCAATATGCCCCTGATGTAAGAGCCATTTGGGAGGAAACCATAAAAGCTTCAGGAAATGGGTATTAATTCACCTCGTGGCAATAAAAGGGAAGGAGTGCTCCCGGGCAGCGCGGCCACCTCGGGGGAGCGAAGGCGAGCGGGGCAGGGATCACCATCCTGGGCAACAGCCAGGCAATCTTGGAGCCACCCCCCTTAATTGGGAATTAACCCTCCCTGGGTGTTTTCAGATGGAAAGGGGGCGGCTGCAAGGTGGGAGCACTGAGGTCTCATCCGGGTGAATCATCAGCGGCCCCTGGAGCTGAGCATTTGTTTGGAGCTGGAGCGTGACTCGGGGCGGTTTTCTCACCCTGGAAATTTGGAGCAGGTCCAGCTCTTCCCTTGGCAAACACCAAGCCCTCCTCTGGCCGCATCCCTTCCCGATGCCAACTAGCCTTGGCACGGAGAGGGCAAACCCCCAGCACGGGCAGAGCCCCGGGCTGCTCCTGACCCACAGACCGAGCAGGGGGAAGCGAGGAAGGGAGACCCCCGAGCCCCACCCTGCACAGGGGCACGGACCAGGCGATTCTGCTCCACGCTGCTCCTGTCCCTGCACCGCGGCCATCGCTGCAGTGAGCACCATCCTGACATAAAAAATGTCCCTGGGCCATGCAGAACCCATTCTGCTGCTTGTGGAGGGAGCAGGGTGATGCTTTGGGGTGGCCTGGGGTGCCCTGGGCTCACCATGCACGTGGGGCTATAAATAGTGCTGGGAAGCAGGTTGCGAAGCTCCCATGGCTCTGTGGAAGATTCGACAGCCCAAAAAAAGCCGGCGGGGCCCGGGGAGGGAGCCTGGAGGGTGTGGAGCAGGGCCCACGCTCCAACCCCGTTCCAGGCATCCCAGAGCAGCGTTTCCCGGGACGGATTTCTCCCCGGCGGCGGGCAGCAGCAGCAGGACGAGCGGCGGAGGCGAATTTCGCTGAGTGGTTGTTTTTTAAAAATAACTTTGCCTTTGTCAGCAGGTCAGGGTTGCTCCAGATTGAATAATCGCAGCCGCCCAGCCCTCCCCTGCTCCCGGGCGCTCGCTGGCAGCCCCAGCCCGGGATGTGCCGGGTGGATGCTGGACCACAGCCCCTTGGACAGCATCGCTGTCCCCAGGGCTTGAGCACCTCACAAGGGACATGGTGCTCTGCATCCCCACCCTGCTTCCCCCAGAATCTGCTGCTGCTGCTGGGGATGCCCCGAGCTCACCTCCCCAGGGCTGGGGGGTAACGGGGGGAGCTGCAGGAGGAATGGGAGCGCACGGGGATGAAGCCATCGGGTGTTTGCCAAAACGGCTGAGTCACGCAGTAATTACTCCTTAAATGTGAGCACGTTTGTGCAGGGATGAAAGATGCTCACATGAGCCCAGGCAGGGAGCTCAGCCGCTCTCCCCCCGCCCGAGGGAAGGAACAGATCCATCTGCCTTTTGTCGGGAGCAGGGAATGTGTCCCAGCTTTGGGTGGACAGGAGGGAGCATGGGGGAAACCTGGGGCAGAACAGAGAAGCAGCAGGGGCAGGAAGATGAAACCCTGCAGAGCAAACCCTGATGGCAGAATGGTGCTTTTGGGTGAAGCAACAACACCAGGAATGCTTGGACCTGGGACAGCTGGGCTTGGGGACACCTGAACGGTACAGTTTGGGGGCTGGGTGGCTTCCAGGGGAGCAAATTTGGAAAAGAGATGGAGTGATTTGGCAGCACTGGCCTTGCTGGAAACTTACAGCACTAGGAGGGAGAATAAAGCACGTGGGAAGGATGCTGTGCTACCTTGGGCTGCACCACACCCAGAGGATGCTGAGGAAAATGGGGAGGAGGGGACTGAAACCCCCCAGACTCGTCACCTGTCCTGTTCCAGGCAGGATGGGGACAAGGGGATGGGCCACTTGTGGGGACCAAACTGCATCTAGACACCCAAGGGCTCCCCAGAGAGCTCCTGTCCACATCCCAGTGTCCCTTTGGGGCACCTTGGGGGCAATACTGGTGTTGCACAGACAAACCCTGGTCTGGGAAGGGAGAGGGTGCAGAGCAGGAACTGCAGGTGCCTTATGCCCCCCAGAAACACCTGCAGGGCCCTGGTGGCTGGGGTGACACCTGCTTGGCTGGGCCTCCATCAGCAGGGCACGGGAGGGTTGAAAACAGGACAAACACACTGAGGAGGAGTTCAGGCTGCCAGGAGCTGCCGTTCAAGCTCCTCTGGGCTGTTCTCCCCCCCAGCAAGGGGTGGCACGTCCAGCATCCTCCCGCAGACGTCCTCGCTTGCCCTTTGCCAGGCCGGCGGGGACACAAGGTCTCCCCGTCGCGACGCTGTCACCGGAGCGAGTGCCAACAGCGAGGCCAGACCTTGCAGAGAAGCCCTCAGCCTTGTTCAGGTCTGATTTACACCCCGCAGACGCTGCCGCGCTCGGAGGAGCCTGATTGATGGCAGCGCGACAGGACCCACCCCGCGCCATCTGCACCCTCCCGCGGCTCCCGGGGACAGCCCCGCGCCCCCCGCAGCCCCATCTGCCCGCCGCGGAGTCCTCCCCGCCACCGGGCTGTGGGGACGATGCTCTCCAGCACCCTGAGGCACCCTTGGCTGCTCCGTCCCCATGGGACTGCAGCGGGACTGAGCATCCCGATCCAACCCCTGCCTGCGGGAAGCATCGCCAGGGCTCGCCAGCCCTCCTGCTGAGGTGCCTGGTGGGTACCAGCTCTGCCAGGGGCTGATCCACATCCCCATCGTTCATCTGCAGTCACACCCTCCCTCGCTGCAAATTGCCTCCCTGATCCTTTCCCTTTAACATCAAACCCTTTCGGGTGTTTGGGTTTGGGGTCAGTGTTGGGGTTGGGGTGACTTTGGCCTCCCACCCTCCTCCTCAGCCCCTCAGGCCATTTCAGAGGTGAGAAAGAAAATCGAAGCCTCTGTTTTCTTCCTTTTTTCTTTTTTTTTTTTTTTTTTTTCCCTGATAAAGGGAGCAATTTGGGATTGTGCTGCTGGCGGCGCGCCGGCGCTCTCCGGGCTGATGGGGGAAAACGGGGAGGGGGGATATAAAAGGTTTCATGCGGTGAGCCGGGCACTCAGGGAAGAGGCTGAAAGGGGGTGGTGAGTGCTTTGTATTTCATGCTTGAAGGCACTGAGGCTTTTACCAGCCTTCCCGCGATGATTTAAGACTGCTCTGCAGTTCAGGAGGGGATCAGAGCTGTGTTTGGCAGCTCCGTGGGACCCCCCAGGTGTGCCCAGGGTTTGCCTGCTCCTGGCTCAGAAATGCTCCATTCTGGCCAGGGACTGACCAGGGGTGTCCATGGGGCAGCAACAGAGTCGTTGGGGGCATCTCCAGGGCTTGGGGCTGGGTTAGGCACCTGCCCTGGGATGTGCTTTATGGGAGCCATGCCAAGTCCTGGTCCCTGCTGTCCCCCTGTCCCCACCTGCTCAGCACCTTGTCTGCAGCAAGAGAGGTCTCATCCACCTCTGCCCGTGGAGCTCATCCCTTCTCAGAGTGTTAATCCTACACAGGATGCTGGACATGGGCTGTGGGCTCCTCTGTCACCCCCAGAGCTGAGCAGTCCAAGGGAGCCCCCAAAAGCAGGTTATTGCCTCCCTGGCTGTGCAGAGGGGCAGGAGGATTGGCAGCTGGCTGCTCCCTGGCATGGGGATCAGGGGGGAATCAGCCACATCCCCCAGGCCTGTTTGCTCTGCAACATGAGGTATAGCCCATGCTTTGGGGAGGGCAGAGGCTCAGTCTCATGGCTCAGTTTGGGACTGAGGGTTTTGCTGGCCCAGCCTGGCAGTGTGTCCTCCATCAGAGATGTCCATGCCCTGGGACTGGGTCCCTCAGGCCCCCCAGGTGCACCCCAGGGCGGGAACATCTCCTCTGGACCCCCTATTCCCCACACTCCATCTCAGCCACCCCACCATGGGTCCCACAGCTTTGTCCCATCCCATCTTCCCAGCTGACCTGGATCCAGCCTGATCCCCCTCTTTTCCACCCACTCAAGTCAGTATAACCCCCAGCTGATTTTCTCCTCTATGGACTTCATTTTTTCCTCTTTTTTCCTCTTAAATTCTGCCTTATGCAAGGCCTGTGGAAGCTCTTCTCCTGTTCTGAGGCTGTTCTTCACCCTGGGCAGGATGTGGGTGGGAAAGGGATGAAGGGGGTGACCCTGCAGGGTCAGGTCAGACCGTGGCAAGTAAATGGTGAGAGCAGCAGTGAAAGCTCCTGAGGCTGCAGGTCTGTCTGCAGCTCTGGGGGAACTGGGAAGGAGAAGTGAAGATGTGAGGGATGGTCAGGCAAGGCCTGAGGTCTCCTGGGGAATGGAGGGGAAGAGTGAGCTCTGAATCCATGTTTGAGGGTGAGAGTGGCCAAGCAGGGGCTGCAGCAGGGATAGAGGTGACAGAATTGGCCTGAGAGTGCAGGGAAGCACCAGGATAGGGAATGGGAACAGCTCAGCACTTCAGGGGAAAGTCCCTTGGGATCCTCTCAGCACTGCTGGCTCCTGGAAGCCTGGAACATGGGGGTCTCAGTGCACCCCAGCTCTGGGCAGAGCCACAGCCCCACAGCCGTGCCCGGGGTGACTCTGGAGTGGCAGGAGCCCTGTGTGCCACAGCCATGCCAGGAAAATCCCAGGACAATTAAATGTCAGGCTTCTCCTGGCCAGCAGCATGGAAAGTGGGAGAGCTCCCCTCCACCTCAGCCCCCTGGGTGGCTCTGCAGGGTCAGGTGGGGACACAGGGACCCTCTAAGATTCCAATGGAGCCCCTGGTCACAGTGGGGACACAGGGACCCTCTAAGGTGCCAATGGAGCCTGGTCAGATGGGGACACAGGGACCCTCTCTGGGTGCCAGTGGAGCCCCTGGTGACAGTGGGGACACAGGGACCCTGTCCAGGTGTCAATGGAGCATGGTCAGGGGACAGGCAGAGCCGATAACCCCTGGCTGTCCTTCCCGAGCAGAGGGAGCTGCAGATAAAAGCTCTGCAGGCAGAGCAGGGCTCGGCTCCAGGCCTGGCTTGGGCTGATACCAGCCCTAAAGGGCGACCTCTCCCTTGGGCTCGGCTCTGCCCCACAGACTAGCCACCTCCCCCTCTTCACCCCAAACTCCCCCTGATTAGCAGCTCTGATGGACCTAAATGATACCCCAGGCGTGTCCTGCCCTGGTCCAGTCCAGGTTTGACCACAGCTTGGGGAGGGAAAATCCTGTTTATTAGAAAACTGCAGCAATGCCCAGATCTGCTTGCTAAAGCCTCCGGCATGGCAGGTTGGGAGGAGCTGGAGTGGGGGGAGCAGCTGCTTTGGGGATTATTAATGAGCAGCAAGTGATGGGAAAGGCGAGGATCAATTGAAACAAAGGAGTTCAATGGTAAAAAGAAACGTTTGCGGGGTAATGGGAGTCCATTTCTCCAGCCGACTGTCGGAAACGCATCCTGTTAAACATCCATCAATTATCCCAGCTTGCAAATGCATTAGAGTAATGAGGAATTATCCATCAAATACACTTAAAGCCAGTGCCCCCCTCTGCCAGCCGCCCTGCAAAGAGCCACTTCAGGAAGGAAAAATAGCCTGAAGGTGGGTGGAAATTCAGGGGGGGCAGCGAGGAGGCTCCAGGGCTGCATCCTCTGGAGTCTGATCCAGTCCAGAAGATGCTTTCCCAGCTCCAGGGGCAACTCCTGGGCTTGCTGGCTCCTTCAGTACCCGTGTTTTCTTCAGAGAGCTGTGTTGACACCACGGGCAGCCCAGACACCTGCTCTGTGCCTCAGTTTCCCCAACCTGCCCATAGCACTGTCTGGGGCCACCCATGGGTGCTGCTCGTGCCCCAGTCACCTCTTCCCAGGAACAGAAGTCGTGGTGAGCATGGTGTGTGGTCTGGTAGCTGAATTCTCAGAAACTCATTGTCTGCCACTGCCTTCCCCCACACCCCTGAACCCCGGATGGCCCTGGCTTGGCAGGAGGAAGGTGTGGGGAGGCAAAGGACCTTGCAGCCCCTTGGGATCTCAATCCCTGGGCTGGGCTGGATGCACCAAGCAAAAAATAACAGGGTCTGAAGGCAGGATCTTGCTCTGCCATCAGGGGAAGGGGGTCCTGGAGCCCCCATTGCCCCAGCAGGGTCTGAGGGGCTGCAGGTCCTGTCCCAGTGTGTGCTGGGATGAGGGTCTGCAAACACAACCAGAGCACTGCAGGATCTGAGCAAACAGCAACATGAGGGTTGTGAGTCCACACAGGAGGGTGGCAGTTGGTCCTGGGTAGATAACAGGGTTTGATCCCTTTGGTGATGGATTCAGGATGGATCCAGGAGTTCTCCAGCCTCGGTGATGCCAGCTTGTGGCAGCCCCTGATCCGAGGTTTCGGTGCTGTGATCCAAGGGCACACATCCCCTCCCCAGGGACAGGGCTGGATTTATCAGGGCGTTCCTCAGCAGCAGGATTTGGGGAGTTGGGACTGCTGTGTGGTGTTTAGGTGTGGATCCTCTGATGTCTGGGGCTGTGGTTGGGGGCAGGTCCTGCCTCTCCTGTCGTGTTGGGAGAGGACTGAGGAGCAACAGTCAGAGTTTCTCCTGTCTGTACACCTGCCTGGTTCTTTGTGGCTCTGCAGGCACCTCTTGGGTTGGGGTTGGAAACAGTCAGCAGGTGCAAAAGTCCATGTGAGGCAACAAAAGGACACTCAGCTCATCACAGCCTGCATTTTTGTAAGGAATGGGGTGAAGAAACAGCTCCTGGGCTTATCGTTCCCAGGGCTGAAATCTCCTTCTCCCCAAGCCCTCTGTCAGCCCTGTCCAGGCCCAGCAGTGCTAGCCTGGACTGGGAACCAGAGCATCCCTTGATCTGCAGCTCCGTGGTGAGATGAGCCTTCCTGGGAGAGCTCTGTGTCTGATAACAGCAGCTGCCATTAGGTGTCACAAGAGCATCAGGTCTTTGCTCCTCCCAGGAGGATGAGCAGCGCTGTGGGACAGGAGGGATGGGGTGGCAAAATGGCCCTTGGGGTGGCACCTTGGGGACAGAGATGTCCCAGGCTGAAGAGATGAGCTCTGGCTGCTGGGAGGGCACCACATGTCCTTTATGATACCACGGTCACCTCTGGAGGTCACCATCCTTCTGCCCCCAGCTGATCCCTTCCCTGTCACTGCCTGGCTGTCCTGCTCTGGTCCTGGAGGTGGCACCAGGTTCCTTCTGTCCCCTATCTGTCCCTGCAATAACCTGCTGTGTTTTATTCCATGGAAGCAGAGGCAGTGGCTGCTCTCGAGGAAGTGCTGGTGCCTCGCTCAGCATGGCAGCTCCTGCTGCAGCCAGTGCCCTCCCAGTATCCTCCCAGTGCAGGGAGAAGCCCAGGGCTGAGCCATCTGGGACAACACAGCATGTTCTTCCCCGTTCAGGATGCATCCAGCTGTGGAGGCTGCAAGGGCACAGCTGGGCAGGTTCTGAGTGTTCACCTACAGAGAGATGGATGCTCTGGGATTTGTCCCCTTTATGGGATTCCCACTCCTGGCCCCATGCCACCTCCCACAGCCCCACACCAGGGACAGGTGCCATGCTCAGATAATCCTCCAGGAATTTGCCATTCTTCCCCGAAATGCCATTCGCCTCTTTAATTTTGCAAACAGGACCTAAAACAAAGCGTTGTCCGGGGCTCAGCGCCTTGATAAGGCGCCACTGGGAAAGCCTTTCTCTCCTCTGCAACGCCGGGCACGAATCTGCGGGGAGCTGATAAAGCCGAAAAAGTCGGCTTCCCTGGGGGAAGGACCGGAGCAGGAGTCGCCTCCGGGACAAGCGGGAGGGGACAGAGGTGGCCGAGCGGGAGAGCCCTGAGCGCTGGGCTGGTTCGGCTGCCCGGCCCCGAGTGACCTCCCAGCATCACGTCATCTCTTCCCTCTTGGAGAAGCTGAGTTCATGTCTGGCCTCTCCGGAGCTGGGATCGCTCCTGGCCTGCCTGCCCTGTCCCTGCCCGCGTGGCAGGGGGACAGCCACCACCGCAGGGTCGGGATCGCGGCGGGGTTCGGCCCCGGGTGGGCACCGCCTCTGTGGGGTGTCCCGGGGTGTCCCCGGCCCTGCGCACCCCAAAGCCCGGGCTGCAGCGGCACGGAGGCACGGCGAGGGGCTGGCGGCGTGGGGATGCTTTCCCGGTGACTCACAGCATTCCTCGCAGGTCAGCGGCGGCCGCAGGACACCCCGACAGCCCTCGCCGCCCCTGGCCTCTGCCTGAACTCCGCTGGCGAAGCAGATTTCCCCCAGCGCCAGAGGCAGGGGTTCCTCGGCCCCGCAGCCAAGTGGGGTAGGGGGAGGCAGTGGGGTCCCCCCGAGTGGCCCCGCGTGAGGATGGGGACAGGGGACAGAGCTCTTGTGAATGTCTGCGCTGGCAAAATGACCTCTCTGTGGCCTGGGCGCTTCCTTCTCTGTCAGTTCTGCAGAACCCCGAAGAGGAACGGGATTCCCACAAACACCTCGGGCGCAGCCCTGACTCCGAGCATTCCCCAAGCACTGTCCAGCTCCGTGACTCAGTTTCCCTTTGTTGGGGTGAGAAGTAGTGCTGACCCTTCTGATGGGCAGACATGAGGGTTCCCACTGCTTCTTCCCACCAGCTCTTTTTGGGGACATCCCAGCCCATTTACTGGTTGGATTTCCCCTCCACCCAAAGAATTTCCCTTTATCTTTTCAACTTGAGCCCTTTGAATCCACTCCTGGGGACCCTCAGGGTGTTTCCCCAGCACAACTGCAGCATCTCTGCATGCCACCACCCTCAGCCATCCTGTTCTGTTGCCATCCGTGTTTCCTGTTGCAAGTGGATCAGTTCTGTTCATTGCTGCCAGCACCTCTGCCCAGCTCAGACCAGGGCAGGATGAGTGAGGAGGAGCAGAGCAGGCTGCAGCCAAGTGGCCCCGAGGCACGTGAGCCCCCGGCGTGGCCGTGGCCGTGGCCTGTGGCCGTGGCCAGCCCGCTGCCCGGTGCTCAGCACGCAGGAATGCCGTGAGTTTGCAAAGTGGTTTCAGCGAGACGTTATCTAATGGAGGAGGAGGAGGAGGGTGGATTAAGCCAAACCCACAGCACCGGCTTTCAATTAAACCAAGTGAATTTACGGCTTCTCCTGACACAGTAAACACACGCTGACGGGGTCCTGACCCGGCATTTCCCCTCCGTGCCCTGGCAGGCAAAGGGAGCAGCCTCCCGCCGGTGCTCATCCTGTGGCAGCAAGGAACTCTCCGGGCTCTGCATTATTCATCACCCTGCAAACGGCAGGGAAATGTGGGTGGTGCTGCAGTGGGCACTGAGCCCCAGAGCTGTGCCACCTTGGGGAAGCGATGGGGAGAGTGATGGAGACCTGGAAGAAGAAACAACCCTGAGGTGTCTATTGGACAGGAGTGATGCAGCCCTGGGGCTCTGGGTGACACAGCAGTGCCCTGGGTTGGAGGGAGCTGTGGTCCCATGGGTGGGTGATGCTCGGTGACATTCCCTCAGCACTTCACTCCAGGCCTCTGCCCCAACCCAGCCATCCCCGTGGCTCAGCTTCCCCCCGGGAGCAGGGAAGGCTGCCGCCTCGCTGGGCGTGGTGGCAGAAGGGTGAGCCGGGCAAGCTGGATGAGCCAAGCCAGGATCTCGCAACCAGGGCCGGGAGCATCCCGGTGGCACAGCAGACCAGGGCTGGGTGTGAGGTGCTCCCTCACGTGTGCAGGGCATGCCTGGCTTCCTCTGCCAGCAGCCTGGCCCTGCCCAGCCACCTCTGCTGCCTGAGCCGGGGGAGAGAGCAGCAGCCACTCACCCCTGGTCCACTGCAAGGGGTCTGGCAAGGCCAGGACAGTGCATCCTGCCCCTCCAGCTTGCTGGGCACCCAAAGACCCCCAGCCCTCTTGGCCGCGTTGGAGGAGCCCTGGGCATGCAGTGGGAGGTGAGGCTGTGGGTCAGTGACACTCTGAGCAGCTCAGCCTCCCAGCCCTGCCAGGCCACAGCAGCACCCCGGATGCAGGCACCTGGCCAGGAGCGTGACGGAGGAGCCCAGCAGGGTGACAGGGTGACGTCTTGGAACTGCTGCTGACGTCCAACAGAGGGAAAAGCCCTCCCTAGAGCAAATAAGCATCGGGGCTGTGCAAACCCGGCTTGGCGGGTGTCTCTGGGCAGGTATCTGGGACCCATCTGGTCGCTGTTTACCTGCCCGCTGGAATCCACCCTGCAAACTTCCTCCTTGGATGGCCAGATAAGGCCAAGGAGCCAAGCTTGGCCATGCACTGGCCTCAAAGGGAGGACCCTGCAACCCCAGACCCTGATGGTGATCCTTTGCCTGTACACAGGGCAGTGCAGAATGGATCTCAGTGGGCTTTGGGAGGATTTGAGCACCAGCCCCTGCCAGGTTCCCAAGCCCACAGTCAAACCCTGGTAGCACCAGCCTGGCTCCACGCAGCCCCCAGAGCTGCAAACCAGTGTCCAGGGAGCAGGCAGGGCTCCTGGTCCCTTTCCAGAAGGGTTCAGGCAAGTCATGGCACTCCCACCACTGCCTCAGTTTCCCCCTCAGCCTGTCCCTCCCTGACCTGCGGCAGTGGCTTCTGCAGCGTGCAGGGACCTGTCACCACGCAGGGAGGGGACCATGCTGGGTACACCTGACTCAGGCAGGACCCTACCTGCCATTCCCCTTCAAAGGCAGCCGGGATTGCTGCTCTGCCCCAGGCACAGGGAGACCAAGCAGTCCCCAGCCCACTCCTGTCCCACCCTGCACCTTGCACTGAGATCCTCCATCCACCCCAGGGAACAGGAGGACCAGAGAGTGCACAGCCTCAAGTGCAGCGCTGTGGTTCAGCACTGCAGAGCCCACAAGCCTATTCCTGGGTGCTTCCAAAGAGGTGAATAACGCCCCAGCTCTCCTCACTGCCCTGGTTCAAGTCCTGCAAAGGGGGCTTCCAGCACAGCCCTTGCTTCTCGGATGGATGGATGGATGGATGGATGGATGGATGGATGGACGGATGGATGGAGAGTCAGACTGAGGCCCAACACACTTCATTACACCCTGCAGTGGAACATATGCACACTCCCTCTTGCAGTGCTCATGGCTCTGTTCCCACCTCCGGAGATGGGGAAACTGAGGCAGGGCAGGCAGATGATGGAAGCCAGGCGGGAAGGACAGTGGCAGAGCAGGGAGTGAGCCCAGCCCCAGCTCTGTGCTCGTGTTGTGAAAGCAGCTGGTTATCAGAGCGCGGGCGTCACGCTCGGAGCGAGCTGCTTCCAGGAAAGGAAGGAAGTGTGGGGTCACCCAGCCCTGCTGCCGCCCTTTTCCAGCAAACAGCCCGGGCCTGCTGATAATGGGGCCGTGCCACTGGCCACCCAGGAATTTGGAGCCAATGGCCTCCCTCGCTGCCCTAAAGGTGGGATTTTCCCATTTCCTCTCCCACACAAGCAAGACACGGTGCTGGGGCAGCAGTGCTGATGCTGCCTGACTCTTGTGCAGGGTACGGAGCAGCATCGCATCAGCAGTACCCAGTTCCACCCCAGTGAGCCTTACTGGTAGGAACTGGGAGTCACTGGGCTGGGTTTGCTCCTGTGCTGTGCCAGGGGGTGTGGAAAGGTGCTCTGGGATGTGCTTCCTGCCGGCCTGCCCTGGCACAAGGTGGATAAACCCTGTGCAAGGCTGAACTGGATGTGGGCTGAGATGGGAGCTGCTGCTCCCACAAGCCTGCTCCTCTCCCAACACCTCCCACTGGACACTGAACTGGTCACTGGGCAGTCCCACCAAAGTAACGGGGCCTGCCAACAGCAGCAAGGCAGGATCCAACCCTCTGACACCATCCTGCTGTGCAAAGTGGCCCAGGAGGAAGCAGGAGCCTGGAGCCTGCTCCTCCCCGATACTGGGAATAATTACATGATTATGAGATTTGGAAGCAAAGTGCAGATTAATCTCTGATCTTGTTAGTCCGTGTTTTACCATCTGCTTTGTGCAGGCAGGAGAAGCCCTCATCCCACTCTGGGGAAGGGCAGTGGAAACCCCTGGGGAGAGATGAGTCCCACGGAGCAGTGGGTGCTTTAGGAAAAGGGTGGCTCGGGACCCGAGCACATCAGGACAAGCGGATGCCACCCAGGGCACCAGCTGTCAGCCACAGCCGCCTGCGCCAGCCCCGATTCCTGGAAGCCAGACTGGATCCGGCTCGGCACGCACGGGGCTGGGCTGCGCTGGGACTCCTCCTTTGGCCAACAAGGGCAGGTGACAGCGATGACGACGATGGCCAGGGGTGGGGGGGCTGCTGGGAGGGAGATGGCAGAGTTCAAACCACGGGGAGAGGTTTGTTAGAGTCCAGGTGGGATATGGAGATAGAGAGGAGTGACGGAATGCGGCAGGTCTGTGGACAGCCCTGCATCTCCTGGGCTCCTCGGGGGTTCCCCCCTTCTCCTCCACTCAGGAGGTTTTTGCCAAACAGGGAGGACAAGATCTGCCTTTTATTGTGCTCGTGCCAGGAGATTTTCTCCTGCTCCAGCAGCCCAGGTGCAGAGCCAGGCCCAGCCTTTGCAGCAGCATCAGGTCTCGTGGAGATGGGGATGGCTTTCCACTGGCACCTCTCCAGTATGGGGCAGCAGCAGTGCGAGAACCTCTGGCACTCAGAGCTCTCTGGGGTGACACTGGGACAGTGAGCTCTACCCAGGAACCTCTGTGTCACCAGCTGGACTGTGCCACCAGCACCGAGCTGGTACCTGTGTGCCATGGGCACTGTGGGGTGTGTGTTGTCCCTCTGCCCCATCACCTCACATCAACCACCTGTTGGGGGTCCCAGTGACCTGCTGAGCTGCACAGGGGGACAAGGACCAAACCTACCTGCCCATCGCCCATCCTGGGGGTCACCGCTGTGACCTGACCAGCTCATCTTCTCACCATCCACCCCATGTGGCAATTCAGCCTCCTCCAGCTTGGAAACAGCATCCAGCCCTGCAGGAGCCTCCCGGGAGCCACCTCTTTTCCAGCTGCAGACAAAACCCTTTCCTTCTCGCCCCACGTGCTCCCCGGCCGCGTGTCGGCAAAGGCCCGGGAGAAGATGAAAGGGATTTCCCGGCTGACCTCCTCACCCCGCACTATTTGCACCTCCTTTCCCGCATGCAGACAGGCATTTTTCCCATGCTCAGGGGGTCAGGGCCCTCCCTGCACTCCAGGACACAGCAATGCCAGGAATGTACCTGGGAATAGGCAGGGTTTTGCAGGGTGGAGGGGGAAGAGGAGAGCTGAGCACCCTCCTGTCCACAGTCAGCCACCAACATTATTTTATGACTTTTAAAAGTGCTTTTCTTGTGCAAATGCTCTGCAGGAAGAAACCTGTTAAGCCGGGGCAGGTGGGGGGCTGGACTCAGCCTGAGCCTCGGGCATAGAGGTATTTTGTGTCCCCCAAGCGGTGCCAGCCCATGGTGCTGTCACTGGGGCAGATCTGAGTCCCCAGGCTGTCAGGGGTCTCACCTGGGCACAGGGTCTTGCCAGAGTACCCAACAGTGCAGGTGTAGCAGCTCAGCTTCCTCCAAACAGCACTCAGCTAATTCCAGCCATCTTTTCCCTTTGCCCTTTCATCCCCTTTATGGGGTGGAATAAGCCCATCTCCCCACTCCAGCCTCACAGGGGCTTCCTGGCCCCCCGTGCCTCAGTTTCCCTGGGTTAAATCAGGGAGAACAGCCTGTCTCTAGCACACACCCCCTGGAAGTGGAGCCTGGTTGCCCACAGCACGTGGCAGTGTCTCCGCCATGATCCCAGGGTGGGCAGCCAGGTTGGATCCTGCAGCTTCCCTGGGCCCAGCTTGGACACTGCACTTCTACCCTGCGACAATCCCTTCCCAGCTGTCCTAACAGAGATGGAGAATAATATGGAAAAACACAGGAGAAATGTGTTTCCCTTCACTCCTCCCCACCCTGACTTTGCATCACCCAGGATAACAATAAAGGGGAAATGAAAATGAAGTGTTTTGGGACGAAACCTGGGCCCCAGCTCAGGAGGTGGTGAGATGATGCCAGGAGATGCCCAGGTCTGGGGCATGCTCCCATCACGCAGCAGGGCACAAACCCCATGCCCAGGCACTGCCCCAGCCTGTGTCTCTGTGCCCTTCTCCCTGTCTTTCCTCCCGCGGGTGACACAAACCCTCTCACGGATATTCCTGCCTGTGCACAGGGATGATCTGGGTGTCTGCAACTCAGGGCGACAGAAGGATGGGAAACCTGCTGGGGCCACAGGAGGACACAGTGGGCAAGCCAGGCCAGGCACCCCAGGACATGCCTCATGCTGTTGGGACCCCGCTGGTGTTGGGGACAAAAGCACTCAGGGGCTGGGGGGATCCCCCCGCTGGGCAGGGATGTGGGTGGCACATGTCCTGGCATCCCCACCATCACCCCCATGCATCCCACTTTCCCCTGTTGCTCTCGGCAGGAGGCTTTGCTTGTAAACAGCAGCCCCTGGGTAACACTTCTAATCCCTCTCTTGGCTATTATTCATCCCCAGCTAACCTTAAAGCCTCCCCCTTTTTCTCTGCGAGGCACCCCCAGAGCAGAGGAAATTCCTCAGCCCTGACGTGATGTGAAACACGAGCGGCTCGGCCCCAGCCGCCCCCTTCCCTGCCCCAACCTACCCGGGCCATTTCCCAACCTAGGTTTCCCTGTAGCATCCCACTCCCCACCCCCCTTCTTTTTTTTTTTTCTTTCCCCAACCACCCTTTTCTGCTTTAGACATTGTAACCCGAGAGGCTGGAAATGCAGCTCCTTTCATCTTCCATTTCCCACATCCTGAGAGTCTGGGGAGAAGGAGCCCACCCAGATGATGGAATCCCAAATATGTGGCTCCTTCCACCTCCCCGATCCCCTCCGCCGCCCCCCGTGAGGCTCCATTCACAAAGCAGATTAGCCATGCTGCCGCCTCCCCGCACACCTCGCCCCAAAAAGCCCGCGAAAAAGCCAGCATACAAAAAAAATTCCAATTAATAAGAAGAAATCCCCACGGCTGCTCCTCCCGGGGAGCAGGATGGGTCTCAGCATCTTCCTGCCCTGCTTGCAGGTCCCATCACCCTCCTAAATCGGTGGGAATTGGCACCCAAAGGCCTAGGACTGGGTGCTAGCTGAGAGGGGTTTTGGGGTGCTCCAGCACTCCAGCCAGGACTTTTCTCCCCTCTGTCCTCGGGTGATTCCAGCACCGGGATGTGGAGCGTGGTTCCCAAGCTGTCACTGCTGCCTTGGGGTCTCAGCTCGGTCTGGGGGAACCCCGAGGATGAGGGGGGGAAGGAAAGCAGCACCTCGTGGCTGCACTGACTCCCAGCATCCAGGATCCAAATCCACGGGATCCCAACCCTCCTCTCTCCTAGGGGAGACACTGTCTACCCCGAGATCGGTGTCATCCTGCAGGGATACCCATCACCTGCACTGCCAAGACACCCAGAAATGCACAAACATTTTATTTCATTTCCAACCGTGAGACCCCAGAGCACCTTTCCGTGGCCGCAGAGGTGACTTGGAGCAGGTGATGACACACTGGGGGTGTCCCAACAGTGGCACGCACTGTTTCCCGGCCGGTGCCACCCGGGATTGCTCACCACGTGTAGGTGGGAGCATCCTCTCCTCCCTACTGCTCTCACTCCTCCCTGCTCCGGGTTCTCGCAGCCAGGCTGGGACAACCCCTGGGTGGGCAAAGGGCTTCTCCCTCCTCACGGGAGAGTGGGCATTGCTGGGATGTCTCGAATCCCTTTTTTCAGGCTCCGTCAGGAAGCAAGGGGAGGTGGAAAGGGCCGGGTGCCCGCCTGAGCATCGGGGAGAGAGGAGGAAGGTTTCGGGCTTTCCCCGGGGACCCGCGGGTCGGTGCCGTGCTCGCCCCACGCCCTGGGCCAGCCGGTTCGGCGGGCGACCGAGCCCGAGCCGAGAGAGCCACGGGCAGACTCAGCCAAGGTCACGCAATGACTCAAAGCTGCTGGTGAAAAACCACAGCCCTTCTGTGTCACGGCGTTAATGGCCTCGCATCCTCCCCTCCCTGCTCCAGCCACGTCCCCTGCGCCGGGGATGCTCGTGGGGCTGATCCGGGCTGTGCTCCTGGCTTAGCATTGACCTTGCTGTTTTGTTTCGGGACACCAGTGGGGACCTGAATTTTAACCCTTCACCCCATGCTCTCCTGGGGAGTAAATCGCCTCTCTCTCCCCGCTGGGTATCGCCCTGGCCCTCCCCGTTTTCACCTATTTGCTAATTGTGCTGGCGGGGAAGGCGAGGGGGAGGAAATACAAAAACTAAACTGCGAAAGCAACACTGCAGCTCCAAGGGCCCAGCACAGCAATCAAGCGATAAAGCAGTAATTAAGCCTGATTATCATGCAAGGCAGCCCCGGTTAGACTGGAATGCCGCTGAAGAGCCTGAAAGCTGCCGGGATTGTTTGCAGGGCTCAGAACTGATCTTTTGATGTCTGCTGGGAGCTCCTCTCCCCCAGACCTGCCATCAGCTCCATGTGCCACCCCAGGGTCCCGTTTCTCCCCAGGCATGGTCCTGGTTGGGTTTTTCCTCCTTGCAAGCCCTGAGGAGTCTCCTCTGGGCTGCAAACTGCTCCCCGAGGGCTCAAGTGACGAACTGGGATTGCTCCAGGGGTGGAAAAGGGCAGCCCTGGCCAGGGCAGGACCTGCAGGACATCCCTGTGTCCGTGCAAGGGCGAGGTGGATGTGGGCTGCTCTCCTCCTGCACCCACCTTCCTGGGCGGCTTTCACCCCACGGGAAGAGTGTTGGGAAAAGAGGTGATCCTTAGGGATGAGGGTGAAGTGGGTAGCAACAGGATGGGGTTCGTTTCATTTTAGTTTGAATGTCTGACACATCCCGATGGCCTCGCCCGGGCTGGCAGGGGAAAGGTGAGTGTGTGGGATGGGCTGTGAGGAAAAGGTGGCTCCTAGCCGTGGTTTGGGGTCATTTTGGGAACAGGAGTGCATCTGGGTGGGTTATTCTGGAAAGGGGTGGATATCACCGGGAAATGTGGCCACCTCCCTGCTCCACGCGGCCAGGGCACGGAGCAGTGAGCTCCCCTCGCCGCCAGGACGGGAGTTTTCCCCAATCCAGAGGGGACCCAACCCCTGAGCGCCAGCAGGAAGAGACGGCCGCTGACTCAGTCCCCGGGTAAACGAGCAGCTGGGCAGGTTTACGCACGAGGATGATTTTGGCCCCACATCATCCCGGTTGCAAGACACGCTGCTCCCTCCGACGCTAATGAGCAGGTTTGGGCAGAGCTGCTTCTCCCGAGGAGTCAGGGACAGGCAGCCCCCGGGAAAGCCCGGCCGCTCCGGGCGAGCTCTGTTTGTCAACAGGTTTCCAGGGCAGCCCCTTCGGTGCCTTTCATCATCGTGGTAAAGAATTTGATAATGAGTTCGGGGCCAAATGCTAAGTCACCTCATCCCACGGCTGAGCACTGACTGGCAGAACCAGTTGTCCCAAATATGCCCAGGCGTCGGGTGGGAATAAGGCAGGAGAAAGGCGCTGCCTGCCCCTCTCCCCTACTCTCAGCTTGCATCACCTCAAATTGCAACAGTCACATATTAAAAACATTTTTAAAAATTATATATTTTAAACAAAGAGGAAGGAAGGCTCTGTGTCAGATTCTTCACACATTTCCCTAAATAAAAAAGTCACTTTCTGGGTAAAACCGGAAGTAGATTTCCCAGTTTTTAGTTGTCTCAGCCCCTGAAAGAGGATGTGTCACATTCTGGGTAAACTAAAAGCGGCAGCGGTGTTGGCGAGTCCTTCCCAGCCTGTTCAAGGGCTGGGCTACAGCTCCAAACCCCAGTTTGGGGGGTGCATCTTGGTTGTATTTAATATTTTTTTTCTTAATACTAAAGGGGATAGGATCTCACCAGCATTTCCAGTAAACCCCATTCGATTTCAAGCAATTCATCCCACAAGTATGTGTGGGATGCCAGGAACTCCTCGGTCTTGCTTAGGAGCAGGAGCCCAGATGGGCTTTGTCTGGAATAATTCAGCTCCCAGTGGCTGGAGCTCTTTGCTCTAAATGCTAATAGAGTGAGTAATCAGAGATCTCCATCCAGTAAATTATTTATCTTATCTCTGGAGCTCGGGGAAGCATCTCAGCCAGCGACTTCTACGGAAAAACGAAGAGAGGGGAAAAAACTCAAAAATAAAGGATGTTTGTCAAGAGTCCCCAGCTGGAACGGCCACACGGCCACTTTTACTGGAAAGGGGAAAAGTTCAGGCACGTGGTGAAGCAACGGCGGGATGAGCCCGGGGGATGCCGAGCACGGGGGAAGTTGCGATTCCCGCGAAAAGTAAGAAAGAGCAGGAGCAGCCGTGAGGCGGCGGGGGCGGCGCGGCGCCTCGTGACCGCGCGGGGCCGGAGCGCTGCGCAGCCGGGCGGGCACCGCCACCGCGCGCGCCGCCGCAGGGACCGCTCCCCATTGGCTGCCGGCAGCGGCGGGGCGGGGCCACGAGGGCTGGCCACACCTCCAGGGCCGCCCGGCCACGCCCCCGGCCCCTGCGGCTCGCGGGGCCGGCAGGGGCCGCGCGCCACACGCGGCCGGGCCTCGCGCGGAGCGGCCGCTCGCGCCCGCAGCGCCGGATCCCGACCGGATCCCGACCGGATCCCGACCGGATCCCGACCGGATCCTGCCCGACCCCCGCCCGGATCCAGCCCGGATCCCGCCCCGACACCGCCACCCGCACACCCCTACCCAGTGCGGATCCGCAGGTGCCGCGACCGGCCCCGTCACCGGGATGCTGCTCTCCAAAATCACCTCGCTGGCGCATCTCCGCTCCGGGACCGGCGGGGAGCTGCACCCCGCCAAGCTACAGCCAGGTCAGGGATGCCCGGCCCGGGGATGCCCGTCCCGGCTCGGGGCCGGCCGGGGCAGCGGGCGGATCGCTGACGGGCGGGTCTCGTCCACAGGGAAGGAGAAGGAGCCGCTGGAGCAGCTGTACCGGGTGGGCCCGTTGCTGGGGAGCGGCGGCTTCGGCAGCGTTTACTCGGGGATCCGCCTCTCGGACGGCGCCCCGGTAAGTGGCGGGGCCGGCGGCGGGCGGAGGAGGAGGGGGCTCGGCGGGGCGGGCGCCGAGCTCATCCCGGCGCCGAGCTCATCCCGTCGCTCCCCTTGGCTCGCAGGTGGCGATTAAACGCGTGGCTCGGGATCGCATCTCGCAGTGGGGCGAGCTGGTGAGTGATCGGGGCCAGCGGGAGAAGCCGGGGCGTGACAGGCGGGGATGAGCCGAGACGCGGGAGGGTGGAAACCGGGACAGCGCGGGGGGAGCGGGTGTGGGGTCAGCAGGGGACGCGGAGCATCCCGGGCCGGGGGATGCCCAGCACCGATGGGGGCGGGCAGGGGGACACCGGGATGTCCAGGACTGCTGGGAGCGGGCAGGGAGACACCGGACCATCCCTTGGGCGGGGGGATGCCCGGGACTGGTGGGTGAGGGCAGGGGGACACCAGAGCTCGCCGCGGGCGGGGGTTCCTCAGCCCCGCTGACGGCAGCGTGGTCCCCCCGCAGCCCAGCGGCAGCCGTGTGCCTCTGGAGATCGTGCTTCTGAACAAGGTGGGCTCCGGCTTCCACGGCGTCATCCAGCTCCTGGACTGGTTCGAGCTCCCGGACAGCTTTGTGGTGGTGATGGAGCGTCCGGAGCCGTCTCAGGACCTCTTCGACTTCATCACGGAGCGGGGATTCCTGCCGGAGGAGATGGCGCGGGGGCTGTTCCGCCAGGTGCTGGAGGCCGTGCGGCACTGCAACAACTGCGGCGTCCTGCACCGCGACATCAAGGACGAGAACATCCTCCTGGACTTGGCCACCGGCGAGCTCAAGCTCATCGACTTCGGCTCCGGCACCTTCCTCAAGGACACGCTCTACACGCAGTTTGACGGTGAGCGCACAGCCGGTGCCGGGCTTTGCCGGCCGGGCTCGGAGCTTTCCCCGTGCCGGGGGGGGGACGCGATGAATTCTGCAGCCGCTGCCAAGTTGCTGTTTGGCACGGGGCGGATGTTGTGAAACGGGAGCCGGCTCCCGGCCCTGCTGACAGCCTCCGTCACCCAGCCTGGCTCGGGGGGAGCCAGCGTGACAACAACACTCCGGGGAGGGGGGAGCAGAGGGGGGTTTGCAAAACCCGAGCACCGGCCGGTTTGGTTTGCAGGTGCGGAAGGGCTGGGGCTGCTCCGCTCCCCTTGTTTGCCTGGGTTTACAATTTTATTTTTCTTGCCATTGCGGGGGGGGAAGGCGTGGTTTTTCCCCACCCGTGGGTGGGTTTTTTACTCGCATGTAACGGCCGGGCCTTCCCCGAGCCCTGCTGCCCTCTTCTGGCACCGGAGCCTTCCTTTTACAACCCAAAGTTTGTAAACAAGAGTCACGTGCTGGCGGGAAGGCGGGCGGGTCACGCCGGGTGCCAGCGCCGCCCAGGGATGCTCGGGCGCGGGGCTGATGAGCTGCTGTGTCCCGCAGGAACGCGCGTGTACAGCCCACCCGAGTGGATCCGCTTCCACCGCTACCACGGCCACTCAGCCACCATCTGGTCCCTGGGTGTCCTGCTCTACAACATGGTCTGTGGGGATGTCCCCTTCGAGCAGGATGAGGACATCATCCGCGGACAGGTCTTCTTCCGACGCCGCGTCTCTCCAGGTGGGTGCACGGCTGGGATCATGGGATTTGGGAGGCAGCAGCTCCAGGGAGCTGTCCAGGGGCTTCATCTCCCACTGCTGGCTGGAGGAGGTGGCACATGTCCTGCCATCCTGCTCTCCTCCCAAACAGAGGGTGCATCGGGAGGGCTGGGCAGAGCTCAGACACTGCAGACAGAGGGTCAGGGTGGACAGGAGCTTGCTGACTGACCCGTGGTTGCTGGTTTTTCTCCCCAGAGTGCCAACACCTCATCAAGTGGTGCTTGTCCATGCGCCCCTCGGACAGGCCATCGTTAGAAGATATTTTCAACCATTCTTGGCTGCAGGACATTCACCTGGAACCGTCACCATCAGAGATCCACCTGCACAGTTTGATTCAGGAGCCTGACAAGTAACAGCTCCACACTGCTCCTGGTCATAAGAAGCAAAGAAAACCAGACTTTTTCATCTTGACCATAGCACTGAGCAGGGATCCTCAGATGGGAATGCTCACATCTCGCATCTCGTCCTGGAGCTGGGCTGGAGATCTGCTCTTCCAAGTTCTGGTAGCCACCATCCAAGCCAGCTGTCCTGGACTCCATCTGAATGACCTTGTCTCTTTTGAGATTTTGCCACTGATTTTTTTGGACAGCTTTTGGTTTTGGAGGCTCTCAAGTGTCATCTTGACCTGCTGAATCGGGGTTGGCAAGAGGATTGGAGACCTGATTGCAAGAAAAGCTTCAGTGGGGGAAAACTGATTGTGGGGAGGGCAGGGCCTGTGGCCAAGTGGCTGTCCCTTTTTGCTGTCCCCGTGCTCGTGTGCCTTCTGTTTGATCTGAGCTGTGCTGGAGGAAAGACTTGACTTTTCCTACAGTGCTGCTTTTCTGAGACTCACCTGGGCCTATAGTTCCTTTTCCCTTTTCAAAAAGAAAATGGGTCAGAAGATGCTTGGGAACCAAGTGGGTTATGCCTCGCCTCCTGTGCCTCCATCCCACGTGGGTTTTCTGGGGTTCTTTGCTTCTCTGTGCCCTCACGAATGCACAAACAATGCAAACCAACAGCTGTAAATGTGTACATAGTTCTACAGGAGCAAAGCTTGATGTACAGTTGTGAATAGTGATAACATTTTGCCTTTTTTTTCTCATTTCCAGGTTTTGTTTTTAATTTATTTTCATGAATTTGTTGTTTGTTTGTTTTTGTTGGGTTTTTTTTTTAAAGGAAGAGTTCTAGCCGCTAGGATAACTTATTTATTTATTTATAATTCATGTTTTCATGAATTGGAAATTTCCATGGGTTTCCAGCCCATGCCTTGCTTCTACAGCTGCTGATCCCCCGGTTTTGTTTGGGTCTTCCCTCTGTTTCTGTCCTGTGTCCATTCCTGGGCCCGTCATGTTTCTGTCGGATGTCTGGCGGAGGTGTGGGGTGGCTGCTGCTCCCCAGCTGTCTGTGTACATAATTCTGGGTGCTGTTCTTTCCTTGCCACGTGCAGATCTCAGTTTGCAGATGAGTTTGGGTTTTCTCCACGGGTGTCTTGTTTGGGGCTGGGGAGGGGGGAGCTGGCCCGGGCTGTCCGCACTGTCCAGTCTGTTCCTGTAACCAAGTGTGTAGCCGGCGGGTTTTGTTAATAGTTGATATTGTACAGGGGAATTGAGAAATCTTATTTTTTTTATGCGGTTTTAAATAAAAACAAAACACTTGATGTGATGGAGACATTCCTTTGTTGCGGGGTGGATGAAGGATATGCTGTGAGTTGTGGGCTACCAGTGACCACACCGTGGCTACTCTGGGGACGGATGCCCTGACCCCAAAGATCCCACCCCACCATTTACCGGGACCAGCCAGTCAAAAGCACCACGGGGACAGCCGGATCCATCCCTCCACGGGGTGTTTCCAGAGCTGACTGCTCCTGGCAGCTCTCCTGGGAGAGATCAAAGAGGTGCTGAGCCCTTTTCGTTCCCATTCATCCGCAGGCTGGTGCGGAGCATGTGCTGGGGCTGGCGAGTAAACAAACATCAAAGTGCCCTTACGAAACGCCGGATGTTGTCAGCCAAATTCAATTTTGGTAAGGCAGATCCTGTTGCTCCGGCTCTGTTGGGTGTTGCATGCCGGGGGCTGGTGGGTGCAGGAAGCTGCCAGCGGGCTGTCCCCACCTCCAGCTCGGCCAACGCGGAGCAGAGGAAGCTGATCTTCAGATTACGAGAAGTCGGTCGCTATCAGTCAGCAGCGGTCGAGTTTTTCACCCACCAAACTGTCAAACCCTGTTTCCAGCTCTGCGGCGCTTCAGGGATGTTTGTTTGTGTGTTTTCTTATCTCGGTTTGGGGTGGTTTTTTTTTTAAATTAATTTATATCTGTTGAATTTTGGAGCGCTGTTTTTGCACGACCTCCTGGAGCAGCTGCTGCTGCTGCATGGACAGGGCTGTGTCTGCTCCAAAGAAAGGGCAGCTTTCCCTCTCTGCAGGTGACTTCACAATCCCCAGACTAGATCTGACACAACAGGACCCTCCTTTCCTTGGTGGCTTCCATGCCAGGGAAAAATAAAAAGCCCCATGGCTTTTTCCTTAATATCCCCATGTCCAGTGAGCAGTCCCTTTCTCCAGCTCTCCCAGGCTCTCTTGTGCTCTCCAAGCCATGTGGCTGCCAGGAGGGAATGGGTGGTCCTGGAGCCACATCCCAGCCTTGCAAAGTGACCTGGTATCACCTCTGTGCCTCTGCCTTGGCAAAAAAAAAAATGTTAAGTTGGTTTGTTTGCTTTGCTTTTTTCTTTTTTCTTGTTTTTTTTTTCTATTTCACTCAGCTGCAGCTTTCATCTCCTTGGGGCTGCTCAAAGCAGGAAACGCAGCTCCAAACGCCTTCAAAGTTTAGG
Source organism: Lichenostomus cassidix (assembly GCF_008360975.1). Lineage (NCBI taxonomy): Eukaryota > Metazoa > Chordata > Aves > Passeriformes > Meliphagidae > Lichenostomus > Lichenostomus cassidix. Next base: position 2,240,200 of record NC_139506.1, read on the forward strand.
CCTATTTTGAGATGTGGTTTGTATTTACCCTCCTCTTTCTTTTTCCCCCCACAAGACCATCCGGGAAGCTGCTCTTACACGAACACAAACGTCCCCACCACACCTCCTGTCACCCCCTGGAGCTCCCGAGCCCCCCAGTGACCGCTGTCCCCCCCAGCAGCCCCAAACACTATCGTGGCCTCGCTGCGGGCTGGCCAGGCCCACCCTTCCCGTAAGCTCGCCGGCTGTTGCGGCGTTTCTTAGAAAACTGAGCAGAAACGCTGAGCAGGTCCCGTGTGGAGCTGGCTGCTGATAGTCCCTTGGCTTCTGCCTGTGGCTGGTGATTTTGTCACCCCAGGCTTGTGCTGCTGGAGCGGGACGGAGCTGGTGTGTCCCCCGGCCAGATCCTGCTGACCCAGGGCACTGTCCCGTCCTGCCAGGGGGACTCTGTGCATCAAGGGTTGGGTGTTGGGTTGGTGTGGGTTTGATCACCAATGTTCTTGAGCAGTAATATATTCACAAGGCTGAGAGCCACCAGATTTGTGTCCCAGGCTGCTTTGCAAAAGGATCAGTGCATGTTTGGTTCCCTGTGCACCAGCCTTCCCAGGCAGTTACACCTTCACGAGGCCAAGAGTCACTAGATCCATGTCCCAGCTCTCTGCCACTGGGAAAGGATCCCGGGAGATGGGCAGTTACAGCATCAGCTGCCTGTTGTGCCCTCCAGGCTGCCCAGCACCATCACACACAGGGCCTGGGGGAAAGAAGACACCCTTTCACCCCTCATTTTTCCTCACTGTGGGGATGTTTCCTGCACTTTGGGGCTATCAGCTATGACAGGAGAGGATGAAAACACAGGAATTATCTATTGGGAAGTGACTCAGAGGCAGCACAGCTCTCCAACCTCCCTTTCACAAATTTGTCTTGCTCCCCTGTGCCAACAGAGGAAGCACCCACAATGCAGAAATTGCAAATAACCCAATGAAGGGTTGAGAAAAAAAACAAAAACAAAACAAAGCAGGATGAGATTTCAGGCTGCTGGAACTCCACTTCTGGGAGCATTGGAATCCCATGGATGACTGAGGACTTCCAAAGGGCCAGCACTCATCACCCCTGTGCCCTTCTGTACACATCCATCCCCAGCTAAGGTGCTCGGTGATGCAGCAAAGACCAGCCAGGGCAGCCTGGAGCAACAGCAAAAGCAATATTTATGTTTTACACGTCCCTTTCTGGGAATGGGAGATGAGCAACAGCCGAACTTATGCTATGGCTGGAGAAAGGCAGATGAGCACCAAGGAGAAAAGTCACCTGGGGAGCAGGGGCTGGGCTCACCACAGGGACCTGAAGAGCCAGAGGATTGGAGGTGGCAGCTCACCACCTCCCTGTCCCAAGGAAAACATCAGCTGCCCCCGAGGCGCTGTCTGAAACCCATTGGCCTAGTTGGCATCATGAGTCACAGGAGCTATTTTCAACTCCTGCCTTAGGATGAGGTGAATTATCAGCAAACCCGGTGTCCCACGGCTCCAGCTCCCCGGGAATGAACCCTTGTGGAAATCACTCTCCCAGGCTTTGCCTGCAGCCTGTGTGGCAACAACATCATCTCCATGTGGGGAAACCGAGGCACAGTGACCCAACTCGCTGGAGATCTTTTGTGGTGGAGCTTGGGCTCACCTGCTTTCCCCTGCCCTCTTTCCTCAGGCAGAGATTTACCACAGGAGCTCCTGGCTTTAATCCCTCGATGTCCCCAAGTCCCCCGGGAAGGGGATTGAGTCCTGCAGGAGCTGAGACCAAAGCCCTGCCCCCTCTCAGTGTGAAGCTGGGGTGAAACTTGTCCCTTGCCAGGCCTCCTGTGACATCCCCACCGTGCTGGGACACAGAGCGGGGCAGGTGCTGGTTTCAGGCACCTGGAGCCCCACTCGAGACCAGAGTCTCATGTTTTGGGGTTTACAGTGACTGTTGCAAGAGCAGATCCGCACTAACCCTGCCTCCGTGACACATCGAAACTGCATCACTCGACCTGCGAGTTGGTGGGGGTTTTAAAGAGGAAAAAACACTTTATTCACCATAAAAAAACCCAAACCAACCGCAAAACCTTTCCAGCATGTAAAGCTGAGTCAAATTTAGCAGCTTCAGCTAGAGAAACATATTTTGAAAGCTGTAATGGGAGCGTTTTTTTCATCCCTTTCCAGGCTTTTGGTCCCCTACCTCCAGGGTAATATTTTTGTGTCCTTACTCGCTGGGTTTATTACAGTTAGGAGGGGGTTAAGCAACCCCAAAAATGAAAGAACAAGCTCCTGTTACAAACTGCAGCAGCCACTTCAGCAGCCCTCAAATACCACAGAGGCACGAGTGTGAGTGCGAGGGGCGAGCGGGTGTCGGGATGGAGATCTCACCCGCTGAGGAAGCTGTGAGAAAAAAACAGAAGCGGCAAAATGTCACTTCAGGTCACCCCAAAATCTTCACCTCTCTCCCCAGCATGGGAAGGCAGCGCCAGGGCACTCAGCATAAGAACCAACCCCAAGGGGATCCAGCCCTGCTCTGCCAAGCGTGCAGCAAGGCTGTGCCGAGGCAGCCCTAATCTCAGTGCCAGGCTACTATGCGGAGTAGATTACTCACCGTAGGGCGATACACACACTCGCAGGGTGCACACACATGCCCAGGTGTGTGCAAATTCCCCCCCAAAACACACCGATTTGGCTCCATTTGGCCCAGTTTGGCTGCCACCCTCGTTAATCAAGACCTGACTTAATCAAGGCGCAGCTGTGAATGCCAAGGACTTGGATTTCATCCTTTCCCCACCCTCCGGGTGGGTTTTCTCACCTTTTGGGAGCGGGGCAGGATGCGGGCAGAGCAGACAATGAACCCCCTACCCTGGCCAGGGCGGAGGGTCACTGTGTTGCTCCAGCATTATGCTCCCAAACAAAACCTTGATAAAGCCCAAACGGGAAGCAGGAGAAGATGATGTGTGAATTGCCATGGAAAAGCGGGAGGGAAAACTCCAGGAAAGATCTACCCCTCAGGCTGGAGAGGAACAGCAAAGCCAGCCCAGCCTGCTTGCAAGGAGGGGACAGTAGGACCCAAAGGAGCTCAGCAGGGATTCACAGATGCTCAAAGTGACTCTCGGACAGATGGACGGACTGTCCGTGCTCAGCCTCCCGCGGGGGATGGTTTCCATTTCCCAGAGTTTGCAGCCGTGTTACGGGATGAGGGGATTTGCGATAACATTGTTGGATGTGTTACATGTGATAAATATCCCAGAGGTTTGGAACTCCGGCTGGAAGGAGCGGCGCCTCCACCCAGCTCCTTCCTGGAAGATTTGCTAGTCCAACACAGCCCCTCTGACCAGGCGGGCAGTGCTCTCCCTGCAGCTGGGTACCTAAAATCTGCTATTTTTCCCAGCTCTCAAGTTTCTTTTCTCCGCTTCAGCTTCGGGGTGGGAAAAGGAACTGATTCTTCTCTCTCGAGTTTCATTCTCGTTCAGAATCGAAAGCTGTTGGAGACCCTGGGCTCGTTGTCAGATATCCAGCGCTCGCTCTGTCCCCCAAAATATCTCCCCGTAGCCTGGGAGCAGGAGATGGAAAGAGCAAAAAGCGCTGGGTCAGGGAAAGCCAGCAGGTGCCGAGGCGCCAGCGACGAGCCCTTGCCGCCCTCTGCTGTCAGTCCCAGCCTCCCCAAAAGGGCGGGTTTGCAGAAAATCACCCGATTTTGAATATTCCTTCCCCATTTTTGAGTGCTTCCAGCTCTCCCGTGTCCTGAAAGGCTTTTTTCTCCTAGGGCTTGGTCGACTTGGCCACGGGCAAGATGAATTTTGTGTTCAAGAAAGGGCTGGACTCAGTGCTCTGGTCTAGCTGTCGAGGTGGGGAACGGACAAAGGCTGGACTGGATCATCTCAGAGGTTTTTTCCAACCTAAATATTCTGTGACTGAATTCAGCTGTGCCACATTACACCCAAAGTTCAGGTGAGGCCACCAGGCTCCCGGAGGTTCCCCCTTGGCTGGGGGCGATGGGATTAATTCTTCCTCCACTGCCAAGTTGCTGTTTGGCAAGAGGTGGATGTTGTGAAACAGGAGCTCCTGGCTCTGCTGACAGCCTCCGACACCCACACTGGCTCTGGCTGGGGCTGGAGCTGGAGCCAGAGTGACAAAAACACCCAGAGATGGGTTCAGAAGCTGGGCTCTGTCCTCTTTCATTTGCAGGCACCAAGGGCTTGTGCTGCTCCTCTCCCCTGGTTTGCCCTGCCTTATGATTGGGGTTTTTGGCCACTGCAGGAGGGCATAAACACAGGTTCTTCCCCACCCGTGGCTGGTTTTTTCCTTGCATATAAAGCCCAGGCCTTCCCCAGGGTTCTGCTGGCCCTTTCCAGCACCAGCAGCTTCGTTTCACAGCCCAGGGTTTGTAACCAAGGCAGGTGAGAAGCAGCAGGTCCTGCCGTGTGTCCCTGGGCAGCATCCCCAGGGGAGAATCTGGAGCAGCAGCACCTGCCCGATGAGCTCCTGCAGGAACACGCATTGCTCCAAGCTCTGTCCAGCCTGGCCTTGGACACTGCCAGGGATCCAGGGGCAGCCACAGCTTCTCTGGGCACCCTGTGCCAGGGCCTGCCCACCCTCACAGGGAGGAATTCCTTCCCCATATCCGAGCCTGCCCTCTGGCAGTGTCCCTCCGGGCTCTTTTCCAAGGTCCCTCTCCAGCTCTCTTGGAGCCTCTTCAGGCTCTCAGGCCCCCAGAGGCTCCCCTTCTCCAGGCTGAACATTCCCAGCTCTCCCAGCCTGGCTCCAGAGCAGGGTGGCTCCGGTTTTTATGCCTTTTCCCGGCTGTTTCTCTCCCGTCACGCACCCGCTCCGAGCCAAGATGGCGCCGCCGGGGGCGCTGAGGGCGCCGGGGGGCTCTGCCTGCAGCACCCACTGCGATCGCTGGGCGGCGCCAGAGAGAGAGCGGGGCGGGCACTAGTGCGCATATAGCTATTACCCTGGAGCAAAACTACATCTCCCGGCATGCACCGCGAACCTGCCCAGCCCCATGGCAGCCTGGTGAGGAAAGACTCCAGTTCCCGGCATGCCCCGGGGAAGAGGGAGTGTACACGTGACTCCAGGCTCCGTGCTTTTTGACCCTGCGGGGACACCGTCCTGCCGCCCAACCCGGAAGTGCCGCTCGGCCCCGCGTGGGTCCCACATGGCGCGGCCGCTCGGCCCTCCCCGGGACCCGACACCGCCCTCCGGTGAGCCCCCAGCGCCCGCCCCGCCCGGCCCGCGTCCCTTCTCCCTCGGTGTAAGGGCAGCCCGGCGCCGTTCGGCCGTTTCGCTGCTGCCTTGGCTCACGCCGGCCCGCCACGGCCGCTTGGCAGGGCAGCACCGGCAGCACCGGCAGCTCCTCCGGCAGCACGGGCCGCTCCATCATCAGCCATCCCTGCACGGGGAGGCACTGTCACTCTGAGCCTCCCTGCGCGTAGCCGGTGCTCCCCACAACCCACACCGGGGATTCTCTGGCCGCACCGGCGGCTGCTCCAGCCCCGGTCACTGCTGGAGCCCGGCGGTGTATCCACTGCAAGGACAAACAAAATCCCTTCTGATTTCTGCCAAACAGGCCTTTCTCTTGTATTATCCGGCATTTAAGATCGGGAAGTATTTACTGTATTTATTTGTATTTGCAGTTGATTTGCGTTAATAAAATGTGTACACTTTTGCTTGTATTTCCTCACAAAACCAACTTTGTGAAGAACAGCCGTGTTATTTCGGCGTGGCTGGGATGTGTGGTTAAGTGATTTCTTAAGGATTTGTCTGGCGCTACAGAAATGGGAATTTCACACATTGGTGGATTGCTTTGGCATTTGTTTTTTTCTTCTGCACAAAATCGTTTGTTGCCAGTTTTTAATGTGTAACTGAGCACCAGAGCGGCTTCCAGGGAACCTTGCAGAATTCCCAGGCATGGGATTTCCTGCAAAAGAACTGGAAAGGCAGGAGGGTAAGATTTCCAAAGGCACTCAAGTGCTTTTGGGTAGCTGGGATGGTTTCCAGCCAGCTTGGCAGAGCATCCCTGGGACTGGCAAACCCAGGATGAGCCCCCAGTGCCCCTTGGGGAGTGCGGCAGGTTCCTTGCTGAAGGCAGCAGAGCACTTTTTAAAGCACTGCTCTCAGTGCTGAGAGTCTCCAAGGTGCGTTTGATGCCTCCACCCAGGATTTCCTGGAGCATCCTGGTGGGAATGTGCTCTCAGAGGAAACTGGTGCTGCTCAGACTTGGGCATTTTGGGGGCAGCCTGGCCGGGTTGAAGGCTGTGGGGACATCGTGAGAGAGTCCCCAAGCCACCACCCACCTTCCCCACCGCCCAACCTCCCCAAATCTCCCCCAGAGCGGTGCCTGGGACGAGGAGCACGGGGGAGGCTTTGAGTGTATCCAGGATACGGCAGATTTGGGCACCCTGTCAAATGTGCTCATTGTCTGACCCTTGTCCAGACGCCAGGAAAACCTTTTGGGAAATTCCCCCTCCACCCAGCGCACGGGCTTTAATCACAGGAGACGAATGCGAGGTGCAAAGCACTGCTCCTTTTGCCTGTACCTTCAGCTAGAACGACCGGGAGACCCCGAGGGACACGGAGGGACACCGAGGGACACTGAGGGACACCCAGCCTGCCTTTGGCGAGCATGGTGTCCTATCCCTGCACATGGGCAGCGCAGCAGGGCCTGGCCTAGTTCCTCATAAAGCTCCCGAGTAAAGAGCGCAAGCAAGGTCCAGTAAGGGTAAATAAGTGTAAACGAGAGTAAATAAATGCGAATAATGGTAAATAAAGGTCAGTGAAGCGTTCCCAGCCGCTCGGCGGGCACAGCTCGGGGCTGCGCTACCGCCGCCAACCACCAGGGGGAGGCAGAGCGCGGCCCCCGCCAGCGGGAACTTCAGCTCCGCCGCGCCGAGGGACACCGGGGGACACCGCGGGACACCGAGGGACAGTACTGGCGGTCACAGCGTCCTCTCCCGTGCCGCCGGCACAGCGCGGAGCCCGGCCGGGCGCACCGAGGCGCGGCTGGAACTCCGCGGTGGGCTCCGGGCAGCCGCAGCGGGCGGGGGGCGCTGCAGTGCCGGCTGCGGCCGCGGGAGGGCGCGCGGGGCCCGGGCTGGGGCTGCCAATGCTCGACTGGGAAGTTCACCAAAAACTCCAAAAACTCCCATTTTACACCTTCCGACTCTTCCACTCCTCACACACACAGCGGGAGGTGCAGCCGAACGGCATCTCTGTCACGGGGAGAAAAGCGTTGATGATCTTGAGCAAACAGTAAGAGGCTCCTTCCCAGTCACCCCCATGTACCTAATCCAGGGGGAATTTCGGTAAGAGGCATTCCCAGTAATCAGCAGTGCTGATCCCAAGGGGATACCTTGGGAGATTCCAAGGTCTTCCAAGGGGATACCTCGTGCAGAAAATAAGGATTAATTAAAGACTGAAGCTACCAATCAGAAGTTGGAAGTGTCCAAGGCCAGGCTGGACAGGCTCGGAGCAACCTGGGATGGTGGAAGGTGTTCCTGCCATGGCAGGGGTGGCACTGGATGAGCTTTAAGGTCCTTTCCAGCCCAAACCATTCCATAATTCCTTCAGTTTTTACCAGTGTAAATGCTGATGGCACTTGCTGCTTCTGCTCTCAAGCACTCCTTGCTCTTTCCTTTCCTGTTTTCTCCCCCTTTCTATGTTTACACACTTCCTTGGAAAAATGTCACTGAAATGAACAATTCAGGTCACGTTGCTTCTCTTCCAAATTGCCCCTCAGAGATTTACCCTGAAAAACCAACAAATCTACCCACCTGAGCTGGCCTTGCTGTTTCAGAGTGGTTTTGGGAGAAGTGAGGTGGGGTTTGAGGATGTCCTGGGTGTTTTGGGCTCACCTTAGTTAGTGCCTAAAGGGAGGGGGGGCAGAAAGGGAGGAAGAAAGAAAAGAAGAGTGATAAGGGAAGGTGATAAGATAAAGAAGAGTGATAAGAGGGACAAGGGAAGGTGAATTTTTAAGATGGGGAGGAAATGGGAGAAGGAGAAATGGGGGGGAAAGTTTGAGGGGAAAGGAGAGAGAAAAGAAAGGATGTCAGGAAAAGTGAGGGTGAGACAGGGAAGGGAATCAGGACGGAAGAAATCAGGTGGGGAGAGGAAGGGAAAAGGGGGAAAAAGCAGATGGGAAGTGAAGAAAAGAGGGAAGAGGAAGGGAGGGTGAGGGGAAATGAACTGGGAGAAGAAATGTGTGAGGCCAAGGAGCTGCCCTGTGGATACCCCAGGCAGCATCTCCACCTCCTGGGGCTGTGCAGAGACACAGGGGAAAAGATGGACCTGAGTGAGAATCAGAAGAGGAGGAGAGGGGCTGGTTGGTTTTAAAGTGATTCCAAGAGCAGATATGCAGAGCTTGGAGATGATGATGCCTTTGGGAAATCAGGTGGGAAGGCAGGAGGAAGCACTGGCTGTGCAGCTCAGGACATGATGGGAAGATGAGGAAGGTGGGAGATGCTGGGAAGGGTGAGGATGGAAGAAAGAGGGAATTCTCCTAGAGCAGCAGAACTGTGACTGAGGGGTGCTAGAGGGCAGGAAGGGACCTCAGGTGCTCTGGGGTCCCAGCCAGGGGTCAGGTTTTATTCTCTCCCCAACTCCTAAGCTGTTTCCTTGGGGCTGTTGGGCAGCTGCAGGCTGAACCTCATCTCCTCAGGTGCCCTAAAAACACCAACAGCTGCTCCACCCCAAAGCAGGTGTCCCACCTCAGATCTCTGTGCTTGTCCAAGGTGGGATCTCCTCTGCTGAGAGATTCTCTTCTTTCCATTTTTAGTGGAGATCAGCACTAACGCAGTGCAGGATGAGTGCCAGATGGACATCTCTTCAATTAAATCAAAAATACAGACTGAAAAATGTAATTCAATTTAAAATGCACACTGCCAGGTGGAAGCCAAGCCTCAAAAGTGCCTTCACCCTTAATCTTGAGCACCAGCAAATTCTAAAATCCTTTTCAGTGTGAGGAGATTCTTGATTTTGCCATTCCAAAGCAGCTTTTCCTTTTGTTGCTGACACAAAGTTTGTGGAGGAAGAAGTGAAGACTCTGGAAAGTTTGCGTCACACTACACTGCCTTTGGAGTTGTCCACTAACTCTCTATAAATATTTCTTCCACCATGCTGCCCATCTCTGCACTTCTGCCCACATTTTGTGAAAAACCCATGCAGTAAAAATCCCAAGTTAGCGCAGAGAGGAAATACATTAAATAAGCTCTAAATAACACACAGACTAAACAGAAAATAAAAGAGATTTTCTCTCAGAGGTGAGTGTTCTGGTGGACATCCCAGGGCTCTATCAGACAATGCACTTTGAATTTGCTGTCAGCTGTGGATGAGGCTCTGCATCTTTGTGTTTGATTTGAGGTTGGTGAGGTTTTGGACACACTTAACATGGTGGGTTTTTAAATCTGTTTCTTGCTTGCACTGTCTTTGGTGCTTAGGAAGTTTACCATAAACATTTTGGTCTTGTAATACAAACCTTTTTCTTCTCCTTCAGAAATAATGAGCATAAGGAAATCATCACCAGCGGGTTGGGCTGAGTGAACTCAAAGCCTCTGCATTCACACCCTCTCCAAAATGCTACAGAAAATGCACCTCATCTTCCAGCAGAGCTTCTCCCTTCCCTCTCCTTCCATGATGAGACAACTCAGAGCAGTCCAGCCCCAGCATTGAGGGCTTTCCTCTCCCTGCAGGACCACAAACATGCACTGGTCCATACTGGGAGGGGTCAGAAAGGGCAGAAGAAAAGCTCTGGAGGATCAAATAGGCCACCCAGGCTGACCTGAGGCTGCTGCAGCCACTGCTGGGTGGTCTCATCCTTGCCTTTTCCCCTTTCTGGCTGGGTCATTCAGCCTGGGTGGGCAGGAGAAGTGCTGGTCACCCAGAGGAATGTGTTTGCCACAGCCCTGATCCAAGGAAAAGCTCACCCCAGGCTCCATCAAGGTTCAGTTTGGAGTGCCTTGTGCTCCCTGGCATAAAGGGGATCAAATAAGCTGTGGTGTGTATTGAATTGTTGGAATGTGGCTGCTGAAGGAGGAAGGGGAATATCAGGAGATAGGGAAAGGGTTTTCTGGCCTGAAAGGCAGCTGCCAATTCCTCAGGTTTTCCTTCAAAATCCTTGAGATGTTTACTGTTTCAAAGCTTCCTGTGGGTCCCTGGGGGTGAGGAACTCACCAAACCCCTGAGGTTCTCCTCAGCCCCATTTCAGGCTCCTGGCTCTGTGCTCCCACTCTTGCCTGGCTCTGCAGGGTATGGAATCCCAGAAACCAGGGAATCCTGGATTGGTTTGGGTTGGAAGAGACCTTAAAGCTCATCCTGTTCCACCCCTGCCCTGGGCAGGGACACCTTCCACTATCCCAGGTTGCTCCAAGCCCTGCCCAGCCTGGCCTTGGACACTTCCAGGGATCCAGGGGCAGCCACAGCTTCTCTGGAAAATCCATCCCAGCTCCTCCCCACCCTCACAGGGAGGAATTCCTTCCCAATATCCCATCTAAACCTCTACTCCTTGTATTTAAAACCATTCCCCACTATCCCATCACTCTCTGCCCATGAAGATATATTTCCTCATGGATTTCTCCAACAGCTTAGCAATTTCCTGAGCAGTTTGAGTGCATGGAATGACACTGTCAAAGCCATGTCTAAAATCAGACCTCGGAGAGGAACCCTGGGTAGGGAGGGGAGATGATTACAGACTTTTCTGAAGGGTTAGAGTTCCAGAGCTGTGTCTTTCAGGAGTTCCTGATTAACTCCAGCAACCCCCAAAATGCTAAACAAGGAGTGTGAATCCTCAGTGGAATGCAGTGATCAATAAACCACAGGCTCTCAATCACAGCAATATCCGAGTCAGAAACTCCTGGCAAAGCCATCAACCCTAAGCAATGGCCACTAAAACTGGGTGAAAACCTGGAAATGCTGTTAAAATTGCTTTACAACTACTTTGGGGTGATTTTCTTGGGGGGAGACAAGGCAGAATAGTAGATTCTGGCTGTAAAACAGTGTTTCTGAGAAGTCTTTTACACTATTTACACGTTTAACAGGTTCACAATTGCAAAAACCTCCTCTCCTGAATTAAGGCATTGAATGGTGCTTCCTGCTATGATCCTCAGGAAAAAAAGGGGTCAAAAGAGTGTTGAATGCCATGTGAGAAAATATTACACCAAATCAAAGGTTACTTTACCATTCAGAATGAGAAAATTGGACAGCGACTGACTGAGAGCTCTTGCTGGTGTAACTGGGGCAGAGCTGGGATTTTACAACATCTGAAAGAGAAAAAAAAACACAGAGAATATTCCTATATTTGTAGGTAGAGAAAGCTGATGAGAACAACCACAGGGGGAAAAAAAAACCCAACAAACACAACAGATCTTACGTAGGTGACATTTTCAAAATGAAGCTGAAATGGAAATATCTGAGTCTGTGTCTCTGCACTAGGTGACATCCCAAATTGAACCCGAGGAAAAGCCAGTGAGGATTTTTTTGCTGGGTCACAGATCTGTGATCTGCCAGAGCTCCCAAACAGCCACAAACCCCACATTGTGGGGAACGGGAGGATCAAGCCGAGTTGTGACCCAAGAACACATCTGATGAAAGACAAAGAATTCGGGCAGAGCCCGTGGGTTTCTGATGGTCCTTCTCCCTCCAAACAATTCCTTCATTTTTCACCAAGCAGCATCATCCAGCCTCAACAGCTAAACTCGACAGGCATTTTTGCCTGCTGGGGTTTTGCAGGGGTTACTCTCACTACTGATAAAGCCTGTAGTGTTATGAAATTAAGTCACATTAAATGGATTGAACAGAGAGCATTAATCTGGGCAAATTACTCCCAACCATTAGAAAACCACGGCTGTGGCGAAGTCAGACAATGACTGACTTTAGAGAATAGAATAGAAAATTAATTAGAGAATAGAAAATTAATGTCATATATAACCTCCTTTCTCCTAGGCCCTACAGCTCAAGGAAGCTTTTTGTTCTACTGTGATACAATTTAGAAAATATTTCCTAGATCTCTGGTGGTGCAGAGGATTCGTTTTCCCTGTTTAATTACCATGAAGGGTTGGGATGATGGGTGAAAACACTTTTGTTTTGGAGAACCCTGAATTCCAGCTGAGGGGAGAAGGTGTGGGAAGAAAAGAGAATTGCAGCATTTTTTATTTGTTTTGAAGTGTCACTGGAAGTTAAACCAAGCTGCTCCCAGTCCTGGTGTGCACTTAAAGTTCTTTTTTGGCAGAGGTTGTGCCATCTGCAGCAACATCTGGGCAGGAGAGAGGCGTGGAAGAAATGATTCATTCTGCAATTAGGCTGGAGATAATTGGGGAATAGAAGAAGTTTCCACAGGTTTAAAGCTCTTCCTGTCCCCTGTCCTCCCTCTTTTGGGATTTTTCTCCTGTATTTCAGCCATCCAATTGTTGCCTTTTGGCTGGTAGAAATATGAGGCAGACACGGTAGTAAAGGGGAAAAAAGGGTATTTACTTTGGTATTTAATAGGATTTTAGGTGCACAGCTCTTCAAAGGTGAAAACACACTGAGAAGCACACACTGTATAATGTGTGTCAAATTTTATGGACGTCACAAATTAGCATATTTACCTCAAATCCCCTAATAAGAAACTTAATAGATGAAGTAATTATCTCCCTATTCTTTTTACTCCCCTCAAAATGAGATTACAGCCCAGTTTACAAAATATGTTCCAGAGAAAAGACTCCATCCAAGGTTGGAGCCTCTAGCTCTGAGATAGTGTAGAGCTCTTGGCCTCCCACTGTGAATGTTTGGTCTTTTTGCTTTGCAAAACCTCCAAACTAAGCTAAATATCAGACTGCAAAAATTACAAGTATGTGGGGCTAAGGTACAAAGGATAGGAAAAGGGTACAGAGAATGGGGAAAGGTATAAAAATGTATTAAAAGGGTATATAAAAGACAAAAAATCATCAGGCATCACAGTAATCTGCTTTCTCTGCCCAAACACTCATTTTCCACCTATTTTCCCTATTCCATCATTTAGGGATTCTGCTTTGCTGAGGAGCCTCTGCTGCCTCCAGTGTTTCCAGCCATGCTGGTTCTCCCTCCTCTTTTCCATGGGAAAAGATCTTTGTATTTTGTTAGAAATAGTTCCCTCATCTTGTAAAAACACATCAGAGACACACAGCCCTTGCTTAGGCAGCCCTTAGTTCTCCTTCCAGTGACCCTTCCTTTAGTGAATTCAGAAATGAGTTTGCATTTCAATTATTTCTCATCCAAAGGTTCTTTCTTTCCCCCCCCAGATTGAATCCATAGTGAAGCAGAAAGTGGGGAAAGAAAAAAAAAGAAAGAAAAGAAAGAAAAGAAAGAAAAGAAAGAAAAAAAGCAAGCCTCTTATCACCGTGTTTGTTATCTCTAGAGCCCATATTCACAGAAAATTAAACATCTCAGCACATCAGTGTAGCCTGAAAACAGTCGCCCTTGTTATTTATCTTATTTTCAGGGAAGGCTTTTGAGACAAATTTGGAGGAAAATCTCATCTGAGGAGCCCCTTGGGTGAGTGTTTCTCTCCCTGAGTTTCTCTGAATTACCAAGGACACAGTTGAGCAGCTAAATGCACTTTCTACACAATAAAACAGACTCAAGCATCCAAAAGGACACTGAAATGTCCTCAAGTCCTACACAGAATATCAGAATAATCTTTATAAAGATTATAAATAATCACTGTCAATAATATTTGTAAGGCATTATTGGTGGGACACACGTGGAGCAAAAATCAGGTGGATTTATCCAAGTGCTTTCAGTATCTCAGCTCCATCCCCAGGCAGCAATATTCCTACTCTGACAGTCTGAGGGGAAAAGTCAGCATTTTTCATTCTGATCATCAAAAACTTGGTGCTGAATGTTGAAGTTGCCAGACAAAGCCTTCATTGAGGGAAACAGGGAGAGTGCCTCATTCATGAGGGCAGAGAAAAGGAGCCAGGGAGATAAAATGACATTTTGCAGGCCTGAATAGTGGTGCTGGAACATTTTGAGCACATTATCCCCATGGAATTGCCCTCATTCCCTCAATCCTCAGGGAATTCCTCCCTGGGAGGGTGGGGAGGGGTTGGGATGGAATTCCCAGAGAAGCTGTGGCTGCCCCTGGATCCCTGGCAGTGTCCAAGGCCAGGCTGGACAGGGCTTGGGGCAACCTGGGACAGTGGGAGGTCTCCCTGCCATGGCAGGATTGGCACTGGATGAGCTTTAAGGTCTTTTTCCAACCCAAACCAGTCTGGGATTCCATGATTCTGGTGAGTGGAGGAATGGATCACATCAGAAATTGAGTGGTTCTGTGTCTTGTAAAGCTCTTTGCTTGCAGGACCTGTAAGTGCAGCAAGTGCCAAACAAAACAAGTTGAGGGAATTCCCTTTTTATTAAAGTTACCCACAGAATCTGAGGGAAAATGGACAAACAGGGTATGTTGCCTGGAAAACTTATGAGGAATGAAAATTGAGTAAATTTACTAAATTAATTGCTTCCAATGAGAACAGCAGTCAGTGCAGCCTTCTCACTGCACATTGACCACATGCCATTAAAGCTCCACATGCCATGAGCTCTTCCTGTTTGTCACACTGATCAACCTGACAGTGATGAGGTTTTAATTCTCTGGGAGCCCTATAGTGGTTATAATATAACCTATAAATGGTTCTATTCTGTGGCTATAAATGTGCCACTGAAGCCTGCGAGAGCAGGAATTCACCTGTCCAGCTGGCTCATGGTGTAAGGAGCTTGAATTCTTATTCCCAACCTGTTATCAAAAACACACCTGCACAGAGGAGTAGGGATCCTCATTGCTAAGCCTTGCAATAAACCTTGCTGGATTTTAAACGAGATACATCAAGAAACTTCCTCTACAAAGTTACTGTAATAAATAAACTTCCCTTTGGTTTCAATTTTCAAATCCAATATCTTTGTAGGAGCTATTTCAATCCCCCTATTATTTTTGTGGCTGTAACTCCATGCAGTTTTTTGAGCTACTGCATAAAAAGAAAACAACCCAAAAACTCCCAACAACTCAAAATCTCTCGTCTCTTGCCGTAAATTATGACATTATGCTAAACTGGCACTGATGAAAACCAGGATCACAGGTACTGAATTCATTTGGTGCAGGAGATTTGGCTCTGACATCTTTATGAAACACTGCAGCTGAACAACTTCGTGTAGTTTTTATTCCAGTCAGCGTTAGACTTACAGAAAGCAGTGGGATTTGGGGAATTTGGTGTTTGTTACTGGCAGTGTGCACTGGTAAACTGGTCTGTGTCATTGGTTAACTGCACCTGTGAACTTGTATTTATTCAGAATTTCCTATAGGGAGTGATGACAAAGGGGAAATATCACTGTCAGAGTAAAGCTTGAGCACTGCAATGCAAACATTGCTCTTTTCATTGCAAGTTTTGTCAAAAGCTGGTGGGAAATACACATTTCAATTGTGCCCAGCTCAGAACATAGAGTTAATTCCCAATTATTGATCAAACTTAAGCAAAGTGGGGGTTTTGAGGAGGTCAGGCTGGCTGCAGCAGACAGCAAATACAAGGCTAAATTGCTTTTTCCACTCAACTGATCTGAACACAGCCCATGGATCCAGCAAGTGCAGTTGGTTAAAATTGAGTGTTTGCAAAGCAGTGGCCACCAGCTTGGGGTAAAAGCCTCCAGCTGGCTCAGGTGGGAAAGTATTTAAGAGCACAGTGAAAAGACAGCTTAATTAGCCCTGATTTGTGATGAAGTTACAGTCTATTAACTCACAATGAACACAGGATAGCATGAGAGCATCAGCACGGCCTCTGGAAAAACTCATCTCTCATGGTGACCTGCTTTGAGAGTTATTTTTGGCAAGTGGTATCCAATCCATAGGCTGACAATAGTGAATTGACTCATGGATTTTAACCAAAAATGGGGTTTGGCCAGAGCTCTGCATAAGCAGGTTTTCGTGTTTAAAGCTTTGTAAAGACTGATTTAATCCCAACATATTTAACTGAGATTCCTGCAGGATCCACAGTGGATAAGGAAGTTCCCAGGTTTTATTTCCAGCCCTCGCACTGGCAGTAGCCCCAGGCACAATCTGTCACCGTGGGGAGATCGATACAAATTCCTGCCCCTGGCTGTCGATTCCATTTGCTGGTCCTGCTCTGAGCGAGGGACAAAGCATGGAGAGGCTGGGAGAGGGAAATGAACAGAGCAAGAGGAGCAAACTGTGTGCTGAGCAGAAATATCTGTGTGTGTGTGTGTGTGTGTGTGTGTGTGTGTGTGTGTGTGTGTGTGTGTGTGTCCCTTGTCCCTTGTCCCTTGTCCCTTGTCCGGCCAGAGCTCATGGCAGGGATGGACATTTCCCCTGGGGAAAGCCTGGGAGAGCTGGGGATGTTCACCTGGAGAAGACAAAGTTCCAGGGAGATCTTAGAGCTCCTTCCAGGGACTGAAGGGGCTCCAGGAGAGCTGGAGAGGGACTGGAGACAAGGGATGGAGTGACAGGATAAGGAGGAATGGCTTCCCACTGCCAGAGGGCAGAGTTAGATGGGATATTGGGAAGGAATTGTTCCCTGTGAGGGTGGGCAGGCCCTGGCACAGGTTGCCCAGAGAAGCTGTGGCTGCCCCTGGATCCCTGGAAGTGTCCAAGGCCAGGTTGGACAGGGTTTGGAGCAACCTGGGACAGTGGAAGAGCTTTAAGGTCCCTTCCAACCCAAACCATTCTGGGATTCCAGGCCACCACAGATACCTCCCTTCATTAACCACCTCTCTCCTTGGCCCACAGTCCCACAAACCCCAGCTCTCCCATGCTCCCTGCACTCAGAGCCAGAGCTCAGCCAGGTCCTCCCAAGCCCAGAATTCTCCTCACCACACTTCCCTCATAATTCACCCACCACCTTCTCTCACTGCTGCTGGAGATCTTACAGCTGCTCTCCACAATTCAGCCTCCCAGCCACACATTCCAGCAGGAAGGCCAACTGTCTCCCACAAAACCAGTTTTCCAGGCCAAAACCAGCATGGCTCTGGGAGAATAGCAGCATTTTAAGAACTCTCTTCAAACAAACCCGAGTTCCAGAGCCCTTCCTCTGCAGAGGAGCCCAAGACCTACTGGCCACCATCTATAGCCAAGTCCTCTTAATGTTAATAAGGTCAAAAATAAACCTCAGGAGGCTTTAATACTAAACAGTTTAATATTTAAAAAGCTCACCTTTGCTATCAGTAACCTTTCAAAGTCCCTGCCTGGAATTAGAGTTCCTCTCAGGGCTGTCTAGGTGCAAAGCTGCCATCCAGAGCAGCCTTCTGTCCTGACTGTGCCTTCAGTGAGTTTTCCAGCTCTTTCCAAGTGCAGAGGCAGCTGCCTTGATGCGCTTACCTAAACAGGGGCTGGACAAAGGTAAGAGAATAAAAAGCAGTTCAATTTATTGAAGGGCCTTCAAGGTGCATTTAGGGCAGACAGAACTCACTCAAGAGGCTAAACCCAAAATGGATAAGAGGTCATGAGTTTTTCATACCTTATAAATTCTGCCCATTTGGATCTTTAATCCAAATTAAGCTTTAATTTTGAAGCTTTAATCTTCCACTTACAGTTTCAGTTAATGATGTCAATTACTCCAAATTTACTCCCCCAATTCACTGCTGTTTACATATCTTGGGGCCTGAGACAGTAAGGTGTCCTTGGATTCTAATCTTTAGAGGAATTGTTTTGTCTAAAAATGCTGAGAACAGGAGCTTAGCACCCTGCATGGAGTCCAGAGTTATACACTAAAATTACAGATACATGAAAAATATAGAAGCTAAAATCCTAAGGCATCAGCCTCCAGCAGTGGCTGATCCTTCCAGGTGCAGCTGTAAGGAGCAAGCAGAGCCTTTCAGCACCTCCTGGCAAGGTTTTCTGAGCATGTGGCTTAAATATTATCTCCTTCATAGAGGCAGGTTAAGTGGAGATTCCTGTATGGTGTATATATAAAAATACAAATATATATAGATATATATACACTTTATGTATAATAATAATATATATTAAATATATATATCGTGTGTATATATATGTGTGTATATATATATATATATGTGTGTGTATATATATATATACACACACACACTCCTCAGCCTCAGGGGCTTCAAAAACCTGTTCAAAGCCATGACAGACCTTAGAACACACAGCAAAAATCCTCAGGAAAGGAGCAGTGACAGCATCAGTGCCACAGCCATGTCGGGGAAGCCCAAAGGGAAGGAGCTGCTGCTGCCCCAAGATCCCTTTTCCTTTAAGTGCTGCTCTGTGTCAGCTGGGCAGAATTCTCTGTGCCTTATATGGCTTGTTCTGAAATGGGTTTTTCTTAATGACTCCACAGATTTATTTTTTTTTCATCCCATAATCACACACAAAAAAAAAACTTTTTCACATCATTGTCTTCATTAAGTGAAATCATCAGGGTGCATGAGAAACATCCTCAGCCTAACACCGCCGTGGAAATCTTCCCATGGAATCCTCACCAAGTTGATTTCTGTTTTATTTTCATTTCCAGTTCGTATCCCAGCGGCTTTCAGAACATTCTGAGCCTTGATTCAAGTGGCTCCCAGTGATGAGACTGCTGCTTTGGGGCTGTTTTACCCCTCTGGAGAAACACAAATAGGGTTAAAAGACCCCAAAAGGGACCCAAACCCTGCCAGGCTGCACAGATTCTCCTCCCACCACCTTGTTCAGAGCTCCGAGCAGTGAAAAGAAACTCCCAAAGTCTTCCGCTTGTTTGGCAACCACCAGGGAAATATTTCTGTTTGCACTTAGCAACCCCCTCAATCAGAATTTGCAGGACAAAATCAGTTTAGGGAGCCTTTCCTGTTACTC
Source organism: Lichenostomus cassidix (assembly GCF_008360975.1). Taxonomy (NCBI): domain Eukaryota; kingdom Metazoa; phylum Chordata; class Aves; order Passeriformes; family Meliphagidae; genus Lichenostomus; species Lichenostomus cassidix. The sequence goes on from NC_139506.1 coordinate 2,258,983, forward strand.
CATGCTCTTCCCAACAGTTTCACTCTGGCTTTTTGCCTTTTAGAGATCTGCAGGGCTGAGAAATTTTACAGGGAACTCCACTTGAGGAAAGATGTCCAGAGCTGCTGCTCTTTCAGAGTGTCTTGCTTGGTTTTTTTTTTTTTTAAATGAATTTACAGGAAAGCCAGGATAGCACTAAAAATACCTCCAAATTAACATGGGAAGATGGAAATAGCAGTATGCAAAATGACTGTAGTGTGTTGGGGGTTTTTTGCTTTATGATAGAAAACAGAGCTGTGCTGTCTGCACACAAAAATTAGAACTTTACTATTTTCTCTCTCAAATATGAGATATATGGTAAATGTTTAATACTGTATATTATGTGTTAAAAAGAGAACAAATATAAATTATTGATTCTAAAAATTGAATATAAAATATCAAGTACTCCATTCATATTATATTGTACTATTTTATATAATATCATATATCACATAAAATATATCTCTTCTTATCTTATCTTATCTTATCTTATCTTATCTTGGAAGTGTTTTAAACTGATGAGCTCAATTAATACAGTTATAAAAAAGCATCAAGAAAATGAATAATGCAGAAATGGGTGAAGTTTGTCTCTTCTCAAAGCAAAGTTACCCCCTAAGCTTCCATCTGAATTCACAGTTTCTCATCTCCTTAGAATTAGAGCAAAGAATTTAAGATCTGACCTTGCTGCAGTTCAGTAGAAAAACATTAGATGTGGATACTGATCCTGAAATTGTCTGTAACTATCTGTAAACTTCTTGCCTTATTAAAAGCCCAAGCAGGGTAAAAGGACATCGCTGGTAAAACAGTTTCAAGGCAGCTGCCTGGGATTTTTCATGGTAATTAGCTCAGTTTATAGACTTCAAAACTATAAACAAGACTCATTAAATACAGCAGAACGATGTTTTCTACATTCACAAAACTACAGATCAGCATTTGTGAGCCCTCAGGAAGGCATTTAGCCCTCATCCTAATTAGATATAGCAGTTTAAAACCTGGAAAAAAAAAAGGGTGAGGTGGATATCTATTGTTGTTTCATCAATGATAGCATCTTTAATTAGAATAAAATGGTGCACACAGGCTTTGAAATGCTGGTCTCTGTAGTTGTGCCAACAACAAACTCAGTTCCACGTTCTGCTATTGCACTTGACTGTCTCCTCAGTTTAAGGGATGTGGCCTGAGGCCATGGCAGAGCACTATAAATAACCCTGGCAATCAACTGGCTCTGGAATTCTCGCAGGAACTGGGAGAGAGCAATTCTGGATGTGTAAATGCTTTAAACAGAAAGGGTAAACTGAGCCTCGTGCTGCACCTTTGGGAGGATCTTCAGCAGAGAGCTGAGATCTTGAGCAAAGGTTCTCATGTGGGGAATCAAAACTTGGAATTATGGAATCCCAGAATTACAGAATCCTGGAATCCCAGAATGGTTTGGGTTGGAAGAGACCTTAAAGCTCATCCCATTCCACTCCTGCCATGACAGGGACACCTTCCACTGTCCCAGGTTGCTCCAAGCCCTGTCCAGCCTGGCCTTGGACACTGCCAGGGATCCAGGGGCAGCCACAGCTTCTCTGGGCGCTCTGTGTCCTCCCCACCCTCACAAAAGTCCATTTTCTAGAATGTGGCTCTGAGTTTTCTGCAGGAAAATATCAAATATCTGTGAGGAAATGTTCTTTTTTGTGTCTAGAAGCAGAACTGGGGAGCAGGAGCCATCAGAGCACAGTTTTCCATTTCCCCAAGACAAACTCAGCAGCTCTCAGAGGGGAGCTGGAGATCCCTTGGCTCTGTGTGGAGCAGCAACACTTCCCTGCTGGATTGCAGAGTTCAGGGAGAAAAACTGCTTTGCTCTGCTACTGCAGGGCAGGGAGCACAAACTGGGAAGACATTTGCACAATATTTGTCATTTAAAAATAAAAAATGACTGCAGTGGGAGCTCTGAGAGCTCCAACACTGTCAAAAGATTAGAAGCTAAATACATTTTGAGTAGAATATTGGACTTTGATGAGCCTTGTGAGTCCCTTCCAATTTAGGATTTTCTATGATTCGATGTCTTAACTATTTCATTCATCACAATATTGCAGAAATGGCCAACCTAGCACAGAACAGGTGTGTTGATTGCAGAGCAGGGGTTTGGTACAGCTGACCTGATCTGAAATCCTGTGCTCTGATGAAGATATTGAGAGATTGAGAGATTGAAATATTGAGGAATTGTGTGGGCAAACCCTGTCACAGGTGGGGACAGCTCAGACACCTGTGACTCCAGGCTGTGCTTGTACTGATGGCTCTTAGTTTGGCTAAACTGGAGCAAAAGGAGGGGGAAACCCACAATAACTGTTTGGAAATAATAATTTATAAAAAGGGAAACTGTAAACAGTTAAACAACACGAGGTGTTGAAGGGAAATCAAAGCTGAAATCACAGAATCACAGAATATCCTGTCCAGCCCAACTCCTGGCCCTGCACAGGACAATCCCAAAATCCCACCCTGTGCCTGAGATTGTTTTCCATGGATGATCTTTCAAAGGATGGGATGAACACAGGTGGTTCATCAAAACCTCAGCACCATGGCAGGAAAATTAATTCAATATTGGGATTTGAAAGGATGGCCTGGCAGGTCTGATTTCTCTCTACCAATGCCCAGCTAATTTCTCTCTCTCCTCAGTTTCAGTTGTATTAGGATGACATTTCAAATCTCAGTGCTCTGCATGAATTCCAGAAGCAACTTGTGCCAGTGGGAAGGGAGAATTCAGCATCTGAATGAATTTCAGCCTCGTGTTTTGTGCTGAATGCTTGCTGTTCCCTTTTCAGATCTGGAAAGTTGCAGAGTGACATATCTCTGGATTTTTTATGTTGTGATTCTTTTCTCCTAGGATCTATGCCCTGCTGGCTCTGGGAAACTTGTGACCTCTGCATTTTTAATTAGAACTCGTAACTTTTTCCATAGCAACATATTTTGATGCTGCAAATACAGAATCTGTCAAATTAAATGACTCCTGGTCAGATGAAATCGAAATATATGGAAATGCTGAGCAGCAATAGGATGTAGGATATGGCAGAGTTGAGAAAAAAATGAAAAGAAACAACAAAAGAGGGACTGAAAGCTTTGGTTAATTCATAAATTTGATTTCAGTAATTAATGAATCAAAACAAATTGTTCATTTGTTGTGTCAGTACCCACCTGGTGCAAAGGAATGAACTGTTCTCAGGAAATATTTTAGATGTGGAGAAGTCTTACTCACAGGGATGAGCAGTGGAAGCAGAAGAAATCCTCTGAAACAAAAACCAAGCCCAGATATTAACAGAATAATGGAATTCAATATGATGGGTTGAGGCAAATAACTGAGAAAAACACAGCAGTTCTAGATGGACTTGTTCAAAACCATTCATTTATGATCCATAACTTGCATGTGCCAAAAAGGGATTTCCTTCAATAACAAAGTTTTGGACCTTCTGTCATTACTATTGAAGTGTTACTGTAATTCATTCACTTATTCTCAGTTACAGACATTCTGGGTTATTGTTTTTACTATATTTACTACAATTTGGTATTATTTTTTAATTACTTACTATAATTTACTATTACTGTTTTTGATATCTCTATGAGCATTTAAAATGTATTTCTGTGTCAATACCTGTGCAGAATAGTGTCACCTTTTCCTTGGACTTACCAAGAAAGGCACTACTAAATTTCCTCTGTAGCATGAAAAGCCTTACACAAAATTAACATTATTTTCTGATTACCCAGACTTTTGCTCACTCTCATAGTCAGTTACTTGGGCTTTATTTTCCTGAAATTTGCTTTGAGATCACCTTTTAATGCCATTCCTGGTGCCACACCATTCCCTCACCCTTCTGCAAGGCCATCCCTCTGGAATTCCCTGTCAGGCCAGCAGCCAGGAGATATCCATGGGCTCATTCAGGTTTTTAAACAAATGCTGAAGTGCAGGAACATCTTCAAGAAGAAAAGGCAAACACCAAAGTGGGAATGGCAGCTTTGGTTTCTCCCCTCTGGTTAGTGTTAGACACATGATTCCTGTGCCTTTGTCTGGTCCATCTGTTTCCACTTTCCATAAAAAACCCTGGAATATGAAGTTAAACTGGAATATGAAATTTTAACCTTGCATTGCAAACAAGGGGTTCCTGGGTGCTCAATCTCACAGACACACCCTGGGGTGAGTCTGGGCAGAAGGGCACAAAACCCCAACATTTCCTCACTGATATCTGATATTTTCCCCTCAGAAAATTCAGATCCAGAGCCCAGCAAATGTCCTTTGTAGCCTGCAAGGCTGTCTAAACAGAGTATGAAAATAGATGACATCACTCACACAATTTGGGTTTTCTCCTTGCAAATGAAAAGCTCCATTCGTGTGAACTCCCCAACAATTGTCAGAGGAGGGAATTTTTCAAATGAAATGTTTCATCTCGCTAATTCAGAGAAACAAAAACCACAACACTGCTCTGAAAGCTTTGATTTCCCAAACCCACGACGTTTTTTTAATTTATTTAGAAGCAAGAAGGAACAATTTCATAAATCTCCTGCCACATATACCATCCACTTAGACCATCTGACAGCTTGTTTGCCGGAATATGTGAGACACACAAGGAGCATCACTATATTTATGTGTGCCCAAAAAGGACACAACATTATTTTTAAAAACCAAATAGCAAAAATGGAATGTCCTGGAGCTAGAGGGATGAAATTTCCCGCATTTTGCATTCTAACTTTAGACTGTCCAAGGTTGTGCCTGAAGCACCAGGCGTGATTTCTGGCCAAGGAGTTTGGGGAGAGCTTGGCACTGCTTGGCTCAGCCCAGCACCATTCACTCACTTTCTGTGGTTGGAGTTTTCCCAGCTATTTCCACAGATCCTGGCTGCCTCCTGGCTCCTGAGGATGCCACAACCCCAAACAGGCTTATAAATCTGGAGGGGGAAATGATCTGTCTCCTGTCGTGAGCAGAGAGCCCACGAGAATGTCTGTGGGGTTTTACCAGCAAAGCTGCTGAAAAAAGAGCCAAGATGGGATCCCTGACCTTTCCCAGCCCACAGCCTGCTCTGGAAAAGCTTCAGCTCACCCAGGCAGCAAAATTAGAAATCTTCTCCAGGGACACTCTTACTCTCTTGCACCAAAGCAGTGCTCAGTGCAGCAGGGGATGGAAAGCAGAGCAGGGTGAGTTCAGAAAGTGTCTGTCCCTCTCTGAGGGTTCCCACAGCACAGTGGGAATGCCCAGACACAGAGGGAATGCCCAGACATGCTCAGGCAGTGCTGGGAGGGAGCTGTCGAGGGGTAGGAGCAGAGCCAAGCCCCAGCCTGTGATTCATGGAGCAAGAAAATCATGTTTGAACTGAGTAACTGCAATTCCCAAGGGTGCAGATCTTCTCATCCCCACTGCTCGTACAAACCTGACTGGCATTCCAATAATGGAGACTTTTTTCCCGAAAATTTTTGGGTTTATGAGTGTTACTTAAGGCTTTTGGAAGGTTTATGATAACTGTGTATAGGCTCTTAAAAAAACCCCAAACCTGGTTATTACAGTCTCATTTTTATCCTAAGTCACTACAGCAAGGTGAAATCAATAAATGTAGTGAATTGTCCAATAAATTAAAAATCAGATATTGCAATTAACTAAAAATCAGATATTGCAAATATCCAGCTGCAGTGCACTAATGTTTTAAGTTCAGGTCACTGATTGTCAGGTTATGATTTGTGGTTTTTAAGTGAAACCTACCAGTTTGTCCAGTTTTGGTGACAACTTCCCACTCCTGTTCTGCTCAGAGAAGATGTGAGATTTTGGGAGGATGTGAAGTTTCAGGAGATTTTGCAGCACACAGTGCAGAACTGACTCTGCATCAGCCAGAGGGGGAGCAGCTCCTCCCAGGGAGCTCCAGGTGAGTTTTGGGAGGGGAAAACTCCTGTCAGGAGTTATGCAGAGCCAGAAGGTCCCCCTGAGCCTCCTTTTCTCCAGGCTGAGCTCCTTTCCCAGCTCCCTCACTGCTCCTCACCAGCCTTGTGCTCTATTCTGTGCACAGAAATCTGGAATTATGGGATTTTCCTGCAGGAATGTGGGAAGATGCATGACAAAACCCACAGTCCATGTGCTCTGCCCAGTGACTCCCAGCTCAGCCAGGAAGGAACAGCCTGGGCTCAAAGTGCCTGATGAGAGCTCAGCAAGGCCATGACACTGCTCTGGGCTGGGATTCCATAAAAGTCATCATATTTTTCCTTAAATAATCATAAAATATCTCAAATTGAAAGGGACTCAAAAGGATCATAAAGTCCAATTTGCTGTTTCATGCAGGAATGTCCAAAACTAAGCCATGTGACCAATAGCCTCACCCAGAAATATATATATAAAAATGATAAAAACATATTAAAAATATACACAATACATATTGCAATATGTATAATATACTGTATTATATATGTAATATATAATTATAATAATATATTATTATTATATATATGTAATATATAATTATAATATACTGTATTATATATGTAATATATAATTTACAGAATATGTAAATGCAATCACCAGAAATCTAACAGGATGTAAAAATCACTCTCTCACCTTTTAAAATCCTTGCATTACAGTACCTATTCACTATTTTTCTGTACCCTTTTACTATTTGTTTGTGCTTACACCAACAGTCTAAGGTATCTCAGGCAGGCAACTGCTCTAAGAGCACTGTTTGTCCAGAAGTGAAGAGTATAAAAGCCACATACAGTAAATAACCAACATAAAAGCAAATTTTCCTCATCCACTCAACTCTCTCTAGAGATTAAAAAAAAAAAATATATATATATATAAGTGGAAAGAAAATGTCCACTTTCAACTGTCTTGTTCAATGTAAAAACTGCAAAACTCATCACTTGGCTTCCTTTTTCAATGAATTCCGTATTCCAGGGAGGCAGGGAAATGTAAGAAATCTGTAACACAAGGTGCCTTCACATAAACAGTGAATCAGATCAAACACTGTTTAATTAAATATCTTCCCTGCTACAATTACTGAAAGGACATTGAAGTGTGTAAGATTAGAATACAGATGTATTAAATGGCTCCAGAATATTTTGTCTTCCCTCAAAAAGTTGCATTTTAAGGGTTTCTCAAGTCAGAAGGCAGCACTGGTCCTCCCTGGCTTTCCCTCCCAAGAATGTGTTCATTTCCCCCCAAATCTACAGGAATTTCCCACGTTCACAGCATTCTGCAGCAACAGGAAGAACAGCCATGCACCCTCTTTTCTGAGAGTGGATTTTGTTGCCCCCTGCTTCCCATGCTGTAAAAGCACACAGCATCACCTTTGCCACAGCTCTCAGGACTCAGTTCCATCAAATCCTTCCCATTTCCCACACAATTTTACTCCTTTTCCCCATTATCTTTCTCTGTCCTTCTCACCCTTCCTTAAACCTTTCCCAGTTCCACTCCTTTCCCCCTGAGCAGTGCAATAACTGCTCAGGAGTGCCCAGGGAGTTCTCCCAGTGACAGAATTTATTCTCCAGGTCACCTCACATCAGAGACTAACTAAAAACAAGTCCTCCAAAAGTATTTTTCCTGATTTTGAATAGTCAGCTCAGAGCCAATTACTATTAGTGCAAAATTAGGTTTTTGAAGGGGTTTTTGTTGGGTTTTTTTTTTCAATTTTAATCTTGGTGCGTCACTTCTCATACCTGCACTGACCTTATCTTTCATTCCATTTGACAGATAATGTAATTAATAACATCCTCCTGCAGTTCCTCAGGGAGGGTGGAGATTAGAGCCATGAAAACAGAGTCTCCTTGTTATCTTCCCATTCCTAATCACTTCTGGATACCATGAGCCCAAGTTCAGACCCCAGGGCCTCCTGGAAATCAACTCTTTAATCCCATCTTTCTTCCTACCTTCTAAAAGATGCATTTCCTCATGTAAGGACTTTCCTCTCCTGGTCCACGCCAGCCCAGCAGTGCCAGCACAGAAACTGGCTTTCTGAAATGCAACATTATGATTTTTTACTGTTCCAGACTAGAGAATTTCATGGTTTTATTTGGTTCCATTGAAGTGAAACCACTTAAGGAGTGAAAACATTTCAGGAGGAACCTTCTGGCTCCGCACAACTCCTGACAGGAGGGAGCAGCCAGGTGGGGTCAGGTCTGATCCCAGGGAAAAAAGGGGCAGGAGGAGAGGGAATGGCCAGGGGAGGTTTAGGAAATTTTAGGAAATATTTCTTCACTGAAAGAGTCATCCAGCCCTGGCACAGCTGACCAGGGTGGTGGAGGAATCACCATCCCTGGGGGGATTTACAAGCCATGTGGATGTAGCACTTGGGGACATGGATTAGTGGTGACCTTGGCAGTGCTGGGTTACTGCAAATGAGGAATTCCAAGTAGGCTGAGGAGGAGGAGTGTTCACTGAGCCCAGATTTGTTGTCGTTTCAATTTATACTAATTTAATTTATACAGTTACTTACAGAACTTCTGTTTGAACACTTTAACAGGAGGAACATTCCTGCTGTCTGTGGTTAGAGCATTAAATATTCACATCTATGCAGGCACAGCTCACCTGGCGCCAGAATGAGATCAGTTCATGGAGAAATCTCCCCAAGGACAAGTGACATTTCACTTGAAAGTCCCCTGAAACGAGAAATAAACACAGACCTTGGCAGTAGATTGTTTTGTCACTACCAGAACCAGTAGTAAATGTCCTGATAAGAGTCTGGGAGACTAAGAAATAATTTTTCCTGAAGGTAACTGGTTTTACAAGTGATTCTGTCAGTTGTCAGTAAGTGGAAACTAATGGGGTCTCCCCAGAGAAAAGCACTTGTATTCCCCCGCAGCTGTAGCTGTAGCTGGGGCTGTAGCTGATGTTCTGTGGTGGAGGGGAAGGGAAAGGGGAAGGAGAAGGGAAAAGGGAAGGAGAAGGGGAAGGAGAAAGGAAGAGGAGAGGAGAACAACAGGAGTGGACAATGAAGAGGAATTGTGAACTCCTCTGCTTCCTCTGCTTTTAGATTTTGTCAGGAAAACAGAATACCCAGACATTATCAATTCAATCCTACATGTATTTTTATGAGACAGTTAAATCATTAAACAACCAAATAAATAAAAAATAGTGATACCAAAATTTACCAGTGTTGCCAGTAAATTCCAGAACATTTTGTCTCTCTGTTGACGTAAATAACCATTTACAATAACTCAGTTTACTGAGTTCTATATGTCTTCACTTTCAATCTTTCCAGACAACTTTAGATCAATGACGGAAACACTGAAGTTTTCCATGGTTGATCTCAGCTGTGGAATTCTGGACGATGTGCTGGAGATGGAATAGAACAAAACACACAGGGAATGCTGGAGGCAGGATTGTGATCGGAGCAGGGATTGTGATCCTTCCATTCAGAAAGGGCTGAACCCTTCCAAGGCTGCTGCATCTCCAGGGAATTAATTAATTTGGAAATAAAAGAGCAGGATGACAGCTGATGGGAGTGCAGTAGATACACAGAGATTTTTCTCCATCACTGTTTTAAATTTGGGTGACCAAACTTCACCCTCTGATTTCTGCACTTTGGCTCTTCCTGTAAAGTCTTCTGAACACAAGAGGCCACAAATGTCACCTTTTATCTGGGCAGGATGGGAGGTGATATTTTTGGCAACATTAAGGATTTTTTCTGAATTTCTTTATGCCCCAGATTCCCTAGTATTTATTTTATAGTTCTGTGTCCTTGTCCTCTGGGAGGCTTGGTCTGAGAACTTTCTGCCGTGGTTTTGGTCGGTATTTGAATGAACATTCAGCTCCTTCTTTGTGTCACAGTCACGTTTTCTCCCCTCCCAGGACTGAAGTTTGGGTTTCTTTACCCCTCTTTGGAGAACTTATTGTCTGACATTAATTCCCTGAGGCTGCAGAGAGACCACCCTGGCATATTTAAAGTCTATATTTTGAATTCAAATGAGCAATAAAGGTGAAACATGACACTATCTGAGAATAAAAGAACATATTGATCATCTGGCAATATTTCAGGAGCTACATGGAATTGGTTCTCATCTCCTGGAGGCAGCCAGTGAATCTTAGTTTTCTTTTCAAGGCAATGATTACAAGGAATTATTTCTTAATGCTAGATGGCTAAAATGTCATATTACCAAATCATAGCATATTATCATAATTTCAAACATACCAGTCTATGAAAATTTGAACCTGGTGATCTGCTACTCTGCAGTTTCATTTTGCAGAAGGAAAGTCACTGCTCAGGATATTGACTTCTCAGAAATGCCACTCTGGACTTGATTTTTCCTTACTGAGCTCAATCTTTAACCAGCAGTGATCAGCCTTTGTTTCTCTGCTGGGAAGACACTGCAGAATTCCCTTCCTTCAGCACCAACAAGCAGCCAAATGTCAGAGTCTCCAGAAAAACGAAGAAAAGCCATGGTTGGTGTGTCTGGAGGGCTCTAGGCCTCGGAGCAATGATAAAAAGATGGAAAAGAAATATACTCCTGTGATAATAACCAGGCATTTCCATGTCAGTCTAAACAGTTTTGAAGAGCCACAGGTATACCCTAAACCACAGACTTCTCCTTTGCCCAAGAGAAAACATCCAAAGAAAACCAGGCAAGGCTGTACATCAGGATTATATCCTTAACTTCATATCCTTAACTTTTTTAGTGCCAGGTGAGCTGTGCCTGCATAGATGTGAATATTTAATGCTATTCTGTAAACTCTAAATGTAAATTCCCATAAAATACCCTGAGCTGGAAGGAACCCAGAGGGATCATTGAGAACAGCTCAGAACTCCCCAAAATCCCACCCTGAGCATCCCTGGCAGCATTGTCCAAACACTCCTGGAGCTCTGGCTGGGGCTCTGTCCATTCCCTGGGGAGCCTGGTGAGCCCACCACCCTCTGGGGGAAGAACTCCTTAATTAACCTGATTGCATCTGAAATTCCTGCGTGTTCTGACTGTGGTCACTTCTAAGAATTCCAAGGGCCAGTGGAATACTGAGAAACTGGGAGCACAGTTGTAATGAAAATGAAAGCAACGCCTCCCAAAGAGCTCTGGAACAGATGCTGATCTTTGCCTTGAGGTTCAGGGGGTTGTGTTCGGCATCTGTTGGTGACTCACCAGCGCAGAGATTAGAACGTTGTGTTTGTGTTTAGATTATCTGCTGCAAACGCATCCGGGTGGCTGTCCTGGGATTAATTTGATGAAGGCTGACATTTGTGTGCTGTCACCTCATTGTTATCTGCTCCTCACAGGCTTTGTTGGCAGGTCCAGAAGTGCCTCCCCCGTTGAGCTGAGGAAGGGGAATAAGAAAGTGGGAAAGGTCAGATGTGATCTTCGCCATGTGCTTAACATTTACATCACAAAAATTAATGGATTAATGGAATAACTGCAAGCCCAGGCACAGAGCTAAAGGACAGAAGCTCTCTCTCCTTTGGGGTGCAGCCACCTTCTCACATGGAATTTGTGTCTGATTCTTCTCCAAGCTGCATAAGACAGAAATAAAACAAGGGTGAACAGTTTTAAACTAGAAGAGGAAGTTTTAGATCAGTTATTAGGAAGAAATTATTCCCTGGGAGGGTGGGCAGGCCCTGGCACAGGGTGCCCAGAGAAGCTGTGGCTGCCCCTGGATCCCTGGAAGTGTCCAAGGCCAGGCTGGGCAGGGGCTTGGAGCAACCTGGGATAGTGGAAGGTGTCCCTGCCATGGCACTGGGTGATCATTAATGTCCCTTCCAACCCAAACCAGTCTGGGATTCTGGGATTCTATAGTAAGATTTATTTCCAACACCCCAGCCTGTAGCTAAAATCTGCTGAAGTCACAGGTTTTGGCTTCTCCTGCTGAAATTGTTGCACCACATTGCAAACACCTGCTCTCTGCACAGTGAGAAATGCTCCAGCAGAGGAACAGCTAGAGGAACCATGGAATGTTCATCCATGGGCAGGGATGCCTCCTGCTAGACCAGGTGAGATTTGGGGTGCTGGAGAGCACAGCCTGAGCTCAATGCAGAGCTGGGATTCCTGACATAAACACATTTTCATCTAAAGCTGAAGTTTGAGAAATGCTCCAGCTCAGCACATCTCTACCCAACACAAAAGAACTCCAAATCCTGGGAATTTCTTCTCAGAGAACATGGGGAAAGTCCCACCTGGGAATTCTCCTGAAGGTGCTTTGGACCCTGCTGGTGCCACAGGGAGCTGCTCACTGCAGTGCCAGCTTTGTGAAGCACAGAATCTCAATTATCTCTCTTTGCTGCTTCTTTCCTATAGGAAAAAACTTTTACTACAAAAGTTCCCAGTGGGACCTATTGGCTTTAACCACCAATTTTAACCACTTTCCAGGGGCACTAATTGTCACTTCATTCCACTGTTTTACAAGGCAAAACAAAGAATCTGAGGGGGGAAAAAAGCAGTTTATGAACTTCACAACAATGAGTTTTAATATAACGCATTAGTTTCTCCTCATTCGATTCTAGAGAGGACAATATGATTCCAGGAATGTTTGGGCCAAAAGTTTCAATGTCACTGAGAGCCTAATCCTTCGAAAACATTGGAAGATGAACTTTGACTGTATAGAACTTTAAATAAAAATAGCATTTTTACTAATGTATTCTTCCCAAGTGCCTGCTTCTTCCTAGCATGTTTCCCATCCTAATACTGTTTTTGCAGCTGGCAAATGACACTGCCAGTGAGTCTTTATGTTCAATGTTATTTAATATATTCCCATCAGAAAGCTATTTTTACTGTACAATTTCAATATCTTCTTGAAGTGTCCTGCATATAATGTTCGTATTTTAATTTACATTTTTTCCCATAGGATAAGTAAATAGGGATTCAAACAACAATATTGAACCAATTTAGGTTTGTTTGCTGAGAGAGAGGATCTTATAGAATGGAAAATTGCTTTGTTTTACCGAAAATAAAAGGAAAAATGCAATTTTTTCAGGCAGCTATCCTGAAAATAATGGGCACACCACCATCCTAATGGGACATTTGCATTTTGTTTTATAGGTTTGGGGAAATAACATTGTCAATTAGCATTATAAAGTAAGTGTTCTCAAAAGTCCCATTCACAGAACAACCACTTTGACAGGTACAACCTTCAACCTGAGATACACCAGCCTGTCCCAGGGCTCAGCACCATTTCATTTGGGGTTTGAGGAGCAGAAATCAGTTATACAGCTTTGCCCAGGACAGCTCTCATCACACCAATACACAGTTCCTCCCTGCTGTACTCTACTGTATAATAATAATAATTAATACACATCCTCTGCTCCTTCTCCTTGACTGAGAAAATTTTTATTCACACACAACCAGTACAAAAATACTGTGACCTCTTTAACAATCTTCAAGCCAATACTTTCTGCTGAATTGGAAAAATAATCTTATGTGGCTACAGAAATAATGTTTGTGTTTTATCAGCGCTGTTCCCGCCAAAGGCTGGATTATCTGTTTCACATCCATTTAAACACAGGAAGGTTATAACGGGGCAGACAGCAATCTGGGCTTTATTGGCTGGGAAAACTGACCTCATAAATCTGATTTGATACATCTGTCCTTTGGGCTGTCTGCATGTATGCCCATGCATCCAGTTGGCCTTGTGCCTGCTCAGTGGTGGATCAGCTTCTGTGGCTACTGCTCAGAGGATTTTCCATCCCTGCTACAAAAATAAATATGCTGAGGGAAGTGCAGAAAGCAAGATGTGTTTATGGGTGCCTGGAGGTGCCTGAGAGAGACAGGATATTCCTGGATGGACACTTGGGATAATGTGCAGAGCAATGGTGATTATCCCAATGGTGATTATCAATTTCTGGCAGCAGACAGGGATATTCTGCCACTGGCACAGGGTGCCCAGAGAAGCTGTGGCTGCCCCTGGATCCCTGGAAGTGTCCCAGGCCAGGCTGGACAGGGCTTGGAGCAGCCTGGGACAGTGGAAGGTGTCCCTGCCATGGCAGGGGTGGGACTGGATGGGATTTAAGGTCCTTCCAACCCAAACTAGTTGGGAATTCTTCATCAGTCCGTGATTTCCTGTGGGGACACAGGAGAGTGGGAATGCAGCATATCCCCACCAAGGCTGCAGGTCATCCAAATATCCAAATATCAACTGCATCCCAAATATCAACTCCCACATCAACACCAAAAGCTGTGGCTGCCACCTGAACAGTGCATTCCAAACTTGCTCTTTGCACAGTGGTAAATGTTCTGGCAGAGACACAGCTGGAGGAACCATGGATGGTTTGAGTTGGAAGGGACTTTAAAGCCAATCTACTTCCATTTCCATCACAGCTTCCACACCAACACAAAACATTGCTATCTGCCACCTGAACTTGGGTAAAAATACTGACTTTTCAATGAGACCAAGACCTGAGTAGGGACTGAGGGATCAGAGCACCCTGTGTAACCCCAAACCAGGAGTTCCAACAACCATTCCAGGTGCAGGGATGTGCTGAGCTGCCTTTCCTGCAGGGAAACATTCCAGTTTGTTTATTTATGTTGTTATTTGTGGGGCTGTTGCTGTGCAGCACAGTGCAGATACCTGCAGTGTAAAATTTGAAGTAAAAACCACCACCAATCCCTTTTCCCTCCAGTGTTCTGACCATTCCTTGATTTAGGACTCTCCATTCAGGCTTACACAGATTTCCACCAGCAAACCAATCTAATTTTGCTAGTGAGTAAAAGAGAAAGAATAAAAGGTTGGAAAAGGTCATAATTAGCAGGTTTTGCAACAGCTCATACATGCTCAAGAACTTGTTTGCTCCTTTCTCTTCTCCTGCCCTGGTCTCAAAGAGCCTTGATGTCAAACTTTGAACTGCTGCAATTATGTTCTTAATGAAAAATGAAATATAGAAGTAGGAACAAATTAAAAATTAAATTGTCATTCTGGAATGTTTTCCTCCTGACTTAGATTTTTTTTTTTTTTTAGTACACCAACAGGTAATTTCAGGTTTTATAGATATTTCTGTTCCAACTGTCTGATTGAGATACTAGATGCAAGAACAGCAGCAAAATATATTAAAAAATTATTTAAAATTATAAATATATGTAAACCCTAAGCAGCCTGGCTTGGAATCTGTACTGATTTCTGCTTGTTTCAGGCTCTGTTGTTTAACTCCATAGTGGGAGAGCAGAGGATTAAACCCCAGATTAGCCTCCATTCTCTGGGTGGATTTGGCAGTCCAGCTGTTGAGAAGGAAAGCAAAGAGGAATAGGCTCTGGCTATTGATCCAATTTTCTGCTCTGTGCTGAGAGGGCACAGCAGCCTGAGCTGATTTCAGAACAACTCCACTTCCCAACAGTTCTTCTTGTAGTGCAGGATAAGATAAGAAGATCATGGGAACAGCAGCTGATGGACTAATCCAGCCATTGATTTCTCCTCCCTGCTTACTCCCTGGGTTTTAATTGAATTTTGTGGTTCAGCATTGGTTTCAGCCCGTGCTTTCCGAGTCAACCAGAGTACAAAGTAAAGCAATGGGAAAAATCAAATTCTTGAATTTTGTCCAAATGGAATTGGACAAAAATAGACTCAAAGATTCTCACTGCAAATTGGACTCTGGAATGAAGGTTGTGTTGGGGGTTTTTTTGTTGTTCTGGTTTGGGTTTTTCTCTTTTTCACTCAGCTCTTGCTTGCAACAAGGCCAATGTGAAAAGGAGAATGCTGGGAAAGAGACATTTTCTTGTTCCCAGCTAGCAGGTTAAAAAATTCAGGGAGTTGGAGGTTTTGAAGAACTCACTTTTGACACAGAAGTCACAGAAGAGACTCAGCAGATGGGGACAAGTTGCTGTCAGTCACCTCTTACACAAATACTGCCTTTGCCAGCCGTGCTCTAAGTGCTAATAATTCAACTGCTGGACATCCAAAGGCATCACAGTGCTGAACATAATTCTAAAAGAAAGGGAGTAATTTAAAAATAGAGATGAACAGTTCACTTCCACTGCAGCAGCAGGCAGAGTCTTTCCATGCCCTGCCTTCCCCATGTTTCAGACAAGTTACAGAGTTTTCCACCACCTTGAGAACAACTCCTGGATCCCTATTTCCTTCTGTTTTACCTGGACAATACCCTTAAGAACTTAGAAGATAAGATTTCCAAACATGGATGATGATTTGTTTGATCATTTACAGCCAAGATTATGGATGGTAATTTCAATATCTCCCTATTCCCCAGCATCCCATGAAAACTGCAGGGAATAAATGCCCCTTCCTCCTCAGCAGAGATGTCACAAATCCTGGTTCCATTCCCCAAGGACACTGGGCTGTGATGAAGTGGCACAGGAACTGACTGGCCACGTGTAAACAGAAAATCCAGGATGGATAAAAGAAAAGCACAGGCACAGCACAAGTTTTCCCACTGATCACAAGGTTGATAAATGATTCAGGTTGCACTAAAGAGCTGCAGGGTATAAAATCAGTATTAGACCAGAAGAATAAGGGAGGCACTCTTTGAATATCTTGTAAGTTCCCCTGGAATTCCAGAACTCCTGAGTATCTGTTCTTTACAGGAAAACATCAAACACATGTATTACCTGAGGCTTCCAAGTGTGAGTTCTGCTCTTAATGTAGTAACACTTATAATTCCCAGGTGAATTCCCAAGCAGAATTCCTTTACCCATGTGACAGTTTGTATTTGGAAATACCCAAGTTTTGGAAAGGCTTATGGAGTGACAAATGCAATGTAAAATTCTCTTTGCTTTCCTGAAAAGAACAACAAGGAGAGGATGACCCAAAACCCTGACTGTCCCTTTTAGCATAATGAAGAAGAGTTTTAGGGCAGAACACAGTTCTGTGCTTCCAAGGAATGCCAGCACAGCGAGGAGAAGGTGCCAAGACACTCAGCAGCATGGCAGGAGCTCCTGCAGAGCCAAGGCTCCAACAGCACTGGTTCTGGACAGTCTGGCAGGAGCCAGGCGTGATGCTCCCCACGAGGAGCTGCATGTCCCCATCGTGTCACCAGAGCTCCCAGAGGTCCCAGAGCTCAGGGACACAGAGATGAGGGAGAGCTCCAGAAATCCTCATCAGCTGGGACCATCCAAACTCCTTTTTATGGCAGTGACTGCTCCAGTCTTATCTTTTTTGTGTTTGGGAAGAGGATGTGGCCTGTGGGTTGCATTAAGGAGGAATAATACTGATATCTACGTTAGAAGAAGTAATTGGTTTGGGGATCAGAACCCCAGTCAGTCCTGGTTTTGGGATCAGAACCCCACTCAGTAACTGGTTTGGGGATCAGAACGCCAGTCAGTAACTGGTTTGGGCATTAGAACCCAATCAGTAATGGGTTTTGGGATCAGAACCCCAGTCAGTCCTGGTTTGGGGATCAGAACCCGAGTCAATAACTGGTTTGGGGATCAGAACCCCAGTCAGTAACTGGTTTGGGCATTAGAACCCAATCAGTAATGTGTTTTGGGATCAGAACCCCAGTCAGTAACTGGTTTGGTCTAAGCGGGGCTTTTCCTGCCATCCATAACCTAGGTGAGCTGGCCAAAACCTTGCCCTCTCCCCTGCTTCCAGAACATTCTGTACTTCCCAGCCCTGAGGCAGTGCTGGAAGATTATTAACCCATTAATTCCAGGCACGAATCACTGCCAATCCCACAGTGCCAATCCATCCCCTCCATCCATGAGCTTCCATTCCTCAAGAGCACAGAGTGACTTTTGTTTGCTACACAACTGCATTATATAAAGCTGCTGCTGGCAATATCAAAACATATTAAAAGTTTAACTAAGACAATGTGTTTGAGAAGAATTTGGTTTCTTTGGAGCTGGAATGTCCCCATAAAAAGGCATGATCTGTACAAGAGAGAGCTGTCCAATGATCTGCAAACGCTGTGTTGTGTCCTGGAGTAAACCCTGCTTCCCTCAAACCCAAATTGGTTTGGATTCCCTCTGTGCATGCAAAGAGCACTTTCAACTCGTGCTGCAGCTGCATGGCTTAAACCTGCACTTGGAGGGGTGTGTGGGGCTGATTTTCACAGGTGGATTTTCCTGTCACAGTGCTCCAGGCCTACTGACAATGGCACAGAGGCTCTCCAGGACACCCCTGTGAGGGAGGTGGGAAAGTGTCCCTGAAAAGCAAAATTGTTCCTGTTTGCAAGGCTTGATCCACTACAATAATTTGCCAAAAAAACCCCAAATATAAAAAGGTTATTTTCCTTATCCCAAGATTCTCCCTTTTCCTACAAGGCCACTGAAAACACTAATAATCCATTGAAAACACTGTTATTCCATTGAAAACACTAATATTCCATTGAAAACACTGTTATTCCATTGAAAACACTGTTATTCCATTGAAAACACTGTTATTTCTGCAGATCTGTGCAGAGCTTCCTGCTGGTTCCTCCTCCCCAGCTCTCCTGGGCTCTCACCACTTCACCTCAACCCTGCAGTTTCCCAAATCTCTGCTCCAGCTGTTCCACCATTTCTCCTTCAAGCTTTGTCTTCCCCAGTCTCCCCCACCTCCTTGTGGTCACCCAGCAAGAAAGTCCAGCACAGATAAAAGTGAGTTTCTTGAGAGCTTCACTTCACTGCTGGTAATGGGGGATTTTATTTTGCAGATTATTTCCCCAGCAATCCAGAGGTGGAGATCATGGGGAAGATGAGACAAAGTCTGCATTATTGAAATAAAAACATGGTGTGTGAGTGTTACAGCCCTACCAGGGATTCACTCCACGCCTAGTTTTCCTCACAGCAGAACTGAAAAGCTTTGTTTTCATTCAGTTTTCAACTCAGAATAATTCTCACAGGCAGAACTTTGCCTTTTCCTGCAGAACAGCTGGACACACACTGGCTCAGCCCAGAGGTAGTTCTGGCCTGGAGTTTTGCCTCCAGCAGAGCCCAGAAGTGTAGAAAACAAGAGGAAGAAACAGGGCAAGTGCAAAGCAATTCACTCGTGGATGTACCCTCCCAGTTTACTGCCTTTTTTAGTAGTAAAAACAAGTTGTAACATTGGCAGGGAGTCCCAGTGTTTTACACTTTCGTTATCTCTATTGTTATACAAGACAGAGCTCAGGTCCTGGAAGATGAGTATGATATTAAATATTTTTACAGCTTTGCTTTAAATGCGATCATTTGCACCTCTTTTCAGCCTTCCTTAAGATTTATCAATAAAGATAAGCAGATACTGGACACAGAGATGATGAACAAGTCCATCCTTTGAGTCTCTGGTGTCAGGATCCCTCCAACTGGGTGCTTTTTTCCAGCTATTTTCAAATGCCTCACCCCCAAAAGAATCATAAAACCATGGAGTGGTTTGGGTTGGAAGGGACTTTAAAGCTCATCTCATTCCACCCTATCCACTATCCCAGATTGCTCCAAGCTGGCCTTGAACACTTCCAGGGTCAAATTATCAAATGTGTGTCACTCTGAGGTTGATGTTAAGTCTGTATGCCTAATTTCACAGCAGAAATCCCTCCTCCCATCCCTTTTATCCCCAGGCAGTGCTGAAGGGGTGACAGCTGAGTGCAGGAGCCACTTACAAATGCAGGGACAACCCTCATGCTTTAACACTGATATTCTGATCCTTAGTGAGAGGAAGGAGGTTTAATTAGTGATGAAAGCCTTAAAAAAATGGAGTTTCTCCAAAAGAGGCAGAAGCAGCTTCTCTGAGCCAGGTGAGAGGTGCTTGGCAGGCTGGGCTTGTGTCCAGACTGGGATATGATCCACATGCCTGAACAAAAACTGCAGCCAGGTCTGACCTTATTCCTGTGAAAGCAGAAAAGCTTTCTCAGTACCTGCAGAATTTAAACCAACAGAGAAACAAGGGATCAGCCTGACTAAGCAATAGCACTGCTGATTTCCATGAATAAAATCAGTGCAGAAAAGAGACATTTCACACTACATTGGTGTGGGCTCCAGGTCTGGGCTGTTTCTCCTGATCAGGTTAAACCAGGCTTAAAGGAGAGCTCTTCTTCCTTCTTAATTAAAATAACATTTTGAAATGACAATTGGTCTGTGACAAGAACAAAGGGCAGCACAGCAGCTGGAGTGATCAGCTTGTAGGGACTTGCAAACAGGCACAGCCGAGCTGGAATACACTCCTGAGAATGGAAAAGGATTTCTTCACTTGGAGAAGGAGTTCCTTGGGTTTTATTATGAACATTTAATGCAACAGATGGCTCCATGCTGTGCACATAGAAATGGTTTTATTGGATATCATCACTGCTTGCTAATGTATTGGGAAATACGTGAGGC
This sequence comes from Lichenostomus cassidix, assembly GCF_008360975.1. Classification (NCBI taxonomy): domain Eukaryota; kingdom Metazoa; phylum Chordata; class Aves; order Passeriformes; family Meliphagidae; genus Lichenostomus; species Lichenostomus cassidix. The sequence continues at coordinate 2,279,128 of NC_139506.1, forward strand.
TCAGGAATCATCTGCACCAACCTGTCTGCACCAACCCACCAAGTCCCTGGCAGCTCCAGGCTCTGGAATGGCACAGGGCAGTTCAAAAAAGCTCTCAGAGGAACTGCTGGATGCTGCTGCCACTAAAAGCTGGAAGCAAACAGTGCCTGCAGGCAGTCAACTTCATGGACAACAGGTTCCTCCAGATAGAAATGGAATTAGGGAAGAGGTGTGCCTTCAACATCCCTCCTGCAATGACTGTGAGCAAACCTGATCTCCTGTCATCACTTCTGGGGACAAAGTGCATTTTTTAATTCATTTAAATCCGCAGAAGTCACTAAACACTTTTTTTCTGTCCCTAAGGAAAGAACAGTAGTTGCAATAATAATAAACAATAACAAATAGTAACAATAACAATTATAATACTACTACTAACACTAATAACACTAATAATACTAATAATACTAATATTAATAATATAAAAATTAAATCCAACCAAAAGCCCAACCCAAAACAAGGACACTAAACACTTTTTTCTGTCCCTAAAGAAGTAACAGTGGTAGTAATAATAATAAACACTAACAAATAATAACAATAACAATAACAATTATAATACTAATAATAACACTAATAACACTAATAATACTAATACTAATATTAATACTAATAATATAAAAATTAAATCCAACCAAAAGCCCAACCCAAACCAAGCCAATCCATTTCCCACAGCACACAGACCCACAGAGCTCTCGCTTCCAGGCGTTGGTATGCAAAGAGTGAGCAACAGTCCTGGTTTTAATTACTGCCCTGCAACAGTTATAGGAACAGAAAGCCATGTTTTACAGCAATTCCTAAGTGTGCTCCTTCTTGGAAACACAGGGAAGGGCCAGCCAGGGAGAATCCTGCAGATGGGATTCTTTTTCAAAGTTGGAATTCAACCTAAGGAAATTAAATCTTGAATGACTGGGGGGCAATCTGGGGCTCTCCCCGAAGTGTGGCCTCTCTCATGTTCACTGATTTATGGTAGAGCACAGGTAGCTGGAAAGCTTTTTCAGGGCAGAAATGTTTGCAGGAATTGGCTGATTTATGGTAAAGCCTGTCCTGGTAGCAGAGCTTGGACAGATCCTGGATGAACTTTAAAGCAGCCAGGTAATTCCTGTTATCACTGAGTAATTGCTAACTCTGCCAAATTACCTTTCTTTACCTCAACTCCATGGCTTGGTGACATTTTGCTAGTTAATATTTCAACCTCCTCTCCACAAATATTCTCTTAAAAACTTCCAGCAAAACTGGTGGCCCTGAAAAGGAAGCTTTAAGCAGAGTGTTTATAGAAAAAGACCATGTTCAGCCCAAAGTGCAGAAAAAGATATTTAATGAAAAGCCTAATTTTACCCTTACAAAATTATATCCCAGCAACTCAAATGCCAAAGTGTTTGTCCCACCCCTTCCACAAGATCTGAGCAACAAAGCAACATTTCCTGAGAGCACCAAGTTCTCTCGTGAGGTCTGTTCTGCTACAGGAGGTCGAGGGGCACTCTGGAATGTTTTGGGGCACCCTGAAAAGAGAGAATATTTCTGTGGGAGAGCCTTTGGCCCCATGGGCATGGTTCCTGAGGTGCTGTGTGCATGAATCTGCTGTTCAGGGCCACAAAAACATCCCTGGAGAAGAAGCACAAGTTTGGATTTCTGTCCCTCGTGGGCACTGATCCCACAGCTGTGCCCCAGTGCTGCTGCACATGAGGATTCCATCCTGAAAGGAGGCAGAACTGTGCTATGATCATGTGTCATCTGCCCACTAACAGGGCAAAAAGGATCCGATTTTAATACTCATCCCCTGCAGATAGAAAATCCCTTAAGCAGCTGCCAACTGCCAGAGGTCATGGGCAAAGCATGGTCCTGCAGCAAATTATTCCCATTATGTCAGTGTGGGCTGAGCTTGATGGGACCAGGCTTGGACAGGCACAGCTCCTGGTACAGTGGAGTGGGAGAGCAGTGGGGAACAAGGAGGGAGAGCAAGAGGTTCATTCCATCCATCAGAGCAGAGACAAGGCACTCCAGGCCAGAGCTGATGCTCCTCTCTGCTCCCAAATCCTTTGCAGCAAGGAGAGGAGTGATGCTGAAGCCATGGATTCCCAGGGAATCTGGAATGATGGTCCCACCATCCAGACCTCCCCAGAACAGTTCCATTTCATGTTGCCATGGGGTGAGTGAGTCCTTGAGCTGCTGAGCTTCCCTGGCTCTGCTGGCACCCCCAAAAGGTCACCCCTGGCAGACTGAAGGATTTTTTTTAAAGATTGATGCTGGCACAGTGTTGGCAGCACAGAACCAGGCAGAAATACTCAACCCCAACACCAGGGAAAGAGGGTTTTTACTGGCTCTTTAAATGCCCCTGTCAAGGAGATGAATGCCAGAGGTGCACCAGAGCAGGTGTGCTCCTTCTAAAATCTATCAGAAGAACTTCTGTCCAAGGAGAGAGACCTCAAACAAAATCCACTCCCAGCAAACTCTGGCAAACAATGGTTTCAAAGGAGAATTCAGACTTCTGCCCAAGTCTCTCTCAGCCAAGTACAAAAAGCTCAGTTCTGGGAAAAAACTTAGCAGCTGCTGAGCAGAATTTCTTAAAAATTTGTATCCTTTCACAGAAGAGCATGGAATAAACATCTGAGTGCTGATTGTCAAAATCCATAGTTCCTCTAATATTTTAAATAGCACATATGCTCTCATTTGATCTTGTTAATGAATAGCTGAATATTAACCGTAGAATCATGGAAGGGTTTGGGTTGGAAAGAGACATAAAACTCATCCCATTCCACCCCTGCCATAGCACGGACACCTTCTGCTATCCCAGGCTGCTCCAAACCCTGTCCAACCTGTCCTTGGACACTTCCTGGGATCCAGGAGCAGCCACAGCTTCTCTGGGAAATCCATTCCAGCCCCTCATCACACTCACAGGGAACAATTCCTTCCTAATTTCTAATCTAAACCTCCTCTCTCTCAGTTTAAAGCCATTAATAAATATATATTAAATAAAGAATGTACTGCATACAAGCCTGTGCATTCCAGAAAAAAACCTGTAGTTGTTATCTCTTCAAACAACTCAGGCCATATCTGTGCTGAGTCTGGAGCAGAATGTGAAGTTTGTCTCAGAGCTCTGTCTATATGTCACTGCCACTACAATTATATTCTGTCTGTAACAGCACTTAAACCATCACCAGACCTTTTGCTTTTAGTCAGCTCAGGCTTTTGAGATGTTTTCATTCAGAGTCAAAGGGTTTCTTTCTCCTGTGCACTAGAGAACCAAGCAGAAGAGAAAGAAAGGATTAGTGCAAATCACTTCAGCAATGCAGCCCAAATGAGAGGTTGTCTCCCTGCTCGGTTTGGATTGCAGGCTATTGGGATTGCATTGTGTCCTGATCGATTTTCCGTCGCGCCCAAGCCGCATTCCCCATGTGCTATCGACTCAGCTGTGAAACCATGAGGCAGAGACAGTTAAGAAAATATTTACAGGAGACTGAGCCCTACAGTAAATCACTAATGAACTTGTTTGTCTGACCCATTTATTCATGACCCATAAGTGAGCTGCTGCTTTTTTCTGGAAATGTCTGCTCCCCCCAGAACACCAACAGTGATGCTGCACAAACTGACAAAGGCAAAACAGACTCTGAAATCCTCTGTCAACTTTTTCGCTTTCTGTTATGAACACAAGAAGAGAATTTGCATTGTGATCATTCCTTCCAACCTCTTGATTAACTTCTACTTAGCCAAACGTGGGTGAGCTTCCTCCAGCTCAGTTGTAGAAGTTTAATATCCCCTCTGGAGCCAGGCTGGGAGAGCTGGGGGTGTTCACCTGGAGAAGAGAAGCTCCAGGGAGAACTTAGAGCCCTTCCAGTGCCTGAAGGGGCTCCAGAAGAGCTGGAGAGGGACTTGGGACAAGGGATGGAGGGACAGGACACAGCGAATGGCTTCTCATTGCCAGAGGGCAGGGAGAGATGGGATATTGGGAAGGCATTGTTCCCTGTGAGGGTGGGGAGGGGCTGGGATGGAATTCCCAGGGAAGCTTTGGCTGTCCCTGGATCCCTGGAAGTGTCCAAGGCCAGGCTGGACAGGGCTTGGAGCAACCTGGGACAGGGAAGGTGTCCCTGCTTGTGGGGAGGGTGGGACTGGATGAGCTTTAAGGTCCTTCCCACTCAAAGCAGTCTGGGATTCTGTGATCTCTTTCCATTCACTTCAGCCCTGGGAACAGCTCTCAGGCAAGTTTACACAAGTTAACGACGTTCTGCTTCCTGCAAATTTAAAACTGTAAAAGATAAATATTCTTTTAGGTAAAACAGACACCGTCTTCCACTTGGAGTGTTTAATTTGAGGTACTTGAAACTCTTCCTCACACTCACATCAAAGCACCCCCAGGACAGGCAGGAGAAGAGGGTTATTTGTGATACATCTTTTTTTCGTGTAAAGACTTAGCATTACAAGGAAGTATTGAATGTAATGCACACACACATGTAAATAAGTGCCTCTGAAGAAAATAAAACTTGTTAAGCTCATCCCATCCCTTTGTACTTTTACAGGATCTCTGAAAATTGTTTGATGCTCTGTGGGTCCCTTTCTCAGTGACCTGACACCTCTCTGAAGTGCCAAGATTTTATGAACAGCAGCTGTACTCTCCCATGTTGCTTCCAAACCCACAAAGATTTCAGAAATAAATGAGGATTCATCAAAAGCAACATTTTTCCTCGAAGGCTGTTGCTTCTAAACAAAAAAAAAGCCCACACACTTCTTCCTGAATGCCTTCTCGACACTTTTAGTAGCACAAACACACACTGACTGCAGGAGTAATCCATAGAATCCTGGAACATTTTGGGTTGGAAGGGACCTTAAAGTTCATCCAGTCCTGGGCAGGGACACCTTCCACTATCCCAGGTTGCTCCAAGCTCTGTCCAGCCTGGCCTTGGACACTTCCAGGGATCCAGGGGCAGCCACAGCTTCTCGTAGAAGGAGCTCATCCAGGGATTGTGGGAGACTTCAAATTGTAGTAGAAGCAGAGAAATAATTGGATGCAGCTCAGCAGAGATCCAGGATTCATTCATTCTGTGCTCCCAGACTGTTGATCCAGCTGCCTTTCTGATTCCAGAGCACATCTTTTCCTTACTCAGCCAAACATTCCAATCCCTCACCTTGCACCACTGACCTGCCAAAGCACCCTTAGCTCAGGGAGGGGAAAAGTTAAGTGAGGCTTTTCTCTTTAAATCTGTGGCTCCAACCACTGCTGAAGGAGAAGGATTCACCTCTGAGCACAGAGCACCTGGGATCAGACATTCCTCCCTGCACTCCTGCCACACCTTCTGCAAAAGCTGAATTGGTGTTTGTTTGGGTGACATGGGAACGTCAGAAAAGGCAGACAAGCTCCTGCTTCTTCCCAGGGATCCCAGCTGTGCTGTTTGCTACCCTCAGCCTGCTGGGGTGAGCTCAGGAGGGAGGAGAATATGGGCCAGGAGGAGGATTTCTTCAAGAGAGAAATTAGTGCTGGTGATCCAGATTAAGTACCAACACAATATATTGTTGATTACTGTGTCCAAATGAGATTTCGTGACACAGTTTTAAGAAAAAACAGGCAGCTCTTGCCAAGAAATCAACTTAGAGATGCTCAACACAAGCATGGACTAACTTTTAAGTAAACAAAAGAAGAATCCTGTCATTTTAGAGCTCTCATCTGATGCTGTTTGCTGCAGTCACAATAGGCTCTAAGGCTCTTTCCAATTTTCCAGCACAAAGTCCTAATCTGAGGATATTCTAATGAAGTGAGACAAATGCTCAGCACAAGCACAGCCTGGCAGTTCTGCCATGGAACTGGAGGCTCCAGCCAAATCCTGAGGTCAAGGTTTGCAGGCAACATTGGAAGAAACTCTCTCTGTGTAAATGAAGACACACTTTGGCCTGTGACTGCCATCATGAGCAGATGCATTTTTCTTGGAGGAAAACAAAGCAATCTGCATAATCCTGGCAAATTGGGAAGGCAATTTCAGCACTCACATCCAGCGCTTTGTGCTGCAATTTCCTAAAGGATATTCCAGGCAATTTTAAACACATGTCACCTCCAAGAATCAATCTAGCTCTGAAGCCCCTTTGGCACTGTGGGGAAGAAATTTAAGGTTTGTCTACTGGTGCTAATAAAACATGAAGTGCCTAATAAAACATGGGTGCTCCAGGTTCAGAAAGGGGCAAAGACCACGATTATCTCAAAGCTTCTTTGCCTCCTTGCTCTTCGCCTTTCCTAGTGCCTTCCACACACCCTTCCCTTTCCCAAAGGATTTAAGGACCAGTCTCTCCAGCTGGCTGCCCTCTCCTGGATGGAATCAAAAAGTGTTTGATTAGTTCCACTTAGATAAAATGCAGTGATCTGCTTTTAATTTTTTTGCCTTGGGTCTGTATAATCACAAAGGTTCCACTATGCCAGAATGAGAACTAGGAAATTCTAAGGGGCTGCTTCATAATCCTCGACAGAGCTGCCAACTTTTTTGAGAGCAGAATTTTTAGCCAAATTGCCCTTTTTTATATGCATATTACAAAGTTTTTTCATTTTTATACTTCTTTCCTATATTTATCAGTGCCTAAATCCCACTGTTGTTCCCTTGTAAATGACTTAATCCTTCTGCTCAGAACACACTGGCAAACATTTCCATATCTCTTTGTTGCTTAAGGTAAGCGTGTTAAACACAGACTATTTCGGCTGGAAAGGTTCTTATATAATCTTTTCCTCTGCCTCAAGTCAGGGTCAAATATTTCTTTGCTACTCTCGAGCAGTGCTTGGCTGACCCCAGTTAAAGCCAGCTGATAATGGGGATTGCAGCTTTTGCAGGGAACTCACTTCACTCCTTCCCCAGTTAACCATTGGTGTTCCTACAGGTTTGTTTACAGCCTCCCGGGATGAGCAAAGGGCTCTGGAGATGATTTTCTAAAGGGCCCATTCAGCAGGGAGCCGGCAGTTCCATTCTGGGAGCCCTCATCTTTAAATTGAGGGCAAGGATTAGGATGCAGAGTGGAAAGGCTGAGGACAAAACATCCCTCACAGAGGGTTTCAGTCGCTGCCAGCGGCACCGGGGAGCCGGAGGCTGCTCTGCGCCTTCTGTGAGCGCACTCAGACGACCAACCACGCTTTGAAACTTTCACTGCACATCTGTGCATCCCTGCCTGGGCTCGGCAGCGAGCCAAGGGCTGAATTCCTGCGAGTCCGTGCAGCTCCCACACGTCCCCAGCGCTAGGACCCAGAGGGAGCTGGATCGCAGTGAGTCAGAGCGGCGCGGAGCGCTGCGAGCGCTGAATGAGGCTGCACCGGCAGAGGGGATGTGAATGGCTCTCGGCGCTGGGCACAGGGGACACGATCGGGGTGCCACGGAGTGCACAGCAGCCTGGACACCCCTCGGCAAGCGCGGAGCCCCCGGCGAGCAGCGCTGCGGCTCTGAGGTGAGTGAGCCGCCCGGCAACTCCGGCATCTCCCCGGGGCCAAGGTGAGGGTGCTGCGGCTGCTTTGGGCTCTCCGGACGAGGCACAGGTTGGATGTCTGCCGAAAACAGCCTTTGCGAGCACAGAGTGCTCTGGGGGAGCCGAAAATCGCATCTGCTGAGGCAGGTTTGGCTGCACGCACATCTGGAAGGTGTTCGTAGGGCAGCTGTGGATAAGCTTAAGGCTTGGAAAACATCTTTAGTAAGAGCGGCTTAATCTTAGGGAAATGCAAGTGGTCTTATTCTTTTTATCCAGGTATATGGGAACTTAGTTTTATTTGCATTCTGCAGCAGTTACACCTATATGAAAATTCTTTAGTGGCTTTGTTCTGAATATTGAGGCTTTCTTATTTCCCTTTTTTTTCCCCCAGTGATAATTCTGCTCCAGATAAAAACTCCTTTCTTTCTTTACTAATATAAATAAATAGGAATTCTGCTAAATCCAAGCGTGACTGACCCAAGGCAGAATCCTTTCAGCTGCAGACAGAGCAGGACTTCACCAGAGACCGTGTATCCTCTGGGATGTCCACTTGAAAAAGCTCACGACCTCCCTGCAGCCTGTGTGTAGTGACAGGATGGAGCTGACAATGTTTATTGATTTATAGCTGGTGATAACACGGTTTGAGCTGAGACATTGCTCACAGATAAAAACGGGGACCCCAGGCAGGGAGACAGAAGGAATTTGTGTGCTGAGAACAAAAAGTGTTTGTGCTTCGGTTCTTTCTTCACTTTAAATTCTCCTTATATGCTCAAGAAGTTTTAGAAAAACACCAAAAGTGAGCGTGCTTGTCAGGCTGGTTTTCCAAGTTGTCACAACTTGGAAGTTGCATTGTAACTGTTAGACAGATAATTTATGGATGTTTTCATGCATTAGAGTATCACAATAAAGTTTTTGGGGCACTTTTTTTGCTAAGCCAAACGAAAATGTGACAATTAGCTGCAATAAGACTGAGAGGGAGGTGACTTGTCTGTATGTTTCTGCTCTTGGCACTTCGAGCTGGTTCAGATATTGTGGAAAACAAGCTTTTAAAATCCCTCTGCCAACTGCCATTTCAGGCAGTTTTGTCTGAAATTCAGAGGGTTACAATATTTTCTGCATTTCCCCAAGAGATTACAGGGATGGAATGAAGAATCAAACATACTGGAGAGTTCTCAAGTATGATAAGAAAGACTTGGCCTTTAAATTTGTTAATAATCATAGATATGAATCATTTTTAAACAAATCTCAGCAGGGTCTGGAGAGGAGCCCCCCGACACATCTGTGCAGTAACAGTGATTTCACAGCTTGATCAGTCCCAGCCACTCACCCTGGAGGGATCTCTCCCTCACAAGGTGGCAAAGAAAGTAACTGTGGCTGTGTTTTTCTCATCCTCGTGGCTGAGCAGTGCTCCTTTTCCCCATCAAAATCTGAAATTATTTTTTTAGACATCCTCATTTAAGTTCAGTGGAGAGTTACGATGGCCACAAACAGCACTTCAACCTATATGCTAAATATACAATTATTTCATAGGATAACTGAGCAGTCTATGAAATAACTACATGATATTAGTTTTAAAAATCAGGTTAGAAAAATACCTCAAATATTTTATTCAGATTGGCATTTTCAAGTGTAAAATGTTTTTTCTTTAATGGGATGTCCAGAACAAGGGTCAAATAGAACACATTAAAAACTAGAGTGTTTCAATCAGTAGAATGAATCCCAAAACTCCCCTACTGCTCCATGGCTTTGGCCATATGAATGTTCCTTTAAGCACAAATTCTAATAATTGCTTTTCTGTTTTCTTAAAAAATGCTTTCAGGACTCACAGAATATTGAATACGTACTAATTAGCATTATTGAATTAAATTAAATGCACGTGGAAAAAATACTGCTAATTTCAAGAAGTTAACAGAAATCTGTGATTTTTTTTATCAGCATTTTACGAACAAACTGCTGATTAAAAAAAAAAAAAAAAAGATAAAGGGTTACTAAAATCCATGGTTTCATTCCAAAGGATTCAATGCTCTAACAGCAACAGTCAGCGCTGGATTGGTGGGGTTAGAAATATTTGTCAATCCCAAAAGTGAGGCCAATAAAAGCCAGGGAAACTCAACCCCTTCCAGCCCAGCTACAGCAACGGTGACCTCTGCCGGCAGCGCCCGGGGAGCCTTGGGCAAAGGATTTATTTATTAAACCAAAGTATTTATTCAATCTCACTGTATTCCCAGAGAAAGGGGCAACACCTCTTCCCACCGAATTTATCTCGTGGAAAGAGAGAAACTTCTCTCAGGGCAAGGGAGCTGGGAAGGGGCTGGAGCACCAGGAGGGAGCTGGGAAAGGAGCTCAGCCTGGAGCAAAGGGGATCAGGGGGACCTTGTGGCTCTGCACAGCTCCTGACAGGAGGGGACAGGCAGGGGGGTCAGACTGTGCTCCAGGGAACAGGGACAGGAGGAGAGGGAACAGCCTCAGGCTGGCCAGGGGAGGCTCAGGTTGGATATTGTGGAAAATTTCTTCACTGAAAGGGTTGCCAGTTTTGGGACAGGCTGGCCAGGGCAGTGGTGGAGTCACCATCCCAAAATGCTCAGAAATGCCCAGTGTGGCTCTTGGGGCTGTGGGTTTGGGGTGAACACAGGGGTGCTGTGCTAACCTGTGTCTTTTTCAACCTTAATGATTCCATGATCTTATGGAAGCAAAAAGCACATGTGCCAAAGCTCCTACAACTGCATTCCTTCCCTGGCCAGAAGGAATTCTCCCTGTGCTGCCTCTGCCCTGAGCAGGGTCACAGAGGCCAAAGCATTTAAGAACATTTCTCCAGCCAAAGCTCGGGCACAGATGTCCTGTGGGATGTGTTGTGGCTTTTTCTTCCCCCACAATGCCCTTTGTGCAGCCCCACAGAATTCATTAAATATTTCTGTGCGTGTGTATGTGAATTTATACCAAAAATTACGTGGTCAAGCAAAACAAGATCATTTTTGCTCTTGCCAAGAGATCACAGTATCAATTACTGTGAGTTATGTGCACTCTTGTCTGCCCAGTGCCACTAATACTAAAGCCATGGAGTTTGGGGGAAAGAAAATCTCAGACCCTCAGTATAAACCTCCCCTGTCCCCAAATCCTGGGTGCTGCTTGTAGTTCTGGTCACCAGTCACATGGATAAAAGGAAAAAGTAATACTAGAAAAGGTGCAGGATGGTGAAAGCCTGGAACATTTTCTGTATTTAGAGAAACTCCAGAGATTATGATTTCTAAGTCTGGAAAAGAGATGGCAGAGCAGGGGTGTGAGGGAGATATTTATAGGCACAGTTGTCCTTAAGATGTTGAAAGGAAATGGCTGTTGTCAAAAATCAAGGGGCAAGAAATCAAACTGGCAGGTGGTGATGTCAAGGCAAACAAACCAAGGTGGTATAATGGAGCTGTGGAATTCCTTCCCACAGGACACTGCAGGTCTCAGGGTCAGGAAGCAATCAGACACTGAAAGCAAAGATGCTGCCTGTTGTTCCATGAATCTGGGGTTCCAGAGTGACCTCTGAGTGGGAGAGCAGCCCAAGGAGATGATCCCCACATGGTTGCTCTGTCTCTACCCCACTCCCCAGCCACCCCCAGCTGCTGCAGGAAGCAGAATTACTGACCTGGATGCCCTTCTGCTCTAGTTCCTTCTCCTTGCTGCTCCAGCTGTCAAATACTTGACCGACCCCACCCAAAAAAAGGTGACTGTGTAATATTTACTGTGGGCTGTCAGTGAGAGAATGGCAATTCAGGCAAAATGAAGAGGTAAAATATCATCCCTCGTTTTGATTTTTTCCCAAAAATTAGGTGTAGATCAGTGTTCATGGGAGTTCCCACTACAGAAAGACATTAGTGATGAGATTTACAGCTCCTCAGGCAAATCAGTGCCTGAACAGATTATGACTGAGATAGTGGAGAAAGGCCTGTGGATCCTGGGGCATCTTGTGCAATTCACTGAAATGGGGAAATACCATAAATACCATTTTATCTTATCTCTTTGTGGTCTTTCTATGGTGCTGACATCTTATTTGAAACTCATTACTGAACTCAGGTCTTTTCTAACAGCTTCCACTAAAAATATTATACACAAATAAATCTCGAGTAAAAGGTAGCAGGGAAATGCCCAACTAATTCCACTGACAATAACCTTTCACTCTGAGAACTGCATCACCCTGCAAAATGCAGCAGAGAATGGCAATGCCAGCAGGGAAACCTGGATGCCAAGAACCTGGGGGTGTTGACAGAGAGCTGGGGAGTCACCAAGGCCATGCAGAGCTGGCTGCAGCACCCAGAGGCAGCACAGCTCCTGGGAGAGCCACTTGGATCACACCAGGACTGGAGCAGGAGAAAAGGAGCAAAGTGCTGCTCAGGTTTTGAGCTTGCACACAGCTGGAAGTGCTCAGAGCATGCAGAAATCAGGCCCTAAATGCACACAAGGGCTTTGGTATATTATCTAAATTCAGATGACTGCAGGAGGTAGTTTGAGATAATATTTGATGAATTTTCTACCACATTTCTGTCCATCCTTTGAGTTGCCCCAGGCCACTGTTCACTGAATGAAACACCTCTGACTTTCCCTTATCTTGGAGGCAGAGGTTATTTCCTTTCCTCTTTTTTCCCTGAGGCTCCTGCATTTACAATGCTTTGAGGTTTTATGGCACAGTAGTTGACACCATCGGGTGACCCAAATCGAGATGTATCAATCACACATTGGCTGTGGCTGGGATTGGTTTTATCACATAAAATCTCAGGATTGTTTGGGTGAGAAGGGAACTCATCCTTGCCATGGCAGGGACACCTTCCACTGTCCCAGGTTGCTCCAAACCCTGTCCAACCTGGCCTTGGACACTGCCAGGGATCCAGGAGTAGCCACAGCTTCTCTGGGAAATCCATTCCAGCCCCTCACCACTCTCACAGGGAGAAATTCCTCCCCAATATCCATCTAGCTCCCTCTCAGCTTAAAGCCATTCCTCCTGTCCTATCCCATGGACATGACTTCCACATTTCATAGTGATATTTCCTGGAAGAAACTGAGAGATGGTGACAATGCACAGGATAAATCCTGAGGAGTTGCCTGGCCTGGACTTTCCAGCCAAACTCTAACAGAGTATCCCCTCAGTGTGACAGAAATCAAACCTGACCAGACCACTTGAGGTAGTTCAAGACTTCTTTTCTTCAGGGGTTTTCTAAAACTGAACATCAACACACACCATAAACTGGTTCCAAAAATTCTTTCCCTCATTTATGTTCCTGGCTCCAAAATCCGATTTCCCTTCCCCATAGGGTCCATAACAATGTGCTAATAAAAGATCAGATTCTGCTCACATTGATTTGTTAGGAATCAAAATCCCCACTGATTTCAGTGGGAAAAGATTCAAGCACAAAGATGGAAAAAATCAACCAGAAGGTAAAACAAGTTCTTTGACTGTATTGGGCCTCAGTTTACGGATTATTGACAAAATCATAGAATCATGGAATCATTAGGGTTGGAAAAGACCTCCAAGGTCATCAAGTCCAATTTTGACTGCACACCACGATGACCACTAAACCATAATGCCCATTTATGTTATGGAAATTCTCCTTCCAAGAATAAAATCAATGAACTGAATGACTAATTGATCACATGAATCTGGTTCTTAACCCAAGGCTGGTAATTTCTTTTGAACTGCCATATTTCTGGAAAATGTTGCTACCTTAAAGAGGATGCAGCAAAAATTGCCTTAGCTCCATTACTTGTTAACTGCCCAGGAAATTTATAAAGATTACCCTGATTCTGACAGTTCTGACCTACAATCAGTAAATTAGCCCAGTGTAAATACAGCTGGGAAGCAGATTATGTGTTTGATAGCTTTCTATTTGCCAAGTATGGCTTTGCTAGGTGAAAAATCACTATTTTGATTTTTTTTTCTGTTCTTAATCACTTTGTACTTCCCCCTGTTGTATAGGTAGAAAGGTGACACAGATTTTTTTAGTGGTCTGGTTCACTGCTTTACTTTGACTGTTTTATTTCATTCCTGACACAACCATATATGATCCAGGCTGTTAAAAAAACCAAAACAAAACAGAGTTCTTCAGAAATTTTTGTGATGGGGATTTGCCAGGCACCTCATTGCTACGTAATACTTTGATTATGATCCATTTAAGAGCTCTGGCTCACAGAATCTGTGTTTTTCTATTTTGAAACATAGCTTTTCTTCGTCTTCTTTGACGACTTTATGTGCTGGATGAGTCAGGTATGAGAAAAGACCTGTGCTTGTTCATAAAGAGCTTTGCCCTGTGGTGGATGACACAGCCTGCATTTTCCAAATGCATCATTTCCTGCCCATTATTCCATGATCCTTTTGGGATACTCTAGGTCTCAGCACCAGACCAGCAAGGTGTTTGGGGTGGGTGAATTCCCACAGCCATGCAAACTGTTCATTTGAATTATTTGCACCATGATATGTTTACCTTGCTCTTAGAATCTTCTCTTTGCCCCTGTCAGACACAAGGAGTCCTTCACCTGCTCATTCTCATGTATTGAGAGGGTGTTAAAGGGGTTTTCTTTAAAGGGCAGTAAGTTGATTATTCTTTTATCTGCCCAGTGCAGCAATTTTATCTATTTCCTTCAGCAAAACTGATCGCAGTAACTGCACTTCTTACCTGGGAGGAGAAAGTACATGAATTTTGTCAAGAGAAGTAGATAAGCACAGAATGAGCCACAGAAGTGAGGTTTGGGTTCATTTTCCACGTCAAGAACCTTTTCCATCCCTCCCCTGGTCTCTGGAAGGTGTCCCTGCCATGGCAGGGCTGGAATGAAATGGGATTTAAGGTCTCTTCCAGCCCAAACCAGCCTGGGATTCTGTGATTGGTGTTATCAGTGCTCTGAATACTCAACATCCATGTTTTTGTTCTGCCTAGATCCAAACCCTCCCTGCCCCAGTCCCTCCTGCCAAACCTTCCTCTCATCATTTTCTCAGGCACAAGCTGTAAAGAGTGGAGTGCAAAGGGTCACTGCTCAGCCTCGCATTCCAGGACACTTTATCTATGCCAAAAGTGTGAGTTTCTGGTTTTGGCAAAGCATCCAGAATCCAAAGCATCAGAGGGAGTTTGATCCCTGAGCTCTCCCTGGCTGCACGTTCCTGCTGCTGGGAAGGGCTGTTCTAGAGACCTTTTCTTTTTTCTGTGCGTTCTGAGAGAGAAAAGCATGTGGTCCTTTCCTTCCCATTGCTTCCCTCCTATTGAAAGCAAGAAAATCAGAAAACTATTTAAGGAACTGCAGAATTTCTCCCCTTGGTTCAATATTTCAAATTTTAAAAAGAATTCAAGCTATTTGAATTCAGTCTTCAGCTCTTGCTTGTGCCATCACTTGAAAGCAAAAGGAAATACTTTCTATGAAAATAACACATTTCCAATGCCACAGGAAAACTGATGCAAAGTTTAAAGTTCAGATTTAAAGTTCATCCCTCTCCCTTTGAATTTGCAAAAGCTCATTTTCAAGTGACATGTATTTAAACTCTGGCCTCGTGCACAGAGTGAAGTACACACCTAATCATCAAAACTCCCCTCTGGTTTTCATTTTAAGCAGGCAAAAAAAATGATCTTGTAAGGCTTAGACCTTGATTATCTGCTTTGAACCTAATACTAATGCAAAGAAACCCCAGAGAAAAGTTGAAAGATGCAAAATTGAATAACAATAGGCCTCTTTAAAAAGATGGTTCAGCTAGAAATCTGCTAGACATATGTTTTTTTAAAAAATAGAATAAAAAGCCAATTTTTTTTGTGTTAGACAATGTAAAATTGTCATGTATTCATCATCTGATGAAAATTGCTGCAAAAACAGGCAAATTGCAAAGAAAAATCTATTCCTATTGCCACAATTATGTCAGTAATCTGTGGAGTCACACTTTTCAACAGCATTTAATATTTTCATACTCCAAACCACATCTGGCTACAAATGTCATCTTCTGTCTCCTTCCACTGCATCCTCATCCATATTCTCTTCCTTGCAGTTCACAAAAAAACTGCTTTCTTGTAACCACGAGGATTCTTCCTGACAACTGATTCACCACACAAAAGCACTAACAAATAACCCTGTAATAAATACAAGGTGCACATCAAATATCCTGACAAGGCAAATACATGGTTACATATGGGGTTAAGAGTTATAATGACAACTAATTTCAGATATATCAGGTTATTAGACTAATTAATGTTGGCACACTGGAAAATTGTGGACACAGTGGAAATTCAGATTTGAAATGGGAGTTTTCTGAAGAGTTTTTGTGGAGCTACAGAAGGTGTGAAGCCCAGCCATGTGTTCATGCCCTGCTGCAGAAGAGGGATGGACTTAAGTGAAATACAAAGGAGAGTCACAATTACATGGGGAAAAGATGATGGAATTTATTATAGAATCATTAAAGTTGGAAAAGACCTCCAAGATGATCAAATCCCACCTTGGATTGAACACCACCACACCCATTAAATCATTTTGCACCCCTGCTGTGATTAATGCTCAACAAGAAAGGCCAAACCCACAACCAAGAGCTCCTGGATCCCAGCAGGGGTTTCCCAGAGGATCACAAGTTGTAGGTGCAATTGAGAAGCTTTGGACCAAGAGTTCCCATATTCTTTAGGAAACCCAACCACTTCCCTTCGCAGGCTGAACAGAAAGGTGAAAAGTTGAGATGGGATATTGGGAAGGAATTGCTCCCTGGGAGGGTGGGGAGGGGCTGGGATGGATTTCCCAGAGAAGCTGTGGCTGTCCCTGGATCCCTGGCAGTGTCCAAGGCCAGGCTGGACAGGGCTTGGAGCAACCTGGGACAGTGGAAGGTGTTGGGGTTGGAGCTGGATAAGCTTTAAGGTCCATTCCAACCCAAACCATTCCAGGATTCCACATTGATTCTTTCTCACACTGGGCCTTACCTGATGCCCTCCCACCTGCTCTGCACATTCAGCCAGAGGAGAAAATGTTCACTCCAGATGCAGGAGCTGAGCCAGATGTCCATGCTGTAACTTTAATCTTGCCATCAGTGGTGACTACAGAAGATTGTCCCAGCCTGTGTCCTGCTGCCCTGGGTCACAGGAGGACTGTGGGCTCATTAGCTGTGACATCCCATTCCGTTGTCAAGTGTGCTTGGAATTTCCGATATTACAAACGGGATGGGATAGCTTCACATGACAAATATCAAATATTCATCAAAGCAAGCAGTCAATAAAATTGTGCAACCATGTGCGTGCAGGGAAAAAGATGATTCATTTACAGATGTGCTGCTGATAAATTTTTCATCGCTGCACACAACCTGGGGCACATCAGGAACCAGACAAATGTTTAAACACCACCGTTATTTTCCACTAGACAAACTCTTGCAAGAAGTCTGACATTTCAGCTCCTCTTTCCAATGATTTCTGCTGGATGTAAGAAATAAAACCCATAGAAATATCCTTTTGGGATTAATTCTCTAAACATAATGGCTAAAAAGCCTACTGGCTTTACTCTAAAACACTGCAATTTTTACTGCTAGTACTAATATCTGCAAGAGGCTGGTATTATTTATCTTTCTGAAAGCTTCTACAAAGTTGTTTTAACTCCTGGAGGCTGCAAATTTTCTGTCCCAGGGACAAGGCAGCACTGCAGCATCATTCAGAAGGAAGAATGTGAGAGAGAGCAGGTGCCTTGTTCCAGTCTGTTAAATCTGTACATTACAGTGTAACCTGCTGTAACCCCAGAAAATGGAAATAAAAGGGAGCACTGGTGAAAGTCTTCAAATTATGGCAAAGAACAAGTTTTCAGGAAGCAATTAACTGCCTGACTGGGAATATCCCTGCTTTTCATTTGATCTCAAACTCATGGGTGGTATTTTGAAACATTTGATTGAGCTCAGTCAATTAGCCTTGATTATGGTTTGGCTTTTCCCTCGCAATAGGCTGATCCATAGGGAATGCCACTCATACCAACACTGAGGCAGAGCAGGATGACTCAGCTGATTAATCAGCTTTCTTTTTCTTATTAAGAAGCAAGTCTTTGGCTTCCCCAGCTGCTGCAGTGATCACTATCGAGCTGGTGTTGTAACTCACACAGCTTTGGTCACCCCTGACTCACATTCTGGGAGAATGAAAGTCATCTGCAACAAAGATCTGTGATAGAATCATGGAATTATAGAATCCCAGACTGGTTTGAGCTGGAAGAGACCTTAAAGCTCATCTCATTGCACCCCTGCCATGGGCAGGGACACTTCTCACTGGACCAGGTTGCTCCAAGGCTTCCCTCTGTGACTGAGGGACACATAGAGCAAGGCTACACCCAGTGGTTTCTGCTCACCATAAAGTCCTTGGCATTTGCAGCAGAAATGTTCCCATCCCTGTTGCTTCCTGATCAAGATTTGCCCCTAATTTGGAATCAACCATAATCCCCATGTTTATGGGGTCTGACAAATCCTTCCAGAAAAGTAGGTACTGAACCCTCGCCTGTATTTTGCTAAATAAACCTGATCACTTCCTTAGAACACAGAATCTGCAGATGAGCCATTTTTTCCAATCCAAAAATGTGATGAATTTATTAACTAAATTAGTGGAAGGAAAAAAAAACCAGCTACTTGTAAAAATCTTAAGTAAACACAGAGCTTTTCCCCCTTTCTTTAATAGGTAAATCTCACAAAACACAGCCAGAGTACAGGCACAGTGTGTCATCATGATCATGCAATGCCTACAATGTAAATGGACTTAATGGCAAAATTAAACAAATCTCAATTAACAGCACAATGATTCCAGACAGGCAAAACCCATCGCTCTCCCAACTTCCCACTAAGTAGATCTCCAAGCGTGGAAAGGTTGCCAGCTATGGGGAACAGTTTAAAGTTAATGACAGTAAAAATGGGATTCACTGGAGACTGTAATCCTGACTCGGTAAGCATTGCCAGAGGCCTGACATGAAGGAACAAGTACTATTTCAAGCAAACTGCAAAGCCAAGGCAAAGATTAACATCTGTCAGAATCAGCTACAGATGAGATTCTTATTGATCCTTGAATGTCACGAGAATTTAGAAGGGCTAAAAGGAACTTTAAAGAGAATAATCAAGTATCTGCGGATTCTGTTTGTAAATCTGAAGTACTTTTCCCACATTTCAGCTATTTTTTTCAAACAGCTGTGTGTGATGCAGCTCAGTGCTACAAGGCAGGAGAGCTATTTCTTCCAACTTAGTCACTGTCAAGCTTAGTCTTGTAGGAAAAGCAGTGACAGGGAGCAGTTCTGGTGCTTTTTCCAACCTCCAAGACACTGACTTTCGTGTTTGGACTATGTTGCTGTGGATTTTGTTTCTGCCTTATCCGTATCTATCCCTACTAACAAGATTAAGGCTTTGCTCACATTCTTCTAATTAAAATGCTGTAATTCTGGGAAGAGATTCCACGTCTCCTTTTAGCAGGGTAATCAGTGCATCTGTGAGTTCAAGTTACTATTTTTTAACATCAAAGCTTGCACAAAGATAGCTCTCTTCCATGCAGGCCATAACTTTATCCATGCTGGTTTGAATCATAGGCTCCATTTTGTAGCAGTGGGATCAATATCATCTCCTGCAAGGAAAGGCTGGGAGAGCTGGGAATGCTTAGCCTGGAGAAGGCTCCAGGATGGGCCAGAGGAAGATTGGCTATTAGTGAAAATTTCTTCATTGAAAGGCATTGCCACAGGCTGCCCAGGGCAGTGGTGGAGTGGAACACTTGGAGGTGTTCAAAAACCATGTAGATGTGGTGTTTGGAGACATGGTTTAGTGATGGACATGGCTGTGCTGTGTTAATGATCTTAAAGGGTTTTTCCAGCCTTAATGACCCTGTGAACCTCAAGCTGTACTTCACCTACCAGCTGCAGCCTTAACATTTTATTTACAAGTTTTTAGTTGGGTAGCTTCTCCTTGCTTTATAAAGTACCACTGCACAGCCTTCAAAGGTACCTTCTGCCCTCACTCCTTCCCCCTTTTTTATATATATTGTTGTGGCACAGCACTAAGAGGAGGTTTTGTTTAATCAGCTTCTGCAAGGTTGTTTAGGTGAATGTAGGTTGAGGAAACTCATTACAGCAGTTTAGTCTTCCCAGTCCAAGAGTTCCCACATTCAATCTATTGACTGTTCTTACTATGGAAATGGAAAAAAAAAGGTTCATATCTAATGTAATTAAAGATAGCAAGGAAAATAATATGCTGGTAAACACAGTTACAGTAATCTTCTAATCCTGGCCCACTTGTAGAAGAATTCCCACATTTCCAAGTCCACATACCAGGGAAGTCAGTGAACCCCACAGAAAGCTGAAGTGTGAACAGTGCAAAGATGTCCAATGCCATCACTGATAGCATTCATGGTTTCAGAGCTAATCAGACCCAGAACAGAGCCAAAGAGAGTTCTAGAAAATGTTGTAGAAACACTCAAGGGCACAGTTTAAAGGAAAAAGAGGCATCTTTCCCATTGTAATTTGTGCTGTAGCTGAAAATGCTTTCAACAACTAGATGATGCCAGAAAATGTTAAGACCCTTCAAATGCTCCTCACACAAGCGAGTTGCCAAACACAGATTTATCAGAGCTGCTGAGACTGCCAGGCCAGTCCAACTCCCTGTTTCCTGTTCTTAAGCAAAGGTTGCTGAACTTCATTTAAACTGCTTTGCGCTCTGCTCTCTGCTTGAAGGATTCCCACAGCACGAGAAAGACTCCAATCTCTCCTTTACAGACACTCTTCTGTTGAGCTGTACTTTTGCACAGAGTAACTGTGTGGCCAGGAGAATTGTTTAAAAGCATTTATTCCAGAGACAGCTGCAGGCTCCCAGCAAGGGAGGACATCCTGCACTCTGCAGCATCATCACTTCTCTGCATATTACACCAACCATCCTTCAAGCTGTGTGTGAGGTGAGGATATTCCAGAGCTGTCAGGCTCCAGAGGTTGAGGATTCAGGCAAACAAACCCCTTCACACATTGAAATGTCACCTTAAATTTCATTTCACCTTAAATGGCTGAGTGGGGAATAAAAACCTCCTATCTTAAAACATCCACAGCAGCTGCCTCCCCTCAAACTCTGACATAATACAAAGATGGAAAACTCCTACTCCCCACTGCTCGCTGGGTCTGAGCCCAGCAGCCCACAATGTACAGCTGAAATATGGCCTCAGTTCAAACTGTCTCTGCTCTTGGGAGCACCAGCAGATTTGTTGTGCAGCAGCTGCCTGACACACTCGGCGTGCTGAGAGTGCTGAAGTTTGGGTTGTGTCCCCCTGGCCTAGCAGGTTTGGTGTCAGGGTGGCAACTGAAGCAGAGCTGAGATTCTCAGAGCATAGGAATGAAGTAACTCCTAAATCAATCTCTGCACTGATTCAGTGCAAGGAAACGCAGCTTGGATTAGTTTTGCTGAATATATATTTTGTTGCTAATGTGAAGAATCCATTACATTTTGTTACCACCCCTCTTTAGGGAGTCCAGCAGTTGGCTGGCATTCTGAGTTAATACAGGAACGAGTTAAAACTATCATCCTGCAAGGAGTAAATATCTTCCACAGCAGATGAAAGCCAAGATGCTGAAGAGGTCCCACGTGTGCTGCAGAGAAGATTGTGTGGGGCAGCAGCTCTGAGGCAGCTGGACTCAGTGTGTGAAAGGAGAAGGCAGGAGCTGTGCAGATAAAGCAGTCAGAAAGCACGTGGAGCAGCACTTGGAGCTGGAGAGGAAACAAAACAGAAGATGTCAAGACATAGGCATGAGCAGGGGCAGGAGTGAGAGCCAGAGAATAGATTTTTAGGGATGGCTGTCTCACTCTCCTGCTGCTTTTTAATCTGTTCACTCCATAAAGAAAGGTGCAGAAAATGGTTTTGGTAGAGGGAGAAGGAGCTGCAACTCACATGGATTACAAACACTGGCAAAACCACTCTTGTTTTTCTACCACTGGAGGCACGCACACACTAAAATACAATGAACAAATAAGGACAATAAGGCAAATAAAAGCATGTGAAGAAACAGGATTGGTTTCCCAAACATCCTGAACACTTGTGCTTTGCAATGGTTTACTCTGCTGCCAAGTAATCAAGACGATCTCCCAGGCTGAACTCAGGAAAACATACAGGGGGGGAAATGTAGGTATGGAGCATTTTGCACAGTGTCAACACACACAGAAAGCAGGCTTTAATCCTTGTAAGTGCTGAGTACAAACACATGAAAGCCTAAGGGGTAAAAATTCCAGCAGCACCACAGTTTACAAACCAGCTCTGTGTCTTCACAGAAAACGATGCAGCACTGGTGCTTCTGTAGTGCTGCAACTCCAAGGTGAAACCCCATTTGCTTGTTTCCTTTTTCTGATCATGTTAAAAGGACCCACAGCATTAGAAGGAATATCTTAAATGTCTAAGCAATAATAAGAACCTGGTGTTTTTCTTGGTAAACTACCCTAGATGTCAGGAGATTCCTATTTCTCCTGCAAGAACTACTTGTGCTTGCAGAGAACATTATGAGATGACACTGCAATCTGATAACTCAGTGTTTCTGTGGTTTACTTTGCTTTATTTGGTGGTGTTTCCAGATTTTTTGTGGACAGCTCTACTACAGACCCTGTTTCTTAGGAGGTTTTACCCTCTCATTTCAAAACTACACCACATCTAAGAGGTTCCTGCTGTGCAGGGAAACAAAACCCTTTATTCCACCCCTTTGGTAACTAAATTTTTAAGCCACCAGCAAGTGGTAAAAAAACTTCAAAGCTGAAAGCTTTTCTTGCACCCAACTAAGGTATTTGCTTAGTTTAGATTTAACACTAAGATTATTACTTAATATATTACTACATTACTATTTATTTAGATCTGCTTTGTTTAAAACCCACCATATTTCACATCTCTGTAGTGGAGTGCTTAGGAATTCTAAAGGAATTGTTTTGAACTCCATTTAAATGGGAAATGCAGGTGGAGTACAAGGGTTTGAGAATTGCTGCATCTTCACAACCTGCAGAACAAACTCAGGCTTTGCAACGAGGAGATGTACAAATATCTGCCCAAACCTTGAATGTCACCTCATGCACAGCAGGACACAAAATGTATGTCCAGTTGTCTAGAAATTATGGAAATAAACTTCTCAAATGTACAGGATATGTCAAAGAATATAGAATACAAACAGCCAATGAGTAACAGCCAAATTACTTAGCTTTTTGTACAAACAATTCACCTTGGGGTATGATGGTTTAAGGAAAAATATTAACATTTTTATATAATTAAAAGTACTATCCCCGTGCCTTGTGAGTTAAAATAAGGAGAGCACAGAATGACTGTAGCTGCTGTGGGGTCAATATAATTTCCAACTGCAATGAAAATAAGGAATTACACTTCTAAATGTGTCATTTGAGGTTTTTTCATCATTAATTCCCTATAATAGTGCAAAGTAAATCATGAGGGAAGGAATTCAATCCCTAAGAAGGTAACTGAATTCTGTAGTTCTGTAGGACTCATGAAGGTAAAATAGATTTAGAAATAGGAAAGAATATATTAGAAATTAAAAAAAATAATAAAAGGAGGTGGGTAATGGAGAAGAGGAACATTGCTACTGCTTGGCAAGAATCCTGTGTTATTCTTTGGGTTCTTCACATGCTACAGAAGTAAATTCTACAGACCATAAGCGAGTGGGGAGGATCATTTTATTAAGTGTTTGTAAAACCACTCGACATTTCTGGATGGAAAAATCCTACATAGGCAAAGCAATATTCCATTCCAGTATCGACTGTTTCTTCCCTATCTCAGCACTCTCTGAAGGAACACAAGAGCACCTCCATGTCATAAGGTTTTGTTTTGTAGATTTTTGTCTATATCCTTAAGGGGGTTTTTTAATGGAAAAAAAAATCCAACACTTCAGTTTGAACTGCTCCAGCTACAGAACTTTTTATCAGGTGCAGCCAGACCCTCAGATCTATAGAAGAGAGGTTTTAAGGTTCTCTCAGCTCTCTCCTTTGCTGCATCCTTCTGTACTCTGACTCGCCAAGCACAGACACCCTTCAGCTTCTCTCTGGAATTTCTCGGAATTCCTGCCCCATTAAAATATCATTGCGTCATTTAAAATAGTTATAAACGCACTGGAAGATTTGTAGGAGATAAAATTCCTTTTGGATGTAAATAATTAATACAATGGGAAAGTCTGAAAAGTCATGGCCGTAATTTATGGCTGCTCCTTGTCCTTACATAATGTTCTTTTCCAATTTTATGATCCAGAGGAACACTGAGGATGATGGATTCTACCTTTGGGAATCTGATCATGACATCCCAGCTCATTTTTGTTTTCTACCTCATTTTTGGAGTCCCTACATTGATGCCTTACTACAACATGTGCAAATGCTAAAAATCGCCTTTGTTTCAAATTCATTTGTGCAGTTGTAGAAAAGTGAAAAAGGAGAATATAAATGAAAATTATGAGCTTGAATAAAAACTAGCACTGCTGCTGGGATTCAGATGTTTCTTATTAATCAGGGTTTGGAAAAGAATCAGGATTTATATTCCCTTCTGAATAGCTGGAATAAGATCACTAGTTGGAAAAGTTTACTGGCCCTGAAGATATTGTATTTTTCTGCCTTAACTACTCTTGGCTGTAAGAAGGGATGTAACATCACAGTCTGACTGCCCTCATACTTTCTGTTCCCAGCTGAATTCCAGTTTGATTTTGGTAGTTTTGTGAAGTCTGAAATTCCAGTTCTTTCATTCCTGGTAATTTTGTATTGGAAACCTCAGGGCCAAGTCTAGCAAGCCAGCTCTTCCCAAGTTTAAATCCATTTGGGAAAGGTGCAGAGGGGAGAAGGACAGGCCGTGCTGCAGCCTCAGGAAGGTCTTTGGGCTCACTGTTTTAAGCAGCAATAGGGAAAGAGTTCTCCTGTGTTTGGACAGGAATTGGGGGGAGCAGCAATCTTGGGCTGGCTGACAGCTGGGTAGGATGGAGGAATCCAACTTTATATGGATGGATTTATCCCATTTATCCTGCAGTAGTTTCTCTGTCAGTTAGTGCCTGAGATCTTTAGTCACTCCTTGGTGCCTGTGAATTAAGATATATGAAACCCTGGGGTCCTATAAAATATATCTCCAGCTCCAGGGCTGTTTGGAAAGTTCCAAAGTAATCATCACATGCCAATCATTGATTTTAGGATTGGCTTTCTGGACAATAATCTAGGGATGATATACAGCTGTGGTATGCTCTGATAACTTACTCCTAGCCAGGGTTTTTCTTTCTAGCTCATTTAATTTACCAGCTTTGTGCCATTGAGGTCATTGATTTCAGGAGAATCAGATTCACATTCTCCTCCAAACGCTGTTTTCTGTCATTTATTTTCGAAGATTTGTGACCAGTTTTGTAAGTGATGGGTTTTCCTTCACTGTATTTAAAGAGATTTTCATCTTGACAGGGACAATTTCTTTATCTTTTCTTTAATAACTGTCAGATTGGTTTTGTTATCTGAGGCAGGATAAACCTTTCTGCTGTGTCAGGGTGGCTCTGTGAATGTTCAACACTCACTAACAGCCAATCTGTCACTGCAAGAGCTGCATCCTGTCCCAAGCCTTTACTGGCATGGCCATCCTGACCTGGAGATCAGGATCCAAGACCTTTGGGCTTTTCCCAAAGGAAGCACATTTCAGATGGCTGTTGATGCCTCTAAACTCCCACGAGCATGTTGTACAAGTGAGAGGATCATGATGCCAAACACTGTAAAACAAATCTGAGAGGCAAAACAAATGGTCACATTCTTAGAAGTTTCAGTTTTGTTTTACCACTCAGGAGTTTTAAATGGAGTCTTCTAAAGGTGAGCTCTGCCTGGTCCCATGTCACCAGACCTGTCACCTGCTGTAGGAAGCCCCCAGCTGTGGCTCCAGGCTGGACCTTGTCCCAGCAGGTAGTTTCACTCAGAGCCAAGAGCTCTGAGGGAATGGGGTGTCAGTGAAGGTGATGTGAAATACACTTCTTTTCCTCTCCTTGAACTTCTCCACAGAGACACCAGCAAGTGAATATTGATGTACTGGTTCAGGAGGATAGCAGGGATAAAATTAGCCCCTTGCAAATAGGCCATTTCTATTACTTACGCCCCAATAAATACAAAATAAACCTTAAGAAGTGTTTTCCAAAGTGTCACAGACTTTGAAATTGGTGAATCCCCACCCTGCAGAATCCTAGAATGGTTTGGGTTGGAAAGGACCTCAAGGACCATCTGATTGCCCCCCCTGCCATGGGCAGGAAATATTCCACTATTGCTCCAAACCTGTCCAGCCTGGCCTTGAGCACTTGTAGGGATGGGTCGAGACTCATTAAGTACCCCAAATTAACAGAAGCTTAATGGCTGATGAAGCACCCCTGTTATTATCTTTACCTGGGCCAAAGGTGACTCAGAGCTCTGCAGGCAGCCCTGGGTGCACATCCTGTGATGACGAGGAGCAGCACAGTGCCATGATGATGCTCATGCTGCAGGGCAGCATTTTTCTCAGTCTACTGCTCTCCCTAGAAATCCTCAAAGGAACGTTTCAGTGCTGGAGGCATTTGGGGAAAATAAAAAAAAAAAAAAGGAAGTGTATGAGACACAGGTAGCTTCCAGCTGGCTCTCCAGCACCCATAAACCTCTTATTTACGGGCTGAGTCACGGCAGATATAATGGAGGAATGAATTGTTGAGTCCATTAGAAATTCCCATTTCCTTGCTCATCAGCTAAGATCAAGGGAAAGCTGTGCCTCTGACACTGCTCTTAGTCATAGTGGCTTCAGGATTCCCTTCAAGGCCTCCCAGGGCTCAGAAATCTTTTCCGTGAATTGCTCCTGCTAAGTTTTAATTCATATAACTCCTATACCTGTTAAACTGTTTCCGTGAGAGATGTGCCAGGGACACCTTCTCTTCAGCAGCAACTTCAGCAACAACTGCCTCCCTCATTTCTGTCTCACTACCAGAAGCAGTGAAACAAAATTAATTCACTGCTTGTTACTTATTTTGGTGACCTCCATGATCCCACTTGCTGCACTGACAGCCAAGCAGTTCTGTTTATTTTTTGCACATCCCTAAAACACGCCAACAACTTCAAGAATGACAGAAAACAACATTCCAACTTGTATCGTGCCTTAGATTACAACATTCTATGCTTATGTTTATTGCCTATGTTTATTTTTATTTAGAAAATAATTTACTTGCCCTTTTTGACAGAGCCAAATGAGCATTAATTTATCTTTTCTCTGTGTAGGAGCTACTTTAATTGGATGAGGTCAATGTGCAGTGAGAAGGCTGCACTGACTGCTGTTCTCATTGGAAGCGATTAATTTAGTAAATTTATTAAATTTTCATTCCTAATAATTTTCCAGGCAACATTCCCTGTTTGTCCGTTTTTCCTCAGATTCTGTGGGTAACTTTAATAAAAAGGGAATTCCCTCAACTTGTTTTGTTTGGCACTTGCTGCACTTACAGGTCCTGCAAGCAAAGAGCTTTACAAGACACAGAACCACTCACTTTCTGATGTGATCCATTCCTCCACTCTCCAGAATCATGGAATCCCAGAATGGTTTGGGTTGCAAAGAGACTTTAAAGCTCATCCAGTGCCACCCCTGCCATGGGCAGGGACACCTTTCACTGCCTCAGGTTGCTCCAACCTGGCTTTGGACACTTCCAGGGACCCAGGGGCAGCCACAGCTTCTCTGGGTCTCCTATGCCCAAACCAGTCTGGGATTTTATAATTTTACTCTACATGTGTTGAGATCAAGAAATAAGATTGAAGTGAGATTTTCTTACCCACGCGTCTATCATACTGTATGCGTGTAAATCCTGAAGAAAGACTCATTTCAGTAGGACATTTTATGAATGTCTGGGAGTGGTAGAACAGAGGAATAGTCTATGGATGCTGAATAACACGGCATCATTTACTGGATTCCACCACAGCCAGGAATCCGGGAAAAAGACAGTAAAAGAACTTTAAAAAAAAAAAAAAGAAAAAAGTCCTGCTGAAAATAAACGCTTTTGTGGTTAAAAACCAGCCAGTTGGAACTGCAACAGTGTTTTCTTAGGGTGGCAGAACAGTTGGAAAAGTTGTTGGATTATTTTTGGCAGTGGCCAGCACATTATAGCTCTATCATTACTGGTACTCAACTCTCCAGAGTTCACTGAAAGGGTTATTACTTCACTAGCACATTCCTGCAAAAATACAGCATACTCCATCTGTAGCATGAAGCTTTGGATTCTGGCACTCTGAGTGACCTTTCTGACACACTGAGTGGAACCAGCTCAGCCCCTAAACACTGCAACACCCAGGGGGAACCTGAGCCACAGCCCCAGACACAGCCGGGGTGGCCAAACCGCTGCGCAAGTGTTGCACAACGAGCACGTAACAGGGTGACTCCTGTGCCCTGCTCCGATGGAAACAGGCTGGGAAGGTTTCAGTTGGAGGTTTAGACATCAAGTAACTTGTGCTGGGGTGTTGCTGAGAGCCAAACCCAGTGGCTGCTGTTGCTGGCAGGCAGTGCTGCTGAGGACAGACACTCTGCAGGTGGAAAGTGAGTCCAGTGCATGCTTTGGCATTAGCAGCATGTTCTCCTCAGAGAGGGAGAACATCTCCCCAGTGCTCTTCAGCCTGAATGCAGCAGGATTTTTGCAGTACAGGAGTACCTTATACAACCCCCATTCACCTTATACAGCCCCCATTTACCTTATGAAATGGAACAGATAAGCTATTGAATAGTAAGATTAATAAAATACTATTTCTATCCCTTTCAGTGCTGTGAGTTTACAATCAGAAATGCATTTTGCTGAAAGTTACACATCCATCAGTGTGCTGGATTTAATTGGTGAAAAAAATAGTGGGGTCTACAGGACCCTTCACAGTGTAGTAATTAAGACTGGAGTAACTGCTGACCTGACAGTAGCAGCACAACTAACATCTAAAGATGTGCTTTTATGTGCCTGCAAGTTTGGTTCTTCAATTCTTCTCAAATATCAGCCACAGTCCAATCAGCCATTTATTGGTCTGCCAATAAATGGTAATCTGTGCTTCACCTCCTGAATTTAATGGTAACCAGAATTGCTTCCCAGAACAGATGTTGGGGCTGTGAGCCCTGCTTTGTCCCTGGCTGCTGTGCAGTGCCATCAGGTATTGCTGCCCCACAGAGCATCAGCCCTGGGTTTGGTGAGCCTGGAAGGTGCCTGAGAGGGGTGGGAAGCAGTGGATTGATAACCAAAGTCTGGTAGAGGTGCTGAGTAAAGGCAGCCCTGTCTTACAAAAGTGCTGCTGGGCAAAGTCTGGAACTGCTTTAGACAAGACAGGGGAAAGGCCCAGCTCAGAGAGCTGAGGGGGGAATGGTGCTGAAAACCCTGCTGTGCTGGCTAACGATTGACCCCAACCCTTCTGCTCCTAGTGACCCACGGCACACGCAGCTGGCAGGCTCAGCAGGGCCCCATGGCAAGGTGCAGCCCAGCCCGGCTCAGCTCTGGATGAAATAAGGAATTGCTGGGGGAGCAGTTCTTTGTGCAGTCTGCTCAGAGGTAAGCACAGCTCTCACTGCCCCTGGGGCTCACACCACAGGAAAGGCTTAAACAACATTTGACCAGCACAGAATTGGGGTTTAGTCCAGGTGGTGTGATTTTGGCATTAACTTTTGTGGCCAGTGTTCCCATCAGAACCACCAGCACTGGAGCAGGCAGTTGCAAGGTCAGGTGGCTGCATGTGGCATCCCCTGTGAACACCTCTAGAAAGCACCGGAAAGGTCTGATTACTAATTATGTGACAAAGCTCAGATAATCACAGAATCCCAAAATGGTTTGGGTTGGAAGGGATCTTAAAGCTCATCTTCTTCCAAAGCCCTGTCATGGGCAGGGCCACCCCAAACTCCCCAAAATAGCCTGTAAAATACCTCTATGTGCCAGCAAAAGAGTTCACAACCCTCACAGCGCAAGGCATATCTATTCTTTAAATGTTAACTTCTCTTGCTTGTGTTGCCCTCATTCACTTTTTTAATGTGCCAGTTTCTATTCTCCACTAACTCAATAATTGATAAACAGATTCAATTTTGAATCTTCAGAAAAGTTACCACATGTCCCAAATACATTCTGTCTGTGTTTGGGCCACACTCCACAGACTGATTTACCTCAAGGAGAGGAACCACAAGGCAATCAAAGAGAAAAGGCAAGCAGGGAAGGTCTTTCTGCTTTTGTGTTAATGGCCTTAAAGCAAAAATCTCAGCACGTGCAACACAAGAAACCCAGAAAAGGGTTTACTTTTACCTAAATGTAGCAGCATTTTACAGCAGCAAATCTTGCACAGCACAAAACCAGAACCAATTCTTTGCTGACATTGCAGCATCTTTTTCCTATAGAAGGAAATAATAAAAAAAGGGGTTTATGCATAAACACAATAGGTTGAGGCTGCATTGGCATGGCTAAATTGTGCCTGGATTTTGCTCTGCAAACCTTTTCCATTAACATTTCTGTCGGGAAAGCTAACTCTTGAGAGATGTAATGAACCATCTGACTTTAATTTGGTTGTAGAACAAGGGGTTACTCTCTGGATGCTGCACAGCCAAGCTCTGAGCTACACCCAGCTCTGTTTCCTTATACAGAGCATGACGAGTGCTCCAGCACAAGCAGCACGTGGGAAAGCAGCAACCCTCAGCCTTGCTCTAAGCAAATTAAAGTGGCTTTGGAACAGTAAGGATTTGCTCTGTGACAAAGATTTGACTCTCCTCATCATTTTGTCCCCAGCTCCTCCAGCCCAACTGTTGCACAGACAAGTGCTCACATGGCCTTTCTCTTTGTTCCTCCCCTCCATGCAGATTCTGCTGCTCCACCCTCCCCAGTCACTACCTTCATTTGGCATCTCCAGCTGTTCCTAAATGTTTGCTCAGCCCTGCACAAACCCTGCTGTTTATGTCATTTCAGCTCCTGTCTGAGATAACACACACGAGATCCTATGGGACATCTTAGGCTTGTTCTGCATTTTCCACAGGATTATGCTCTGGCAGAGCACCCTGGTTGAGTCCTTTAGTGCTGCTCAGGATTCTAGTCTGAGAAAACTCCACAGAGAGGGGGAACTGCAACCATAATTGACCCACACCCAGAAAAAATATTAAGACATGCTGGGAAATCACAGTGGAACTGCAGAGGCTGATTCCTGTGCTACAAAACCCTGTTTGTCCAGTGGCTTTGGGGCTCCCTGCCTGCTGGCCAGCCACAGCAGAGCTCAGGGCCAGCTGAGACATGTCAGGAAAACAAGGCAAAGAGACGGGGAGGAGCCTCAACTGGGCTTTTCTGTTTATACCCTGTCTCTGCTTATTAAGTCTTTACAGAGGAAATACAATGTCTGCCCTTCACTGCAGTTCCTGAGCGTTTTTGAATGTCTCTCATTCCCAACATGTGGCTGAATTAGTCAGCACATGGTAGTTGCCCAACGAGGTATTATTGCTGCTCCTCTTCCAGCATGCAATGGGTCTTAACAAAGGTTTAGACATTTGGCTTGTACTTTTTCATGCCCAAACAGACATCCTCTGCATCAAAGGAGGACCAGCACTGGCACTGCATCTGCTCTGCAGGGACTTTTGGGGAGCTCTTGCTTGTGGCATTCTGGAAAAACCCAGGTGTTTCCCTGTCCAGAATTCCCAGTACTTTGGCCACGATGGCTTTAGCTTTGCTGTATGTAAAGATGCCAATACAGAGGTACCTCAGCACCCACAGTGCTCCGACATTTGCCCTTGAATGTGAAAAAATCCCACCTGCCCTTGTGACACAGACACCTCTTTGAGGAAGGAGCCTGGGCTTCATCTGCCCTGGGTCAGTGATGTGGTGTGTCCTGAAAGGGCAGCTGGGATAACTGCTGGAGGTTGCTGAGCCAGCCAGGTGGGGCCTGGCCATGTGGCAGGTGAGTGACAATGGCATGAGGTGCTGGCTTGGTGGCCCTGCCATGGCCACAAGGACACCTCTGCAGACCCATTCAGGGAACGGACAACTGTTTTAGCCAAGGGATTGCTCCTACTTTCGCTCCTCTGCAGCCAAGAGACCAGGCCTGGCCAAAAAGGTTGCTGCAAAACTCACTAGAGATCTGACTCCTGGGAACATGCTGTCGCCATATGGTCTCCACATTAATAACACCAAACAAGTGCTTCATAAACAGTGCTCTAACAACAAATACCAGAGGAATTAATAATAATCTTGCTATTATTTTCTAATGTTCTCGCTTTATTAAGAACATTTATGCTGTCTGAATGAGCTCTTCCGGAAGAACAACATCTGGCAGCCACATGAGTACCTGATGAAATCCCTATGATCCTGGTATCTGATAAATTTATGGCCAGAACGGCAGCGGTTCGTGCCCGCCTGGCTCGCAGTAACAGTGCCTTTCTCTCTCGTTCTAGGTCATAACGTAATGCCCATGCTGTTCTACACTCTGACTGTAGCTTTTTTGATCGGCACACAGGCAGCTCCCAAGGCAGAGGACGATGCTCCACTGGAGTATCCTGCAGAACACTCCCTGCTCAATACCCAGAGCCACCGACCCCAGCTTGCCCAGGCAGCTCCGCAGACATCCCACGGCCACGCCGCGTGGAGCCTCGGCAGGAGAGAAGCCGTAAACATCACCCTGGACCCCAAAATTTTTAGGAAGCGGCGATTCCGGTCGCCCCGGGTGCTGTTCAGCACGCAGCCCCCGCCGGTGGCCGGGCAGGGGCGGAATTTGGGATTTCTCAGCGGCACGGGGGCTCTCAACAGGACTGCCAGGAGCAGGAGGAGCACTCACCCCGTGCTGCACCGCGGGGAGTTCTCGGTGTGCGACAGCGTCAGCATGTGGGTCGGGGACAAAACCACGGCCACCGACATCAAGGGCAAGGAGGTGACGGTGCTGGGCGAGGTCAACATCAACAACAACGTCTTCAAGCAGTACTTTTTCGAGACCAAGTGCAGGGACCCCAAGCCGGTGTCGGGTGGGTGCCGCGGCATCGACGCCAAGCACTGGAACTCGTACTGCACCACCACCCACACCTTCGTCAAGGCCCTGACCATGGAGGGCAAGCAGGCGGCCTGGAGGTTCATCCGCATCGACACCGCCTGTGTCTGCGTGCTCAGCAGGAAGGCGGCGCGGCCCTGAGCCTGCCTGGCACCCTCCGACCCCCCTACCTCAGCCTGTAAATTATTTTAAGTTATAAAGGACTGCATGGTATATTTATAGTTTATACAGTACAGAAAGAACCTCATTATTTATTAAACTCTTTTGGAAACCTTTGGTGTTTTGTAAGTTATTTAATGGCAGGGCTCTTGAAAATATGTGTTTGGTTTAGTCTCATTCACCTCTGCAGCTCTGAAGTGTTCACAGGGCCATTGAACAAGCTTTGTGCAAAGAGAAAATATTTTCCACACAGTTTTCACACATATTCCTCTCTTCCACAACAAAATTTACCTCAGAAAACCTGCCAGTTTATTGTAGGTTTATTTTAAACTGAAATTTTTTGGCCCAAATTTCTTTGTCCAACCAAGAGACCAAAAAAAATTTTCTAAACTTGCTCCCAGTGTTACTAATTATCCATTCAGATATTAATAATATATAATTAATCATCTTAGTCCTGAAGTCCTGGTAGAAACACTAGTTCCTCATTGCTGCCAGATCAATTTCTAAGCAAGACCTTTAGTCCGTATTTTGAAATTGCCAAACTATTTTCATTGCAATAACAATCCATTCTGAATTATTTTGGAACGTTTGTCTGCACAAGAGTAGAATCCCAAAGTGTGTATTTTTGTGTTAAAATGGTATTTTACAGCTCATTACTTCAGAGCTGTATTAAAGTGATGGTATTACAAATGTCAATATAGTAATATAAAATAAAAAAGTTCACATGCCTTAGAACCCAAATTTGATCATTTTCTCAAGCCAGTATTCTGGTAATGGGGACCTGCCATAAGAGCAAGTCTTTTCGTGCACGACAGAATAAAATCAAAAAATAAATATTAAAAAAAAAATTAAAAGAAACCACTGAGGCTATATTTTAGCAAGGACCCAAAATAACCCTGTGCTCAAAATTTCTGCGTGTTGGGGACATCGACCTCCCAAAATCGAAATACCCAGCGGAGCCCCAGGCCTGTGCTGGGCGTTTCACTGCACACTCCAAAAGCTGCAGATCCTCTCGTTGTTTCCCTTGGAAGAGCAGCTGTTCTCCATTGCAGAAACTGTTTCAAAACAAATACCATCAAGGTTTTGCAGCGTGGTCCCTTCCAAATCCTCGAGGGCACAGCCACCCTCGCCTTCCCTCCTGCACGGCTCTCGCTTTAATGCAAAAAGCAGAGCTGACGTTTGCTTTCTCCACGTAAGCAGCACAGCAGGACAGCAAATCTCCAGAGAAAACGTGCTGGGGTAGAGCAGTGCTAGTGGGATTGACCCAGCCCAGGCAGGAGGTGCTTCCTGGTGGGGCAGTGCCAGTCTGGGTGACATGGAAGGCACAGACACCAGTCCTGACCATCACTGCTGTGCTGCTTTTAACCCCTCTCTGGTAAGTTTTTATGGTATGGGGCAGCAATGGCCCAGTGGGAATGTTTGGCTCTCTCCAGAACAATGTACTTGCAATATTTTTGTGAATAATCACTTATCTGAAAGGTTGAGGAGAAGGCAGACTCCTGACTGTCCTGATCCTCCAAATAACGACTTGTTCTGGAGCAGGGGCAGACAAGGAAGGCTCAGGGTGCTTTGAGTGCAATCACAGAGGGTCCAGATGCCCTGACAGCAGCAGAACCCAGGAGCAGGGACAGCCACCTCCCTATCATCCTCACAGGAGGGATGGAGGGACATCAGGGACACACCATGTTCGGAGGCAAAGGGAAAAATATGGAATTGGAGCAGGGTGTGCTCCAATTCCATATTTAAAGCCATGGAGCACAGTAACAAATTGCTGTAGAACTGTTTTCCAGACCTGACACAATGGGACTGCAGAAAAATGGAGCTGCTGCTCATTCAGGACTCCCAGGTTTATGGACACTGACGTTATTTTACCACTGACATAAGAGAATTGCAATTGAAAGTGTCTTCTGAAGGCCTTTGGTAATTCCAAACATGTGTAAGACTTGGCATTTCTTCAAAAGCCCTGAGAGTGATGCCTTTCTTCCTCAGGAAAGCTGGAGAAGGACTTTTGATAAGGACACTTGGTGATAGGACAAGGAGGAATGGCTTTAAACTGAAGGGAGGTAGATTCAAATGGAATATTGGGAAGGAATTCCTCCCTGTGAGGATGGTAAAGCTCTGGCACAGGGTGCCCAGAGAAGCTGTGGCTGCCCCTGGATCCCTGGAAGTGTCCCAGGCCAGGTTGGACAGAGCTTGGAGCAACCTGGGACAGTGGGAGGTGTCCCTGTCATGGCAGGGGGTGGAACAAAATGATCCTAAAGGTTCCTTCCATCCCAAACCAGTCTGGGATTCCATGATAATTAAGGAATCTTGGGAGCTGCCATTCCTTCCACAGACTGATGCCAATTACAGATCACACCAAGAGGTCACACAGCAGAGCAGAGGGGGAAATCTGTTTGTTGGTGTGACTTTAAAAGAAGAAGAAAACCATTTCAGGATTCAGCTGCTCTGCAAGAACTTGCTGGGTTCTGAGCAAGATCTCAGGTGCTCAAACCTCACCCACTACTGCCAGAGAAAGGGTGAGGGACTGAAGGGCCAGGCGATCACAGCTCAACTCATGCTGCCAAAATGCTGCCAGCACCAAAATCAGCTTCTTCTGCTTTGGTTCTCCTGTAGCCAAGGAGTGACAGGACCATCCATCCTGGGATAAGTTACTTCATTTGTGATAGCTGCGTTAGAATCTGTATGATGAGGTAAGACTGGAGTTTAGCATGGAGAATGGACCTGTTGCCCTGTTCAGCTTTTTGTGGAAGGTGACAAGAAGTGACAAACCTGTGAAGAAGGATCTCTACAGACCAACTTTGTTCAACATTAACTGCTCACTCACAGCACTCTGCATTTCCCAAGAGTGCCTCTGGTACCCACAGCTTTTCCACTGCTTTGGAAACAAATGCTACTCACTATGTGCTGAATTCTCTTCTAACTATTTAAGAAGTCTACCAGTTTTAATTATATATATAAGCATGATAACCAACTGCTTCCCTAAAGATGAAGTGCCTGCATTTCTTCTTAAAGCCCTACTTCTAAATATAAGGACTGAACACAATCATGGGTAAGAAAAAGGAAAGCTACTTCATCTAAAATAAGATCAACTCAAGTAACTGCTATGAAGCAGTTTTACTGGAAGAATTGCACAGTCACTATTACAAGAATTTGAAATTCTCTTTAGACTCCAAGGAAAGAAAAGCAAGGGCCTTATATTTCAAAAGTAAATCAGATCAATTTGGTTTCACCTTTGGCCTAATGCCACACGCCTGACACCCACAATTTCACTCCTGCTCAGCGGGTCTGACTCAGGAGTGAAGGTTAACTTTCGCCTGGAGGAAAACAGATCAATCTCTAGAGAGATGGATCATAATCAGCTTCCATCCCCCAGCATGGAACTCATCCTCTCATCACTGCTGTTATTAGTTTGGTGGGGCTTTTTGTTGAGGGGGGTGCGGGAGGTGGCAACAACACGTCTGAAAGCTCCCAGGTTGCTCAGTCATTGCTGCTGCCGAGTGGATGCCAAGAGCCTGGAATGCCACAAAGCCATTCCAACGCCTACACCTGCAACCAGGCTGCACCGCGTCGGGCCTGGGTGATTATTTGCACTTCAGCTGCAATACAGACAGGAGATGTTGACATTGACAGAGAAGAGATGGTTTACATAACAGTCGTGCTTTCTCCCAGTTCCTTTCATCCCTAACATGACACTGCTGCTCCACTCTAATCCCTTGTTCAAACACGATTAAAGAGCAGCCACACCCTTGCCAGCTCTTCCTTAGTAAGCAACACCTTTCATGAGAGCAATTACAACCACTCGGAGAATTTACTTGCAGGGTTTGGAATCACTGTGTGTTGCGTTTTCACTTTTCTCAGTCGGTTTTCCTGAGGAATTCTCTGCTCTGGAGAAGTTGTGTCTCTGTGCCTACAATGTTCTGAAATGGCATCTCCAGCCTGATACAAATCATTGGACCTGACAGGCAACCCTGAATCCCTTGGTCAGTAAAACCATCAAGGATTGCACATTGACACTTCAGTATCATCCTTCAACCAAGCTGCTTTAGGACGTGAAAAGGAATTAGCAAAATCTGAGGAACACTGAATGTAGCCCAAAGCAGAACAAAATATGGAATAACCACTATACAGCAGTTTAATACATAAACGGTCCAGCAGAACTTCTGGGCACAGGGCTGAAATTAAGAAAACACAAGACAGAACTATCCAGCTTCTAATCTGACCAGGAGACAGCATCTATTGGTTTTAGACAGCAGAAGGGAATCGTGACAGAACCAATATCTCATTAAAAAAATGGATGTTCTTTGGTTTGGTTGGTGTTAAAGAGGAACAGAGAATCTCCTCTTTGCTATGTGCCCAATTTTACAGCAGATTCCAGGCACTGGCCTCAAATTACCAGACAAAATATTTAGTCCTTATCCTCCCAGTGATAACTGAGCCTGCAATGACTGGTTTTACTTCAACAGTCTGACAAATAAAGTGGCTGGGATGGAGTAAGAGGTTCTTCTGTTGTGTTTCTGACCAACTGTTCTGGAGGCCAAATTTTTCTCGCTTTACACCAAAAGAAAAAAAAGCAACAACTCGAAATTGCTCCTGTTTAAATCAGTAAAACGGATTTCTGCTTTAAATGCAAATGGCTTTTTCTTTTGAAGCATTGCTTAGGCACACATGGCTTTTAAATAGAATATTGCCAGCCAGTTCCAGCACAAACCGCAGCAGTGGTGCTCAGCTTGGGTGCCTGCGTGGAGCTCCTTCTGCCTGGAAAAGGCAAGCCTGTACTGAGTGCACTGACTCATGGACTGCCTCTTTTTTTTA
Source organism: Lichenostomus cassidix (assembly GCF_008360975.1). NCBI lineage: Eukaryota > Metazoa > Chordata > Aves > Passeriformes > Meliphagidae > Lichenostomus > Lichenostomus cassidix. The sequence continues at coordinate 2,316,476 of NC_139506.1, forward strand.
TCGTTGCCTCTATTTCCATAATCCAGCGCACACAGTGGTCCCTGTCAGGCATTTAGCAAGATCTTGCCCTCGGGGTTGTGATCTGACCGTGATCGGTGCGGGGTGACTCACCCAGCTGGGAGCTCTGCAATAACCTCAGCCCAGGTAACACCTTTAGCCTCAGATGAACACAGATTGCTCGTGGCACCTCTGTGCAAAACACATCTGCTGTTGTTACTGATCAGATGTATCCTCTGGGGATTTTGTTCCGTTTCCCTTTTTCCTCTTGAATCATTGGATTTGGTTACATTCCAATTCTACTGCAAGGAGTTCCAACTCTGAGAACAAGTTTAGCTGTGGCAGGAAGGAAGGAGTGTGCACAACCCCAGCTCCCCGGTGACAGCTCTATTAAGCAATAAATAACAAGCCTTTTATTACAGGTTCTAATTAGAACAGGGCTTGTCTGATTTAGGAGCTAAACTGAGCATTCATTCCAGAATTCAGTTTGATCTGTTGCAGTAACATTCAAGCTCTGTTTGTTTTCTTTTTGGATTGATGATGCACAGTAAGGAAAGGGAAGGGAAAAGTGTTCATGTCACCAGCTGCAAAGGACTGCTTTGGTTCTAGGCTGTTCACAGAGACTGGAACCCAAATTTCTGAAAACATGAGCATTCCAAGCCTTTAGACACCCTGAGATGACATTTTTATTGGGGTGGAATATGCTGGACATAGGAAGGAGCTGCTCAACAGTGAAATAACAGAAGAGTGTGTTCAGTTTGCCAGACAATGTCCACTATATCAAACCTATAAATGCAAACAATGAGTTTTTATTCTGTTTTCACACACAAGGTTCAGAATACTTTTCAGAAAGCCATGAAGAACATTCTCCTGTTAAGGTAGTAAAAAACAAAGTAGACAGATTTTGCACCAATTTTTCAAGAGCTTTTACATCACTGACAACAATTGTAAGAAATTTTTAGCCACAAATATTGTTTAGCAAACAGCAAAACTGGAGGCTTTGTTAAAAATATTCTGAATTGGAACAGCTGTAATGAGCTAAAATGAAGAAGTGAAGGTGACCAGCATGCAAATTGTGTGAAAAGTTCCTTGTCCTCCATTAACTTCCTAAGACTATAAATCAGAATAGACAAGGAGACAGATTTTGGAATCATATCTATAAATTTGGATAATTAGTAGCACAGGAAAAGTAGTATCTAATGGGAAAGTGCTGTTCTAAACTGGGACTGTTTACTGGGCAATGATGGAAGCCCAGTTCTCTCGTTCTAGAAAGTCAAGAGTTCTTGAAGTTCCCTTTCAAAGTGCACTCCCAAAGCAGATCCCTGAAGCCAAAGACAACAAACTCGGCCAGGGTTATTGTTAGGCTGAAGCAAACAACTTGTGAGCTGTGTGACTGCAGTGAGCTGTGAGCCCAGAGCAGCCAGAGCAGCCAGGCAGCAGCAGCAGCCACCAGCAGGCAGATCCTGCAGTCCTCTGCCAGCTACAGGGTTAGCATTGCCACACAACTGTGTCACTGAGCTGCAGGAAAACCTTTTGCCACAGGGCCATGAGCTGATGCAGAACAGCCACGTATGACAGACAACATCTTCTTGCTCCACCCTGGCCACGTCAGTGCAGTGACCTCCACAGAATGCAGCTCATTATGCATTGATGGGATTGATACAATTAGTGACTAATTGCTGACATAGGAAAGAGAAAAAATAATAAACATTTGGTTTACTTGCTCTCGACAACCTTCTGTTGGAGTTTTCATGCAGCTGCAGTAAGAGAACACTCAGAGCCAGGAGAACTGTGGCAATAAAGCTCTGGGGAAAGTTAAAGGCTTTTTGCTGGTCCTGAGTGGAATCAGTTAGTCTGATTGTAATTTCCACAGCCAGCACAGGCAGGAGAGTGGAACTGGGAAAATTAAGGCCACATATTCCAGGAGGTGCAGATTCTGTATCAGCTCAGCACTGCTGACAAATGCTCCATTTTCATACAGTCACAGAACCATGGAATGGTTTGGGTTGGAAGGACCTTAAGGCTCATCCTATTCCACCCCCTGCCATGGCAGGAACACCTTCCACTATCCCAGGTTGCTCCTAGCCTGTCCAGCCTGGCCTTGGACACTTCCAGGGATCCAGGGGCAGCCACAGCTTCTCTGGAAAATCCATTCCAGCCCCTCACCACCCTCACAGGGAAGAATTTCTCCCTAGCATCTGATCTAAACCTACTCTTTGTCAGATTAAAACCATCCAATTAAGTTACATCATGAGATTTTTCTTTCTGAAATTGGAAGATGTGGTCCCCAGCAGCTCAAATATAACCAACTTAAAAACTCCCTTCAAATTTGAACTTGAAATACTGAATTGCTTCTATTTCACCAATGTATTGAAGATACTACAGGTCCTAATTTTCTGATTTGTTTAAAAATAACCAGACATTTATTTGGAGAAGTTAAGATACAGATTATCTTATCTACAATGGATTTGGGGCAAATTGAAAAAATAAAATTATTTATCTCATCTTCCCCAAACTCAGATCACCTTCAGTTTTATCAAACTGCTTAGACATTGTCTAATGTGAGTGAACAGATGATTCATTTGGTGATTAATAACTCCCAATACAGCTGTCATCTGCAGCAAGGCTTAAACACCAACCTCGGAACATCAAAGCCATGCGAGGGCAAACAGGGAGAATCAAATTAATGATGAGATTTTTGCAAACTGGATCTGCTCTGGCTCCTTCAGCACTGGGCTGAATAATGATGTTGATGGTAATAGTTTATTCCTAATGTTCATAACAACCCATCATTCTTCAGACAGAGTATACAGCACTTATCTTCCCATCCATCAGCCAGCCCTGGGTTTGTGTTAACCAGTTGTAACAGGATCTCGTGTTTGAGCATCAGGGGTGATTCAACAAACATTTCACACTGTCACTTTCTCAGCATTGCCCAGTTTCTGTTTTGATTTAGCCAATTATCTCCATCCCATTCTTATTTCTCTTTTACTTTCACAGACTATTTTTTTTGTGCTCAGGATCTCGCTTATTAATATTATTTTTAAAATGCTCCTCCACAGCAGCATCTCTAATTCTATTTTTCCTGCTTTTCACAATACTTGCCTGCTTTGCATCTCATGCCATACTCATTCATTTCCCATTTTGCTGCCTGTTTGTTTCTCAAATTGTCACCCAGAAGACGCTGTGACTTCCCCCCCAAGCAGATGACCATGCACAGGGTGGGTGTTCCATCAGTCTGAACCTTCAAACCTATTTTTATTCCTTCCCCAGAGGATCTTCTCTGTCAATAGCCTGAAGTGAAATGGCAGCTGGAGGCAGGAGCACCCTGGCCAGTTTTAGTTGATTCTGATGGGGGAACAAACACATTTTACCCTGCAGAGCTCCTGCACAACAGGCTGCAACAGCCCCAGTGCTCCTGCCAGGATGCTTCTCTCTTCCCTGCCATCCAGCTGCCTCAGCTCTTTCCCTCAGGTGTGTATTAAATGCTCTGTTTTTCAACTCAAGCATCAGTTAGAGCTGGAGATAAACCTGACCTGCAGAGGGTTCAGAGCAACCCATGGAAATATTCAATTTCTTGGCCATTGGCCCCGGATGTGTGAGAGCTCTGCAATCCCTCCACTGCAAAATGGCTAAAGAGACCTCTCTGCAAGGCTGGGCCTTTCCAGACACCTTGGAGATGTGAGGAAGTTCCTATAGAGGAACTGAACAATGTTTTATTTATTCAGTTATTTATTTATCTGAGGCAGGACTGAAAATGAGCAAACTCACATGCACTTATGGCATTTATTTTATGTTTCACATTTCCCTGGCAGTCTCCAGGTAGGTATCACGTCTCAAACATCACTATAAAGCGCTGAAATTCTCTTTCAAAGTAAAAGTACATTTTTGAAAAGGTTTTTTCCTTGGTTTATTGAGGGGTTTTGTTTGTTTGTTTGATTAAATAAAGCAGCTACAAGGATAAAAAATGTTTCTGGGCTGACTCCAGTTGCTTTCCTGGCTTTTTTCCAGTGATGTTCAAATCAGAGGTTGTTCAAACTAGGAAACAGTAGTTTTGCCATTTACTCATACAAAAACTTGGGAGCTCTGGTATTTTTTTAGTACTCATTACTAACAGGGTTCAAGAGTACCCTCTCCTCCGTCATGTGGCTCTGGCTGTGCATAAACATTGCTTTGACCAATAGGGGCAAAATTAGATACTTCCCAGAATGATTTGCTGCATTCTCACGACAGTTGAGATCCCAGACTGGATTAGATCCAGTGGGAAAATGTTTAGACAAAGTCCTGCACCAGAGAACACTTCTGAGAGATGTGTCTGTGGTTTGCCTAGGACAGAAGGCAAGGTTACAGCCAGGCCTGGAGAAATGGCCTGCTGTGGGTGAGCCTTGGAGGGTTTTGTCTGTTCACAGGGAGGAAAAAAAATGGAGCATCCAGCAGATGTGCAGCCACGTTCATCTTCCTCTCTGTGAGGATTGTGAGGCCCTGGATTGGATTTCCCAGAGAAGCTGTGACTGCCCCTGGATCCCTGGAAGTGTCCAAGGCCGGGTTGGAGCAACCTGGGATAGTGGAAGGTGTTGGGGTTGGAGCTGGATGAGCTTTAAGGTCCCTCTCAACCCGAACCACTGTGATTTCTAACACCAACCATTTGGTTCAGCTCTGTACTTCTCAACTGTCACGAAATGGAAACCAGAAAAAGGAAGGAGGTCCACAGGGAGATCAGAAAAGGAAGGTATTACTCAACCCTCTCTTCAAACACTCTCTCCTGACCCATTAGATTTCAGGAAGTCTTTAGGAAATATTTAGCTAAAGACTACTCCCCATTCAGTGATCTAGCAGGAGAGATAAGCACATCAGGACTGAGAGCTGCAAAGTGCAAATGCAGCATGAAATTGGAAGCAGGAAAATGGTCTTAGCACCTCCACTGTGCTGCAGCAGGCAGAGCTTAACCAGCCTCTGAGGCCTTAAAAACTTAAGCCCCTACTCATTTCTTCTCATTAAGTCATTTGGAGCAACATTTCCTAACAGGTGCTTGGGGTTTTTTTTTCCTCCTTCCTACTGGTTTCTCCTTTCTTCTTCTATGAGAGTTGTTTGGACTCGTTCAGCTTGCAGATTCCACTCCAGGCAGTGGAGTTGTAATGATTCTCATTCAAAACATTTCTCCTCTCAAAGGCATTTCTGCCTTTGCCTTCCCTTTGAATGAAGATTGTGCAACCTGCATAGCTTTGCCTTTTTAGCCCCTTTGAGTGAGTTTTATCAATTTTTGTTCCTCACTGCTCCAGCAGATTGCTCTGAGTTAGCAGTTATCATGTGCACACATCCACACAACACAGAAATGGTGAATTATGTCTGTAAATCTGACACACACATTGTTAGAAGTTCATTTAACCTGCATTCCTGCAGTCATATTGTGACAGCATGCTTAGGAATAGATTTCCTGACTCAGGTGACACCGTTATTCAGCTTTTCTTACCCTCTTTGATTGCTGGAATATTACCTAAAGCTGTTTAGAAGACAGAAGATGTGTGAAATTGAAATCATCTGGAGACAGCTTCTTGTCTGCCACTGATGACAGGTAACATTACAATAACTAATTTGTTGTTATTCTTAATTTCCTGTTACTTTCATTCACATCTTTGCTGTGAAGGCACAGAAGATCCTTTGTCAAGCAGAGTCCAATCAACAGCAAAAGATAAACAGAATATGCAGGAATGACTGAGTAGTACTTCAACTGTATGTCCTTCACTTTGTGTTTATTCTTAGTGCTTAAATTGCCTTCCTTTCTAAGCCAGAGGTCATAGTGAAATTTCTTTTATTTATTTTCCCAGTGTGATGAAGCAGCAGAAGACGATGGTGCTTCTCTGTTAATTGGCACTGCAGAGAGGCTCAGGCTCCAGCTGAGGGGTGGTTTGGAGCAGTAAGAGAGCAAAGCTGAGCTCACTGCTCTCAACCTGGGACTCTGGGAATTGGGGTGCCTTTGGGACAGTCTGGTCCACGAAAGAGGGGGAAAACTTCAAGGTTCTTGGTTCATTTTATCAGAGTGGGAAAAGAAAATAGGAAAAAAGCAGAGATAAGAAATAGAGGACCTCTGAGCCAACAGCAGCAAACCCTCAAACTTTCTGAACCTTGTCAAAAGCAGCTCCTTTTAGGACCTCAACAGAATTTTGATATTACTGTAAAAGTATCTGTACCTCTATTTAGCTTCTTCCTTTACAAATGTAAGACACTGAGGGAGCTGGGAATGAGCAAGGATTCAAACAAACATTTCAGCCTCCTGTAACCTCACCACCCAAACTGTCAGCCCTGCAAGGAACTTGAGGACACACCAGAGTTACCAGGAGTCTGGGAAACCCTAGCTGGGAAAGACAAATGCACTGCAGTGGTGGAAAGAGGTCAGCACTTCAGTCCCATCTGAATTTTGCAGGACACAGCAATGTACATTCAAACAAAGCTGCTGTGGCAGGAGGCAAAGCGCTACAGAAGGTAAAGGACAGACTACTCATCTCCATCCTCCCTGCCATGGCAGGAATATACAGAATTTATCGTTGTACTCATCCCTCATCATGGGCTGCATGTACCATTATCAGCATATTCCATAGGCCTTGCATCCCTCTTTCCCCTCCCTTAACTTTTCACCATCTTTTCATCTATAAATAACATTTAAGTTCATATTTCAAAAGCACACAGGCTCTTGGCCTCTCTAAAATCTCTAAGAAATCACCTTTACTTCCCACAATGTAGATCCAGAGCATCCAAAGTCTGTTTGCTTGTTATATTAATAGAATTCAGAAAATTGCTCTACAACATTCCTAAAAAAGAGAATCAGCCAAAGTTAGACTTGGCATCTGCACAAGTCTCAGTTATTTTTTGGAATACTTTGACAACACCCTTATGTTATTGTCTCTGGGTTCATTTTTCTGCTCATGTATTCCCCAAAGAAGGAAAGAATGGTATTCCTGTTCTCTGAATAAGGACACATCTTGCTTGTCAGAGTGATTTCATTATTTTCCCTTCTTCTTGAACTGTTGGATCTTCAGATCAGGAGGTTTCAGGTCTTTCTAACTCTTGCTCTTCACAGAGTCATCCTACTGCCTCCAATTAAGAAATGAGAACAGAATTTTACCTGCAGAGCAGACACCTTCAATTATTGTCCTTTCAGCTCGATCCTGCAGGGAGAACTTTTGGAGATCACAGAAAACCCATTAGGTTCCTAAATCTGATTTAGTAACACAGAAAACCTGAGCTATTCAGTGCTGGCACTGTGGCAAAGCCCCAGCTCCACAGGCTCCACTTGGCTTCCCCTGGGTGCACCTAGGGACAAAAAAAAGGTGTAGCATGAATGAGGTGACTCCTCCAAAGCTGCTTCTGAAGGAACCCTGCAGTCAATTGAGAACATTTTCATTTTCTTTCTTCCATTTGATCTTCTCTGCAACATATTTTTCATATTATTCCTCACATTTTACTTCCATCTGGTTTCAGCTTTTGATTAGAAACTTGGAAGCTCAGCTTTAACAGCTCAGTGCAGAGACCTGAGCTGCTTCCAGCCATATTCCTCCTTGGAGGAGCTTAATTCAGCCGTATGGTTCTTTTTACTGGGGCTGTATCCTCAGTAAATAGTTTGCAACTCTTGGAAAGAGCAAAAACTCTTGCAAACAGAGGAGGGGTTTGTTATCCTGGAAGAAACAAAAGCTGCAAGACAGATGATAGTGATTGAACAATATTTGCTATGCAAAGTGGCATTTATAGGGAAGCTGCAAAGTGCCAGGTTTAGCAGACAGGACTCAATACACATTTGATGCTGGTGAACATCTCACCAGTAACACAGGAACAAGAGCACCATGATGTCTGAACTCAGCCCAGAATTCACTGCAGCCACCAAAAACTGACGCTGAAGTTACTGCTCAGAAAAAAAAAATTCAAATGTTGTTATTGTTTTGATGGGGTTGTAAATTGTAGAACCACTGAATAGTTTTGGTTGGAAGAGACCTTAAAGCTTATCCAGTTCCACCCCCTGCTCTGGCAGGGACACCTTCCACTATCCCAGGCTGCTCCAAGCCCTGTCCAGTCTGTCCTTGGACACTTCCAGGGATCCAGGGGCAGCCACAGCTTCTCTGGGCACTCTGTGCCAGGGCATCCCTACCCTCACAGGGAAGGATCTTTCTAACATCTGATCTATCCATGTCCCTGGGCATGATCAAGAGAAACTGGCAGTCCTCAGGTTGGTGGATGGTTCCATTTTCACCGTTAAAAGAATCATCTTTACCTTAGAAGCTTTAAAACATCCTGAGGCAGAATAAATCTGTGTTCTCTCCAAGTGTTTGCAACAGGGCATGACTGGGACACACAACAGGCACAGACACCCAGCAGAGATGTGGGTGGGAAGACAAACTGGGGATTTGGGAATGGTGATCCTCCCACAGCACCTCAATTCCAGAAGTGCTTCATTCTCAAGGACCTGTGAAAGTCACCAAACAAAGCCACATATAGGCCAACATCAGAGGCACCCAAAATGCTGTGATTTCCACCATCTTTGGAACAGCAGCAGGAATTTGCCAAGGCATCCTGAATCACCACCTTCCACAAGCATCCATGAGAAGTTACCTACCTGGCCCGCAGGCATTCAACTACTAAGAATCAGGGAAATGGCTTTGGATTTCCCACATTTCTGAGCAATCAATCAGGACAGCTAAAGAAAGGCAGAAAGCAGGATTCTAATCACAAAGCTGTGAAGGAGCAAGTTTCCAGATTCATCCAGCTTTTGTCACTTGGATTTTTTTCCTGCATTCTAAGCTTTTTTTCCTCCATTCTGATACCACCTCATCTGGGCTGTGCTTTTATAATATTCTTTGCTGTATCTGCAGAGTTCACAGTAAAGACTTGAGCCATATGTAGGACATATGCAGGAGATATCCTGGAATGATCTCATGTTTACAGCTCAGAGGAGGATCAGAGAGCTGAAAGTTGGTCTGGGTTGTCCCCTAGTGGTCCCCACCTTTCCTGGGGAGAGCCCAGAGGGGCTGTGAGTGCTGACTGTGGTTGTCATCCACAAACTGTGAATTGTCCCCACTAACCAGGGGTTGCCTCCTTCCCTGCAGCATTTTCTGCTCAGCTCGCAGCATTTCCCAGCTTCCTCACTGCAGACCTTACCTGCCGTTTGCTCCCAAAGCTGCCCCTGTGATGATGATTATTTCTACACAAATCCATGATATGATTATCAGCTACTCTTTTAGAGGTTCTTCCCAATCTGTCATTTATAATTCCAGTTCTGTCCTCCCCCATTCTGGCAGTATTTTACAGTTTTGTTGTCATTTATAAATTCCTGACAGAGTTCCCATTACATTATCCAGGTTATGTAAAAGAAAATATTTGCCATCACATTAGTTGTCATTTATCCCACAGCTTCACCTCATGAGTTTTAGGAACTGGTGCAGATTATTTTACCAAAAACACCCAAGGAAAAATACAGATTTCCCAGAAACTTCTCACAGATCTTTGCTCACATTTCTCTTGTTTTCTTCAGCAATGCAGTTTAGAGAAACAACTCCACATCTAAAATCTGAAATGCTGCTTTTTCACTAACAGGTCAAAATTTTGAGTCCAGATCTTCTGCCAACTCTGCCCATGCACAATTTTTTTAATTTACCTCTTGTCCAGTCAAGTCATATGACATCACATAGGCTTTCCTCCTGCATGTTTTTCCACATTCAGAGCACTGTTTTGTAATTTAATTGGAAAGTTGATAGTTCCAGACATCCTAAATCTCTACACAGTCATCTCCTCCATGTTTGACCTCAGCAACTGGAGGTTTTACCAAGAGCTTTAAACCCAGGGGAGAAGCTTTTGCTCTAATTCCTTCCTTTCTGCCCAAATCAACCCCCAGCTCCATGTGCATCCCAGCAGTTTGGGTCAGACTCACAGTCATTGTCCATTGTTCTGTTCTTCTTCCTCACTTCTCTTTCCCTTTCCATATTCTGAGCCTCTCTGATGCAATCTCAGCTGTTTTGCTAAGAAAGCTCCTGTCAGGCCACACATGCAGCACAGGAAGCCCAGAAGAAACTGTGGTATTAAGTGGTTTAAGTGCAATTAACTGAAGGATTGTCATGGGAACAATCTAATTTAAGATAAAGAACAAAATCATTAGCCCCAGAAGTTCACTGAACTTTCACTTGTGTTCTCTCTTCCACCCAAAAACACTAAGGAAGGAGGGAGTTCACCAAAAACTTCAAGTCATGGTATTTGCTTAAAAAACCTCAACATAAAATTAATTAAAAGACCCACAACAAAATATATTTGCAAAAAACCTCCATTCAGCAGAAGGAAAGGAATTTCTTCTTATTCCAGGCACAGAAAACTCTCCCTAGAGAGGTAAAATCTACTCAGTTTTAAAGGATTTTCTCCTTTTAGAGAGACATTTATTCTCCTTTTGGTGTTCCCCTGTACACAGCACTGGAATCATCCAGGAGGGTACTACAGTAGAACTCCTTTTATTATCCATGTGCTCTAAATTCTGATTATAACTCAACTGCAAAAAATCCCCTTCAAGATACTTCAAAGAGGAGCTTTACAAAAGTGATAAAAATGGAAGGATTTGGGTGCTCAGTGTTTCTAGTGGTGCTCTTATGCCATGGATATCCAGGATATCCATGGAAAGTATGGCAAGATTAGATCAACATGTCAGTAGTAAAAAACAGATCTGTGTTTCCATCCACTCTAACCCACTCAGGTTTTGCACTGATCTCATTAACAGGTTCCGAGCATAACCCAATAATACTCCAAAAAGCAAACCCAGCATCTGCCACGGGACATTGAGACATTGTCCCCTTCTCCTCACCCATGGGAACATGGATGGAATTGCTCCTGCTTCACTCCTTGCTTCCCTGCTGCTGGAGCCAGATCAAAAGAGCACACCTGGCATGTGAATGGAATGCAGGGAGGTCTGAGGTGGCTCCTGGATCCTGTGAGGGCTTGTCCAGCAGCCCTCAGCCAGCTCTCACAAGGGTTTTTCCTCTCCACACAGCTTGTCCTTGCTGCAAGGACGTGCTGCACGTGTCAGCCTGTCAACAAACGTGTCCCACCTCACTGCTGGCAGCAGGAAAACCCCCAGATGCCTGGGTGTTCATGAGGAAACTCATTCTGAAAGCCACAAGTGGTAGGTCAGCAATTCAACTTAGTTTCTGAAGAGTTGCTGCAGGTGAGGTCTCAGGAAAGGAAAAGATGAGAGGCTGAGGAACAGCAAACTCAGACAGAAAGGTCACAAAACTAACCAGCAATTCCCTGTGACTGGGGGAGTGCAATCCACAAAAAATGGGTCTTCCACAGGACACACAAAGAATCCAGTTCTTCACCTGACTTAACAGAAAGTGTGTAAATTGCCCAGAAATTTAATTGCAGCTCATAGCTTCGTTTCAGTGATGACTGAGTGAAGCTGCTGTGAGTTGGAGTTTGGTTGTGGCTGTCAGGGCAAAAGGAGAATTGATTCAAACTCAGCCACTCAAGTGTGTCCTTCTTCAGAGACAACCAGTTCTTGAGCAGAGTTTGTTTTACAAACACATTATGGTCACCTGCAGGAAATGAATGGTCAGTGGTGCTGTGCAGCAGCACCTGAGCCTGCCAGGCTCTGCACAGGCAGAGAAGGTGCCCAGGAGCTCCTCTGCCAGGGCTGGGCTCCAGGACCTTGAAACGTGGGGCCAGCAGCAAAGGTAGGGAGGCCTTGATCCCTGAGAGATCAGAGAATCATTTATTCAGTTGGAAAAGCCTTTTAAGATTATCAAGTCCAACCATTCTCCCAGCACTGCCATGTTCACCACAAGCCCACATCCCCAAGTGCCACATCCACATGACTTCTGAACACTTCCAGGGATGGTGATTCCACCACTGCCCTGGGCAGCTGTCTAGTGTCTGATCACTATTTCAGTGAAGAAATTTTCCCCAATATCCAATGTAAACTTCCCCTGGCACAGCTTGAGGCCTCTTCCCCTGCTGAGCCTCCTTTTCTCCAGCTAAACACACTCAAACTTCTGTGTGTATTTTCCACACTGGGAACCAGATCTGCATTTTAATTTTTTTAACCAAACCTCTAAAAGCAGTGAGGCCTGCACTATCCTTCTAATGTTCAGTATTTATTAAGGACACTTTACAGAAAGGCTGTCAAGTGCTGTTGGTTCCATTCCCACAAAATCAATCATTTTAGGGCACCACATCCCAAATGGGGAGAGAACAGAACTGGAGCAACATCAGTAGAGTGGGAGCAAACTCCAAAGAGCAGCTCAGCTCTCCAGACATTTGTTCTGCTTCAGACTGGATTTTCTTTGGAACTCCCAAAATATCCCACATTTCTGTGGCTGATCCATGTACAAAGGCAAAACACTATTGCAATCAATCAACAATTTTTTGTTCAATCAATCAACACCATTTCCTCCTAATCACTCACAGTACCTACAAAGCAAAATTTAGACTGGAAATTCACACCTACTGCCCTACATTAGGCTGTTAGGGGAAATCACTGATTGTTCTGCCAACCTGATCCTGATAAATCCTGATAATTCCCATTTTCAGTTCAGCACTTGCTGCTCCTGGATAACCATCCTCCTACCCTGACCTTTACCTACTGGGGAGAAGCAGCTCAAGTGCCCTCTAGTGTGGTTTCAGGACATCCAGCCCATGCTTTTCCCAAGTTTTTGGTGTGAAATGAGAGGGTTTGTCTTTGGTTTGAAGCATTTCTATAGGTCCATAGAACTTCGTATATATTTCTTTCATGGCTTAAGCCACTGTGAAAAACAGGTTGACTGCAAAATTGATGGTGATTGTGATTTTTTTATGAAATTGCTGAATGATAGTTATGGCTACTTTCACTTTACCCCCAAAACAGCAAAATATACTCAACATATCTGGAATTTTCATGACCATTATATCTGCTTGTGGAATGTTGCTGTTGTTGGATTGTTTCTCTTGATATAAAAGGGTTTAGAGCATCACCATTCTAGAAAAAAAAATGGTACTTCTATTTACATTCCCAGTTTCTTATAAGCCCAAACTTTTAATATATATTTATCAAAGTTGATTTTATTTTTCTTCCTCCAACAAACATATTTAGTGGCTCCAACAAACATTTCCTGAACCGCTCAAGCCATTCTGCCTTCTCCATTTGATTTACTTTCCTAGCTGATTCAACCCGAAGAAATTTGGCCCTTTTAAAGCTATTCACAGCCTGAATAATGAACGTGCTGAGATCATCTCAGAGCACATGTTTCTGGAAGCTTTCCTGGCTGGGCTGCACAGGCTTTGAAATAAGCTTCCTGTTTTAGCTAATTCTGATTTAGCTCCAGTCGTGTGCACACCATGTGAGTGAACAGACTCAGGCACCAAATGGGTTTGTTTTTTCCAGACTGGAGGTGGAAATGGGAAGAGCACAGCCTGGGGACTGATATTGTTTCAGTTCCCAGAGGAGTGAAATTCTCTGAGCTGACTTGAAAGAAATGCCAGAGAAATAAATAAGTGTTCTGGTAGTACCAATGTGGTACTTGGTAGTACCAATTTAGCATTTATTGGCAGCTGCCAGAAATGCTAAAGGAAACAGCTTGGGAATGGAAGGGTAGCGATAGGAGGAGCACATTCCTAGTATTGGCCTGCTGGAATCCAGTGATGTTTGTTTTAAGAAGAACAGAAGAAAGAAAATTTAGAGTAATAATAATGGAAATAAGGACAGGCTGAGCTGTGGGATGATTTCAAAGGAAGAGTCCTGTCCTTTGGCTCATGTTCCACAGACTGGAGCACTGGAAATGAGTCTCTCCAATTCCCCTCTGCACTTCACAGCTAGGCATGAAAACTCCAATACCTTTCCCCCAATTTTCCCTAAACACTTAATCCAACTCCACTCTTAACAGCCTTTTCTATTACTCCTTAGACCTGGGAAAATGTAGGAGGCTATTTAAAACACTGGCAACTTCCCAAGCAGCAGCAGCAGCTGTGCTCAGATCAGCTCTCCCCGATGGAAATTTTCTCTTCTTGTACCCAAACACTATCACACCACCATCACATCAATATATTTCCTTCAAATGTTCCAGCCAGAAGCAGAAAAGCAGCACTTGTGAATGGGAGAGAAAATGAGATTCTATCATGATTAGAATAGGGATCCCTGTGAAACAGGAATTGTGTCCTGGTACTGTCATGATTTTCCTTTCCACACTTGCAAATATTCTTCCACACTGCAGATATTTTAACAGTCCTGATGAGTGTTTCTTACAGGGGTTAATAGGAATTGGGGAAGGGGAGGAGGGTTATAAAACTCAGAGGAGTTTTATGTAGTTAAGATACAATAAATCATGATTTTAGACACGGGCTGATTTGACTTAGCATGAAAATAGACATTTTGGTCTTAGTGGCAGGTTCTTGAGATAAACATCAGTCACTATTAGTATCTGATTTCAGTCTTAAAATCAAAAGTACTTGACTCTTCTACCCTGATCCATGAACAGTTAAACACCTTTATGAGCTGCCAAATATGTCTGAATTAGTCTGAGTACATTTGCTCTGGAAGGACATTTTGTACCTCTCTAACATGCAGTTACAGATGAAAAGGCTTTGTATAAATAGCACAAGAATAGCTTTGGATACATAATTTTTAAAAGTTCCTCTTCTCCTGAGTTCCTCTGCTTTCTAGCAAATTTCCATGGAAGATGAAAAACTCAGCAGAGTTTCTATTTATTTGAGAAGGAACCATTCACACAGCAAAGTTCATTTTGAATCTTCCCCTTCTATTTTGTCCTTGCAAAGGAGTAACTCAGGGTAAAATTCAGAAAAACTCTTTGGACTCCTCAGTGATTGACTGAGATTCTGTCCTGAGCAACAGCTCATCCTGCAGGGATATTTTTACATTTAAACAATGCCAAGACTCTGGACCCCAAAATTCCCCCAGCACTAAGGAAGCTGAGTTAAAACTATTAAATGCAGTGTGCAGCCCAGCAAAGTAATTTACTCCTGGAGTGAGGAGGAGGTGGAGGAGGAAAGCTCTGCTGCTGCCAGTCTAACTTGAGTGGAGCTCTTGCAATCCTGTAGCCTGCAGGACAGATTAAATAGCAGAGAAATCTTCCCAAAAAATTAACAAAATCATTTATTGTAAACATGTTGGACTGATGATTTCTTTGAACAGAACCCAAAACTTCTCTCAGATAACTAAATGCTGTGTCCAAATATTCTTCTGATACAACACAGGCAGAGTTTTCCTGTGCCAAGAGAAAACCACATTTCATAGTAAGGGTAGAGCAGGCAGAGTGGTGGTGCCCCAAATATAACAATAACCAAATGTTAATAATGCTGAAGCTTTTTAACTCCAAAATATTATTTGTCTCTTTGTTTTAAAAGCTGCCTTTCTTGATGGAAAGGAGAAAAAATAGGCTTACTAGGCTTCTTCAGTTCCCTTGTTTTCTTCTGTTTAACCAAACAAACAAATTTATATCCTTAAAGGCCATAAACATATCCAGATTTCCCTTTGCCTTAGGTTTCAGGGAGTATTTCTCTGTGATACTGAGCACCTGCTACAGCTCATACATCATCTGCTGCTGCTGTCCTTGTACTGAAACTTGAAAAAATGCCTAAACCTCCATCAACTCCCAGCTCAAAGCAGTTTTGTGAAAGCAGCCACTCCTCTTTAAGGATTTCTGCTGTCTGCTGGCTACCCCTCCACCATCACAACAAGATGCAAACCCTTCGAGTGCCACTCAGCCCCTGCTGTCAGTGAAATCTCCATCTCCTGCCAGCTGGAGGCAGCTCTGAACTGCAGCCAGGCTCTGCCGGAGGGAGCACACCCAGCACTGCATCCTCCCTCCCCAGCAGCTGACCTGACTGCCAGACCTCACTGGCGGAACTGGTATTTCTCCTGGTGTTACAAATCACCCCTGTCCCCTTGTCAGTCAAGGGAGAGGCACAGGGGACGTGGCACGTTTCAGCACTCACTTCTCTGATTTCACATTCCAGCCGGGATGCATTTTTGAAGGACCACAGAAATGCGCAGTTTAAAACCTGTCTAGTAAACTTCCTTGATCCTGAGGCATAAGCTTTGAATTTGAGCAACTTTCTTTTTTTCCACTGCCCTTTGGAGCAGTTTCCTTTTCCCATTTGGCTCAAACAAATTTCAAGTCAAGGCAGCAGCAGCAGCAGCAGCAACAACAGCATGTTCCCTCCTGTGCTGCAGATTGTGAGTCAGGGCCTTTGGGACCTCCGTGCTGACTGCACGAAATTCCATGTGCCCAGGGGGTTGCCCCAGGGGTACTCCTGGGATGGCTGGAGAGGTTTGGAGTCTGTATATCACCCTGGGTTTCTGCTGTTGCTACTTTCCGGGCTAAGGGCAGAGCTGCACAGCCTCCCCTAGCTCATAGAATGGTTAAGGTTGGAAAAGATGATGGAATACAGCTCAGAGATTAGCAGAGCTTTTTAATAGGCTTTCTGCAATAAACAGTCCCAGAGCACTATGAAATAAGTCACTCTTAGACCCTTTTATATGTATTAGATTTTAATTCCCTAAAGAGAACAAAGATTATATGGGAGTAAACCACAGGGCTGAGCTAGGACAAGACTCAAGAACTTACAGTTCTGGGATCTCTCCAGTGGCCCAATCTCTAGAGAAAATCTCCACTCCACACTGGTTGTGTGATGCACCCTGGATCTGAGGAAGCCTCCTGAGCCCAGAGGCAATGAACACACAAAGCTTCTGGGAAAACAGCCTTTTCCTCTCTCACTGGGCATTGAGAGCAGGGAGCACTGGCAGTACCTTGAGGTGTTCAGTCTGTGAGAATGAGGGTTAGAATGTCAGCCCTTCTCACTGGGAAGGCTATAAACACAGGAGAAAAGTCCACGTGCAAGAGGGACCTCGTTCTCCTGGGAGCTGCTCCCGCTGTAATCCACAGCGGAGACTCTTTGGCCTGGGCCAAATGAATAAATCCCTGTCCAGCTGTCCCAGACCCCCTGTGACTCATCATGGAATCAGTTCCATTCCTCATTTTCCATGCTGACCCAAACAGCCAGATTAGCTCAAAAAGACCTCAGCCATCACACATAGCAGAAGAATTCCTTCTAATTAAACTTGAGCAAGAGTTTTGATAACCTGTTTTTCCTTAGTGTTTTTTGCAGTTTGACAGATCATGTTATTATCTTCTAGGCCAGGTTTCCTGGGAAACAAAGCATCTCCTTACTTTTCTAATCCTTCCAGGGAAATGAAGCCAAATTAAAACATTTCATGAGCATTCATTACATTTTATCAGAGATGGTTCATGGATATATCAACGTCAACTGCCCAGAATGTGCTACTGCTTAACAGGGAGCAGAAACAACTAAAGTTGCTTTTTCAAAGTCTACTTCATGTCCAGGGGCAACATGAACCAGGGATAAAGGTTCCTCTCTGGCAGTTCTGAGTTTTGGTCAAGGAAACTCCACTGCTGAGAACTGGATATTGCTATGGGTAAAAGAGGCTCTTCCCATGGACACCAACTCCAGCTCCTGCTACACAGCACAGAATCCCAGAATGGTTTGGGTGGGAAAGGACCTTAAAGATCATCCTGTTCCACCCCTGCCATGGACAGGGACACCTTCCACTATCCCAGGTTGCTCCAAGCCCTGTCCAGCCTGGTCTTGGACACTTCCAGGGATCCAGGGGCAGCCACAGCTTCTCTGAGCACCCTGTGCCAGGGCCTGCCCACCCTCACAGGGTTTCTTCCCAATATCCTATCTATCCCTGCCCTCTGGCAGTAGAAAGCCATTCCCCCTTGTCTGTCCCTCCAGGACCTTGTCTTTCTCCATCTTCCTTGTCCAGCTCTTCAGTCCTGGAAAGCCACAATTAGATCACCCTGAAGCTTCTCTTTCCCAGTCTGAACAACCCCAATTCTCTCAGCCTTTTCTCCCAGCAGAGCTGCTCCATCCCTCTGATCATCCTGGTGGCCTCTGGACTTGCTCCAGCAGCTCCATGTCCTTCCTGTGCTGGAGGCAGCTCTGCAGGTGGGGCAGAAGTATGATATGGAAGCTTCTTTCCCTTGACAAGGGAAGATTTTGAGGGAATTTTCCCCTGGAACACTCACATCTGAGAGGCTGTGCATGCTGTGGCTATTAGAAGAGCCTGCAAAGCAGATCATCCTCTGTTCCTGCCCACCAAAATAACACACAGGATGAGCATCTGGAGAACTACCAAGGACCTCTCACCTGCACCTTGCAGAGGAACTCAGCAGGAAGAGCTGCTGAATCCAAGTGAGATTGTGCAGCTCACATCTACCTGAGTAGAGAGAAACAAGGACCAAGAGAAGAAGGAATCTGCAGAGAGGATATAACTGGGAATTGGATGAATCCCCCTTATTTGTTTGGTGGAGAGCTGGGAGGGGACTCCAAATGCCAAACTGGGACTGGGAATGGCTTGTTGGGACACAACAGCAGAGAAAACTCAATGTTCTTCTCTCTTCCTTTCCATTTAGGCCTTCAAGGGGTAATCCTAGAAATAATATCTGGATGGTGCTTGCTGTAGAAATCAAGTAGTTTACAGAATTCTGGGATTTTACACCCTTGCAATGCATTCTCTGAGAAGCAGCTTTCAGAGACTGGCTGGGATTTGAAGCACAGTAAATTCTGAACACTCTTGAAAAAAGAAAACCAGGCCAGTGCAGTTGTCAGGGCATCCAACCAGTTCTCAACAGCTCCATATGAGCTTTACAGACTGAGCCAGCATGCAAGTGCCTGATGCAAAGCAAGTAAATATACTGAAAAAAAATCTAAAAGCATAGAAGGAAACAAAGGAGCAGACGATTTGCCCAGACAGTTGGAGAAGCACAGTCCCTTCTGACCTCCTTTGTATTCCAGGGAGCAATTCCTGAGCTGAATTCAGAGACAGAGACAGTGTTGCCAGGCCCAGAATTCCAGCAATTACTCATTGGAAATGGAAACAGCAACACAGATGCCAAAGGTATGATGCAAGTTTCATTGTCCCTGGAAGAATGGGAGTCCAGTTTGGGTTTTGGGCTGTTTGCTTGGAATTTAAAATCAGTTGTAGTTCCACGTAAATTAAATATTTAAAGTCAGTGAATAAGATTATTTTTGTCAAGAAAGTTCCTCCTCATTCTCTGGCTGATGTTTCTCTAAAGTCCTATTTTGGACCTTGAACAGGGAATCTGAGCTTATCATGCAGAGAAACAGCTGAGAAACAGGAAGCAGATAGGACAGGGGAGAATGGCTTTAAACTGCCAGAGGGCAGGGTTAGATGGGATATTGGGAAGGAATTCCTCCCTGTCAGGGTGGGGAAGCCCTGGCACAGGTTGTTCAGAGAAGCTGTGACTGCCCCTGGATCCCTGGCAGTGTCCAAGGCCAGGCTGGACAGGGCTTGGAGCAACCTGGGACAGTGGAAGGTGTCCCTGCCCATGGCAGGGGGTGGAACTGGATGATCTTTAAGGTCCCACCCAACAAAAACTATTCTATAATTTTATTCTATAATTCTATGAAATCTGAACAATCCTCTGCAGTGCTAAGAAACACTCATAGGAGTGTTGCTGTTCAAAAAGCATAAAACTGGAATTATAAACCACTTAAGAAACAGCCAAACACTGGAAAGAAAAAACAATATTGTGTTCTCCTGATATCTCAAAGGTCAATGGGTTACCAGAGAACCATTTGGAAGATTGAAAAACAGAGGAAGGGTAGGTCAGACCTGGAAGGAGAATGGCAAAATTCACGCCTGTACAAACACATTTTTAAATATTTTAATTCTCACGTCAGTTTAAGGATTATATTTATAGCAATAATAACTGAGGCTTTCTTCTAGCAATTGAAATTAAACAGCACTTGCTCAAGCAAGGACAGTTTCTTATCCATCTGTCACTACAAGCAAAAATAATTCCATGTGTTTAGCAGTATCTGAACACCTAGAGCTACAGCTGGATAACACCTCCCTGAAAAGTTTCCTAGTATGATCTGCAATCAGAAAATAGCCAAAACCAAATAGTTTTTGCCCCAGGATCTGCATAATTGTAAATCTAACTGAAAATGAATTGCCAGACTTGAAGTCTGTTACAAATATCCACATGCTTGTGTCATCTAAGCACCTCAGGCGGAGAGGACACTTAGATTACAGAAGGGTCTTTAATATAAAAAGCAATAAAATCCTTGGATTTTGAAACTGGACATGTTCAAGATGGAAATCTCACTTTTCCCAGCAAACAGGACTAACTAGAGCAGCTCAAGGAATAATGCTTTGAATTGTCTACCAAGAAAATGCCTCCTTCACAACCTAATAATCCTACTGACAAAAATATTATTCCTCTCTTCTTTCCTCAACGATATTGATATTTGTTCCACTTACAGTCTATGAAATAAAAACATTGATCACCTTTGTGCTTTTCCCCATAAACCCCTTGATCAATCGCAAACCGGGAAATCACAAATATTACTCTGGGGAGCCGCAGGGCTGTAGCGCCGTTGATTCTGAGGGAGGAGCAGAGCAAAGAGAACGAGAGCGCTCGGTGCTTGCGAGCGATGAAACCAACCCGCGCCGGGCGCAGTGCGCTGCCGCCGCCAGCAGAGGGCGCTGCAGCCCGCGGAACGGAGCAGAACTGCGGAATCCTCCTGGAATTTGGGAATCCCCGGAGCGGGAGGAGAACCGCAGAGATCAACAGACACCCAATGATCCCACCCTGCGCATCCCTGGGAGTGCTGTCCAAGCTCTTCTGGAGCTCTGGCAGCCTCGGGGCTGTGCCCATTCCCTGGGGAGCCTGGGCAGTGCCCAGCAACCTCTGCGGGAAGAACCTTTCCCTGATACCACCCTAAACCCCCTGGGACAGCTCCAGCCCTTCCCTCAGCTCCTGTCCCTGTCACAGACAGCACAGACCGGAGCTGTCCCCCTGCTGCCCCTCGAGAGGAGCTGCAGCCCACGACGAGCTCTGACCTCAGGCTCGTTCAGGCTGAACAAACAAAGTGCACTCAGCTGCTCCTCGCATAGCCCCTCAAGACCCTTCACCATCCTTGTGTCCCTCCTTTGGACACTCTCCAACAACCTGATATCCTTTCATACTGTGGCACACAAAACTGTCCCCAGGACTGGAGGTGAGGCTGCCCCAATGCAGAGCAGAGCAGGACAATCCTCTCCCTGGCTAGCAGTGTTAGGCCTGGTGTCCCCAGGATGTCCCTCCTGGCTCCAGGGCACTGCTGACTCACATTCAACTTGCCATGGACAGGAGCTCCAGGTGCCTTTCCACAGCACTGCTCTCCAGTGTCTCATTCCCCAGTCTGTCTGTACATCCAGATGTTCTGCAGCTCATCAGGTGCAGAATTCAGCACTGGCCTTTGTTAAACTCCACATGGTTGGTGGTTGCCCAGCTCTCGTATTTATCAAGATCTCTCTGCTTCTGAGGGAGTCAACAGCTCCTCTCAGTTTAGTGTTGTCAACAAAATCACTCAGTATCCCTTTGAGTCCTGATCCAAGCTGTTTTTGAAGACACTGAAGTGCACTGGCCTGAAAACTGAGCCCTGCAGAGCCCAACTAGTGCCTTTTTGCCAGCCTGGTGTATCCCGTGTGCCCCCAGGCACCCAAACCTGCCTGAACCCCCCCAGGGCACCCAAACCTGCCTGAACCCCCCCAGGGCACCCAAATGTGTGTGACCTCCCCAGGCAGAGCAGGAGGAAGCTGAGATGCCTCCTGGAGATGCCAAGAACCAAGTGCTGAAAAGCAGCACCTTGGGATTCATTCGCTGCCAGAATTATGTGGGAAGGAGACCTACTACTTATGAAGGCTGAATGCTCCATCCCTACATGTTTAGAGAAAATCAGCATGCAAATTACTAGAGAAATAGAGAAGCCTAATAAAAGACTTTTAAAAAAAACTATTTATGTTGCCATCATAATCTAAGGAAAAATTGCTCCCTCTTTTTTTGTTGGATAATGAAGTCTTTTGCTACTGTTTGATGCATCTCATTGTCATGAAGTTATTTTGCCTGTTTGAATGCATTTATGTTTTTGTTATTTCAGAAGGAGTACATTGGACCTGGTAGGTTGACACCATCTAGCACAGCATCACAGGCAAAAAATGGAAATTGTGGGGTTTTACTCTGAGTCATAAGGTAGATTCAAAGTTTCTTTAACAAAAAACCAACCCAACTAACTAATAACGTGTATTTCATTGCAAATGGAATAAGACATTCTTAATTAAACTGTGTCATTGTAATTCAAATAACCTGTTTGGGATGTTTTTTCCAAAATGTGGCCAGGTTTTAGCACAACTGAAAGTAAAGAGCAAAGTGAGTGAAAAGGGAAATCACCGCCAACATCCTTTGGTATTACTGCGTCATTAGCTGAGTGTAATTCAAAATAACGACACCAAACATATTTTCCTATGCATTTTTGCATGGTTTCCATACACACCTGAGGGAAAATTGATTCAAAGCATGAAGATAATCACGTCAAAATAAATCCTATTCATACAGTTATGAATAGAGTGCAAACCAGGAAATGAGTGCTTTATTAGAAAACCTTTTCCAGAGACACAACCTTACCTCGTGCTCCCCTGTCAAAGCCCCACAGGCAACTTTAGACTCAGAGTTCCAGGACACCTCGAAGGAGCAGCTGAAAAAAATCACAAGAGGAGAAAGCTGTAAGATTTTGACAGCAGAGTGAGCATTTTGAGTCAAATCTAGAGAACAAAGTAAAAATATTAGTGATTGGACAATTAATTTTAGGGGCTCTTAATTATGGATATGAACGAAGACAATATTAACAACATCACATTTTTGATCCAGTCTCTCATTTTCTGGACAGCATATGCGAGATCTGAGCGTCGTTTCGAGACACACGGGACGCCGAGAAGGATTTCACGGAGTGCCCGGGGACAAGGGGGTGCCGAGCCCCGCGGAGTGCCCCACCGTGTGCCCCACCGTGTGTCCCGCCGAGTGCCCCACCGTGTGTCCCGCCGAGTGCCCCGCCGAGTGCCCCACCAGGGCAGCTGCCACCGCAGGAAGCCCCGGGCACGGCGCCGGGCACAAAGTCCGCCCCGGGGCGGGCCCAGGTCGGCGGATCCGCCCGGGCAGCGCCGGCCCCGCCCGGCCCCGCACCTGCCCCCGGTGCCGCCCCGCCGGAGTCGGGCCGAGCCGCCTCGGGAGCTGCTGCCGGAGCCGGCGCCCGCCATGGGCGCGGGGCGCGGGGGGATGCGCTGCATCAAAATCCTGCTCTTCATCTTCAACCTGACCTTCTGGGTGAGCGGGGCCGGGCGGGGCAGGGGCACCTGCTGCGGGCGCTCCGGGGCTGGGGGGTGCTGGGGCTGCCGGGGGTCGGGCGGGGGACACGGGCGCGGCTCCCTCCGGGCAGCCTGCGGGACCGGCTGTCCGAGCTGAGGCTGCGGCAGCGCCCGGCCAGCGCTCCCGGCTTCTGCTCGCTGCTCTGGAGATGCAGCTCTGCCTGGGAAAGCCGCGGCTTGGTGTAAGATGACATTGCTGGGCAGAGACAGCATCTGTCTGAAGTGATCATTTGAAGTAGCGAGCATTTCCCCGGCAACCACGCGGCTGCAGGAGGAGGCTGTGAGAGGTTCCCCCAGTGCAGTGCGTTGAGCAGAACATTTCAGAGCATCACGGTGCTTTTTACTAATGCAATTTCAAATAAGGAGCCAACAGCTGCTCAGAGTTCATCCTAAGACAAAGTCCTCGCATCACCCTCAAGAGATTTAGGGAATGCTGTGTCCATTCTCCCCTCATTGCACCTTTTCAATAGTCTCACAGTTCCACAGCACAGCTGAATTCATGCTTTCTTTCTCTTTCTCACTTTCCCTCAAGCTCTGTTCTCCCTTCAGCTTTCCAGAAAACAATCAGCAACGTTATCTTCTTAAATGTCTTTTTCTTTCCTTCTGATTCACTGGGGTCTTTTTAAAAGAAGTCACAAAGTCATCCTGTTCAGCCTCTCTGGACCAAGCAGTTTTGGGCTTTTGTCTCCTTTATGCTTGCAGAACAGTTAAACCAAAGGCTGTTCCCTCGTGGTGACAGCGCTGCGCGCTCCGGGGACACAGTGCTGCTGTGAGGAGCTGGAGGGGCAGAGTGATGCTGCCCAGCTGCAGCTGCAAGGCAGCAGAAGGACAAAGCTTTGTGTTATTTGTTTCTCAAAAGTGACAAGTACTGTGTTTTGTTATCTGCCTTTTCTCTGGGATGGAAGGAACCATCTCCTCAGCTGGCTGGGACATTCATCCCCAACTGCCAGGGGCATTCCACAGCCTGGAGAGGCCCTGGCAGCCCAAGGCTGCCAGCAGGGAGGTCCCCATGCTGTGACAGGGTGGTAGAGGACCCTCACCCCCTGCTGGGACACTTCTGTGAGGAGAGCCACGATCCCGAGCTCTCCAGCTGTACAATCGCCTGCTCTCTTGGCTTGTGGAGCTGTGCCAGTGGATCAAGTGCCAGGAATGCAGGACAGGTTAGAGGAGCACCGTGCCAGGCTGCCATGGACATGGGAAGCAGCAGGTGTTTGTGAGCCTTGTCCAGCTTGTGCAGGTGCCACAGACTGAGGCTCTGGGCCTGGCTAGAGCAGGACATACAGCTCTGGTCCTGTGGGATGCTGGAGCTCTCTGCCAGGACACACAGCTCTGGTCCTGTGCGATGCTGGAGCTGCCTGCAGGACACACAGCACTGCCTGGCAGGCTGATAATCTGTCTAGCATGTGGTGAGGCTGAGACCTCTGACTGTAGATCTTGCCCCTCAAACAAAGTGCTGTGACACTCCTTTGTGACCTAGTCTTGTTTGCATTAAAGGGATTTTTTTCCTTGTATTTGACAGCATCTATCACTGGTTTGATATTTCTGTGATCCAAGATATCTACCCTGTAACAATTCTTCTATCTCCTAGTTTTGGTGGGGGTCCTCTGCCCTTCTCCATTTCCCATGGCAATTCAGGCCAAGTTTTGATGATTAAATGAGTTACAAGGTTTGAGAGTCAATAGTAAGTTCAGAAGCACCACTACACTGAAGAGCTGAAAGAAAAAAGTGAATTGCTCTGTAATGGGAATTTATTATTATCAGACCCTGGCAAGTGCTGCATGAATTTTCTAACAGTGCAATTCTGAGCTGTGGGGTTTCAAGAAAGCACTAAGTGCCAAGACACCTTTGTGATGTTCTCCAGCCGTTTGTCACTGCAGCCCTGACTGCTCTGTTTGTGTTGCAGCTGGCGGGACTGGTTGTCATTGCCTTCGGGCTGTGGCTGCGGTTTGGTGGACCTATGGCAGAGTTTGCTACAGACAAAAAGTCCCCGGAGTATTTCTTCATGGGTAAGTTACAGTGCTGGGAGCACAGCAGCATCCAGCCTTGCTTTCACCCTGGGGCAGGTGACACACCTTAGGCTTTGAATTGTAGGAAGGTCAACAATTCCTGGGCTGACCTGCACAAAACTGGACATTCTGGTGCTGTGTGCCATGTGTGTGATGGCTTTTGACCTTTCTCTGCTTGCCATCCACTTCCTTAGGCCCAACTAATCTCTTCTCCTGGACTTGATCCAGACCCCACAATATGCTAAGTGAATTGTGCTAATACTCTCAGAATAGAAGGTGAGACAGGTCAGAGGCTGGTGGGGCTCACCAATATATCCCTCCAGAGTTTGCTGTGCAGCTGCCAGCCAAGAAAACAAGTGTCCCTTCGGAATGTTCCAAATACCAGGACAGCAGCAAAATTCTGCTCACCAGAATTCTGTGGAGGCCTCAGTGGGACTGAAGTGTCAGAGCAAATCCTTCCACAGCTGGAAAGTGAAATTACCTGGTGTTCAGTCATCTCAGGAACTGTTTGTCCAACCTGGGCAGGAATCAGCTAGTTCCCGTGCCCACAGAATTGGGATTAGTCACGTCTAATTTTAGCATTTAAGATAACTTTTTTCCCCTAGGATTTCCAGGCGGGTTTTCTGGAAATGCCACCTGTGTTTCATATCTATAGACACTCTTAAATAGCAGCTGTCTGGGACTGCCAGCAACTGCAGTTCTCTGCCACTGGCAGCTGTAACATACCTGTACACCAGAAAAGTCAGATGTTTTTCTGTTTAATACATCACCCCTGAAAGATGGACTCAATAAATTCCCATTGGTGCAAATATTTTTGCCATCTACAAATGCCAAGTGTGAGTGAATACCCAGTCCTGCCCTGTCCATCAAGCCATTCTGACAGGGTAGAAGGACTGGGAGTTGACCCAAGGTGTCCTACAGCAGTTACCCATCACTCCAAGACCATACAGCTACTTTAAATACCCTAATTCTCTCAGTGGAGACTTTGACTCAGATCCACCACAGCCCCAGGCCCAGGTTTCTTTAACATCTGCAGCCAGGCTAGAAGCACAGAACTGGCTGTGCAGCCATGGGAATAGATGGGGAGAATGTTATGTCCAGCAGTGTTACTGTGGAATTTTGTGAGGCTGAATATTTCAGATTAAAACATTGTTTGGGACCTGAGGGTTATTGTCAAATACCCTGTAGCACCTCCACTGACACAGAGAGCCAGGAAGTGTGATTTACTTTTTCTCTTACATCTGAGCTGCTATGACAGCAGCATATTAGATCACCAACTTCATTTCCAGATCCAGTTTATACCTTCTGAATTCCCTGTGCTGTAGATTGGAATGCTTCCCTGCCTCATCCACTTATGTTTGTCCCAGGAGAGCAAACAAGACAGAAGGATGTTCTGGCCTTCAAAATCAAGTGCTGCTGGTTTGTTGGAAGCCAGAAAGTGCTACATCCTGTACTGGGAATAAGCACCACAGCTTCACAGCACAGACTGGAAACAAGATATTCTTTGTGCAAGATACATCTTGTGTAAACAAGATATTCTTTGGTGCATGTGTATTTAAATCTCCAAGAGATTTCATCTGCTTCTGCTCTGAATAGAAATTACAAAAGTTGTGAATTTTGGGAAGTCCTGGGGGACGTTCTTGTAAAAGTTTCATCAGAGACCATTCTGCTCCTGGACTGCCACATATATTTATAGAGCTGCCTGCTGAAATATGTAACTGTGAGAGGAAGTGCTCAGGAACAGGGCACAGAGATACTCAGAATTCTTTTAAACTTGCAATTTGGACTGAATTTTAAAGCAAAGTTTTTGCCCTTTTTTGTAATAGGCACTGAACAGAGCATTCCTGTGAAAGAAAACCAAAGAGTTCTGTGCTGCCCTCCCTCCCTCATTACAAATCCTGCTCGTTGTGAAGCAAATGCTGTTGTGACTCCTGAGCATCTGATGGCACAGCCGTGCTGAGGCTGTCAGCAGTCTGGGCCCAAGGCAGTGGTAAAAGGACAGTGAGAAGTTCAGTTACAGTGGAGTTTGCAGCAGACAAAGCTGCATTTGAAGGTCATGCTGAAGAGCTTTCCCTCTCTAGGAGATTTCAGCTCGGAGTCCCCCTTGGCAGTTGTGTATTGAGCCTTTCTCAAAGTCTCTGGGACTGTTGTTTATTTGGCTCTGCGTGTTTGCTCTCTAACATGCTTGCTGGGTGACAGCCAGGGTTTTGCATAGGAATTCTTAATATGGAACACTGTGCAGCACACCAGGAGCAGCTGCCCTGAGGGCTGAAAGAGAAAGCAGATCAGCAGTGACTTAAAATATAAGCATATAGCTATACATCCCAAAATAATTTTTTATCTCTGTTCTACTGATGGCTATTGTGGCTCCCTGTGATAAGCCAAGGCCCTGTGATCACATCAGCTTTGTGTGTGCTTGGAACAACAGTACAGGTGGGTTTGGAATTTGCTTTAAAGGCTGAAACACTCCAGAATCACCATCTTCTGAAAAACAGTAAATTTTCTTTCTTCTTTGAGCAGCAAATTCTGCTCTTTCTGTACCTGGATTGAGCTGCCAGCCGAATCTAACCAGCTTCTCTCTTCTGCTTCCTTGTGATGGTTTTTTTCCTGGATCTGAAATGTTGGGTTAGTGTAAAATAATTGATAATTCTATCCTTGCATTTTCCATTAGGCCAGAGTGAGTCCCCTTAAATAGCCCTGTTCTTTACCAGCAGTCCAGCTGTCTTTTCTGCCCCTGGAATAGTTCGGGCCATGACTTGGCAACCAGGCCTGTTCATCTTTTCCAGCCACTGAGATGTTTTTGTTGGTTGGAGAACAGCTTACAGGCAGCAGTGCTGTGGGCAAGCACATACGTGTTCTTCGCTTTCTGTTGCTTGTGGTTTTGTGTTTGGTGATCCATATTCCCCACTGCAATGAAAATCCTACAACAGAAGAGGTTGTAATTGGAACTTTTTGACCCACGCAGTCTCTGACCATTTTACCAGACATATCTTACACTGGAGCAGACTCCTTAAAGTGGACATCCTCTCCCTGTAGCTCCCCAGCTTTTGGAGTTCCCACTATAGTGGGACAATATTTTTATGTTACTCCATCTCACAGTACAGTTTTTGTGCCTGTGCTTCAAGTGGTGAAACAAAAGTGCAGCTTCCACATTCAGCTGCAGTTCAGCCCTGGTAGAGTTCACAGATTCCTCTCTTAGCTGTACTTGAGAGAGAAAAAAAGATAATTTCAGCAAAGGCCAGTAGCTGGCAGGTACCTTTTTATCTGAATTGTCTGTGACATTGCACTGATCAAATGGAGAAAAGATCTGTAGAATTAAGGGAATTCCCTCACATTGCTCATCCTTCTGGAGACTCCTGTACCAAGACTGGCAAATTTTTTACCAGGCAGGAAAGTCTGCAACGGTCAGAGGGAAATAAGATGCTTGTGGGAAGCCAAGGTGTCAACATCGCTGTCTCACAATTAATTGGTCCTTGATTAATTCCTTGCAGTAGTGCTGTTCCTAATTTTAACAATACCTAAAGCACAGTAGTACAGACCAAGTGCTGCTGAGTGCAAGTGGAGCATTTGTGAAGTAAAAACTGACATGGGGACTTTTTAAGGATCAGTTCCAGACCCCCATTCTTCCATCTCTGCTTTTGGTGGACCAAGGAGGACAAACTCTCTGTATTCCTAAGAAATTAAGTGCAGAGGGTCCCATCCCTGCCTGTAACAATAAAAGTGAAGTGTATGTACTCCACAAGGCCCCTCAGGAATGGTAACAAAACCTGATGAATGCAAACAAATCTATCTGGGTGGCTCTTTCTCAGCCCTGAAACATTGCTTCTCCTGCAAAGCCAGAGCTCACAGCAGTTCTGCTCTCTTCTGTTCTCTTTGTTTCAGTCCCATGATCCAATCTGTGGTCCAGGCATTCATCAGGGCCAAACCAGCTATGGACAAAAGTTTTAGGGTGATTGTGGCTTTTTCTTGGGGTCTGTGAGAGCAGGAGTGATGCTGCTGGCTTTGAAAGGTACAGTTAGATGGAGCGTGCCTTAGGATATGAAGTCATGTCTGGAGCTGAAGGATATTAGTAGTTTTTCTCCATAGTAGTGGATGCCCATACAAACAGGAGTTGGCCAGAGTTAAATCCATGTGAACAGCAGTTGCTCCTGTGCCTCACTTTGTTCTAGTTCTATTCATGCATTTTGGAGACAAGCGCTATATCCTTAGTCAACAGGATTTTCTCTCCTAAATCCACAACCTCTCAAACCTCTACCAGTCTTTAAAATGAGAGCTGTTGGCAAAGCAGCTCCTGTGTAGAGATGTGATACCACAAGAAGAGCATTAAATGGCCCTGCCCTCATGTACTGGAGAGGCTTTTAGTCTGTACTTAAGACTTAAGCAATGAATTTGTCTTTCTTCCTATCATCTTGTGTGCAGCTCTATTTTTCTGCCACTCAGGAAGAGTGGTTTACAAAAGGCTGATACTGGCCCTGAGTGGAAAACGGAAGCTGCTGCACTGGAAATTGGCTTTAAAAATATGACACCACCACTACCACCCCCTGAAAAAACCATATTCAAAATGAAAGTTGTTCTAAAGTCCTCAGTCTCTGTTCTGGATCATAAAACCTTGCAGCAGTTCCTAAGAGTCAGTATTCCCCCTGACAGAACAAAGGCAAGAATAAAGGCAATTCTGACCAAACAAGCTAATTTAGCCTAATGGAACAATCTGCCCATCTGCCTCAGGTTGATTGTTTCATATTTGCAAGATGCTGAGGTTCAGGAGGCTTTTTTTTCTTGAATCATTTAAGCATGATAATGCACTTTATGCTTTTTACCCATTAACTTGTCCTCCTGGGTAACTTCTCCCACCCTCCTCTCCCTGCTGTCGCTGTGTAAAAGCCAGCCAGTCCCACCCCACAGCAGCAGCTGAACCCACAGTTACACCATTTCCTTCTCCACCCTGGTTCCTGCTCACTGCTGCACTGCTGTGACTGCTGAGCCCTGACAGCACCGAGTGCCTGGGGTCCCCTGGGGTCCCCTCGGGGAGCACCCAGGTTCCAGGTGTCCCTGGTTCTGCTCAGCTGCCCATGGCCAGGCCAGAGCTCACCACATCAACACCTGGAGCTCTCTGCAAAGAGCCACCTGCAGGAGGTGATGGGATAAACCTGCCACTGGTCCTATGGGAAGTAAAAAACATCAAGGTGTTTCCCATCCCTGGATGCCCCAGGATGTGGCTGCACCATCCATGGGAGTGTCCAAGGCCAGGCTGGATGGGGCTTGGAGCAACCTGGGATAGTGGAAGGTGTCCCATGACAGGGGGCTGGAAATAAATCATCTTTAAGGTCCCTTCCAACCAAAACCAGTCCATGATTCGTCTTGCTGGAGCAGCACAGCACACTCCAGGGTTGCTCAGGCTCCTTTTTCATACATAGTCTCTTTACAAGATCTTCATGCTCTGAAGGAGCTTCTACATAACAACCAAACTAGCATAACCCATTGTATCTCCCATAAGGGAAATGTCCTGTGCTGTGTTTCACTCTGACAGAGCTGTAAGTACATTTGGACTGTCCACTCTGAAGCCATTAAGAAGAGAATCTTTTGACTGCTGGAAAAAACAAACCAGCAACCAAAAAGCCCTCAGGCTCCTTTTTGGGATGTGTTAGTTTAAAAACATCTGCAGGAGGGTTTGCATTGAGCTGGCTCATGCACACACAGGATTATCCAGAGTGTCCTAAACAAGAGAGGATTGCAGAGAATCACAAGAGGATTTCAGGATACCAAATGACTGAGTATTACAAAGGCAGAAGAAATACAGTATCAACAAAGTGATGCAAGTGGTAACAGATAATGTAGGCTGTATAAACACTGACAGACTTTACATTAGCTAAAACTACACATGAACATGACCTTAGACTCACTATCAGTTGCTCTTGACAATAAAGTGCTTTGCTTACTGCAGTCAAACAGGCATATAAATGTCAGGAATTATGAAGAAAGGAAATGAGAATCCAATTGAAAAATGTTAATGTCATTGTGTACATTTCCAGTGCACTCAGTGTCCTGAATGCTCTGTGGCTCTGGTCAAAAAGGATGCAACAGAACTAGAAAAAGTACCAAGACATTTGACATGGCTGTGATCATAACTCTGAACAGGTCCTATATGAGGAAGTTTTTCACACTCTTCACATCATTAAATTGTAGAATTCATTGCCGCAGGGTTCTGTGAAGTTCAGCCAGGACAGAACAGCTCCAGCTGGTACAGGTGTGTTGGTGACACCCAAGTTCTGAGCAGTTTGTGGGGGGTTACAGACACTGACAGAGCCTTTGGGAACAGCTTTGGGAACACGCTTTGGCTTGAGTGAATTTGGGTTGTAATTATTTAGGGTTCTGGGATGCATGTGAGGAGGATATGTAACATGGGCTGGAACTGGACTGGGATGTTGCATTACAGTGAGGCTGCTTTTAAATTGAACTTCAGGATTTGTGCATCAGCAGAGCCTCCAAACTGGCTGGTGCCTGTAATGCTTTTGTGGTTCCAGGAAGATTAACCACAAAATCCCCACTGAATTCACACAAGACATTTAATCAGATAGGTCCATTATGCTCAAATTAAGGGTATGTTCCACTTCTCCAGAAATTCATGTTACTTTAGAGGCCTCTGCAGCTTTTCTCCAGTTCTGTACGTGTATTTTATAAATAAATATACAATGGAAATTTCTAGTAACAAGCCTGTTTCAGGAACTGAGTTTGGTGCCACACACACAACTGTCCTGTCTGGCCGTTTTTTTCCAACTCCTACGTGTGTTTCTCATATTTTCCAAGAGTGTGGCAGTGCTAGGGGTTCCTTGGTGCTGTCCTGAGGGCTGGAGAGCCTCAGTCCTTCTGTGGAGGAGGACATCTGCCTCCTGGGCTGCAAGGAACACACGACTCCAGGAAAATCCCTTCAAGCCCTGTCTGATTCCCAGGCTCTGCTGTCACTGCCGCTGGGTCCCTCACCCCAAGAACAGAGCTGCTTGTTCTCTCTGTGGAGTTGGAACAGTTGGGGGTTTGTTCAGCGTTATTTACTCAGCCCAAAAGAGAGAGAAAAAAAAGAGGAGAATTATTTCAAATGGAAAGTGCCCATAGCAGCCAGGTAAACAAGAAAGCCATGTGAAATAAAGCCAGCCAGAGACAGGGTGTGTTTGTCTGCTGCTGCTCTTTGCAGGACGCTCCTGGCAGGGATTTGTGCCTCAAACCTTCAGTAAGACTTGGGGAAAAACAAACAAACAAACAAACAAACAAACAAACAGCAGCTCTGGGAGTGGGTTCTCTTCCAGACTCTGAAATTAGACCTCTTGGAGCCCAGGCTGATCCTTCCCTCACTCTTGATACACATAAAGATCTATTGCAGCCAGCAGCTATAAAATTCCATTCTTCTTTTCTGTCTCGTCTAAAGTGATGGAATTCTGTATCACTGCTAATCGCAGAGGTTTTGTTCCCTCAGAAATAACACACAGAATCCCTTGATCCTTTTTAAGGTGGTTTTTCACACTTACAAATCCAAGAAGGGAAATATGCTTATATCCAGACGAAACAGTATCTTCGGGAAGAATTCTGTGCCATGAGCACTGAGGCTTATCCAGAGATTGCTGAGTTATGGATTTGCCATTCTTCACTACTGGGAGCCACAGGATGCTCTGAGATTGCCAGATAACGTTTTAATTCCCCTTGTAATTGCAAAGCAGAGTCTGCTAGAAAATGGGAATCCCTCCTGTTGGAATTTTCACAGGGAATACCCCCATTTGACAATTTCCTTTCAGGAAATGATGGTTTTCCCCATGGGATGAATCAAAAAATCAAATATACAGAAAAGCTGCTGCTTTATGGCTTTCCAAAATAAAACAATGATAGAAGAAGGGGCTTCCCCTCTTTCACTCACTACGTTACAACCAGAAGGGAAATCAATTTGTTATCAGGTGTTCTCTCACTTGACTCATTGCAGAAAGGAGAAGTCTTCATTTCTCTCACACCTATAAAAAACTCTGTGTATGGGGGGGTGTGTCAGCACACCAAAACAAACAAACCAAAACCACCCCAAAACCTCAATATTTCCTCACAAAAAAAAAGAAGAGAATAGGCTCTGTCCAAAAATCCCCAGTCCTGTGACACGTTGTTTTTCATCCTCTTGTGGTTACAAAGAAGCCCCTATTTCCTCCAGAACCCCCTCAGTAATCAGTGCACTGGTTGTGTCTGCCTAAATCAACCACGTTTCTGTCAGATTTGCACATGGATTTTAATATTTGGAATGTGCCTCTTCATCCCTTTGCATTCTGGGGCTGAGAGTCTGTGGGTCCTGCATGCAGGTGCAATAAATATTCCAAGTGTGGGCAGTCACAGATGGAAAACCTCTGTCACTAGGGCCAGTTTTGCCCTCCTCAGTGCCACAGCAGTGTTCCTGCTCTCTGCATTCCCTG
Source organism: Lichenostomus cassidix (assembly GCF_008360975.1). Classification (NCBI taxonomy): domain Eukaryota; kingdom Metazoa; phylum Chordata; class Aves; order Passeriformes; family Meliphagidae; genus Lichenostomus; species Lichenostomus cassidix. Next base: position 2,350,159 of record NC_139506.1, read on the forward strand.
CTCTCAACTTAGGTGTCAAACTTTCTCTTCATTAGCACACACAGATCAAAGTGCCAAAATTACAGGAAATGATCAGAGGCACCAAGAGGTGAGAGGAAAAATTTTACAAAGGCCACAAACCTTTGCTTCCTTTCTACCTTGTACTTTTTTTTCCCTTCTGCTACACAAAAAGCTGCAGCTGGACAGTCTTTTCATCATTTTCCATTCACCAAAACAAGCTCTCTACCCTGACCTGACTCACCCACTTCTTTTTGCCATGTTGAGCTTTGTGGTGAATTTTTTGTGTCAGTCTGTAGCTCTCAAACCTGTTCCATTTTATGGCTATAAACTGTCTTTATTTTGTTTCCCTGCTGTGCTGTAAATGCCAAGTTGGAGGCCACGCCAAGGCTTTGTATTTTACAATGGAAGTGCTGATGAATAGAAGCTGGTTAAAGCTTTCCATCCTGCTTTTGGGGAAGGAATGGGTTTTAGTGAAGCTGAGGTACTTCTGACACTATTGCAAGGCAAGGTGTGACATTAATACCGCAAATGTCTGGATTTGCACTGAAAGCTCTCAGTGCCTGATGGCTTTAGGGAAGGCTGGTATTCCAAGGGCTGTGTGCCAGGCATTGCCACCCTTTGCTTTTTGGTTTTTTTGTCTAGAGAGTCTCACTTAAGAGTTTAGGTCTATTCTTATTAAGAATTTAGGTGATCATGCCTCCTGTGTACAGCCCAGTAGGAAAAGAAATACCAGATCCATGTCTTACATACTTACACCATCCAGGATGTTTCTGCATTTACTGCTTTGATATCCTTCCTGGGAGTCATTTTACACTGAGCATCCCTGGATATGGGTGCTGGGAAACCTCTCAGTGCAAGCTGAGAAGTAACTTGGTCCCTTTGAATTTTTTTCAAGCTACTCTTCATGTGTCTCATGGAATATTCTGAGTTGGAAGGGATCCACAAGGATCATCAAGGCCAAGTCCTGGCCTCAGGACAACCCCAAAATCACAAGTTTCAATCCTGTGTGAAAGATTACATGTGTGTATATATAGTAGAAAAGTAAATATATCTTTATTTTGGTGGAAATTTTAAGTGACAACATTATTTTCCATCTAGAAATAGCTGGGTATCAGCAAGTGGTAGTCCCAGGCTGAGAAAGGACAAAGTGGGATGAACTTTACTAAGCAGAAGATGGAAGAAGGAGGATTTAAACTCCTGGCTGGCTCAGCTGTGGGGCTCAGCTTTGTTTAGTGAGTAGTGTGAGCTCTTCCTGTAACACGCCTTAAAAGGGAAGTTCTGATTGAGGTAGTGGTTTAGCTCTGAGTCATGCGAGTGAAATGCTCAGGCTGTTTCTCTGACAAATGCAAATCCAAATTCCTGAAAGTGGTCTCACCCCCGAGGCTCACCGAGCTTTGTCTTTCCTAGCTGCAAATAACAAAAGAAATGGGAAAACTCCTTTCCTGTCTTCTTACTCAAATTTATCTTTGCTAAGTGGCCTGATAAGTAATTACAGGGACGGGAGCAGGGAGTGACACACAGAAAACGTCCAGGAAACATCTTTGTAATTACACTGCATTTGTTACCATGGAGATCCCAGGAAATGGCAGTGTTGGTGTTTGGTTGTGGAGCACCAGGTTCTGCACCTGAGAGAGGGGTTTTTGTCTTTTGCAATTCATCTTCCGCGAGGGCTGGCTGACCTTTCTCTCCTGAGCCATAAATATCTTTGTACATCAGTAAAAACCAGTGCTGTATGTGTACAAGGATCAGCCTGCAGAATGCTCAGTCCTAGTAAGTCACAGGTGGCTGAGTATTAAAAATCCAGAAAACATGGAATAAGAACTGCCAACGCAGTCAGCAAGCAGCACCCCAGCAGCACCACAGATAGTACAATTAGTAGGGCAAAGCCATATTACTCATAATTGTCTTATTGCTATTTAGTAGAATGTATTTCTCAGCAGGAACTGGGGCAGAAGGAAGGAGAGGAGGAGAAGGGGCACAATAACTGGGATAGATACAGAGACCGGAGAGTGATGTGGCAGTGAATGGGCAGCAGGCAGGAGTTTGCCTTCCCCGAGGAGGCTGCACCAGTGAGGCAGAGTAGCTGGATGGATGCTCTGCACTCAAACATTGACTGGTTTTACATTTTCCTAGCAATTGCAAACTGCCATCTGTGGGGTTTCCTAGTCTAGGTTACACAAGGTCTGCTAAAGGCAAATTCCAGCAGCTCTGCTAACCTTGGGTCGGATTTTATAATAATGTTTACACTGGTAACTGAGCACACTAAAGGTTCTCATTGGAAGCTTGGGCAGTTCAGGCTGGGAGCAAAGCTCACTGTGCCCTCTAGTGCACTCTGCCTGCAGCTCCACTGTCTCCTCACCACGGAGGACACGAGCAGAAGGGAAATGAAGCTCTGTTCCCCAGCAGTGGCTTGGCACGGCAGATTTCTGCATGTCCTGCACAGGACAAGGACTAGAATTACACCAACATGGTACCAGAGCCAAGGCACAGCCCCAGTGGTTGTGGTCTGGTGCTGTTCGTGACCCCCAGAGGAACCTGGGTGTTGCCTAAGCACAGGTCAAAAATGTACATTCACAAGTGAGGAAAGAAAAACTTTGTGCTCTGATTTTCTTTTGTCCTAGATAAAGCCCATACAAAAAAAAATAAAAACAAAACCAAAAAAACTGTTGAATATGAGTATTTCTAGCAGTTTTATAGGTGTCAGGTTATAGCTGGGGTCCCAGATCTGTGTGGGGCTATGCTGCCATCTCCCATGATCCTTTAAGTTCCACCCCTGCAGAACAGTACAGCACATTTCCAGCCCCAGGTTCCCAGAAATAAGCCCTCTGGCAATGTTGGGGTATTTTTGCCTTACATTGCTAATTGCAGAGGTGTAAGGGTGTTCTGGATGGTGTGGGGTTTGTTCTTCCTGCACTGAGCTGTCCCTGGGACAGGAAAGTTGGAAGGTTCTTATCACAGAACATTCTGAGTTGGAAGGGACCCACAAGGATTGTCAGGTCCAACTCTTAAGAGAATGGCTCACCCAGGAATCAAACCTGCAAAGCTGGTGTTTTCAGCACCATGCTCTAACCAACTGAGCTAATCTCAAATTGTCTTACTTAACTCTCCCAGAAGTCTGAAGAAAGCATTGCTCTCCTCCTGTGGTCAGAGAACCCGTTCTGTGCAAAACCTCTTCAGCTTTGTGAGAGCCAGAGACCTTGTTGCCTGCAAATGGGTGGGATTGATGAAATAGGCTTTGGGGAGAGAAGCCTTCTCAGATTGTTGCCTGGCTCTGATTCTCCACAGGACTCTATGTACTGGTGGGAGCAGGGGCCATCATGTCAGCAGTTGGATTTTTCGGGTGCTGTGGAGCAGCGCGGGAGTCCCAGTGCTTAATCGGAGCAGTGAGTAAAACAGGTTTCCAGGGCCTGGGCTGTGCAGGAAAATCATCTAAAGCATTCAATGCTTGGTGTCATTAATGGAAAGATCTTTACAGTCCAACACCTGACAGCTGTTATGTCCCTTTATTGGTTAATGCAGTTTCTCTGGATTCAGTAGCCACCATGCTACTGCAGAGCTGCCATACATGCAGAGGTGCCCTTGCTTGTCCCTTGTGATGTATTCCCTGGAATTACCCTCTGATTTCCCTGAAGCTCCCTGAGCCACATTTTGTCATTTCCCCTTTGTTTGAGCATGACAAGAAATCTGCCGTGGCAGCCCTGTGCAGAGCCTCCTCAGCAGCTTTGGTTCAGGGTGGGGTGTTGAGGCCTGGGCTGGCAGCCCCTGTGAACAAGATATACTCATGTGAGATTCTCTCCTTCCTCCACAGTTCTTTGCCTGCCTGTTGGTGATATTTGCAGCTGAGATCACTGCTGGAGTATTTGCCTTCATAGGCAAGGATGTGGTAAGTAGGAAACAGCCTTTTATGTAATAATGGAGTAGTTATGGATTCCAGTGCCCACTAACCTGGCTCCTCCAAAGGAAGGCTTTCCAGGAGACTTTTCCCAGGAAGACTCTGATATTCTTCTCTGGCGTCAATGAGAGCGTGTGTTATCACATGTCTAGAATGGGATGCAGTTTTTGCCCCCTCTGTTAAAGAAAATCTGTAGGTGTGGTTCAACCTTCCATCCCCAAGGAATATCAAAGGGGAACTGTATGAAGGGCATATTGCCTGGGAGAAAGGCAAACAAATTCAGGCACTGAACTTCCCCAACTTAGAGTATTTAACCAAAGCACAGAACACAGCCTTTGTGACCCTCTGAATGTCACCAGGCCACAAACCCTCCTGTCTTTCTAGTCACAATGCCTGTTTACCAGGCACAGTTTTGTGCTCTGGAGGAGATGACACAAGGTGGAAGTCTTGGACTGGGGGTAAGACTGATTTGCAACTCACTTGGAAAGTCTGATTTCTGCAGGCAATACAGGAAGCCCAGAAAATCTATCAAGATGCTTATGAGGACTACATGAAAAACCCAGTGGGGAAGGTCAACAGTACCATCTATCGCTTCCATGTGGCTGTGAGTACTCCTCAACCTTAACACCTCACTCCACTGCTCAACTGTCACATTACCCATTAGAATCCAGAATTGCTCCCTCTGAGGTATGGAAAAATAGAACTGAAGGTACTTAAAATCGAGTCAGAGGCTCACAACCCAGAGAGTTTCCTGAGGGCTCTGTTGGAACTCTGGTTTTTGGAACTTTACATTTGAAAGCACAATTAGCCAGGCTTTGAAATTTCTGATGCTTCTGGTCTTTGTGTGCAAAAGAAATGACTATTCAGGCCCTTTTGGATATTGAAATCCACAGATAAAAACTCACAAATGCAGAGAGAGGGAGAAATGTCTGCATCCCTCTGCATCTGTCAGAGAAAACGTGACCTGTGTCTCAGGACCTACAGTGTGGCAGATACTGTCAGTGGCTGAACCAAGTCGGTGAAAGACCAAAAGCACATGTGTGACACAGTTCAGGCCACCCAAAAAGTGAGTGTCTGAATCAGAGTTACAACCTGTGACTTCTTGAATCCTATCTGTGTCCATCCTGTATCTACGCTGCCTCCCACAGAGATCAAGCCCAAGCTTTGTTGCTCCTTACAGCAATTCCCACGTTCTTTAGAACAAACATTTCACAACCTCAGACCCTTTTGTCCTTCTCCCATAGCTGTTATTTCTGACCCAAAGAAGAATTCCAAGCATTTTGTGGGAGATAGGCAAACAGGAAAAACAAACCCTCTGAAACTGTGATTTATTGCTGTCTCCAAACCCAGCACGATGTTGTGTCAGAAATAAAATTCCAGCATTCTCTGCTGTAGCTTTTGTACATTGCCCATAATTCTGTATGCGATATTTGAACTTTTTGCATTCTCCCTTTAACAACTCCTGTTTCCCTGTAAGCCAGGGATCTGCTTTTCCCAAATCCACTTGTTTGCTTTGTTATGAAATACTGTAATAAAAAGTCCTTCTGGACATTGTTGTTAATACAAATGTGCCTGTTTGCTGTGGCCTCAGACAACTGAAACTCATTTTTGAGAATTTTGTCCCACGCAGTTGGAACTCTACCAGAAGCAACAGTTTAAATATAGAGAATAAGGTTATTACTTGATCTGTACAGATTCTTTCTTTTTTAGTTATTTATTGTCTCACTTTCAGTATGAAAGTAATAACTGACTTTCAGTATTAAAGTCTGTGGTTTCCCCCTCTTTGATCCTTCATGTCTCTCTCTCATTCAGCTCCAGTGCTGTGGTAGAAGTGATGTGGAACAACCAACGGGATTACCCTGTCCAGAGAACATCCAGTTGCCAAAGGCAAGTATCCTCTGTCCTGCTTGTTCTAATCACTTTTTCATGTCAATTCTTTAGTAAAATTGGAGACATTCTGTAGGTAAAAGAAAGGAAGAAATTCCTTTTTACCTTGCAAATACCAGCATGAAATTCCTTATGGAGTGGAGCAGAGTGGAAGCAGAATTAAGCTGGAGGTCACATTGCCCTCGGTTGTGTGGCATCCCACGGTAGCTGAGACAGCATCACATCATCTGAAAGGAAAAGGGAGAAGGAGGTAACAGAACAGGACCCCAAATTCCCCATGGAGGCCAAATTCTGGCAAGTGCCCACCTTAGTCATGCATGGAGGCTCCTGACAAGAAATTTTGTTGGTGTTAAGAAAGATATTTCTGTAATTGAAAGTAATTTCTGTCTTTTCTGGAATCTGCTTGTGAGTACAATGTCAAAATGAAGCACCAAACCTCCTGATTTAGCAGGGCCTGTTATATAAAGGAGTTTAACTTTAGGGAAAACTGAGTGCAAGAAAATTACTTGTATGTGTCAGCCTCTCCAGGCAAGAGGACAGATGCCTCACTAGAAAAGGGAAGATGCTGTGAAAATTATCCAACAAAACCCAAGGTTTAGATGCAGAATTAGGACAGTGACAGCACTAATATTTTTGTTTTTTTCTGTTGTTCAGTAGGAACAGATGATAGAGTTGATTGATATACAGATTTTGAGGGTAAAAAAAATATTTTCATTTTGTTTTTAACAGAACTGCCTGGTTGAAATCCGGAATGTAATTGATACTAATCTACACTTAGTTGGAATTGTTGGAATTGCAATTGCTGGCATCACAGTGAGTAAATCCATGTTCTCAAATCTCTACTTGAGCCCAGTACCCTGTCTCTTATTCAAAGCTTTGTGGAAGGTGTTTTGCAGCAACTGGTGTGATTCCTCAACTCTTACCACTTCCAGTGTGTCCTCTGTCTGGAAAGTGCCCCAATGAATATAAGCAGAGCTGTGTGACAAGTTTTATTTTGTGTTCTTAGACAGGGTCCAAAGCAATGATAACTGTATTTTGTTGTAATAGTAGAAAAGCAAGTGCACATGAACCTGAAAAGCAAAAGGCTGTAGCAGCATTTAATGTATTCCAATACAACTGCAGACTGAAGCTTTAAACTCTGTAGGATACATTCCTTAGTTTTCACAAGGAATAGAGTACCCACTGGAGCTGTGGCCAATAGATGTCACCCTGTCCCAAGGACACGGCAGGATGGGCAGACTGCAGTTCTCCAGGCTTTAGCACCAAGTGTTTTCCAGCACCTCTGTGCCATGACTTCCTTCAGACTCAGACACCAGCAGCTCGAGGAGCCACAATACTAGTAAAGAAACACTCTAGCTGCTGGGAAGAGCAGGATGTTCACAGATTTACATGGACACTGAAAAACAGCTGAAGGTTTCTGCAGGTAACAGAAACCATGGTGTGGGGATCAAACAATCCTGGGGTTTGTATGGAACACGAAGGGACTCAAAAAGACAGCAAAGCAACGGGGGAGGGACAGAGTTCAATAACAGCAAGGACACACCAGAACCAGGATCCTCTCCCCTTGGATCCCCACCTCAGACACAGAGGTCCTGAAGTGGCCACAACCTCTTCAGTAGCAGCAAAGTTGTGCTTGCCTGGACATTTAGAACAAAGAACAGTGAAACCAGCATGAGCAGATAAAATCTTGGCTTTGAGGATCAGTGAAATCTCTTTCATGTTTACTGTGTGATGTTTTGGGGTTTGTAGATGGAAGCAGTCATTGCTCTACCATATGGACCTTCAGATTGTTCTGATATGCAGATTGTTTTATAACTGTTTTGTAAGTGGATCCCTAAATCACATCCCTTCTCTTCTAGATCTTTGGCATGATATTCAGCATGGTTCTGTGCTGTGCGATCCGTAACACGAGGGACATGATCTAAAACTGTCACTGCACAACTATGTCCCAGGAGTTCCAGACTAAGCTTACAAGAAGTGCTCTTCTACCCAATTTAATAATTGTAATGCATTTTAATCAGTGTTTTAACATACTGAGAGGAAAATATCCCATTAGGTGATCAGGTGAATTGTATTAGTTACAGTAAAACTGAAGTGAACAAAAAAAGGGGTTTAAAATGTCCTTTTTAATGGAAAAAAAGCAAAGGTGCATATAAGACTAATTTGATTTTTAATGTTTGTATATGTGCAATTAAGAGTTTACACATGTCTAGACTTTGTGTAAGCACATGCATCTCTCCTTACAAATACAAATGGGTGTGAGCATGTCCCTGGATGTGCAGTACCTTGTCTGGGTAAGTATGTGCAAATGGAACATGTTGTGTGTGCATCCAGACTGTCCCTGTGCAGGATGTGCTCATCCCACAGGGACACAGGGCTTGGAACCCTCTCACACTGAGCCCCTGTTTGCCAAGAACTAGCAGAGGAACAAATGCCATTGTAAAAAGTAAGACCTATGAACCATTTTGTAACTTTTCTTTCCAAAGCCCAAACAGAATAGAATTAATAAAATTGGACTTCATAAAAAAAACAAACAAACAAATAAAACAACAAACTTGCCTAAGGGCCTGCTCCAGCAAACTTTAATTCATGTGAGTAGACCCACTGACTTCACTGTCATGCAGAGACTGGATATTTATTTTTTGTAGGACTGGACCCTTCATGCAAATGCAGAAAGTTCTGGGGGAGAAAACATGTCCAAGGAGATCCAGGCTAGAGGAAGAGAGGGAAAGAGGTGGGAAGCTGGCAAGACCAGGCAGTCATTTGGGACCAACTGCACTGCAAAGTGTGCTTAAGCTTCCCAAGCTAGGCTGAGATACATCAAAAAACCCAACTATGAGTTCAAGGGGCCACTAAAATCCAAATTCAGCAGCCCCTTTGTCCCAAAAGCCTTGCTGTGGCTATAAACTAGTGCAGGAGTGGAGCCCAGATCCAGAAATGCAACCCCTTTGTCAGATCTCTGGAGAATCTAACTGGCCTGTGGAAGCCAAACATAGAGTGAAAGTGGTCAGAAAAAGACACCCAGCACTTTAATATCCTCAGTTTCTGCTTCTGTGACTATCACAGCTTCCACAGGGCTCTTACCTCAACCTCTCACCCTTTCCTGGGGGCAGAAGGCAGGAAAGAAAGATGGGACATTTTTACAGAGCTATGAAGTAAGTTTTCTTACTGGCACCTTTAGATTGCATGTCAGGTATAAAACTTACACTGTGTGCTTGAAATACCTCAGGGCTTGCGTTTACATAGTTTGTTTCTATATTTTTATTTTTCTATTTGTCATATTTATTCATAAGAGAATGTTCCTTTTGAACCAGCCTAGAAGGGAGAAAGGTTGTCCCCAGAAGGGAAAAACAAATTACATCAAAGGCTTAGGATCTCTTAATTTTTGGCTTACTTGAGAAAATTCACCATTTCAGAGAACAGCTTTTTGCTAACTGTACCCCCATAGCAGTTCAGATTCCTGATGCAATTGTTCCATACACAGAGAAGTTCAGTTAAACTATCCAGTGAAATAGTCAAATGTCTATGAGGCCTTGGCATTTACAAGTCTTTGTTCCAGCTAAACACAGTGGAACAAAATGGGATTTCAGTAAATACGTGTATTCTAGTACACGTTTGTGTGGGATATACCACCCTTTATCTATTATTATTTATCTCTTATTCCCAAAAGAAACTCAAACTCCCATCAGTTTTCTGTCACTTCAGGATCTGGGGTGGTGCTGCTGCTCCAAATATCTGCTTTAACTGGCACACCTTGCTGTCTTTTAGGAGGATTTCTCCTTTCCAATTGCCCAACCACAAGCTGTGGCACTGCACTGAGAGCTGGGCGTGGCAGGCACTGCTAACTGAGCTGTGTCCAGGCTGAGCTTTAGGCTGGCAGGACATCAGACCACACACCAGAAAAGAGTCAGGCTCGTGTCACTCTGTCACAGCTGATTAGCAAAGGATGTCAATTAAAAACGGCCTGGGACCTCATTGTGCAAGAAACAGACCAGGAAACAGGGCCCTGATCTGCTGCTTGCTCCTAAGAAAGGCTCAGCTGGCAGAGTGGCACTGGCAGCAAATCCATGAGGGTCTCAAGCTGAAACTTAGAAATTAGTTTAACACAGCAGCCAGCAAAGCAATTTCCTGGCTCCCAGGTGTACCTGAGACTGTCCCTACAAAGGTTCTGCTCTGAAGAGATGATGGGGTAGTGCCCAGCTTGGACATGTTCTCCCAAGATAGTACTGGCAGAAAGAAGAAACTCTTGTAGAGTGTAATTTTTGCCACTCAGGGCAAGACAGTTTTCCAGGAAAATCAGTAAAAATAGCACCACAGCCAGTGGTTCAGGTTCCAAGATTGTTGCCCTACAGGGATAGAAACTGACTGCAAATAAAGTGATTTCCTTCTGTTACACTCCCCCTCATTATGACAGTATTCTATTAATTTTAAAGTCATCTACATGCAATTGGGTTTTGTTCTTCAAATCTGTAGCACCAGAATGTAATGACAGGACCAGAGTTTATCTCTTTATTTGTTATTTCTTAAGTTGGAAGACGCCCACTCCTGCTCTGAGATGCACTGAATGCCAAGGCAGCTTGCAGAACCTGCTGTTGCTTCCCCAGCCCTCCTCTCCCCCAGAAGTACAAAACCACCCCAGTGCCTTAGGAAAACAGGGAAAAGTGGTACAAAAATCACTGCTATAAATTCAGAGTTGAACCACCAAACTTTCTGCTGAAGTGTTTTGGGTTTGTGATTTGGGTTTTTTTTCTTCCTCTAAACAGGGCATTTTTTTTCTGAGCATTCCTGCATAAGCTCAAGGGTTACTGTTATTTAGGTCTAGGGGATACTTGCACTGCATACCAGGAACAGAATAATACCTGTTACTGGTTTAGTTCTCTAAGTTATTGGTATAAATTAAGCTGGAAATCAACATGTTATTCATATACTAGTGCCTTTAACAGAATCCAGGGATAAAGGTCTTTTGTAGTTTCCTGCTGCTGTGAGATGCTTACTGTAATTGCAGTTATCTCTCCATCTTAGTAACTGCAGGTATTTTTTAAGTCATTGAGAGAATTACTGCCACATAAGGCAGCAAAAATACCCATTTATCCTGTCCCTTGCACCTGTGTCAGAGGAAAGTGACAAAAGATCAGATCCCTCCAGGTGATAATTCTGAAAGCACATCACACATGTTTTCTTGTTCTCCTGTCAAACACTTTGTTCTAAAGCATAAACATGTAAGTTGTTGATACCCTTATTGTGTCTCTAAACATCCTTATTCACATTTCTCTCATCTAATTTTTCTAAGTAACTGATTTCAGTGGGAGCTTCCTCTGTCACAGGGAAACCTCAGCCAGTTTTGGTATCTCCCAGAGATCACATAGGAGCTGATGAAGCTCAGCCCTGTGACATCCCTGCAGTGAAGAGTTGTATTTCACTTGTCTTCATACTGATAGTTTTATAACAAAATGCATTTCATGTGTCTTGAAAAAGAAATTGAGTTGTCTTAAGCCCTCAAATGCTGTATTGTACAGCCTTTGCAGGCTACAGATTAACAGCATTGGATGCTGTTCGTAGAGTATGTACATAAATAATGCTTTTCAATCTTTTTCCTCTTTATTGGTGCTCCAGCCACGAGGTTCTCCAAAACACCACTTCCAGAATAAGGTGTATGGTACAGCATAAATTCTGATTTTGGACAGAACTGGCGTTTCAGTTCATGCTGCCAAGTCTGTGGCAGGATTACCTCTTGCTTTGAGAGAAAACAAACTTAACTCTGTGGCTGAAACTAGCTTTCACTTCCCTATGGTATGTTCCGAAGTGGCGTTTTATCGGCTTTGTGTCTTGAATTTGAAACAACTTCCTAATAAAAATAACCTGGAATAAACGACTCCCGGAGAGAACTCGATCCGCGCGGCCAGAGCCCCTCAGGCCCTGAGGGCAACCGGGGCTGCTCCGCCTCACCTGCTGCATCCAGGACACCGGCTGGGCTCCGGAGCAGCCCTCGGCCAGCGAGGCAGGCAGGGCCCGGGGCTGGGGACCGGGACAGGGATGGGAATGCGGATGGGGATGGGGATCCGTCAGGGTCTCAACCCGGCATTTTCCCTCATGGAAACCTCCCTCAGGCAGCCGCGTGCCGGGAGGCCCCGCCCACTGGGGGGGTGGGACAGTGAGCGGTGCTCGCTCCCCATTGGCTGCTGGCGCTGCGGGCGGGGCGGGGCCACAATGCCAGGGTGGTTTGGGCGGGAAGGATCCTGAAGCTCATCCAGTGCCAACCCTGCCGTGGCAGGGACACTTTTCGCTATGGCAGGCTGCTCCAAACACTGTCCAGCCTGGCCTTGGACACTTCCAGGGATGGGGCAGCCACAGCTTCTCTGGGCACTCTGTGCCAGGGCCTCACAACCCTCAAAGTGGAACAATTTCTTCCTAATATCCAATCTAAACCTACTGTCTCTGTGATGCCATTCCTCCTTGTCCTCTCTTTCTTGTAGTCTCCCTTCAGGTACTGGAAGGCCACAGTTAGGTCATCGCTAAAGTTCTCTTCACCAGGCTGGAAAATCCCAATTTCCCAGCCTTTCCTCCCAACAGAGCTGTTCCATCCCTCTGATCATCCTGGTGCCTCCTCTGGACTTCCACAACACTTCCACATCCTTCCTGTACTGTAACCCTAGGGCTGGAGGCAGCTCTGCCGGTGGGGTCTCACCTGAGCGGGGCAGAGGTGCAGAATCCCCTACTCAAATGCTGCCCACAGTGCTTGAGGTAACAAACACGTCTGTAACCTTAACAGGGATTTATCACTGGACCTGGGGGTCTTAAGGTTGAACATGAAAACTGCATAAAGGTCAGAGAGACACATTGGGCATGGAAATGTACAGTTAAACAGATGTGTTAGCAAACGCACACATCTCAATTTGGGTTTTTCTGAAGTGGAAAAGAAGGCACATTAGTTATTTTTCTCTCAGTGATTTTGCATAGGCATTAGCCATAAAAGCAGACTTGGGTTTTGTTTGTACTGGAGACAAATCTGTCAGGCCATAAAGGACATTACAATAACTTTGCAGTACCGCTGATACTGTAGATAGGCCAAGTAGCCGGGTTTTGTTTTGCCAAGTACCAGTGCTGCATAACAGTAAACAGAATTAAGTTTTCCTGTGCTAAATAACATTTTTAACAGCCCAACACCTTGAGAAAGCTCTGCCTGATCTTAAAGCTGAACACTTTCTTTCTTTGGCATTTACCAGATACCATAAGAGCTGCTTGGTTCAATAATACTTATTTCCCTTTTTTTTTCTACCATTCCTGTGATCTTCACCAACTAGAGAGCAACAGTTCATGTTGCAGCTCTTTCCTGAGAGCTTGAGAAGACCACAGCTCCTCTGTGTGATACACAGAAGGGGCTGGGAATACGAGACTTACCACCACCAGAAAGTATTTGTAACTTAGTTGTAACTAACCTCTCCAGCTCCAACAGTTTTAGAAATAGTCTTGTACAAATTAACCATAGCTGGATTGTTTAAACTATAGGTGTAAAGCATCAGTTTTACAGAAGTAGGTCTCCCACTGCTCCTGCGAAGCATCTGGATTTTCTGTAAATTTCAAACGTAGTTTTGGAGAATTTAAATTTTCAAATCTTGCCTGTGAAGGCATTTCTTTATCCCCACATTATGCAAATGACAATTGCAGTTCATACCTTGTGTAGAATCTGTGACACATATTCAAATTATTGTGGATCTGTTGAGGCTGGACGGACCCTCTAGAGCTCATCTGGTCCAAACTCCTGCTCCAAGGGGCACCAGCAGGTTCCCTTGAGCTTTATCACAGCTGTTGCTGCAGGTGAAATGTAATTAAATGAAGGTGTTTGGAATAGAGAATCAGATTCCAGGAACATTCATGACAATTGCAATCCTGAAAGCAAGATTTCTCTAAGAACATTAAATTTCATATTTGTATCCTGTGAATTCCTTTATTTACTATTTCGAGCAAAGTGTGAATGGAATATCTAATTTCTTGGGAGCTACAGTTTCACTGGAAAGGAAACAGTTGTCAGTTTACATTCATTACATACATTATATTTCTGCATTCCTGGCTCTGCACTGCTCACCTGTGCATGTTCAGTACACAGGCTGGGCTCAGCTCTCCTTCCACTCCCAGGGGACCAGCTGACCTGTGGGGAAAAAGGGGATTTTCTGAGTTTTGCTTTCAGTTTGATGACACCAAACTCCCCTTGGGGCAAACAGAGCAGCAAGGTTTGAAGCTTCAGTGATTTCCTCGGTGCTCCCAGAGACAGGTGTATTTCAAACTGTATTTCAGCAGGGAAGGGGAAGTTATGCCACTCACATAGAGAAGCATTCCCAAAAAACATAGGCCTGGAGAACAGCGGGAAGGACATAGATCTAAATTAATATTATATAGATGGAAAATACTGTTTCTAATTTGAAGGCTGTTAGGTATGTGTCCAAATGTATTAAAAAAGTTCAATACTGAGAGTATGTGTTGCCTCTTTTTTAACTCTGAAATATATCAAGTGAAATATGTGAACTCTGAAATAAATCATTATCAAATTCTGAAATATGTCAATATACTGAATTTTTTGAGCATCTCTTCACAAAATATCTGAGATTTATAAGCAAAGGATGATACATCCACACAGTCATGTCTCCTTCTTCCCCCAAAATAAATTCATGTGGTTTTTATATACAAACATGCACCCTTTATGATTCTTTTCTGCCTGTCTCAGAAAACCCAATTAATGATACACCTTCAGAATAACTCTTTGTGCACACCAGTTTGCAAACTGAATATGAAAGACACTTTTATTTCTGTTCAGGTGTGAGCAGAGCAGTACATTTCACCCGCTTTCCACTGAAAGCTTCACACGTTACAGAGCTTCTGTGGCTTAGTGCAATAGTTTGTCCTGACCCTGTCACGGACACAGTCACTGTAGTCAGTGTTACACTTGCCACACTTGCAGCTCACAGCCACGGGGTAGGAGTAGTAGGGGATGGTGTGGTGGGGGCAGCCTGGGATCAGTGCTGTCCGGTACAGCATCTCTTTGTATGTGCACACATTCTGGGACAGGGCACTCTTGAGGAGCAGCTTCTTGCCGTTGCTGTCCTACAAAGAGAAGAGAAATCTGTTGTTTCACTGAAGCTCGATTCGTCAGGATCTTCCTGTGAAGTGCAGAGACCAAAACTCGCATACTGAGCCCGGCTCTGGCACTACCCAGTTTAGAGCTGTAAGTGTGCCAGGGCACCCTCCCCACACAGATGCATTCACCTTGTTTTTGTGGTTTAACTAATCCACTTGGCTCAGAGTGTTTCCAGTGCCTTGTGATCTCTGCCTAAGCTGGAGCTCAAAGGGCTGTGCTGAACAGCGAAGTTGTGTGCAGTGGTGTGGCTGCTGCAGAGCTGTCCCCACAGCCAGCTGGGATAGCAGCAGAAGTTACCTAAGTTATTTACATAATTTAAGAGTGACCCAATATAATCTGCTCCTCACATGTTCCATCCTGCCCTCACAAACTGCCCACAGAGGCCCTGCAGTGGCAGCAGCAGTCAGGTCTCTGCTGTGCCACTGGTGTTATCAACTTCATAGTTCCAGAGGCTTGGTATTTTTCATCCATACCTTTGCAAAAAGCTACCTTGAAAACATGATGATGGTGGTTTTTCTGTCTGTGACAAACTCCATTAGAGTTAAATAATTTTCACACTATTTTCTGGGAGAACAGGCCCTTGGTTTGCAGTGGTTACACAAACATCTGCCGAGAGCAGAGCAGCCCCTCCTACCCGAGTCATGCAGAATCCAGCGCAGATGGTGGTGTTGATGGCCAGGCAATAGGCACATTCCCGTTTCTCCACGTGGATTGTGTACTCGGAAGGAGCACAAAGTGAAGCTGCTTGTCCGAAAGTCAGGCCAAAGAGGAGAGACATCACAAAGAAGGGACTCATGCTGGGTGGGGAAGAACAAAGAAACAGAGCAAACCACAAGTAAAATGGGATGTGCCTTCCAGCCTTGTCCTCTGCATTCAACAGGAGCAGCCAGGACAGTCACAGGCTAGGAGTAATCTTAATGTTTCTAGCTACAGTCTAACAACTTTCCAATCTTAGACCTTTAATTGAAATAATACTGACCATTTAACAGAGAACAAGGGTAAAGAGACTATTAATAACATAGCACAAATTCACTTTCCCTCCATTAAAGCAAATTACATGGAACTTCTCACCAATGAATGATAAAATGCTGACACAGAACAAATAACAGAAGCTGAAAGATTTGAAAGTGTGACAAGAGAACATGAGCTCTAGAATTAACCAGAGATATTAAAATAATCTCACTGTTAAAAAATAATTTTCTAAAGGAAGCACCTTATAAAATGTTAAAGAGAGAAAAAGACAAGGCTGTGCACATCAGGCATAAAACTGGATTTTTCAATTTCAAGTGGCTTAGAGGCATGATGAAATGGGAACACTGCCAAGAATTAAATAATAGATTCAAGCAAATTACAATAAAGAACATCAGCAAAGGGTTCAACTCAATGAATCCTGCTTTATCTGTCTGTTGTGCTGACCTCGTTTCTCAGACCTGCAGGGGAATCCCAAGAACAAAGCCTTGATTAGCTCCAAGACAATTTCAGTAACTATTCTAGAGCCTCTAAACTACAAACTTGAAATGACTATGTCTACCAACGTCTGGACATCACTCTCTAGTCTCTTCCAGCTGCCAGTTTCCCATAGAAAAGCCATCCACTACACAGGCTGGTTTACCCTGTAGCTGCAACAACACCAGTCTGGAAAAACCAACCTCTTGTCAGCTGAATTCTTCCCTAATACAGGAACCTGATTCTGCCTTGAGCTGGGAGAGACAGTGACCCAGCACAAGATCTGTGTGTGCTTTATACTCTCCAGCCTAATTCCTGGCTGATCTTACTGTTTATATAATTGCATCTGAATTGCTGCTTTCTTATCACAAAGTCATCTATTGAAAATTCATACTGAACCACAAAGCAAATGTGATAGGAACAAACGTGTCCATAATATCCTAACCTGGAAACTGGAGCTGGAAATCTAATTATTTTAACAGTCATTCTCTCCTCAGGCTTTTAAACTAACCAGTGTTTTTAAAAAGTTGTTATTATTGATTAATTTAATCGCTCCATAGGACAGCAAGACCATGGCAGGAAGGCTGGCATGGATATGGAGTCCTACAGAATCACAGATGATAAATTTTACACCTGTGTTTTGCTAAGGTTTAATGAGCTCTGGTTCACTCTGTTTGCTCCTTACCAGGCAGGAACAGCTGGAAGATGTTGGCACAGGTTGCCCAAAGGAGCTGTGGCTGCCCTGTCCCTGGAAGTGTTCCAGGCTGGAGCAACATGGTCTAGTGAAAGGTGTCTCCATGGCAGGAGGTGGGATGGGATGACCTTGAAGGTTCCTTCCAACCCAAACCATTCTGGGACTCTCCAAGTCTGTGCAGTGCCCATGAAGCAGCAAATCTGAAATCAAACCAACTGTTCTGCAGCATCCTCAGGCACAGCCTGACTTACCTGCTCAAGCAAAACACACTCAGAAATTGTCTGGCTGGAACTCAGACGATGTTGAAGTAACAAGCAGTTCACTCAATACAAATTGATAGGGAAAAAAACTTCTACTAAACCACTCCTCACAGCACAATGAGAAGCAAAATTTTGAATCAACAGCAATGAAACAGATGTCCCCAGCTGGTGGAAAATACTCACTTTTGGGGGAGCAAGAGTGAGAAGGGGTCAACAAAGCCACTATTCCGTCAGCCTCTCCTTGAGCTCCCTGCCTGCAGCTCTAGGAACATGTGCCCTTCCAGGCAATCACCTAACTCCCATTCCGAATTTGATCTATGTCTTATGCAGGTCAGCCACACACCCATAAGATGAAAAAGTAAGTTTGAGGTGGTAAATGTGGTCCCTTTGAGCTTTTGGAGGAGTGATCCAGTCAGTCTCAATTGGTGTTTAGCTAATTCCTGAATAAGTGTTCTGTTCCTGTGGGTTTGGGCTGTTGTGCACAGGTCTGTCTCCTGGGCTAATTTTTCAGGGTTTTTTGGATAACATAATAGAGGTTTTGTTCTATTAAGACTAGCCAAATGTTTTCTGTTTTCATGGAATCATTAAATCAGGGTTAGTTTCTACCATATATTTTCTCAGGAATTAAATATAAGTTAATTAGATTTAAACCTCTTTCTGGCTTAGGGGCATGAGCAGAGTATTAATTGTACTCTCTGTAACATCTGTCCATCTCACTTAGCAACAGGAGTGTAACACTCACTTTGCTACTACTCCAGTATCTTATTCAGCTCTATATTTTTCTGACACATTTGAAATACAAAGACTCAGGTTCTCTCAGTATACACTACACAACCCATACACAGATAATGCATATGTGTATATATACACACTGTACATACACAAACACACTACATATATGTGTATGGGCTTGGTTGTTTAAAGCTTTAATCACAGAAAGGAGTGTTTGTTCTTGGGAAATATGAAAAGCATTTCAAAGGACACAAAGAACCTGAAAGGAAAAGAATGTAATTCATAAATCTAAAACCTGGAGAGGACAAAAAGCACTCCAAGTAAGAATTAAAACCCAGCATTCTTAAAGTAAAATTATCACATGTGACCCTTGCATGCACAGCTGATTGTTTCCTCTAAAGAATTCACAGCTTTAGGCAGCTGGAGCTGGATTTTTGTACCCTGGAGACCTCACAGTTGGATTTAAAGTGTCTCAACACACCCTACAAGAATAAAATCAGAGTGTGACATGTACTCTTTGCTGCCTCAAAGTGCCAATTTCTCTGAGTTGAAAAAAATGGGTGTAAGGAGAGGGTATTGAGATTAGGGTAAAAAAAAGGTTTAAGAATTTGCTTTAACAAGATTTAGGGAAATGTCTGCAAACACCAGTAGCAAATTATAACAAGGCTTGAAAGTCATAATGAAGATGAAAAAGAGAGTGCAACAATAAAAACTATACCAATAAAAAAAGGAAAACACATGTAAATAACTGTTAGAAGTGAGAAAATGCAGAAAACTTTTACAGGAAGCTGAAGAGTAGGAAATAAACTTTTGCCAGGCCAGAGGCCAATAATAAAGTCAGGGAACATTACAAGATGAAGACAAGCTGTTGATGCAGAGTAAGTGCAAAGGCTTCAGCAAGTACATGTGCATTTGAAAACATAGTGACTAAACAACCACTCACAGATTTGCAAAAAAAAATAAATCATATAAGGAATAAATATTTTAAACTCAACATGATTAGCAAGCTAATGCTCATTTCAACAAGTCTGGAATACTGAGGAGATTTCAAATAATTTTTAAAAAGTGCTAATACTATGACAATATTTAAGGAGAGAGTGTTGACCCAGGTAATTCTCCACCAGCCAGGTAAAATAACAGAAAATTGATACAGGATTTAAGCAATAAAGAATTAATGGAAGAAAACATAATTACTGATGTTACATAAATAGGTCATGCCACACAAACCCAATTTCATTGTTTGCAGTGATTACAAATTTGGTTGTTAAGGCAATTGCCCAGATGCAATGTCTTTGGTTCCATCTGTCCAGAGCCCCCTGTCAGGAAGGTTTAGAGCTGCCGGGCAAACCCAGTGTGGTGGATGCTGAATGCTGGGAATTATCAACCCCAGGAGCAGGCAGTATAATCTTAGCCGTGCCTTTATTCACCACAATGTTTTTACCCAGCCTCTGAACACCCTGCAGTGCACTACAGAAATACCTGACCAGCTATTGAGAATGAAAATTCATTTATCTGGAAGGGCAATAAATTAGCCTGAGTGGAGCTTGGGACTAATGTGACTGCTGCTTATCAGCTCAGCCCCATGCTGATATGGTCACAGAACCTCTTGGCTGCTGCCTTTCCCTTGCTGGCACCATTATCCTGCCCATCTAAAGAGCACCAGGGTGATATTCACATATCTTCAGTAATTTACACAAACCATCAAGCTGGTTAAAAACCTCCTGGATTGTCCTTCTGGCTATGACCACGGAGCTCATTCTCTACCGACCTCCCTGAGCACTTGATGGGAGTGAGATCCCACTCACTCTTGGATCCCATTCACTCCTGGAGTGAGAGCTCCAGGGAGCGGAAAGACAAAAGACTGGCAGGACAGCCAAGTCCAGCATCACAATCTGTAAGTGCCTGAGGCTTCTTCCCTAAAATCCTGATGCTTCTGGATCCATTTCTTTGTTTGCCCTCTTGCTGACCTGCAGAGACTCAGTGATAGAAATTTTAATGTTCTTTTATAGCCCAGCTTTGCAGCCCTGTTGTGGAAAAACCAGTTACACTGTTAATTATTTATCTTTAACCTTTCTGTTAACTACACCAATCCATTCCCTGACATCAGTGATTTTACACTTTCATTAAATGAAAGATGATGTGCTGATGTTCTACAGGAAGTGTTTCAAGTGATATCCGTAAACAGAATTTAGTAATTATAGAAATCTTGGGTTCATTCCCCAGGAGTCTCTGTCATGGGCCACAGAAAGGCAGTGCATACCAGAAGCTTATATGTAACAGTAATTTAATAGGATTCTCTGTCACTGACCAATGTCTAAAACAAAAGTAGGAACAATGAGAAGTTATCAGACATTATTCCCACTCACTGTGTCCCTGGTAGTGATACAACATGATGAAAACTGCGATCTCATGAGCAGGTTACTTACAGAGCAGGGCCACTCTTATTTCCATGAAATACAGAACTGTAGATAGCAAAGTAAAAACATGTCCACACTTGCAAACAACTGAGAATTGGAAGCTCTGCTGATGAAAAACAGACAAAACCAATCAGATTCTGAAAGATGAGTATTCTGGTGGAGGAATTATTTCCAACCCCATCCTGTTGCAGCCCTCCACTGATAAAAGGAAATAAGATCCTGATATGCTGCCATAGAAACAAGTGTTTTTGCCAGGTTTTGCATTTAAACAGCCTGTGGCTGCTGAATTTTCAAAGCTAATCTGCCTATTGCCAGTCTCTGTAACAGCCAGAAACACAGCTCTCATGTCTGAAATTTATAGATTCACAGTCTGCTCTTCTCTTTCTTTCCTAGGATTAGCTGGAGCATTTCCTATCAACCACAGATTAAAACAGCAAATCTCTTTGTTGCATATCATATGCCAGCAATCTCCATTTATGGTCTGAAAATACTTCATAATCCTATTTGCTGTTTGGCTCAGACGATAGAGCCCTTTGGATTTGGTTTCATTTCTTTGGAAAGTGCTAGATATTTCTGTTAGTCTGAGATACACAATCACTGTGCTGAGGGCAAAGTTAAAAAAATAAAACAACAACCAAACAACAAACCATCACCACCAGCAGCAAAGACAATCCAGGAGTCTTCTGCAATATTATCAAGGATGAATGAAGATATCAATGCAGGATCATAATGTGGCCTCCCAACAGGGAAGCCACTCTCAGATACCAACTGAAAATTAAAATGGCTGTAGGGAAGAAAAAGGGAAAGCTGGTTTTCCTCAGGAACTCTTCCTCTGCAAGATACTCCTGGTAGAAGCAAGGCACACTGCATTGAACTTGTCACTCCTGGGTGAGTCCTCACAGTGAGATTTCTTCAGATTTGTTCTTATTTTCCACATTTTATTTTGCACACTCTGCTCTTGCAGCTTTATACAACACAAATCTGTAAACACCACTGGAAAATGACTCTCAGTAGTGTCAAGTGACAATTACATGTCCCTGGAAGTGCCTGTACGTGCTTTCCCCATGCTGGAGTTTTAAATTCTGGCAGTGGTTCCATTCTTCTTGTTCAACTAAGATACAAAATGTGAGTTTTCTCAAGCTGTCAAAATAAGCCTGAGGTCTGGGTGGAAATACTTGTAATATTTGCATCAAGTTTTGTCACTGTTCTAGAACTGCATTCATGACAGAGTAGGTCCCAACCCACACTGTCACTACAAGGTGTTGTGCATTTAACACCAAACAAAACAGACCAAAGAGAGATTTTGGGATCCCTTGCTGGGGAAAGGCCTCTCTTTACACAGGACCACCACAAAGTATGAGACTCTTGCTGAATGTCTCAGTATTATGCATTATAGTTGTAAGTTAACTATAAGTTCTGGGTAACAACAGGAATTGAAACATTCATTTAAAAAGTTCACCTTCTGAGTAAACCCCTAACACCGTGTAGTAATGAAATAAAAGGCTGATAATTTTTAAACTTCTTGTGCTTAATAAAACCACAATGGACAAATTATACCAATTTGTCGTTTGAATATTTTATGAGAGCACCAAGACAAGCATTAGAATATTAAAACTTGACCATATTAAAAAATTTTAAAGAATGTGCAAGTTAAATTTTTATTTTAATTTTACCTGTATCAGTGATTTTGCCTCTGTACAGGGACAGAATGGCAAATTAAAATCATCATCTGGGCATTTGTTAAACCCCTGCACAAACTTAAAAGATAGTTTCTTATGGGTAGATTTGTAAAGAAGGATTGTAAAATCCAGAAGAAAAAGAAAAAGTACAGCTAATGTGAAAATAGGATTTTTCATTAATAAATTGACTGCCTGCAATTTTCAAAATTACCAAAGTTGGTAATGGCTTTGGAACTCTCTTGCTTGCTTTGTACTTCACAGTGGCTTTTCAAACCACTGGTGTTTTGTAGTTTGGTTTATAGACTGTGGCCAGAGTGGGAGGTTTTGATGGTGAGAACTCATCAGCTGCTGCCTGTCTGTGCACAGGTGCATGGTAAAGGATTCAGGAAGCAAAAGGTTTCTGTAAAGTCCAGTAGTTGATATTTATTTTTTGCTTTACTCCCATGGGTAGTTCTAAACCACATCTGATTACGTTTTAACATCAAAATGCCATTTTACAAGGTTTCCAAGTCACAGAAAATAGCATAAATAGCGTAACTCATCTCCTGTCAGTATTTCACATTTGAATCTAAACAAATTCAATAAGGAACCTCAACATGAAAAAATAACTTGTTGAATTCATATAACTCAGTGCGGTGACAGAACATTTTCACTGCACATTTGGTCTGGTGTAAGCAGGACTTCAAAGCTACTGCAAGCATCCAACTGGGGCACTGCTCACTGCTGAGCTACCCACATCAAATGTGGATTTATCACCAGTGATGTTCAATTACAACACAGAGCAGATGATCGAGAAGATTATTCCCTTCAGTCTTGACAGAGAATAAGAGCGGAAGTCTTTGAAATTAAAGTGGAAGGCGTTCCCTCCAGCACCAATCTTGGCAGCCTGCAGAGAATGAGTTCAGCGAATTGCACACAGACACAGAGCCATGGGGTGGGGTGGGTTGGAAGGGACCTTGAAGCTGATCCAGTTGCACCTCCTGCCGTGGTCAGGGTTACCTTCCACTATCCCAGTTTGCTCCGAGTAGGGTCCAACCTGGCCTTGGACACTCCCCGGGACGGGGCAGGATGTGTGTGCTCGGGTCGGGACTCTGCCCGGGGGCTCCCAGCAGTGTCCCCTGTCCCTGCACGGGCTGTCCCATGGCTCGCAGCCCAGCCCGGGGGCGGCGGTGGCACCATTGACCTGACAGAGCCCCGCGGCCCGAGCTCTCGCCGGGCTTTGGCCGCGGGCCCTGCCGGAGCTCAGGCGCGGCGGCACAAGCGGTTTAAACGGGTTTTCTTTCTCCGTGAGCCCGCAAAGCGGTGGCAGCGACACCGACACCTGGCACCGGTACTGGTACCGACACCGACACCAGCAGCGACAATCGGCACCGGCACCGATATCGACACCAGCACTGACACCGGCACCGAGAGTGGCACCCAAACCGATATCAGCAGCGGCACTGACCCTGGTACCGACACCAACACATGTACCGACACCGCCATCGCCTCCAGCACCGTCACCGACACCGGCACCTCACGGCGGCCTCTGAGGGAGAGCGAAAAGGGCGGGAAACGACGGCGCGCGCCCGAGGCGGGAAGGGGCGCGCGGGCCGGCGGCGTTGGCGCCGCCTAGTGGAGGTCCCAGAGGTCTCGCAGCGGCGCGGCCAGGCGAGGGTCCCGCGCGCGCAGCGCCCCCGCGTGGGCATGGCGCAGCGAGCGCAGCTCCGTGAGGCGCCCCAGCAGCCGCGCGAAGCGCTGCGGGTCCCGCGGGTGCTGCAGCTTCGAGTGCTTGTACAGGATCCCCAGCAGCGGCTCCTGCAGCTCCTCCACGTGGCGCTTGTCCCTCAGCAGCGGGCGGTCTGCGGGAGAGCGGCGGCGCGGACAGCGCGGTCACCGGGAGGCTCAGGCGCCGCCGCCCCTCAGGGTTCGGTCGGCGCCGCCGGCCCTGAGGGGACAAGTAGGAGCTCCCCCGGGGCAAGTGACAGCTCGTTGTCACCTTGCCAGCTTACCTGAAAAGAACACGGTTGTAGCTACGAGCAGAGCGTATTCGGTCTCAGTCACCTTGAGTTCCCCCATGGTTCTGTAGAAGTAGAACAGGGCGGTGATGAACTCCTCGGTTATGCCTTGAAATGGAAAAAACCAACATTTTTTGTTTAAAAAAAAACCGAAAAACAAAAACGTGCAGAGTAATGGGGATGTTATTTCAGTACAGAAACAGTCGCAAATCATCTTTGCCTGAAGGGTGGTAGGAGACCCTCCCTGGAGCAGCTGCAAGGAGGCTGAGGAGGTCATGAGGGCACTGGGGCATCTTCTCTCATGAGGAAATGGTGAATGGTTGGACTCCGTGATCTCAGAGGTCTTTTCCAGGCTAAGTGATTCCATGGTTCTGTGAAAGATTGAGGGAGCTGGGGCTGTTCAGCCTCTAAAGAGATGCTGAGAGGGGCCCTCATCCCTGTCTGTGTCTGTCTGTGCCTGTCTGTCCCTGTCTGTCCCTGTCTGTCCCTGTCTGTCCCTGTCTCCAGGGAGGGCTCCGAGGAGGGCCCAGCACAAGAGGAATGAGCATTGCATGAAATAGTTAACAAACTTAGTGAAAACAATGCTAATTTCTAAAATAATAACAAAAGTTGTATTACAGTTATACTGTGGAATTTTGCAGATGGATTGATAGAACTCAAGGCTTTATTTTGGGATATATGCAAACATGAACGCCACCTTTTCCTGCCATGAGGATGTAATGTCAGCATATACCAGAGCAGCTCAAGGGAGAGGAGAGGAGAGGGAAAGAGAAGAGAGGGGAAGAGAAGAGAGGGGAAGAGAAGAGAAGAGAAGAGAAGAGAAGAGAAGAGAGGAGAGAGAGGAGGAAATTAGCTGGAGTGGTGGCCATAGGGACAGTGTAGTTCGGGGTAATTAAAATTAGGGCCAGTAAAGCAAAAGATTCACAGTATTTTGATTCTGAGGCCTTCGTTACCTGTGGTAGTAGTAGAAGTTGGACTCTCTTCACTATGACACATTTCCATGGAATAAATGTTGGTTTTATCAAGGTTTTGAACGTGACAACACATCCCATGATTAGAAAGTCTTACATGACCTGGAACAAGACAGATGACAGTTCCCAGTCAAGCTTATAGTGATCTTAAATATTTGTCTATATCCCTGCTGAAAATGTGTGAATTTTTCCCAGACCCACGCAGGTATAAAATCCTTTTTGGCATCTGGCACCAAATTCTTTGGTTGCATTATTGTTGATCTCTTGTGTTAAACTTGACACAAAATGTAATTCATAATTAATATAGTTGATATTATCCACCCACCCCACAATGGTGTAAGTCAAGTATTTCAAACCTACTTTCTCTGGTTGATGGCTGGCACTCGCTCATTCTTTGGTTGTAAATTTGGGCTGATCTCAAGAACATCGCCTCCACTGTGGACCCTTTCAGCAGAGCAATCTGGTCCTCACTGGCTAAACTCTCAAATCCTGCAGAGAAAGATGCATGTTCAGAATCAAGGAAGGCTGGGGCTGCCTTTGAGCCCCCAACATGAGGTGAAAAAATGATATTTTTTTCAATAAATGCCTTTACTGGAAAAGAGGAGTCATAGTTAAGTGAGGTATGTGCCAAAGACTTGGGATCTTTCTTGCTAGTTCACAGGTTAGACAATAAAATAGGAAAAAAAGAAAAGAGAGGGGGCAGTTTTCAGTGTTTAAAGATTCACAGAAGATAAAAGTAAAAATTTTGGGACTAAGCAAGATTTTATCAAAACCTTCCTAATATCTGATAAATATCACATGGCCAAACACCTGATAAATTTTCTATATTGCTTAGTGACTGTGGATATTCCCCTTATCCATCATTACATTACTTTCTTTTTAGAAATTGTGTTCATCTTTTGACAGCTACTTGTCTGCACTTGTAATTCAAGAGCAAAGGAACTTGAGTGATTTTTTCTTAACCCTGATCAAAGCAGGATGTGTAACACAAGAAAACAAACAGCTCAGCCCTTCCTTCAGCCCTGTCACACAGTGGTGCTAAATCACATCAAATACCTGGTGATTGACCTTTGTCAGTGAGTTTTACAATGAAAAAATTATCACCCTTCCCTGTCAAATGTTACTTTGTCGACTTTACACTGAAATGCAGTGAGTTTAATTGCATGTTCCCTTGTTCTTTATGACAGCAAAATATGAATAAGAGCAGCTGGTTAGTCCCTTCTGTGTTGCCTTTTCCTTTGAAGGAACATCTGTTTTTTCCTTTGATGATTATGATAAATTGCAAACTGCACTGGACTTCAGAGAATGTGATGAAATAGTAATTCCTTCAAGGTGGTATTTTGATGTCCACCTGCTTCCAGAAACTGTGGCTACTCCACGTAAGAAATGGAGAAGAAATCTAATCATAACAAGGTTTTGAAGTGAAAAGTTTTGAAGGGAAAGCTTCAAAAGGTTGTCCTTTTGACAAGTAAATGGCAAGTTAGAAGTAAAAATAATCAGTTGAAAGGCTTTTCTGAAAGCTTGTATTTTCCTCAGGTTCATGCCACCAGTATGGTTTGGTCCCTCTAATATTCACCAGAGGAAGAAACTTACCTGGCAGTCTTTTTGTGAAATCCACCAACACTTGGACATGGACAACAGCTGTCTCAGAGAGACGGAGAAAACTTTCCTCAGGACTTGCAGTTTCCTGTAGCTGCAGGACAGAGCATTTGGACATTGGATATAGCCAAGATACAGGAGAATAATAATTTAGCAATGGATGCTGGGTGTGCTGGATACCTACAAACTTCTTGGCTTCCTCAAGGGGAATTGTGTATTTTTGGTGTGCTGCTACAATGTGGTCAAGGAGCTGATGTTCCCCTGGAGTAAGTTCCATCTTCTCTGGGATCTGTTAAAAAAATAAACCGATCAAGTGACAGTGACTTGGGGTAAGAATAAACGATAAAAAGAGATATTTTAAATAGAAAAATATCCCACTTTTCCAGATCTTGTTGTAGATGATACTTGCTTACTATTCAGTCCCTCATCTTCCAGCTTTATGTTGCAAAGGAAACTGCTCTTCTGCTTGAAATTCTTCCTGAGTCGCTTTGACTTGCACTGGACTTCAGTCAGCAAACCTGTGAGGTGTGGAAGTGGCCATCAATGTGTGTATCCTCAGCTAACTGCAGTTTGAAATCATCACTTTTATTACAGATAACTCCAGCCTTGCATCACAGAAGTCATCACCTATAAGGAACTATGTTTCCTAGAGAATGTGGCCATGTGTCACTGATCAGCTGAGCTGATGTTCAGTAGCCACCAAAGGCCTGATGGTCTCCAGTCATCTTTGTACTTGTGGCTCTGTGACACACAGGCATCAGAATTTTTTATTTAATTTTTCCCCCCAAACTCCAAAGCCCATCTGATCTGCTCAGTGCTGTCCTGACAAGGTTTGGGATATTTAGCTTCTCTTGTTAGTGCTTTATTCTTGTAATGTCTTTCAACAACAATTGTGTTAAGGTGAGGAGATATTTCCCAAGCATTGCTGCCTTCTGCATGTGAAGATGCTACAGATGCTACAGTCTCCAAAGTTAGTTTTCCTACAGCCAGATGAAGTTTAGACCAGGATCACTGGGAAGGAATTGACTTTAGAAAAGGTTTTATCAGAGTGGATTAATAAAGGAGCACTTACATTCTGCCAGCATTCCCACAGCTTTGCACTTCTTGAGGCGACACTCCTGGCACTTCCTCCTCATGTACATGTCCATCTCACAGTGCCCCCCACTCTTGCAGCGATACACAGCGTTCTTGGTGATGCTGCGCCGGAAAAACCCTGGGAACAGCACCAGGTTATGGTTGGAGAGATCTAAGGAGCTTCATCTCAGAGTGACTTAAAAGTGTCTTTCAGGTTTGTTTGGTTGGGGTTTTGGAAATGGAAGCATTACTTTGATTTTAAATTTGCTTTTAAAAAACATCATTATATCCGGTTCTTTCTGACTAATATTAATTGCTGTTTTCCTTATATAGAATGATAAAATCAGAGAACATCCTGAGCTGGAGGGGCCCCACAGAGATCATCAAGTCCAACCTTTGGCCCTGCACAGACAATGTCACCCTGTGCATCCCTGGCAGTGCTGTCCAAACACTCCTGGAGCTCTGGCAGCCTCAGGCTGTGCCCATTCCCTGGGCAGTGCCCAGCACCCTCTGGGGGAAGAACATTTTCCTGATATCCAACCTAACCCTCCCCTGACAGCTCCAGCCCTTCCCTCTGGTCCTGTCACTGCTCACAGTGCAGAGATTGGTGCCTGTCCATCATGAAACAGCTCCCATATAAACAAGTTAATATATAATTAGCAATTGTTTTTATTCAATTTTTATAACAAGTAAAATTTATAGCACTAAAATAAATCTCTAATAAATGTTCATGAGAAAACCAGCACCTGCTTCCACTGACACTATTCCAGTGTGTCATCAATGCAAAACTGAGGTGCTTGAAGTGCTCATATTAAATACAGACTGTGAAGGCTTTTCTTCAAAAAATGTTATACAAATCTGGAGTAAGGATGTTAGATAAGGAATAAATTAAAAGCTTCTGTAGAAACACCAGCTGAAAACCCAACCAAATCTGTTTGGCTCAATCAGAGCAGTGGAAGGTTGCTCTGAGGCCCTCTCCATGCTCACCTTTGCATCCCTCGCAGGTCAGTGCGTTGTAGTGATACCCTGAAGCTTTGTCCCCACACACCACACACAGCTCCTCCTGCCCCTTCAGCCTCACCGAGTGGTTCAGCCTGGGCCTCTTGAAGCCCTGGTAGCCTCCATCCTCCACGTGGGGAGCCAGGAAGGGACCTTTGCTGAGCTCACAGCTGCTGCCAACACAGGGCCCTTCGCTGTATGGGGGATCCAGGCTGTAGGAGCCGTACGGGGATGGAGCAGGCTGGGACTGCAGAGCTGGAACTGGGACTGCTGAGTACTGGCAGTAAGGGGCAGCCTGGAAATCTGGGTCCTGCAGCTGGTAGTTGATGTGCTCTGGTAAAACATCTGAGACGGGGAAAATCGAAAGGGGAATAAAAGCCTGGACAATAGCCCGACATCAGCTGCTCCAAACTTTGAAAATATTTTAGAGGAACACATTTTCAAAGGGGCAGCCTGACACATTCTATTTAAATGTGTTACCTGTAATGTTCTTAAGTAAAATCTTAAATGTAGCAAAAATGGCTCAGTAATTTTTTGAGCAATATCATGTGGGTGCCACTGGATTAGTGTTAGTAGATAACTGAACATCACTTGCCAGCTGATGGCACAGCAGCCTTTAGATCTTTCACTTAAAGGTTGTTTTTACCTGTCAAATATATTCCCTAAATTATTTTTTAATGAATGAAGTGTTTGTTACTGATACCTCTCTCAGACATCATTTTGAAAATCTTGCACAAGGGTCTGAGGAAAATGGTGTAGAAATTAGAGAGTACTAAAAATTACTGTGACAGGAGTCTTGAACTGCAGAGGAGTGAAAAGCAGACTTGTTTTATTTAGTATTTTCTCACACACGTGTCTTTATTGTTATGAAATTTTGGTTTAGTAAAATGTAGGTACAGAATTACAAAGAGAGTCTCTTCCTGCCTTTCTGTCTGTTGAGTTTTAATTTTATCCAGCCTCCCTTAAATACACACAGCTATACCAAAGAAAGCCTGTGCAACGTGCATCATGTTTCATTCTTCCTTTGGGATTATTAAGACCTCTATAAAAACAAATTGGAAATAATTTTTAAAACAGTTTGGTGGTTTTTTCCTTTTAGCAGGCTTTGGGTCCTGCCATTAGTCTTCCAGAATCAAATTAGTTATTGGAATTATAGCTACATAAGATACAGAATAGGCATTTTCTATTTATAATGTATCTGGAATATTGTAACAAAACCTGTGTCTTCTCCATACAAGTCAAAGGGAGAGAGCACTGGGAATGTTGCTATGGAATGCTCAGTCAGAATAATCACATCATGCACGAAAGTCTGTATGAGCTAAAAGATTTTAATACGCTTTCAGTACGAGCTTGGTAAGAGCTTTCAAGTGCTTTAAAGATAAACTAAATGGAAGAAAAAAAATAGAAATTCCCACTGGTGTTCATCTCCCCGTATTTCCAGAGGATAAAACTTGCTTTACTCACCGTAGTACTGGATGGGCTCGGGAAGGCCATACCCATCGGGGACAGTGACAAACGTGTTGGCCATGTTCTGCTCCCAGCTGCACTGCTTCATTCACCCTGCTGGGGATCAGCCTTTAAATGGCAACCTGGAGAAAGGGGACATGTAGAGGAAAATCCCATGGGAAAGAACTGCTTGGAAGGTTTAGACACAGAGCTAAAAACCAGAAAACTCCAGAATATGGGAGAGTTTTTGGATCATAAGAAAATCAGATGTCTCTGCAAAGTCACATAGTGCCCTCAGCAAGGTTACAAAATGTTTGAGTGTCTTAATATTACAGATTCAGGGTAAAATCCTTTCCTAAATTTCCGAGTTATAGTTAGAAATTTTATTGCTCTGAGTTTTACGCAAAACTGTGGGTTGGAATTGGACTAATCACTGGTAAATTCTCGAGTTCAGGAAAATTAAAAGGAGCTTCACTGCACAGAAGAAACTTGCTTTGGGCATGAGTTAGAGCATTTGCTCTGGTGTGGGTGTGGGGCTGTCCTGTTTGTGAGGAAAAAAAAAAAGGGCTTTTAATGAGTTCATTCACTTTTTATGCAGATTTGAAGCAAGGAAAATAACATCAAACGGCCAGCATGGAATATATGTTCTTCCCCATGTAAGTACACATTTATGCAGTAAAATCAACTTTGATTTGTTTAAACACTGCCTGAATTAAATTTAAGACCCTGTGTTCCTTTAACAGTGTAAAGTATGCAGTGAAGACCAAAATATTGATTTCCTACAGGATGCGTTGCTTCTAAAGAGCTTTCCACTGTCCCCTGGTCGTTGAGGGGGCCTGGCTGGATTCATTGACATTCCCAATAAAACAGCGACACAGTGAGAAGATCTGCTGTGCTTGGAGTTCAAAACTAACCTAATTTTTCAGTAATTTGAATTATAAATTCAAATCTAGAGGGAAGTTCTGAAAAACTGTGCTCTAAAAACTTTTTTAAAAGTTTTAGGGGAAAAAAAAGTCCATATGGACAGTGGCATGAGCTCAGCTTGTGTTTATATACATAGAGAAAACCTCTGGTATTGCTTAGAATTGAGAGGCAACAGAGTAGCCAGAGTTAGAGGAGTGAGTAGGAATATTTTCCTTGCCTCCTTGTCCCTCTGCATGTCTGGGATATGGCACAGGTTAAATCTTTACTGAGCCTGATGCCCACTGAGCAAGGGCTGTATGAGACAATTTGCCCATGAACCACTCACAGGCTTTCCCTGAGCAGACAAAGGATAGAAAAGATGAAAAAGGCATGGAAGTATTTGGAAAATACAGCAAATCAAACTCCTACTCTGCAATGGGATTCTCTGCAGAATTTACAGCAAGTTGGGTTTAAAGACCTTTCCTGAAGGACTCCCATGGTGGGGTTTGTGCTATACCTGCACCTTGCTGAGACAATGAATGGACTATTCCAGGGAATCTGAAGTCCTGACTGGAAAACACACACATCCCTTCTCCCAGACTGGACAGAGCTTTGGGGCTGACCACTTTCGCTTCGTGTTGTCAGCAGAAGGTGAAAGGATGCAGTGAGGCTGGAATGCTGGGGGTTTGTTATCTCTGCTAGTAAATATTTGTTGGAGAGCAAAATGAGTCACTGAATCATGAGCTCTTATCAGTTAGATCAATTTGGCCTGGGCAAAGTCTACATTTTTTCCCAAAAATGTGTGTTTGCTAAAGAAATGCGTTTCTGAATTCCACTGGTTTATTTAAATAAAAGGCATAATTGAATAGTAGATTAAAAAAATTACACTGATCCAGCTTAATAAAGTCAGGGAGCATGAAGCACCAGATGTAAGGTGGTCACTTGCTTAAATGTTCAAAATCTTGGAAGCAGATTTTCCTTAGGCAAAGTTTCCTCAGCTTAGGTGTTGTATGAGAACGGATTTATCTCTTCTTACTGACTTTTGTGGCTTATAACAGTGACCAGTTGCAACCAAAAAATTTCCAGTTTAGACTGAGACTTTGTAAACAGAAGATCTTAATTTAAGAGGATGTTAGAACAGCAGTAAATCCAGTTTCCATTGAGGAATGCTCTACTGTCTTAGAATAAGACTTATGCACGAACATTAAGAGTTTCATTTTCTGACGTTTGAGAATTTAGTGTTGACAAGCTTGTTCTTTTGATAAAACAAAGCATTGGGCTTTTTAAAGCAAAAAAAGAGGAAAAAAGAAAAAAGAAGAAAGAACAGAATAAGAGAATAAGATATGCAAGGAAGGAACTTCATTTCCTAGGTCAGGCAAGTTTTGATTATTTACGAGTGACTGTGAGAGTCGCATGTTCCAACCTTTGCTTCACCCCGGTGAGTGAGGCAGCAGCAGGGAGTCCTCCTCCAAACTGCAGCAATCCCTGGGACTCTGTGATCCATGTACTGCTCTCCCCGAGGTTCTGTAGCCATCCCAAAGCCCTCACACCTCATGGGAGTGAGCCATGACCTGCAGGACATTCCCCAGCCCACACAGACACAAACTAACCCTCTGCCAGGCAGGGCAATTCTGCACGTGAAGCTGCTGACAGAACGTACCACACATGCCCAGGTGGAATGTCCAAAACAACAACTGGGACAAAGTTGAAATAAGTTTGGAGCAACAGGTTCAGATGTTTGGGGCAGTTGCAGTCATGCCATTCCCAAAACAAAATGTTTTGTGCTCGTTTTTCTCTTTTCTGTGTATTCCACAGGATATAACCAAGCGTTTGTGCCTGAGTGCTTTAAAAGGAAGCAAAAATCCAAATACATTCCCAGAGATGA
Source organism: Lichenostomus cassidix (assembly GCF_008360975.1). NCBI lineage: Eukaryota > Metazoa > Chordata > Aves > Passeriformes > Meliphagidae > Lichenostomus > Lichenostomus cassidix. Next base: position 2,383,170 of record NC_139506.1, read on the forward strand.
TACATAAAGGTCTTTAGCCTAAAAAGTGGCAATAACTGAAAACAAAAGATGAACTTTTTGATGACTTATTTTGAGAATCTCAAGCAGTACACACATAGGGTGGAAGTCTTCATTCCTCAGTCACACACGCTGAGCTGACACAAAATGTCATCTGCGTAAAGCGCACAATGTTCCTGGTTTTCCTTCTTTTCCTGGACATTTGCACGTGTGAAATCCTGACCAGGTGGGGGTAATGGTGTTTTTTGGAAGAGGTGACCTACACTCAAGGTGACTTAAGCACATTTGAAAATGTGCTTTTACAGGCTTGGTTTTGCCAGTGCTCATCTTCTCAACTACAAACGTTCACTACAAACCTGAACTTGTTGATTCAAGGGGTTGATTATCACCTAATGCAGAAATTTAGTTCTTAGTCCCAACTGAAAGATTTGACAATTTATCAGAAATGGAATTCTCTAAGGAAAAAAAAGCCATTGATTGATAAAAGTAGAGTAGAACCATAAATAGAATGTACACATTCAGACTAGAATCTGAACGGTACATCTATTTATTGCTATTTATGGTGAAAAATGTGGGGTTTATCATTTTTATTACTATAAAACTCCGTATCGCAAAGCAACATATCATCAACTTATCAAATTTATTGAGATACAAAACATCCTTCATGGAGCAGAGGCACAGGGAGCCCTTTCAGAGGTCAATACTGACAGTGCTTTAGCTGCTATCGTAAATATTTTGACAGTTGAGTCATGGGGAAATTTCTTGTTTACAGGGAATTTTAGGAACTCGAGCTGAAGGTCTTCACCATGTATGTAGCACACCTTGGGGCACGTTAGTGGTCACGTAGTGGAACTCAGAGCACATTTCAGGCTCGGGTTTAATCACTGTACTTTGCGTGCTGCTGGAAGGCAAAGCTTATTTTTTTTTTACTTTGGGAAAATTTAAACCAAAAATGGAAAATAAAATGTAACTGAGCATAATCAGTGCCAAGTAGGTGTGATGCCAGCTGATCTATTCAATTTCATTCAAGCAATTCAGTAATCCCTGCTTAATTAAAGAATGATTTTGCAGGGGAAATTGTAGGATCACTTGATTGATCCTGTATGCAGCTTAAATGCATTATTAAGGGTTTTTCTGTTTCTCATGGTTTTAATGTGCCAAATAGTTTCCCAAAGCTACTCTTTGAAGAAACTCCACTTTTCTTCTCATTAAATGCGTTCCTTTCTGGTCATATAATAACCATAATAGCAACTGGCTTATTTCATCAATTGGTTCAATTATCTTGACATTTTCCTTTGGAATTGTTACTCCATGAATAATTATTTCAAAGGCATAATTTTTATACATTGTAAAATGAGAGGTTAGAGGTTGTTTGAAACTCACAGTTTTCCAGGGACTTTTGGGAAGGGAAACAAATAATTGAATTTAAAAGTTGTTTTTCTTCACTCTGTGTGTCAATGAAGTACTGTTGGAACAAATCCTTGGCAGCAGAATACGAAATTTAAAAGTGCATGTTTTCTGTTCTCATTTAGTCAGATATTTAAAAATAAAGAAAAAATAAAAGGAGGTAAAGAAGCAAAAAGCCCAGTGCCTGGAATATTTTCACATGGCAAATTGATGTATGTCTTGAGCACCAATTTCTAACAGCAGAGTATGCAGAGAAGGAAATGAAATACTCACGGTGGCTGCAGGGAGCTGCTCTGTCCCAGCGCAGAGTCCGTGGGGCTGCAGCGCCGACCCAGCTCTGCTGCAGCTGGAGCAAGCAGGCCTTTCCCTATTTATCAGTTTGTGTGCACAGCCAGGCTCCAGACACTCGGCAGAGCAACGCTTCGGCTCCGAGACACGAACTTCCCACACAGCTCCTCTGGGGTCGGAGCAAGGGCAGCTGCGAGCCCACATAAATCAAATCACAACTGGGTCATCAGGGACAGAGGCCATGGGGACCCTCACGTCACTGCTTCCCAGAGTCCTCCCTGGCCCAGGACAAATATTCTGCTTTCTCGCTAGAATTAAAGTTCTCCCGTTTTGATTGCTTCACGTTGACACGTCAGGGTGGTGATGGACAATGTTCAATTCCCAAGCGGGGAAAATATTGCAGTAGTATTATTTGGAGATATTTACATGATGTAATAATTTAATTTGGAAAGGCTGGATTGGGCCAGGATCTCTGAACACCAAACTCACCTTTGTGTGTTTGTCCTGATGTTCTGATCCAGACATCCCCGTGGTGATGCAGCACATTAAGTTCATTGGTAACTTCAGTGAACTTAAGTTCATGTTACAGTTAATTCAGCAAAATTTCATTCTTAAAAGCCCAAGTATTTCCATTATTAATAACTTCTTCTAATTTCACGTTTTCATTGTTTCCTAGGTAGATGTGACCTGTTGGAGAGGGAATTTTCTTGTTAGGTATCTTGCTGCTCCAGTGCTCCCAGCAGGCTGCAAGTCTCCTCACTCCAAGAGGAGCTCACCTGCCTTCTGTGTAAGGGCAGCTCTCCATTCACCTCAGGAAAAACTGGTTCTGTTTAATACTGTGTGGAATTAAATGGCAAAAGGAAAAAAATCCTGTTGGATATCTCAGAGCAAATCCCCTTAAAACAGTCTTTGGGACAGAAGGTTTTCATGGATACACAGCAAACTGACATTGCCCTTCAAAGGAGGGACATATTGATACTCCATGGGCTCCAGAGAAGAGCAGTCCTAAGGCTGCTTATTTCCATGTGCCATGGCACCATTTAGGAATCTGTCCTTGGACTGGAATGGTTGAGTCTTTCAAGAACAAACAGCATTGACTGACAGATGTTACTTGAGCGTATTATGGGGTTTTCTATGTTTTTAGATATCCTGAATTGATCATGTGTGGTGATGGGAGGCTGAAATGCAGAGATAATGCAGTAGAGACAAAGACAATGATCTTGTAAGCTTAATTATGGTCAGCACTTGTCTTTCTGGTAAAAGCAGCCTCATACAGAAACTTGTGAAGTTGTCAAAAAACTTCAATAATAAAGCTGAAGGTTTTACAATTGATAAAACAAATATTTTTTTCATAGCAGTCTCTCTTTCACAATATCCCATTGGCTTCTTCATCCAGCCTTTCTCATGAAAGTTGGAAAAACAAGCAGAAGTTTGTGAAATATTGTGGTTAGCTTTTAAATGCTACTGACTTTTATTTTTAGCATTTTTCCTGATAGAAGCCACCTTACTGATAAACTGTTCAAATTAGCTGTGGGATGTGGCTATTTAGAGCCTGTTTATTCCAGGGAACTTAAGCCTGAAGCCCAGGTTTTTAAAAGCTATCAAAAGTCCATTCTGCTCAGTTTATAAAGCCTCATGGATTCAGGGTAAATTCAGTTTCTAAAATCAGTTTATAAATAAGTATATAAAACTTAGTTGTAGTAGAAATGAACTGCAGTAATTATTAGCCCATGGTTAATAACTCTAACTGCCATGCTGTAGTAATGAAACTATTTTGCATAGTCATGCAGTGATTCAGACCAGGTGACTGGCTAAATACATATATTTATGTAAATACAGATATTTACATTATTTTAACAAATCACTCTTCCTTTTCAAATTACGAATTTTGTTCCTATTCAAAGCTTAGCATGACAAAAATGGGAGACTTGAGGGCACACTTGAGTCACCTAAAATATTGCTGCAAAGAAGAGGAAAATAAACTTTTTTCCATGCTTGTAAATAATCAAAACCCAGAAAGGTTTTTTAGGAGTAATGGAGATTTAAATTACAAACTAGAGAAAGCAATTACTGTGGTAAAAATAGCCTTGCAGTGAGTCCCTTGTACAATCTTCCCCACTGAATGTTTTGATGATCAGTTTGGGCAACCAGATAGAACTTAAGAATTGTTTTTTCTGAGTTATTTTGGTTTGTAAACGAGGACTTTTTGTAAAGGACTTTTAAGCTCTCTTCCAGCTCTGTTTTCTGTTATTTTTCTATACATACATCAATTTTGTTAAACACTGATGAAATCTCTGATCAGTAACATGCCCAGAGCCACTTCAGTGACAAAGGAAATAATTCCAGACTCCAAGCTTGCTTTACTAGTGGTAAGTAAACAAAGTGTCACTCACAGATACAGCCTGAAAATAGGAGCTGAACAAGTTCATGCCATGAGCCAACATCCAGAAGTGGCACTGAAGTGGGGAATAAGGGACACATGTGTTTTCCATAGCAAACCAGCAGATTTGGGGACAGCAGCCTGACCTGGACACTGCTGCAGCACTTGTAGCCTCATTGCCACCAGTGCAAACTGGGAGCTCTGGGCAGTCAGATCTCCAAGGAATGTCTCCCTTTGGGCAGCTGGCTCCAAGGGTTTGGTGGGTGAGGAAGCTGGAGATGAAGGAAGGGCTTCCCTGGATCAGTACCTGCAGAGAGAATCCATTTTCAAGCTTAGCACAATTCTTTGTCCATCTGGACTGGAGATTCCAGATCTCTGTGACTGGTTTGGTATCTGAACAGTTAAAGGAAATCGTATCTACTCCAGCTGGATCTTCTCTACATAAATGACTCTTTTGGCTTGATCTGGTATTGGATTGTTTACGTAACTTCAGTAATTAACCACTATCAGCCTCATTAATGAAACATAAACCACCTCTTCTGCTCATTTATAAAGCATTTGTCAAACAAAACTCAAACAAAGGGCAGAATCTCAGCAAAGTAACAGCCCTCCAAGAGCTACTGAGCCCTGACTGCAAGGCACAGCAATCACTTTGTTGTTGTTTTTCAGCAGAACTGAAACAGAAGTGATGGCATTGTCTATTGCTCTTGGCTAACTTCTCCCCAAGCCATCTGAGATCTGTCACATGAGGGCAAGGATGCCTGGACAACTATTTTGGCCATTTCAGTAAAAAATACTGATGTTCCAGCTCATTACTGTAAATCATTAAATGATGAAAGCAAGAGTCAAATACTAAACGATTGGAAGCCCTTGGAAAAATAATTGCTAATTACAGTAATTGTTGTTCTATGTGAGTTAAAGGTTATATTGAAATATAGATTATTTCATTACAGAATTAAATCTCTCCCATTGGTAAACTGTTCTGAGCAATATTAAAGAAAGCTGAGTATTAACAATACAGGTCATGTATCAAAATAGTCTAACTTAATCTTTACATATTTTTGTGTAAGAGAAATAAAATGGTTTAGAGGCATAAAAGGCACTGGCAGACACATCCATGACAAATGTTTTGTGTTCCAAGAGCTTGGATTTCCTTTCCAATTTGTTGTGGAACTCATGAAAAAACTGCAAGTTTTCTGTTCCCTCTCTCTTCTGGATTATTTGTGGATCTTCCAAAGGTTCAGCAATGCTGTCACAGTTTGGGTGTTCTGTGTGGGTGTGGGTGAACCTCAGTCCTGGGTGAGAAATAACACAGTCTTGTGGTACCAATTTTGCCTGTCAGTGTTACCTTGCAGAGTGAACAGCTTAGCACTGCAGAGAGCTGTTCATAAGTGTGAGATAATAGAAATACTCTTTGTTTTGCATCAAATGTTTCAGACAAATCCTCATGGTCAAATTGGACAAGAAAAAGCTTGGAAGATGGAAGCTCTTGTTAAGTTCTTAAATGCTTTCATGGGATTAAATGATGAAGTATCAGACCAGAGAGGAAAAACAATTTTGGTCTTTGTAAGGCTGCCTTTTTTCTTAATCATGAAGTTGTTGGATATTTTCACCATGCATTTTCTTAGAGGCTTGTAAGGCAAACCTTGAAGAACACTTGATTTATGATGAATTTCAATGCAAGAGCCAAACTGCTTAAAACTCACCTGAAAATCTCAGGACAGTCCACAAAGTGTTGCTGTTTCTTCTGTTCCTTCTCTTAAGCTTCATCTGCAGTGCCTGAAGGCAGAGTAGGCACAATAAGCCCATCCATTCAACACTCACAAAGTTCCTGGGTACCCTGACACCTCCTCCTTTCAGTACCCTCTGCCAAATCTGCTTCCCCTTGGCTGGAACACTAAGACTTGTTAATGAAATGCTCCAGCAAGGCACAAGGTGGAAGAAAGCAAAGCTATCAATTAAGCTTGATTACAATCTCTAGAGTTGGTAGTTCGTAGAGAATGCTTGTCACTTTAGGCACTGGAGTGACTGTAATTTTTAGGTACAGCAAAGGGAAGTCAACTCTTGGACCTGATTTCCATAAAGCAGAAGATCTTGAAACTCTGTATTAAGCATTACAAAATAATTATTGTGGAATCCCTTGCTCAGCATTTTATCAGCAGAGGTTTTGCTGCTGAGAGACCTAACTAACTGGATGTATCCATTTATCAATGATAATGCTTTTCCTTTTTTCCAGCCTGGATTCCATCTTGAGGACATTTGTTTTAATTGCAGAAAGAATATTAGACTCATAAATGTGAGTGCAGTGGGTGACTCCTCGAGATTTATCAAAGCAGGGTAATTGGGATGAACAATAAGACTGAGTTTCTTGGTAATAACTTTTGTCACAGGACAGCTCTGCTTTATGCCATGTTAATCTACCTTGAAGTATGGGCTGGGAAGTGCAAGAGGAGGACTCAGCTGGGCTCCTGGTCTGTGAGTCTCTATGCTACACTTTTGTTGAGGGCGATACCAGGGAAATTGTGACAGTAGCTGGTGGTGCTGTTAACACCATTACTTGATTCTAAAAGCAAGCAGTCAGGAAGTGTTGGGGTGTGTGGTGTGAGAGGAGGCTGGTTTGCTTTTTAAACAGCTGTAGCTGCTGAAATAGTTGGGTCTTGAAGGAAGGACTTGTAATGGAAATGAGAAATGTCACACTGCACTTTTTAAAAACTGGTGCCTGCTGCACCACTGGGGGATATGGTGCTTTCAGAGACTTAGCCACAGTGTTTCTAACTGTGCTGAACACACTTACAATTGATATGATTTTTCTCAAACCGCAACAAGTATCCTAGAAATTTGCCCTTCATTCTTTTCTCTACTTCCAATATCGAAATGTCACTCAATCTATCACAGAGGTTGCCATTTGAGATGGGTCCATTTATAGAATCCCAGAATGGTTTGGATCTGAAGGGAACATGAAATCCCATCTCATTCCAACCCTGCCATGGGCAGGGACACCTTCCACTGTCCCAGGTTGCTCCCAGCCCTGTCCGACCCGGCCTTGGACTCTTCCAAGGATGGGGCAGCCACAGCTTCTCTGGGCAGCCTGTGCCAGGGCCTCCCCACCCTCACAGGGAACAATTTCTTCCATATATATAACCTAAATTTCCACTCCTTCAGCTTGAAGCCACCCTCCTCGTCCTGTCACTCCAGTTCCTAACGAAGGTTCCCTCTCTGGCTTCCTTGTCATTCCCTTCAGATCCTTGAGGGTGCTGTGAGGTCTCCACACAACCTCCTCTTCTCCAGGCTGAGCAGCTCGAACTCCCTCATCCCGTCCCCATAGGGAAGGTGCACCAGTCTCCTAAGCAACTGTGTTCACTTTTGGTCCATCTAGATTTCTTTAAGATTTTCCTACTTTGAGCAAGAAGCTCCTCAGCTGTACCCAGAACTGTTATGTATTTATCCCACCACAGAAATATTATTTCTGATTTTCCAAAGATGGCCTGGAAGCACTTTGGGCTCTGCAGCAGCGCTGCTGTCCTGAGTATCCCAGTACTCTGCTATCCAGCCTTCACCTCTGCTGCTACAACAAGCCCATGTTCTGTTTGACAAAATACAGCCATGTGGTTAAGAGTTATTAAAAGCATTAAAGCATTAACCTCTGGTAACCTCATTTTTTACTTTGTACACACACATAAGTGTTTAATCGAATTGAAGTTAAACACTAAAAAGTTTGAGAGGCCAAATTTATACATTCTCTTTAGTTTACACAGAATTGATGTGATAAGCCAAAGGAATTAGAAGGCACCACTACTCAGAAATGCTCATCTGTTGATTTGTTTAAGCTCTATTGCTACCCACTTGAAGTTTTGGTGACAAGCATTCCCAGCATTTAAACCAAGGAGCTTTGTCCTGCTGGGATCAGCTCCATGTCCTGGCGCCACAGGAACTCACTCTGCTGTCCCTTGGAGCTGAACAAATGATTCCGTGTCAGATCTGCTGGAGAGGGCTGAGCCTCAGCCCCAAGGGGGAGCACAGACTGAGTGGTGTTGTAGATTCCCATCTCCCTCATTCTGGAATTTTATTCCAAGAAGCCAGAATGCCACAGAGAGAATAAACTGATCCAGAAATGACACTCTGGCACAGCAGTGCTGGCCCTCGCCTACCCCTGCTTGTCACCGCTGGCATGGAAGGCCAGGGTGGCACCTCTGTCACCAGGGAGAAGTGAGTGTTAAATCAGAATTATAAACACAACAACAGAGCAGGTCAGAGGTTCAGACTCACATCCTGGTGCAGCTGCTGCAGAGGTCAAATGATCCTTCACACTGCCCAGCCTGGGGGTCCCTTCAGCTGACTTCCCATGGATGTGAACTGGAATTCCCAGTGCTGTGTCTCTCAATGGCTCCTGAGTGCTTGAATTAAGTGGAATTAAGGCATTGCAAGTTTGATTTTACAGAAATCCCTGTGTTGAATGAAGTGAAAAAGGGGAAGATGGCACTGGCACACAGATCATTCCATGGAGCTGTGTTGGGCCTGCTCTGTGAGCCTGCCCAGAGGTTCTGTGTAAATGGATGTTCTGGGAGAGGCTTTGGAGGGAGGCAGGGAGCTGGGAATGGGAGCAGAGGGAAGCAGCAGTGGGTGCTGAATCCTCATGTGAGGATGTAGGGGTGACATGGGGGAAACGAGCACTGGCTACAGCTTAGGGATGATGTGTCCATTTTGGGCCAGGGCAATCTTTACCCAACTTGTTCCATAACCAGGATGGTCCACTTTTCCAAGTGGCTCCATGACTCTCCCATTAGGAAAAAGGAATTTTGGTAAGTTGTCTTAACTTTCCAGTATTCTCTAATAAAGTGAAAAATAGGGAAGGATCAGAAGGTGAAACATGCTATAGGCATGGTCTGGATGTTTAGTTCCACACAAGTGGAAAGATTACATTTCTCAAATACGCAGAATAGCTCTCATTCTTTACTAATTAATCTGATTCTGATGAAATATTCCAACTGCAGCTGCTTACTCTGTTCTTCTGCATTGTGCACACGTTTTGAGATTGTTGCTTATACAAAATTATCTCGTTCAGCACTTCTGCACCAGGCTTGATTATCTTTGGGATCATAAAGAACCTTCATCTGATAAAGCATCCTGGAGTTTTCTCATATGTCGGTATGAATGGAGATTTAAACTCGAAAGACGATTCAAGTCAAAGGGAGTCCTGCTAAAATATGATTGTTGAAAACATTGTCAATGAAGTCGGTGCTATTGAACAAAGCGTTGTGGCACGAAGCCTCAAGGACACCCCGGATCACCAACAGTAGCTTCAGTTAGCAAATAAGAATCAAAGCAGCGAGTCAGCATTGCACAGCTTGTTATTTTGAGTGGCGGATGTTTACTGTTGGAAGGGACAAACAGCAGCATCAGATAAGACGGGAGCCCCGCGGATGGCAGCCGGGATTGATCACGCTGTGAGGGAGCAGCCGCAGAGATAAGCGGGACCCGGGGTCAGGGCCGCCGGCCCTCCGCAAACAGGCAGTGCCGAGCAGCGCCCGCTCGGAGCCGGCCTTGTCCCGGGCTCCCCCGGGCTTCTGGGGCCGAGCCGCTGCGGCCGAGCCCGAGCTCTCGGTGCAGGGCGCTCGGACACGCGGGACCGCGCCGTGGGAGACGCGGACACCCACCGGGAGCAGCCGGCAGCGGAACGCCGTGTGCCGGGGGAGGGCGGTGTCCCCCCGCCCCAAACCACCCCAAAATACCCCAAAACAGCGCAAAGCCAACGGGACCCCAGAGCTTCGCGCTTCCCATGGGAACGGCCGGGCACCGCCGCGCCCCTTGGCCCCGCCCACCAGGGTTGGCTCCGCCCACAGACCACCCATATCTGCCTTAGCCCCGTCCCGCTCTGGCCCCGCCCCCCGCGCTGGCTGTGGCGCTCTGGCGCCGCCAGGCGGTCACTTGTCAGAGCGGCGCTCACCCTCCGGCCCGCGCCTGCGCACTGGCGGCGCTGTGGCCGCGGGCGGAAACGGCGTCCCGGCCCCGCGGGTTCGGTCCGCCCGCGCCCGGCGGCGGGGCCGGAGCGGGGCCAGAGCGGCCGGGAGCGGCTGAGAGGGGACGGCGGCGGCGGGGCCGCCGGGGACATGGGCCCGCCGCGGGGCTGAGCAGCGCCGCCCGCCATGAGCTGCACCATCGATAAGATCCTGACGGACGCGCGGACGCTGCTGGAGCGGCTGAAGGAGCACGACACGGCGGCCGAGTCGCTCATCGACCAGTCGGCCGTGCTGCACCGGCGCGTGGCCGCCATGCGCGAGGCGGGCGCGGGCTGCGCCGACCAGGTGAGCTCGGCGGGGCGGGCCGGGCGACCCCCGGGGCTCGGTAGGCCCGAGGCGGCCGGACCGACCCCCTGTGTCCTCGGCAGGGCCCGGCCGCCGCGGCGGAGCGACCCGACCCGTCCCGGCTGCGGCCGCACGTGGTGCTAGCGCAGGAGAACACGCAGATCCGCGACCTGCAGCAGGAGAACCGGGGTGAGCGGGCCGGGGCGGTGCTGGGGCAGCGGGGGCGGATCCTGGCGGGGATGTGCAGAGGGACCCCCGGGCGTGTTGGGCGATGCGCTCGGCTGTGCTCCCGGTGGTCCTGGCGAGGGCTCTTGTCGCGGGGAGCGGAGGTGCGGCGGTGTTGCCTGTGGCAGAGCGGCTGATGCCCCGGGAGATCCCGGGTCAGGGGGGCTCCTCGGCCGAGGGGCTCTGGGCAGCCCCACCGCCGGGCCAGCGGCAGGGAGCGATGGGCCAGCGCCAGTCCCGCCCGCAGCTGGTACCCAGCGCCTCGGGGCTCCTGCTGTCGCTGCCGGTCGTGACAGTGACATGCCGTGTTCTGCAGAGCTGTGGGTCTCGCTGGAGGAGCACCAGGATGCGCTAGAGCTCATCATGAGCAAGTACAGGAAGCAGATGTTACAGCTTCTGGAGGGGAGGAAAGCTGAAGATGCAGAACCAGTCTTGAAAGTCCATCAGGCGAATTCTGGGGTAAGGTGGGATGGGGACAGGAGAGTGCTCACGACCCCTGTGCCCTGTCACCTGCATGCTGTCATGCAACCTTTGTTTCCATTCCTGCAATGTCTCTGCTCCAAAATCCGTTTTATCGAACTCTTGTTTCTCTTTGCTGGTGTTTTTCCCCCTGTTCCATTCAGAGCACACGGGTTGTAACAGCTGTCACAGAGGACAGTGAAAGACACAGCCCCTTCATAGCTCAGGTGGAAACTTTTTCTTTTAACCAGATGGTGACTTCCCTGGGTTAAGCTTAATGTGCCTGATCCTCTACAGTAAAATCAGAGATATTCAAGTTGTTATAATTCCTGTTCAGTAACTGTAATAAAGGGGGGAAAAGCCTCCTAAATCTCCATCAGCTACAAATGTTTGGTTTGTAAGAGACTTCACTCCCAAGTGTTTTTAAATCGAGGTACTTTGTGCAGTGGCCTAAAAGTGTCCCTTTGACCACACTGGGCTCAGTGACTTCAGAACTCTGAGATATGAGTGCTGATAACTGCTGCCTGTTTCATATTTATGTATCTAATAACAATGGAATAACATTAAATTTCCATTTAAAACTTAGGAATTGTGTTAGGCATTTTTTGAAGTGCATTTTTATGTGATTAGAGAACAGCAGGTTGGTTCAACCCAGTGACATGTCATACCCTGTGGGCTTTGAATGGAACTGGAGCCAGCCTAACTCTTCTCATCAGTATCTTTGCGCTGCTGTGTGGCAACTCACTGGGGTTTTTTTGTGAGTTGCTTAACTCCTCTGAAGGCAAGTGGTATAGCAATGTATGGTTTCCAGTGCCTGCCTGAGTGCACAAATTGCTGTTTATCAAGGCTTTACATTTGAACAAAACTTGCAAATGCAAAGTTAAAAAGGCTCTGAATGAACCTTTGAAGGGATATCCCTTGACTCTCAATACCTTGGCAAAGGTTTCTGTACTTCAGATTCAGTCCATGAGTTTTTTCCTCCCCACCATTTGGAGGACAGTAATAAACATCTAATGTCTTTAAAAGAACTATATTCTTGTTATAACCGTCTTCCTGTTTAGAAAAATAATAATCTTTTTTCCTAGAAGTCTTTCTTGTTCTCCAGCTCTCTTCTGGGTGTTCCAATTTGTTTACATACTTTCTGACTAATGGAGTTCAAAACTGAATTCTCTGCTGTCTGACACATTTATCTTCCAGAGACAGTAGAAGAATTATGGGCACTCAAAGAAACTCCACCCTGTCACATTGCCTGATGTATTGCTCTTCAAACGGGAGCTGTTTCTGCATTCCCTATTGGAATTCGTCAGTGGTTGTTCCATGTGCATTTCTGAGCTTCAGCAAAATGCATCTTCTAAAGGATTATTGCTGTATCTGGACAGATTCTGTAAAATCTGCCTCAGGAGGCTCTGGTCTTGCTTGCTTTAGTTTTATTGCTTGATGTCCTGAGATAAGGCTATTTACTCCACACTTGAAATCTTCTTTGCTTTTATTTTTGGTGTCTATAAATTCAGTCAGGCTTTTTCTAATAAAGCAATATAAAATTTGCTGCCTACTAATCATATTCACATGAACCTGAACCTGCTGTCTCAGGCCTTGTCACACTTGAAATTATTTCCATTTAAGTCAAGGTGCCTTATCTGGCACCTTATCTGGCTGGCTGCTGTGTCTCTATTCACTGTTTTCACTGATGACTCCTGATAAAGCATAATAAAGTACAAGTTCTTATCCTTAAGTATACAAAGTAGAGAAGTTTGCAAGTGCTTGGGAGGAAAGCATTAAAATTCAAAACAGAAAGAGAATCCAAAATCAGGAAAATGGAAGTGATTTAGGAGGGATAAATTATGACTGTTGCTTTTGCCTGGACTTAGTGAATGTATTACTGTTATGTCCTTCAGGAAATTGAAAGTCAAATAGACCGGATATGTGAGATGGGAGAGGTGATGAGAAAAGCTGTTCAAGTGGACGATGAGCAGTTCTTTAAAATTCAGGAGAAACTGGCTCAGTTGGAGGTAAGAGCAGAGACAGTTGCTGAAGATAGATCAAACTCAATCTGTAGACTTTCTCTGGATTTTCTATGATTGTGATAAAGACTTACAGCACTCAGAATTTGGGGATGGCGTCAGGAAATGCAGAACATGATTGTTTATTTTCAAGTTCTTAATGTTTGTATTATATACAGATATATATATAAAAGTAAAGCCAGAAGCAAAAGATAAGCTTTAAATTATGTGGTTGCTCTTGTGGCAGCACTGTGTTAATGCTTGCATTACAGACTGTGTGTTCTATGCATCTGTGAAGGAGCGGGACTGTTCAAAGACTAGCATCTTTTAATTATGAAGTAGCACCTTTCTGTGATAGTCCTTTAGTTGGGAATTAGCTCATTTCTATTTCAGCAAAAATGTTGATTTTGCAGCTTGAAAACAAAGAGCTGCGTGAGCTGCTGTCGATCAGCAAAGAGTCCTTCGAGGTGGGGAGAGGAGATCTGCCGGACTGTGAAGCTTAGGCCACAAAAACCTCATCTCCAAGCCTTCAGAGACTATTATGAAAATACCTGACAAGGATTTATTGTTTCAGGTGTTTCCTTGTATATTTGTTTTATCTTTAAAGTGTGTGGGCTGTTTTCTCTGCATTTTTCGGAAGTGTTGATGGCAGAAGCTTGCACCCTGCTCTGTCTTAGTACCTGCAGCACTCGGATGCTTAACACTGAAGTGTTTGATGTGTCCTCCCTTGTGATGGTTCATTTCTTCTCCCTTTCTTATTTTTTATGAGCTTTAGTTAATAATCTCAGCTGTGCAGATGGCTCTTAAATCCACCTTGTCTGTAGCTAGAGAGCATAGTGCAGGTTGTGATTATTGTGCTTGGTAGAAGGAATAAGAGATGACTGGGAACGCACAGAGTGAATGGCAGGGATGTGGTTAGCTCTGGCTGTGCAGGGCAGTTCAGCTCTACAGACTGAGCAGCAGATACCAGCAGAGCACTTGGAGGGGTCACTCCTATTCAGAGCAAACTTTACCTTGTTTGAGGGATGAAGATTTGAGTTAACAATCCTTCCCCACATACACATTTTTGAAGGATTAATCTTTTTTATTAGATAGACCTGTCCCAGCCTTACCAGTGCTTCCAGTTACCAGGCAGCCCTGCTGTGTTGTGTGCTCAGACCCTGCCAGAGCGCACGGCACCTGCAGATCTAAGCTCTTTGACCTCTCACCACTTTGGGTTCACACAGAGTGAGCTCAGGTCTGCCTCAAAACTAAACCAAACCACTCCCATACACAGATTTCTAATGTCACATCACAGGTGAGTGTGGTGACAGGTGTTCCATAGTTACTGCAGGTCCTGTAGTGAGTGAAATTAGAGGCGCAGTGTCATAGAGTTTCTCAATAGGGTGGTATTTTTAATGACACTTTTATATAAAGATTTCTGTCCTACCTGTGATCAAATAATCTTCCAAGAACAGTAAACATCTCGTTTCCACTATTAGCTTAAATTTTTAATGCCACTTTTTCCCAAGTGAGACTTTTGATAGATGCAGAAGGTGACTCATTCCTGTGCTTACTGAGAGACAGTGAACTTTGGAGACACTGTAAACATTTGGAGTATCCAGCATGACTGGTAGATATATGGGATTTCTGTACAGGAGTGCTCTTGTATACAGTCCTTTTCTATTCGAAATTGTTCAGGAGGGAATAAAAAACCCAATGGAAAATATTTTCTCAAGTGTTTTTGTTTTGTGAGTGCTGAAGGAATTCCATGTATTCTGCATGTCCCAAGCCTTTTGCACCCTGAGTGAAACATGCCAGTGACCAAAATGTTGAATTTTATTCATTTTACATTAACATAATCCAGAATGCCTGTGATGCATTTTTATCTTCACTATCCCAGTGCAGGGTCCTTGCTGTGCAGCCAGAATAAAACAGAAACTAAATGGCAGTAGCTTTAATTGAGTTTATTGTTGATTAGTAGCAGGTGAGAATTGGCAGTAAGTCCAAATATGTTCACAGAATCACAGGATATCTCTGGTTGGAAGGGATCCACAAGGATCATTGAGTCCAACTCCTGGCCCTGCACAGACACCCCAAAATCCCACTCTGGACCTGGGAGTGGTGTTCAAACTCTCCTGCAGCTCTGGCAGCCTCAGGCTGTGCCCATTCCCTGGGCAGTGCCAGCACCCTCTGGGGGAAGAACCTTTCCCTGGTATCAATCCTAACCCTCTGTTATACAGCTCCATGTTCCATTAGCTCCTGTCCCATTCTGGACCCGTGACTGTAAATGGCCAGTTGTACACTGCCTGAGGGCTGCTGGGCATTTTCAGGACTTGCTCCACTCATGTCGGAAACTGGGCTGGAGCTGCATGACTGGAAATGCTCTGCCTTGTCCTCAGAGCCCAGACACAAAGTGTCACTCCCTGATCTTTCAGCTCAGTGGGAGCTTCAGCAAGCGCAAGGCTCATGTCCCTCCCTCGAGCTCTGCCTGCCCAGCCCCAAGGTGTCCCCACAGGGCGCACATTCCTGAGGGGCTGGAGCTCTCACTCCCCTCAGCCGGGGTTCTGTCTCCTCTCAGCCGGGGTTTTCTCTCCCTCTCAGTCGGGGGTTTGTTCTCTTCCCTCAGCCGGGGCTCTCCCTCTCTCCCCGGGGTTTTCTCCCTCTCCCCTCAGCCGGGGTTTTCCCTCCCGCGGTTTTCTCTCCCCTCAGCCGTTTCTCCCTCCCCCGGCCGCAAGGGGGCGCTGCCCCTCGGGCGCGCGCCGCTCCCTCACAGCCCCCCCGCCACGGCCTGTGGCGCGTGCCCGCGAGCACCACCCGCCGGGCTCCGTGCGCGCACGCGCGGCCCCGCCCCTTCCCCCCCCGTCCGCGGGCGGCTCTCGCGAGAGCGCCGTGATTTCTCTCCTACGTGCCGTGCCGTGCTGCTCATGGCGGCGCTGGAGCGGGGGCGCTGAGCTGTTGGGGTGAGTGCGGGCCGGGCGCCGCCGCCACCCCCGCCCGCCCCGGCGGGCTCCGGGCGCCGCGGGACCCGCGCCCGCGCATCTCTGCCCGCACCGGGGCAGCGCGCCGGGAGCCCCGCCGGGGTTGCGGGCGGGGTTGGGGGGGTGGTTGGGGGGTGCGGCCTACTAGGCCGGCGGTGCGGGGATGGAGCGGCGGCCGCGGGGCGCGGGGTGCGCGCTCTGCTCCGCGGGGCTCCGGGGGCCGCGGCGCCGAGGCCGCGCCGGGACCGGCAGTCCCGGGGGCTGCCGGGGCTCGGGGGCCGCGCCGGGAGGGGGCGGCGCCGCGGGGGCTCCGGGCCCGGCGGGCGGCGGGGCCGTGCGGGCGGAGGGGCGGCGGCGGCTCCCGGCGTGCCGCGCGCGGCCCCGCCCGGCGCAGCGCGGCCGCGGCCCTTTGTGTGCGGGGAGCGGCCGCCATCGCCCCGCTTTGTGTGCGGGGCGGGCGCTCCCCCCGGCCCGGCCTGCCCGCACGGCCCTGGCTCTGTCACCGGCCGGAGCCGCCCGCCCCCGCGCACGGCGGCCCCGCTGGCGGCGGCCCCAGCGCCGCCCCTCGGCGCGGCCGCCCCTCGCTCCGCCGCCTCCATCTTGGTGCAGCGCAGCGAGCGGGGCCGCGGGAGGGACCGGGCCTGGGCGGCTCCGCCGGTCCGGGGCCGCTGCTTCGCTGTCCGCGCCGATACCCAGCGCGGGGCTCGTCCCCGAGCCACACACCCCTTCAAAAACCCGGATTTTTTGTTTTAAGGACTTTCTTGGGCTTTTTCTCCACACAGTCTTTACAGATGTCCTTGGCAGTTCTTTAATTCATTTTTGCCCCATATATACATTTTTTTCTGGCATGAAAAGGACTTCACTACTCTGATGCTGGCTTGTCTTGTGGCTGTCACGTACTGGCTGGGGTGCTCAGTGTTCAGTGCTGCTTTCCAACATCCATCTGAAAAGAGATGGAGGAGCCTGATCTCCACGGATCTGTGTTGTGTGTGCACACCGAAAAGACAAAGTTCTGTCTTTATTAAATTGTATCTTGGTCACGTAAGAGAGGGCCCTTTCTGGAAGCACGTGCTCTGATCCCCGGAATGCAGATCCTTGCAGTTGCCTGTTTTTGTGAAGAAAATGGGAAGCAGAACAATGCTGTCATCGGGCAGCTTCCATGTGGGGCTCCATAGGTGCTTTCTGGCTGTGAACAGCTTCATGTGACCTGCTGTCATTTAGCAGGATCTGCACATGAAAGACCTCAAGACCAGGGCCCAGCTCCTCCCTTTCTTTGCATTAAACCTTTCAGCTGTAAATACACAAATGCAGAAGGCAGTGAGACTTGGGGGCTGGGCAGCTGCTCAGGGTGTTTACCATTTGGAGGAGTATTTATAGTAGCTGAATTAAAAAGTAAAGAATTTGAGGCAGATGAGCACAGTGAGATTTCTTTTTATTTTTGCTTGAGTTATGCTTGCTTGATAAGCTTTTTTTTTTTTAATAACTTAAGTGTAGTAAGCCTATCTTCTTATCTAATCAGACTGAGTTTTAATGGAAAGGTTTATGCCTTTACTCCATGACTGATAAATTATCTTTAGTAATATTTACTATTTTTTGATTATTAAATGAAAATGTGATATATTTTATGGCCAGAAAAATGGTAAATGTAATATGATACAGTTACATCTCTAGGAGAGCACTAATAATATCATTCTCATTAATTGAGAGAAAAGTAGATGAGTAAGAAGATTCTAAATGTGTCTGTGCAGTTCCTGGGATGCAGCATGCTCATTTGAGAGCTGAAATGCTGCCCGAAAATGACAGTGTCCTGAAAAAAATTGTGGTAACAGTTGCCCCAATGTAATGCTGAGGTGAGGGAAACGTAGTGATACTGTTATCTTTGCAATAGCTTTGTGTCTTCTGATTTATAATGTTTCCTAACTGAATCTTTCACTGCAAACCTTTCACGCCTGCACCCTGCACCCAGTTTATTTAATCTATTTCATGTGTGTCTAATGGTCTGACAGGAAAACTCATTTCAGCTGGAAGTTCCCAGAGTGGTGGCTTAAGGAAATGCTTCAGCTAGGGGAGATCACTGAAATACAAACTTCTGTAAAAGTGGTGATGAGGTTGCACATTTGGGGTTTGGGGTTCAATAGCTGCCTTCACTCAGCATTTTCACTGGGGCTGAGGGTGAGAGTTTGAAGTGTCTTTGCATTCAGGTTTCAGTCACTTTAGCTGACTCTTTCAACTCACCAGAGGGAATGCAAAGCTCAGTATAAGGTGGGAAATTCACTTTCCTGCTGCACTGGAGAAATAGGCTTTATCCATACTTTTTCTCTTCTGGTGTGGGACTTGTGGAATGATTTGGGGAAGAGTTGTGCTCTGAGGCTTCATACTTTGGGATTACTGCAGAGCCTGCCAGTGTATCTGTGGGGTCAGAGCTGTGTTGCTTCTCAGCAGCTTTTGTCCACCAAAATATCCTCCCTTTTTTTTATCTATCTACTGAGTAAGCAACAAATTCAAAACTTGTTTTTTTCTCAAGAAAGGCTTCTATTTCTGTAAGGTTTTGTTTAGTGTGGTAGGTGGCAGTTTGCTGAAACTGCGTTTCTCAAGAAAATACAAAGTGGCCCTGGAAAACTTTAGGAGTGAATTAATTGGTAACTAGTTACTGATTCATAAAGGCTTCTTCTCCCTGGTGTTCGCAGCAAAATATCATCAACATTTTACAACTGGTTTAGAAGGCTAGAGAATGGCTCTGCATTATTTTACATGCAGTGTCTGTACATGTAATTGAGAAACTTGTTAATTTTGATACAATTTTAAATGTACTTCAGGTATTACTCATCCTTAACTTACCCTTGGTATAGAAATAATCAGGAAATTCTAATTCCCATATATATGTACATCTTACTGCTACTCTGAGGATCTGTGCAAGCATTTATTAAATGATAGTTGAATTAATAAGCAGCCATATGAAGTTATTGATAGGAGGACTAAGGCATGCTAATGGGTCAAATACTAATTATAAAAATGAAGTTGTCATTTTGATTGTACAAACTGGGACCTTTCATGAGGTGTCTGAAAAGTTTGAAATTGGAAATCCCATCTCACTGGTTTGGAGGTAGTCTTTTGGAAGACAGAATTGGAGATGGGAATGCCACATATGTCTGTAAAGCAGCTTTTCCTAACATTGATTAAACCTACTGTATTAAGGTAGAGGAAGAGCACCTGTTGGTAGTAACAACTAGGGCTGATGTATAAGGGGGTTTGGAACTAGGTGGTCTTTAAGGTCTGTTGCAAACCAACCCATTCTGTGATTTGATGAGAATCTACTTTAAAGTGATCCTTACTGTGTGTCTTCTTTCTTTCTCCAGTATGAAGTGGAACAGAACAGAACTTACCACCTGAAACTGCTGCTTCAAGTTCAGATCAGGAAAAGAGTATAAATTACCACATTGTAACAACAACTCAAGACCAAAGAAGAGGCAACTTACACTGAAGAAGATACAAGGCTTGATCTGAAACAAGAAGTTTGTGCCTACTCAACAGCTTCAAAAGAGCACGTCCCAACGCTGCTATAGTAGTCTTTGTTTTCTCCAGTGCTGTAGTGAATCTGCCCAGGGCAGCAGCACTTGTATTCTCTAGAGCTTGATAGATCACCTTCTTTTGCTATCTTTTTCTTTCTCTTTTTGTCTCTCTTCCTTTTGTTCCCTTTTTTAAAGAATAGCAGTCTTCATCCTTAGAAACTTGTGCTGAAACAGAAGAATCGGCAAATACTACTGAAAGTGCAATATTTGAATATCACTGCGAGGTTGGTGCACATGGTGTGGAAAGAGTTATAGATGGATTTTTTAAACTTGGTTCTTATTAAGCTTTTAGCAGAAGGTGGTGGGTTTGGTTAGTTTTGTAATGGTTTTCAATAATTAATTTAATTGAGAGGCCCTGGCACAGGTTGCCCAGAGCAGCTGTGGTTGCTCCTGGATCCCTGGAAATGTCCAAGGCCAGGTTGGATGGGACAGTGGGAGGTTTCCCTGCCATGGCACTGGGCTGGGACTGGATGATCTTTAAGGCCCCTTCCAGCCCAAACCATTCTGTGGTTCCATGGTTCTTTGCTGTTATGTTGATTTAGTAGTAGTGTGATGAATTCATAGCACCTGCAGTATGGTTCTATTTAACAATACTTACAACCCTCGAGAGCTGGTTATTGGTGTTTCTCTCTTCTAGTAACAATAGGCTTGTGGTTCCAATCCCTTTTTTCAAATAACCTCTGTTCAGTCTTTTAATCTTGCTGCACAGGTTTGGGTTTTTTTTTTTTTTCCTCTGAGTATTTCTCTTGGTGGGGTTCATAGTTCATATTCCTGTTACAAGATGTAGGAATTTGACAATTATCAGGAAAAGCTGCTGATACTATAAAGTATTTTTCTTTGTACAGCAAATTTTAGTGCCACCTGAGGAATCTTATCTTTGTTTGAACTCAAGTTGTCAGGCTTTAGAGGATTGATTTTTTTGTGCTGTGCTGCTAATGCTCCTTTAAACTCAAACTGTTCACATGGTGTTGTGCAGTGGTAGTCTGAGCAGGAGGTGAAGCACTGTGGCTTTCTAGGAGAGGCTATTCTGAGCTAAATTTTAAGTTAGATTTTTGGCATTTCTCTCTCTGATGTACTTTTAGCTCATGTTTGAGGCAGGGTGTCTTCCCTTGTATCGGAGGTGAAGTGGCCATTTGGTGACTCACAGAAGCCTTTGGCAGGCTCATTGCAGCTTCCAGAATGGGTTCATGCTCTGGCCTGTAATTCTCCTGGGAGAAGGTATAATAACATATCATTTTCCCTTCCCCCAGCCACTCTACTTGCAGGACCAGTTTATTTTTGAAAAGTATTTCAAACTCTAGGATGCCTTAAAACACTTCAGCTGTTGTGTTTCCCCAAGGGCATTTTCTTGTGTGGAATGTCCTGGGGTTGCCTTCCTCAAAAGATGAGGGTTCTTATCTTGGAATGATGCTGACAGGAACTAGTCAGTAAATCTTAGCAGCTTTATCAAGTGCTTTTTGTTACATACTCAGAGAAAATGTGTCCTTTAAACATAATCCAGTGCATAAAAAAGATGTCACTGCTGTGGCTTTTGTCCCTTGAGCAGTTTAGGCTGAACAGGAGGGGAGAGAGGTCTTTGCTGGGGCAAGAGTTACCCCAGAAAGGTGGTGGAAACTCTCTCCTTCGAGGTCTGCAAGACTCAGCCAGAGCTTTTGTTGGCAAGAGGCCTTTGTAGGGGAGGAAGAGGAGGAGAAGGATGGGCTGGAATTCGCCCTGGGTCTACTGGGAGTCATGTTCCTGATTCATTATTTTCTGGCATGTCAGTATCTCATGACTTGAACATGTTAAGGGTATTGATTTGTGCCACTTTCTGCAGGTTGGTAGGGTAAGAATAAGAGGGCAGCATTGATTAAGAGATTGTTACTGATTTTTAATGGAAAGAAAAGTGTTATGTAGAGCAAGGAATAAGCAGTGCATATTATAGAAATGATATCACAGCAGATTTAGCAGTTCACTGAATTCTCAAAGAGCCTTGGGTGGTAACACTGCACTGAGTAAGTGCTGACCAGTGCTGTGGGATGGAGACCATTACAGTGTCCTGGGATCCTCATATCACTCCCCCACCTTCTATTATTTGTGTTTTTCTTCATCTACATCTACCATACAAGGGTCTGAGCCAGAAGGAGGGAGAAGACCTCCTCCTCTTGGAGGCCAAAACTCTGTCAATCTTTACTTTGTGTGGTTGTTTCAAATTTATTTTTTTTAATGTCAGTCTCAAAGACCAAAGATTTCTGCCCAAAAACTTCACTGCAGGTGTTTTTTGGTGCTCTTTGATCACTTTAAAACTGATTTCTAAATGGCAGAATAAGAATGCTGTGCCTTCTAATACATTGAGTAACTCACTGGCTGTGTTAGAGTGAGAAATATGACCCTTTTACAAGTTGCTCAGGTGTTTTTTATCTCCACTAAACACACTGCTAAGTAATTTTTAATCTCTCTGCTTGTTGCAGCAATAAAGCAGAGAATAGATATGGTCTCAGTCTGGTACCAAATTAAACACTCTGGCAAATAACAAATAATTCTGTATATTTTGAGATGCATATTGAGTGTTTGGAGGGAGGAGGGTTGCTCCAGTTGTCTCTCTTGACTTGCACTGTTTAGGGAGGTGTAACACACTTCATCTGATTTAATTGCTAACCTGTAAGTCTAAGTGCCCTGCTTTAAAAATGAGACTTGTACATCAAAAAGCTAATGAATTGGTAAAGAGGTTGAGAATGTTTCAAGGGTGAATCTGTGCCTTGAAAAGAAAATACACCCCATAAGAGAAAATGTTTTCATAGATTTATGTTAATTTAGCAGTTCATTGCACATTTAACTTTAGTTTGTTGCTATTTTCAAAATGTCTGTGTCTTTCACTTGAGCTCCTATGCCATAGGAATGTTAGTTTAATTCTGGCTATTAATTCCATAACTGTGCAAAACTGTCTAATTACTTAATACCATTTTTTAGTATGAAAGACTGAACACACAAGCTAGGGAGAAACTATGCAGGGATTTGAACCTAATTGTGTTGATTCAGAACTGTTGCATTTTCCTAATCACCTATTTAATTTGGAAGAGCAGATACTTCAGATATTTTCAGGCTCTGGTGTGAAACAGAGAATGTGGGAGTACTTTGAGGTGTAATACTTGAAAAATGCCAGGAGTCTGTTTTCTTCTAAGCAAGCTTTGTTTTGGTGTTAAAGTTCTGGCTCGTTTTATAAATATGTTGCCTGTGTAAATTCTAAGGATTACTGCATTAAAAAAGCTTGATTGTTTCGGTGGCTTTGCTCTGTTTTAAGAACAGAATAAAACTTCACACACATTTTAAGAATAACTTGGACAAACTCTTTGTGTTACTGTGCAATAAGGATGTGGAGGAAAGAAACTGCTGTTAAGTATTATTTTTTTCCCTGGGTTTTTTTTTTTTCCTGTGACCCAGATGAGCTTTGATCCAAACCTGCTCCACAACAATGGACACAACGGGTACCCCAACGGTACTTCGGCAGCACTGCGCGAGACCGGGGTTATCGAGAAGCTGCTGACCTCCTACGGCTTCATCCAGTGCTCCGAGCGGCAGGCCAGGCTCTTCTTCCACTGCTCCCAGTACAACGGCAACCTGCAGGAGCTCAAAGTGGGAGGTAACTGATGCTCTGCCTCAGCACCAGGCTCTGCCACTTGTCATGATATAGCCTTTTATCGTGGGTTAAACCGTTTATTGCTAAACCGGCAGTGAATAATCCACCAGTCCTTCCCAGCACTTCAGCTTTGTGCAGCTTGTGGTACAAACAGTTGTGGAAAAGGAAAAGTTACAGTGCTAAATCAAACTTGTCTAGCTGAGATTGGATGCAAGTGCTCAGACTGTGGGAGAATTTACTTCTTGTACTTCCTATTTCTTTGTTTAGGGTTAGTTTGAGGATGGCCAAGTGTTTTTCAGCATGAGGAGGCTGCAACTTCATGCTGATAATTACCGTGAGAGTGAAGTTTCTAAACTGGTTAATGGTCTATGTTGTGTTGTCTGAACTTCAGTGTGGAGTCTGCTGTACAGTGAGCAGTACAGGGGGAGGGAATTACTGTGGAATTACAGCAGAAAAGTTTGTTAACAACAGGAGATAATAAGCAGAATAACCAGAAAATATTTGCGAATCATGTGTCCTTCCTTGGTAACAAAAACACTCGAGTTCTAGTTTTTGTTTGGCTATAAGCAGTGGATTGTTAAACACAGCTGTTAAGTGATTTTTGTAAAAAACCCCAATCCCAAACAGAACTCTGACACCATTGCAATGTTGGGTTGCCTTGCAGACGATGTTGAGTTTGAAGTGTCTTCTGATCGCCGAACTGGAAAACCCATTGCTATTAAATTGGTGAAGATAAAGCCAGAAATATTACCTGAAGAACGAATAAATGGACAAGTTAGTGCCTATTTTCTATACCTACATCATTTCCATCCCTTACTCCTGTACAGAAAGCTGGGTTCATTTAGCATGGATATTAACTACCTACAGTATAGATACACTGAAGTATGTTTCAGTGTGCTCTGGTAAAAATTCAGAGGTTCAGTTTGAGCTCTTTCTTGGCTCCAAACACGTCTTAGAACCAAGAGGTGTTCTGTGAATTAAGAAGCTGCAGTGTGGCATTCCCTGCTAAATGTATAGTAGAGGATACTGAGATTCATTTTGTGTTCAGCAATGCCAGTCCTGACATGACTAGCAATGGATTTTTTTTTTTTTTTTGACTGGTAGGTTGTGTGTGCTGTTCCTCACAATTTAGAGAGTAAATCTCCAGCTGCCCCGGGTCAAAGTCCAACAGGGAGTGTTTGCTACGAACGTAATGGGGTAAAAATTGCGTATTTTACTTGAACTCTTCACTGATCCATCACTCTGGTCTATGAGAAAAAAAACAACAAAAAAAAGCAATTTATTATAGACAATTGAGATTGCACTGAACCGTGCAGTTTTTGGCCAAAAAAAAAAAAGCATGCTTTGGTAATTACTACAAAAAATAATGTTATTTAGACAGTTTGCTTGCTTACATCTGTGGAGAACTTCCTAGAGCCAAATAGTTGTTCTCTTTTAAACTTGATGAAGTTCATGTATCATTATCTTGAACTTCTAAAATTTAGGAATTGGCCTTTAAATATGGCCACATACAAATCTCAACTTAAGTTGCTTGTTACAGACTCAACAAAACAGCACGATGGAAAAAGAATGTTTTGCATGCCGTGTTTGATAATTGCTGATTTTCTCACTAAATTAAGCAGATACTGTTATTAAAATTGAGTTGATCTTTTTTTGAAACAACTATTCTGCAAACAGAGTAACTTTTATGTTAATTTACAGGAAGTATTTTACCTGACTTACACCCCAGAGGATGTTGAAGGAAATGTACAGCTGGAAACAGGAGATAAAATAAACTTTATAATTGATACAAATAAACAGTAAGTTGGTCTTGCATTTCTGGCTTCCTATTTCGTTTTATAAGTCAGGCAGAATTCGTACCTGTTCAAGAATTGCAATGACATGAAATATAATCTTAATTTTTGTTTCAGTTTTGAGTTACTTACAGTTTGCTCTCTGGTTTTCTTTTCCTCTCTAGTACTGGTGCTGTAAGTGCTCGAAACATAATGCTATTAAAAAAGAAACAAGCCCGCTGTCAAGGAGTAGTCTGTGCCATGAAAGTAAGTGATTTGAAGTTTCATTTGAAAATGAAATGCTACTTTGAAAAGTGCTGTTCAAAGTAATATGTTTAAGTTGTTAAGTTGAGCTGTGGGTGTAAATTGCATGAAAAGGTTTAAATAGCTCATCTTTGGTACTGATGCTCTTCTTAACAAAGGACAGTGTTTATTTATGGTTATTTATTTCTTGTGGCAGCCTTAGCTATGTGCAGTTCTAAGTGCTCTACTGGGATTCAGAGTCTATTTTATGTTTGATAGAACCTGTTAAAATGATTTCTTGGTATGTTACAATAATGGACAATTAAACACTCTTTTCTATGTTCACAGGAAGCCTTTGGATTTATTGAGAGAGGTGATGTTGTGAAGGAGATATTCTTTCACTATAGTGAATTTAAAGGTGACCTAGAAACCTTACAGCCTGGTGATGATGTGGAGTTTACAATCAAAGACAGAAATGTAAGACGAAATCCAGTAAAACGGAAGCCAAGGTCCTGGGGAATAACTGCACAGCTCTGCTTTCTCCAGCTTTTAGCAGAAGGGGGGAGGAGGTTCAGTGGGAAATATCTGTTACTTTCTCTCTTCTCTTTGGGTTTTTGACTGATTTTGTGCTCTTAGGGTAAAGAAGTTGCAACAGATGTTAGACTGCTTCCTCAAGGAACTGTCATTTTTGAAGATATCAGCATTGAACATTTTGAAGGAACTGTAACCAAAGTAATTCCAAAAGTACCCAGCAAAAACCAGGTGAATTTCTGTAATAACTTATATTTGTGAAATGCTGGTTTGATTGTATTGAATTCCAGTCAAACAGTTGTTCCCATTTCCTGATACCTGCTTTCTGCATAAGCATCATGTCAGAGTAAAGGATTTTTTTTTTTTTTAATTTTAAATCCAAAGAGCAAGAGTTATGGTAGTGGTGGGAGAGGAAAGAAAACACATGTGGGCGAGTGTGTTTTCTTTAACGTTTCAAATACTTTCTGTAAAATTTTGTGGGTTTAGGACACAGCCTTCAAACAAAAGAGTAGGAAAAAGGGGAAAAACATTTGCTGGGATAAGCCAGATCTATGGATTCCTGTGAGCATTAACAGTTAATGAGGCTTTTGGGCTGTAAGGTTTGTTCATGAGCACTTCCACCGAGGTTTTAGGTGAGTCTGTGTTGGTGTAGGAAGATTTGGGGTGTTTTGAACACTTAATAAGAAAGAACCTGCCTTTTAGCAGTGTTGTGAGTCTAGTTATAAACTTAATTCTCAAAACAGTGTCTGAATTCCTTCAGCAGGAAGGAATTAAGTTGGTGCTTTAAGGAAAGTTGGTGCTTTAAAAACCTTCAAACCAACCAACAGCAACAAAACCCACCTTGCATTTGGCAAGTTACAAATGAGGAATGGTAGAAATGGAGCAGAGCTTGAGTCCAGCAGGCATTTTGCAGAAATCCTTGTTCAGTTTTGCACTGAGCCTTGCAGGTAACTCACCTTTCCTGCTGTCCCCTCTGTGTCCCCAGAGCGACCCGTTACCCGGCCGCATCAAAGTGGACTTTGTGATTCCTAAGGAGCTTCCCTTTGGGGACAAGGACACGAAATCCAAGGTGACCCTGCTGGAGAGTGACCACGTGCGGTTCAACATTTCCACGGACAGGCGCGACAAACTGGAACGAGCCACCAACATTGAGGTTCTCCCCAACACCTTCCAGTTTACTAATGAAACCAGAGAAATGGTGAGTATCTTGTCTTTGAAAATTTCTAATTCTTGAAGGGAATTAAAAGTAAAATATGGTGGGGTTGCTTTCTACAAGAAATGTAAAAAATCATGCCTGTCTTCCATTGCCTTCTCTGAAATTCAACCCTCAGATCTGCAGTGCAAACAAAGTGGAAAATACAGAATTAATGCTCTGCATCTTTGCCTTAATAGAATAAAAGCATATCATTTAAATGTTATAAAATAGTTATTATATTATGAAATTAGATCTTAACAGGCCCTTTTGGAGGGGATTGCTGGCTGGTTAAAGCAGACAGAAATAATGCAATCTTTTAACTGATGTGAAGTTTAAAATTCACTTACTTGAGCCTAAATAGGTAAATGCTGATGTTCGTTAGGAAAACTGGAAGGCCCTGGGTCTACCCTGGTTCAGGTAGTGAAAAGTGTAAATAATTGGAGGAGGGATTGTGAGCATCTTTCGGGTTTCAAGTATTTGGCCAATCTCTGTCTGAGGGTCAAGCAGAAGGATGGCAGAGAGCAGAGTTCCCTCAATACAAGAAACTGTCTGTGGATTACAGGGACTGAGATGGATGTGCTAATGAATGTTACAGAATATCTTTCATTCCTGTAACTTGGAATGTTGGCTCTGTTCCAACCAGACTGTAACTTTGTTTTCCTTTGCAATTTGGAGTTCACTTACAGTGTTGTCACATCAGTGTGCTGTGAATTAGGGACCCTTGGCTTTAAAGAGCCCTGAGTTTTGACTTCAACCTTTGAGTTTTTGGGTTTCTCTCCTGAAATAGATAGGAATAGACTTCTTGTATTTCTACTCTATGTACATCTGCCTGCCTGAGTTGAGCTGTCATTGGGGAGGCAGCTATTGGCAGCTTTTAGGAAGGTTGGCTGGTTTGCTGGAGTTTGTAAAAGCTAAGAGAAAAATGTTCCTAAAGGTGGGAAGTACCTTTGCACTGTCATTAGATCCTCTAAGCTTGCCCTGCTAAACTCTGTAGTAACTGAGTTGAAGGGAATGTGTTAATTAATTGTATCTCTCTCAATTCTGGCAGGATTAAGTACTAAGGCTTGGAGTTTTTTGTCAGTTTATTCTGTTTACAGTTGAGCATTCAATTTCTAGTGGTTATCAGGAAGGCCACTTAACTCCTGTGTCACATATTTACCATAACACACACCCATGGGTATGGGAGTCTTGTTTAAAACTTCTTTATAACTCCTTCATTTGGGTCTGGAAATCTGATGGGCTTTCTCTTAAGCTTCCCTCTGAGCACTGATTTTATTTCCTGTTTTTATAGGTAGTTGTATGTTCAGTGGGTTGTTTGTATGTTTTATATACTCCTATAGAAGATACAGTGTTTGAAGAGCTGCCCTACTGTGTTCTCTATGTGGTGAGAAGGTTCTTGAAGTCAGTCCTTGTTAGTGGCTTAAATTAATATTCTCCACCTAACTCTGCATCGCAAATTAACTTGAGGAATGAGGTGGGAAGAACTTGACTGCTTTTCAGGTTGACCACAGCCGTGAGCTCCAGGGTTTGCAAGGAAGGACATTCCTTAAAGCAAGTGTTTTCCCAGGATTCAGGCCTTCCTGCCAGCTGCAGACAGATGCCACATTCCAGGGATAAAACTGTAATTGTTGGTTTGGCTGTTCCAGGGCGTGATTGCAGCAATGAGGGATGGCTTTGGCTTCATTAAGTGTGTGGACAGGGATGCTAGGATGTTCTTCCACTTCAGTGAGATCATGGATGGAAATCAACTCCATATTTCTGATGAAGTAGAGTTCACCGTCGTTCCTGTAAGTGGGATTATACTCCTATACAATCCCAGCATTTAAAGAAATTATGCACAGTTTATCTATAACCTGATGGATTTATTTTCCAGGACATGCTGTCTGCCCAAAGGAACCATGCCATAAGGATTAAAAAGCTTCCCAAGGGCACGGTTTCTTTCCACACCCAGTCAGAACATCGTTTTGTGGGCACTATAGACAAAGAAGCCACTCCAGCCAAAGCCACTAGCCCAAATAAAGGCAAAGAGAAGGTAATGCTGCTCTTTTACTTGTAAATATCTGTTCTTCATTCCTGCTGTTAGAGACTGAGGCTGCTTCCTTGAAATCTCTAAATCAACTGGTTTTGAAGCACCATTTATTCTCTGTAAATGTGAACTATGGCTGATGACAGCAGTCAGTAAAAACCAACTTCTCTGAACAAGATAATAAAAGTATTGTTAATGATTGTTAACGATTATATTGTTGAGGATAATTTCTAGGAAATTGATGGGGACTTTCTACCTCCAACTACATAAGACTCTAGATAGAATTATTTAAAATTAAGTTTCTAGGGGAGAACCCCTTACTGTTTTGTCATGCTATTGTAAACAATACTGCCAGAATACTGCCAGAATACTGCCAATAAATACTTCCTGGAACTGGTGGTAATACTTAATTTCCTTTTAAAATACTGTCTGGCATCATTTAAAACTTCTTACTCAGAGTTTGGTTGTGGTTTTGAGCAGTTATTGTGAAACCACTGAGACTCCAATGAGCAGTGCTTGAGCTGTGTGGAGGAAACTGTTTGTAAAGAAACCCTGATTGCTGAATTCTGACCTCTTGTTTTCAGGAAGCTGAGGATGGAATAATTGTGTATGATGACTGTGGAGTAAAACTGACCATTCCTTACCAGGCCAAGGATGTGGAAGGATCTACTAATCCCCAAATAGGAGATAAGGCAAGATAATTAAGTGTACTGTTGGGAAATACTGTTCTGGACATTGTGGGGTGTGAGCTTCTCTTTGCCTTTACCTCTGGATTTGTTCTCCCTCTTGGAACAAATGGAGGACAAGTCATCTGTGTAATAATACCTGGAATATTGTGTTTAAAGGGCTTAGTGTTCTGTATAAGTAAAAAGTACCCTCCAGTCTGGTGATATATAGGTGAAAACAGTGTATTGCTGTGAAATTGATGCTTTTTAAACAAGGAGTTTTTATCACTGTGTGGACTCTGTTTGTCAAGAGGAAATTAATTAACATAGAGACTGAGATGGATATTGAAGAGGGAGAATATTCCCTCATGAGCGTATTTGCCTGAGATACAATGGAAAGGAAAAAGCTTGGAAATCTGGAAGAGCAACAAAACTGTCAGGAACCATTCTAGTTACTGGTTACTGTTTCTGAAAACTGAAACAAGGAGGGAAGTGAGGCACATCCCAGTCTGGGCCACTGCTGAGCAGATCCCTGTGGATAGAAAGATTGTCCTGTTTAAGGGGTGGAAGGCTGAGTGCTGGAGGTTGGATTACCTTGCAGGTATCCCAGGTGTGATGCTGCTATCTGGAAAGTAAGAAATGTCAATGTCTGAGAGACCTGGAGAGCCCAGGTACTGCTGCAGAGCTACACAGCTTCAGAATTAGTCAGTTTGGGTTTTTTTTTCTGCTCATGGTCATGGTTAGGATTTTTCTGTGTGGTATTGATTCCCATCACCTCCCCAGGTTGAGTTCTGTGTGTGTGAAGTGAAGAGAACTGGGCTGCAAACAGCTGTTTCTGTCAGGATGCTGGGACGCAACTACAGCTCCAAGAGGCTCTTGGGATATGTGGCAGCCCTGAAAGATAATTTTGGGTTCATTGAAACAGCCAATCATGATAAGGAGATCTTCTTCCACTACAGGTGAATGACAGTTTTTTAGTTATTATTACTGTTATTTATATTGTTATTATTATTGTTATTCTTATTTGATTATGTGTCTGTTTAAGGGGAGTGGGAGGGTGTGGAGTTTTGTTGGGTTGAGTTTTAAACCTGTTTGCACTTCACACACACACATAATAGATATATTTTATATATATAAAATACATTTTATATATATAATATATATTATATATTTTTATATATTTAATACACACACATATATATATGCTTAGATACTTACAGTTTCATGTATAATCTCTGCTGGACTGCTGCAGGCTTTTCTGTTAGTCAGCAGTCCTGGTGTTCTGTTCCTCTGAATCCCAGACCAGGAAATCCAGTTGTGTTATATATTTGAAACGCTTCGCTTTCCTGAAAGAGGATTCCTTGTGAAGTGCTGAGGGATTTAAATAATTTCTAATAACTGATGTGGATATTGGGTGAGCAGCACTGTTGTCATGTAACTAAAGGAAAACTGTTTATCATCCTTTTCCTGTAGTGAATATTGTGGTGATATTGATAGCCTGGAACTTGGAGACACTGTGGAATACAGTTTGTCAAAAGGCAAAGGAAACAAAGTTAGTGCAGAGAAGGTGAACAAAACACATGCAGGTAAGGCTGTTCCTGGTGTTTTCTGCCTGCAGGGCTCTTGGCCTGTGCTGGTGGGTTGTTTGTTAATGATCCATTTACAGCTGGAGCTCAGAGCAGGATGTTCACTGTGGGGTGGTCACTGGTTTCCTGCAAGCTGCTGCCTGTGTTCCCACAGAGCAGACAAGCACATGCCAACAGTTCTGTGCACAGGAGCCATTCTTAGCACCTTTAATGTCCTCTGCCCTCTTGACTTGGGGGTTATAAGAAGAGCCTGAGTGGCAGAACTGGCCAGATCAGTACCTGCACTGCCTTGTGCTGTGCTTCACAGAGGAAGGGTTGCAGGAGGAGGGCAGGTGGGAAGACTTGGTGGTGAGGGGAGTGCATACTTACAGATTATTGGATGATTAAAGGGAGTAAGGAATGCAGTGGAAGAGAAGTGAAACACTTCGATTTGCTTTTCAAGCTTCATGGCCTTAAGTGTCTTGAGAAACTTCTCCTTCCATGTATGAAATGTGATTTTGATTTGGTGTCATGCAGTGCAAACTGCTGACTTCTGGCCAGTTTGAATCACTTATTTAAATTAGTTTCTAAATAAACTATGATTAAAACATTCTGTTCTTCTACTCTCTGTTTCTTTCCAGTGAATGGTATCACTGAAGAAGCTGATCCAACTGTTTACTCTGGTAAAGTAATTCGTCCCTTGAGGAGTGTAGATCCCACACAGACAGAGTACCAGGGCATGATTGAAGTCATGGAGGATGGTAAGATTGGCTTCTTTCAGTTAAATATTCCTTTCACAAGTGCACAAGGTGAATGCACTGTAAATATTGAGGATTTTATTCACACTTCAAACTATATCCACACTGCTAAGCTGACTGTAAAAGCAGCACTTGTAATATTGGAAAGCTGAAATGAGGTGGGAAAGGCCTCACAGTTCCATCTCATACTTTCCCCCCTAGGTGAGATGAAAGGAGAGGTGTATCCCTTTGGAATTGTTGGCATGGCAAACAAAGGTGACTGTCTGCAGAAGGGGGAGACAGTAAAGTTCCAGCTGTGTGTCCTGGGCCAGAATGGGCAGACGATGGCTGTGAACATCACCCCGTTCCGCAGGGCCACCGTGGAGTGTGTCAAGGACCAGGTGAGTGACTCTGAGCACCAGGGCCATGGGGGAGGAAATTACTGCTCCAGCTGGCACAGAGCAGCTGGGAAGTATTCAGCACTGGAATTTAGGGAGTTGTGCTCAAATGGATCCAGCTCTGGGGAAGCAGGTGGGTGTAACTTTGGTGCTGCCTGAAGATTTTAGGTTTGAGATGTCCTAGAAATTGTTCTATCTGGTTTCTGCTGAACGGGGTTTTAAAAAAGTATTCAGAAAAACTAACAAAACTGCACATGCTCTGGAAGGAGCTTCTTCCCAGCATTAAGCAGTCAGTGATTACAGCCCACCTGAAATGCAAAGATTGATCTTTGCCCTCGTTGCATCTGAGAATGATCAAAAAGTTAAATACTGTGAATGATTTCTGTTTTTATAGTTACTGTGCAGCATTAATATCCAGTTGTTTATGGAGAGGTCGGATGAGTATTCCTTCATACATATATATACTTCATACATGAGTAGAATGGAAAATAGAAATAAATGGCTTCTTAGCCCAATGACAGACCAAAAAATGGAGTGGTTGTTGCTGTGTAATTTCAGGGTGGAGTCTCAGAGCTTGAGGCACTGCTCTTTTCTGTTAAATACAGCTGCTAGGACTTGGGGCAGTTTTCAGAACTTGTTCTATAGACTTGGGATTTAAATGTGACTTTACAAAGCCAGGAAGAATGTCTGGATTTCGAGAAGTGTTATTTCCAGACAGAATGTTCTGATCACTGTAGAAATTTCATTTCCACTGCCGTTAGGCACCACAGTTTTGGAGTTTTATTTAAAAGCAGTTTAACTGCAGTGATGAGTAAGTTACTGCATCTATCTGGATGCAGAGCAAATCAATAACCTTGTGATGTCTTGCTTTTCAGTTTGGTTTCATTAACTACGAAGTTGGTGACAGCAAAAAGCTCTTCTTCCATGTCAAAGAAGTCCAGGATGGTGTGGAGCTCCAGGCTGGGGATGAAGTGGAATTCTCCGTAATCCTGAACCAGCGCACAGGAAAATGCAGTGCCTGTAACGTGTGGCGTGTCTGGTGAGGCTTTGGGATTGAAGGGCTTGGAGCTGGCACAGGTTCTGCATCCCAGCAGAGCCCTGCAGGCTGTGTCTGCCTGAGCTGCCTGGCCCTGAACAGCAGCTCTGCATTCCAGCTGGCTCCAGGGAGAGCTGAACCTGGGAGCTCCCAGCTTGTCGAGGGGATCCAGTGCAGGCAGCAGCAGCAGTCCCAGCTCTTCCTGATTACAAATGCCTTGTTCTCTCTTTATTCTTACACTCCCCCTGTAGCAGGAATTTGGATACAGCCTTGCCAGTAGAAGTTAATGATAAGGAAACTGATGGTTTGCCTGTGTGGATGCTGGCCTCTGGCCAAGACATTGCGCAGTGCTGCCACCTGTTTCTTGAAGAGCAACTTTCATTTTTAAATAGAAAAACCATGGTTTTAGGGACTCTTTTCTCTTTGGCATGGCATTTTTTAGAGTGATGGGATTGGTTTTTTTATTTTTAAATTGGTTTTAAAATTTTAATTATTTTAAAAAAAAATATTTTTAACTTTTATACTGCACAGCTTGGATTGGCTTAAGCTTGAGATAGCATTTCTGCAATGACAGAAAGTGAATGTTTAATTTTTGTCTCCAAATTCTCTGTTCCTATCATCTTCAGAGATGTTACAGTTCTGCCATGATATACTGGCAACTTGCAAGTCTTTATTGTTGCAGTTAAATCACAGAATCACAGAATGGGTTGGGTTGGAAGGGAACTTAAAAAACCCTCTCATTCCATTATCCCAGGCTGCTCCAAGCCCCATCCACCCTGGCCTTGGACACTTCAGGGATCCAGGGGCAGCCACAGCTTCTCTGGGCCAGAGAAACGTAGGAAACACTGGTTAGGTGTGCATGAGAGTAAATTCAACACCTCTGCTCCCTAAAGAACACCCTCTGGAGAGCACTGAGCTGCTGTTGCAGTTCTGCATGGAAAGTAAGGCTTGGGGCAGTCAGCCAGGCCTGCTGTGACACAGGAACAGCTCTGCAGTCTGTAACTGCTATAGATGACTGTAGTCCAGGACTGTGCAAGCCTGGAGTCCCTCACAGCAGCTCAGGAGGTGACAGTGCCCTGTGTTGTGCTCTCTTGCAGCGAAGGCGCCAAGGCCGTGGCTGCTCCGCGTCCCGATAGACTCGTGAACCGTTTAAAGAGCATCAACCTGGACGACGCCAACGCCCCGCGGCTCACGGTGCTCCGCCAGCCCCGGGGCCCTGACAACTCAAAGGTACACAGCATCACTGCAGGGGCTGCTGGGCTGGGCTGACACTGCACTGCTGCCTCTTGGGCCCTGAGCTGTCGCTGGAGCCTTTGTGGCTTGGTTTGCTTTTCGTTTATAACCTCAGAGGTAGCAAGTGAAATCCATTTACCCAGGCATGGCTATCACACAACACTCTGCCACCACTGGATAAGCAGAAATGTCTAGAATCTGTGAAGTGTTTTGGACTATAAGGGGCACCCCACAGAACCTGTTTTGTTACTTTCTCTGGTCCTGAAGTCAAACATGACTAATTAGAAAGGTGCTACTTGGGTGGAACAGACCAGGCTTTTCCTCAAAGCTCAGTGGAGGTGCTGGGTTCACAGTTGAACTTGATCTTAAAGCCCTTTTCCAGTCTAAGTGATTTCGTGTGATACTGGAGCTAAAAGTCTGTTCTGTTTTCCTTGCAGGGATTTGGTGCAGAGAGAAAGATCCGCCAGGCTGGTGTTATAGACTGATCCCAACCCCACGGCGACGTTGGGCCGCGCGGTGGGGCTGGCGAAGGGTACTGAATATCTCCCTGTTCATCCCTTCCTCCAAATTCTCAGAAGCTATTCCACCAGTTTTAACACCTTCTCATGTTATGTTTAAAATTAAATTTACGAAACCATTTTAAATTTCTGCACAGTTGCATTCTGGAGAACTTTAAGGTGGCGCCTTATAGTATCACATTTTAGAAGCTTGTTTTGAATGGTGCATTTAACGCAACTGGTAACTGCAATCTCCATTGCCTCTGTGAGTAAACATAGACAGCTCTGCTCGGGCAGACCTTGTGGAATTCTGCACTACAGTTATTATGCTTTATCCTTGTTTTTGGCCAAGGTTTATTATGCCTTAGTGCTCAGTTGCATTATCTTCCCTCCCGAGTGGAGGGCAAGACTCACTTCAGCTCACTCTGCTCAAATTCTGAGGACCATGTGAGGGTGGAATAAGTTCAGTTTATAACAGATCTCCACAGACATTCAGATACCTTGAGTTGATGGCCAAATGTTACAGTGTTTTCCTAGTTCATTTAACTTGACTCCTTTAGCCAGTCAGAGCTCAGTGCAAGTCTCTCCCAGGGTCGGTGGATTTTGTAGTGTTCTGGAACAGACAGTGCAGAATTTCATAAGGCTGAGGTGTGCCATCAGTGTGGTAATTTAAATATATTTAAAACAATGCACAAATCTGCTGCTGCTTAGAACACTGCAGCTTCTAAACCCAGTTTCTTTTACTGATTTAAATTTAAAAAAGAAAGAAGTTGTGCCTGAAGTGAATACATTTTTTTTGTTCTTTTTGCAGCCGGCACCCAGTGTACTGTAAGAGAATAAATACTTAGGCTTTCCATAGCTGTATTGAGACTTTCATCAAGGTGAATAGTTGATGTCTGTGTGCTTTTTTTTGTTTTGTTTTATTTTTTTGTTTTGGTTTTTTTTTATTTTTTTGTTGTTTTTTTTTTCTCCCCTGCCCCCTTCCCTCCATTTCCCCAGTCACACTTTATCAAGCAAGAAAACAGAATGATTGGTCTAAGTATTACTTTAACCAAAAAGATCAGGAGTTACTTTTTGGAATAGAGGGCAGTACTGTGGTTTGGTTTTTGTTTTGTTTTATTTTTTTTTTTTGTTGGTTTTCTTTTTTTTTTCCTCTTTTTTTTTTCTTTTTTCTTTTTTTTTTTTTTTTTTTTTTGGTCATGTTACCTCTATTCTCAATTTAGGGTTTTCTTCTCTGGGAGATGCATTATCTTTGTAAAACAAAACATTGCTTTCTCCAATTTTTTTTCTGTTAATGGCAAAGAATGGAAATAGAATAAAGTTTTACTGATTTTGAAAAAAGCCTTGTTGTGCTCAGCCTTTTCTTTCCACACTGGGGGCTGCAATTCTCACACCACCCTGAGGGATTTCTGTGTTTTATTCCAGTTGGCACAAAGCAGGGAGCTGGGTGGCTTCCCAAAATGCTCCCATCATCAAAACTTTGTACTATTTATATACATTATATACATTTTTTATATACATTATATACATTTATATACATTATAACAAGCAAATCATCATTCACTGGTTACAAATTACATAAATTAGTGTCCAACCCCCTAATTAGGCTTTCCCTCTCTCCCTTCCTGTGCTAATTAGTCCTGAGCAGCAGTTCTGTCTGTCTGAGGCTGGGCTGTGTTAGGAGAAGGTGCTCAGGGCTTGCTGGTTGTGATTCCCAGTGCTGGAATTGCCTTTCCCGCAGTTCCTGCTGCTCCAGGGGCTCAGACAGCTCCTTCCTCCCGGGATTGTCCTCTATCCGTAAAACAAAGTATCAGCCAAGTGCACAATCGTTACCTACCCAGACCTGCCCAGCTGCAGCTACTGAGTAACAACTTGAAAGTATAAAGTGTTACTTAAAGCCCTTTTCAGATCCGGCCGAGCTCCTTGTGATTCCCACTTTAAAAAGGAAAGGGTCAGTGCCGTTCCCCAGCTCAAGCCCCGGGGTTGGGGTCAGAGCTGTTCCCCTTGAGAGCCCCGTGACTCTGAATCGCTGTCGCTCCCCCTTTGAAGCTCCGGGATGCGGGCTCGGTGCCGTTCCCCGTTTAAAGCCCCGTGGTTCGGGCTCGGCGCCGTTCCCGGTGCCGCCGTGTCCTGTCCGTGTTCCCGCCGTGTCTCCCCGTGTCTCCCGTGTCGCGCCCGTGTCGTGTGCGGAAGCGGCGCGGTCGGTGACGCGCGGGCGGCAGGCGGAAGCGGCGCGGGGCGATCGCGGGGCGGCGGCGGGCCGTGCCGGGCCCGGCGAGGCCGCGGGGCCATGACCGAGTACAAGCTGGTGGTGGTGGGCGCGGGCGGCGTGGGCAAGAGCGCGCTGACCATCCAGCTCATCCAGAACCACTTCGTGGACGAGTACGACCCCACGATCGAGGTGCGCGGGGCGCGGCCGGCTGCGGGGTGGGGAACGCGGGGAGAGCGGGGAGAGCTCTCTGTGCCGAAATCCTGCCCGGGGCGGGCTGGGAAGGGATGTGGATGTGGATATGGATACGGATACGGATATGGATATGGATATGGATATGGATATGGATATGGATATCCTGCGAGGCCCCTGCAGCCCAGCCTGCCCGCGGCTCTGCGAGCTCTTCCTCCCCCGTTGTGCCTTAGGTTTCCTAAAGCAGCAACCAAAGAGGCCACCGCGGGTCTGTGCAGGGCGGAGGTTCTGCTCACAGTGATGGTATTTAGGATATTCTTTTTTTTTTTTTCTCCTATTGAGGGATTTCTTTAAAGCAACAGGACTGATGTGTTTTGTAACAAAGGTTGAGAGGGCTTAGAGTATCATTTAAAACGTGCTAGTTTGAGTAATACTTAAAATATGGTAGGTTGAGTAATATTTAAAATATGGTCGTTTGAGATACTGGTAGTTTGTCATCAGAGATGGACAAGAATCACAAAATCCAGCCTGGTTTGGGTTAAAGCTCATCCAGTTCCACCCCAGCCATGGCAGGGACACCTCCCACTGTCCCAGGTTGCTCCAAGCCCTGTCCAGCCTGGCCTTGGACACTTGCAGGGATCCAGGGGCAGCCACAGCTTCTCTGGAGCAGCTGGAAAAGCTCTTCTCTCACTCCCACCCGTGCTTTTATTGTTTTTCTTTTTCCCCCATGTTCCCTGGGGTGGCCAGCAGCAGCTCAGTGCCCAACCCCAGGTCCCCGTGTGTATTTGCAGGACTCCTACCGGAAGCAGGTGGTGATCGATGGCGAGACGTGCCTGCTGGACATCCTGGACACAGCTGGGCAGGAGGAGTACAGTGCCATGAGGGACCAGTACATGAGGACAGGGGAAGGCTTCCTCTGCGTGTTTGCCATCAACAACAGCAAATCCTTCGCTGACATCAACCTCTACAGGTACAGCTGGGCTGCCCATGGGCAGGGAGCACAGGGACAGCAGCAGGGACATTGGCAGAAGGGAAGCAATGAAGTGACTCAGTGAAGGCTCAATAACAGCCAAATGTTAAATCTCCCACTTCTTTCAGAAAGTTTTGTCACTGTTCTGTGCCAATACATAAGGGAAGGGACCTTAAAACCCACCCAGTGCCACCCCTGCCATGGCAGGGACACCTTCCACTGTCCCAGGGTGCTCCAAGTCCTGCCCAGCCTGGCCTTGGACACTCCCAGGGATCCAGGGGCAGCCACAGCTTCTCTGGGCACCCTGTGCCAGGGCCTCAGCATCATCTTTAGTCAGTTAAAACTAGGACAGTTTTTAAGGTTGTTGTGTTAATCATTAATCAGATTAATCATCAATCAATACTGATATCTCCAGGGTGGGTCAGAGGATGGTGTCAGGCTCTTTTCAGTAGGACAAGGAGCAATGGCCATAAACTCAAACACAAGTTCCACCTCAACATGAGGAAGAGTTTCTTTCTCTGGAGGGTGGGAGAGCACTGGAACAGCTGCCCAGGGAGTTGTGGACACATTCCCTCTCTGGACACATCCCAAAGCCACCAGGATGTGTTCCTGAGTCACCTGCTCCAGGTGACCCCACCTTGGCAGGGAGTTGGCCTGGATGTTCCCTTTCATCCCCAGTTTTTCTGTGAATCAGATGCCATTTACAGCTACAGAATGTCAACTCTGAAAAAATGGGTGAGAAATCCAGACTGGAGTTATCCATGGACAGAAAATGAAGTGAAGAGTTATCCATGGACACAAAGTGATTGTCCATTCTGCTGTTGAACCCCTGAGGTCCTGCTCAGCTTTCATATATTTTTGAAGCACAAGATTGTTTGAATACTGAACAAAACCACTTTTTATATGTAGAAAATAGTTCCTAACTTTTTTTTTTTTTTAATTTGTCTTCCTAAAGAGAGCAGATCAAGAGAGTGAAGGACTCAGATGATGTGCCCATGGTGCTGGTGGGGAACAAGTGTGATTTGCCCACAAGAACAGTGGAC
Organism: Lichenostomus cassidix; assembly: GCF_008360975.1. Taxonomy (NCBI): domain Eukaryota; kingdom Metazoa; phylum Chordata; class Aves; order Passeriformes; family Meliphagidae; genus Lichenostomus; species Lichenostomus cassidix. Next base: position 2,422,685 of record NC_139506.1, read on the forward strand.
ACAAAACAGGCCCAAGAATTGGCAAAAAGCTACGGAATCCCCTTCATAGAGACCTCTGCAAAAACGAGACAGGTGAGGTGCTCCACCCTGCTCTGACTCCTTCCTGGGAAATGCAGGAATGACATTTTCCCACCTGCTTTTGTCTGATTTACAGGAGAAGCATTTTTCAGTCTCTTTACAGATTTTAGCTTTTATTTCCCCACTCGCTCTTAGCTTGAAAGAGGTCTGGGCTGGGCAGGAATAATTTCAGACTCATCCTGACTTCCTTTCATGTGGGTCATTTTGATAAATAATGTAGAGAATAAAAGAATTTCAACTCCCCTGAAGTTGCTAAATTAAACTTAAAAGCTAACAACAGCACATGCCCAAAAAGGAATTCAAAAACCACCACCTTTAATATTGAAACATTTAATAAATACAACTCCAAAACCCCCTCTTAATAAACCTCTAAAACCATAAAAAACACCCAAAAAGAAACAAATGCATGCAAAATAATTTTAAAAAATTATATTGATGTATTAGATGAAAGCCACATTTTAATTGTAATAAATACCTTATTATGAAGTCTCACAAAACACACAGGATAAAAAAGAAACCCACCTACCTTCTAATGCTTCAAATTATGTTAAGAAATTGATTCCAACCAATTCCAGCATCATTCAGTGTTGGCAAGAGGAGCAGCAGTTTCAGCTGCTCTCCTTGGGAAGTGTCAGGGGCTGAACTCCCTCACCCCAGACCTGCTTGGTTCTCTTGGCTCCTTAATGAAGCCAATTAGGAGATTAATTTTACAGACAGAATTCCCCAGACTGGACTAATGGGTTTCTGCAAAGCCTCCTTGGCCACGTGGCTGTGCCCAGCCAGCTGTGCTCTGCCTGCCCAGGGGAATGGAGCAGGGAAGGTGCAATGCCTGAGCAGCAGCCAGAAAATTCTAAAGAGTTGAATTCCAAGAATCCTAAAATGGAGCTAATTAGGCAAGGAGTTGCTTGTTTCCTTCATAAAACCTCCCTGGAGTTATGATATTCCATGTTTATTTCAATGGCTGTTGCTCCAGAAGGAGTCAGGAGTGTAAGGAGAGGGTTTGGGGCATCAGAGTGAGTTTCTTCCTCTTATGAGCCACAGGAGCAGTTGGGTGCTGCCCTTCCTGTGGAATTGTGGCCTTCAAATGCATTAAGGGGTTCTGGGATGGACAGATCAGTGATTTCAAAAGCTTCAGGAGAGAACACACCTGAGCTTGTGTTTGCATTCAGGGTGTGGAAGATGCTTTTTACACCCTGGTGAGAGAGATCCGGCAGTACCGGATGAAGAAGCTCAACAGCAGTGAGGATGGAAACCAGGGCTGCATGGGATTGTCCTGCCTTGTCATGTGAAAAGGTGAGCTGCAATCCCAGTTTTCTCCTTCCTTCCTGCCTTCCTTCCTGCCTGCCTGCCTGCCTGCCTTCCTGTCTCCCTCCCTCCCTTCCAGTGGTTGGGAAGCAGTTGATGGTTTAGTGATGCTGGTTGCTCTAGGTGAGGTTTTTCCCTATTATACAACCCAGGGATTTGGATCCTCCAATTTATTAATTCTCAAAAAAAGAAAAAAAATTCCCCTCTAAGTTGATGACATAGCTTAAGAAAAGGGACTTTCACTCACATCACACTTTTGGCTGATGGGTGGATGGAACAAGATCCTTAAGGTCACTTCCAACCCAAAACATTCCACGATTTCCACTGATTTCAATGGTGTGGTTTTCTGTATCATTCCTTTCTGCCTCATTCCTTTGCCTCCTTCCTTGTGATTGCTTGGAGAATGTGTAATTTCTGAAGAAACACCTTGCAGGAGGGATGTGCACAGCTGTGCTGTCACCATGTGCTGCTGAGGGATTGACTTCCCTCGAGCTGTGTTCCTCTGGGATGAGCTCATTCCAGGATTAACCCAATCAAATGGTGCAAAGAACGAAATCTGAGTTCCCAGCCGAGTGAAACTGCTTTCAGCAGTTCCCCAAAATCTGTTGCTTATCGCTGTGAGGACAGACAGACCAGCTCAGGACTTGCACTGCTGCACTGCACATCCACCCCAGAGCGGGACAGAGCTAATTAGTGCTAATTGGAGGTGCCTCTCTGTTCCAGATGCCAAGAAAATGTGGTTCAGGTGCAGCTGCTGGACGAGCCTCGATCTCCTGGGCTGCCTCTCCTGCTGATGCCCTGCAGTGTTTCGGTGCCAGTGAGAGACTCTGGGCACCAGAGTTAATTAGCACAAGGTCCTTTTCCGTGCTCCATCTGAAGAGAAGAACATCCATGGCATCTACCTCCCTGCTCAGCTCACGGAGCAGCAGCATCTCTGGATGTGCTGGGATTCTTTTCTCACTGTGTTACCCGGGTTTGTTCAAGAGGAAAACCAGTCACAAAAGTGAACTATAGAGACTAAATGCTGTGAAAAAGATGACACTTTACCTCTAGAGTAAAAGCTAGAAGTGCTGTGTGTCCCCTGTCTGTTGGATTCCGTGCAGTGCTGTCAGAGGAGTGGCACAGAGGGATGTCACACGGGGTGGTGCCACCAGGAGTGCCCCTGTCCCCTCTCAGATGGGTGTCTGCTCTCTGGGCACCTGTACAGCAAAGTGCAACATCTCCAGTGCCAGGAGTGCCACCTACCTGATCCTCCATTTCTGTAATAAAAAGGAAAAGCTTTCCTAATTAAGTGCCTGTTTGCTAAGAAGATTTGAAGTTGTCCCTTGGGTTGAGGAAAACCCCAAGGACTGGAATTTCTTGGGAGCTCATTGTCTTAAGCAGGCAAGTGTGGTGTGGGTGATCTGTGCCTGCCAGGATCCTCCAGCAAGAATTGGTGGGCTGGAAGGTCCAGCAGGCACTTGTGAGACTCTTGGACGAGGGAGGGGACACACTGCATCTGTGTTTTACTCTCTTTGTGGGTGGAGCAGTTTATATTCTGTATTGTTTCCCTGCAGCATTCAGATCTCTTCCAAGTTGGACCAAACCTGTCAGCTGTTCATTTTTAACATGAACTGCCAACATTTCTGGGCAGCTTCTCACTAATTAATCTGGTAACTGGAGATTGCTTTGGACAGCTGCTGTTCAGCTCTCTCTCTCTGTAACTTGCAAATTGTTTTATTCTGAATTATTTTCTTACCACAGACTGTAAAGGGTCTCTTCAAAATGTCTCTAGACTGTAAAATGTAGTTGGAGTTTCCTTGCCAGGGGAGGAGTGGGGGGGTTGGGGTTGACTCTGTCAGGGGTGCAGAAAGTTGCTGCTCCATCCCTGGAAGTGTCCAAGGCCAGGCTGGACAGGGCTTGGAGCAACCTGGGCTAGTGGAAGGTGTCCCTGCCATGGCAGGGGTGGAACAGGATGAGTTTTAAGGTCCTTTCCAACCCAAACCATTCTGTGATTCTGTGATGGAGGGGAGAAGGTGAAGAGCAGCCCCAGAGAGCTGAGCCAGCTTCTGATTGCAGCATCCTTGCAAAATGAGGAAGGGAGTGAGTTCAGTGGTGGCTTCACAGAAGGTGTGGGACAGACTGATGGGAATTCTGAGCTCTCTAACAGCCCCAGCTGAGGGAATTGTGAGCTGAGGAGTTCTTCCCAGAACAAAACCTGCTCCCCTCATTCCCAAATGGTCACTGCTGCCAGCCCTGCCAGTGCTCCTTGGGGTGTCCTGGCCTTCCCTGCTCCTTGTGCTGCTGGAATTGGGTGCTGCTCTGTGTGCTCAGGCAGGAAAGCTGCATTCCCAGCCCTCGGGAGGAGGAGGAAGGAGCCTTCAGCCAACAGAGGGAGCGTTCGGGCAGTGCCAGAGCAGGGGAATTGCTGGTGGCTCAGTTGCAGTTTGTTGGTGGCAGTCACACATCTTAATTTGGAGTTCTCAGTTTCAAACGGACATTAGAAACCAGTAAACAGAGAGAGAGGAATTTTTCTCCTGTTGATATTGCTTCCTTCACTACTTACATTCTCAGTTCTCTTCTGGGAATGAAGAGGATCGATCTGCATCACATTTTCTTTATCTGTGATAATCCTTATAAATACTTTTTCCAATTTATTTTAACTTTGACTGACATGACACTGATAAGAATTAAACCCATTTAAAATTTTAACATAAAATGCTGTTTTCCAGCAACATACAGTGGGCAGTGGTGGGCAGAACTGTGGGTACCATTGGGTTCAGTTTGTTTGATGTTGCCCAGGAAAGCTGTGGCTGCCCCTGGATCCCTGGAAGTGTCCAAGGCCAGGTTGGAGCAACCTGGGACAGTGCAAGGTGTCCCTGCCCATGGCTGGGTGGCACTGGATGAGCTTTAAGGTCCCTTCCAGCCCAAACCATCCCATGGCTGATCTCATGCTGCAGGTTAAACATGACAGAACTGCCACACTGCACTGCCAGGGCTGGGAAAGCTTTGTCAGGAAGAGTTTTCCCTGACATCATTCCCTGTGGCAGGAGATGAGTGTCTGCTCCTGAAGAGACCTGTGACACATTGGTGTCCAGCTAATGAAATTACCCCAAAAAGGTTTTGGGATGCACAGCTGGTGCCCAGAGCCAGCAGGAAGGAGCAGTGTGGAGTTTGCAGGAAGGCTGAACGGTGACATTCTGTCATCCAGGTCTGTGGATGGGCTTTGGTCACTGGGAAATGCAGGAGTTTGTTTCCTGGCAGGCAGGATTGCCCACAGCACAGCTGCCTGTGGCCCTGGGAAGCCTCTGGTGTTTGATATTTGAAGGCTGTGTGGTCAGTCTGGGGAATTATTTGTTTGGAGGCTCATTGGAGCAATGCTCCACAATGCACAGCATGCTCTGGTTGTCATTAAAGTATACCAGCTGCAGCTCCAAAAGCTGGGAGTTCTCACAAATGTGTGGGAACTGACTGGAAAATGCATCTGCTTTCTCTGCTGTTCCCTTTTACTTGGGCTTTGTAAAACCTGCAAAGGGAAAAAGCCCTGCTGAAGGTAGGGCTGTATTTATGTCACCTTTGGAACCTTTAGAAGGGTTTTTAGTGTTTTTTATGTTTTTAGGATGCTGCAGAGCTGACCTGCATGGGTGATACTCCCATCTCCACTGGTGTAGTTCCAAATCCAGCAAACAATACAAAACCAGGGTGTTGCACTGGTCAGGAGTGGGAAGTGAATGGCTGTGATTTGTTTCCAGCTGTCTATAAGGAACCCTGGGTTTGGTGGCAGCCAAGAACTGGAAGGACAAAACCCTGTGGACTTTTGGGAAAATTATTTTGCAGATAAGCACAGAAGGTTTTGCACAAGACAGGTCCCTGGAAAAGGTGGTTTGGTAGATTTGGTCCAAATGTTGTTATTTAGAACAACAGAACTGTGCACTGGTGCCAAGCTGATCTCACTGTCCTGACTGGGCAGAACAGGCACAAACAACTTTGAGGTAAAAGATTCAAAAAGGGTAAAGTATTCAAAAAGGGTGAAGCTCTTGTTCAACACTTCCAAGTGCCAATAACTGTAATAAATGTTCCTGTTGCTGGAGCTGAGAATAGCTCTCCAAAGAGCCAATGTACCTCTGTGGTTGTTCCTCTCTGTGCCCTCACTCCCTGCTCTTGTTCAAACTGCTCACACTCTGTCCTTGTCCTTGGAAGAACTTTGGATTTTAACCACGATGTTTAAGCTGTCATAATTTCTGGTGCAGCTCACACTTAGAATTGGATTTCAAGCAGCCTCAGGCCTGGGGGGGAAGGAGAGTAGTGGAAGTTTGAATCACATTCTGAGCTGTCTGTGCTCCTCAAAAACCCCAAACCTTGAGTGTCTGCCTGTGTATAACCCCCAGGGTGGTTGGGAAATGTTGGGATCTGGATTTTTAACCCAAGGGCTAATTTGTTGTTACTTTGTTTAATTATTTGCTTTCAATAATGCATCTCTTTTGGTTTGAATTGAAGTAAATTATTTTGCTTCTTAAATAACTTTTTTAAAGAATAAACTTGGAATTCTTTGGTTGTTTTCTTTGTGATCTGGGCATGGGATCCTCAAGTGGGTTACAGAAAATTGATCACAGTGCTCTCTGCTTTGTCTGTGGGTGAGATTGACTGCAGTTGTCACTTCTGTCACAGGGCATGGTCACCTCTGTCCCAGATGTGCCCTAGAGCATCCATGAGAAGTGAGAGTGGCCTTGAGAGCTGCCACAGACTTGGTCCAGAGTCCAGTTTTAATGACTTCCCCAGTCTGTGCATTTTGCTGCTGCTCAAGCTCTGTTTGCAGTGGGATCCCTCTTAATATTTTTCCTGACTGTACCAGAAAATGAAGAGAGAAACTTCTTTACTTGATATTCCAATGGCAAAACCAGTTATTAAGTTATTGCTGTGCCCAAATCATGCTCTGTGAGGCTTTTTAATTGCTTAATTCAGTCTTCTAAAATACCTCCCTGCTGGCTTTCCTCCTGCAATAAAGCAGATTGTGTCACACCACACAGTAAGTAAATGTGCTTCAGGTGTATCTCTCCTCAGATGTTGTGTCAGGCACCTGAACCTGGAGCCCAAGCTGGGTTTTGTGCCAGGAATTTCAAACCAGACCCCCTGGAGCAGAGGCACACAGCTCCTGGCACTGTAACTGCAGCAGTCACCACTAAATCCCAAAGGATTCACAGCCTGAGCTCAGGTGGGTGCTGAAAACCCCAAGGCTTTCTTGGCCAATTGGGAAAGTTTCCCTCCAGTTTTAGCTCCCTGTTCCTACAAAGATCTCCCTCTGAGGAGCTGATTTTGGTGTGCTGAGCTCAGAGCCCTGGAGGATCCATGCAGGGCATGACTGAGAGCAAGGTGGGGAGAAAACCTGCTGAGTTTCCCCAATGCTGGGTGAGTTGATCAGCCCAGCCAGGCCTGCCCTGGTGAGATCCACATTATCCTCTCTGTTCATCCTCTTCAGGAATTTAAACCATTTCCTAGCAAAGCTGGCCCCATGGCCTCTGTGCTGTGGATGCAAAGCCAGGCAAGCTGGAGGCTCATCCTGCTCAGTTCCCCAAGCTGCCATATTTTCTGGCACATCCAACCATTTGCCTGTGGCTGGACCTGGGCAGAACGAGGGCAGCTCAGAGGTGAAAGTGTTGGGGTTTTGAGCCCCTCTGAGGCCTCTGGCCATGGAACCACTCATTTTCCAGCTGAAAAAGAGTGGGAAGAGGGGTTGTTTGTGTCAATCCTCGAGTTTGCAGAGGCCCTGGATCTAACTTTAGCACTGCACACTCTGGCTTTTCTCAGATTTCCACCCTGAGCCCACCCAAGCTGACCCTGTGATTAAAAAAGCTGAGGCATCAAGAGACGATCAAGATTCTTCTCTTGAGGAAGATGACCTCTGCATCCTAAAGGTTATTTTTGGTTTCAGATGTGAATCTGAAGAACTTGATGTGTCCAGGGAGGTTAAGGGCAGATACAGACCTTGTGGGAGAGCAAACAAGCACGAGCCAGTTTTTATGGCCCTTGAGTGAAGTGGTTAAACAATAAAGTGGGGTGGGGGCTCTCAAACAGGAACAAGAAGAATTCAGAACCTGAAGACTTTGTCAGCATGAGAGGGAGACCAAGGCTGTAACAGCATCCCAGCTTTGCCCTGGGGCTGCACCTCTGCAGGTTGGAGGAAAGGAAATTTATATTCTTGGGGAATAACTGGGAAGTGAGGACAAAATTCCCTGAATTCTGGAGAATTTCTCAGTTGTTACGCAGCACATTTTGAAGTTATGCCCATCAAATCGTAGGCACATGTCTTCCAGAGAGTTTCTGGATGCTCTGGAAATTCCCTCAGCTGGAGATGCCGCACCAGGTCTCAGCTCACCTCACTTCACTGGCTGTGCCACAAGATTCCTATGGACAAAATCCATGGCTTGTTATTCCAGCTCTGTATTTCATGCAGGTGATTCTGTCACCTATCCCAGCCTTCTTCTTGGACAAGGCCTTTCCATAGCTGTTCCTGCAAAATCCAGCACAGGAATCCCTTGGATGTGCATGTAATTCCAAATAATGTTGTCTTTTCCAGGTGGTTTTTGTGTGTGACCAAAGCCACCCTGTAAACCAAAGCCCAACTGTGTCCAAATGCTTTGTCCTATTCCAGGACAGTTCTTCAATGCCATCAAGAATTGAAATATAAAAAAACAGGGAAAGACTCTGTTTCACATCAAATCTATTTTATCCTCCTGACCTGTTGAGCTTCACCACTTCCCACCACGAACCTGAGCCAGAAGCTCAGAGTCACCCTGGCAACACATAGAGCACAAAAATTTCTGGCCTTTCTCTTCCCACAGGAGCTATTTTCCAGCTGCAGGTGAGACCTGGAGAAGGTTTGAGCATACAGCCCTCAATGCCAAAATGCTGAAACAATCTGCTGAAATGGAGCCAGGAGGTGCTTCCCAACCTGAGAGCTGCTCTGCCAGGTCTAGGCTATGAGTGCAGCTTAAAGCAGGAATTCCTTGAGCCACCTTGGGCTGGACTGAGAGTTTGTCTCTGTCAGACACACCTTGGTTGTGGCTCACCACACACAGAACTGATTATCACATCTGCAGCAGGACACAAAGCTTGATAAAGGCAGTTTCTGAAAAGCTCAGGGACAAAACGTGACTCCTGGCACCTTCCTTTGATTTGTTGGATTCAGCTGGGAAGAAGTGAGGACATCTGGGCAACCCTGTTGGTGAAATCCAGGCTTTCAAACAGACCCCTCCCTCAGGAATAATCTTGGGACAGCTCAGGTGAGAGCACATGGTTTGTACCTATCCACAGCCTCTGTTCTGATTGAAAACTCCCTTTAAACCTTTGCTTTAGCACAGAAAGCATCAGGTTTAGTCTCTCTGAAAAGACTGGCTTCTACAGACCTCAGTAGAAAGGTGCAGCTACTCTGGAAAGCAGAAATCTGGCCAGACACCAGGTGATCGTAAAATACAAGCCTGATCTAAAGAAAAAAATTAATTAAATTTGAGCCCTGCTTTCACCTGTTTCAGTGCAAGTGTTTTTGGCTGCACTTTAAATAGTCCCACAGTTGATCTCCACTCTCCTTTTAGAGTGGGAGAGTCTGATTACAGGGAAGGGAAAGCAGTAAAATTAGTGTTGGGCTGCCAGGCAGTCACTCGGCCCCTTGTGGACAGTGGGGTGTTATTGAGGCTCTGCAAACGCTGCTGCAATGTCCCGGGTGAGAATTCCAGGTAGGTCTGAACGCCAAGTGTGAGCCAAGGAGCTACAGGGCAGGTTCCTTAGCCCACAGCCTCGGAGATTTGGATGTGTTCTGTCCAGAGGACCTTGCTGGGGCCTTCGGGCATTTTTCTTCCTGCTTGGAGATGTTTTTGGGATAGTGCAGCAAAGAAATTGTGTTAGTGTTTAAATCTTGCTCTGCTCGTACTGAAGGAAAATATCTCTCCAGCAGTGTAATGTGTCCTGTAGTGACACCATTAAATCCCTGGGGAAGGGGTCAGAGGGATTTCAGGCGTCTCTGGCCAACCTGGTGAAGCTCAGAAGATGTGGGGAGCTGCAGCCCCGAGGGGATTGGAGCTGGGCAGCAGGAGCAGGGCCAGCCAGGCTCTCAGAGCAGTGCAGAGGGACATGTGATGTGTGACTGTGAGCCCTGAGTGATAACAGCAGTAAACAGCCCCGATAGGAGCGTGTTTGGGATTGCAGGGCTGTGGTGTGACAGACACTGTCCCACTCCATAAAGCTGGTGTTAAAGCCTGGCCCTGCACCACCAGTGGGAGGCTGGGAACGTCCCTGAGTGTAATTTTCATCCACTAAAGAGGTGAAAGGTCAAACGAAGCATTTCTGGGATTTGCAAATGAATCCGTGCAGTTCCGGAGGCTGGGCTTTGGGAAGCCAGCAGCTTGGGAGCTGTGATGCCAGAGCTGAACTGCTGGGTCAGATGGAAAGGGCAGAGCTGCACCTCCAGAGTGCTGCTGCCACCCTGGAGTGAGGATCTGTGGCAGGGCAGTGTCTCAGCTGTCTGATCTGTTAGGGAGTAAGTGGAGATGTGAGCACAGGGGGGTGGAACTCGGCATCCCTGCAATGACCATCCATCCTGAGGGCCACAATGAGGGCGAGTCATGGGCAGAAAATAGCAAAGCCTGGTGCTCTGAGCCACTGAAATATCTGCTGCCTTGGTCAGCAGGACAAGGCTGTCCTGCCCTCGCTGTGCTCACAGGGTAGGGAGAGACCTTCCAGGCCAGCCCAGTCTGAGCACAGGACTAGTACCTGTCAGGCTCTGGTGGTGTTGAGTGAGGTGATCTGGCTTCTTGGAAATGCTGCACCTTGGGCACTGCAGGGACAGCAGACTGTGTCAGGCAGAAGCTGTGCCAGAGCCAAGGTGGGATGGGATGTCCCTGCAGTGGGGTTTGGCTCCATGCTGAGGCACCACTGAGGCTCTGTCATGGCACAGGCAACACAGAACTTCCACCTTTGCGTTCCTCAAAGTGACAACTTCTGCTCTGCCTTTCTTCTTCTCTTCCAGTACCTAAAGGGGCTACAAGAAGGCTGGAGGGACTTCTCACAAGGGCATGGGGTGACAGGACAAGGGGGGAGGGTTTTAAGCCAAAGGAGGGTGGGTTTAGAGGAGATTTGGGAAGGAATTCCCCCCTGTGAGGGTGGGGAGGCCCTGGCACAGGGTGCCCAGAGAGGCTGTGGCCGTCCCTGGATCCCTGGAAGTGTCCAAGGCCAGGCTGGATGGGGCTTGCAGCAGCCTGGGATAGTGGAAGGTGATCTGCCTATCAGATGAGCTTTCAGGTCCCTTCCAATCCAAACCATTCTGGGATTCTTTTACAAGTGGAAGGTGTGGAAGGCTTTGGCTAAGCTTGTACTTTGCTCATCCCCTTTTAATGACTGATGAGATGATAAGGTAAAAAGGCTCAGATTTTGAGGGGCTGATAACCACAGCTTTTATTTTGTCTCTGTTTTATCTCAAACAGCAGAACACAAACGTGAGTATTGCTGGGTTTCTCTATGCTCTGTTATGTGTTACTGCCCAGACATGATCACTGGAACCAAGCAGCAGTTACATGATCATGGTGATCCTTCAGCAGCTGGAGAAATGCTTTTTCCTGGCAGTGCCAGCTCTGCCCCTCGGTGTTACACAGAATGGTCCCACCTTTTGGTCCTTTGACACAGCACCAAAATATGAATGTTAAATATTGTCCTGGCACCCTGAGTGCTGGTGAGAACCCTCTGTCTGTTCTGCTTTGGTCCTCACTTGTGACCATGTCCTGTGTGACACTCGACGGTGAGGTCCATCCTTGGGCACTGAACCTCTCCCTGCTTCGTGCTGAGATGCCAAAACCTGCTGTCAGTGCCCCTGGGCTGCCATGCAAACATCTGCTTCTGGGAGATGCTGCCAGCAGAGCCCTTGGGCTCTTGTTTGATGGTGTTTGGTTGGCAGTAGAAGGACTTTTAACCTTCCTTGTCCTCCATAAAGCTCCAGCTAGTCAGTGGTGACTCTGGAACCTTTGCAGCACAGTGCACGTGGTGGGCTGAGGGTGCCAAGCTGGGGCTCCCCAGCTGCACTGAGATGGTGGGAGTTGAGTGTTTGGGCTGCCAGCTCTGCCCCATCCATCCCTCCATCCATCCCTCTGTCTTCCTCCTGACTGCTGCAGCAAGTGGGTTTCAGACTCCCTGGAGCTGTAAGGGCTTTGCCAGTTTTCCCTTTTCCACCCCGTGCATGCTCTTCCCAAGGACCTGCTTCTCCTGGGCCTTTTGGCAGCACTCTTGGACTGTATTTACTTTCCCTGCTGTGCTGGGGGTATCAAGGCATGCCTCCAGCCCACCAGGTGTGGCCCAGCCTCGGTGCAAACTTGGGAGGAGGCTCAGAGTCTTCTCTGGGGCGTGGGGGCCATGAGGAAATGGCAGCTGAGCACGGAGCTGCCTGCAAGGGACACTGCCAGTTCCAGTGGCTGGGAATCACCTGTGGGACACTGATCTCCTGCTCCTTGCAGACATGGACGAATCCATGCGCTCCTTTGCCGAGAAGGTCTTTGCCTCCGAGGTGAAGGATGAGGAGGTCAGGGAAGAAATCTCTCCTTTTGATGTGGAAGAGATCTGCCCCATCTCCCGCACGGAAATGACACTGCACATGATGCGTCGGGAGAGCATTGCCATGGTGGAAAAGCGGTGAGTTCCTGGGAGCCTGGGCTAGGAGAGGAGCACAGCCTCCACCTCCTGGGCAGAGCAAGCAGCAGGGATGTAAATCAAGGCCCTTGGGAACAGCTCCCCACACCTGTGGAATAAATCCTTGATAATCCCCAGGCATCTGTCAGGTACTCCAGGATTTCATCTCCAACTCTTCCCACTGTTGGACAGAAAGACACCCTTGGCCTGTTCCCTGGCTGTCAGCACAGCAGTGGCCACAGAGCTGTTGGGGAGGGAGACTTGGAGACTCTGGGAAGATGCAACTTCCAAAGTCTGTGGCTACTTTGTGTTCTGGGGCTTGTGCTTTTGGCAGTGCCTGTGTAAGGTGCTCAGAAATCACCAGTGAGCTGATCCTTGTCGTGCTCAGCTGGAATATGGCTGTGGGAAGAGCCCCTGGCTCTGCACCTGTGTGTGACCATGGCATGGGGCTGTTTGCCTGAGCCTTTCCTCCCTAACAGGAAGAAGATGATCCGCCTGAAGACGATTGCAATGGCACTGCCCGTGGCTCCGAGGTCTGTACCCAGCCAGGCTGTCACTGATAAGGACAACTCCACCTACCCCCAGCACCAGAATGTGCCCGACTTCCAGCGGGTGCAGATCACTGGGGATTATGCCTCTGGGGTAGGTACTTCCATGGCTGTTCCCTTCCAATGCTGGTCACTCCCTTTGGTCCCTGCCTGTCCCTCAGCAGTGCCCAGTGACACAGGAGTCTGCACCAGCTGCAGTGGGGATGGTGTCTCCCAGCTCAGTCTGTGCCTCACAAGTATCTGGAGGTGCCCTGCTGCATCCCTGGAGGGTCCAGAGCTGAATTCTTTAGCAGGAGCCTGTGGGGTGTTGTGTGCTTCCCATGGGACTCTCCAGGGAGAGCATGGCAGGGCAGGCTGTGCTCACCCTGTCACATCCTCTCTGCCTGCACACAGCTATATCTGTGCCAGCTCTGAGCATATCCAAGAATCCCAGAAGGGCTGAGGGAGGTCACCAAGCTCCTGGAAAAGGCAGGGTCACCTAGAGCCAGTTGACCAGGGCTGTTATCACATCCTGTGCTAATCCTGCCTACCTCTCCTCCTCAGCCTGCTATCACATTTGTGCTGCTTCTAAGAACATGCTGGAGAGTAGCTCAGCCTGGAGCTGCATAGCAGAGGGGATCTGGAAATGCCTCCCTGCTCAGGCATGGAGCACATTCCCCCTGCCATGACTATCCTAGCAGGGAGTGCTGGTTTCCCAGCACTACTCCACTCCAGCCTCTTCTGCTTGCCCAAAACACATGTGTGTGCAGTAAATCAAAAATCGTCGACACACTGGCTCAGTGTATGTTGTTGTTCCTGCTTCAGTTTCAGCCCAGGCTCCAAAAATAGCTTTAATGTTTTGCCCAGGCCTAGCTTCCATTTCAGGGGAAAATTACTGATTGCAGTGAGGAGTCTAAGAGGGACTGACATCAGAATTCACTGGTCCTGGCACCAAGAGCTCCCCTTTGCCATGCCTGGGTCTCTGCATATCATCCCTTCCTTGCCCTGCTCAGGTAGAGCAGTGGGAGATTGATATGATATGATACATGGTAAGAAATTTATATGATATAGGATATGACAAGAAATTTGGAGAAGGACTGTTTACAAGAATATGTAGTGACAGAACAAGGGGTTATGGCTTTCTACTGCCAGAGGGCAGAGTTAGATGGGATACTGGGAAGAAATCCTTCCCTGTGTGGGTGGGGAGGTCCGGGCACAGGTTGACCAGAAAAGCTGAGGCTGCCCCATCCCTGGAAGTGTCCAAGGCCAAGCTGGATGGGGCTTGGAGCACCTGAGATAGCGGAAGCTTATGGCAGGGGCTGGACCAAGATGAGAATTAAGATCCCTTCCAGCCCAAACCATTCTATGATTTTTTGATATTTATCCTGCCGTGACCAAATTCTCCCTCCCCGTGGGTGCACCAGGGCATCTCTTGGATACCTGTGCTCCAGCTCTGTGGTTGCCTTCAGCAACAACCCTCTTGCAGGTGACAGTGGAAGATTTTGAAGTGGTGTGCAAAGGGCTGTACCGGGCGCTGTGCATCCGGGAGAAGTACATGCAGCAGTCTCTGCAGAGGTTCCCCAACACACCCTCACAGTACCTGCGCACCATCGAGGGAGAGCCCTGGAAACCAAGTGACGTTGGCCCAGGTACACCCAGGCAACCCAGGGCCTTCCTGTGGCTTCAGCACTGGGCAGGGCTCAGGAAAGGGTTGGGGAACACACTTGCCCAGGCCTCCTCCTTGGTATGACAGTGGTGGGGTGCCTGCTGTGTGGGGTGGGGGGGCACAGCAGGCTTGGGAGGTTTGGGCTGGCAGCCTGTGCTTTACAGAATTCTCCTTTTGGTGCAGTGTTCACCCCACCAGTGAAGGATGGACAGGACCCCTTTGACACTGGGAGTCTCCCTGAGGACCTGGGATACCATGTGCAGATGAAGGATGGGATAGTTTATGTCTATGCAGACAAGGCAGCAGCTGAGAGAAATGAGCCAAAGGATCTGCCCTACCCCTGCCTCGAGCACTTCGTGGATGACATGAGCTTCCTCTTGGTCCTGATTGCAAAGGGGCCTGTGTAAGTGCACAACCCACCAGGTCCTGCCTCAGTGGGCAGAGGGAGGTTAGGGCAGCACCCTCCCCTTCCTGGAAGGAGGGAGGGACCTGTCCTTGGTCCTTGTCAGCCCTCATAACTTGGGTCTTAATCAAAGCAGCACTCAAGGACTGGAGACATGACCTGCAGGTAGGCTCCCAGCTGGCCAGCCTTCCTTCAGAGCTCGTAATAGAGACAGGAGAGGCACCTTAGGGAAGCAGGGCTGGCCAGCACGAGATCCTCCACCCCAGGTGGAATGTGTGTCCCCATGCCCCGGGGTAAGGAGCCCAGTAACTGTTCTGCCCTTTGCTCTCACCAGTAAGACCTACGCTCACCGGCGCCTCAGGTTCCTCTCATCCAAGTTCCAAGTGCATGAAATGCTCAATGAGATGGAGGAGATGAAGGAGCTGAAGAACAACCCCCACCGTGACTTCTACAACTGCAGGAAGGTAAAGGGCAAGGCTTAGAGCCCCAGTGAGCCTGGAGAGAGCTGTCCTGGTGCTTTCCCTCCTTGGGAGCTGGATGGCAGAGTCCATGTCTATAGCAGCAGCATTGTTTCTGTGAATGGGAATATGCTGCCTGCAATGCTCTTGGCAAAGCTGTGCCAGCTGGTTGTGTTCACCTGCTGAGCTGAGCCCTGCTCCCCACACCACGTGCTCACCTGAGGGGTTTGTTTACCTCCTTGGGATGGTACCTGAGCACCCCAGCTTGAAGCTGTCCCTGTTTCCCCAGGTGGACACACACATCCATGCTGCAGCCTGCATGAACCAGAAGCACCTTCTGCGTTTCATCAAGAAATCCTACCGGGTGGATGCTGACCGCATGGTCTATGACACCAATGGCAAACAGCTCAGCCTGAAACAGCTTTTCCAGCAGCTCAATCTGCACCCCTACGACCTGACAGTGGATTCCCTGGATGTCCATGCTGTAAGTGGTAGGACATTTACTGTAAGATCACTCTTGGGCCACACTTGCCCCAATGGCTTTTCCCTTCCCTCTGCACTCACACATTGCGTGCATTAATATTTGTGTCAGGGTGCAGCAGCTCCTGGTTTTCCCATCTTGAGTGGTTTGGCTCAGTCCCTGCTCCCTGCCAAGCTCTAAGGGTAATATTTGACCTCCCTGCTCTCCCTGCCCCAGGGCCGGCAGACATTCCAGCGCTTTGACAAGTTCAATGACAAGTACAACCCCGTGGGGGCCAGTGAGCTGCGCGACCTCTACCTCAAGACGGAGAATGCCATCAACGGCGAGTATTTTGCTACCATCATCAAGGTATGGAGAGAGGGGAGGAGAGCAGGGTGAAGCTGTGGAGCTGCTGTGGGTCCCAATGCCAGTCTGCTCTGGTTTGCAGGAAGTTGGCTCTGACCTGGAGGATGCCAAGTACCAGCACACAGAGCCCCGGCTCTCCATCTATGGGCGGTCGCCTGACGAGTGGGCCAAGCTGGCCAAGTGGTTCAACACCCACCGGGTCTATTCCCCCAACATGAAGTGGATGATCCAAGTCCCCAGGATTTAGTACGTGCTGTGGGGCTGAGGGGGCACCGTGCCTTGCAGATCCCTTATCATCCCTGAAAGGGTTATGGGGACAGCGGGCTGTGTGGCAGCTAATCCCTTGTCTCTGTCCACAGTGATGTGTTCAGGTCTAAGAATTTCCTCCCCCACTTTGGGAAAATGCTGGAAAACATCTTTGTTCCTGTGTTTGAGGCAACTGTCAACCCCAAAGCCCACAAAGAGCTGAGTGTCTTTCTACGCCATGTGAGTGACAAGAGCACAAGAAATGGGTGCTGGCCCTGACATGGAAAAGGCCATCAGTGGGCTCATGGTCCTTCTGCCACATTCTGGGAATGGCCAGAATTCTGTGTGTGGCCAGAATTGTGGGGAAGGGTCAGAGTCCCTGAGCTAGCTGTGCTGGGGCTGTGAATCACTGCCCACTCAGCTCCTGGGGAAGATGTGAGCTTTATTCCTAGTCCTGGACAGTGCTTGGTGGAGTTGTGAGGAGAGAGGTCTGCAGCCTTGCCTGACCCTGCTCTTGGGGGGCACAGGGGTACAGCCAGGCTCTGGTGATCTGTGGTGGGGCAGGGTGAGCTCACCTGGGCACAATGAGGTGGGGAGTGTGAGATACATCTTTTTTGTTCCCTTGCCAAGCAGATCACGGGCTTTGACAGCGTGGATGATGAATCCAAGCACAGCGGACACATGTTCAGCACTAAAAGCCCTAAGCCAGAGGAGTGGACTTCTCAGAAGAACCCATCCTACACCTACTACATCTACTACATGTATGCCAACATCCTGGTGCTGAACAACCTGCGCAGGTGAGGCCTGGGATCTGCCAAGGGGCTGCCTTGTGACTTACCTCAACTCTTTGATTGTCAGTGTGGAAGCAGCGGGGCTCTCCCTGCTCTGCATTTGGAGCATTACGTCCCAGAGCAATCCAGACACCCCTCGGTAGAAGTGTGATGGACTGGGGTGAAAGCCTAGGGATTTTGGAGATGCATCTATTGCGTGCCCAGAGGAGAAAAGAGAATGAGCAATGTGCTCCTAGGTCAAGCTGGATTCTTGGGGACTCATGGCAGGAGCAGAGCTGGGCCTGAAGTCAGGTCATTGCCTGCTCTGAGTGCTCTTTCCCTGTGCCCAGGCAGCGTGGGATGAACACGTTCCTGTTCCGCCCGCACTGCGGCGAGGCTGGGGCTGTCACACACCTGCTGGCAGCCTTCATGACAGCAGATAACATCTCCCACGGGCTCAACCTCAAGAAGGTACGTGGAGAACTCTGCCAGGAGCAGCCCAGGCACAGCAGAGCAGAAATGTTCATGGCTGCCTCCATGCAGCTGGCAGTTACCTTCGCCTCTGCTTTACACTGGCACAATCTGGCTTTGGGCAGATGCTAAATTGTTCTCTGGGTTTCTCCAGGCATATTTGGGGATGTGGCTGAGAAATGCATTAGATTTTGGGGGCTTAGCCTTACAGACCTATTGTAAAATACGTTTGGTATCATTGGAGCCAGCTGACTCCTGATATCAGACAGGTTTGAGCTCCTTGGCCTCTCATGCTCCCTGAAGGATTGATTGCTGGCTTGCCTGTCTTTCCTTGCACACAATTCTCTGGCCTGATCTGAGGAATAACCCCAGAGAGGTGGAAAGTCCAGCAACTTTATACCTAACCTGCTACCTCTGCTCATCTTTGCAGAGTCCAGTGTTGCAGTATCTGTACTTCCTTGCCCAAATTCCCATTGCCATGTCCCCACTGAGCAACAACAGCCTCTTCCTGGAGTACGCCAAGAATCCCTTGCTTGACTTCCACCAGAAAGGGCTCATGGTGTCCCTTTCAACAGATGACCCCATGCAGTTTCACTACACCAAGGTACAGTGTGAGCTGAGTACTGGGGCTGGGACTGTGGGGCTGGGACCATGAGGGCCTCAGATTTTTGGAAGCCAGTGGCTCCTGCAGTGAGTCCAGCATGTGCTGGTCCATCTCCCCCTCCACCAACAGATGTTCAGGTAGGATATTAGGAAAAATTCTTCAGTGAAACAGTGCTCAAGCATCAAAACAGACTGCCCAGGGCAGTGGTGGAGTCAGCATCCCTGGAAGTTTTCAAAAAATGAGAACACGTAGCACTTTGTGATATGGTTTAAAGCGCCTGGGGGTGTTGGTTGAAAGTTGTACTCCAGTGGTTGAGCGAGCTCTGGGACAGAGCTCTGTGCAGTGCAGACTGTGCTGGCAGAGGCTGCTGACCCCTCACCCTGTGCTGCAGGAGCCCCTCATGGAGGAGTACGCCATCGCCGCCCAGGTGTTCAAGCTCAGCACCTGTGACATGTGTGAGATCGCCAGGAACAGCGTCCTGCAGTGCGGCCTGTCCCACGAGGTGGGTGTCCTGTCCCATGAGGGATGTCCTGTCCCACGAGGGGTGTGTTGTCCCACGAGGGGTGTGTTGTCCCACGAGGTGGGTGTCCTGTCCCACGAGGGTCTACTGTCCCATGAGGTGTGTGTCCTGCAGTGTTTCCTGCCCCACGAGCTGCCTGTCCTGCAGTGTGTCCTGTCTGTCCCACGATGTGTGTGTGCCCCGAGCTGGTCCTGCCCACGGCCTGAGAATGGCGACCAGCTCCGCCCATGGGCTCAGGGTTTCTCCACCAGCGCGTCCCTCGGGCGCTGCCAGCGGGGGTTCTGAAGTCCGTACTGCTGTCTTTGCCTCTGGCAGGAGAAAGTGAAGTTCCTGGGTGAAAAGTACCGGGAAGATGGGCCCGAAGGCAATGACATCCGGAAGACGAACGTGGCCCAGATCCGCGTGGCCTATCGCTACGAGACCTGGTGCTACGAGCTCAACCTCATCGCCGAGGGGCTGAAGAACGAATAGGCGGGGGGCCGGAGCGCGGGGCCGGGCAGCGCCGGGGCCGTGCCGGACTCTGAGGGCGCCGGGCAGCGCAGTAAAACCCGTCAGTGAAGCGGCTCCGAGAGCCCTGAGGGGAAAGGGGCGGGGGCATCACCTGAGTGACAGCCGTGCCAGCCAATGGGCCGTGGCTGTGCGCGCTCTGGGGCGGGGTAAGGGTGGGATCTCGACTTGAGTGACGGCCACAGCAGCCAATGGGCGACGGCTCCGTGAGCGCCGGGAGCGTCCTGCGGGAGCGGGCCGAGGCGGCGGGGAGACGGGACGGGGAGAGGGGGCGGGGCCTCCTCATGAGTGACGGCCACATCAACCAACGAGAAACAGCTACAGGCGCTCTGGGGCGGGGAGGAGGCGGTACCACCGCTTGAGTGATGGCTGCAGCAGCCAATGGGAGGCGGTTCCGTGCGCGCCGGGAGCGTCCTGCGGGAGCGGGGCCGGGAGCGGGCCGGGGCCGCGGTGAGACGGGGCGGGGGGCGGTGGACCCGGGCAGGGGCTACACCGGGAGGACGGGCGGGTGGCCCGGGGGCTTTGGGGCTTCCCGCAGTCGCGGTCGGGCTCGGGGCTGCCGGCCCCGAGGGGTTCCCTAGTCCCGGCTCCGGGCAGGCGGGCAGCGGCGCATCTTCCCCGTGTGGGAAGGGCCGGGGGAAGCAGGTGCCCGCTGGAGGAGACCCAGCGGGGAAGGGGAGCCGGGGCTGTGGTGGGCTCATCCCCACTCGTCCAGGGGGCTGCAGGGAGGGGGCCGGACGGAGCCGGCCGGGGGTCCCTTGGCGTCGGGGAGCGCTTGTCCCGCTGAGGGCGATGGAGCGCGGGCTGCCCGGGGCGCTGCGAGCCTCTCCCCTCAGCGATCTGCACAAGCCGGCGTGCTGTCGGTGCCCATGGCTGAGCAGAGAGAGTTACACCACCAGAGGGTCTCTCCCACCTCCACCCCTCAGTGATTCTGTACAGTGTCTTCGGGGCGAATTGCGCACTGCTGAGTGGCTGAGGTGTCACTGGGTGTCTGTGCTTTGTCGCACTGAGGTGTGTGGGTCTGAGTGGTTACAGAGCTCCTCGGGCGCACTGCACCCCAGGTCACTGCATGAACACCCTCTGTGCCTGTGACTGGCTGAACAGCCCTGGCTGAGAGGGCGCCTGGCTGGGATAGAGCCCAGGCAGTGGTGGAGCAATTCCTCCTGTCAGCTGGATTGGCATCAGCGAGTGATGGAAGGGAAGTAGAACAGCAGTTGCAGGAAAACCAACCCCTGGAAAAGTGTGCTTGGGCAGTGGTGGCTGGAGGATCTGACCTGGATGTGCCCTGGATCTGACCTTGAGTCCTAGTGCTGTCCATTGCTGCTTGGCAAAGTTTTTATCTCAGTCTTCCAGTTGTAATAATGTAATGCAATATGGATGTGACTCAGTGTGCAGCTCTGGAACACGTTATCTGTATGATGTCTGAGAGGTTTTCTGGTGCTGCCTTGGTCTGCACCCTTTGAACCTCCTGGGGCAGCTGCCTTGTTTCTGCTGAGACTTTCCCAAAGGAATGAGTGGTTGATTGTGGCCCCACACAGCCTGTCTGGGGTGGCCCATGTAAAGCCACAGAGGCTTGGTGACTTTACTTTGGAATCTCACCTCTGATGGTGGCACCAAGGACTTGCTCCACGATAGGATGTGTTTGATTTTTAACTTTGTGCTTAGCTTGGGTCTCAGTCCTTGTGTGCAGCTGCAGTGTTCCTGGGGCTGGCAGCCAGCCTGGGGTGTAGGGGCTGAGTCAACTGCTTTGTCAGTATTGCTACCCTGGGCATTCAGATACTGTGAGTCAGGTTAAAACCCCACAACTTTAAAAATAGTACATTGTGGGTTCTGTCCATGTGCACTCTGCTGTAGAAGGCTTCAGGGCTTACATGTTGGAAGTGTTCTGGTTTGGGGATTTTTATATCTTGAGTAAAAACTTACTTTCAAGAAGTTGAATTTCATCACTTTAGAAAAAGGCAGTCTGTACAAAAGGCTTAGGACCCATGGCAGAGGCTAGACTTAACCTCCTTTTGCTGTGTAATTTGGATTAGCAGCACATTTTCTGTGTCCAGGGGCTGTGGCCATGGATCTAATGAGGCAGAACTGTTCCTCAGCAGGAGATGCAGCAGCGCAGAAGGAGTTAATACCTGGTGGTTAGAGTAGCTTTGTATCGAGATGGAAATGACTAAGCACCCTGCATTCCTGAAGAGTTACTTATTTTGATATAAAATCTGCTTGTTTGGTACTGCCCATGTCTTTGAGGCATCAGCATGGCAGAGTTGTTCAGAGGAGCTTCAGGGTTGTTCCAGAGAGGCACAGAATGGGAGTAGCTCAGAGCTCTGGGAAAGGTCCTTTCCCTCCAGGAGTGAGCTGCCAGCTTCCCTAGGCTGCAGAAGACCAGAAGCTGCTTTTTATTTGGCTACTGACACAGGAGGCTTGGCGACAAGGGCTCTGGGCTGGTTTAGGACTGCACAGCTCTCATCAAAGCAGTGAGATTGCCTCAGAGCTGCACAGGCTGGTCCAGTCGGTGTTTGTGTTCCCAGGAGCAGGACAAGGTAAGGTGCTGTGGCAGTGCCTTTGTTCTCACTGTGCCTCTGCTGCAGGGTGGGCAGGGGGCTCAGGGGTGCCAGTAGCACGTGTGGTGTGTGGCTTGACCTCAGTACTAGACAGGATTTTATTCTGGAGCAGTACTGGCAGCTTTCTCTCCCTGGGAATGTGGTTTCAGGAAGCGGAATCGTCTTGAGGCTTTGCATGGAAAATGTGTAGTGTGCTCTCTGGCTTTCAGGGCTGGAAAAAGAGTCAGGGCTACCTGTCATGTGCTGTGAACGTGCCTCATTCTTCCCAAAGCTTTGGGAGCTTTCAAACGGTGTGGATTGGAGAGGCAGCCTTTTGGCAGAAATGTGTGATGTTTTGTCTAGAAATTATGTAATTTTTCCCCCAAACTGCTGCTTCCAGTGAAATAATTCAATATTCTTGACTACACCGATCTCCTCTAAGTCCTAATGTGGTAAGGATGATAAATTTGGCTTCTCTGGAAATACTGGGAAGCACACTGGGGCCACTGAAGGAGTTTGGCAGGGGAGGTCAGGATGGAAGCAATCACAAGTCTGGTTATTCTGTGACAGGAATGATGTGTGTAGTGCCTGATATGAGTGCTGGCTGCCTGACCCAGGTGGTCTCTGCCAGCTCTGTGTCCCTGAACTGTGTTTTAGCCTGTCTTGGACTGCATATAAGGGTTACTTAACTTGGATCACACCACCCCAGTGTTCTCTTTCTTCACCAGACATAAGTCTCTGCCCTTGCCTGGGCTCACGTGATGAGCTGAGATTAAACACCTGGTTCTTGATAGCAAGCCTGGGCAGGTGAAAAGCTGCATTCCTCTCCTCCTTGGATGGATATTTTGGAAGAGACAGTCCAGGGAGCAGCACTGGGCAGGGGAGAAGCTTTAAGCTTGTGCTTGACTGTCTGTGGATCCCATTCCTGCATGGCCAAGGCCAGGCTGGACAGAGCTTGGAAATCTGGGATGGTGGAAGGTGTCCCTGCCCATGGCAGGGGGTGGAACTGGATGAGCTTTAAGGTCCCTTCCAACCCAAACCACTCTGGGATTCTGGGATTCCATGTGCTGGCCAGGGCTGAGCTTCTCCTTCACATTTCTCAGCTCCTGATTGTGCCTTACTGTGGGAGCATGGATGTGGGCAGTGGGAGAGGGCAGGAGGATTAGGACTTGGCTGGGGCCATGGCTTGGTGAGAAGAAGCAGAAATGTGTCTGTGTGGCTGAGGAAGCTGCAGCACAGGCAGTTTTTGTTGCAGCCTTCCCAGCGTGAGTGGTGACAGGAAGGACATGGGCTGGGCTGGCAGCCAGCAGAGCTGCCCAGCAGGGCACAGCAAGGAAGGACCCACCTGGAAAGCTGTGCAGGGCTACTCAGCCTCCTCTGGGCAGTGACTTGGCCTCATGGTTGTTGGATATCAGGAAAATGCTTCTTCCCCCAGAGGGTGCTGGGCACTGCCCAGGCTCTCCAGGGAATGGGCACAGCCTGAGGCTGCCAGAGCTCCAGGAGAGTTTGGACAATGCTCCCAGGGATGCACAGGGTGGGATTGTTGGGGTGTCTGTGCAGGGCCAGGAGTTGGTCTGGATGATCCTTGTGGGTTCCTTCCAAGCCTATTCTGTTATCCTCTGCTCCCACAGGAGCTCCCAGCTGCAGTATTTGGAGGAGAAAGCAGCCAGTGCTGCTGGGAATCCAAGGAGATGCACATTCTCCATGAGTGCTTGTGCTGCACTTGGTTAGTGCTGTGGATAAAACCTTGCTCCACACTGCAGTGTGGGTCTTTTGGCTTCCTCTCCCTGTGCCAGTCCTGCATCCAGCAATGCCATGTTTGAAGACATGGCAGGCACTGGAGGAGCCTGGTGTGAAGCTGGAGTGGTTGGGAGTGACCTCTCTCCTCCCCTGGCTGTCCCCAGCAGAGCCTGTCCTTTGCCAGCCTCTTCCTCGGGAGCACCCTGGAGCGCTGGTGCTGCAGAGCAGCTCAGTGGCACAGCAGAGGGGGGAGAGAGCTGCTTTCCTGTCTGCTGCTAATCAGGGCTGTGCAGACACGGGCTGAGGAAGGATGGCTCTGCTCTGGCTCAGGATGTTTTGGCAATAATGCCTATTTATAGGAGAGGGCAGGGGCCCTCGCTGGTGTGGGAAGAGGGTCTCCAGCAGCCACGGAAGCATTGAGGACAAGCTGGAATGCTGATGAGGGGCAGAGGGCTGATGATGGAGCAAATATCCCCAGCTCGGTGCTTACCCAGATTGTCCAAGTTTATCCTGTTCGCTGCTGAGTGGGAGAGTGACCAGCAGCTGTCTGGGACAATGGGCTGAGCAATTCCAGCCTGCAGGAACCCTGTGGAGAGAGGGAGCTGCTTCCCACAGCGCCAGTGCTGCTCTAGCAGAGGGGGAGAGCACAGCACGGAGCCAGGGCTTGGTGCCACGAGTGCCCAAACCATCCCTGAACTGCCTGGGGAGCCCTGGGCTGTCCTTGACCAGTGAGCTTTCTCACTAGTGCTATCAAGTAGATCTGCCAAGGCCAGCACTTTGCTTTTAATTGCACCACAGATGCCTCTGCCAAGCAGATCAGTAGCTCCAGGGATAGCCTCAAGCCCTGGAATTTGAGGTGTGCTACCAGCAGTGGGAAGGATGCAGGTCTGCTCTGGTGGGAGCTCTCCACACCCAGCCTGGAGAGTGGAGCATGACCCTTTGCCAGGCAGGTTTAAGCTCCTCTGTCTCCCAGCTGGGTTTGCCCATCCCTGGCTCTGCCCACTCTGCCAGGCTCAGGTGACTCAGTGCTGGCCGGGTGTGGTGGCAGTGGCAGTGGAGGACACGTGCCCAGGGTGGCAGTGGGAGCTGCCTGGCTCTGTCAGCTGGAGCCTGAGCACAGGCTTGGTGTGGCTCTGGCCCCTGAGCCCAGCTGGAGCAAGACTGGCTCCTTCTGCAGGGATGCTCTGCTTTTGTGCATGTGTGGAATGCCTTGTTTCCCTGCCTTTGGCAGGAGGACCTCTTGGTGCCAAGGGGATGTCACCAAAGCCAGCATGGCCCCTGGCCTGAGCTGAGCACTTGTCTCCTGATACAAATGGAGGTTGTTAAATACAGCTGGAGGGTTGGAACTTCTGAAATAGGATAATTGCCCAGAGAAAGGGAGGAACAGAGCTTGTTAGAGCCTATGGGTTGCTGTCTTCTGTCCAGGATGAGTTTTCACCTGTGCTGCATATATGGGAATATTGGGGATGCCTTGTGGGCTGCAGGTAGAGCCAAAGGCCTCCAAGGCTGAGGGTTCCACAGATACAAAGTCTGTACCGAGGCCATGCTGACCTGCAGGTCCCTACAGCCACCCCAGTTCTCCCTGCTGGTTTCACCTGCTTTCCTTGCTGGACTGTCTGCAGGATGTGTGCTCTCTCCTCTGGCCTACACGTGTGGGAAGTCTCAAAGAGCACAGCTCCTGTTTGTGCAGGCTCTGCTTGGCTTGGAGAAGCCAGAATGTTTCTTTAGCATTCCTTCTCTGCTGATCTAAACACAGGGTGATTTTTCTCTTGAGGATGAGAACTCACCTGTTCCTTCTGCCTTTTGAAACTGCCCTGGCTGCAAGCCACAGGCTGGGCACCACTGTCCTCCAGTCTCTTGGATGGCAAATTTAGGTCAGCTGTTGACAAACAGAACACCAGACAGGTTTCCACTTGTGTTGTGGAGCAAGAGAGCACTTCTGGGAGGAGGATGAGCTCCCAGAGTTGGGCTCTTCCCCAGCCACCACAGCTCTTGTCATCCTGTGTGAAGCAGCAGCTTCTCTCTGGAGAAGGAGATGTGGTTCCTTTTTCACAGAGCTGCCCTGGTGCCCCATGTCCTGCTGTGTCTTTGCTGAGTGGGAGCTCAGGTGTCACAGGGATTTGTCTCTGTGCTCCCTGAGCATCAGGAGGAGCTGCACTCCTGCAGAAGGGCTGGCTGAGATCCACGCTGCTGTGTTCCTCTGCCATTAAATAATTTCCTTGAGTTTGGACGCTTGGGATCCGTCAGGGTGTTCTGTTCCCGTTGTGTTTGTTTTTTAAGCCGGTGAAGCCTCATCTCCCCTCCATTCTCCCTCCCAGATGTGTGCACAAACAGCTTTTGTGGGGAGCGAGCTCTGGAAGCCCATCCTGAGCACGTGATGGATGAGATTTGGGGAGGAATGTTCTCCAGCAGTTGCCAGGGAGCAGCTGGAGTCGCGGGTGGGGAGCATGGCCGGGGTGCAGCTGATGGCTCTTGTTTTTACCCGCAGGTCAGAGCAGCCAGCCCGGACTCTCCCACACCACAGCGCATTTTGGAGTCTCGTGCCAGCTTGGATGTGTGCAGGACACGGGAGGACGTGGCCAGGGCTGGACATGGGCTGTGTGTGAGCCCTCTGGCCCCTGCCATGCACCCCACGGGGTCAGGGGACAGCAGCTTCTCGTGCTCGGCCGTGCAGACCTTGTCCCGCAGCCACTGCCGCAACATCAAGCAGAAGATCTCCCAGTGGGAGGGCAGGACACGGAGCTGCCCCAGCAGGGAGAAGCAGCAGCCAAAGGACTTTGGAGTAAAGTATGATCCCAGCTGCAATGCACTACCCAAAGTGAAGCCAGAATGCACAGAGAATGGCAGAAAGGCTGGGTCCAAAGACCCAAAAAGCCTGGGGTTGGATTTTAGGGAAGATGCATGGAGCTGCTGCCAGCCTGGGGACTGTGGTGGCTCAGCTTCCCAAGACAAGGACAAAGGAGAGAGGCAAACAGGCTTCCTGGCCCCAGGGGTGGCTCTGCCCCCAGGGAACTTCTATACCTCACAAGCTCTGTGGAGGAGAGCAGATCCCCTCCTGCCTGGCAGAGCCCCTCGTGTTCCCTTGGACCTCCCAAGGAAGCAAGGCAGCTCTGGCTGCACGGAAAGAGAACTGCAAATCAAAGGAGTGGATGCTCTCTGCAGGGCAGAGAGGAGCTTGAGAAACATTTACTCTGAGGTTGAGGGGCAAGAGGAGGAGCCAGCTCCTGATCCACCACCCAAACCCCGCAGGACTTTCCGCTACCTGGCAGAAAAGGGTGCTGGGGATTGTAGAGATGCCAGTGCCACCAGGGAAGCTCCCCTGCAAAAGCAGCATGGAAGGGACCTGGTGTCATCCTCCAACAGCCCCGAGAAGAAAATAGCCAGCAGGAGGATCAGAGGGAGAGCCCAGAGGTACATAATTCATCTCTCATGTCTGAAATGTTTCCTTAAAGCAGTTCCTGGATGGGTTTAAGCAGCTGCTTGCTGAGATATCCTTGTGGAGGTGCTGCTGGTGATGGTGCCTCTGTTCATGGGGAAAGGATATTCCTGAGTAAAAATATCTCCTCTTCAGCAGTGCTTTTGCTGCTGACAATCTTGCAGAGAAGGCTACAGGCAGATGTCAGCCCACACCTTAGAACAGAGTGGAGTGACAATGTGTTGGTCCCAGGGAGAGACCTGCCTGCTCCCTGCCTGCTGCTTGCCCTCAGCTGCAATTTGTGGATGGCAGAGTCACTTTCTCTTGGGGCACTGTGGCTGCTGAGTATTTGGCTGTTCTGGGAGTAAAGGATTCTCTTGCTGCTTAAGGCTGGAGGCTGTGGCTGCTGCTGTTGCAGTAGGTTTGGCTGTTTTCCTTCTTTCCCATACCTTCTGAGGTGCCTTGATGCAAATCCTGCTCACAGATGAGCTGTCTATGCTAGACTGGTGTGCAAAGTACCAGCAAAGTGTGGCTTGAGGTCCTGAAACTTTCCAGCCCAAATTTTGTGATGATCATGCGCTAAACCCCCGCAGCTCCTGTGTGACCTCAGTGCCCTAATTTCGAAATAGTGGCCAAGTGTAGGGAAATGCCAACTCACAAATGCATGAACACCCTGAGCATGAGTGGGAGAGGCCCAGCAGGAAGCAGTGCCCTGGCTCTGAGCTGCTGCAAGTCTGCAAAACATGGTTTTGGTTTGGGTTCTTCCCTCTGACAGGATGGGTCTGGCTGTGCCTGCTTGGAGTGTGCTTGGCCATGGAGCCTCCAGCTTCCTTTTTAACCTGCAAATCTCCCAGAGTAAGTGAGCAAGGCTCGCTTGGTGTGCTGCCTTTGACTGGGATCATTTTCTCCTTAGCATCCTGTGTGGTGCTGTGTTTTGGGGTTGTGATGAAAATGTTGATAACACAGCAGTGTTTGAGCTGGGAGAGGACACAGCAGGGACAGCTGACCCAAGGGATACTCCAGACCATGTGGTGTTGTGCTCAGCAGTTAAAACTGGGGAAGAAGCAGGAAGGGGGGGGAACATTTGGAGTTTTGTTTGTGTTCCCAAGTCACCACTGCGCACAATAGAGGCCCTGGAGGTGGCTGAACACCTCCCTGTGGAGGGAAATAGGGAATGAATGCCTTGTTTTGCTTTTCTTGCTCACGCAGCTTTTGCTTTACCTCTCAAACTGTCTTTATCTCAACCCATGCACGTGTTTGCTTTCTTTTACCCTCTGATTCCTTCGCCATCCCATGGGGTGGGAGCAAGGGGCTGAGCTGCTGCCTTGTTAGACCTCAGCCCTTGGAAAAATGAGTCCAGAGTGGAGCATCTGTGTGCTGGATGAGCCCAGGAAGGGACACAGGGTGTGGACTGGAGACAGCAACTCAAGCAGGTGCCTTTAGGAGAAGTTACACTGGTTTTCCTCTAGGAAATCTTTTGAGTTTGAGGACATCCAGGGCTTCCGCAAGCGGCCGGCAGCCAGCAGCTCCCACAGACCTCGGGAAGAGACAAATGGCACTGCAGGATCCAGGCTTGTCTACACTCAGTCAGAGGACAACATCTACGAGGACATCATCTGTATGTGCCTGTGCTTCTGGGGTGCCCTCACTGTTTAAGGGGGGCAGTTTTGCTGGGGAGGGAGGAGTGAAGGTGAGGATGCTCTTTCCAGCTCTGGGACTTTTAAGGTCTTCCCCATCTGGGGTTCTTTGTTGGTGTCAGTAGGATCTGCACGGGAACAGCCTGATTTCAGATGTCATGGGAGGTCACTGGAGTTGGCCTGTGCTAAACTGATTTCTTTATTAGCTCTTGGAATGCTTTGCTTGAGTGCTGCACAGAGATCAGTGTGAGCACTGCCAAATGAGCTGCTTTGCAATAGAGCTGCTTGCTCTGCAGGGGAAAAAGTGTTTTGTTCTGCTGAGTCTGTGCACAGTTTGCCAAGCTGATGGCAGTGGGTTAGAAGGATGTGGTGGGAACCTCATCCAACATTAAACAGGTCTCTCAGACCCTGTTAAAGCTTGGCAGGAAACTGCATGCTCTCCCCACTTATATCCCTGGAAAAAATACAGGGCTTTATCTCCTTTCATAAATCGCCCATCCAATGATTTTTCCAGGTCCTACAAAAGAGAATCCTTATGAAGATATCAGAGCACTGCCCTTGCCCCTGTGGAAGGTCCCATCTGTCTGGAAGCTGCCTCCTCCCCGGATCATTAGCAGGGCTCCCAAGGTATGCTGGGGGCATTAAAGGGTCAGGTGTTCACAGGATCATTCTCACAAGGGCCCTTGTTTGTGCTCTCCCCCAGCCTCACTTTTCTCACCACAACTTGTTGGTTTTCCTTATGTTTTTATTGTTTGTCATTAATGTAAATAATACATAATGTAAATAGTGAACAGCCATGGCAGTTGATCAGGCAGCTAAGGAGTAAAAGAGTAAGACCAGTAAAAGAGTGAGATGCTTGAGTGGGATGGAGAGCTTGGCAGAGCAGAATTCCCAGCTGTAATCTAACTCCTGTCCCTGTGACCTTGGACCAAAGCTTGATCTCATGCTTAACTCTCTCTCCTACTTCTGTTTTCCAGCCTCCCCCCAAACCTCCCTTCCTCAGCCGCAAGACTCTGGAGCTGAAGCCCTCCCAGCCAAGTTTCCAAGGGAAGGTGGGCAAGGACACCTCCCTGCCTGTCACTCTGTCTGAGTGGAAGCTGTTCCGAGCAGTGGAGGCTGCGAGCAGGAAAAAGAACCTGCCCTGGGTGAGACTGAAGTGTGAAAATTTACTGCTTGCCTGGCATTTCAAGCTCTTGCTGCTTTGTAAGTGCTTTGTGAGTGGCCATGGAGCTGTGAGCCTGGCAGGTGAATGCTGCTTGGCACTGCTGCTCCAATCATTCCCTCTCCAAGTGGCTGTTGGGGGATCTGAGTGGCAGTTCTAGCTGGGACAGTGGTGTCTTTGTTGGCCAAAAATGGGCAGACAAAGTGCTCAGTGTTGGCCTGGAGGTCAGGGCTGGGTGTGAATACAAGCCCTTCCTCGTGCTTTGTCATCCCAGCCTTGTTCCCAGTGTTTCCATGGAGGGTAGTGCTGCTGGCTCTGTGCTCTTGGTGCGCTGAAGGGCAGCTCTGTAAGGCTGTGTGGATGTGTCCCCTGCTCCCAGGGACTTCCCAGACTGCTCCTGGTGTTCCACTGCAGGCCCTGAGCTATTGAATGGTTGTGGGGCTCTTGGTTGCTTGGAATGTTGGCTTGGAGTTCTGGGCTGGCATCAGGAGCAGCTGTTTCATGGTTGAAGGTGAAGAGGAGCTCTGAGGGATAAAAGCATTTCACAAAGCCTTCCTAAAATTGTCCCCTCTGGCCTCTCCCTCCTGCCTGGCTGCAAAGACAGTTATGCTGCTGAGGCCAGGGGGTGAGGAAGGTTTTTAATCCACCTTCACATCCAGGACTGTTTTAATTTTCATCTGGTGCCTTGGGAACCTTTCTAGATCCTTGTGTTGGTTACCAGCTCACATCCCTCGGTGATAAAAGGCTGTAGAAGGGCAGCTGCAGCTGCCACTGTGGTGGCACTTTGTGCATGGGACTCAAATTCCAGTTGTGGTGGTGGCAAGGACTTCTTTTTGCTGTGGTAAAAGCATTTCACTTCAGCAGATCTTTATTTCATGTGAAAATCACATGTATTTGCTCAGATTGCACAAGACTGTGAGGTAGAGTTGGACAGCTGCAAAGAACTTTTCAAACCTTTAAAAGTGCTTTAGAGTATCCAGTAACTTCTGTCTGTGTTTTTAAACAAACCCTGGGTCTGGAAAATCAGGAAGGAGGTGGCAAGATTATAAAAATGCTGTGATGGAGAGTATCTTTCATTTGGAGAGGGAAAATATAACGTTCTCCAAAAAGCAAACCTGTTCCAAAAATCTGGTAACAATTTACATGCAGGAAGAGCACTTTACTCTCTTTGCTCAGGAGGAATTGAGCCAAGATTGCTTGAGAAAGTGAGAAAAGAACTATGGTCTAAAAAGACAAAACTCACTTTTTGCTTAAGAAACACACAGTTGCCTTAAACACACCCAGGGTGGTGACTCAGCTGCACAAAAATCAGGGCAGAAATGAAGGTCCTCTAGGTAAGGCTGGATAAAAAGGGAAAAAAGGCAGATTTGGCAGGAGAAGCACTGCTTTCTGCTGTGGGCTGCTTGTTCCCTGCAGCCTCCTCGTGCTGGGAGGACTGGCTGAGGCAGAAAATGGGGAGAAATCGATTGGAAAAGGAGAGCCTAAGCCTGGTTTGCTGATGTGGGGATTAAAGGCTTGAGCTGAACAAACAGGTTCTCTTTAATAGATTTCTTTTTATGCAGTATTTGTGATGACAAATGGCTGGGCCCCACCCTCCTACTTTCAGTTTAATGAATTCTTGAGCAGGAATGAACTTGACCTGCTCCCTGCATTTAGGGTAAATCCCTCTTCACATGAAGCCAAAGCCGCCTTTGATGTGGGGAGTGAGGAGTCCCTGGGGCACTGGCAGGTGAGGGAAAGGCTCAGGCTGTGACAGGGACACAGAAAGTGTCAGGACTTTGGGTTTAAGGCTGTTGTGACCAGTGCAAGGCAGATTATCAGCATCAACTCAGGTTGTCAAAATGCTGACCCTTCTTTCCTCTCTGGCTTAGTCTGCACTGGGCTGTGCTTTTTTCCAGCTTTTTTCTTCCAGTGGACCAGGTGTGTGGTCCTGCAGCACAGACCCATTTTCCAGTCCCACTGCCTGTCTTCATCTGTGCAGAGCCAGATGAAGGGTAGAAGGGACCTTAAATTTAATCTACCCCATGTTGGGGTAGAAGGGACCTCAAATTCCACTTCATTCCAGTCCCACACCTTCCACTGGACCAGGTTGCTCCAAGTAGATCATCCTTTCATTCCAGCAAACACCTGGGACAGGAACTGTGTTTGGAGCAGCCTTGTTCTCTGCCTCACTTGTGCTTTAGGAGACTTCAGCACACATCAGCTACAGCAACAAACTTAAAAACCAACCCAAAACCCAACCCCCAAGCTACAGTGAGAGAGCTCTGCTTTTTCTGGGCTTGGGGGGAATTTGGAATTTGGGATGCTGGAGAGCACGTTCTGAGTCCTCTATGGTGGAGGGTTTGTAAGATGTTCTTGCAAGTGCCTTTGCATAGAAAATGGAGATCTGATGCCAGACAGTTTCTCACTTGTGCTATTTGGGAAGGCAAGTGTGACAATTTCCAGAATGCTTGTGCAGTCTGGTGTCAGCTCTGAGCTGTGCTGACAGTGATTCCTCTCCGCAGGAGAAATCTGTGCTTGTTTTTTCTCCAGTGAGCTGGGCTAGAAGGACTCCAGCCTCTGAGCCAGGCTTCCTGCAGGATTTGGGCAGCTTTTCCCAAGTGCTGCATGGTGGCTCTTGGGCTGCCCTCCTCTTGGCACCTGGACCTTTCTCTGGACCCCAACATTAACCTCTGCTTCTACTTTGGATTGCAGCTGGTACTAAAAATCCAGGAGATCTTTGATTCCAAACGTGGGAAGAAGAAGGTGAAGCTGCTCAGTCCTGCTGGGAAAGAAGCAGCTCCAGTGAAAGGTATTGACTGGGGTCTCCAGCACCACTATCTGTGCTCTAAACACCTTGAGTGACACAATTCCTCTCCCCCCTGGCCTGGCATCACCACTTCATGCTGACACAGCAGTGCAAAAACCAGACTTGTGGCTGGAGTTGAGCTTTCTTTATCACCAGCATTAGAAAAACACATGCCTAACACTGTCACAAGTGGGAGATTCTAAGCCTGGAGAGCTGGGCTACTGGTTAAAAATGCTTTTTCAAAAAAGCAGATTAAAGCTAAAAATTCCTCAGAAAACCACTTGGCACGAGAACTACCTGTGCCTCCTGCACTCATCGCCTGTTCTGATTGTGTAGCTGTAGTATGGTCTATTATTTATATACTTATTTACAGTATATTCTGCTCAGCAACTCTTAAGTTTTACAGCAGCATCAAACAAGCACCTGGTTTGTGTTCTTTGCCTGTGTTCAGCTGACCTGCAGGTCATTCACTGACAACACTGCCTTGATAGCAGCTCTACTTTTTGAAATTTGCTGTTGTGACACATTTTCCAGCTGATTTTCTATCTTTGCTGATGCTTTGGGCAGGATTGGTGGGCAGCCCTGAGGCATGTTGATCTGATGAGTCTCAGGTTCTGTCTCTTTCCCAACTTTGGGTGTTGCCCATCTTCCTTCTGCATGGCTAATAAGTGAAAACTATGTGTGTTTCAGGTGAAACCAGTGGGAATGAAAGCGATACGGAAAATCAGCCCAAAAGTGAGTGAATCACAGGGGCTGGTGCTGTGCCCACAGCACTGCACCCTTGGGATGAGCACACTGACGTGGGGATCTGCTGAGACAGGGACAGGGAGCCTCAAAGAGGCCACATGGCCAAGCCTGGGAGCTGTTGCTGTGACAAACCAACCTCTATTTCTGCCACTTCCCTGAGCCCTTGAGGTTTAATGCCATTAATCTGCCAGTCACCAGAAGCTGATTAATTTTTGGGTTGGTGGAGTCACACTTAACTAAAATATGTCTGGTGGGAGGTTGTCCCTGATCACCTTTGCTGCTGCTGCTTGAGGTTATTTCCCCCCTAATTCCCTCCCTTGGTTCTGTTTTATGTAGTGCTGTGAAATATCCTTTCTTCTGGGGAGAATTCACCTGGGTATTTGTCTGGTCCCAATGTTCTGAGCTTGGTCACAGACCCAAACTACAGCCTTGAAACACCTGCTTGGTTTTAGGTGATTTTAGCTTCCATGTGAAGACATTAAACAGAAGGATCTGGCACAGGTTGCCCAGAGAAGCTGTGGTTGCCCCTGGATCCCTGCAAGTGTCCAAGGCCAGGCTGGACAGAGCTTGGAGCAAGCTGGAGTACTGGAAGCTGTCCCTGCCCATGGCAGGAGGTGGCTCTGGATGAGCTTTAAGGTCCCTTTGAACCCAAACCATTTTGGGATTCTGTGAATTATTTCAGGTTTTTCATTTACTTGGAGGGAAACATTCAAAAGGCTTGAACTTGGAATGAAAAGCGAAGTTGCATTTTTTAAATGTTAAGTAGTGGAGAGTGAAGAATCTCAGCAGAAATGCAGTGATTGAGTCACTGCCTGATTGAAGAGTTGTTTAAAAGTGTCTAGAATGTGTCAGGATGTTGGGCCACAGGAATTCCTGACGTCAGAGTGCTCTGCCTGTGCTTGTGGGTCTGTACTGCCTGTCAGGACAGCCCAGCCTGGGGACTCTTGGCCAGGGAGTTGCCTCTGTCTCTCCTGAGTGCCCGTGGTGTTTGGCTCCATGAGTCCTGGCACTCCTGGCCTGGTGGGGCTGGGCTTCCCTCCCTGGCACCACATTGTGTCACTGAGATGTGGGGAAGAACATCAGGGCAGCAGGAGGAATTCCAATTTCCATGAGGAGGGGTTTGCAGAGCTGCTGCAAGGCCTGTGCTCTGTCTGAATCATAGAATCCTGGAATTGGTGAGGTTGGGAAAGCCTCTAAGGTCACCAAGTCCAATCATCACTGCCATGTTCACCACTAAACCACGTCCTCAAGTGCCACATCCACAGCTTTTTAAACACCTCCAGGGATGGTGACTCCACCACTGCCCTGGGCAGCCTGTTCCAGTGTTTACCATAGAAATCATCCCTAATATCCAATATAAAGTTCCCCTGGTGGAACCTGAGATCATTTCCTCTCCTGTTCCTTGGGAGAGGAGCAGCTCTCTGTGTGAGGAGCTAACCCAGCTGTCCTGTGTCCCAGGAGAGCAGCAGGATGTTGGGCAAATCCACCCATCCCTTTTCCCCCTCTGATGGCACTGCTGAGTCCTCTCCTGTGCCCTGTAGGTGTGTGGCAGTGCCAGTCATGGGCTGGTTTGGGATTTATTGCTCTCCCCAGGTCGCCACAGATGCCTGAGGCACTCAGCCTCCAAGAGGAACCCACACTACCAAACCCTGGAGAGAGATCTCATCGAGCTGCAGGAGCAGCGGCTGTTTGAGCTCTTCGTGGTGGTGTCCCTGCACAAGAAGGCATCTGAGGTCACCTACACACCACACATCATCCAGCAGTTCCCCAGCAAGGTAGGAGCTGCATGGAAATCTGCCCAGGGAGCTGCTCAGCTGTGTTTCCCTTCCTAAACTCCACTGGTCAGATACAGGATTGGAATGAGAAGCACCTTGCTCTGCTACAGACCTAATGGGAGGTGTTGGGAGGTTGTTGAATGTGTTTCTTGGTAATGAGTTTATTGTCTTTTTTGAACCAGGAAGGCTCCTACTTAGTTCAGATTTCATGAAGCCATAGGGTATTGTGATACCTGCTGAGGGAGAGGAGGGAGTGCAGAGCTCTGTCCCAAAGCTGACAGGAACCTCATCCTGGCAGTCTGTCATTCATAAACAAGGAGTGAAGCATTCGTGGTGCACAGGAACTGGAATCCCAGGGCTTTTATGCTTATTTATACTGTCTTGAAAAAGAATAATAATAAAATGGCAAAACTGTGTGTACAAGCCCCCAAACCAGGAGAGCTGTGGAAGTTCAGATGCTGTAGCTAAACCAAGCCCTTTGAAATAAGGTGTTCAGCCCAAAGGGGTGGCAAAATCAGTGTGTGACTCTGAATTATGCCTCAGTGCCCACAGTTGGGAAGTTGAGATGGAGCCTCAGTGCTTCTGTGTTAGCAGATTGAAATGAATATTCAGTTGTCACTGTCTAGGCTTCTACCTGCTGCCTTCCACTGAAAACAGAACCAAGCTAGGAATTCTGGCTGTGCCAGCAGGAGAAAGCCAGGGATTGTTGAGGAATCTGCATGTCATCCACACAGAGGGGATGTCAGATCCATCCAGGGAGGTTATGTGGGACCCAGCAGGTCCCACAATGTCCCAAGTCTTGCTGCCTAAAGGATTCGTGTGCAAACAACTCCAGTGCCTTACATGTGTAAATGCTTTGGATTGACAAGATTAATAAGGAGCTACAGCCAAAAAGAGTGCACAGTGTTAATTCAAAACTGAACACACCCAAATAATATCTGCTATAAGTGCAAACTTTAGGGTGTTGGGAGGGAGAAAGGAATGCAGCAGATTCAGCTTTTCCCTGGTGCAGCCTCTCAGTCTGTCCATTGCCTTTGGGAAGGGCACTGCAGACTTCCCCTCCTGCTCTTTACTGCCTTTTGTAAAGGCACTGACACAACAAATTATTTTCTCAGTATTTATTTATCCTCTGTTTAAGTGGAAGTGTTTTGGTGAGTGACTTTAGGTGGGACAGTGTGTCAGATTGGGTGTCTCCCTTCTAATATTAGCCTTGCTTCCAAGTAACTTGCTGTCACCCTCTTCTTTGGGCTGGGTGCCCAAGGACATCTAAGCTGTTGTACAACTGTTACTCTGTGAAAATGCTGTTCTGTTTTCCTAACACTTCGTTCTGTCACACTGGAATGGCCTGGATGTGCTGAGTGCCTAAAATCATTATGCAAGAAACCTTCCACTTCTCATGGACATTGCCTACTTAAATGTGTAAAATTTCCTTCAATTTCGTACTGAAACTCTTATTTGAACACCTTCCTTTTGCCTTTTCCAGGCAGCTTTGAGCATGGGAAGTGTCCTGTAGTCCTTGAAGGATTGGATTTGACCCCACAGGTGGCATGGTTTGAATGTGTGATTCAGAGACACCACATTTGCACTCGAGTTATGAGTGATCAAAACTCGAGTTATGAGTGATCAAAACTCGAGTTATGAGCATCAAAAGCTGAACACATTCCTGTTCTATTAGTGTTTCCAAATCTTCTAGGGGTAGAATCAAGGCAGGCTGACCCAGCCATTATCTGGGGGTTCAGTTCTAGCTTTGTTCCCCAATAAATTTGGGCATGTTTTTGTAGATCCTTACTCCATCCTTACCAAGACCAGCTTGGTCATTTTACAAAGGTCCAGTCAGCAGGAAAAATGCAAAAGGGATCTGGGAATCTGCTAATAGTCAGAACATGTTCTCATTTACCTGTGCATTAGCTACCTGATGGATCAGCCTTGGGAAGTATCAGGAAGGTGTTTTCTGTATTTTAAATGCTGCAGCTGTGCACTAACCTCAGTGACTTCAAATGCATGTGTTACCCCTGCAGCCTGAACATCCCTTCAGACCATCAAAGGACACTGAAGAGAGGCTAAAGGTCATTCCCAAATTCTGCTTTCCAGATCCCAAAGACTGGTTCCCTTCATCAGACCTTAAAAGGTAAAGACTTGGTTTTGAATACTTGTGACTGAAACAGGCAGTGTGGAAGGCTTTGGGGTGTGCCACAGAAGAGGGAAAAGGGAAAAGGATGAATCCCCTGGGGCTGGGGAAGATGAGGAATGAAGGTAGCTCAGAGGGCTGTTTTGGCCTTTCCTAAGGAGGAAGAATTTGTCCAAGGCCAGCTCCTGGGGCTGGAAGTGCTTCTGCTGCTCCTTGGCTGAATGGAGAAGCAGCTGGGAAGGGGGAGAGATGGAAAAGCTCATGGGGTGCAGGTTTTTACCCTGAACACAGCCTAAAGTCCTTGTAATCATGCCTTAGGCCTTGTCAGCCTGACCAGACGGAATCTGTGTGTTTGTCAGTCTCTCCCCTGAGCTGTGTGGTGAATTAACCCTGCCTTTGCTTTGGTCCCCAGTGAAACCTTTTCCTTCGTGCTGACGGGTGAGGATGGCAGCCGCTGGTTTGGGTACTGCAGGAAGCTCCTGGTGAGCAGCTGGGTGAGGGCTGGGGGTACAGAGTGGGCACTGCCAGGGGCAGGACATGACTCAGGGCTGCTGTCCCACGTGGATCACCCAGCCTGTGCTGCTGTGGTGGTGCCAACCCTTGGGATGCAGAGGGAAAGGTCACAATGGTGCCCAGGAATAGTGAAATGGGCTCTGGGAATGAACCAGC
Organism: Lichenostomus cassidix; assembly: GCF_008360975.1. Classification (NCBI taxonomy): domain Eukaryota; kingdom Metazoa; phylum Chordata; class Aves; order Passeriformes; family Meliphagidae; genus Lichenostomus; species Lichenostomus cassidix. The sequence goes on from NC_139506.1 coordinate 2,460,308, forward strand.
TCCTGGAACTGTGTGTTCCTGAGAACCTCTGTAGCCATAAGTGTGGGGGGGACTACAGCAGGAGGAATTCTGCAGTGCAGCTGCTGGGTTGTTGCTCACCCCCCTGTTCTCAGCAGAGCTGTTGCTGTTGCCTTTCAGCCAGAAGGGAAAGGGAAGCGCCTGCCCGAGGTGTACTGCATCGTGAGCCGCCTGGGCTGCTTCAACCTCTTCTCCAAGGTGAGCTGAGCCTGTGCTGTGAGCCCTGACAGCCTGCAGGCTCCACAGAGTCACTGGGGGCTTCTGTCAGGCTTGGTGATTGCAGCTCATCCCAGGAGAGTGGTGCTTCCTCACTGCCTTTGCTTTGAGAGGGGAAATAAAATACCAGTGCTGAAACTTGTCAGCCAATACCCAAATCCTTCAGCAATTACTGCCAGGAAGGGGCTTCTGATACCTGCTGTTACTGAGGGTGCTCTTTCAGCCTCTTCTTCCATGACCTGGAAATGGAAAGTTGGTTTGGGAGGGGGGTGGATCTCCCCTGGTTTCTCGAAGCACCATGAGGAGTGGAGATAAAGAGGTGAAGACTGGGCAAAGCTGCTGCAGGTAAAGGACAGCTGTTGCAGAATACAGGGACAAGCTTTGAAGAAAGATGGTTCTGGTTGTTAGAGCACAGATTTCTAGAACTGTGTTTCAGGGAGGTTTCCTGGTGAGGGGGATGGAGTGTTGCTCCTCTTACCCCTCTAAATAAAGAGAATTTAATTACAACTTACGAGACATTTCCTTCCAGTAGCAGGAGGCTGGAGAGTGGAGAGCTGTGCTTACAGGAAGCTGTTCCTGCTTGATTGTTCAGACATTTGAGATGAATTTCACAGGGTCCCAAGCAAGGGGGCAGAGGGCTGTGTGTCTCTGCTGGAACTTTCAGACTTTTGAGGTGAATTTCAGTGTCCCAAGCAAGGGGGCAGGGGGCTGTGGGTCTGTCCTGAAACCTTCTCCATGGCCCAGGATGCTCTGACAGCTCCTCCCCCTGGCTCAGCAGTGTCCCAAAGCCCTGTGTGTTTCCCTGCAGATCCTGGATGAGGTGGAGAAGAGGCGGGAGATGTCCCCAGCCCTCGTGCACCCCTTCATGCGCAGTGTGATGGAGGCTCCATTCCCTGCCCCAGGACGCACCATCACCGTCAGGAGCTTCCTGCCAGGAGCAGGGGATGAGGTAATGGGGTCAGGGGGGCTTCCTGCTGTCTCTGGGGCACAGAGGCTCTTTGCAAACTGCATGGTGCTGCCTGGGAATAATTAGTCTGAAGAAAACATCCTGAAGTTGGGAGGGAGGCTGTCCCAGAACCTTGTTTGCTGAGGAATCATCTGCTGTGAAAGTGATTCCCTGCTTTTTAAGGAAGAGCTTTTTGGGAACTCTTCTGTGCTCCCCTGTGCCAACTGCCTGGGTCATGGGGTTCCTTGTGGAGTCGTGGAATCAGAGAATATCCTGAGCTGGAGGGACCCACAAGGATCATCCAGTCCAACTCCTGCCCTGCACAGACACCCCAACAATCCCACCCTGTGCATTCCTGGGAGCATTGTCCAAACACTTCTGGAGCTCTGGCAGCCTCAGGCTGTGCCCATTCCCTGGGGAGCCTGGGCAGTGCCCAGCACCCTCTGGGGGAAGAACCTTTCCCTGATATCCAACCTAACCCTCCCCTGACACAGCTCCAGCCCTTCCCTGGCTCCTGTCCCTGTCCTGCCCCTCAGGAAGGGCTGCAGCCCCTGGTGAGCTCTGACCTCAGGCCCCTCTGCTCCAGGCTGAGGATCCCTGCCCTGGGCTGCTCCCCCAGCTCTCCACGTGTCTCTCCCCTCAGGTGATGGAGCTCTGTCGCCCCTTGGACTCCCGGCTGGAACACGTGGATTTTGAGTGCCTCTTGCAGTGTCTGAGTGTCTCCCACACCATTCGGGTCTTTGCCTCTCTCCTGCTGGAAAGGAGGGTCATCTTTGTGGCTGACAACTTAAGGTAAGAGCTGAGTCTGAGCAGTTCTTTCTGAGGGATGCTATCACTGGATATCATTATTATTTCTTCTGTGTTTGGGCCTGTGCCATGTGCAAGCTTTTGTCTAGGTTTTTAATTAGTTCCACTTGCAAACCTTTTGCACTCTCCACACAGCATGTGCATGCCTAGAATTTGGAGTCTGCTGATTACACAAGAGGAGATAAGGGAATGTTTCCTTTATACCTTTTTTAGTCTGGGTTGATGCTGGTTTTAGCTCCCCATCACTGAGTTCAAAAGTGGGTGCATGGGGCCTCTGCTGCTGCACAGGCTGCACACGAGTGACACTTTCCCTGAGTGTTTCTAACCTGTCCTGACCATCCACCCTGTGCTTTTCCCACCTTTCCAGCACCCTGTCTAAATGTGGGCACGCTGCAGTGGCAACACTTTACCCCTTCACCTGGCAGCACACCTACATCCCCGTCCTGCCAGCTTCCATGATTGATATCGTGTGCTCTCCGACCCCATTCCTCATTGGCATCCTCTCCTGCTCCTTGCCACAGCTCCAGGACCTGCCCATAGAAGAGGTGAGAGTGTGTGAGGCACAGACAGTGTCAGTGGGATGAGGTTAACCTCTCTGGAATAATCTCTGGATTCTGGGTGAATATAAACTCTCAAACTTTTCTGAGCCATTTGGGTAACTTGGCAGATAAATATCAAGGTGTTCCAGTGTTACCAAAATAAATAATATTCACTGTTCTCAGAGAGAGGCTGCAGTTATGCAAAACTTGTGTTTTGTATGTGACATCCCCATTTAAAAAACTATCCCACTTTTAAAAAGCAAATTAGAAAACCTGTTTTTTTCTATACCTGGTCATGAGTCAGTGTGTTTTCTACATCTTTCCCCAGGTTCTGATTGTTGATCTTTGTGCTGACAAGTTCTTGCAAGAGGTGAGTGAAATAACAGTACCAATCACTCATGCTTCTATGCCAGGAAAAGGCATTGATGAAAGAAAATAAAACCAAGAAATCAGGAAAAGCTGGTGTTCATATGGAGACTCAGGGGCTGAAGAAATACCTTGTAATCCTTTCTAACAATAGACAAAGGAACAAGTTTATAAATCCTCATTGCAAGGTTGGGGTTCAGTGCAATGGAGAGCTCTTCAAAGCCAAAGATGCTGCTGAGTTTAAAAACTATTCCTTGGGTTTTTATGTGAAGGGGAACCCTAAGACTCTCTGCTGCTTTCTGTCTGTCTGTCCCTGTTCTGTACAGCACTTTCTCCTCTCTCTCCAGCTGGGGTGTGTTTGTTGGTTTGGGCTGTTGTTTTTCCCAGGAAGTGACAGTCTAGGGAACAAATTATCAGAGTTCACTTGTGGTTCTCTGCTGAACTTCCCCTAAAGTGCTTCTGCATCCCCAGACAAGTAGCTATAAAAATACTGGGGGGTTCATTACTAGCTCAGGATATTTGCTTCTCCTTTTCCTTGCCTCACTGTTCTGTTTTGCATTGCAGCCTGCAACTGGAGAAAGGTATTAAAGGATTGGGGGATTTCTTTGTAACCATATTGCTGAGATTTGTCATATTTTCTCAACAGACTTCTATTGTTTTTGTGTGTTTTACTGGTGAAATAAGCCTGAGTCTGTGTGGTGGTCAGTTATGTGTGTGACTCTAATAAAATGTTCTTGGGGGTGCTGAGCAAATGCTTTTGATTTCTGTGGCTGTGAGACAAATACATTGTCTCCATCAAGGTACAACGTATCTCAGAATAACTCCCCTCTAACTGCTTTAGGCATGCTATGAATATTTCTAATCTATCCCCTGGTTCTCCTGCTGATGGGAATAACACCAAAGCCCTTCCTTGGGCATTTCTGTCTGCAGGTATCAGATGAAGACGAGATCCTGCCCCATAAACTCCAGGCTGCACTTGTACAGATCCTGGAAGAACGAAGTGAAATCCTGTCACACGGGCAGAGTGACACACAAGGTACTTTCTGTGGAAAAGTTGCCATGGAAAAGTGTTTTCCCATTAGCAGATCTCTACCACGGAGTTGATAAAAATGAGCAAATGGAAGTAAACACCAAGAAGTGACATTTGAGCTGTTTTCCTGTGATCTTCCTTGTGAATGTGTGAGAAGTTTGGTGTGCTGAGTTCCTCTTTTCACAATCAGAGCTGTAGTTCCCTTTGGACCAACAGCATCAGTTCCTGTGCTTTGAGTTTTATTATATTTTTCTAAGTGGCAGAGATGATGTTTTTCCCAAACAGAGAATGTAGCAAATTTCTGTATTTTAGAAGGTAATCTGACAGATCATTTTCAAAGTTGAACTGCTTTATACATGATCCATCAAATAAGGAAGTGTGAAAAACTTAAAAAGCTCTGAGTGGCTTGAGAGAATGGCAAATTACACAATTCCAGCAAATTATGTAATTCCATACAAACAAAGTTAGTTTTCCAGACAGTTTGTCTTCTGTAGTTTGCCTGATGCTTTAAGGGAATTAAACTTAGCCTGTTATGAACTGACAGCTTATTAAACACCAGATGTTTGACGGGGAAAATGAAATTATGAAAGTTTTAACTACTAGAAAAGCTTTAGAATTCAACTTGTCACAGCTGCAGGAGAAAGTTGACAGTGGAAAATTGAATATTTGAGCTGTGACTTCTTTGATATCAATCAGCTGGAATTTCCTAGTCTGAGACAACCAGCCCAAAAAGTAACTGAGATCACCAAGAATGCTGCTCCTCCTTTAGAAAAGGAATGACCACAGTGCTGGATGTCCTCCCCACAGGTGACATGACCCTGAACTCCCTGGTCTCCGAGGCTTTCGTGCAGTTCTTCGTGGAGATTGTTGGGCACTACTCGCTGCACATGAGTGTCACAGAGAAGGGGGAGAGGGTTTTCCAGAGGGAGCTTTTCCGCAAATCCCACGGCTCCCGCAACGTGCGCCACTTCCTGCACTGCTTCATGGAAACACAGATGTTTGCAGGCTTCATCCAGGACCGGGAGCTGAGCAAGAACGTGGTCAAAGGTGGGTCTGATGTCACCCTCAGATGCCACCTGCCTCTGCTGTTGGAATTTTGTCATGTGGAATAGCCCCATGCCCTTCTAATTGCTCAGAAGAATTCAGTTTATAAAGCAAAGAATTTCTGCATCTCTCTTCTTTCCCTTTCATCTTGTAATATACACCCTACATGCAGGAGGATTTCCTTCCACAGCCTTGTTAATCATGATGCCACATGCTGAAAGATGGAGTAACTAATTTGGTGAGTGATTTTTAATTTTTTTAATTTTTTTTTTTTCTTTTTAGGCCTTTTTGAGGTCCGTGCCTTGGAGTATTTGGAGAGCATTCCAGAGACAGAACGAATGGGAATGAACAAAATCCTTCGTAGTCTGGGTAAAGGAACACCCTTGCTTTTTGTTGTTTTTTTTTAAATTAATTTTACTATTGAATAATTAATTTGATACAAAGGAGAGCAGAGCCCCTTCTTGCCTTGTGCACCTGTGTTCCCCTGTTTCCATTTACCACTTCAGGGGACACTGAACACTGTGTAATTTTGTTTTATTTTTAAGCTTTTTTGTCTTTATCTAAAGTTTGTGGGAGTTGCTGCAGTGAGAGCTACCCAGGCTTGTTCCTTAGCTTTGGTCCTGGCTGAGGACATGCCCAGGGGACAGAGGTTGTGTCTGCTGGCAGAGGTGGCCACGTGTGGCTTTCCACCTTAAGCCTGATGAGTCCTGGAATGTCTCAAGCCCACAGAATCACAGAAGGGGTTGGGTTGGAAGGGACCTTAAACGTGATCCCAGCCCTGCACTGTCAGGGACACCTTCCACCATCCCAGATTGCTCCAAGCCCTGTCCAGCCTGGCCTTGGACACTTGCAGGGATCCAGGGGCAGCCACAGCTTCTCTGGGCACCCTGTGCCAGAGCCTGCCCACCCTCACCTAAAGCACCTAATGCTGTTTTCTCTTCGCAGGCAGTAAAATGAAATTCCTCCAGAAGAAGTGACCGGGCGCTGCTGCGGGACAGCGGCGGGACTGGCCGGGGGAGCTGCCGGAGCCCGACCGGGGCCGAACCCGCTGAGCGCCGGGAGGGCCGGGCTGGGGCGGGGCGGGGCGGAGCTCCGTGTGTGCTGCGTTAACATAGACCGATAGCAGCTCATGGATCGATAACCAGTGCCATGATCAATAACAGCTCATCTAGACAACCATTCACGTGTCTCCGTTCCTAAAGGGGCGTGGGAGGGACGGGGCAGGGCTGGAGTCGGTCCGGGACCGGGCGGGGAGGGGCAGGACCGGGGTGGGGATCGCACCGGGAGCGGCGGGACAGGGCTGCAATAGCACCGGGAGCGGCGGGACAGGGCTGGAATAGCGCCGGGAGCGGCGGGACAGGGCTGGAATAGCACCCGGAGCAGCGGGACGGGGCTGGGACAAACCGGGCTGGGCGGGGGTGGAGCCGGAGCGGGAGGGGCGGGGCCTGGGCTGAAGGGGCGTGGTCTGCGCCAGAGCCGTGCGCGCTCCCGCCGGGCGTGACGTGAGCGCGCGCGCGCGGAGGGGACCGTGCGCACGCGCAGAGCGCGCGGCCGCGGGCAAGATGTCGGGCCCGGGGCTGGTGGCCGGGGACGTGGTGGTGGATGCGCTGCCCTACTTCGACCAGGGCTACGAGGCGCCGGGCGTGCGGGAGGCGGTGCGTGCGGGCTCGGGGCGGTGGCGGTGGTTGGGCCGGGGCGGCGGGCGGGCTGTCCGCCTGACGCCCCGTGTGCGTTAGGCCGCGGCGCTGGTGGAGGAGGAGACGCGGCGGTACCGGCCGACCAAGAACTACCTCAGCTACCTGCCCGCGCACGACTACAGCGCCTTCGAGGTGAGCTGAGGGGCCTGGCAGCCCCCTTGCCCGGCTGGGCCCCACCTGGCTCCCCGTACGCCCCCCGGGCCCCCGCACCGTACCCCGCCGGTGTGTCCCCTCCCTGTGCCCCTCTTGTCACCCCGCGCCCGTCATCCGTGCTCTCCCCGTACCTCTCTGTCCCCGTGCTTCCCCCACATCCCTCGTGTCTTCCCCACCCTATCTCTCTTGTTACCCCATCGTACCCCGTTTGTGTTCCCTCCCGCACCTCACCGCTGCCATCCCCGCAGACCGAGATCATGCGGAACGAGTTCGAGCGCCTGGCGGCCCGGCAGCCCCTGGAGCTGCTCAGCATGAAGAGGTGAGTGGGGCAGTGCCCGGAGCCCCGGGTGAAGGGTTCCCCCGGTGCCCGGAGCCCCGGGTGAACGGTGAACGGTTCCCCTGGTAACCGGTGCCCATTGCAGGTACGAGCTGCCCGCCCCCTCCTCCGGCCAGAAGAACGACATCACGGCGTGGCAGGAGTGTGTGAACAATTCCATGGCACAGCTGGAGCACCAGGCTGTGCGCATCGAGAACCTGGAGCTCATGTCCCAGCACGGCTGCAACGCCTGGAAGGTGTACAACGAGTAAGGCATCAGCTTTTTGCTGAACACGAAGTTCTGAGTTGAATTTCTGTGCATTTCTTGTGTGTGTAAGTCCAGTGGGGATCTTTAGAGCACAGCCTGGAATAAATGAACCCCTGTGGGAGAGCTGTCAGTGAAAGAGGAGGAGGGTGACCTCAAAGAGAAGCAGTGGTCTCTGTGGCCAAGAAACAGCACGTGTGTTAATGCATCCCAGTCTTGAATTTTGTGGGTTTTTGTTGATGATAATGGGTGTTAATTGAAGCTAGTGACAGCCTCTGAAGGAGTAACTTAGTAGTGTAAATGAAGATGACTTAATACAAATCCTAGGCTTGGCCTGGAGTCATAATAAAGCATAACAAAGCTGCTGCAAAAGCCAAGGAAAGGTTCTAGAGTATGGCTGCAGGAAGCACTGGAGCTGTTTCAGACAGAGAATGTTAATGTCCCCTTTTGAGAAGGGCTGGCTGAGCCTTAGATAGAGGAGTAGGCCAAAGGAAAGGGAGAAGGCAAAGAGTTCCTTAGCTCAGGAGAAGGGAAGCAGGTGAAGGATCTGCTGGCTGGTTGTGTTTGGGTTGCAGGGGATTGTTGAATCCTTAATTCTGGGAAGTTAAATGTCAGATTAAATGGGGCACTTGTGTGTTTTTAATGCTTTGCTTGCATTCTGTCATCAGACACCTGGTTCATATGATAGAACAAGCCCAGAAAGAGCTTCAGAAATTGAGGTGGGTCATTCTTACTTATATTTTCGTACAGAAATTGAACTTTTCTCTCCCAACAAGCTGTACAAAGGGTGCTGTAAATGCTGCTGCCACGGCCACAGGGAAAAAGACCCAGTAATAACAATGGTTGATAAATGTGACTCTGCCCTCCCCAAGCATTTACATTCATAATACCTGGTCTACTCCATTTTTTTTGTGTTTGATATGTTTGGTTTTATTTTGTTTTGTCTGAATTTCTGCTCTGAATGGAATGGATTGTGCAGTCCTCTCTGAAATGTAGCAATGCTTTCTTTTCACTTCTGGCAATGTGCAGTTGTCTCTGCAAAGAGATGTTCCCTGATGGTGGGCTTGGCCTTTTATTCATCTCAGGGTTCTGTGTGAGCCCCGGACAAATCCAAATGGGATTTGCCTATCTGGATGTTGTCATTATAGTCCTGGCTACACAAATGTGTTCTGGCAGCATTTCTAGGGATTGAGTGTACTTGTAAATTAGCAACAGGTACTGCAGATGTTAGAGAAATGAGAAAAAAAGTACATGTTTTTGTCCCCAGGAAAAACATTCAAGACCTGAACTGGCAGCGGAAGAACATGCAGCTCACAGCTGGGGCTAAGCTACGAGAGATGGAATCCACGTGAGTGTTGGCATTTCTCTGTTGATCCTTCCACAGCTTTATCCTTGGCTTGAAATTTACTTTAAATTCTTCTTCCACTTGAAATTCGCTGCTGCTGTAGGGTGTGAACACTTGGATGCTGTTGCTTTGCACAAAGGGTTTTAAAGTATTTGTAGTTTGATTCTGTATTATAGATACTGAGGTTGAGTGAATCAACAGATGGGAACAGGGTGTATTAAGTAGCTGCTTCAAATTGCTTTCTTTGGAGCAATAGTTGTCTTTAATTTTAAACCAGAGGACTGTTACATAACACCTAAAGGTTTTTTTATTTCCTTTCCCTTCCAGGTGGGTCTCTCTTGTCAGTAAAAATTATGAGATTGAACGAACCATTGTGCAGCTGGAGAATGAAATTTCACAAATCAAGCAGCAGCATGGGGAAGCAAACAAGGAGAATATCCAGCAAGACTTCCAGTGACTTAATCCTGACTTAGTGCAGTATGTGTTAAAAACCACAAACCAGAGACTTTGGAGATGCTGTGTCTGCAGACACCTCTAGTTGCAGCTGTGTGAGGTGATAAAAGGGTGTTTCCATTGTTTCTTTTCCTTGCTTTAAATTCTAGGAGGAGGTAGGGTGGACTCAAAACACCCTGTTTAAATGTATTATAGGCACAATTAAATGTACTGTGAATTCTTTCGCTTTTTATATACCTAAATAGGAGCTCTTAAAAAAAGTTTCATGTTTTTGTGTTTTCCTCTGCGCCTTTAATAAATCTTGTTTTGCTATTTGTCTGGTTTCTGCTTCATGTTCAAAGCCTGGGAGCTGTGGAGGAGGTGGCTGTGCCAGGTGGATGCCCTGAATCCCCTCGGGGTGGTGGGGGGAAACTGGAATTTGGGGTGGGGGAGTCTCTGCACAGCACTGGGGCTGTACCGTGTCCCCAGGCAGGGCTCCAGTGTCACCTGCTGTGCTGTTCCTCATCTGAGTGCATTATTCCCTGCCTTCCCCCTCCCACTGCCCTCTTCCCTGTCCCCATGCACTGACTCCATCCCGATGCATTTCTCCCTGTCCCTGTGCCTTTTTCCCCATTCCAGTGTGCCACTCCCCATCCCACTGCTCTGTTCACCATCCGGTGTTTGTTCCTAACCCGTGTCCACTGTTCCCTGTCCTGGTTCCCTATTCCCCATCTCGATGGGTTACTCCCCTTCCTGGTGGGTTATTTCCCCAGCCTGAAGGGTATTTCCCAGCCCGATGGGTTATTTCCCTCCCCCATGAATTATTCCCCGTGCGTTGTTCCCCTTCCCCATGGGGCATTCCCCCGACTGATGGGTTATTCCCCTTCCCCGTGGGTTATTTCCCCACCCGTGGCTGTTATTTCCCGCACCGATGTGTTATTCCCCATCCTCGCGCGTTATTTCCCGTCCTGGCGTGTTACTTCATTCTCCGTGGGTTATTCCCTAGCCGGATGGGTATTCCCCGTCCCAGTGCGTTATTCCCCAGCCCGATGGGTTATTTCCCGTTTCGTTATTCCCCAGCCCCATGGGTTATTCCCCAGCCCTGGGCGTTATTCCCAGTTTCGTTATTCCTCCGCCCGATGGGTTATTCCCCGTCCCGATGGGTCATTCCCCGCCCCGGTACGTTATTCCCCAGCCCGATGGGTTATTCCCCGCCCCGGTACGTTATTCCCCAGCCCGATGGGTTATTCCCGGCCCCGGTACGTTATTCCCCAGCCCGATGGGTTATTTCCCGCCCCGGTACGTTATTCCCCAGCCCCGGTACGCCGTTCCCGCTCCTCGTTCCCCTTCCCGGCGCGCGTTCCCGGGAAAGTCCCGGGGGGCGTGGCCACCCCTCTGTCGCCACCGCTCATTGGCTGGGGGACCGCCAGCACCGCCCAATAAAATGTCACCCCTGGGCGCGGTCACCGCCCCCTCTACCGCCCCGTGACGTCACAGCCAGCCCCGCCGGCCGCGCCGTTGCCACGGGAGCGCGCGCGCGTGCGCGGCGCCGGGCCCGCCCGGTCCCGCCCGGTGACGCGGTGACGCGGAGCGTGCGCGGAGCGGGGTCGGGTTCAAAGGAGGAAACATGGCGGAAAACAAAGGAGGCGGCGGCGGCGGGGACGCGGCCGCCGAGGCCGCGCCGGGCGGCGGCGGCGGCCTGGAGCCTCCCGCCGCCTCGCCGTCCGCCGCCGCGCCGCCCGAAGAGCGCGAGAGCCCCGGGGCGGCGGCGGCGGAGCGCGGCGGCGGCGAGGCCGAGGCCGAGGCGGCGGCGGGGCCCGGTGCGGCGGCGGGGCCCGGCCCCAGCCCGGTGCCGCCGCTGACGCCCGCGGCTCCGGGGCCGTTCTCGCTGCTGGACACGTGCGCCGTGTGCGCGCAGAGCCTGCAGAGCCGGCGGGAGGCCGAGCCCAAGCTGCTGCCGTGCCTGCACTCCTTCTGCCGCCGCTGCCTGCCCGAGCCCGAGCGCCAGCTCAGCGTGCCCGTGCCCGGCGGCGCCAACGGCGACGTGCAGCAAGGTGAGCGCGGGGCGCGGGGCTCCTCCGGGCCAGCCCGCCGCAGCGATCGCTCAGCGCGGGGCTTTCCGGCCGCCCGGCCCGGCGGGGCGCGGGGTGCTGTGCCTCCATCCCATCCCAGCCCATCCCATCCCGGGCTGCGGCACGGCTGCCGGCTGGGCAGTTGTCGGGGTTGGGAGCGGGAGCGGCGTGCTGCGGGTTTTCCCGGCAGGCAGGAAGGATGTGGAGCTGTTGGAGCAGCGAGGTGGGCACGGGGATGGATGGAGCAGCTCTGCGGTGAGCGAGGCTGAGGGAATGGGGATTGTTCAGCCTGGAGAAGAGAAGGCTGCAGGGAGACATTGAAGCTTTTCAGTGGCTAAAGAGGGTCTGTGGGGAAGATGGGGACTTTCGGACTGTTTAGCTGCACCTGTTGCGGTAGGACAGCGGGTGATGGATGGTTTTGAGCTGTAGGAGGATGGGTTCAGATTTAGTGCCAGAAGTGTTTCACCGTGCGGGTGTTCAAACACTGGAACAAGTTACTCAGGGAGGTGGTGGAAACATTCAGTGCTACGGTGGTCGAGGCTCTGAGCAGGTCAAGTTAAAAATGTTCTCCTCATGGCAGGGTGGTTGGACTAATGACCTTTCAAGGCCCTTTCTAACCCCAAATATTCTGTCATTCTCTCCTTCCTTCTGCTCTGTTTTGGCTCAGGGGTGACCCAGCGGAGGCGAGTCAGGAAGGAGGTGGGCAGCTGCTCTGTGCTGCAGCGCTGGGGTGAAATAGATCTAACTAAATTGCAGTTCGCTGTTGTTGCAGCATTACCTGCCCAGGTGGGAACGCTGTGTGCACTGCAGCTGTGCTGCCCTGTGCTCTGAGATAAAACCTGGCAGTGCTGTTGGTCAGCTGTGCCCAAGGGCTCTGCTGTGCACAACTTGTGCCAGGGAACAGCAGGGCACTGCTCCTTCCACGGGTTCTTATCAGAATCGCAGCCTGTGTTTTATTTTTCTTTTGTAACATGTGTTCAGGGATGGAATGGAAAAGCTTCTGGAGATTTAGAGGGGGTGACTCACCAGCTGTGGTGTACAGACCAAAGTAGGGCCCTGGTAAGTGGTTGTGCAGGTCCTAAATGGGCTCTGTGGTCACTGAGACCTTGTTTGGTGACATCTTTGCACTCAAGCCTTTCCTGTGTTGCACAGAGAAGGAATTAAACTGGCACAGTAGGAATTTTTTCATCCATACTGTTCAGAAGTTCATCTAGGATGTGCTTTTAGAAAGTTCATTGGTTTTAAAAAGATGATGTATTAAATATAGTTTATGAATGCACTCACTAAAGCACTCAGATGGTCTTGTGATCCATGTTTTTAAATTCCAGATTCTACATTTTGTGTTGTATCATAGAGTGACAGAGTGCTTTGGTTTGGAAGGGACGTTAAAACTCATCCAATTCCACCTCCTGCCTTGGCAGGGACACTTTTCACTATCCCAGGTTGCTCCAAGCCCTGTCCAGCCTGGCCTTGGACACTTGCAGGGATCCAGGAGCAGCCACAGCTTCTCTGGGCACCCTGTGCCAGGGCCTGCCCACCCTGACAGGACACTGATGTGCCAGTGACATACACAGGTTGGGAAGCAGCAGAAGTTTTATTAGCAATTGGCAGGATTATCTGAGTCCTGCTGTGTCTGTAGGATACAGGTGTGGGAGCCACTGTGTATAAACTGGAATATCACCTCTTGTACACATCTGGAGAATGCTTGTTGGTGTGCTTTGTTGTAGAAAGAGTTCATCTTCATATTGCTGCAGCAAAAAGTTGTAGATGATGTGAGCAAGGTGTAGGGAACTGGAGCATCTTGTGAGGAGAGGCTGTGGGAGCTGGGCCTGGCTAGTCTGGAGAAGGGAATACTGAGAGGAGATCCCATCAATCCATATAAATTTCCCCAGGGTGGGTCAGAGGATGGTGTCAGACTCTCTTCAGTGCTGCCCAGAACAGGACAAGGAGCAATGGCCATAAACTCAAACAAAAAAAGTTCCACCTCAGCAAGAGGAGAAAACTTTTTTTCCGTGGAGGGGTGGCAGAGCACTGGAACAGCTGCCCAGGGAGTTGTGGATCTCCCTCTCTGGACACATTCCTGTGTCACCTGCCCGAGGTGACCCTGCCTTGGCAGGGGGTTGGGCTGGCTGATCTCCAGAGGTTCCAGCTGTTCTGGGCTGGTGGGAGTGTCCTGGGCAGGGTGTGTGACCCAGCTGTGGTGATGGGACACAGACCTGGCAGCAGCTCAGCTCAGAATGGCCATGGGCCAGCAAATCCATTTTTGGGGGCAGCTCTCTCTGCACCCCGAGAGTGGAATCAGTTGAGTGGAGCAGGAGATAGAAAATGGACATTCTGAGCCTCCAGAGAAGCAGCACAGTGCTTAGTCACGCAGGTTCCTTCCCTCTTTTGGTCGTCACAAAGTGTTACTTCCACTTCTGCTGCTTCTCAAGTCTCCTTCACCCTGAGCAGGTGCTTTTTCACGAAGGAAGGATTAAAGAGAAGTGGTGCTTGTAGCTGTACCTGCAGCAGGTTACACTTTGCTGCAGGCTTTCCCTGCTGCACTGTGTGCCTGCTATCTTTCAGCATCTCTTCATGCAGATAAGAGAATTACAAGTGATGTTTTCCTGTTTGCTTTCTCAGGTAGTTGGTGAGTTTGCTCGGTGAGAGTTGTCAGGACTTTAAAACAGCAAATATGTGTATTTATTGGGTGGGAACTGAGTGCAAAGCTGGTGCCTCCAGAGCAGTTCTGAGTGACAGCACCTCTCCTGATGGAGCTCCCTCTGCCCTCCTGGAGAGAGCAGTGAGGATTTTGGAGAGAGGATCTTTGGGCTCTGTCAGCATCTCTCCTCCTGCCAGCCTCCCACTCCCTTCAGAGCCACTGCTGAAGAAGACAGAAAAATCATCTCAGTTCCTGAAAGTTTGAGAAACCCTGACTGAAGCTTGAAATAATTATCTGATGTTTTGCTGTGTTAGAAACAAGTACTTGGTGGGTTCTTACCTGTTTTGCTGCTGAAAGAGGTTTGTTTTGCTGTTGATTACATTTATGTAGGGGAAGAAATAGAAGATTCTTGTTTTACAGATTTAAAATGTATGCATTTCTTCAACATGAAAAGTAGCATCTCATATTCAGTTTAATGTCTTAGTTGGTTATTGGAATGTGCATTTTATTTGGTGGAGAGATGATTTCTTAGGTGTTTCAGGTGTCAGACTGTGCTCCTCCTTTCAGATTGAGTAGGAAACCAGAAAATGTATTTTTATCAAGTATTCTAAAAAAAAAAAACCCCAACCTGATTTGTAAGAGATTTCAGCCTGTTACAGATACTGTGAAACAACTTTTCCTGCACCCTCTGCTGCTCCTGCTCCTGGAGGAGAGGTTGTTTTGGAGTTTCACTGCCTGGATGAGATATTTACAATCTCTCCTAAGAAGATTATCTCAGTGGAGAGAGCGTGTGGCTCCCGCAGCTCCTTGGGAATGTCACAGTTACCACTGGGCTGAACAACCAAACCAGCTGAAAAACCTCCTCCCAGTGCTGTGGTGTGTGATACCATAAACTGGTGTGATATTGTGAATTCAGCTCCCATAGCACTGTTGCTGGGTTGTATTAATCATACCTTCAGTTCTGCAGTGACTGTTTTTAGTTTGCTGGGAAAGGAGGACATGAAAGGTCTGATGTGTCTGGGAATGTGACATGTCCCCCTTACACTCAATTTAGTGGTAGTTACTGTAGTTTCAGTCTGGAAGAATGAAAATTCCTGCACCAAGTAGGCTGTTTAAGCTGTGTAAATGCAGCATTTTCATTTCTGTGGATGTGAGTAGATACCACCTGAACCCTCTTGATTCTTTACTTTTCTCCTGTGTTAAAAAGTGAGGGTCATGAATATATGCTTTTTTTCTTCTTGATTCTTTGCTTTTCTCACTTATTAAAGTGAGGGTCATGAATATATGCTGGAGCTTGGCAAGAGTCCTGGAAAATGGTTGGTTCATATTCTGAACTTCCTAAAAATCTTGTTGTGAAACTTAAATTTCAGTGTGAATTAATAATGCATTGTAAAATGTCTCTATCTGAGAACATTAAGGCATGTTATTTTTCTAAGAATTAATATCTGTGACAGCTGTAAATTCTTTTTCCTTATTAAATATAATATATTATCATTTCAGTGTGTGATAATTGTGGTATAATCAAGGATTGTTAAAAAAAAGCTGAGTTAGGGTTGGGCCTTGAAAGCAGTTAGGTTTTTCTAATGTATTTTTCTTCTGACATATTTCAATCTGATTGTGTCTCCCCTTGACCTGGGAGGTTTTGTTTCAAGGTCTAATCCCTGAAATTAGAGCAGGGGTTTGATGTATGGCTGTGCAGAAACATACTGAGAAGTAAATATTGTCCACATGGAGTAGCTGCTCTCGGTGTTCTCACCCAATAAAGGGAGCTGGCAGAGATTCATTCCTGGGAAGCTGATTCCCTGCCAAGTGTGAGCCCAGAGAGGAAACTGGAGTTACTGAATTGCACAAGTGCTTGCAAATGTTTCCTGAGCTGGGAAGTTCCATTGTCACAATGTAAACACCTGACAGGAGTTTGATTATCTTACAGTCAGTGCTTCGGTGGGGAATCAGCCTGATAGTGCAGCCCAAAGCTGTGTGTGGAACCTGATGTCTCAAGGTCTGTTTGCTCCACAGAAATTGCCTTTTGGGAGGCTGGGTGGCAGGGGATGATGTGCTCAGGTTTTAGGTTTGTGCTGGTTGGTGTCTCAGGTGTCTCAGCAGGATTTGGAGCCATTTTGTCACACAGATGTTGGAGTGGAGCATCAGGGGGGTCTGTCTGTGGGGTCTGTCCCAGTCTGTGGGGTCTGTCCCAGTCTGTGGGGTCTGTCCCAGTCTGTGGGGTCTGTCCCAGTCTGTGGGGTCTGTCCCAGTCTGTGGGGTCTGTCCCAGTCTGTGGGGTCTGTCCCAGTCTGTAGGTCTGTCCCAGTCTGTGGTCTGTCCCATACTGGGAGCACTGTCCTTACCCAGAGTGGTGTGGCTGAGTGCTGAGCAGGGGGATGGCTGGCTGTCCTTGTCCTGCTGCTGCAGCCTGGGACACTTTGGTCTCTCCTGTGAAGGACACACTGTTGGCTCCTGTTCAACTTGCTGTCCATCACACACTTTAAACATTTCATTTTAGGCTCTTAACTGAGGTCAAATTTCTTATATTTTGCAGTTTCAGTACTCTTGAATGTTATGTAGCAGCTAAAGAATTGCTGAAGATTTTTGTTACAGATCAGAGCTGATGTTAAAGGAGTTGGATCTTACAAAAACAGGAATTTTAGTATGTAAACAGAGATATTTAGGAACACAAGTGTTTGGGGTCAATGTTTGAATAAACTTTGAATTTATAAATTTGAACTGCTGGAAAGACTCCCTGTGATGTCCCAGTGATGGAGAGGATCCATGGGGTGTCACTGAGGTGCAAAGTGATTTTTGGGTCACAAACATCATGTGCATGTTGTGCCTTCCTGTGTTCAGATCCATGTGATCCTCATTCAGATCAATAACTCTCTTCATTATTCCATTAATGCTTTTTACTCTCTGTAAGGTTTCAGTGGTGCTGGGTTGGGCTGTGATATGTTTAAGTTGACTGAAGTCAGCTTGGACTTGAAATCAACAAGTGAATGTGGAGCTCTCAGTGTGGAGCTTCTTATAAAAAGAAGTTCCTTCTTTTGCTTGAGCTCCTGAAGTGTTTTTAGCCAGTGGCTAAGTTTCCATGGCTCTTTGTGTGTTCCCCTTTCCTTCCAGCCCACCTCCCCCTTCTCTAACCCCAGGGCTGGAGGCTCCCAGGAGGCTCCTCTAGTGTTTCTAAACCTAAAAAAACAGATCCAGAGGATAGCTGTAGGTGGGTTTGGTGGGGGAACCCACCAAATTTAGATTAATTCTTGCTGACTCAGGAGGCCTTGTTATTCTGGAGCTGCTCTCTGAAACACCTGAGGGAAATCCAGAAAGAAATGTCCAGAAGGGTGGGTAGGGAGCAGAGAGGATTCAGAAAATTCCATTTTTTTTTCTCGTGCAGAAGCAATGGGTATGAGTTGAACACACATTGATTCCTGACTATGGAGTGGGGATGTAGCCAAAGACTTGACATGAGCTTTTACTGGAGAGTGTCTCAGTCTGATCCTACAAGACTGGAAGTACACAGAATCAGCATTTCCCCTTCCATCTCTGTAGCTCTCAAGCATCCTTGAAATTTGGGAGTGTTTTGGTATTGTTGGATTTGATATGCCAGCCTGGAGAAAGCAATTCTGAGCAGGTTTTTAATATTTTTCTCGTTGCAACTAGTTCAAGATGAAACCTGTTGAAAAAATTGCCTGTTTTGAGATGCATTCAGAGGATCATAGTTACCCTTGGGAAATTTGAAATATATAAAAGGTACTCTCAGAGTTCTGAGTTACAATTAAGAAAAAATACTTGTGTTGCAGCTTTAGGGACGAGTTGGGAGTGGTAGATTAAAAGATTGAAATCTCAAGTTTTTTGCAGTGTTCCATAGTGATTTGCTGCTGTGGATTATGATGCAGGGTTTTTAGCAGCCTGTCTGTTTTTACGAAAACAAAATGAACTTTCATCCTCAGTTCACTTCAGTTTCATGCTTTCTGCCCTGCTTTGATGGCTGTGGTCTAGCTCAGGGTGCTTTA
This sequence comes from Lichenostomus cassidix, assembly GCF_008360975.1. NCBI lineage: Eukaryota > Metazoa > Chordata > Aves > Passeriformes > Meliphagidae > Lichenostomus > Lichenostomus cassidix. Next base: position 2,478,196 of record NC_139506.1, read on the forward strand.
CCTAAACCACAAGCACTTAAAAGGATTACAGAAATGCTGCTCTCATTAAAGTCTTTGCCAAACGAGCAGCTCTGGTGTGCAGTGGGAGGTGTGCTGCAGTTGATGGTTCCACAGTGGGGTGAGAGATCTGTGTGCTGGGAAAGAACCTTCTCCCTCCTCCTGGGCTGCTTTGGGCAGCAAAGCTCCTGGCCTTGGCTGAAGGTGCCAGGAGAGCTGGAGGCTCAAGCTGCAGCTTGTTCTTGGTGTCACTGTCATGGTTTGGCTTTTGGGGCTTTCCTGGGATGTGGCCAACATGCCCATTATCACTCCCAGATCCCATGGATGTGCTGGGGAGAATGCAGGGGCATTGCTGTGCTTCCTGTGGATCCATCCCTGAGCCCATCCCTGCATTGCTGTAGTTTTGGGTTGCTCCTCAGCTCCTTGAATAGTTCTGATCATGGGGATATATCCCAAGGATCTGGGAGTCTCCTTCCTCCCTGAACCACAGGCTCAGGTGAGATGATGAAACCCATTTTCCTTTCAGTGGGGTTGGCAGTGCCAGGCAGGCTTTTCTCAGTGCTGCATTGGAGATTATCCATCCAAATTTCCAGGTAGGAAACTATTCCTGCTTCTCACCTCAGTCAGCCTGAGGCTAAAAGGGAAACCAAAACTCCATTGATGCTGAGCTGGGGGGCAGGAAATGTGTGTCATTGAAAAGATTTCTGCTGTTCTGCAGAAGTGTGGGACAAAGAGCAGGATCTGATCTGAACTGCACCAGCAATTGGGAATAGGGTGTAAGGGGAGGGAGAATTTGGGAATAGAGCTGTGTCTGTTGAGTGGAAGAAGAGGAATGAATATTTGTGCTCATGGGTGTTTCAGCTCTTACACACTTGAGGTGTTTGATAGAAACAAATGGACAAATGGGCAATGTGAGTCCTCTGAAGTACAACAAAAGCTTGACAGCCCATTCCTGTTCCCTGCAGCTCTTGTGCAATAGTTATCATTTCCTGGGGCCTTTTAGGCTGAAAGGATGATTCTGCTTGGATTTCTATATGGAAATACTGATACCCCAGGAGCCCCTGTGGGGTGCTCAGTTGTTCCTTTTCCAGGACCTGAAGCCCAGCTGTGTTGCTGTAGTTAACACTGAGGGCAGATTTGGGTACAGAAAGGCAGAAAGGAACTGCTGTGCAGAGTGCTTTGGAGGCTCAGTGCAGTTCCACGTGATGGAGTCAGAACTTCCTGAGAGAAACTTCCCTTTTCTCAGCTCTCTGCTTCAGTGCTGCTCTTGACCCTCTGGAGCATCGATTTGCAGCTTCAGAATAAGGTGAAGCCATCTCTGAGGACATGGGAAATCTTGGTGGTAATTATTAGGATGGAGGGAGATCCTAAACCTCCATCATTTCTATGAATGTGTCTTTTAATTCAGCTGTGATTTGGGAAGTAAGGTTGGTCTTTCAGCAGTAGTTTCTACTGTGTGCCAATGCTTTTTGGAAAGCAGAGTTACAGTGGGCATGGTTGTACCAGGACTAATGGGTTTGATTTTTTTTTTTTATGTAGAAAAACAAAGTAGTAACTTCTGCTGGAGTGTAAATAGGATGATACTTTTATATTTACTTTAATTTTCTTATATAAGACTTTTTTACTGAAACTGTCAGTGAAACTTTGTTTTTCTCGGAGGTTATATAAACATTTGAGCTTTGGTTTGTCCTAAAATACATTCTCATTACTTTTAACAAAGCAATAAACTTTGTTAGCTTACAAATTATCTCAAGTTTTGACAGGTAAGGACTTATTTTTTTCTATGTAAATGCTATTTCAGTGTGATTAGCTCTGCTTTTCCCTCCTGCCTCACAAAATTAGCCACATCTGTATCTTTTCGCTGCATTCAGTTTCTAGTACAACTGGTGCTGCAGTAATTTGTTTTATATTAGATTAAAAGACCAGGATATGAGATATTTAGTGGCTCTTGTATTATTGGCAAGCTACTCTTGGAAATAAAGGGTGCTGAGATGTGAAAAAGGAGTGTAATGTGCTAAATGAGATTTGCAAGGCTTTGGGTTGGGATCTCTTGAGGTGTGAGCAGATCAGTGGGGAAAACTTTTTTTTGAGTGTGGAGGTGCAAAAATTGGGTGAAAGCCAGACTGGGACTGCCCTGCTCAGAATCTAACCCTTGAGCTGTCCCTTGTATCCAAAGGCTTGATTTTATTCAAGTTTTTATTGCTTTGCCTATTTTAAAACTAACCCAAAAGGTGCCTTACAGGAAGGGGTTTGCATCTGTAGAATTTGATTTGTTGCTGTTGAAGATTACAGATCTTCTTGTATTCTGTTGTTTTCCTGAAATATTCTGTGTGTTTGATCCAAGAGAGCACTGAAAATCAGGTTTGGTTGTGGTCTGGCTTGTATGGAGCAGTTTTAGTGGTAAATATCTGAAATTTTTGTTCTGGAAGTATGAAATTCCATGAAGAATTTTGTCTCTCAGTTGTAAGAAAACCTCTGAGTGTTTCACTGTGTGTGTGAAAGCTCTTGTATGTGGAGCTGCTGCAATATTGGTTATTTTTCACATCCTGCTCTTGAGATGTGTTTGGTTTGATGAGAAAGAGAATTTTCAGTTGAATTATTGTTACTCTGCAGTCAATCTCCTGTGTTCTGAAGCCATCATTAATTTTAGCACTTGAAAAAGTGAATGCTACTCCACTACTAATGTAATTAATCTCCCTGAAATAAGTCCTGCTGTCCTAATTGAATATCCACAAAGGAGCTGAGCATCATTTAATTACACTTCTCAAAGTTGTTTCAGTGTATAAAAATACCCAATGGCCTGGAAAGCTTCTTGAAGATGATATTCTCAATAAATTGTATAGGAATTGGATTTAAGATCAAATGACACTTCTGTGAAGTGTGAGCCACTAGCTAAGTTATAAATAGATTTTCAAACCTTTACAGGGGTTGTTCATAGGCATCTTGAAATGTCACTTTGGTTCATGTTGTAACTTCTTTGCAGCTCTGCTGAGGACTTAAAACTAATTTAGTGATTACAAAGGATAACAAAGCAGGATGCTGCTGTTCTATTGCTTCATCTGCCTCCCTGGCCTCTCATGGAAATGGGAAAGTATTAGATATTACGGGAAGATATCAGATATAAATGGCAAGATATTAGAAATTTTCCTGTGTTGTGGCTGGGACAGCACTGGGACACACTACTGACATAGAATTTTCAGGAACATCTAATAAATGCTTGAGTTTTGTTAGTAATCTTGACTTTTGTCATTAGTCTATTGAGGTAGACTAATGAGACAAATTAGGTAGACAGAAAGACAAAAAGGTAGACAAATATTGAGTCTATTTGTGGAAAATCTCAGAACAGGTCCAAGGTATTGGGATTTCATCATCTGTAGCCTGCAGAGGTAATGTGGGAAATGTCCTCCAACTTTTGTGGTGTAAAATGAGCAGGGCAAAGCATGTAAATATTTGTTTAGGGAGAACAAATAATTTTCTAAAGATATGGATTGTTTGGGGAAGAAATAAGTAGGAAAAACTGAGTATAATGTAGAAATTATCACAACTAGGGGAGGGATCCTTTCTGTAGAGGTTTGGGTGTGGTTGAGGAGTGGATTTGGGGTGAAACCTGCTAGTGGCTGGTTTTTAATGGTAATGTCAGCTGTGGAATCCTTCATTCCAGTGAAAGGAGGGGTGTGCTTTGTGTTTGTGCTTTGGGGTGTGTTGGGGTGTGAGTTCTTTACCCTGAAAGTGGGGGATGCTGTGCTTTGCAGTGGGGCTGAGCTGATTTGGGGTTCTTTGCCCTAACCTGTGCTGTTTTGCAGTGGGCTGAGTTGATTTAGGGGATCTTAGCTCTCAAGCTGTGCTGTTTTGCAGTGGGGCTGAGCTGATTTGGGGTTCTTTAACCTAAGCTGTGCTGTTTTGCAGTGAGCTGAGCTGATTTTGGGGTTCTTTACCCTAAGCTGTGCTCTGTTTTGCAGTGGGAATGAGCTGATTTTGGGGTTATTTACCCTAAGCTGTGCTGTTTTACAGTGGGCTGAGCTGATTTTGGGGCTCTTTACCCTAAGCTGTTCTGTGTTTTGCGGTGGGGCTGAGCTGATTTGGGGCTTTTACCCTAAGCTGTTCTGTATTTTTCAGTGGGTATGAGGTGATTTGGGGTTCTCACCCTAACCTGTGCTGGTTTGCAGTGGGTACGAGCTGATTTGGGTTTTTTACCCTAACCTATGCTATATTTTTCAGTGGGGCTGAGCTGATCTGGGGCTCTGTACCCTAACCTGTTCTGTATTTTGCAGTGGGTATGAGCTGATTTGGGGTTATTCACCCTAAGCTGTTCTGTATTTTTCAGTGGGGGTGATTCGCTGCCCCATCTGCCGCCAGGAGTGCCGGCAGATCGACCTGGTGGACAACTACTTTGTGAAGGACACCTCCGAGACCCCCAGCAGCTCTGACGAGAAGTCAGAGCAGGTAAGGCCCATCCTGCCAGCCCCAGACCTTCCCTCCCTGGCCTGGCAGTGTCCCCAAACCAACCCTGGTGTGTTTTGTCCCCAGGTCTGTACCAGCTGTGAGGACAATGCCAGTGCTGTGGGGTTCTGTGTGGAGTGTGGGGAGTGGCTGTGCAAGACCTGCATAGAAGCTCACCAGAGAGTCAAGTTTACTAAAGATCATATGATCAGGAAAAAAGAGGATGTGTCTTCAGGTGAGTGTTGGGTTTCACTTGTCCTGCTTGCTCTAAGAACCTTTTTTCTCTATTAAGAGAAATTGTTCTGTTAAAAGGCAGAGGGAGGGTGGTGGAGGTAACAACCAGATGGGTGTTTTTCCCCCAGGATTTGGGAAAAGTTCAGTAAAAAGTTAGCAGTGCAAAATTAGTAGCTCTAAAAATGAGGGGAAAACTAAATTTAAAATACTGATATTTTGTGCTGTTTGATGTCCAATGCATTTGGAAGGGATGTAGATCCATTCCTAATGATCCTTCCATTTAACAGAACAAGTAATTAAATGGAGGAGTTGGAATCTGGAGAGCATATTGAGAATCTTACTGATTAGCATATTGACATGTTGATAATCTTATCCATTGTCCAAGGAAATTAAATTACACATTTTACTGTATTTTGTTATAAGGATCAATTATAGTTCTCTCTGTGTATGTAAGTTTATAGTTACATTCAATATATGATTTTACTATTAACAGTATTAACAACTGAGTAAATGTAGAATTTGAGTCTATTTTAAGTTTAATCTCTCAGTTGGCAAAATTTAACATGTGAAATGTGTTTAGGGTTTGGTTAGATGTGCAGCCTTATGAGAAGTAATTTCTTAAACTATTGTTTGATCATTTTTAGTCTGGTGAGGTAATGTGGAAAATCTCAGCACAGGTCCAAGGTATTGGGATTTTATCCTTTGCAGCCTATAGAGGTAATGTGGAAAATGTTCTCCAAACAGGTCCAGGGTATCTGGATTTGAGCTTAGAAAATTTTATTTGGAAATGGGTTAAAAGTTCTAATTTAAACACCTGTGGCTTCTCCACAATCTGAATGTAGAATGATGATATGGAGGAGGAGAGATCTCGACACTTTGCTCTCATTTCAATTCATTTAAAATTAATTAAGATCTTCATAATTGCTTTGTTGTATCCTTTCAAAGGAGCAAACACTACTTTTCTTTCTGAAAACTTTTACAGTTAAGTTTTCTGTTGAGCTTAATTCTTTTAGACAGGGATCTAATTTCATTTGCTCTGTCAAATAAACCTCATTTTGGAGAGATTTCTCTTTGTCTTAATGAATATTTTTAATAAGGAATATTACCCATTTAAGAGTAAATGTATTAAGCCTCATAGATGAGAAACCCTTAATTTCAATCAAATTATAGGGCCCAAGAAAGAATTACTGATGTTTTTACAAGGAGTGCTAAATTGTGACTCAGTGTGATATTCCAGCTCAGCTTCCCCTTTGATAACCTGCTGGGAAGGGGCTGAAAAATGACTCTTCCAACAAAATAAACTTTCTGTCAGAAATTTTCTCTATTGGGATTGTGGGGAAGGGCTGGTCAATGTTATTTTTTTCTTCTTAGACTCAAAGATGTGCCCTGGAGACTCTAAATTTCTCTCACTGAGTGGCAGCTGTAGGTTCATCAGCTCTTTCTTCACAATAACTTGCATGACATAACCAACTTCAGAAACATGGCAGAGTGAGGAAAACATTCATGTTTCAAACCCTACCTGCTGTATCTTCCAAAGGCTGCTTTCCTCTTTGCTAAGCTCAAAGTATCTTCAGAACACCGTGCAGCACTTTTTTTTAGTAAACCCAGAACTGGTTTTTGACATTATTTGTTATTTGTTATAAACCCAGAACTGGTTTTTGACATTATTTGTTATTTGCTCAAGTGGAGAATTTAAGTAGGAGGTATTAGGTATATTAGGAGGAGTTTAAGTAATGCTTAATAAAGGCAACATTTGCTTTGCAGTTCCTACTTGAGTTGGGTTTGACTAAATGAGGTGTGGAAGGGTTTGAAGGGATAACCTAGAAAACCCATGGGGCAAAAAGTAAAAAGGTTTGACCCATCCTTCAGTGTCAGAGGTGGAATTGTATGGAATTAAATCTTTATAAACACATACACACTGTGCTGGTGTTTCTGTGAAGTCTTAGGGTGTTTGTGAGAGAAGAGGAATTCCTCCTTCTCCTTGAATGAGCAAACTGAAAACAACTATTAACCACTGGCACTGTAAATCACAGAATCATTAAGGTTGGGAAAGACCTCTGAGATCATCAAGTGCAACCACTGACCTGATGTGTTCACAGCAACTTTAGCCTGAGAACAGAGCTGAAGGTGCCTTGGTTGTTACTTAGCCTGGAAGTTCGTTGTTTTGCTCTTCAGATTGTCTAAATTTTATTTTAAAATGCACAAATGGTTTATTTTTGAAAACAGAGGCCGTGGGAGCATCTGGTCAACGTCCTGTTTTCTGCCCTGTCCACAAACAAGAGCAGTTAAAACTTTTCTGTGAAACCTGTGACAGGCTGACATGCAGAGACTGTCAGTTACTGGAACACAAAGAACACAGGTACAGATATTCCCATCTCTTAACTCCTTAACTCTGCTGTCTCAGAGGATGAAATGGCATTGATGTCAACCAGCTGTGTTGTAAATCCTGCTGCATTTACTCTTGTTATACTGAAACCATCAAACCAAGCAAAGGAGAAGCTGTGTGGAGTGATGGAAACTTCAGCAGTTGGTTGAGCTAAGTCTCTTAAGATCAGATTCAAACCACCACGGGCTGAGGAGGTTTGGTGTGATTCAGGTGTTAATTTGCCTGGCAGTTCCCAGTGCTGTCACTCTGTTCAGGACTTGGATGGGATTTCCTGCAGCCCTGAGCACCTGGTGCTGTAAAAGAAGCAAAAGTGATACAGTGAGTCATGGGTGAGGTCATTTTTTGAAAGGGCATATTTGATTGTGCAACAGTCTTAAGGGGAATTTTGTAAAGGAAAATCTAAATTTTGCTTTTTATATTAATATATTCTTCTGGTGCAGAGGGGAAAAAGGGTTTGGTTTTAGTTGGTTGGAAGTTGCCTCATTCCTTGTAGAAAGAAATGCTGGGTTTGTCTCTTCTAGAAAAAAAGTTAGACCCTCTTTAAGATACACTCAAACTTTCTGCTCTCTAGCAGCTCTGTCATATAGTTATTTGAATGTCTGAACAAATATTTTTCAGTGTTACAGTAGAGGATCTGGGGATAATACATATTTATCAACCACTGCACCAACTGCTTTTCCTAGTCAGGCTGCAAATAACTCTTCTCTGTAAAGGTGCAATATTGAATTTAGTGTTGTTTTTCTCCAAGTAGTGATTATTCTCAGACTGCTACAGCAGCCTATGGAGAACTTTTACTTTTGAAATCAGTAGTATTAAAATATTAACAACCTCAGCTATTCCTGCTCTATTCTTTCATAGGCTTGATCATAAATATCCTGGATGACACCCTTGTCACCAAGAGTGCTCTCCTGGGGTATTTCACTAACTTGTTCTAGTTGTTTCTTTGCATCTGTTTTGTGCATGTTGCTAATGGATTAACAGATGGATCTTGTCCTGCTTACCTGTGCTCTTCCAGAAGGAGAATTCATTGCTATTAAAGTGCTTTTTTTTTTTTGCAGAATAGTCTTTCCATGTGGTTCTGTGTGCAGGTGTGAGTTACAGGTGGTTAAGACTCTACTTTGTCTGCCTGAAATACAGCTGAGATTTTATGGAGGAGAATCATGCCAAGTGGAAAAAGAATTGATTTTAATCCCCTGGTTTCTTCTTACCTGAAATCCTAATAGTTTGCACCAAAGGAGGGTGAACCACCATTTCTGCAGCACCATGGTTCAGTGTTCAGAGTTTCAGTCACAGAATTTCAGACTGGTTTGGGTTGGAAGAGAACTTAAAGATCATCCAGTTCCACCCCCTGCCATGGGCAGGAATTGCTGGGGATTCTGTAGAAAGCTGACAATTCTTTTAACAGCCTAATGCTGTGCAATCCCTCTAATTTGGGATTCCCCTAATTTTCAGCTCACACACTTGGGAAGCTGGAAGTGCAATATTAAATAAATAAAGTATTTTGGCTGTAGCAGGAGCTACAACAACATTTTAGCTGTACAAGCTGGATGTAGGTTTTTAATTTCTCCTTCAAATGGAAATACAATTTTGAACTTAAGGAAAATAATTTCAGAAAATCAACAGCTCCCAGACATTTCAAATTTTGTATTTGGGCTTTAGGAATGCTACTTTTTTTGTGTTATAGTATCTAAAATCTTGTCCTGCTGTCTGTCTGTCTGCAAGAGCTCCAGACTGTTCTTAGAAACAGCAAAATTCCAGCACTTGGGGAATCCAAACTCTCGGAGTTCAGACTTACCTGTTGCTGCTCCAAACTGAATTAACAGGAGTTGTTTTTGTTGTGAATGATGCACTTTGTCTGAGCCCCTGTTAACATGATTGTGAGACATTTAAATAAAAAAACAGTGTTGCTGTAAGTTTGCTGACAATCCAGACAGTCTTTTCCTGTTGGACTGTAATGTTCTGGATTGTGACAGAAGACAACATTACTTTCTTTTTCATTTTCTTTGGGAGACGGTGGAAGTTGCTCCTAATGTAAGATGCTTCATTAATTGTAGGAATTTTCTGCCCATTTGAATGTTGGGAAAACTTTGCCAAGGTGTTCTGAGACTCTAAGTTTTCCCTGTTGTTAACAAATTATATTTCAGAAGCATGAAGTTTATTTATTGCAAAGACAAGACTTAGCAAGTGACTGGTAGGAATCCTGAATTGTGAGCAGAAAACATGGAAATTCATGGAGCTGCTTTAATTCCCCTTTGCCATTTTCAGAGAGTCATTTTGCTTCTGTTGCATTGTTAATTCCAGTAGGTTAGGAAAATGCACCTAATGCTGTTATTTTCTCCTGTTATTTATGATGGAAGTGCCTTTGATAGCAGCTGTGTAGTTGAAGAGCTTGGAAGGGAATGTTCTCCACTTGGAAGTACCAGAGGTGGAAAAAACTTAGGTTTTCTAATAGGAAAATTTTCTTCAGATTGAACTAATGCAGTCAAAATGAGCAGTATAATCTCAGCTGAAAAATGGAGAATTTGGGATAATTTAGAGTGGGTTTTTTTGGTGTTCTTTAATGTGTGTTTGAGCTGTTGGTGCATTTTTCTCATCAAACTTTGGGGTTCCTGGTTTCTCCTGGAGTTGTTCAGAGCCTGCTAATCTGGGAAACAAGGCAGTGTGGTTGGAATTGATAAATATCCCACAGAGGGTCGGAATTGATAAATTTCCCACAGAGGTTCAGTCTCCTGGACAGCAGCAAAAGGACTTTATCAGCACTTAAACACTTTGCACACTGATCAGAATATGCAGTCTGATTTTCCTCTGTGTTTTTTGTCATATTTCTTCAAAATTTCATGGCTTTACACCTGAACTGGGAACTCTGAGTTCCAGCCCACTGCTCCTGGTAATCTGTGTTTTCTCTTGAAAAGGTACCAATTCCTGGAAGAAGCTTTTCAGAACCAGAAGGGGGCAATTGAGAACCTGCTGGCCAAACTTCTCGAGAAGAAGAATTATGTAAATTTTGCAGCTGCCCAAGTTCAAAATAGGTGAGTTCCCTGAAATGTTCAGCTGTGACACTGCCTTGTTAATTAATCACAGTAAGATGAATGATTGGGCTAAAATAACACTTTGGAGTTCATTCTGTATCTTAATTACTTTTCATAATTTTTTTTTTTTTTTTCCCTTACAAGATTGTGCATCTTGGAAATTGTTCCAAGGTTATGTCTTTTGGGGCAACTTTGAGTAGAACCAAAAATGTGGCATTTATTACACTTTGGGGATGGGGAAGAAAAAGGAATAAAAATAAGGAATAAAAAAGGCAAGGAAATCTATCCTGTAGTTTCTGCTAAGTTAACTCTAGGTGACAGAAGGTTTGAAATACTAAAATATTTTTGTCTTTTGTACAAAGGTCTCTGATAACTGCGTAACAAGAATTTGGTGTGAATTTGTATAGGAAATTGTGGTTGCTTGTGGGGTTTTGATTGGGGTTTTTATTAGGTGGCTTCACTTAAGATTTCCAGATTACCTGAAATTCAACATCACGTTAAATACTGAATTTGGAGGCAGAGGGAGCACGTGATCTCTGCTGGCTTTTCACCCCCTTGGGTGATGTGGTTGTGCTGCAGCTCAGGGAATTCCACCCTGATTCTCAGTGGTTTTGTGAGCTTTCTGCAGCTTTCAGGTCATTTGCAAAATGACACATCAGCCGGGGGTGGAAAGTACGAGGGCAGGAGGATGTGCTGCACAGAGAGAAAGAGAAGTTCTGATGCAGATTTTTAACTCCTTGGGGTGCCATCTACATTGAAAAATAAAAAAATAAAAGCAGTGTAAGGGGAGAAAAACATACGACAGAGGCAAATGTGTGAAGAGGGAAGTAAGGAAAATTGGTATTTTCATGTGCTGATTTGGCATGGAAGTGTTTGAAAGGTCCCAAAGCATGACACCATTGTGAAGCATAGAATTTCTATGTATTGAAGAGACAGGAGAACAGTCACAATAATCACAGAAATAATTAAACTGAAAGCTCAAGAGATGTCACAAAATATTCTCTGATAAGAATTCCAGGCCAGGAATGGGTGATGCATATGTGAGTAACACATTGTAATAGTGGGGATTTTTTGCCCAAGAGTTTGTGAATTCCACAGAACTCAGTGAATTTCTGCAGCTTGGGATTGAGTTGTGTAAAGATCTTGATTTCCTACTCAGCCAAATGGCAGGTTTAGGTGAGACACCAGTTTACTCTGACTGTTCATTCCATGACTTTATTGATGTGTAGGACATTAAATCTGTTATCCTAAAAATCTCAGGGAATGGGGAAAAAAAAGATATGACAATCTCACTGTCAGTGTTGGCAGTTGGTACAAAATTGCCATCATATGTGATCGTGGAGCGTGAAAGTGTTGAAGGAACAGCTCTGCTGGAATAATTGTTGGGTGCCAAAGCCAAAGGTGGATTCCATGGACTTAATGAAGGGTTGGTTGGGTGTTTTTGGAGCAGGAGACCAGGTTGTGCTGTCCTGAAAAGCCACGTGTCCAAAGTGCCTTGAAGGGCACCCAGAAATGGAGTTCATCATCACAGGCAGTGATGCTCCTGTGGCTCAGGGACAGCACAAGTGCAGGAACTTGATCTGGCAGCAAAAAAGCTCTTTAAAAAAGGACAATTTAAGTCTTTGCATTGGCTGATGGCAAAGAATTGTGCTGCAGTGTGATGTTGTTAGATTAAGGCAGTGTAAGATCACAGAAACCCACAATCTGCGTGAGTTTAGGAAATGCTGCATTTCAGATTCTGTGGACTGAGTTTGGGATAATTGGTTTGAGCCTGAAGGAGCTGAAAATACACTAAAAAGGAGGAAAACTGGCGGTGATGAAGAGGGTATAAAAATCTGACAGGCACAAGAGAATAATCTAGGCTAATATCAGGCAAATCATTAGTGAAGTGTTGATCTCTTTATTGTGTATTCATTACAGGTATGTAGTAACGTTGATGTTACAAGGGAGGAGTTAATCTGAAATTCAGGGTTGATTTCTTTTCTAGATAGTAAGTTTAAAGCATCAGATATAAATTTTTCATAGTGAGAGACACACGATATGGAGATAAATATTTAAGTGTATATATAGACACCTGTGTGGGTGTAGCTGGGTATTTCTATATAAAGTGTATAAACCACAAGGACTGTTTTATATTATTTGAAGTAAAAGAAGTTGTGAATTTGCATTTGGCAGTGAAGTGTAAAGTGACTGACAATCCATTGGTTTTTGTTTTTGTTATATTTTTAGGATAAAAGAAGTAAATGAAACCAACAAGCGAGTAGAACAGGAAATCAAAGTGGCTATATTCACCCTCATCAATGAAATCAATAAAAAGGGAAAATCTCTCCTACAGCACCTTGAGGTAGACATAAAGAAGTGTCTGAAAATCTTCTTTTCATGTTCTGTTTGCCATGTTTCTGTGTTATAACAGAATTCTAAGGTGTTTATAATTTCATAATTTCCTCAAATAGCTGTTTCAGGTTCTTGTAGGAACAGACAGAGCAGCCTCGTGTATTTGTACATGAAGGTGTCATGCTGGTATTTAAGGTTGTATAATACAGCATAATAAAGGAGACAATGAGTACAAGCATCCTTTCCAGATGAAAGGATGTTATTATTCCATTATGAATAATAACTGCGTTCAGGCTTTTATTAAAATCCATGAAAATTTAACTTAATATTACCTGTTTTATCTGAAGAGATGAAATCCATTGTAAGAAGTTAGTTCAGTGCATATGACCAGTCTGCCATGACATGAAAAATTTAAGATCAAGTGAATAATAATAGATTTTTTTCTGGTAAGGAACAATTATGTGGCAAGGAAATTGAATGTTCCTGGAAGAAAAGAGCAACTTGATCATGAGTAGAAGAAATAATTCAAAACAACATGAGTTTCATCTTTTCTTGTTTACCTAGCATTTGTTAAAATTTTCCTGGGACATTTTCCTTTTGATCCAAAACCTGAAAATTGCATTTTCCTCCTAAATCTGAAAGCCCCACGGTAATAAAGTTTCTGTTTCTTCGCAGAATGTAACCAAGGAGAGGCAGATGAAGTTGATCCAGCAGCAGAATGACATCACTGGGCTGTCCCGGCAAGTGAAGCACGTGATGAACTTCACTAATTGGGCAATCGCCAGTGGCAGCAGCACTGCCCTGCTCTACAGCAAACGGCTGGTGAGGGATCCTGGGCTGGGAACTGTGGAGTGTCCTGAGATAGAAGGGATTATCCATAGAGTCATCCAGTCATCCAGTCATGCATCCCTGCACAGACACCCCAAATCCCACCCTGGGCATCCCTGGCAGTGCTGTCCAAACTCTCCTGCAGCTCTGGCAGCCTCAGTGCTGCTCCCCCATTCCCTGGGCAGTGCCCAGCACCCTCTGGGGGAAGAACCTTTCCCTGATATCCATCCTGACCCTTCCCTGGCTCCTGTCCCTATCCCAGAGAGCAGAGATCAGAGCTGCAGCCCCCAGTGAGCTCTGACCTCAGGCTGCTCCAGCTGAACAAAGTGCCCTCAGTGCCACTCCTGGTGTGGTTGCACAGACTTGGCTGGGCAGCTCTGTCCCAATCCCTGTGTCTGGAGAGTGGAAAATTCCCAATATCTCCCAGAGTGAGATAAGACACAAAGTCAAGTGCTGGTAACCAAAATGCTAATTCACTTTTATTGGCATAAATACACCCAGTTCTGTACTTGCAGCTCGTTCACCTGCAGGGCCAGAGGTGTGCTCACCACTGTTACTGTACACCATCATTCTGACACCAAATTTGTGCCTCAGTCTGGTGTGTGGGAAATCCATGCTTTGAAAAGCAAGTGTCCATCAAGGAGAGAGAGAGCAGTCAAAAACATTAACCCCCATTTCTCCTGAAGACCTTCTCCCATTGAGTTGTTTCTAAAGGCATTAGCACCCATCTTTCCTGTCACTGGAGTGTGTCCTAAGCCAACACAGAGGGGCAGGGGGATTCAGCTATACCCAGAGTGAGATTAGGACACAAATGAGGTCAAATGTTGGTAACCAAAAGGATCCACCCAGTTCTGCCATGTGGGTCCTTCATCACCACCATCGTGGCCCATTATGGCCAATTATGGCACCATGTCTTTGATTTCAGATCTTACAACAGAGCCAAACAGTTGTGAAACAATTCACTCCTTACCATGAGGGTTTAGGAGCATTAGTCCCAAAGGAATGGGGTCAAACTCTGTAAAGGCACCTCAGTGTTTCAGCTGAGGTGAAACAGTGCAGCAGTGTTGTGGTGTAACAGTAACAGTGCTGCTCTAATCCTCAGAGGAAAGAAGTTGATTCTCCTGGTGGATTTTCCAGGCTGTGAACCAAACTTGCTGCTGCCAGTGCTTGTTGGTATTCCATGGCCTAACTCTGGGCAAACACACCCCTCTCGTTTCTCCCAGTTGATGTCTGTGTCAGCAGCAGTGTGTTTGTGTTTTGCCCCAGATCACATTCCAGCTGCGGCACATCCTGAAGGCTCGCTGTGATCCTGTCCCTGCTGCCAACGGAGCCATCCGCTTCCATTGTGACCCCACCTTCTGGGCTAAGAACGTCGTCAATCTGGGTGAGAAAACTGCTTTGGTTCATTCTGGGTTCCTGGAAAAACTCTGTTGAATTGGGGGTGTTCATCCAACAGGAGTGAGTGCAATGAAATACATCTCTTAATGCAGGAGACCAAAACCCCCTTGACATAACCCATCCAGTCCTGATCATCATCCTTCTCTGCTCTGTGCTTTCTATTAGCAAAGCTGTCTCTAAATGGATGTTGTTTTCCTGTGGGAATGGTTCATGAAATGGCCCTAATCAGAGAATGGTTTGGGTTGGAAAGAACCTTAAAACTCATCTCATTCCTGACCCCCTGTCAGGGCCACCCTCCATTATCCCAGGTTGCTCCAAGCCCTGTCCAGCCTGGCCTTGGACACTTCAGGGATCCAGGGGCAGCCACAGCTTCTCTGGACACCCTGTGCCATTTCCAGTATATTAAATATAATCATTTAGAGTTTGCAATGTAGAGGTTTTGAATGACAGAAGAGGGGAGAGCACAGTGAGACAGAGATTCCTGTTAAGATTGCTTGTGAACTTCTCTGTTGCATGAAAATCTAAAAGAAAAATCTGATAAAAGTACCAGCTTTTGTGTGTAGTCACTTGTTGCTCTGAGTCCACCATCCAGGTTGGGGTGTTCCTATATTCAGTCAAGGAGGTTCATTCCCTGGGGCAGACAGGAAACAGAAAGGAAACTGCAAACCTTAATAAAAAGAGTTGTGCAGAGTCACAGTTAAAAATCAATATTTTGCTTTTTCCACATAAAAACAGGACAGGAGTTATTTAGAGAGGCAGTGTGGTCCATGACATTGAAGCAAGGCAGGATCTGCTTCTGGCAGTGTTTTGTGTCCTGTTTGTCTAACCTGTTCTGAGCCATTCAGTGGTGGGACTCTCCCCACTGTCCCCCAAATATCTTTTCGCAGGTTTTGCTTCTTTAGGTACAGAAACTTCATGCTCAATGTGTTTATTTTCTGTTTTATTTCTCCCCATCTCCATTTGTTGAGAATGCAGAGAAGTAATTTCTGTCTGTTGTGGCTTTTAGGCTGTGCAATTCCAGTTCTTCCACTCTTCCCTCACAGATCAGGTTTATTATTTTGCCATTTCTTGTAGTCTAAGTTCTCTTTTTCCTGTTCTCAGGTGTAGTTCTTGAAAACTTAAAAACGAAATTTCAAGCTTAAATTGCTTTGTTATTGTGCTTGAGGAAAGTGCATTAGAAACACCTAAATATTCTTTATTTGGATGAGGATTAAATCTAACTGTTGATTGGTTCTTTTGGGGTTTTTTTAGGTAACCTGGTCATTGAAAATAAACCAACCCCTAGTTACACTCCCAATGTAGTGGTTGGGCAAACTCCTCCAGGGACAAACCACATCAACAAAGCTCCAGGACAAATCAACCTGGCCCAGCTTCGACTGCAGCACATGCAGCAGCAAGTTTATGCCCAAAAGCACCAGCAGCTGCAGCAGATGAGGATGGCCCAGCCATCTGCATCAGTGCCCAGGCAGAGCAGCCCTCAAGTCCTGCAGCAGCAGGTGAGTCCCTTCTGTATTCTTACTTCACCTCATTTCACCCAGATTTAAAAATGCCCTATCAAATCTAAACTTACAAAGCAATTTATAAACTAAAATCATTTGAGATTTGAGATGCTTTAATGGGACAGCTGTTGGCTTTGCTTGATGTTGTGTTAGTACTGCTGTGGAAAGAGATGGGCTTCTTTTCTCCATGTTCAAAGCAAAAATTTTAAAAAACACAAACCCTTGCAGCCTCCCAGGTTGATCAGCATGCAGACCATGCAGAGGGGTAACATGAACTGTGGGGCTTTCCAAGCACATCAGATGAGAATGGCTCAGAATGCTGCTCGTATTCCAGGAATCCCACGCCACAATGGACCTCAATACTCCATGATGCAACCTCACCTTCAAAGACAAGTATATCCTGTGTACACGCTTCATTTGTGCCATTGTGCCAGATTTCATTCCAGTAGATGGTACCTCCAGCTGTAAATGTGTTTATCTGTCCCCCTGTAGCTCACAGCTACACACATTTACATGCTTCTATTCCATGTTGCATTGCTGTGACAGTTTTGCTGAACGTCAGGAAATTCAAACCTTAAGGGTGAAAATGAAACCTCCTGTTTGTGTTGCGGTTTAGTTCTGGGAAGGAAAATGTGCCTTTTGCACTTTTCAGTGGCATTCAGCTGAAAAGAACATTCAGAGGTTTATTAGAGAATAGTGAAGTTCAAAGTGATGTAGTCGAGGGGTTTTGATTAAATCAACTTCTGAAGTGTTTTTAAATTCACACCTGAAGCATTGGTGCAGAGCTCTGCATGCCATTAAGAATAAAAATCTTTGGCAATGAATGTTAACGTGACTGAAATAGCAAAAGTGACTTTATATTGCTTGAAACAGTTACTTTTATCCTAAAAAAAAAAGAAAACTGATAGAAATGTAAACTCTAAAGTTGTCTTTGGAGGAAATAAAGAAATTAAGAAAAATTAAGAAAGTAGAACTATATATGAAAACAATTTGGTGGCAGAAGTGCTGTCTATTTAAAACCTAGCCACATCCAGTCTTTTTCCCTTTGCAAGTGGAGAAGGCTCAGAGCTCTGTGCACTCAGTGCTGCCAGAAGCTGTGATTTTGTTTGCCCCGGTTGGGTTGAGGTGTCAGCGGTGTCCTTGCGGTGACCTGGTGACACAGCCCTCTGTCCCCTGTCTCCCCAGCACTCCAACCCTGGCCACGCAGGGCCCTTCCCAGTGGTCTCCGTGCACAACACCACCATCAACCCCACCAGCCCCACCACGGCCAGCATGGCCAGCGCCAACCGCGGCCCCACCAGCCCCTCCGTGTCGGCCATCGAGCTCATCCCGTCCGTCACCAACCCGGAGAACCTGCCCTCGCTGCCGGACATCCCCCCCATCCAGGTCAGTGGGGCTGGGCTGCACTCAGCTGGTGCTTCCCCTGCTCTGGGGTTTTGTATTTTATATTATTTTATATTTTATATATTCTATATACTGCTGCTTCTCTGTGGCGCGGTGTAATTTATTTTATTTTATCCGGGTCAGTGGGGTTGGGGCTGCAGTGAGCTAGTGCTCCCCCTGCTCTGGGGTTTTATATTTTATGTTATTTTATATTTTATATTTTATATTATTTTATATTTTATATTTTATATACCACTGCCTCTCTGTGGCATGGTGTAGTTTATTTTATTTTATTTTATTTTATCCAGGTCAGTGGGGTTGGGGCTGCAGCGATCTAATGCTTCCCCTGCTCTGGGGTTTTATATTTATTTTATATTTATTTTATATTTTATATTTTATATTTTATATTTTATATTCCGCTCATTCTCTGTGGCGCAGTGTAATTTATTTTATTTTGTCCAGGTCAGTGGGGTTGGGGCTGCACTGAGCTAGTGCTTCCCCTGCTCTGGGGTGTGGCTAGCACAGACCTTGCCCGTGAGAATTCTTTTGCTCTTCTTCCTGTGTTTTTGTAAACAAAGATAAAGTTTGGATGTTATTAAAACAGTTTCTTGAGATGTGGACGGTTCAGGCCTGGCCAATCTGCCTAGGGAGAGGTTTCAAACTGACAAATCTGGGTGACCTCTGAAAGTCTATATAAGTTGGGATTAATTAATAAAATATCATCTTTATGCCACACTGAGCACATGGACTTCTTCTCTCTGCTAGCGGTTCAACAGCGACACTGGGGTTTTATATTTTATATTATTTTATATTTTATATACCACTGCTTCTCTGTGGAATGGTGTAATTATCATTGAAATTGTAGGATTTAAATCTTCAGCCCTTCTCTTAGGCATGCAGCTGTTTTCTCCATATAGGGCTGACCTGCTCCACCTGTTAACCTTCACATTTATCAGTATTTAACACGTCCTGTAGTAAAATTGAGACTTCATTTAAACCCAAGTGCTTTCTTCACTTCCTTTGTTCCACCATTTTATGGGTTGTGGAATAAACATTAAAATACAAATTCAATATAAACACAATAAACATAAAACATAAATTCAGTATAAACTCTCAGTAGAATAGCTTATAGTGATGTATTTTGAGTGCTCTGAATGGGGCACTCAAAATAATAATTTCAGGGTTAAAGTTGCTGGAAGCTTCTCTTTGATGTTCCTAGAAGGAGCAGGAAGCACAGAGGGAAGATGTCCCACTGTCCCACAGAGAGGGGACACAAGCTGAGGTGGATTTTTGAAGTTGAGCTCATCTGGGGATGTGAAAAGCACAATTGATTGGTGGGATAGTCCAAAGCATTAACATAAAACTTCCAGGTGCACTGAAAACGCTGAATTCTATTCAGATACTCTTTTATTTTTTCATACCTGTTCATGTAATAGCTGCCATGGATTTTAATTGGATTTGGTGGATGGGAAGTGTTAGTCCTTCAGGCTGCTGGCACAGTCATTAAAACCCACTTGGAAGTCAGTATCTTTCAAACACATTACTGCAGTTACAGCAACAGGGTTCTGATTGCCTTGGGCTTAACAGGTGCTAAAATCTGTGTGCAAAGGGAGTGGGAGATTTCCCACCACTTTAAGGAAAGACAGGATATTAAGGGATTATGTTTTCCCTTAGTATCTTAATTGTGGAATAACTTTTGCAACCTCAGTGATGTGGTAGTTCATGACTGACACCATGTGTGTGACCAACACTCTGAGCAGCTCAGAACCAGACAGTTTGCAGTGACCTTGAGGAAGTGCAGCCCAGGACCATGCTGGAAGAACTCACATTTAGGAGCTTTTAAAAAAACCTTACTTTAAATTTCTGATTTGAAAGCCTGATCTCTTGCATGAAACTGATAAAAATACTTGCTGATGTCCTGAACAATTCCAGTAAACATACTGATCACAGTTTAAAGGTGTAGAGCTGTTAAAAAAGTTGGATTTGACCTCTCTGATTCACATTTTTTGTTTTTCCTTCTCAGCTGGAAGATGCTGGTTCCAGTAGTTTAGATAATCTGCTAAGTAGATACATCACAGGCAGCCACCTCCCTCCCCAGCCTACAAGCACCATGAATCCTTCCCCAGGACCTTCAGCTCTGTCTCCAGGGTCATCAGGTAAATCTGAGGGGTTTTTTTAGGGATTCCAGGAAGTTATAGGTATTTCTGGTATTTAAGTAGAATTGCCTGCTGTTTCCTGCCAGAAGGGAAGTGATGTTTTATTTGAAATTTGTTTTGCTCAGAAATAGGTTCTTCTGTAAGTTGAGATTTTACCCTCCTTCAGAAATGTCTTTATAGCAACAAACTGCCAGCAAGGAGTGCAGTGTTCCAGATAATGTAGAGACAATATCAGGGTCATTCTGTTATTTTATTTTATTTTACTTTATTTTATTTTATTTCTGAGTGTCACTATTTAATGATAGAGCTTTTCTTATGCACGTGAAGAAATTAAGTCACCAGTATCTAATAGTATCTAATACTGTGTTATTTAAATGTTGAAAATATCTGTAAGTAAGAAGATTATTTCAGTCAATAGGAGGAAATTCTCCCTGTGAGGGTGGGCAGGCCCTGGCACAAGGTGCCCAGAGAAGCTGTGGCTGCCCCTGGATCCCTGAAGTGTCCAAGGCCAGGCTGGACAGGGCTTGGAGCAGCCTGGGATAGTGGAAGATGTCCCTGCCATGGCAGGGGTGGCACTGGATGAGCTTTAAGCTCCTTCCAACCCAAACCATTCTGGGATTTCATGTATTTCTCTTGGTATTCCCTACAAGACTTGCAGCATTCTGTGAATCAATGGGTGCAGCAGTGGGGTTTTCTGTGTGTCTCAAAACCTGCATGCAAACCATGCAGAGGCTGTTTTTTTTACTTTCTTAGTGGCTGTCAGTGCATAAAATTTGAGGACATAATGGGCTGAATTAGCACTGTTTGGATTAGGTGAAATAATTACTGAGACTCTAAGAACTGCATGTTGTCACTTTTTTATTTAATGTGATGTTGTGATCAAATGGCTGAGAGAAAGCTGAGTTAGGTGACTTATTAAATTAGGATATTCCAGCAGCACTTCAGGTGTTACTCAACACTAATCATTGTAGTTCAGAATGGAAATTTGTACCAAGTCAACTTCTGTGCTGCTGCTTTGCAGGTTTATCCAACTCCCACACTCCTGTGAGGCCCCCCAGCACCTCCAGCACAGGCAGCAGAGGAAGGTGAGTGTCACATTAACACTGTCAGGCTAAAAATAATCAGACAGGAAGGATTCCAAACCAGAATTGGCAAAAATCGTGCTTTGACATAAGTGTGACCCACTATGGAAGAATGCTTACATGAAGATTTATATATTTTTTTTTTCTTCACTATCATTCTCCTCTGTCTTGTAAATATTCTGACACCCTTTGCCTTTCATTTGGTAAAGAGTTCCCTAAATTTCTTTGCCCTGATGATTTATCTACTTATTTATGTCTTTCCAGCTGTGGCTCCTCAGGCAGAACTGCTGACAAAACTGGCATGAGCTTCAAGGCTGACCAGGTGAAAGTAAAGCAGGAGCCAGGCACAGAGGAAGAGATCTGCAGCTTCTCAGGAACAGTAAAGCAGGAGAAAACAGAGGATGGCAGAAGGAGTGCTTGCATGGTAAAGTTAGTTTGTGCACTGGGTGTTGTGGTTTTCCTGGCAGCATGTTTAAGAGTTTGGAAAGGAAAAAAAAGGTAGTTTTACTCCAAAGTTTCATTCTAAAGAGGTATTTTCTCCCTGGCAGTGCTCTGCCAGGCACAGGGTGGTCTGTCATGTAAATTTTATCTTTTAACTGTTAAAATGAAGTGTAATATAGTGTATTTGCTGCTTTTAATCCCTAACTAATAAAAGCTGTAAAATGGTAGTTCCTAGACATTCCCACATAGGTAGTTGCAGAAATCAGAATTTGGAAATCCTCCAGTCAGTCACAAGTTCTTAGACCTAAGCATAAGTAAAATAATCATGCAAGTGAATATTTTTCAGTGTTTCCCAGCTATTCTTGATTGAACAGGATTGTGTACAGGGAGCAGGGTGGTGGATTTGAGGACTTTTCCTAATGACAGTGAAGTTGTCATTAACAAGTTTTTAACAACTTGTCAGTGTGTTTAGCTTGTTATATCATTTATCATGTTATAAATCAGAAGAAATTAATGTGTTCTTGAAAGGTAAGACTTGTGAAAAAGCAGTTTTCAATGCTGTGTGCAACTCAGCTCTTCCTAATGATTTCCCCTGGATTTTGGGATATGAGTGTGGTACACCTGAATGGTGGAAGGCTTTGGAATTCCCAACACAGGCAGAAAGATGCTGTCATAAAACCACCTCTGATTTTCCTTGTGCTCCTCCCACTGCAGCTCAGCAGCCCCGAGAGCAGCCTGACACCACCACTGTCCACCAACTTACACCTGGAGAGCGAGCTGGAAGCCTTGGGGAGCCTGGAAAACCATGTGAAGACAGAGCCAGCAGATCTGAGTGAGAGCTGCAAGCAGTCTGGGCACAGCCTGGTGAACGGGAAATCTCCCGTCAGGAGCCTCATGCATCGCTCAGCCCGAGTGGGAGGAGAGGGCAACAACAAGGATGATGATCCCAACGAGGACTGGTGTGCTGTGTGCCAGAATGGGGGGGACCTGCTGTGCTGTGAGAAGTGTCCCAAGGTGTTCCACCTCACCTGCCACGTCCCCACCCTGCTCAGCTTCCCCAGGTACGGCAGTGCTGTCACGATCCCCACAGGCTGAGGTTTATGGAACCCAAACTGGGGTTTCCTCCTAAAACAGCCTTGTTTTCTGAGTGGTTTCTTGTGGTACAAAAATGGGACATTTCCTAGGTCTTGTCTGAGTGGTTTGTGTGTAGCTTGTCAGTGTTTAGCTGATAAGAAATCACATTCTGTTCATTTATTTATATAAAGTCTCTCAGAGTGTGGTTATGTTGTGTAAAGTTCAGTTTAAGGCAAGGTAAGAAAGGTGTTATAAAGCATTAAACATCACAGAGGGCAGAAAAAAAGGCCTTGGCTGGCAGAATTACTGTGACCAGTAGTGGTTTGTGTGTAGCTGGTCAGTGTTTATCTGCTAAAAAAATCACATTATGTTCATTTATTTATATAAAGTCTCTCAGAGTGTGGTTATGTGGTGTAAAGTTCAGTTTAAGGCAAGGTAAGAAAGGTGTTATAAAGCATGAAAATATCACATGAGGGCAAAAAAAAAAGCCTTGGCTGGCAGAATTACTGTGACCAGTAGTGGTTTGTGTGTAGCTGGTCAGTGTTTATCTGATAAAAGAATCTCATTCTGTTCATCTATTTATGTAAAGTCTCTCAGAATGTGGTTATGTTGTGTAAAGTTCAGTTTAAGGTGAGGTGAGAAAGGTGTTATAAAGTATTAAAACCTCACACAAGGGCAGAAAAAATGGCCTTGGCTGGGAGAATTATTGTGAGCATTAAGGTGTGCAAGTCTTTGCCTCACTAGAAATGAATTGTAAGTAAAAAATCTTTGTAGTCATCACTGATGAGAGTTTATCCCTGGATGTCTGGAATAACTGTGTTTTTGTCTTTAGTGGAGAGTGGATATGTACATTCTGCAGAGACCTGAGCAAACCTGAAGTGGAATATGATTGTGACAATTCCCAGCACAGCAAGAAGGGGAAAACAGCACAAGGCTTGAGTCCTGTGGACCAAAGGGTGGGTGTGAAACCTGCAGGAATTTGCTTCCCAGGGAAAAGTGCTTTCTCACATTAGCTCCCCTGCACTGTTTGGAGGTGGTTTTGCTTTGGCTGAAGCAAAGTAAATGTAGTTATGGCTCTTGGAAAACAACCCAAAAGGATTGATGAGGTTTTTCCTGCTGTGGCCACATCTGCAGGTGTTGGTGACCATGGCAGTGCCACAGTGCATTGGGATTGTCATCACTTAGTAGCAACAATTCAGTGTTAACACATATTCTGTTAAATACATCACTTGACACATTCTTAATTAGCAGTCCATTAGCATTGGTGTCATCCCCATAAAATCGTTCTGTAGGTTTGGTGTGTTTGAGTGCATTCTGTGAGAGCTGCTGGCAGCTTTTAGGTGCATTCTTGAATGACCTTGACAATCCCAATTATTTCTAGCTTTATCCATCAGCCTCTGTGTAGTGTTCAGAGTATTATCAAATCAAATTCCCCCAAAGGAGCTACAGGCAAAGCAAAGAAAAATACTTAAACAGGGAATTTATAGAAACATTCTGGCTTTGCTTTGAGATTGTTCAATTTTGTCTTGTGGGGAAGAGTCTGCAGCTCAGCCCTCTCCTGTTACCTGGGGTTGGACAGAAGCAGTAAAAGTGATTGTAGCTGGTATTTTATTTTTTAATTTTCTGTATGTCTCTCCATGCTTGATTTGAGCCCTGGGCTTTTGGTTAGGAGGGAGAAAACAAAGAGGAAATTTGTGAGCAGTAAATGGGGCTCTGCCTCTCAGCTCTGCCCTCCTAAGAGCCTCACCTTTTCCAATCAAGTTATGGGGATTGCATTGAAATTTTCTAGTACTAAGCTGTAAAAGTACAAGCCTATTTCAAGTAGGGAGGTATGAATTCCTGGGCTAGGGTTAAATGAAGAATATTAATCTGAAGCTGTTTCTTTCTTTATAAGAAATGTGAACGTCTCCTGCTCTACCTGTACTGCCACGAGCTGAGCATTGAGTTCCAGGAGCCTGTCCCAGCCTCGGTGAGTGTCCTGGAGAACAGCTGGGATTTATATTTGGTAGAACAGCCCTGAGAGGCTGAATTTGGGAAGGAATTGACTGCTTTTAGTGGAAGCCTTGTCTCCTTTGATCAGTCAAAGAGTTCTGGCAGCCACCCAGCATTTGGTGGGGCTGAGAGGGAAAGCTGCTGATTGTGGAGCTTCTCCAGGCAGATGTTTCCCTCCCAGTCTCAAAAACAGATATTTAAAAATACTTCCAATTAGCAGTTATTGAATTGGAACAAGATGTCTCAGGACACCCATGAAACTCAAAATGGTTTAGGAGGGCTTTTTTTTTTTCCTTTTTGGATAAACTTGAACGAAAAGAGGAAAAAACTGCTTTGACTCTTCTGTTTTCAGCCGTAAGAGAAGTAGCTATAATGAAAAGTTTTGCTGTGTTGTGATAGATGCTGAAGGTTAGAAAGAATCCCAGAGGGGTTTGGGTTGGAAAGGACCTTAGGAAGGTTGGAAAGGGGCTCATCCAGTGTCACCCTTGCCCTGGCAGGGACACCTTCCACTGTCCCAGGTTGCTCCAAGCCCTGTCCAGCCTGGCCTTGGACACTTCCAGGGATCCAGGGGCAGCCACAGCTTCTCTGGGCACTCTGTGCCAGGGCCTCCCCACCCTCACAGGGAGGAATTCTTTCCCAATATCCCATCTAAATCTACCCTCCTTCCATTTAAAGCCAATCCCCCTTGTCCTGTCACTCCATATGAAGAACTTTTTAAACAGTTTGAGGAAAGGAAATGGGTCTCCTTTGCTGAACATGCCTGCAGTGTGTGATGAGATCAAAGCATTGATACCCACAGTGCAGAAACTCACCTGTGAGCTCTCCAGCCATGCCAGTGATAAATCACTGCTGCTTTTTTTACAGATACCAAACTACTATAAAATCATCAAGAAACCAATGGATTTATCCACAGTGAAGAAGAAACTGCAGAAGAAGCATTCCCAACACTACCAGACCCCCGAGGACTTCGTGGCTGACGTCCGGTTGATCTTCAAGAACTGTGAAAGGTTTAATGAAGTATGTTAACTTCCAATCTGAGCACCATTTTCTTGTTTTAGATGAAGGTTTATTTCACCCTGGTTGTGCAGCTTCTCCAGTGAAAAGGCTCTGCTTCCAGCTGTAACTTTGATTTTGGAGCAGGTGCTGAATCAGAGACTTAAAAACCAAACAAAACTCAGGGCAGTTGCAGAATTACTTCTTGTTTTTAGCTAAACTGGGAGAACAGAGGGAACTTGTGAAATGCATTCAGTGGTGTCTGTGAGTGAGGAGCAGGGTGACCTGGTTACTGTGCCTCCAATTGATTGCAGAAGTGCTCAGGAAGTGCTATAAAGACAAACAAAAATTCCTTAAAAGTGCCTCAAGCTGCCCAGGTAATTGTTTTACACTCTTGGAATATGGTAGAATCCATTGAGAAATGTCCTCTACTGAGGGGAAATGCCTTTGTGAAGATATTCTGGTTTTAGTGCCTCACACAGGCTGAATCCAGCAAAGCTTTGTGCCCATTAGGGCTTTAATTAACCTTCCTGCTTTAATTCCTGGGTAGCTGAGCTCTCACAGAAATCAGTTTTCAGTGGATGAGTTGGGTATGGGGTCATATTTTTTACTAATTTTGCAGTGATCCCATCACAGAATGAAATATTTTTACCTTACATGTGAAATGTGATTTGGGGAGATAAATGACCTGAGTGTTACTGCTAGTGGAGAAATGGAAAAAATAATCTGAATTTAAAAAAAAAAGGTGATATTGTGCTGAAACAGAGTGAGAGCTGAGAGGGTTCCTGATTTCTGAGGTGCTTTAAATCAAGGATGACAAAAGGCACCACAGGGAGTGGCTTTTTTCTGACCTAGAAATGCCAAAAGCAGCCAATATTTCTCTGTAAAGTGTAACCTGATCTTAACAGTGTTTTGGCTGCATTTCTGGCCCTGTGCAGGATTAAACTGAAGGAACTGCACAGAGCTGCAATTAAATCCTCACCAGGAAAAATCAGGGTTAATGAAGTGGTGCTGGAAGTGCTCACAGCTATTTGGGACTTTGACAGCCCTGACTCCTTCCTGTCCCTGCATTAAGGGAGGAGCTGTAATTATATGAACTTCTCAATCAGGGGAATTAATGGAGCATCCACTGTAGAGGAAAACATGCTGCAGCTCTTGGAGAGCAGAGTAAAACAAGGGAGGAAGGACTGAGGGATGTGGTGATTTTAAATTTTTTTTTTTAAAACGTAAAGATGAGTTCCAGCTTGCCTGGCTCATGGCAAAGGTTGAGTCACTCTGACCTCTCACAGCAGCATCATGTCGAGTGCCTCTAGGCCAGATGCTTTCCAAAAGAGAAAAAGAAAAAATCCAAGTGGGGTAATCCCCAGGAGAGAAATCTCCTGGAGCACTTCCCTCCAAAGGAATTCCCCACAATCATGTCCAGGCAACTCAGATTTATCAGTCATGAGTAGAGAAACGACTGGGAGCCACTTGTACAAAAGTTGTGTGTTCTGTTGAAGGTTTATTTACCACCTAAGTCTGTTTTAAACCTGCTGAGTTTGGGAACTAAAGACAACAAACCATAACAAACTGTGCTGTTGTTATGGCTGGCTTTAGTCATCCAATCCTGTGCGATCTCATAACTTTAGGAAGGATTATAATTTCATTTTTTTTGACTCTGGTATCCTTTTTAGATGATGAAAGTTGTTCAAGTTTATGCAGAAACACAAGAGATTAATTTGAAGGTAAGCGTTTCAGACCATGCACACTTGGTGAAGGGATGTGCATTTCCAACAGGTGAATATTCCTGTCTTCTCTCATCCACAGGCTGATTCAGAAGTAGCACAGGCAGGGAAGGCAGTTGCATTGTACTTTGAAGATAAACTTACAGAGATCTACTCAGACAGGACCTTCCAGCCTTTGCCTGAATTTGAGCAGGAAGAGGATGATGGTGAAATAACTGAGGACTCCGATGAAGATTTTATACAACCCCGTAGAAAACGCCTAAAATCAGATGAGAGACCAGTGCATATAAAGTAATCTAATGATATGGACCTAAAATTTATTGTAAAAACTGTTATTTAAGTGTTCCTGGAATATTATCATGCCTACAGTGGCCATCTTGAAGAAGCTGATAGCTTTTTAAACAGTATTAGATAACAAAAAAACACTTGTACAGAAAAACATTCGCATCAAAAGGGGAAAAAAACTGTATTGTAAATTTTTGGTGGTTTGTATGTTTTTTTTTTTTTCCTTGATTACTTGCTATATTCTTTCTTTTCCTGATGGAGGGGACACACTCATCCTGGTCTCACAGCCAGAGGTGCAGGAATGTTGAAGAGAAGCAGATTTGAGATGTTCCATGGACAGATAAGACTGTAGTGTCACATTCTGCAGGACTGGAGCAATTCAGTGACTACCTTGCATTGCACCTCGGTGTAAAGTGTGAGCAGAGCTCCTGAAATCCCCTCCCTGTGTCCACTCAAGTGTGTGCTGGTCATTGCTCTGATCATCTCATCCAAGCAGCATTGTGAATAACTGATCTCTGTGTCAATCCGATTGTTGGCATTTTGCTTTCTTTACTCCATTTTTATGTAGAGCAAAAAAGGAAAAAGAAAGAAAAAAAAAAAATCGTTAAACTGTTCTGAATTGGCAAGTGCAGGAATGTGAGTTTTGGGCAGATGAAAGGCTAAGCTGGTGGCTACAACCTCTTGCAGGAGGAGGAGGAGGAAGTGTTTTTATTCAAGTCCTGTACCCAGAACGTTTGAATGGCATCCATGGCAGAAGTCTCAGCGTTGTCATCTGTCCCTGACCCCCTGACGAGGCAGAATGTTCTCTCCAGTATTCATTCTCTAGTTTTCTGTACTTAAAACATAGACTGAAGAGGTAATAACTGGTTGGGGTGTTTTTCCAGTCTTCCTAAATATCAGTTTCTAATAGACCACTCGGCAAACAATAACCTATTAACTACCAAATGTGTAAAATTTCCTGTATTCACTTTGTCTTATTTGTAAATAGTGAATTGAGATTTCTCGCAGATCAGCAACATTTGCTGAACTGTTTTTAAGCTAATATGTATTCTTATTGATTGTTCCTATCGAGAAAAGATTTGTAATATATGCTATTTCTAACATTGCATTCATTTTGAGGTTCTGTCTTATTTTTCTTAGAGTATTTCTCAGAACTTTTCTTCAGAAGCAGCTTGTGAGGGAAATGTCTAGAAAGATTGGAATCAGTCTGAGTTTGGGTTGCCTGTCCATCCATTGAACAAAGCACTTGCACAGGGTTTGGCCTTGAGTGGTTTCTGGTCAAAAAGCGAAAATGGAACAATTTCCCAATTCCCTCACTGACCCCTGAGGCACCTCAGCAGTGCCTGTCCTCCATCCCAGCATTCCTGGTTAGAAATCATGCAATCACAAGGAGTCACAGCTTGAAAAGTCGTTTTCTTCACTGACACAAGTCA
Source organism: Lichenostomus cassidix (assembly GCF_008360975.1). Lineage (NCBI taxonomy): Eukaryota > Metazoa > Chordata > Aves > Passeriformes > Meliphagidae > Lichenostomus > Lichenostomus cassidix. The sequence continues at coordinate 2,506,904 of NC_139506.1, forward strand.
GTACTAGAAATAATAAATAGAATTTCTGGCCTTCATGCTGATCTTGTCCAAGCTGAAAAGTTGCTGTAAGCGATGACAGACTCTCAATTTGCCATCATTGGTGTGGATCCAGCAGTTGTGGGAGATCCCTGGGGCTTTGGTGTACTCAGCATGGCAATTCCTGTGACATTGTACACCCTTTACCATCGTGGTAAAGAGAAATACTTCAGCACAATATCAAATTGAGAAATGCTCTCAGCAGTTTTTATGCAAATCGCTGCGGATTTGGTTTCTTTTTGTGGGAACCAGGTCTGGGGACCTTGGGATTCTCCCTCTCTGGCAATAAATGAGGGGACTGAAGGTGTTTGTAACTTCCAGCTCACTTCTTTACTTCAATGTTACACTTCAAACTCAAACTGGTTGGGTTTTTTTTTTTAATTTCTCAGACATTAACAGTGCCGTTTTAAGTTTCTTTTTTACCAGTTTTTATGCGAAAGGAGAAGGAATTCCACTTTGTTTTAAATTGACAAAGAGCAGCAGCTTTGCCCATGGAAAGGCTGACGTGTGAATAGGACACTGGTAGTGACAAGGGATCATTTCATGGCTCTGTGTATTGCCTATTTATGCATTTCTAGTTTCTCAGCTTCATTTTGCAAAAGGAATATTATTAAAATTATCATGAAAATAACATTCTGTGACCTCTCTTCACTCGGGGCTCCTGGTTTTGTGGCACTTCTGGTACCTTCAGGCTGTTCTGGAACCTTTTGGGGTGTTCATGGGCACAGCCCTGGAGTGGATCCTGCAGAGACCTTGGGGCTGAGCCAGGGTGTGGGATGGGCATGGGGGATCGCAGATGGAGCAGAGTGGGATCCTAGATGGAGGAGAGTAAGATCCTAGATGGAGCACAATGGGATATCCTAGATGGATCAGAGTGAGATCCTAGATGGAGCAGAGTAGGATCTTGGAGCAGAGTGAGATCCTAGATGGATCAGAGTGAGATCCCAGATGGAGGAGAGTGAGATCCCAGATGGAGCAGAGTGAGATCCCAAGTAGAGCACAATGGGATCCCAGATTGTGCACAATGGGATCCCAAATGGAGCACAAATGATCCCAGCAGAGCACAAGGTGATCCCACAGTGGGAAGGACTCATCCCAGCCCCTGCAGGGTTCAGGTGCTCCCTGGCTGCTGCAGGACCCTCTGCTCCCCACCCTGAGCCCAGAGCAGGTCCCAGGGCTTTGGGACAGCCTCTCCTTTGAGGTGGCTTCTCCAAACCTTCACTCCAGGTGGACAACTTGCCCAGCTCTTGCTCAGCAGCTTCTGCACCCCAGGAGTGGAGCTGAGCTGAATAAAATAAAATAAAAGCTGAATAAAATAAACCCAAGCTGTTCCCTTGCCCAGACCCCACTGACCTCCAGCTCTGCTCCTCCCCTCCAGCTCCCAGTGCTCAGGAGGATTATGTGGAATTTTGAACATAAAATCAAGAAATCCCAAGTGTATTTTTTTTATAAGAGGAAACAAAATATTCTCTTCTTCTCCCCCCTCCCCCTTCATTTTGGAACTCCCAAAGCAGCACTTCAGTGATTGTTTTGAAGGCAGCAAAATTCTATTTGAAATTGTTTGAAAGGGCAGATAAGCTCCACTAATCCATTCCCTGATCCTGTAGTCTGGATGTTCATCACAGAACTGGGAAGGGTTTGCTCTGTGGAAACAATTTTGGGTGTTTATAACTCATTCAGGAGCAAATTACTGGGCTTAGATTAATGAGCCACTAATTCTCTGGGCATCTTCTCTGTGATTTTACCTGGGGAATTAGAGCAGAGCTCACATTGGGAAATCCTGTAAAATTGTGGGGTGGCAGGAGGAGTTTGGCACTTGGTGCAACTCTGCTCTCATTTAAAACACTCCCAAAAATTCATGGCTCAGTTTTGGTTGAGAATTTTTGTTGTCCCTGAAGTTTTAAGTTGATCCAAAGAAGGAAAAGGCAATTTGGTTTTGAAATGAGCACAAAGTGTGAGCTTCTCCAGGACCTCAGCAGATATCCTGCCTGGAATTCCTGGTGATCAGTGGGAATTTAACAGCTGAATGGGTTGAATTCCCACTGGTTTGGTGGGAATCAGAGCTTTTATTTAGCTTTGCCCTGGAATTAAATGGCCTAGTGCATAATAAGGCAGAGTTACTATCCAAAAAAAGGCTTTTCCCCCAAATTTTGCAGACAGAAATGCTCAGTTCAATGTAAGAGGTTGTTCCTTTGGGATGTCACCACTGTGACACTTCCCTGTCACACTTTGTGTTGGATCAAATATTTCTTCAAACCCCTGGAGAAGTCCTTAAAATGAGCCCAAATTTCTGTTTTCTCCCCTGGTTTGTTGGCTGACCAGGAAAAGTTTGGGTTGTGGCAACAGGATTTTGAAGCTCTGTGTGTGGAGTACTGGGAATTGGCTTTTCCCAGTTGGTTTTTCCTTGTTTTTCTCCCTCTCTTCCTCGGAAAAAGCAATAAAACTGCTTTGTCAGCTGCTTGTCAGCATGGCAGGAATCCTTTCCTTTGGACAAGGATTTTATAGGGAAGTTTGTATGCAAATCACCAAGCCTAGCTTTTAAAAACAAATCGTGCAGCAGCTCCTGACAATATAGAGTGTGGGGTTTTATTTTAAAAAATCGGGGGAAATTCCATATTTTTTTAAGGAGTAGGTGTTTGAGCTAATAACGGAGGTACTTTTTTAAAATAAAAATGTAAATGCCACCGTCTCCAGAGATGGCACATATGGATTGTATCTTTGGGGATGGTGATTTATTTTGTCTTCTCAAACTGTGTGTTCAGTAACTCTTCCATCTACTTCCACTTGGCTTGTGGGGATCCTGCTTTCTGTGCTTTCCAAGGCATCAGCATTGAACCAGCTCTCCAAAATCGCAGTTAATTCGGGAATTTTATTAGAAGTGAGCTATAAAATGTATGAAATGCAGTTTTTGGCCTTTTCTGTGGAGTGAAATCACAGCTCAAGGCTGCTGGCTTTAGAGTTGATGGAATTTCTACAGAGAGAGTGAAATATTCTGTCAGCTGGGCTTTGGCAGGACTCAGTGTGGAGTGAGCTCCCCTGGCTCCCCTGCAGTGGGGGATTTTTAGGCTCAGAAAAACCAGGACAGATGTATATAATCCTAGATTTGTGCAGTGCAAAGCTTGTTTTACATTGTTCTCCTGGAAGGGTTAAACCATGGCGTTGATTCTTCGATTATTTCCTTCTTCCAGTGCTGGAACTGGCTCATTTTGCACATAATAACCTTGGCTCATCTTTTAATATGATTCTTCAAAATAAACCCAAGTGCTGTTTCTGTGATATTGTATTATCTGAATCATCCTATTTAACTTTTTTTTTAAAAAAAAAAGTTATCGTTTCTAATTGTTCTGTTCCTGTGTTTTTTGCTGGTGTGTAATTAAAAAATCAGAATTTTTTCTTTCCCTGGTTATTTAATACTTTAGCTGCCTGTAAATATTTCTTGTTAAGTGCTCTGGAATGTGCTGTAGAACTTGTATTAGCTCAGTTTAAAGCATTGTTTGGAACCCATTTTGGTTGGTTATTTCTATTAAATTCGAAAAATCACTCTTTCAATTTGAGTTTCTTTCTTGCACATCAGGTATGGATGTGACATGGATTCACATCTGGCAAAAGACTTTCCTGACAACACCTGTGGTGTGGAAATAGGGTGAAATTTGGGCTGCAGGAGCTCAGGTGAGCCCAGCTGAGGCTGCAGGACCCAAGACAGAAAATTATTTGTCGTTTATCTCCACCTGGGTGTGGAACACAAGGGTTTGGGGCTCTCTGCACCTTTGGCATGCAGTGAGAAAGCTGCACACATGGAATTCTGCTCTGTCCCTTCTCCCTGGAGCTGCAGTTTGCTGGATGTGACACAATATGTGACACAATAAATCCCATTTTTTGTGTGGATTACACTACATCTGGAGCAGTGCCCTGACTAAAGTGTCAGAACTAAAGGCAGAATGGAGTTTGCAGCCCTTGGCTCAGCTCAGCACAGCTCCCCAGCTGGAATTGGGAGCTGCTCTGGCTGGTTCTGACAGCACTGCAGCTCCTGGGGTGTCCCAGCTGAGCTCAGCCCTGCCAGAAGGGAGTGCAGGGAGTTTGCACCTCAGTCAAATTCCCTTGGGATAATTTTCCTGCAGCTGAGGAGGGAGAGCTCTGGGAACCTGGAATGTCTTCCAGCCTGGGGAGTGACTGAGCTCCACAGCCCAGTGAGCTCTGCCATGTACCAGCAGATCCCTTCAGCCTCACAACAAACTCGGATTTTCTCCCTGTTTGTTTATTCTTGGAGTGCCTGTGGTGGTTCAGTGTCACAGAGGTTCCTTGTGTTCCAGGAAAAGGTTCAGTGACTTCTCTGAAGTTTCTGTTCCTGCTGCAACAGAGGACACCTGCACTCCCAAGCACACCTGCATGCATTCACTGCTGCTCCCTGCACAAAAGAGGGTTTTTTGCCCCTAAACCTCTGCATTTCCAGCCAAATCTCTGGCAGCTCGAGCAGTTCTGGCTCTGCCCCTGCTGGGCACGAGGGGAGGCTCAGTGCCCTGCTCAGCTCCCCCTGAGCTGCCAGGGGAGCAGCAAGGAGCTCTTGGAGGGGATTTTGTTTCTCTTTGCCAGGTGCTGTGTGCAGAGCCCTCCCAGCCCCACCAGCCCATCTGCTGCAGCTCTTCGGGTGCTTGGAGCTGGCCTTTGTGGCTGGGCTGGCATCTGGCATTTTCAGCTCCTCTCTTTGACTCTGCTCAGTGCCTGGATTTCCTCCAAGGCTTGCTTGGATTTTTTTCCCCCCCTCTTAACACCCTGGCTGTAATTCTCCTGGTTTCATTTCTCCTGGTTTCATTTCTCCTGGTTTTGACTCTCCTGGTTTTAATTCTCCTGGCTTTAATTCTCCTGGTTTCATTTCTCCTGGTTTCAGTTCTCCTGGTTTTGATTCTCCTGGTTTTTACTCTCCTGGTTTTAATTCTCCTGGCTTTAATTCTCCTGGTTTCATTTCTCCTGGTTTCAGTTCTCCTGGTTTTGATTCTCCTGGTTTTGATTCTCCTGGTTTCAGTTCTCCTGGCTTGCTCCAGTGACACCCAGCTGCTCACCCCATCACATGCTGCTGCAATTCAGTTGCCAGCTTTTATTTCAACCCAGGGTGAAAAATCCCATCCCAGAATTCTACCAAGGATTAGAAATGGCTTCCAAACTGCTCAACCCCTTGCTGCCATTATTGAATTCATATCTGTTGTAGAATCCCAGGCTGGTTTGGGTTGGAAGGGACTGTAAAGCTCATCCAGTCCCACCTCCTGCCATGGCAGGGACACCTTCCACTGTCCCAGGTTGCTCCAAGCCTGTCCAGCCTAGCCTTGGACACTCCCAGGAGTGTGGATATCTCAGTAGACACAGGTGATTTTGGAGTCATTGCTGTCTGAGGGCTGAGATGATGAGTTGGGATCTTTTCCCAAGCACTGGCCTTCCTTCCCCTTATCAATCTCCCTCCCCATGTGAGTTCTGTGGATCATCCCAGTGCCTGGATAGGATCTCAGGGGCTGAGCTGCATTCCCTGCTGTTCCCATGTCCTTTGCTCTGTGTTCATGGAGCAGATGGAGCAGAACAAAGCACTCAGGGCTGAGGAAATTGCTCCTTGCCAGGTGACCTCCCAGTGCTTTCCTTGGGCTGCAGGGCAACACTGGGTGATCTCCACTTGGGTTCATGCTCAGGAGCTGGGATAGTATTTGCTCAGTTGGCAGGGTTTGAACCCAGGAGTGTAAATCCCTGCTCCTTCCATTAACCAGCAGAGATGAGCAGGTTTAGCACAGAATTTCAGTGGGCAGATGGCACTAGGCTGGGTCACGATGGCTGAGGGTGTTGGGGATCCTCACCACGGAGCTGGCAGAGTGAGCAGGGCTGGATCTGCTGCTTCATCCTGGCACTGATGTTCATCCTCCATCCCTGGAAGTGTCCAAGGCCAGGCTGGAAAGAGCTTGGAGCAACCTGGGCTGGTGGAAACTGTCCCAATGGCAGGGGGTGGGACTGGAGCAGCTTTAAGGTCCCTTCCAAACCAAATGATTTAGGATTCTGGGATCTGCTGCCAGCCCTTTTTGCCTCATCTGTGGCTTCAGTGAAGTCCAGCACTGCCCAGGGGCAGAACTTGCTGCTCTTTGTGCAGCTCAGCCCCTTCCCTCCCAGGGGCACCAGACACACCTCTGGGGCTGGGCAGGATGCAGCCACCCCAACTGATCCTCCCCAGCACCTGTCCTGATGAGAATATCTTCATTTCTTTGTCTTGTGTATCAGAGGCAAGCACAAAAGCCTTTTGTGGTGGAAGAATTGCTCAGAAGTGTTTGGAAATCAAGTCTCTTGGAGATTTCCACCCTGTGGGGATGTGGGGCTGGGATACAGCTTTGGGCTGTGTGGGTAATGGGATCTGGGTGGCAATGTGTGTCTGCTTCAGATGGCTTTCCTGGCAGGGAAGAGAGACCTCTGAAAGTGTCTAGAACCCCAAATCACTTAGAATTTTCTTGTGGTGCAGTTCTGTCACCAAGCCCAGCAGCTCAGCTGTGCCCTGGATCTGACAGGGCTTTGCTGCTGGCTACAGAATAAGATGCAAAATTCCATACCGAAGTCTGTTTCCCCTTGGAGTTTGTGCCTCCAGGCAATCCCAAACCCAAGTTTTTCTCTCCTCTACCTGCACTGAACGTTTCCCTGGCAGCAGCCCCGAGCTCGGGGGGAATTCTGCTTTTTAATGCAGACAGATCTCTGCCCACCCAGGCTCCATCAGCTCCTGGAAGATGCAGGGGGTTCTGGATGGGATGGGAGGCATGGAGAGCTCCGGATAACCATTTAGGATAACCAACCCCAGCCCTGTGTGTGGGCAGAGACCGCGGCGTGTAGTTCATGCATCATCCTGCCAGGAAGCTGCAAATTAACTGCTCATTCCTTAAAACCTCCTGCAGGGATGGTGTCAGCAGATGGTGCTGTTAGCACAGCCCTCGGAGCGAGCGGGGAGCTTTTCTGGGGAGGAAACTCGGGTTTGGGCTTCGCAGGTGGGGAGGGAGCTGCTGAGAGCATTCCTGGTTTGCCAGCTCTGAACCGCCCAGATCCCCCAGCCCTTGGAGTGCCTGGAGGGGAGTTTGGCAAAGAGGGATTTTCTGAGCTTTGTTGTGCTCCATCTGCTTGGGCGGGATGTGGAGAGCTGGGGATTTTAATCCCATTCATTTCCCAGCCCCTGTCAGCCTCCAAGGGCTCCGTGCTGGCTGTGAGCAGAGCTGAGCTCTGCACGGGGAGAGCTGGAGGTGTTGGTGCTGGGCAGCAGCGATGATCCATCCCTCCCTGCCCCTGCCCTGGGAGGCTCCAGGAGCTCTGGGTGGGGCTGGGATGTGGGATCAGACCCCTCTGCCCCTCCCCATGGCTGGTACTGCAGGGCTGGGGGAGCTGCCGGTGAGCAGCAGCTCTCTGGAGGACATCAGCTCTGTCCCCTGCCTCTGGCACTGTCTGGTGACATTTCCATACAGGAGATTTTCCGGCGTGAATGGTTCATTGACACTCACCAAAGAGCAGAATCACAGAATCACAGAATATCCTCAGCTGGAAGGGACCCACAGGGATCATTGAATCCAACCCCCTGCCCTGCACAGACACCCCAAAACCCCATCCTGTGCATCCCTGGCAGTGCTGTCCAAACTCTCCTGCAGCTCTGTTTGGTACCCATTCCCTGGGTAGCCTGTTCAGTGCCCAGCACCCTCTGGGGGAAGAACCTTTCCCTGACATCCATCCTAACCCTTCCTGGCACAGCTCCAGCCCTCCCCTGGCCCCTGTCCCTCTCCCAAGGGCAGAGATCAGTGTTCCCCATTCTTCCCCTCACAAGGAAGCTGTGACTGCAGTGAGATCTCCCCTCAGTCTCCTCCAGGCTCAGCACCACCAAGGAATTTCCCATTTGAAAACTTCTCCTGGGCTTCTCGCTCGAGCCAGGGGTGCAGCGTAGCTCTGGCTGCTCTCTGCACTGCTGAGACCTGCCCGGGGATGAGATGCTCCTCAGCCACCTTCTGTCTCTAAAAGTTGTGTTTTAGAGTCTTTTCCATGAGCAGAGCAGCTGCCCAGGGCAGGAACTGCTGCTGGCACAGGTTTGCCCTGAGCTCTGAGCTTAGCTGCAGGCAGAGCCAAGATCTGCTGCCTGTGTGGTTTTGATGCTGAACAGAGCTGGGGAGGGTGAGATCTGAGCCTGCCAGGGACCCCAGCCCTGGAGTTTTGTGTCAAATCAGGCCCTGCATTGGGTTGGGTGTGTTGATCCTGTCTGGAGCTCAGGACACCAAGAGTTAATAACTACTGTGGGGTGGGCTGGACTTTCCCCGCGTCCATCTCTCATTCTGCTGCCCTGCACTGAGAGGAGAAGAAGAATTTAATACCCAGAATGAGTTAAAGAGCAGTGATTAATGCTGGACAGACAGGCAGAGCCAAAACTGGGAATACTGAGACATTTTGGCTCTTCCTTCATTCCTCTCTGGAAGGGCTGATGGGGCTGTGGGTACCTGAGTGGGGTCTGGCTCTCCTGGTTTTCCCAGCTTTGTGCAATGCTCTCCTGCCCCCTGGAAAACACCATCAATCACAGTGTGCTGCCAGCATCCAATTCTCTGCCATGCTGGCTGGGAATTCTCTCCAGGCTCAGTGTCCAGAGCTCAGCCTGGGCTTTGTTAACTCCCCAGTTTCCCATTTCCCTTCCCAGTAGCTGATCTGGTGCTGAGTATGCTGCTGGTTCAGGGGCTGACTGTGGATGTGGCAAACCAGTCTAATCTCCTGCCCAGCTGTAATCAGCCTAATTCTCCTCCAGATAACAGGCCCAGGTTCCTTCTGGTGGCTGAGCAGAACATCTCTGTGCCAGGCTGTCTTGTTTGCTGCTGGCTGGTGAAAACTGAATTCTGTGGGAGGTAATTCAGTTATGCTGGTGGGTCTGGAGGCTCTGTCCTGCCCTGTGCTCCCAAGGATCTCTCTCCTTGCCTCTCCTGGCTGATGGGCACAGCAAGTGGTGTCACTGCAGGGTTTTCAGGGTGCAGAATTGTGGCTGAAATGGGATTTTTGGGGGCCACCTCTGTAGGATGACAGAGCTTCATTCAAATCAAGACCTGCACCCTCAGCTTCTTGATGAGTTGCTTCTTTCTTTAAACTAAACCAAGTTCTGTTTGTTCTGAGTTCTCATAGTCCCAAAATCACAGAGTGGTTTGGGTTGAAGGGACCTTAAAGCTCGTCTCATTCCAGCCCTGGCTGTTGGACTCTGAGGGCAGTGCTGGGAGGATGTTTGTTATCTCAGCAGAAGAACTAAACAACTTTCTGCCAATGCTAATGGCAGGGTGTCCTTGCCTCCTGTCCTTTAGAGCCTTGGGAAGTAATGTTATAAGTAAGAAAAGAGATTTAAACAAGCTAAAAAAAAAATTAAAAAGTCCCAGTGAAATCTTTTGGCTCTGAGGTCTGATGCTGGCAGAAGCAGCCAGAGCCCTACAGTGAGGGTAACCCACACCAAACTACTTCTGCACCATTTTTGAACCCAGCCATTTCCCCAGAGTGAGAGGAAATCCTCATGCCTGTAAATTCTCTTCTAGAAGTGTCCAGGACCAGGTTGGACAGAGCTTGGAGCAGCCTGGGACGGTGGAAGGTGTCCCTGCCATGGCAGGGCTGGCACTGGATGACCTTTAAGGTCCTTCCAACCCAAACCATTCCATGTTTCTATGACTGTTGTGGCTTTTCCTGCTCTGTCCACAGGCAGCTGTCAAGGACACCTTTAGCCCAACCTGCAGGGTCTCCTGCTCCTCTTTTGGGGGCTCTGGAGCTGTGGGAAAGGAGCAGCAGCAGAACCCAAAACCTGAGAAAGGCCCACGTGCTGCGTGGCTCAGCTGGATTCAGTTCTGTTTCCCAATGAGCCTCCTTGGGGACACAACTGCCAGCACATCTGTCATTTAGGATTCTGTCTGCTGTCACCTGTGGAAGGAGATTATTGAGTGCTGAAGTGATTGACAGGGGTTTTCTCTTTCTTCTGTTTATTAATAGGAGTATTGCAAATGCTGCTCTGGGCTCCCAGGGGAGCTCCCTGCAGAGGATGCTCTGGGGGTGAGCTGGATGTGTAAACAGCTCCTCCACGCAGATCCACAAGTCTCTAACCAGAAAAAAACCACTTGGATTGTTGGCTGTGGGTCTTGTCAAAGAGATTTGGGATTGTTGTCTGGGAATGACTGCACTGCTGGACCCAAACCTCATTCCCAAGGGTAGGGAAATACCTGGGGGAATAGGAGGGACAGGGAGTCAGGAGATTTGGTGAAACTCTTTGCCCCTTTAGGGTGTAGGGTGGGAAGCACCAGCCCAGGGAAAGCAGCTCCTGCACATCCCTGCTGCTCTCTGGAGGCTGATGGAGCAGGTTAATCAAAGAGCTCTCAGGTTTCTTTTCACATGTTAATATTCTCCTGAAATGAAAACATTACAGCATTTTCTCTCCCAGGCGCAATTGTGCACCATAGGTTTTGTTTTCCCTGTTATAAAATACTGCTATTTTTATTACTTGTATTTCCACTGGGAGGGATAAAAATAACCAGAATACAGCAAATACTTTGTTAGCATACTGGGAAAAAAAAAAAAACCCCAACCTATAACTCCTTATTTCCCATTACAGGCAGCAACTTAGAGTGGTTCTTCCAGAGGGTCGAGATTAAGTATATTCTGCTCTGCTTGAAAAAAAGCAGAAATTTTGGTTTCCATGAAAACACTTGTGGTTCAAAGGCTGGGTTAATTCCAAGGAGTGTTGGGGTTTGGGACCTCCTGCCCCCTCTGCCAGGTGTAGCTGGGAGGTGGTTGCAGATGGATGTGCTCAATCTCCTACTGTGCAGACACATGGAATTTTTCCAGAGCCTTTTATCTGACTCTCTCTTCTTTCCCGCTGGAAGTGGTGCTGAGATAAAGCCATATGCTGTGTGAACTGGGGATGTTTTGAGACTAAAGACCTCTCATTTCATGGCTGCTGGAGGTGGGAATCACTGGCCAAAGCCTTGTCCTGCTCTGGAAACTCTTGATACCACCTGCAGCCTGCTGGGATTAAATGTCAAAGGGCTCTGAGCTGCAGAGGCTGAGGAGGATGGGAGAGCAAAGGCTTCCCAGGAATCTTTAGCACTTTATAACCAGAGACAAATTTTAATCTCTCTTCTGGGTTCTGACACCAGCACTTTATTGGCCTTCAAAGAAAGTGCAGACTTTTAAAAATAAATTATGCAGTGGTGCTGATAAAGGTGTCCACAGCACAGGAGGCTGAAATGAGACCCTAAAAGCAGCAGTTTTTCATCTGCTCTCAGAGGAAGGATGTGTTAATATTGATCATTAACATTTAGGCAAAGGCCAACTTGAGCCTTCTGACAGCTCTGTACCAACAACAGCCACTTTGACCTGGGGAGGGAGGATTCACTGTTTGAATCAGGCTGAGGGACAGAAATGGGGATTAATCCCAGCCTAATGCTCATCCCTGTGAGGTGGTACCATGTCCAGGTATTTGCTGCCATAATCTTCCTGAAATTTCAGTCCTAAATAAGCCCAACTTGCCAGCCTGACAGAGGGCTGACAGCTCTGAGTGGCACCAGGATGTCAAGTCATGGAATCATGGAATATCCTGAGCTGGAAGAGACCCACAGGGATCATTGAATCCAACCCCTGGCCTGCACAGACACCTCAACAATCCCACCCTGTGCATCTATGAGAGCTTTGTCCACACCCTCCTGGAGCTCTGGCTGGGGCTGTGCCCATTCCCTGGGGAGCCTGGGCAGTGCCCAGCACCCTCTGGGGAAAGAACCTTTCCCTGATATCCATCCTGACCCTCCCTGGCACAGCTCCAGCCCTTCCCTGGCTCCTTGGTCAGCTACCACAGCCTGGCCAAGGCTGTCACCTCATTCATTTTACTGAGGTTGTGCCTTGGTTAAAGGCAGCTGGGGGAGGCCAGAGCTCCCTGAGCTCTCTGGACAATGGTTTTGAGCACAGCTCATCCTTCACCCCCCAATTCCAGCTCATCCTTCACCCCCCAATCCCAGCTCATCCTTCACCCCCTGATTCCAACTCATCCTTCACCCCCCAATCCCAGCTCAGCTGATAGCATCAGCCCCCTAATGCTGCTGGAGCAGAAATGGCTTTTTAGAGCTCCCAGCCCTGCCAAATCAAGCTCTGACTCTTCACCTTGAGGAAATGCAAAGGTTCCAGGTCAATAAAATGCATTTCAGAAGTCTCATCACCAGGAAAGAGCTTTTGATGGCAGTCCTGCCTCTGGAGCTCTTCCTGGCTGGATGCACACAGCTCCAAACCGCCTGGCTCCAGGCTCTGGTTCTGTGTGCAATGTGCTGTGATGCCTCTTGGAACCAGAGCTTTTCAGGACACAGAGCCACATTTCCTTGCCCTGAATCCAAGGAAGCCAGCCCTGCACAGAATGCCTCGCTGGCACTGCGGGACAGGAGCTGGCAGCAGGGACTGCCACCCCCTGCCACCATGGCCTTTGGGCTGAGCAGGTTCCTCCCAGGCTGTGCTCAGGAGGGAAATGTGTTATTTATCTTTAAACGTCTCATCTTGGAGTGTGCTTGCAGTGCAGTCCAGGATTTTTATTTTAGGTTACAAAATCAGGATGATCCTTCCTTCCTTCCTTCCTTCCTTCCTTCCTTCCTTCCTTCCTTCCTTCCTTCCTTCCTTCCTTCCTTCCTTCCTTCCTTCCTTCCTTCCTTCCTTCCTTCCTTCCTTCCTTCCTTCCTTCCTTCCTTCCTCCTTCCTTCCTCCTTCCCTTCCTTCCTCCTCCCTCCCTCCTCCCTCCCTCCCTCCCTCCTCCCTCCCTTCCTCCCTCCCTCCCTCCCTCCCTCCCTCCCTCCCTTTTTTCCCTCTTCCTCCCTTCCTTCCAGGATATCCAAGGATTGAGTGTCTAGAATTGCTATCTGCTCCAAACCTCAAGTTTTCCCAGGGAATGAGCAGCCAGGAGAGACTCAGAACACACAAGGACAGAAACAGCATCTCCTTTGCATTTCTGCTCTTGCTCTGTGCAGCAGATTTTGTACTTATCACAAAGTAATTGTTTTTAAAACAAATTGTATTACACTTAAACTAATCCTTACCTCCCTGTCTGCATCGGATGAGGTGTTCTCCTCCCCACTGCAGACAGGGGTGAGGTGAGGATTTTGGATTTCTCGCTGTTCCCTCACCTGCAGCCACCCTGGAGAAGTGAGTGGAGGGCACAGCAATGCACTCTGTTTATCCACAGATGACTTGGTGCCGTTGCCAAAGGATCCAGATCCACGTCATTTTTCCTGGCAAGAAGCTCTGAATCCTTTGTGAGCTGCTTCCAATTATTATATTAACTGGGAAAGTAAACAATGCCATGCTATTAGATAGAGCTGGCAGCAATAAATGCTGCTGCTCCCTCTCCAGACTTGATTATTATTAAGAAATAAAAATATCAGCTTCAAATAGATCCTAATGCGAATTAAATGAACAGCATGTTCTGTCTCAGCTGGACAAATATATTTGTGATTCCAGCTTAGTAGCACATGTTCATAGAATCATGGGATGGTTTGGGTTGGAAGGGATCTTAGAGCTCATCCCATTCCATTCCATGGGCAGGAACACCTTCCCCTATCCCAGATTGCTCCAAGGGGATGTAAATCCCCTGCAATGGATCTGTCTGCAGCACACCACCCTCATCAATCCAACTGCAGCAGGCTAGGAAACTTCCCAGCTCCTCAAATGTTCATGCAGTGCTGTCTCTGGTGCTTGGCTTTTGCTTCACTGCAGGGAAAACGATCCTCTTTTGTCCATCGCCGATTTTAGGAATTTTCCCACTCCCTGCCTTGCTCACTGAGCAGCCTCGAGCTGCCACAAGCTGCAGTTTTCCTTCTTTCCTCGCCGTTTTCATTCATTTTGTGCTCCTGTCCGCAGGGATTATTCCAGAGGTAATTCAAGAGCTGCTGTGTTGCCTATAGCTCATTTCTCTGTTGAGTCTGCTGAGCCACTTTTCCACAAAGTTTACTCCTCTTCCAGCCCTTCTGAGGGAGCTGCTGCTGTGTTTAACTGTCGGAAGGGAAGGGAAGGGAAGGGAAGGGAAGGGAAGGGAAGGGAAGGGAAGGGAAGGGAAGGGAAAGGAAGGGAAGGGAAGGGAAGGGAAGGGAAGGAGAGAAGAAGAAAGGAGAGGAGAGGAGAGGAGAGGAGAGAGAGGAGAGGAGAGGAGAGGAGAGGAGAGGAGAGGAGAGGAGAGGAGAGGAGAGGAGAGGAGAGGAGAGGAGAGGAGAGGAGAGGAGAGGAGAGGAGAGGAGAGGAGAGGAGAGGAGAGGAGAGGAGAGGAGAGGAGAGGAGGAGAAGAGAAGAGAAGAGAAGAGAAGAGAAGAGAAGAGAAGAGAAGAGAAGAGAAGAGAAGAGAAGAGAAGAGAAGAGAAGAGAAGAGAAGAGAAGAGAAGAGAAGAGAAGAGAAGAGAAGAGAGAGAAGAGAAGAGGAGAAAATTCTGCCCTGTGAAGCAAAGGCTTCCACACTTCCCTGAATGCCAAGGGGATGCAGCTGCAGGGAAAAGCTCTGCCAGACGAGGGAAGTCCAAAATGCCAGGGTGGATGTGGATGAGACAACAGCACTGAGCCCCTGCAGAGCCCAGCAGCTCTGCCATGTCCCTGGGGTTTGGGGAATTGTCTCTTCTGCTCATCCTGGGAGGTGGAAATGCAGCTTTGGGATCAGTTTGGACTCCAAGTGCCAGCTCAGCCTGGGGCAGCTGGGAAAGGATGCTCTGCTGAGAGCTGTGGAGGGAGCTGCAGGGTCTGGGGATGAGCTCTGCCTTCTCCAGGGCTTTTCCATGGGGCAAAGTGGGAATTTCTCAGCAGGACATGAGAGGGAAAATGTGTGTCTCACCTGCTGTGTGTGTGGATGTGGGAGAGGAGGATTGGGAATGAGAGTCGCTGCTTGGGAAAAGCAGAATTTGGGTTTTCAGCTGCCACCTGGCTCCTTTCCAGCCTGCTGTGTTGGACATTAAAGTGTGTGTGTGACATAAATTCAAAGGTACAAGGTGTGAAAAAGGTCTGGGTTTGTGTTTTGAAGGAATATTTGTTGAGAGAATGTATGCTAATACCAGAATCTCCTGTTATTGGTATCCAGCGAGTCTGGAATCCTCTGATATGTAAATCAAGGTGAATATTTGACCCAAGGTGACTTTAAATTTAAAAGTAAAAGTTCTTGGTATTACCTTTGTAATAAAATTAGCCTTTTTTCCCCCAAATAATTGAATTTTATTATCGATTTCTGTGTTACAAGCTCTCAATTGGGCATTAACCTTTTTCAAAGGGTTTGGCTGGGGTGTTTTTTTATCTGTTGAAATCTCTTTAAGATAAATTCAAATTTCAAATGCAACGCTTGACTGATCTATTCCAGGAACTCCTCTCCTGGTAGCAGTTTTGGTGGCTCAGGCTGATGCTGTTGCTGTGCTGGAGACATGATGTGATGCCTGGGGTTCACTTTGCACTCCCTTGGGTACAAATCCTCTGCTTTTGGGAGTTTGGGACACAAACACCCCAGAGGAGCAGGGAAAGGAGGAGCAGAGAAGAGGAGCTGCTCCCTCCCCAGCTCCTGGTCTTCTTGCCAAGCAGATGTTGTATGGACCCAAATCTCAGGTTTGAGGCATGATCTGAGCCTCAAATTTCTTAAAAAAAAATAAATGGGTGGGTGGATTTAGGGAGTTTATCACCTAAATGTAATGCAAACCCTACTTGTGAGGGAAAAGCATCCACACCTCCCTGAATGCCAAGAGGATGCAGCTGCAGGGAAAAGTCCAAAATGCCAGGGTGGGTGTGGATGAGAGCTTGAGCTCTGGGAAATTCCTGGTTTAGCTGTCAAGGTCTGGATCTCTCCTCACTAAACACAGAATTTTGGGTCTGCTGGTGTTGGCTTGCAGGTGTGAACCCTGCAGGAATCATCCCCAGGCTGCAGTTTGCCTCAGCCGGTTGGATGGAGCTCTGGCTCTTTGAAAGTCACTCCTGGTGACCAGTGCTGGGTTAATAAAAGGGTTTCACTCACGTTGTCCTGACAACAGAAGTTTTTGGGAGGAGCAGAACTCGGTGGATAAATTGCTCTGCCAGGCACAGGTGCCAGGAGGGGACAGTGCTGTGGCAGGAGGGATGTGCTGGGGGAGTGTCCAAAACACACCAGCCTGGCCAAGGACAGCCCAGGGTGGCCAAAAGCACCCTGGTGATGCTTCCCAAACCCTCTGTGTCACCATGAGACACCAGCAAAGCAGCTGGGGGAGTTATCCAGCCTGGAATGGGGCATGGAGCTGATTCTGGAGGGTGCTCAGTGGGCTGCTGTCACCCTGGGACACCCTGGTGTCACCCTGGGACATGCTGGTGTCACCCTGGGACATGCTGGTGTCACCCTGGGACATGCTGGTGTCACCCTGGGACACACTGGTGGCTCTCAGTGCTCCAGCAGGTGATTACAGGGAACACAAACACCATCCCTGCTGGGATGTGGGGCTCAGGGACCTGTGCAGCCTCATTAGATTCGTACAAGCTGCAAGAAGTCATCCTGCTGTACATAATTTTAATTGCCTGCTCCACAATTGCTGCTTGGGCTGTGCCTGTCAAATATATGCTCTGTGGTGTGGCATGACCTGCCTGCTAAATTACAACAGGAATAAAAAACTACCGCAGAAAGTAAAAGAGAAAAAAAAAAATCTAATTATGAGCCAGAATGCTGCTCTCAATCTCTATTGCCATCTGCAGCCTGGTGTGTTAGGACCAGCACAAACAAATCAATAAAGCCTGCAGCTTTTCTTCTGTTGCCTTTGGCACTTGGAAGGAGTTTGTGGAGCACTCTGGTTCCTCCTCTCTGTCCTCAGCCGACAGCTCCAGAATTCATTTTATTTGCAAAATCACTTCGGGTTTGCCACCTGAAACTCCTCACCTGGAGGCAGGGCGGCGGAGAAAGGGTTAAAAGGAATTATCCGGGCTGCAGCTTTAATTCGTCTCGTGTGGAGGGCACGAAACTGAGTTTGGTAGGAGGTTCTTTGTCTGGAGCAGCCTTGGCAGTGAGCAGAGCTGTGATCTCAGAGGCGATGAGGCTCCGGGAGCTGCAGGCTCTGGCCAGGGGCTGGGGGGCAGCTCGGGGTGTCCCAGCAGGTGCTGCCATGCCAGAGGCTGCCACTGGGGCTGAGCTGCTCCTGTGATGATCCCAAAGCCACCCTGTGCTCCCAGCTGGAGTTTCCTGGAGAGCAGAGGCAGCGGAGGATGCGGAGGGGGCGATGAGCGCTCCCAGGGAGGACGGCCGCTGTCGCAGGGCCATCAGCATCCTCAGCGAGCTGTGCCAGAGGAAAAGCCTGCCCAGCCTGGACCTGGAAACCTGCAGGGAATTCCTGCTGCTGCCTTCTGACCAGAGCCTGATCATCTCCGAGCCAGGTACAGCCCTGCACAGTCCCGTCTGCCCCAGGGTGCTCGTGGGAGGATGAGGGACACTCATGCCCTGCAAGGGGAGGAAAATATTTGGGAACCCTGAGTTACACCCAGGGGTTGTTCCTGGCGCCTTCTGGGGGTTCCTGCCCTTGGCAGATGTTCCATGGTGAAGTTTTGGGTGCCTCACCTGTTGATGTGGGTCGGGGTGGCTGCAGGGGGCACAGCTGGGGCACAGCTGGGGCACAGCTGGGGCACAGCTGGGAGGTTCTGTGCTGCTTCACGAGATGAAGTTCCTGTGAAAGTTCCTTTTTTAAAAACACATTCTCCTGTCCTGGGCGAAACAAAACCAAAGCAGCAAAAAGCAGTGCAGAGCCCACTGAAGCAGCTGGGATGGCAGGAATTGATTGGTGCTGTCCCAGTTTGAGAAATGGAGGGAACCACATGGATTGCTGTTTGCCACTAAGGGCTCTTGGTGTGCTTTCATGTGTGTGTTTTACTTTCCCTAAGAACTGCCTGAGTTGCTCCTCGTCAGGTTGTAGAGCCAGGGAGGAGCTCTGGTGTGTCAGGGATGAGTCAGGAGCAGGAATTCTGCTCCAGGAGCAAAGGGACAGCTCCGTGTCGCTCAGTGGGGGATTTTCCCTACATTTGTGCTCACAGCTGCTTGCTCCAGGGAGATCTTCTGCTGTCACTTCAGAAGACATTGGCAGGGGCAGCTGGAACCCCAGGCTCATGTGCTGAGGAGCAAAACCCCAGACATCATAGTTTTTAGAATTACTGATAACCTGTTGTAGGTTGTTGGTGTATTCCAGCATTCTCAGAGGGCTCCTTCTGAGGTTTCTGTAGGCAATGATCTGCAAACCCAATGGATTTCACAGCATTTTTCACAGCATGAGTTTTCACAAACTTTTCTTCTCTCCTGAGCCTGCTGTGCTGAGCACAGCTGCCCATCAATCCCTGCCCAAGGCTCTCTGTGCCACCTTCCCCACGTTTCTGCTGCCCCTGTGTGCCAGGATCTCGTGCAGGGATGCAGTGGCACCCAGGGCACAAGGGTCCTGCCAGCTCTGGGTTTGCAGTGCTGCTCCCAGCACTGATCCATCCAGCCAAGCACCTTCCTTTCACATCCCACTTCATCTGTAACTTAATTCTCTTCTTAAAATTACTTGGTTTTATCCCTGCATGCTCTGAAGGCCTCTTACCCTGGCTGGTTGTCTCCTCACACATCACATCACATCTCATGCAGCAGTTTTCTCTGTTGCAAACAGAGCAAAGAGCTCACAAACTTATTGCACCGTTTAGGAATTCTTTACCTTGCACCAAAATTAACATTTTCCTGACTCTGCAGCACAAACACTCTGCACTGCTCTTGCTCTGATGTGACAGATCTGCATTTGTTTGTGCAGCCTGCCCAGGATTTGTGTTCAGGTCGGGATCACATCATCATCTGCCTTTAGCATCGTCAGCCCCAGGGCTCTGGGTGAGCTGTGCTGCACCAAAAGCAGGGCTGTTGTCTCTGCTCTGCATGACTGAGCCCATTTTTATGTCTAGACAGCACTGAGGACACAGTTTGGGCTCAACATGTACGAATATTTCTCAGTTCCTGGCTGTAAAACTGCTCCAGCAAGGGGGGAAAAATCTTCTTGCATGAAGTGTTAACTAACACAGCCACAGAGGTGTGATGATGCCTTTCCCATCCGTGTCTGGATGTTTATCCAATTATCTGCACTGATGCTCTGTCCATCCTCTCCTGAAGTCTCCCATTGAGCAGATTTGCTCTCAGCTGCCTGAGGTTCAGCCCCAGTGAGTCCTCAGCGAGGCAGGCAGGGAGAAGGTGGGGCTGTGTGGAGATGAGCAGATGGCAGCAGGCAGTGTCACAGCCAGGCAGTGTCACAGCCAGGGCAGAGCAGCCACACTCCTGCTGGAGTGTCCCCAGGTGGGCAGCACAGCCCAGCAGAGAACACCAAATTTGCTGGAGTCAAACTGGCCCTGTTTGTCATCATCATGTGGAGTCTTGGCTTCCCAGTCAGTTTGGATAAATCTATTCACCACTGGCTGGCTCAGCTGGCTGGTGGAGTGTCCTGCTGAAGTTCAGGGGGAAGGAGGCACTGCTGTGCTGCCAAAGCTGGGAGCCAGGCTGCTCCTGCACAGCTCAGCACAGGGCAGTTTGGTCTTTTCTGCTGTTTCATGTGTGGATTGAGGAGCAGTATCCTCAGGGAATGTGTGGAGTGGCAAGGAAAGGAGCCAGGTATCATCAGCCTGCTTGAACTGCATCCAAGGGCAGAAAAAAATCTGTGAATATCAAAATGTTACTCAATAGTTTATGTAAGAGTAAGTTTGTATGCAGTGATTTATTTATTATTTTTTTTAAACCATTCTGAATGGCTGCAGGGGATGCTGTGGAGGGAGTGGATGCACCTCTACTCTCTGGTTATGTAACAGCTGAATCTCCTGACAGCCTCCGAGAGCAGTGGAGCTGCAGCATTTCTCTGTGTACACCCAGCAAAGGAGGGCTGCAGTGGAATCTGTCAGGAAAAGGATCTGTTTGGCTGGGGAAGCTCTGGGTGTGAGGGGAGCTCTCCCTGCAGTCGGGCAGCGCCAGGAATAGAGCTCTTGGCTGGGGGCCCTGAGATCGAGCGAGCTGCAGCATCCTTTTGTTGTGCCTCTCTCAGTCCTCCCCCGGAGCTGCCTCCGTCTGATCGCTCCCTTCCCTGCCTGCCCTCAGCTGCCGGGCAGGGATGCTGGCAGTGCCACCCTGGGCGATGGGGACAGAGATTGCCACAGGTGATGTCCCTTGGGTGGATGAAATCATCCCTTCTGTGCCCTGAAAGGCAGTGAGAGCTCTGGGATGGAGCTGAGAGGGTTTGGACTGAAGGGCAAAGTCCCTGGCTGTGGAGCAGGGGAGCCAGGACCCCCCAGGGCCATGGGGACAGGGATCTGTCCCCCTTCCCAGTCCCTCAGCCGCTGGGAGCAGAGCTGCAGCAGGCTGCAGGCTCTTTGGAGTGGGGCTGTGCAGGGCCAGCAGCTGAGCTCTGGTGATCCTGGGGACTCCAGATCAGGATGTTCTGGGATTCTCTGGTTGCCCACAGCCTGCTCTGAGCTCCCCTGAGCCAGCTGGCCCTGCCTGCTCCTGCCCAGGGCTGCTCTGGGGGGACAAACCCATGGTTCTTGCTGTTCTCCATTATCCCTGCAGCCCTGGATTGCAGTCCTGTGCCCTGCACAGCCCTCAGCACACAAACTGAGCTGGGCACTGCCAGGCTGTTGCTCACTCCAGGCTGGATTGTGCTGCTGACTCACTGCAGGGCTCTCCTGAGCCTGTGCTGCTCCTGTGGGATCCCAGAATGGGACAGAGGCTGCCAGGCAGTCCTGGGGGACCATGGGGAAACAGGAGCTTGACTCATTCTGAAATGATCCTGCAGAGCTGCTGGGTGGTACCAAAGACAGCAGGGTTAGATGGGATATTGGGAAGGAATCCTTCCCTGTGAGAATGGTGAGGTTCTGGCACAGGGTGCCCAGAGAAGCTGTGGCTGCCCCTGGACCCCTGGAAGTGTCCAAGGCCAGGTTGGACAGGGCTTGGAGCAACCTGGCATAGTGGAAGCTGTTCCTGTCATGACAGGGGGTGACACTAGATGATTTTTAAGCTCCTTCCCACCCAAACCAGTCTGGGATTCCATGATTCTGTGACTGGAGCAGGTGTATTGTGACGTTGATTAAAGGACAGTGCCTGGGTACAGGATGGAATTTCTGCTGGGATCAGAGCACATCCAGGAGCAACCCCCTGGGTTTGATTTCTACCTCTAGCACTGCTGTGCTGCCCCTTTCTTTAAATACCCAGAGTTGGGGTGTTTTTGTCTCAGTGATCCACCTGTAAAAGCTTTGCTGGCTGTGGAGGCAGGGCAGGAGGCAGTGGGTGATGAGGGGCAGAGCAGAGGGGCTGCAGGATGTCCAGCAGCCCCTGTTGACCTCAGCATGGTGAGAACCCTCCTGAAACCCTCCACCCCAGCAAAATGCTTCTGTGCTTTCTAGCTGCAGGAGGAGAAAGCTGGAGTGAGAGGAAGGAACAGGACAGCTGGGGAAAACACAAAGCCACAGCAACCTCATGACAATCTGTGCTCCCCAGCACACAGTGTCAGCTGTCCTGCATTCCAAGCCCCAATAATTCAGAGCACATTCAGTGTTTTGCCCCTCGTGTGAACTGTTCTTTTGGAAGGTCCTGGTGCAGGCAGTACAGCTTGTACAGCGCTGAACACCCTCCTGGCACTTGGCACAGGCTATTAAAATGTTAAACCAAGCACAGAAGTGCTCTTGCTGCGGGCAGAAAGAGGGGGAATTTCTGGGCAATAGAGGATTTTTCATCTCAGGAACGTCGGCGCAGATAGATAATTTTTCTTATTGAGAAATCGCTTCTGGAGTATTTTCTTGGGAAGAAACCCAAACTGTCCCCTGATGGGATAGTTTGACTAATGGGAGAGCTGATGACACCCTCATTCATGGTTATGGGATGCCTTCAGCCACTACCTGTGAAATACAGGCACATCTT
The DNA here is from genome assembly GCF_008360975.1 of Lichenostomus cassidix. Taxonomy (NCBI): domain Eukaryota; kingdom Metazoa; phylum Chordata; class Aves; order Passeriformes; family Meliphagidae; genus Lichenostomus; species Lichenostomus cassidix. The sequence goes on from NC_139506.1 coordinate 2,528,841, forward strand.
GAATTTACTCGCCAGGCGTAATAACACTTTCCTGAATCACCATTCAAGTGTATTTTAAGCTAATATAACACTAAACATGCTTCCAGCCACCCAGGCAAAGCTAATATTAATCACTGGAGCTTGAGTTTCCAGAGGCCAGGCATGTGAGGAGCAGCTCCTTGGGGCAAATATCTATTTTATCACAGAGTAATGCACTTGCAAAATGGATCTTGCCTTTCCTCCCAGGAAAGAGCCAGCCAGAGCTACGTGCAGCAGATTTGATCTTTAGCTCAGCTAAACCTGGCTTGTGCTGGGATCCTGGAGGTGTCAGCTTCAAACCTTGCTGCCAGAGGAAGGTTTGTAAAACTGTATCGAAATAAGGTCGAAACCGGCCGAGCGAATCGAGGAAAACCAGATTAAATCGCCTGTGTGCAGACATGTGTCTCTGCTCACGCATTGTGTGCGGCTCTGTGGCTCTCCAGCTGCCTGTGGCAGTGCTCTGCGATGGTCCTGCTAAATCAAACGCACCTCTGGAGCTGTGTGCAGTGTGCGTGCTCAGAGCCCCGCTCTGCACAGACGCAGCTTTGCAGCCTAATTGCTGCTGCTCGATTCCTCCCCGAGGCAGCGCGGGGAGGCTGCTCGTGTTGGTGGGTTTGCGCGGACCTGCGAGCTTTTTCCGAGGCAGCTGCAGTAGCCTCATGCATAGTCAGGGCTCAGCATCCCCAACTCCATAGAAACAGGAGCGGGATCGCTGCCGGTGCTAATTGATGCGCGAGCAGGCGGAGGGCAGCGAGCTGGGATCGCGCTGAGCAGCTTCAGCTCGGGTAAGTCCTCATTTCTGAAGTTACTTTCATAATTCTTTCCCCTTTTTTCCCCACAATATGGAGCTGCTTATCCTTATAAAACATTTTGCCTCAGCAAAACGCCTTTGCTGTAGAAACATTTCCCCTGCTCTCGGCGTTCTCCCGGCGTTTCACCCAAACCCAGCGTGTGCCTTGCTGGTTCACACCAGGGCACAGATCTTCCCCCTGTTTAATGGGATGTTTCTGGGTTTGGTGTTTCTGGGTTTGCAGGTGTTTGCTGCTTGTCTCGGCTGTGCTGGATCATCTCCCGTGTGTGTTCTTTGTGCAGGGATAAGCCAGACCCACAGCGGGGGCTCATCTCTGATCCAATTATTTTTTTATTTAACTATAGTCTCAACTATCCTCGTTTTTCATAACTGTTTCTTCTCGCTGTTCGCATTTCCAGGCGCAATCAAATATTCTTTCTCAGGACCCCAGGTTTCCATCTCATCTTGGTTGGGCAGCTTTTTCTACCTTTAATACTTGCTGTTCCTTTGTCAAAGAGGACAACATCTATTTTCCCTTCCTGCCTGCATGTTGGAAAAGCAGGGAGCTTGTCTGTGAGTGTTTCCAGCCAGCGCACTCCCTGGCAGAGCAATCGCGCTGGCAGTTGTTGGGGAGAGATGCAATTAAGTCCCTCTGCCATGTACTGTCTTTAATTACATTTGTACCTTGCAAAATGGCATCCTGGAGGGTCAGGGAGGGGATTTTTGTAGTGGTTGTCTATTAACTGTGCATTTTCCCTGCCTAGGGAAAGAAAGAAAGTTATCCTGCGGGGAGCCTGGCGCGCAGCTGCTGCTGGAGGGTGTCTCTGTGTTTAGTTCAGTTTGTTGTGCTGTAGCAGGTTCATGTTTGACAACATCACAGCAAACTGTGCAGCGAAGCCTGAAGGCAGCATGCCAGGAGCTCCCTTCACACCCAACCTCTCCAAACCATGCTTAAGGCACACAGCCCTGGACCCTTTGCTTCCATGGAATAATGATTGCCCAGGAATTCAAACCCCTGGTGCGGCAATACTCTGATTTTCTGTGCATTGTAGCTGCTGCAAAGAAATGAATACAGTTGTGTGGCACAGAGCGAGGTGACACCTCCTCAGTTTCTCTCTCCAGACGCAGCACTTCATCTCCTGGATGCTGGCAAGCTTTTCCTCGGAGTTGTTTGATCCCAGCTCTGGATCTGGGCTCTCCTCAGAATGCTCACACTGAAAGAATTGAGCTGCAGGGTATGGAGTGGTAGAATCCATTGGGAAAGGGCATCTCAGAATCCATTTAATCAATGTGCAGGATAGGTAGCCCAGGCTGCACACACCACTGCTGCACAGCAGCACTTCAGAGGGGTTAAAGATCCCTGTCTTTGTTCCAAGCTCCTGGAAGCAGCAGCAGCAGAGCTGATGGCAGGAGCAGAGCCATGGCGAGGAAGTTCCCTCATCGCTGAACAAAGAAATGCTCTTTTCCAAAGCTCTGCATTTCAGTGCAGGGTCCCTGTGCCAATCCTGAGCTCCAGGCAGGTGAGTCCTTCCTGGCTGCTCCATCTGAATCCAGCTCTGGATCTGCCAGGGCTGTGCAGAGCCTGCTGTGTGCAGTTGAGAGGGACAGAGAAAGAGGGACTGATGTGGGGTTTTGTGGCTGGTTTGTGTCTGGATAGCTCCAGCTGGCATGGGGCTGAGCATCACCCAGGCTTTGCAGCAGCTGGAGCCAGGGCAGTTCTGGAAGGATCCTGCATCTCTAGTTTTGGGGCTCCCATGGGGCAAGTCCAGGCAGTAAACTCATCCAGAATGCCTCATGAGCTGAAGGAGCCCCTTGTGCTGGAGGGGCTGCATGTTCTGGGCAGGGGGCACTCAGGAAAGCCTCTGGAAAGCTTTTTTGGGCTGCCTTGTCCCAGCTTTGGGGTCTTCTGCCCATTCTGGCTGAGGTTTTTGGGGTCCCAGACTGTGTCCTCTGGTGGACCCTGAATCCCTGGGTGGGAAGCTTCCAGCACTGGGATGGGGAGAGACCTCAGTTCTGCTCCCACTCCAGCTTATCCTGAGATCCTTTCAAGACAACCTGATTTTAGTGGTTTTTTGAGCCAAGATGGAGTCTGAGAGGGAGACACAGGGAAGCCTTCCCCAGAATTGAACCCCACTGCAGGAAGTGAGTGACAGCGAGGTGGCAGCTCCAGGCTGGAGAGTCTGGGCACAGAGGCACTGCTGAACCTCACAGCAGACACAGCTTTGATCAAGTTCTTGAAAGGAAATTTTAAGTTCCAGGGTTTTTTGGTTGCTCAAGGGAGATGGAGAGAGCGAAAATCTTTCAGTTGTTCCATTTGCTGAAATGCAATTGGATTTCTGCATCCCAGAAGTGTCTGGATTTCTGTGGTTTCCTCTCTGCTCATCTCCAGCTCTGAGAAGAGGTTTCCCCCCAAGCTGAGCAGCCTCATTCAGGCTCCCCTGGCACCCAGGGCTCAGCTCAGCTCCTGTCTGTGCAGGGTGACATCCCAGGGGGATGAGGATGAGGATGAGGATGAGGATGAGGATGAGGATGAGGATGCTCAGCAGGGATTTCACCCCAGCCCTGGTCGCTGTGTGTGTTCAGCACCGCCGAGTTGTTTACAGATGTTGCTACAGCATATTGTGATAAAATGTCATGGGATTAGCACACAGCCCTGTGCCATAATTGCATTCACTCTGGCTTATAATAGTTCATTAGCTTGTCATCAGTTAGGCAGAAAGCAATGACAACTCTTCCTATCACATTTATAATGCTCTAGAGAGCAGCTGATTAAGTCACAAAGTGACATAAATCACTGGGGAATATTTCCTTCGGCTTGAAAAAGTTTTTTTTTCTCTTTTTTTGTCACTTTTGATAACAGAAATGCTGCGTTTCTGACAGCCCAAAGTTCCCCTTTGGGTTGCACACGCCAGCAGAAGTTTCAGTGACAAATGTGCCTTGCATGCAGCCCGGAGGGGAAGCCCAAATCGGTCAATAATCCCTGAATAGCAACATTTTTGGTCTTCAGGAGGCTCTGATGGGTCTCCTCCAGCCCAGCCACTTTATTTGGCTCAGTTCTTGTCCCTGATGTCTCTCAGCACTGCGTGGAGCTCACAGTGACCAGTGGGATCTGTGGGTAGTGGGCAGAAAGGGTTTTTTCCTCCAGGTCCAGCTGGGGAGATGAGGCTGAGGATGAGTTCAGGGCTGTCCACAGGCAGAGTCCAGCTCTGACTGGGAATTTAGGATGTTGGATATTGGGATTTGGTGCTGCAGCTCAGCAGAGATGCAGCTCTGTGGTGTTTCACAGCTCTGGCTGCTCCAGCAGAGGCTCCTCCTGCCCAGAGAGCCCCGCAGTGCTCCTCAGCTCTTTAGGATCTTTTGCCTTCTTTTTGGGCAATTAACTCTTCCTCCATTCTATTCCAGTGAGCAAAGCATGAGCTCCAGGCCAGCAACTCTCATCTTACCTCACAGCCCTCTCTTTGGTGTATTGTGCACATCCATTGGGTTGGACTCAATGATCTTAGAGGCATTTTCCAGCCTTAATGATTCTGTGATTTGTGTTTATTTTGTTTGGGGGTTTTTGGTTATGTATACATATAGGGGTGTAAAGTGCCTCATGGCTGACTCTGCACTTGAAAATCACCTTTGATGTGTCCCTCTGGATTCCTCTGTTCAGATTTCCCTCTGGTTTTTCACACTCCCCTGGGGGCTGGAGCAGCATTTGCCATCCCTCCCCTGGGTGATGGAAGGACCAAACCCTGAACTGAACAACACCAGCTGGCAGAGGGTTTGGCAGTGTTTTTCTCTGTTTAATACACTCATTTCTTCAGCCCTGTCAGACCATGGGGTGTGACAGTCCCCAGGGATGTGGCATGGGGTGAGAGAGGACAGGGACAGCACAGGCATCGCCCACACCTCTGTGCAGCCTCCTCGGGGCCACGACACACCAGGAGCTCCAGCTGCAGCCTGGATATGTAGGAAGGAATCAAAACAACTCTGCTAGCTCCCTGCAGGCAGGGCACAGTGCAGGTGACAGCTCGGGGGTGTCCCAGCAGCTCATCCTCTCCCAGCCGGGAGGTGCCGCAGGCTCCAGCATGACATGGGAAAACCTCGAGGCTGTGGCTGGGGATGCAGGAATAGAACTTTATTCCATCTGCAGATTGATGGTTTAAGTATTTTCTCCTTAATTATAACTCGGAGTTCATAAAACTGGGGGAATTTGCAGGTGTTGGTGCTAACAAGCTGAGAGCTGCTTTTCAGGAGAGCAAAGTCTCGGTGAGATCTCTGTGAGCAGTGACAGCACCCAAGGGGCAGCTGGAGCTGTGTCAGGGAGGGTTAGGATGGAAAGCAGGGAAAGGTTCTTCTCCCAGGGGGTGCTGGGCACTGAACAGCTCCCTAGGGAATGGGCACAGCCCCAACCAGAGCTCCAGGAGGGTTTGGACAACTCTCCCAGACATGCACAGGGTGGGATTGTTGGTGTGTCTGTGCAGGGCAGGGATTAGACTCAATGATCCCTGTGGGTCTCTTCCAGCTCAGGATGTTCTGTGATTCTAAATCAGGCAACAGCTAAAGGAATAAAACTTTGGATGAAGTTGTCCATGTCTCACATTTCGGTTCCTCTCCCAGCTACAGAACCACATCCTCACGAGGAACACAAATGGTGAGGAAAGCCCTGGCAGTGCTCAGTGAAGGAAGTTTTGCCTGGATGGAAGGGATGAGGTTGCTGTTTGCTCCTGGGCCATGGAGCAGCCACTTGAGACTCAGGATCCCCGCGAGGTCTCCATATGAAGGGTTGTCTCCATCCTTAACGTGCAATAATGAGATGGTTTGAGTTTTATAGTCTTATATAATTACTCTCAAAATAGCTTCTGATTCATCCTCCCCTTTGAAGCTTATAGTTTGCATTCTGATAAGCTCTTGCATGGCAGGAACCCTGTGGTAGCAGCAAATTAATTTTTAAGAAGTTTTTTGCTGTCTAACCGAAACTTTGGCACAGCCAGTTGGAGCATCCTTGTCCTTGTCTCACCAGGATGTGTTTCATGGCTGGGTGTGTGCAGGGGATGAGGAGGCTCTCTTGGGGTTCCTGGGGAGCCCATGCTGGCAGGAGGAAGCTGGTGGGAGCTGATAGTGCAGGACTCAGTGTCCAAGGGCTGTGGAAGCACAGGAACAGGATAAATCTCATTTTTGCTTGCAGGGAGACTCTGTGGCTGGATTGGACTCTGAGCAAGCTGGGGTAGTGGAAGGTGTTCCTGCCCATGGCAGGGGTTTTGAATGAGATGATCCCTTAGGTTTCTTGCAACCCAAACCATTCCATGATTCCATGATGCTCTGAATGTCTCCTCCCAGAACATCCCCACCTGAGCATTCCCACCCTTCTGCTTGGAGAGTTTGCCATCGAGCCCCATGTGATGAGCTGAGTGTGGAAGTGCTCAGCAAACTGAGAACTTGTTTTCAACTCCCATTCTCCATGCTGCCTTCTGTGGAGTCACTTGTGGTTGATATGGAATAAGAAAACAAGGCTTGGGCTTGTCCAGAGCAGCTGAAGCTGGCTGCCTTCACCTGGAAAACCTGTCTGGTGGTGGTGGGGTGTGCAGGGAGTGGGGGAGTCTTTCAGGGTCTGCATGGACATTTCACACCATTGTGCAGCCCTGGCCAGCTGAGAGGAACAATCAGTGGCTTTTTATTTACATTATCAAGAGAAAAAACAACCTGGTTGGTGACAGTGACAGGACACAGAGAATGGCTGGAGCTGTGTCAGGGAGGGTTAGCATGGATATCAGGGAAAGGTTTTTCCCCCAGAGGGTGCTGGGCACTGCCCAGGCTCCCCAGGAATGGGCACAGCCTGAGGCTGCCAGAGCTGCAGGAGAGTTTGGACAAAGCTCCCAGGGATGCACAGGGTTAGATTTTGGGGTGTCTGTGCAGGGCCAGGAGTTCAACTGGATGATCCTTGTGGGTCCCTTCCAGTTCATGATAGTCCATAATTCTGTGATTCTGCTTCTTTCTGGTTGAGTCATGGTGCCAAATCTTCTGTGAGTTCATTTCCCTCTCCCACACTCTCAGGTTCAGCCCTGCCCTCGGCTGGACATTGCTCCCTGTCCCCAGGAGGGACCCTGACCATCAGCCGAGCTCTGGGTGGTCTGAGCAGGGTGACCATGTGTGACAGCTGACACCTGTTCCCGGGGTTGGGATCCCTCCAGGAGCAGCTAGGAGGGTCTAAAACCCCAGTTTGTGCCCCTCAGCCCTGCAGGTGATCAGTGGTGTCAGATGTGCTGGGTGGGGACTCTGCAGCCCTCATCACCTCCAGCAGCATCACACAACATCCGAGGGGCTCTGGACCTCTGTCCCATGGGGATTGTGTCCTGACCTGGCCTTTCCACATCTGCTGAGAGGCTGATGAAACATCTCCCCCTCGCCAGGAGCCACCTCTGTGGTGCTGTTTGAGCAGCAGCTCTGCCAGGCTGCCTGTGAAGAGCGAATTGACGGCAGCCAGACTTTGAAGTGACAGCTCCTAATGACTCGTCGAGCTCAGGAATATTTCAGGGCATGTTCCCGGAGCTCCTGCCTGCCTGGAGAACACCAGCAGCAAATCAAGAACCTGCTCAAGTTTCAAATGACAGCCAAATGGCAGCGAGGGGGCTTGAAATGTGACAATAAAGCCATCAGCGGGGGTTTGGCACAATGGACACAGCCCAGGCAGAAAGGGCAATGAGAGTGGGTGTGCAGTGCTCCCCTGGCACTGCCATGCCCTGTGCAGCCCCCAGTGCCCACACACTGTGGGCTCTGCAAACACAGAGCATGTGGATTCACTTGGGGTTGATGTGGAATAAGAAAACAAGGCTTGGGCTTGTCCAGAGCAGCTGGAGCTGGCTGTCTTCACCTGGAAAACCTGTCTGGTGGTGGTGGGGTGTGCAGGGAGTGGGGGACTCTTCGGGGTCTGCATGGATATTTCACACCATTGTGCAGCCCTGGCCAGCTGAGAGGAACAATCAGTGGCTTTTTATTTACGTTACCAAGAGAAAAAACAGGCAGGCTTGGAGAGGGGCTGAGGAGCTGGCTGAGGACTGCACACTGCTGCAGTGCAGCTCACCTCTCACCCAGAGCTGCATCCCAGGCTTTATCCCAGCCAGGTTCCTTTCCAGGATGCCTGTTTGCTGCTCCCTCCGTGCTGCCCCTCAGGGTCTGTGTGTCCCCAAAGGGAACATTCCCTCCTGTCACTGTGGTTCAGCTTTAGCTGTGGTGCTGCTGGGTGCTGCTGTGGGGTTCGAATATTTGATTTCTGTTCCATCCAGTCCCCGTTCCTTCCTCCAAAGCTGAGCAGCTTTGCTAAACAAACATCTCTGTGCCTGGGGTTCAGTGGAACCCTCCTCCTCCTGCTCTGCAGCTGCTGCCCTGTGCTCCCCCTGCCCACACCCCTGCATCCACCACAGCTCCCCATGCCCAATTTCCAGCCCTCAGCTCATCAGGCTCACATTGCTGGTGCCTCTCAATCGAGAGCAAATGAGATCAGCAGTTGGTGGGAGCCTCACGAGGTCTGTTGTAGCCCCAGAGCTGCTGCTCTCCTCCAGCAGCTCCTCGCGCAGTAATCCATCACTGGAGCGCCTGCTCTCCACAGAGCCCGACAGAAACAGAACAATATATCCTCACAAACACTCCTGCTAGAGAAAAATGGAGCAGAAAATGGACAGAGAAGCCTGGCAGTGTCTGCTGGGGTGGCGTGAGCGATGATGGGTGTGTGAGAGTGGAAAATCAGTCCTGCAGGCAGTGTGAGGGAGGTGATCACCATCACCCCCTGCCTCTGGCTCTGGTGACAAAGGTCTGCACGAAGGGGACAGCCAGGGGAGTGGCACAGGGCCTGAGCTCCTCCAGCATCACTTCCATTCACACCTGACCCCACAGTGCACCTCCACTGAGCATTCCCAGCCTCTTGAACTTCCATTCGTGCCATTTCAACTTTGTGTAAACGCAACAGGTAGCTGGAATGACTAATGGCTGCTGGAGCGCCGAGAGAGCCATCCAAAATGTTTTGTTTTCTCTGTGGGGAGTGGGTGGAAGGAAAGCTAAATTACATCTTTGAGATATTAAATATAACTCTTCGCATTAAACTCGGAGTTATCCATGAATCTCTTTAATGACAGTGCAAGCTCCCTCACAGCAGTAAAAGTCAATGTTGCCACAATTAGACCACTATTGTCTTGCAGTTAATAGACTGCTCTAATCATGACTTTGTCATATTATTAATCGCTTTCGGGTTGGACTTTGCTAATTATCCCCTTTGGTAACTCAGTTTGGGCATTAGGAAGTCAGCAGGGACATCAAGCTGAAAGGCAGCTGGACCACATCTCTTCATTAGTTCCCATCCAGGATGAAACAAAAGGGGGTTGTGCTGAGGAGCTGATTTATGAATCTGTGGATATCGTGGTGGGAAGGGCTGGGCTATCCACTGAATGTTTGCTCCTTCCTCAGTTTGCTTTTAACTTTACAGTTTAGAATTTCTCCACTGTTTCTCTGTCCTGCCCTGGGCCATTTGTCTTTGATTTAAAGGCAGTAGGAAGTAGTGAGCTTGTTGGAAATTGTGCAGTTTTGAGCCATTCTGTGAGCCTTTTGGTGAGATTCAATAGCAAGGGGTTTAGGTTTACAAAACCAGTGAAAACACAAACTTAGAAGGGAAGTCAAAGGAGAAATGGGATTGGTTTGGGTGACGTTGAGAGGATTCAGTCTCCTTTGTGCTCTCTGTGTTCCCATTTCTGATCAGCTTCAGGTCTTTTCTGTGGTGTTTTGATAACAAGTGAGTTATAAAATAAGTATATAATAACTACATAAGCTCGATGGCTTATCCTAAACCTATCAGCTCAAGCTGGTGGATCAAAGAATCTTGGAATGCTGAGGGGTTGGAATGGACCTTAAACAACATCTGGTCCCAAATCCCTGCCACAGGTAGGGACACCTCCAGCTAGACCAGGTAGCTCCAGGTCTTGGCCTGGCTTTGAGCACTGGCAGGCATGGATGGTGTTAGTGGTCATGTCCACATCTCCCTGTTCCCTGTTCTGCCTCCCTCCTTGTTACTCAGGCAGGAGCTCCAAATGCATTTTCCAGCCCAGAGTTCCTCTGGGAAGCAGATTTTGCTCCCATGGGGAGACAGACTGGAAAATAACCATGGTAATTTGTGTTTGCAACCTCCCCCTTTTAAGCTTTATCTTTTCAATTACAAGTTGTAATAAGACCAATTTTCCAGTTTCTCCCATGGGAACTGGGCGAGGATGAGGGAGCAGCACTGAGTTTGATGGGACCAGGCTGAGGAATGGCTGGAGCTGCTCTGCACATCTCCCACACCCCTTACCTGATAGCAAAGTGACAAATAACTGTTCATTTTTCAGTGGGGAACAGAATCAAAACAGTTCTTGTAGTGTTTTCCCCCTGGTGGGACATTTCTCAGTGATGATGTGACTCTGTCCCTTGTGACTCTTCCTGAATTAGACCAAGCCCTGCCTCATTGCTGGATGCAGGCACATCCCTCTTCTCCCTCTTTCCCCACACCTTGGATCCAATCCTTGCACAAGGTGGAATAATATAAACCCAGGATCTCATTCTCCCCCTGGGCTGAGGTGTCCTTTTGGCCTGTTCTGTTTTTGGGGGAACTGGCCTCACCTCCACCTGCACCAGGAATACCAAAGCAGCCTCTAGCCCAGGGGCATTTTCTGTTGGATGAGGAATTATCTTGTTTTTACAGTCTCTTGTAAGTTAAAGGACATTTAAGGCATAACATTTTCAATAGCAGGTACTTTTTAGGAAGTAACTGGTATTTTCAAATTCATAAGAGAAAGCTCATTAAATCAATGAAGGTCAGCTCTGTCCAATTGATATTTAAGTTTAATAAGTCACGGGAAAGTCTTGGAGAATTCAGTGTCATCTTCAAACAACCCAATATTCTAAGCAGGCAGATGCTTAAAAACTGTCTGTAAAATCCTGATCCCTTCCACTCGTGCTGTGTGTCAGCTGTCAGAGGAAGGAGTAGGAGGTCATGCATAAAAGTATCTGTGAATCCTGTCAGATCCATTATGAATGCCAGCCCTGGGAGGAGTGACAGGAACCAGGATCTTTCTCAAGCTGGCAACAGGTTTTCTGAAAGGATAATTGATTACTTCTGATGGTTTCCATTAATGAGCCTGGTGTGCTGGCAGAGCCACGCAGCCTATAAAACTCCTTGGAATGGGTGGAAATATCTTTAAAAAAACCCTCTCTGTCACGCAGCAATTCCCAGCAGTGAGAGATTCTGCATTGCAATGATTTCCTTTGTACCAACACAGACGTATTTGCAAAAAGTCCAGGTTCTTGAGCTTCCTTGTGAATGTTTGACGCTGAGTTTCCTGGGCACAAATCCAAGATTTAACTCAAAGGATGGGGAAGTGGAACCTCTGCGCTCTCAGCTTTGGTGAGAATACATTTAGGCAAATCTCAGAGGAAGCTCTGCTGCTGACTGGTACAACCTTATTTATTATTGAATAAGATGGGAGCTGTTTATTCCCCCCAGCAGTGATCTGTGTTTCCACCTCGGAGCTGCAACAGGAAATAAATGACCTGAGCAGGAGGCTGGAAAGGGAAAGAGAAGTTGCAAAAACCTCTGGGTGACGTTTATCCTTCCCACCTGCACCTTCCAGCCCTTCCCTCCGAGTCAAAGAACCCCCAGGCAGCCAGGGAGCTTTGCCTGGAGCTGCTGCTGAATGTGCTGGGCTCAGGAATTTTGTGGAAAAACAGTGAATTTCCTCCGGGATATCAGGAACAACAGATGGCTTCCCAGGCACCGTGCAGCGCTGACTTGTTGGGGTGGAGATGTCACATTTTGTGTCTGGTGCTGCCTGGAGATTTCACTTGCAGGAGCTGATGTGAGAATCCCATATTTGCAGTGGCTGCTGCATTCCCAGGGAGATCTGAGTGAGGTTTGATGATACAAATGTGCTCCTGAGCACTGTGCTGTTGTGGTTCAGCAGTGTTGGGTGGAGATTTTGTTATTTTGTTTGGTTATGTCTCTTTTTTTTTCAATAATTTTTAAATTTAGCTATTTATTCAAGAAAAAAACCCAGGTTTTGCTCATATTTCACACATTTTTCTCAGCTTTAAACATCAAGGCCAGCTTGGATGGAGCTCTGAGCAACCTGGTCTAGTGGAAGAAATCCCTGCCCATGGCAGGAGGTGGAATGAAATGATTTTCAATGTCCCTTCCAACCCAAATCATCCTGTGATTCTATAATTAAACGTCTCATTACAGCTTTACAAAACTAAACTATATGCTCAAAGGGAACAGAAGGTGTTTTATGGCTCCTGTTTAAGGTGAAGCACATCAGGAATCACATGTAGAGCAGCTGTGATGGAGCACAGAGGGGAAATCCCCAGTTCAGAAATGCACAGAGCAACTCCCCATCCCTTGGGGCTCAGTAGGGAATTCACTGCAGTCACACAAAACATTTGTGGCCCAAGAATAAACAGAAATAGGGTGGATAAGAGGTAATGGTTGTTCTATATAAACTTTTGGGCTATCTAGTGTGTTTTTGTTTGTCTTTCTGTCTGGTGTGTTTTTGTTTGTCTTTCTGTCTGGTGTGTTTTTGTTTGTCTTTCTGTCCTGACTTACACTTGGGTAGCTGAAGGAGAGTGGCTTTGCTGGGCACTACGAATAATTCAACAAGGAATCAAGGAATTGTCCATGAGCCCAAAGCAATCCGTGATGGAATTGTCCACAGTCCTGACCCTGCAGCCTGACTGACCTCCAGAGCAAAACCTGGCTCCACCCTCAGGGACTGGTGTTCCTGCGATCCTGAACTTTTGGAGTTTTGGTTTGGTTGGAAACCTGGGAATTAATACACTGTAGGAAAGGAAGCAAAAATAGCCAATGTTTCCTCTTTGTGCAGCACTGTGAATCATTTCACAGCCTGGATGAAGTATATACGTGTATATATATATATATATATATATATATATATATATATTTATACACACACACACATACATATATATATATATATCTTTCGTTTTTCCTGGTTCGTCAGCCACACATACGGAAGCTCTGTCCTCTCCAGAAAAAGACTGAAATACACAACACATGAGGTAAAAATGTCTCAGAGCATCAGAGCACACACACAGCAGAGTGCTGCTCAGAGTGAGGACTGTGTAGCACTTTCTGTACCAACTCCTGCTATGTTTGGTTTCTCTGCATCAGCAGCTTGTGATTATTTTTCCCTTGCTGTTGGTATTTACTTTTTATTCCCCGTGGGCACATCTGGACAAGATGTGGGAGCTGATAGTACAACAACAATCCCCTTCCAGGATGCTGGGAGATGGATTTTTCATTACTGTGCCTGAGCAGCTGTGACATGAAGCGAAAAGGCACTTGCTGTGGTACAGCACCCAAGCTTGTTCCTGTCATGGTATTGTACAGATCTTCTTGATCTCACACTCAGCAGTTTGCTGATGCCACAGAACAAACCAAGGATGATATTTTATGGCCAATTTAAGCATCAGGGTGTAAAACTTCATAGGTCTGCCCATATGGAGACACCCATTTCTCCCCAGGTCTGTCACGGGCTGCTCACTTGGGCTTGGCTCTGGCTCGAAGATCCTGCTAAGATCTCTCCATTAGCTGTGATTTAAATCACTTTGGACCACTTCTTCCTTTTACTTCTGATTTTCTCACCATCTGTCTTTTCTTTTCTTTTCTCTCCTCCTTCCCCACCCCTCCCTGTCACCGTCCTTCTCTCCCTCAGAGCTCTCCGTCAGCCTCCTTGCAGTGATAGTCATAGTGTGTGGCCTGGCGCTGGTGGCAGTGTTTGTGTTTCTCTTTTGGAAGCTCTGCTGGGTTCCCTGGAGGAGCAAAGCCCTCTCCTCTCACCTGGCCGTGCTGCGGGGCGAGGCAGGCGACAAGGACAGCATGGCAGACAAGCTCAAGGACTCGGGGGCCATCAGCTTCCTGGAGGCTGCTGTGAAGATCAGCCACACCTCCCCGGACATCCCTGCTGAGGTCCAGATGTCCATGAAGGATCACCTCATGCGGCGCACCAGGATCCAGAGGCAAACCACAGAGCCGGCATCTTCCACCAGGTGAGGGGTGGGGTGGGGTGGGATGGGATGGGATGGGATGGGATGGGATGGGATGGGATGGGATGCTCAGCCTGGAGCATGAGCTTGGAGCTCATTGGGGTCTGCAGCTTCTTCTGGAAGGACAGCTCTGATCTCTGCTCTCTGGGACAGGGACAGGACCCAGAGAAGGGCTGGAGCTGTCAGGGGAGGGTTAGGATGGATATCAGGGAAAGGTTCTTCCCCCAGAGGGTGTTGGGCACTGCCCAGGCTCCCCAGGGAATGGGCACAGCCTGAGGCTGCCAGAGCTCCAGGAGAGTTTGGACAGCATTGCCAGGGATACACAGGGTGGGATTGTTGGGGTGTCTGTGCAGGGCAAGAGTTGCACTGGATGATCCCTGTGGGTTCCTTCCATCTTAGGCTGTTCCATGATTCTATTCCATGATTCCATTCCATGATTCCATGGGTGGAGATGAGGTGCTCAGTAGGAATGGGGTGATCAGCAGGGACCCTGCTCTGCGAGCAGCTGGAGAGGTGGGAGGACTGTTGAATGGAGCCAGAGGCTCAGATACCATTAGGGAGACTAAAGAAAGCACCTCCACATCAGATTATTGTCCAAAGCTTGGCCATAAACCAATGAATGTGTTAAGTCTGGCTTTCCGTGGCCCTTTTAAGAAATCAGGGATTCAAGTCCTATTACTGCAACTTGACCTCATTGTGTCAAGTCACCCGCATGCTTTGGCCACTTTAATTTTGTTCCAACATGAGAGGCAGGCTGAAGTATCAATGATGTGCCCTGTCAGACAGAATTAGACCTTTTGGCTCTCTCTGGCTGTTGTGGCTCCTGGCAGAAACAATTAGATCAGCACAATTGATGGATTGTTTGCTGCACAAGCCCAGAACCAGCTGCGCTCAGTGCTTGTGCTCAGATGGGGACAGAGACATCAGCATCATCCTCAGGAAGTCAGGGAAAGGCTGCGTGAACCTTGGGACACCTTCTCAGCGTGGATACCGAGGAGAGATTGAGATTGGATGTTAGAAAGGAGTTCTTTACTCAGAGTGGGGTGAGGCCCTGGCTCAGGGTGCCCAGAGAAGCTGTGGCTGCCCCTGGATCCCTGGAAGTGTCCAAGGCCAGGCTGGAGCAACCTGGGATAGTGGAAGTTGTCTCTGCCCATGGCAGGGGGTGGAATGAGGTGAACTTTAAGGCTCCTTTCCAGCACAAGCCATTCTGTGAAATGCAGCATCTCTCCTTGACACAGAAGGCGGTGAATCGGGGACAGGAAAGAGGGATCACAGGGTCCTGGCTGTGCCCCAGCACTGCTGTTTGCCTCGCTGGCCGTGCCCGGGATGTGCACAGGAGTGTGACACTGAGATCAGACACGGCTCAGAAAATTGGCTGCACTTCTCCAGGATTAGTGAGGCACTGATGGCAGCCCCTGTTTGAAGGAGCTGAGCTAAATCAGCACGGTGCCACCTGCGTTTGTGAGCCACACTCTTTTATTTATCCACACTGCCTTTTGGGCAGCTGATTCCCTCTCTGCATGCACACGCTCCTTCTGCTTTTATTACACCTTTCCAACAGAGGAGAAAAAAACCCTCAGCCTGTCTGAATTAGGACAAACAAAGTGGGACTTGGCTGTACGTGGGCAGGTTTCAAACCCACTTTCTCCTTGGCAGGTTTCTCTGATTCACAGCCCAGCTAACTCAGTCCAAAATACCTCCGAGGAACCTGCCAAGGTCTGCAAGCTCCACGTATCACTGGAAGCTAATGCTCTGGCTGTAGAGTTCTTAGTTTGGTTAAATAACTCTATAAACTGCTCTTGTAAACAGCAGATAATCTGAAATAATGCCCTGAGTCCACAGAAAGCTTTTATGCTTTGTTCAGATAAAGCTTTGCTTACACACAGCTTGTGCTGGAGGAGAGCTCAAGGCAAGAGATGCTTCCCGACGAGGCTGTGCCTCCCTCCCTGTCAGCAATTATCTATCAGCTCCTGATGAGTCTGTTGGAAAAGTCTGGAAGCAGCAATAGCCAGCAAAGCCAGGCTGGACAGGGCCTGAAGCAAGCTGAGCTAGGGGAAGGTGTCCCTGCCTGTGGCAGGGGATGGAACAAGATGAGCTTTAAAACCCTCTGAACCCAAACCATTCTGTGGTTCTACAAGTAAAACCTTCTGAACCTCAGCTCTCCACCCACACCACTATGAGAAATGGTGGATTTTACTGGTCTGCAGACAAACTTTTTTCTAAAAGTCCATTTGAGGAGTGCCTGTGGCTCCTGGGAGCTCACAGCCCATCCTCTGATACAGCTCTTTCTATATTGCAAAGGTTGTGGTTCTCAAAAAAAGAAAAAGGAAAAAGAAATTTATTCTTTTTTGCCTTAGTGCCAGTATCTTGGAAATGTAAGGACTGAGGGTGGGAAAAGTTTCCACATGGTGCTGTCTGTGGTTTGGTTAAGGAGTTGTTGGGGCCCAACTGTTCACCTTGGTGCCACAGATGAGAAAACACAGCTGGCGGCAAATACTCTGGAATTGAAGAAATTTAGTTCCTTGCAGGTTTTTGGAGGTGTTACCCTCTGTTCATCCCCATAATGTCCATGGTTTCAGTGCAGAGCTCAGGAGCACCACTGAACTCCTTCTTGGGCTCTCCTGCTTTCCGAGCTCAATAACCCAGGGGAGAAAAGGAGAGCAGTGTCCTTGCAGACCCCAAAAGCTGTTTGTGTCTCCTCCTGCAGGCACATCTCCTTCAAGAGGCACCTCCCCAGGCAGATGCACGTGTCCAGCATGGACTACGGCCTGGAGCCGCCGGCCGTGGCCGAGCAGCCGACCAGCATTGGCCGCATCAAACCTGAGCTCTACAAGCAAAAAACTGTGGACACTGAGGACCCCAAGAAAGAGGCGGAGAAAACCTGCGGGAAAATCAACTTCACCCTCAAGTACGACTACGAGAACGAGACGCTGACCGTCCGAATTCTCAGGGCTTTTGACTTGCCAGCCAAAGACTTCTGCGGCAGCTCGGATCCCTACGTGAAGATCTACCTCCTGCCCGACCGCAAGCGCAAGTTCCAGACGCGAGTGCACAGGAAGACTCTGAACCCCACCTTTGACGAGTCCTTCCACTTCCCCGTGCCCCACGAGGAGCTGGCGAGCAGGAAGCTCCACCTGAGCGTCTTTGACTTTGACAGGTTCTCCAGGCATGATATGATAGGAGAAGTGATCCTGGACAACCTGTTTGAGGACTCAGACCTCTCCCGGGAGACTTCCATCTGGAGGGACATCCAGTATGCCACCACGGTGAGTGCCTGCTGGGCAGGGTTGGGGTTTTCCAACGGGATAAATACTTCCTGAATCCTAGCTAATGGGTTCCTTGGGTCCTGTTAGCCCCAGAGACCTTCAGCCATGGTACAGTTCTCTGCCAGGTGAATGTGACCAGAGTAAGAAAGAGCTCTGGTGAGCCATTACCAGCCTGTTGGTGCTGAGAGATGTTGGATGTGCTGCTGGCAACTCTTCCAGAGCTGGGTTTGGGTCTTTTAGTAGTTGTGTTGAATTCCCTCTGGAAGAGAAGCCAAGTCTCAGAGAGGAACAGTCCCAGTCCCTTCCGTGTCACACGGAGCTTCCAGGAGAAGCCAAGTGCTCACATTGATCACTGAGTGCAGAGCAATGACATTAACCTCTCCATAATAGCTGTCTGCTCCTGCACTGCCCTCCCAGCAGGATCTGGCTGGTCCTCAGGGCCAATGAATGATTGAACTGCTCTGCAGCTGGACACCAAATCAGCCATGGTCATTGTCATTTCACATTGTCATTTCTGAAACTGAAACATGAGACATCCCCACCCCTGTGGCTGAAAGCGTGGGCTCTGTCACATCTTCCCTGGTGACTGGCAGAATGCCACAACTTGCAAAAATCTGTCCTGCAGCTGCCCTCGTAGCTCATCTCCTTCCTGAGCTCTCCTGCTTTCTGTGCTGAGGAAGGAACTGTCAAACAGAAATATTTATTGTGGCCAAAAGACATTTGCTCTGTAACTGCACAGCTTTTTTCTCAGCATGGAGTTCCCCACAAATTGTACCCCTTGGTGATTTCCACCACTGCTCGTTCTGTCTTTGCAGAGTGTTCAGAACTTTCTGGAAGCTCTGTGGAGTCCAACAGGTGTGCACAGCCCCATGTCCTGTGCTGGTCCCAGGGAGCTCAGGGGACAGGAGACACACAGCACATCCCCCTGGAAGGTGGCTCTGGGGCTGGAGCTGGCCTGGCAGGGCACAGAGAGCTTTGGCCCTGCCGGTCTGAGGACACAGGGATGGATGTGGTGCCTGCCAGGCGCCCTGGGGCAGCACTGGGAGCATGCTGGGAGCTGCTGCTGTGCTGCCTTTTGAGCATCTTGCCTGGCAGTGCCATGGGAAGGAGGCTCAGGATCAGCCATGAGGAGAGCAGCAGTTTTAGTTAGCAGGGTGCTGCTCACAGCTCTTGGCTTCCAACCTGCCACAGCCACGCTGTTCTGATTGATGGATGGTAATGAAAGCCAAAATGCTGGCAGAGAGGCAAAGAGGCACCAGGCACATCCGTTCAGCCAGAGGGGAGCAAAGTGCACCAGGTGCGCTGATGCCTCCTGGAGAAATCCTCCTGTTGGTTCTGCAAGGAATAGAGGATGTTTTCCTGGCAAAATAAACTCATTTAATGGGGGAAAACCCCACAAAAGCAGGTGGCTGTTGAGAGGAAAGCCTCCAGAGAAGGTGTGAGCAGAGCCAACCCCATTGCTGTGCAGCAGCCTGGCAGAGCTGCCACAGGCACACCCAGCACCTCGTTGGGCTCTGTCCCTCACCCTCTCCATGTCATTCCTCAGGAATATGCTGCTCCTGGGACATCTCAGCCAGCTGCAGCACACCCAAGGACACTTGTGTTTAATCAAAATTGAGAAGGGTAAATAGAGTTTTCATAAAACCCCAAGAAGGCTCTGGGTACCTAATAATGCATGAGATCAATGGTGTGGGTAAGAGGGTAGGAAAGCACATAAGCACTGATCTGGTCAAATAGCCAGCACTCAGCTCCTTAATTAATGACTGTACAGCTTGTGAATCAGTGAAACATTTTTGGTTTCAAGTCTATTGATTCAGAGCTTCCATTATTTCCTAAAAGGTACTGATATGAATTTTGGAAATGTCCCAATGTCTACAATCTGCAAGAAAATAATGTACCCACAGGACACGCTTTGTATTTATGTTTGCAAAGAAAAATCTCTTGACCTGCTCCAATGAGGTCAAAGAACAATTTATGTTCATTTTATACCCTGAACAAGTCCTCTCAGTGCAAGGAGAGGAATGGAAGATGAGGTGGTGTCCAGAGGGTGCTGTCACCATCTCACCCAGGGCTGTCTCTCCTGACATCTTGTCCAAAACTTCTGCCCTCATCCCTCTCAAACCACCTAAGAACAAAGAATGCATGAGAGAATAGACCCAATCAAGATTTTATATAATATTCATTAGTATTCTGCACGCCTAAGTGGAATAAAGATTTAATCTTTGCCTTACCTGAGAAAGAGCAGGAAATAATTTGGCAAAAACCTCATCCATCAACAAGATCTATTCCCCTAACACTTAGCAAAGCTTTAAGTGCATTTACTTGTCTTTCAAGTTCCATCACTCTACTACTAACAGCTACAATTTCTTTTCAGCAGATCATTATATCACATTGAAAGGAATCAAACACACTGTTTCCGAAAATAAGTGGGTTGTTTGCTCTACAGATGTGGGATCTGTATGTAGAAAATAAGATCTTTTTTTAATCCATTTTTAGAAGGTGTTTAGAAATCTTTCTGCTGACTTCAGATAACGATGCTTTCTAGTTTAAATAAGACATTTGGTTTGTTTATTTTTCCCTGAATTCCCATGGGCAAGGCAATGATGGAAAGGGCTTTTAGGAGGTGTAGTCGATGAAGCTGCAGGTACAAGAAGTGCTAAGAGCCATGTATAAAAGTTATTTGATGGGGGACTAAAAGAGTGAATTGTGTTGGCCTCTGTGTAATCCAAAAGTACCAAACATTTCTGAGTGCCATCTGCTGGTTAATTCCCCACTTTTACTCAAACACACAGCCCCACACTGTGCCATCTCCTTGGAGGCATCTCAGAGGGCTTGGTGCTCCAAACGTGTCACAAATCATAATTAACTGCTATTAAATGGGGCCTTTCATTGTTGTCTTCTGGTTTAAAGCTGTGACCCCTCCAGAAACTTTGCTCCACTTCAGAGAAAACCACTGTGTTACTCAAAGATATTTTCATTTCCTGCAGAAATATTGGGCACCATCAAAGTCATAAACCTCTGTGACTGAATCCATCCCTGTCCAGGGCAGGGGGTTGGAACCAGATTATATTCTAGGTTGCTTCCAGCCCAAACCAGCCTGTGATGTTCTGGATTGATGGCACTAGAAAGTTTCTGAGGAGTTGCTGCAGTGCATAATCAGAGAATAAAACACCACTGCGTGTCAGGAGTTCCTCTTTCTGTCACCTCACCGTGTTTGTCACATTGCAGGGGGAACCAGACACCAGAGATATATGCTGTACATTCAAACACAGCTTGACACTGATGTGATTTCCTTCCTGCATTGATTTGGGGTGAGCTATCCCATCTCCTCTGTGTGAGCAGGAATGCATTCCTGAGCAGGAATGCATCAGCTGTGCATCAACTGTGAGGTTGCAATGGGAAGCACAAACTCCACTGAGGCAGAGGAAGGTTGTCCTTAACCAAATGTGAAGCTGCAACACATTTTTCCCCTTCCCTGTGTTCATTTTTAGCCAAATAACGTTGGGGTGCAATGGCAGCACCACCATAAAGTGTCCTTCACTCCAAATGGCAGAACAGAGGGAATGCTGTGGTTGAGGAGGAGGCACCTGGCTGGATCTGCACTTTTCCAATCAAATGTGTTCTCTGTTTTATTGAAGGAAAGCGTGGACCTGGGCGAGATCATGTTTTCCCTTTGTTATTTGCCAACTGCAGGTCGCCTCACCTTAACAGTCATTAAATGCAGGAATCTCAAAGCTATGGACATCACTGGTTACTCAGGTGGGTGTTTGGGGGCTGAGGAGGACCCTGTTGTGTCCATATTTTCTCCCCTTCCCTCATGGTACCCTCAGTGGATGGTGGGTGAACCACCACAGAAACACCTGAAACAGTTTTGGGTTTGTGTTTTAAGAACAAAAATTTTAAAACAAAATTTTAAAAGTAGAATTATCTGTGAGTTGTTTCCCATCCCACTGGAGGGTTTGCAGGGCCAGAGCTCTGATTCATCTCTTGGGTTGGACACTCAGATCTGTTGCATCCCTCTTAGCCAGAATCACTTGTTTCACCCTAATATCAGGAAAGGATCTTAAATAAATCCCACTGGATGTGTATTTCCCTTTACAGTGGCCAGTAATCAAACCCAAGGCTCACAGCCACCTGAAGATTGGTTGCATTCACAGTTTCAAAGAGCTGACTTGCGAATTCAGCGTGCACAAATTCTGATTTTCATCATAAAAAGCAGTTTCCTTTCCAGACACCAACTTCAGGGTGTTTGAATTTCATTGTACAAAAGGCAGTAACAACAGAGACCTTTGCAGAAAATGTTTCTGCTCAGCTGGAGCTTAATGCCATATGAAATGTCTGAGAATTGAGACCTCAGGTGAAGCCAGCTCAGCCTTTCTGCAATAATAACAATGCAGTGCTGGTTCTCTGGTGCCTGAACCTCAGCTCACCACCCACCCCACTATGAGAAATGGTGGATTTTACTGGTCTGCAGACAAACTTTTCTCTAAAAGTCCATTTGAGGAGTACCTGTGGCTCCTGGGAGCTCACAGCCCATCCTCTGATAAAGCTCTTTCTATACTGCAAAGGTAACAAAACACACCATCAACAGGAGCTCTTTCCCTCTCTCTTCCTCCCTAGATCCATATGTCAAAGTGTCTTTGCTCTGTGACGGGCGAAGACTGAAAAAGAAGAAAACCACCATAAAGAAAAACACACTTAATCCCACCTACAATGAAGCAATAATCTTTGACATTCCCCCCGAGAACATGGATCAAGTCAGCCTCCTTATCTCCGTCATGGATTATGATCGGTAGGTGGGAGGCTCTGGAGAGCTGGAGGGGAGAACATCCCGTTGGGTGCAGATTTTCCTGCTCAAATACCATTTTCCAGAGGGTTTGCCATAGCCTTGATGGCAGAGCTCTGTGGTTTCAACCTGCCTCTGTTGATTTATTGCCACAGTGACTTTGATATTTATAATGATGGAAAAATAGCCGGTTTGGTAAAGCTGGTTCTTGCTTTATGGCATTTCCTTGGGCAAGTGCCATGTCCCCCTTGGTTATTTACTTTTCCCATTTTAGAAAGCAAATAATGTCAGCCTGAGCAGGGCTGGGTGTATGAATTCTGCATTACTGAACTGGAGATTATTCTTGCTGTTCAGCACTACTCACACCTCCTTCCAGCTCCTGTGCCTGGAGTGACCTGCAGCTGAAATAATTTTTAAAATGCTATAATTATTGGCCAGCATGGGGCAGCCACCAGCAGCAGGGTCTGAGCTTTGCCTGGCCAGGTCTGGGCAAGTTTTGTCCAGGTTTGGGCAAGTTTTGGGCCAGGTTTGGGCAGATTTGGGCCAGGTTTGGGCAGGTTTGGGCATGTTTTGGGCCAGGTTTGGGCAGATTTGGGCCAGGTTTGGGCAGGTTTGGGCCAGGTTTGGGCAGATTTGGGCCAGGTTTGGGCAGGTTTGGGCATGTTTTGGGCCAGGTTTGGGCAGGTTTGGGCCAGGTTTGGGCAGGTTTGGGCAGATTTTGGGCAAGTTTTGGGCAGGATTTGGGCCAGGTTTGGGAGGTTTTGGGAAGGTCTTGGCAGGTTTTGGCCAGATTTGGTCAGACTTTGGGCAGATTTGGTCAGATTTTGGCCAGATTTTGGGCAGATTTGGTCAGATTTTGGCCAGGTTTTGGGCAGGTTTGGGCAGGTTTGGGCAGATTTTGGCCAGGTTTTGGGCAGTTTGAGCAATGGATAATGACGATTCTGCTCCTCTGCTGCTCGCCAGGGTTGGCCACAACGAGATCATCGGGGTTTGCCGCGTTGGGGTGAACGCTGAAGGGCTGGGCAGAGACCACTGGAACGAAATGCTCGCCTATCCCCGCAAGCCCATCGCCCACTGGCACCCGCTGGTGGAGGTGAAGAAGTCCTTCAAAGAGGTGTGTGGGGTTATCTCATCCTCTCCTTCCAGCCTGGGCTGGTTCCAGGCATTCAGAGAGCTGCTGCTCTCGCCTGGGATTTTCTGAGCAGAGCTGAGGGAATTTTCTCACCAGAAATGAACTCTAGAAAACAAGCACTTCTGTGTTGCCTCGAAATAGCTCCTCGAGCTCGCTAGCAAGGCTGGGAAGAACTGTATTTACAGATGTGACTGTTACATTTTGGGCTTTTACTTTTTTTTCCTTTTTAAATTAGAGATTGAGAGCAGTAAGGGAAGAGAATGCTGCTCTGATTGCAGAACAAATTGTCCAGGGATATTGCCTATTTCAAGTTTCAATTTTTCTTCCTAAAAGATTTTTCTGTTGACTCATCTCCGAGCCTTTGAGGGAGAATAAATAGAACAAATGTAATTGCTCCAAGCATCTCCAGAGAAAGAGATTGACTTGATGCAGCCCCAGATGATAAAATAGGGCTGAAATGCCTGGGTACCATTTTGACCATCTCTGGCATTTTCTCCCTCCTTGCACTCCGATTTCTCACGCTCCTGTAGAGCTCTTTGGCTTTGCCTGATTTAGGTCATAATTTCTGGAGGGGAGAGCTGTGGAAAAGGCCACACACGCCTCTGACACTTCAAGTATGAGGGAAAAAAAGGCAGCATTTGTGGCCAGTGATACGATGATAAAGGCAATAAAACCTCCCGTTGTGTCTGGGGCTGAGGAGGTATTTTCCCTCAAAGCCACAGAGTAAATCCTTAACAAAAAACATCTCATTTTCCCGTGGAAGTGCAGACACTGAGCTGCACTGGGAGGCAGATTGAGGGCTTTCTGAGCTTCCACAGCAGTGTGAATAAGTGCAAAAATTCCATGTTTCTTTGAATTCTGCTCTTGCCTCCAACAAGAAAGGGTGGGGAGGCACAGGGTGCCCAGAGAAGCTGTGGCTGCCCCTGGATCATTTTAAGTGTCCAGGTTGGACAGGGCTGGGAGCAGCCTGGGATAGTGGAAGGTGTCCCTGCCATGGCAGGGGTGGAACTGAATCATCTTTAAGTTCCCACCCAAAGCATTTTGTGATTAAGATGTTAATTTGTGCTCAGTGCCTTCTGTCCCAGCCCAGGGCCATGACACACATGGGCAAACCTGGCAATGGATATTTGAGCTTAATACCCAGTGGAGATGGAGACATCAGGCAATGGCCACCTGAAAATCCACCCTCCCTCACCTGAGATGTCCTGTGAGCTCACCTTAGACCACTGTGGATCAGCACAGCAATTTTTATGGCTTTACTACACTATTTTTCAGATGCAGGTGGGGGTTTTGAAAGAAAAACTCCTGTAAAGTTTTTGAAAATTGCTAGGAAAAAAAAGAAGAAAAAAAAAAAGAAAAGAAGGCATTATTGTTATGATGAAACTCAGAGAAACCAAGGCAGACATGGAAGATGACTCACCTTCAAAAATATACTTTGAAAACCATGGCTGAGCCC
Organism: Lichenostomus cassidix; assembly: GCF_008360975.1. Classification (NCBI taxonomy): domain Eukaryota; kingdom Metazoa; phylum Chordata; class Aves; order Passeriformes; family Meliphagidae; genus Lichenostomus; species Lichenostomus cassidix. Next base: position 2,553,351 of record NC_139506.1, read on the forward strand.
CCAAGACTCTGGAAAAAAACTGAGTGAATCATTTCACCCCCCAGTGCACAGGTCAGGAGCTCTGCATAAAAGGAAAGAAAAAACCCTCTGATCATCTGTTCTGGTATTTCTGCCACAAACTGGTGCACAGAGCCAGCAAGCAAATGGTCCCTGTGTTTATTTGCCCTTTTAGGTTTTAGCACTGCTGTCTGCAAATCCCCAGTGCAGCCTAAAAGAAAAACCAAACAGAAAAGGCACAGGCTCCTGGAGAGAAATTAATGGGAAATGGTATTTGTTGGTTACAAGTCGTTGCATCATCTTTTCCATGATGTGTTTGGGCATTTTTGAAAAGAAATTTGGTCCTTTGGTGCTGCTTTTTCTCAGCTTTTGGGCTTTTCCTCAGCTCTGGAAGGCTGCTCTGTCCTCCCAGGCTCCGTGGGCTGCTGGCTCCCTGTCCCTCTGCCCTGACTGAGGATGCTGGGGGAGAACTGCTGGTCATCCATCCCTTCCTCACCCTTTGTGGGGCTGAACTGGGGCTGTGCTGGCATTCTGAGCCATCATCTTGATCCTCCTCTTTTTCTTCATCTTCATCTTTGTCTTCTTCATCTTGATCTCCATTTGTGCAGCAAATGGAGCGTTTGCTCTGCAGTTGATCCTCGTGATGGTCTGAGTGTGCTCTGACCATCAGTAATGGTGTGTGTGCTCTGACCATCAGTAATGGTGTGTGTGCTCTGACCATCAGTAATGGTTTCTGAGTGTGCTCTGACCATCAGTAATTGTCTGAGTGTGCTCTGACCATCAGTAATGGTCTGAGTGTGCTCTGACCATCAGTAATGGTCTGAGTGTGCTCTGACCATCAGTAATGGTCTGAGTGTGCTCTGACCATCAGTAATGGTCTGAGTGTGCTCTGACCATCAGTAATGGTGTGTGTGCTCTGACCATCAGTAATGGTCTGAGTGTGCTCTGACCATCAGTAATGGTGTGTGTGCTCTGACCATCAGTAATGGTCTGAGTGTGCTCTGACCATCAGTAATGGTGTGTGTGCTCTGACCATCAGTAATGGTCTGAGTGTGCTCTGACCATCAGTAATGGTGTGTGTGCTCTGACCATCAGTAATGGTCTGAGTGTGCTCTGACCATCAGTAATGGTGTGTGTGCTCTGACCATCAGTAATGGTCTCTCTGTGCTCTGACCATCAGTAATGGTTTCTGAGTGTGCTCTGACCATCAGTAATGGTCTCTCTGTGCTCTGACCATCAGTAATGGTTTCTGAGTGTGCTCTGACCATCAGTAATGCCCTCTGGCTGCATCACAGCCTTTTCCCTGATTGAGTGCTTGACCTCAAACCCAAGGCGAGGGAGGCAGGATGGAATTGTCCCTTTGATGTTTAAATGGAGGCATGGATGACTGGAGCTGTTTGTCCCAAGCACCCCCAGATCTCCCCACGCTGTGGTTGGGGATCCAGTCCCTTCCCACCACTCAGCAGGAGGAAAAGTGTGAGAATGTGGGATTTCTTTGTGTACAGCCCTGCCTGGGGCACCTTGGAAAAACTTCAGCCAAGAGAAGGAGTTTCCACCGTATTTTGACTACAGCTCAGAATCACAATTTCAAGTGTATTTACCAGGAAAATGTCCCCAGAGATGTGCTGTTCCAGGAGGATGGTCTGGCCCTGACCCCCTTACCCTGCCACAGCAGGGATGGGTGAATGGATGGATGGATGATGGATGGATGATGGATGGATGGATGGATGGATGGATGGATGGATGGATGGGTGGATGGATGGACAGATGAACAGAGGGATGGATAGAGATGGATGGATGGATGATGGATGGAGAGATGGACACAGGGATGGATGGATGGATGGATGGATGGATGGATGGATGGATGGATGGATGATGGATGATGGATGGATGGAGAGATGCTCATGCCCATGGGGTTGAACCAGCAGCCTCCTCCTGTGCTGTGGCCATGGGTCTCTGTCCACCACGAGGACCTGGGCAGCTCCAGCCTGTCCCAGGAGCCACAGAGCTGTGCCAACATGGCCCAACCTCTCATTTCTGTGCCAACAGCAACCTGATCCCTTCCTCCATGAGCTGGTGCCACTCCCTCATCACTTGGTGTGCTGGAAAAGGCTCCAGCGAAAAGGGAAACACTTCGGATGCACATCATGTCTTTGGCTGCTCCATATTTATCAACAGTGAATAACAAACCATAATGACTGCACTTCTCTAATGACCACCATCACTAAAGAGAGAACATGGAGAACATGTGCAAATGAATCATTAATTACAGGCTTTTAAGCGCTATCCTCCTCACACAGATGTTCAGAAGGCGAGGCTCTGAGCAGAAAGGGAGAATCCCTCTTGCTGCTGCACTGTGGGGTTGTTCTGACCATAAATTCTTCCCCTCAGCACAAGCTGTTCCCAGTGCTCAGCCCCAAAGTCCTGCTGGCAGGTGGACACACCCTAGCCGTGTTCCTCCTGCATTCCTCCATATGCCCACCAGCCAGGTTAAGCGGTGTGCCTATGAAGAAAAATTAAAATTACAGCTTGTTTTTCCAGAGCTTCAGAAAAAAGGAATTTTCCCTGTTATCTGAGAGAGACAAACCCTGATATCACCACGTCGCATCATCAGCGCGATGCAGAATGGGCCTTTGATGTTGCCAAGTGCCTCTGACATCCAGCAGGGAAGCATTTATTTGCTTAAAACATTGCTCCAGATAAAAACTGATAACTCTGCTGAGGGCCAAGTCATGCCCATCGTGAAGAATAACCACTTATGTTTAAAGATAAGCCCTCCCAGACTTGTGGGCTTGTTTGACTCTGATTGAACTGGTCCCAGTTTCTGACTGGTAACTGCACAGTGCATGGCCCACCTTTTCTGCTTAAATGAAGGAATAGCATCTCTGGTTCCTCTCTGGTCCTGTGGACCTATTCTTGGAAGAGTTTTTATCACATTTTTGGAGCAGCAAAGTTGTCATTGTCATGCAGACAGCGCAAGGCAAAGAGCACGGGGAAAACTCTGCCAAAAGCCCATTTCTATTTTAATTTCTGCAATCTGTTGTTTTATTGGCAATTCTCATGGGGAGGTTGTATCCATATTAGCAATTCCTCAGGGATTTTAGCCAATATATTTGACATGAGAAACACAGAAGAGTTTTCTTACCTTGAGGCCGCTGTCTGGCAGGATGAGCTTCTCAGCTTCTCATTCATTAATTCCTGCTCAGCCCTGATGAAACACAGCCTGCTCAATGCCAACCTGTGCAGTGAGTTATTTACACTGACTGGTCCTCCTTGGGGAAGGCAATTGCTCAAATTGGGCAAATTTTTGACCATGCCAGACCCAAGGAGCATCTGTTTGCCCTGCTCAGCCCCTCTGTGAGCACCAGGCTGCCATTCTCTCATCTTCATTTGCAAAGGCAAGGGTGAAATCTGGTTCCCCAAGCGAGTTTCATCCCGAAAAATGAAATTCGTACATGCTTGAGCATTAATATCAGCCAGAAAAGAGTTTCTGCCTGTGCAGGAGGGGAGGGAATTGATCCAGGCAGTGGAAATTCTGCCTCCCTTTGTCTGTGGGAGTTGTCTATCATTTGTCATTGGAATTTAATAAAACAAGATGGTGAGATGGGCAAGTGCTCAAAAGCTTCAGGAGCAATGGGTTTGAATTATGATAATAGCCCCCCAAGGCAGATGACGAATAATTTATGATCCCCTAAGCATGGCAAAAAAAAATGTTTGCTCCGTCCATTGAGTCTCTGATCTGATTTTCCCTTTGAGAAATGTCTCCAGTGCTGTGGACAGAGCTGCTGTGGAGTAAAATTACCAGACTGGAAAGACTCAAGTAGTTTTGAGATTAGACAGTATTTTTAAACCGAAAAGACAACGGCAATAAAGCAGGGAAGAGCCGAAAGCTGAACTGAGAGCATTTTGTCTTCACAGCACACAGATACTGTTTATTTTCCCTTTTTATTTATTTTTTTTCATGAGGAATCCTCACAATTGGGAATTGATTTACAAAGCGATAAAGCAAATTGTTCTGTAATTCCTCCTGAGCGGTTGAACACAGGAGTTGCATAAACTGGAATTTGTTGAGCAGATGAGAGCAGGGCAGGGCAGGAGTGGGATGGGATGGGATGGGATGGGATGGGATGGGATGGGATGGGAAAGATGGGAAGGATGGGAAGAGAAGAGATGGGATGGATGGGAAAGATGGGAAGGGAAGAGATGGGATGGATGGATGGATGGATGGATGGATGGATGGAGGATGATGGATGGAGGGATGGATGGATGGGATGGAGGGATGGATGGATGGATGGATGGATGGATGGATGGATGGGATGGAGGGATGGGTGGATGGATGATGGATGGATGGATGGATGATGGATGGATGGGATAGAATAGGATGAGATGGGAAGGGATGGGATAGGAGAGATGGGAAAGGAGGACACAGCATGGGATGGAAGGGATGGATAGGATGATGGGATGGAATGGGAATGGAATACTGACAAAGAGGAGATGGATAACATGGGATTTGGGAATGATCCCAAAGAATCTCTCCTGTTTCCACAACTTCTTTTCTCTCTGTCCCCCAGTGGCACGGCCGGGCGGCGAGCTTCGACAGCCAGGGCTCCTGTCCCTCCCCCAAACCACCCCCCACGCCGTGATCCGGAGCAGGGCGAGGAAAATGGGACTAAACCAAGTAATTTTTGCACTTGGCCTTCAGTCTCAGTGGTTGCTGACGGGAGGTGGCAGCAGAGGGACTTTCCGGTCTAGTTGTTCCTGCGTAAGTAAAGGTAGAAACCCGTTTTGTGGTCAAATATGTTTTTGTCTAATATGTCTCCCAAGGTGATGTTATTTTTGTGGCTTTTGCTGTACGGATCTGTTTCCAGAGGGAGAAGGTAAACTGAGACACGTGCTGGGAGTTTGGTCTGTAAAATAAGGTGTAAAATAGTTTTTAGTGTGTGAAAGGCTGGAAAGGGGCGAGGATGTGACTGCAGAGAGCAGAGGTGGCCAGGACAGGGGACAGCAGCCACCGGGAAAGCCGTGGCAGAAGATGGGAGAGACTCTTCCAACCCATCCTCGTGGCCAGCCCAGCCCTGCAGAGTGTCCCTGGGTTTTCTGTCCATGTAGAGGTGTCCATGAGCTCTTAGAAGTTTGTGCAGTGTGTACCCCATCATTCCTTTTGCCATATAGAAAAATGCTGTTGATTCCTCAGGAGGGAAACCCTGGGTTTTCCCCCTCCCTGTATCTGAAGTCTCCCCAGAGCTATTTGCATGAACAGTTTCTTCAGCCCCTTTTGTAGCTGCTGCTCATCCCCCAGTGCATCCCCACCTCATCTGGAGAGGAGGGAAAGGCATTGCCACAGGTGGGATTTGGAAAAAAAGGGGGAAGATGTGACAGAAATGGGTGACAACCCTGCATGAGCACTGGATCTCTGGTTTTTCTATCATCCCTGTAATAAAAGGTGACCCAAGAGGGAAAGGGAAATATACAGACATGAGCAATACTAAAAAGAGTTTTCCAAACTTTTTTCTTAAGACTGTCAGCACTTCCTTAAAGAATAAAGTTTCTCAGCCCAAGCCTTGAAGGAAGGTCAAGTTCTGGGGAAAAAAAAAAAGAAGCTTTGCTGGTTCCTTGGCTGCCGAGGTCAAAGATGAAGTTAGAATGTCCCAAGTACTGGCTTTGCAGCTAAATCAGCTGATCTTTATCAGCCAGCTGTGGATTTTGGCCACTTTCTCATCCTGGCTTTTTCTCTGATTTAAGAAACGCATCAGTGATGTTTATTCCACCCTAATTAAATCAAGCAAAAGCAAATATTTTTGTTTTAGAGGGAGAATTTGCGAGCGAGGCAGCCGCTTCTCCTCCCCTCAGGTTGGCAGGACTGTGCTCAGCAGCCCCACTGCTCAGGTCAGCTTCAGTTCCCATTTTCCTAAATGTCACCACGTCACCCCTGGCTGCACATCACGACTGCCAGCCAGGGGTGTTTGCATTGCTCGGGGGTGAGATGAATCCTCTGCTCAGTGAAGGGTAAATACATCATTCCTCATCACACCTTGTGTCTTAATTCTCTTTGTGTGCCACATGCTAGAGGAGCAGAAACTCAATAAAATTATTTTATTTGTAAGCGCTGCCCTGCCTGGTGCAATATTTCCTCTGGTGGAACTGTGGATTGTGGGGTTTTGGATGTGCAGGGATCCCAGTGGGTAAATAAAAGGTGACAATGACAGAGCCTGGCACGGGATGGGGCTGGGCAAGGGCAGAGGGTGGCATTTGGAGCAAACAGCAGCTCTGCAGCTCCTGGCTGGGCTGGGACAGTCACATCCCCTGGGGAGAGCTGAGCACCAGCAGCAGCAGCAAAAAGTGGATTTCAAGCAACAAAAAAGTGGTAAAACCCCATTAGTTTCCCAGCACAGAGCGTCCTGTGGGCTTCTTCTGAGGAACAAGGGGAGGACAACCTTTCTGAGAACATTCCCTCCTCGTGTCCAATTATGAGAAAGTTTCTAGCCATTAAAACTAATGGGCTGGGTGGGTCAAACACTGACCAGGAGCCCCTGGACCTTTGCCTGAGCTGGAGGAGCCTCGGGGGAGCAGAGCTGTGAGCTGGCAGTGCCTCTGGCAGGCTGGCAAAGCAAAGGGCAAGCTGTCCCCAGAAGAAGCCACAGCAGTCCCAGCTGACTGCACTTGACAATCCCTAATTGCCCCAACCCACTCCAACCCTTTTCTTCTCTAATCCCGGCTTTTTGGGTTTTGGCGTGCTCTGTATAATCTCCATCTTTTATCCATTCTCCTTGTTATCGAGGATTTAGTCAAAACATACGTGGGGTTTGACACAAAGCTGCTATTTTTAATCCTCGCTTCACACAGATAATCAATTTCCACTCAATACTGGCTGTCACTTGCCTTGCTGGAAAGCTGGATCTCATATTAGTGAATAACACCCACGGCTGGGTGGCTCAGCCCCCCCTGCATTTATGTTTTAAATAAAATATCCCTCAGCCAGGGGATAATCAGCACATTGTGTGTTTGTCACAGCCACTCGGGGGGATTGGTCACACTCCTGCAGAGGAGCTCAGCATACCAGGGCAAGCATTTCCCTTTCATCCAGGGAGGGGTGGGAGCTCTGGGAAGGAGCTGAGCCTGGCACAAGTGCCATCCTGAAATTAACTGAGCTGTTTTCTTGCTCCTCGCTTGCTGCCCTCAACCCTTTAATAGCAACTCAAGGAGAAATTTCAATTATTTCCAAGCAGAATAAGGAGGGTCACCCCAGGGCCATGTCCCCCAGGAGGGGTGGCCTTTGTGGGGCTCCTCTGAGCCTCCCTGCAAAGGGGAGGATGCTGCAGCAGCAGCCACAAATAAATAGTGTGTTTTATTGAGCACTGCAAGCAAAATAAACACATGGAGCATTCCCAGACCTTCCTTTTATTTGTTTTCCTCGTTTCTCTTCTGTGTTAGTCTCCCAGTCTCCAGTTTCAGGCAGGACTGGCTGGCTGCAGGGAGGGGCAGGAGCACTGAAGGGCCATGGAGTGACTGCTGGTTCAATGTGGGGACTCAGGGAGAAGGGAAATCCCACGGGTTCTGCTCATTGCAGGGAGCAGAGGGCTGGGAATTGTCCCAGCCTTGTGCCCTCCCACCCTGAGAACAAAACAGTGTTTGAGAAAAAAGTGGGAAACATCCAGTAGGAAGAGGGTTTGAGACATTGAATCCCAGAATGGTTTGGGTTGGAAAGGACATTAAATCCCATCTCATCCCACCCCTGCCATGGCAGGGACAACTTCCAGGCTGCTCCAAACCCTGTCCAGCCTGGCCTTGGACACTTGCAGGGATCCAGGGGCAGCCACAGCTTCTCTGGGAATTCCATCCCAGCCCCTCACCACCCTCACAGGGAGGAATTCCTTCCCAATTACCAGCCAGGGTAATATCCTCCAATATTGGCTTCCCACTGATCACATTATTGTGTGATGGGGTTTTTTTCATGCATCAGCAACACATTTGTTTGGCAGGGAGAAGAATCTTGTCATAACAACTTATATTTAGTCTCCAAACGTGGCCTTTAATTGCTAATTACAGAATGCTACTCACAGGTTGGCAAATCACACACACCAAAAAAAATCACCAGTGAGGAAGAAAGCAACCAGGGGTTTATAAGGGTTTAAGAAATAAACAAACACTCTATCTCAGGGGGAAAAATAGCAGCTAAGACATAAATTTAACCTCAGTATTGATGTTGATGGGGTGTGTGTGTCACAGCAAGGTGACACAGCAAGTGTGTCACTGTGTCCCCATGGGTGGGAATCACTTATTCTGCAGGAAGATTTGGGAACAAGGCTGTAAACCCTACCTGGATACCAGGAGGTGGAGGGAGGGACTGGCAGATGGGAGGTCTGGGGCTCTGGGTAACAAACCCAGCTCTGTGCAGCTCCCTGGGATGCTGAAGCAGCAGGGAGGGCAGTGCAGGGACACAGGGGACATTCGTAGCTCTCACAGCCACTGCTGCCACTCCAAAGGGTGACTCAGGGTGGACAGACACCGGTTTGTGGGGACACAGGCAGCTCCAGCTGCCCTGCACCCTCCCTGGGCCCAGCTCTCTGGCAGGAGCAGCTTTGTGAGCTTTGTTTTCAACTCTATTCCATTTCTTCCCAAACCTTTCATTTACACATAATCCTTGATTAGCCTGTGAAGAGCATTCAATCACTGGGCTCAGTCCCAAACACATCCCAACCCTCCTTCAGCCTTCACTTCAAGCAGTGTCAGTCCAGATAATTTTATCTTTGCTTGCAAGATAATAAATTAGACAGAAAATTATATATAGCTCATTGGAGAAAATTACAGCCCTGATCCTCGAGATCCTGATCTCAGTCCTCTGTTTGTTCTTCACTTTTACTACTTCTGTTATTTGCCCTCCTAATCGCCTCTCTAATTAGGCAACCCCAGACTTCTCCATCTCATTTTGCCAGAGGTTTTCTCCCCTGAGGCTCTCATTGTTCTTCCTGCCATTAAGATTATCCATCAGAGCAGTTGTGCACTTATTTCAATGCTGGGTCAGGGAGCTCATTTCTGCTCCTAATGCATCACACCAGCATCCTCTCCTTGGGACTGCAAACCCTGCCTGTCATTTCCCAGCTCCTGGATGAGCAAACCCAGCTGCTGCTGGGGCACAGAATGCTCATCCCTGGATATCCCAGGAGAGCTGGGGTTGGGTGTTCATCCCTGGATATCCCAGGAGAGCTGGGGTTGGATGTTCATCCCTGGATATCCCAGGAGAGCTGGGTTATCCCTGCAAGAGGTGCCTGCTGGGTTGGGACAAGGGGCAATGGTTTTAAACTAAATAAAGGTGGATTTAGATGGGATTTTGGGAAGGAATTGCTCCCTGTGAGGCTGGGGAAACCCTGGCACAGGTTCCCTGGGGAATCAGTGGCTGCTCCATCCCTGGAAGTGTCCAAGGCCAGGTTGGACAGCACTTGGAGCAACCTGGGTTAGTGGAAGATGTCAGGGTTGGATCTGGATGAGCTTCAAGGTCCTTTCCCACCCAAACCATCCTGGGATTCCATGATTCCTGTGGCAAGAAGAGGTGACACAATTTGCTCTTTGTTTCTGGGGTGAGCATCACTCCAAAAATCCCCTTTGACAAGAGGCCAGAGCTGCAGGTGAGCCTGGGAGAAGTGGATTTTGTCTCCTGTTTGCAGCTGCACAGGCTTGGATATTCTGGATTTCTGTCCAAGAGCCCTCTAGCATCCCAGGAGCTCTGCCTGGCTCCCAAACCCCTGCAGCCCAACCCTACTTAAATGCACAAGAAATTGATTTTTTTTTCTGGATTTTTCCCAAAGATAATTTGTAATTATATTTTTACATCTTTATATATTTTTTTTAAAGACAGTGCGTTAGTCATGCAAATGTAATTATATATCTTACGTTCCCGTGTCATTTTTAATTAAAAACATGGTATTTAAAGCACGTATATTTCAAAAATCCAATACAGGCTTCTATTAAAAATGCAGTTCGTTAGAGCTAATGAAGTACCTGGATGGGTCAGGACAAACCCGGAGCCTGCTCGGTTGCCGTGGGAACAGCCAGCATCAAAGCCGAGAGCAGCCGCGGCAACCTGCGGCATCCCAAACAGCCGGGAAATGGGATTAGGGGGCAAAACCACCCCAAAGCCGCGCGGCGTTTGCCGGGCTGCCGTGCCAGATGTGGCAGATCCGCGCCAGATGTGGCAGATCCCCGCCAGATCCCCATTCCCTGGGGCTGGAGGAGCTGTCTGGAGAGGCCGAGCGGGGATTTCAATGCTGGATCCCCCTGGGATCAGGGTTTGGGGCAGCCTGGGGCGAATTTGGGCACAGAACATGGTCCTGATTCCCCCGGCAGGCAGGGGAACACCGCAGAGCCCAGCCGAGGCTGCGGAGCGGAGCTCAGCCATCCAATTCACATATGCAAATACTTTTCTGGCTCGTTAATTGCTTCCAAAGTGGAAGATTTCTCCTAATCTCCCATTAGCAGCTGCACATCCCTCTCCATTTCAGATCGCCCTGTCTGAGGGTTTGTGGCTGTCGGGAGGGACGGAGTGGAGGAGCAGTAATTTTTTAATTAAGTCGCTTTGCCGGCGCTCCTCGCGGATGGCTCAGGGAGACGAGAGAGGATTTTGCTCATTGCTCTGCTGAATTCCTGGAGACCAAGCTGCCCACCCTGCTCATCCCTCTGTCCCTCAGTGCCCCAAGTGTCCCTGTCCCACTCTGGGCCAGCCCGGTGGTCCTGCAGGATCATTCCCTGTTCTGGTGGAAACCCCCCAGAGCACCTCTGCTCCAAAGGCAGCAGCACCGGGAGCAGCTCCGGGCACAGCTCCACCTCCGGGAGATGATTTAATGTGATTTTTAGGGGATGAAATGGTTACAGAAAGCAGGAGCACCTTCCTGCCTGTTGCATGAGCTCTGCCTGGTGACCCTGTGATTGCTGCACTCACAGTGCTCTGCAGGGCTGCCCAGCTCTTCCTGGAGCTGCTCTCCTCGGGATGCTCCTCCTGCTCCTGCTGTGCTGTGGGAATGTTCCCCTCCTTCCTCGGGATCCCATCCACGGAGCATCCCATGGGTGTGGAGGGTTCTCCTCCTCGGGCTGCTCACTGGGAGCAGCTGTGGTGCCTTGGTGATGCCTTAGGATTTTAGCTTCAATATTTTTTGTGTGTCTGTAATCCTGTAGTGTGTAACTCTGGAGTCCGTTTGGGTGCTAAGCACCTACTCTCAGCGTTTTTAGACCAAACAATTCCTCTAAGCCCAAAACTCAAGGACACCTCACTGTCTCAGGGCCCAAGATATGCAAACAGCAGTGAATTGAGGGAGCAAATTAGGAGTAATTGACTTCATCACCTGCAGCTGGAATTGGAGGATTAAATCTCGATGTGCAAATAGACAAAACTCATAAAATATTAAAAAGTCATAACCCATTGTCCATTTTGGGTGTAGCCCCTCAGGTGAGCTCTGTCTGCCCTAAATGCACCTGAAGGCCTTCAATAAATTTGTCTGCTTTTTATTCTCTTAACTTTGTCCAGCCTCTGCTTTAGACAAGCCTGACAAGGCACCATCAGGACTGCTCAGGTGCCACCCTGGCAGTGCAGACCCAGCTGGGTTGGGCTCTCCAGACAACAGGGATGGTGCTGGCCTGGATCAGTCCCTTGCCAAGCTCATCCCTCCAGGACAATGCCACCCACGAGGGCTGTGCAGCACTGGGGATTTTGGATGCTGCTGCCATTCCCTAAACAAAAGTTCCTGGCAGCAGGAACGGAGCTGATGATGCAATTAAAATAATTATTTCCTAAACCTGCCTGTGCTCCTCCAAGCCTCTGGAAGTGGCTCTTGAATGAAGGGGAGAGTGGAGGAGCGGGCTGGGAGCTGCCTGGATTGCAGCTGAGCATCCGAGGGGATGATGGCACTACACCCCAGCTGTGCAGCATTTCATGGGGTTTATTGGTACCCATGTCTCTTGATTAAATTCTATTTCTTTCTTCATTTATTCTCTAACAAGCTGAACATTTCAATTTCCGAGGCAAGCCCAGGTTGGGGATGGGAGGAGGTGGCAGCTGACACTGATATTGGAGGGGAATCAGTTGGAGAGCAATACTTCTCATTTAAACCCCTGATTTCCTGAAAACTGCACTCGGGGGAGAATTGACAATTTGGAGCCAAGCTGAGAGCTGCAATCTCCTGCAGGAGTCACTCACAAAGCCCAGTGGTTCCAGGAAACCCCCAGGCTGCAAGGCTTGGAGCAATTTTGGGTTAAAAGGGAATCAGAAAATCCTGGAATGGTTTGGGTTGGAAGGGACTTTAAAGATTATCCAGTTCCAGCCCCACTGCCACGGGCAGGAAATCAGACCTTTCATTTCTCCTCCCCTGAGCAAACCCATGGAAGTGCTAATCTTTGCATCGTTTTCATTCACAAGGGTTAGGAGGTAATTTAGGAGAAATCCATTTAGCTGAGCAATTAGCGAGTCAATAACACACTTCTGCACTTTATTGGAAAGGGAAAAATTGATAATTTCTGTTTGTTTTGACCCCACCTCTGCAGTAATGGCAGATACTGGATAATCCCAGTTTCCATGGTTATATCTCTCTCCAGGTCCTTGGCTACCTGCAGCAGGAGGGGACAGGAGTGTGGGCAGAGCCAGGGGTGCTGTGCTGGGGGGGAATTGCTCCAAATCCCCCCAAATTCTGCATCCTTGTGTCCCTCCTGCCCTGCCTGCGCCACTCATCCTTCTCCAGACAGCAGAGGGAAAGTCATGAGAGCTGGGGACCCCAAATTTGCAGCTTCATCCCAGCTGGGGATGAGGGATTTGGAGGCAAAGAGATGAAAAACTCATATTTCTTGGAGTTAACTCACAATCCCTGAGCTGCAGCACTGGGAAAGAGACCCCAGCCTTCCCTTCCCAGGGAGAGTCACTTCACCCCTCAGCACTTTTGCCTCAGGAAGAGGGATTAAAGCAGAAAATTCAGATCTATTCCAAAAAGGCACAGGGGAGCGGATTTTGAGAGGCAAGAAATTAAAGAACTGCTTAGCTGAATAGCTGAGCTGGTCTTTTTCTGTCCTCGGGAAACAACTTTGATATAATAGCATTAGTAATAATAACACCCCCAAGAAAATCCTGGGGAAATCATGTCGACTGCAGGATGTGTGAAATCCCTGGGATGGGGTGTGGGTTCTCCTCGTGTCAGCAAAATCCTCCCTGGATGGGATGGAGGAACATTACCAGAAATGGGAGCAGCTGACGGGAAATAATCCATCTTGATCAAAGAGCCAAAATAGCAGAGAAATCTGTTAGTAAATGAAACTGTCCAGAAAATATTGGAACTCGGAGCGTCACAAGCCAGCGCTCCTCTGACAGGGCTGTGAGCTCCCAGCTTGAGGACTTTATTTTTATTCCTCCTCTCCAGAGGGGAGGAAGGAGCAGACAGCAGTGGGGGGGAGGAGAGGAGACTGAGCATCCTCAGGCTGCCTGGGGCAGTGGGGATCCAGATCTGCAGGGTCCCTGTCATTCTGCAAAAATTCATCTTTTAAAAGAGAAATGTCAGTTTGTGAACCTTGCTTTGGGAAGATGCAGCACATCTGTGACAAAAGGAGAGTGCAGGGGGTCTGGGTGTTCTGGAGGGGTGAAGGGAGCTGGGTTTGGGGTTTGGCAGGAGCTGGGTTTGGGGTTTGGCAGAAGCTGGGTTTGGGGTCTGAGGGGGAGCAGTGGGGCTGGGGAAGGGGGACAGGCTGGAGCCAGCTGGGGCACGAGGTGTTTGTCCCCAAATGTCACAGCAGCCCCAGCATCACCCCCGGGCAGGAATGGCTCTGGATGATCAGGGCAGCCCCAGGGCTCTGTCCCTGCCAGGCTGAGCCCCCCTGGCCAGACCAGGTCCAGGGACACTGATCCTAGGAAAGTTCCCCTGGCACCCCTGGCTCCTCTCCCTGCACCCACAGCCCAGGGCCTCCTGTGCCTCCCTGAGCTCACTGAGGATGCCAAAATGGGAAATAACCGAGCTGGGCTGGATTACACATCCCTAACCCCCTGTCATCCGTGAAAGATCCCACTTCCACAGGAATGATTTCCACTGCAGGAAGCATTTGGGGTGAATTCAGTTGTGCTTATCCTACACTTCCACTAGGAAAATGCCGAGGACTGTGCGTGAGCTGCTGCCTCTCCATGTCCCTCTGGGCACCTCCGAGCTCATCCCAGTGTCCCCCCAGCCCTGCTGTGAACCCCCGAGGGGAGATTTGCTGCCTCCCGACTCGTGTGTGACGAGTTCCACCTCAGCCAGATGTTCCGTGGGCAGCAGCACCTATTCGGAGTTAAAAGCCAGTGATTAGAGTTGCCAACCAGCCATTAAGAAAGTATTAAATGGAGAATTATCCCCCTCTTCCTGTTTCAGTACAATGGGAGCTTCATAATGCACTTGTTTAAGTTGCCTGGTTTTAATTTTAGTTCCCGTGTTTCTAATAGGACACGCAGAGTCATTTCACTTCATCAATAGCTCCTGTGAGCTGGAAAAGAGTCAGGGAGGGGAATAAAGTCGATAGCCTTGAGAATTAAACAAAGGAGAAAAAATTAGACCAAAGATCTGAGTTTCTCTTTCCCACTGATAACACAACTTCTCAATTTACTTGGTCGGATTGCCTCGCAAAGAGGAGTATTTTTCAAGAGGAGCAGAGATGAAAGGGATTATTACTTAGAGAGGCTCTTCTTTAAAGAGATAAAGTATTGGGCAATTAAAGCCCAACGAGCTGCAGACTCCCGGGCAAGGCTGGAGCAGCTCCATTAGCATATTTTCCACTAACCCCTGCTTTTGGGAAGGATGATCCCACTGGCCCTGCCGGGGTTGGGTGTGGAGTCACCTCCTGGTGCTGCCCTGGGAAGGGAGTGGGAAAAATCCTGGAGGGAGGGAGGGAGGGAGGGAGGGAGGGAGGGAGGGAGGGAGGGAGGGAGGGAGGGAGGGAGGGAGGGAGGGAGGGAGGGAGGGAGGGAGGGAGGGAGGGAGGGAGGAAGGAAGGGAGGAAGGAAGGAAGGAAGGAAGGAGGGAGGGAGGAGGGGAGAGGAAGGGAGGAAGGAAGGAAGGAAGGAAGGAAGGAAGGAAGGAAGGAAGGAAGGAAGGAAGGAAGGAAGGAAGGAAGGAAGGGAAAGGAAGGAAGGAAGGAAGGAAGGAAGGAAGGAAGGAAGGAAGGAAGGAAGGAAGGAAGGAAGGAAGGAAGGAAGGAAGGAAGGAAGGAAGGAAGGAAGAAGGAAGGAAGGAAGGAAGGAAGGAAGGAAGGAAGGAAGGAAGGAAGGAAGGAAGGAAGGAAGGAAGGAAGGAAGGAAGGAAGGAAGGAAGGAAGGAAGGAAGGAAGGAAGGAGCTCAGGGTGGGATTTTGGGGTGTCTGTGCAGGGCATGGAGTTGGACTCGATGACCCCTGTGGGTCTCTTTGAGCTCAGGATATTCCATGATTCCAGGAGCACTCAGAGCACTCAGATCCCTGCTCCCCACCCCAGTGCCACCATGTGCCTCCAGCCAGCTCAGAGCCGATCCTCTCTCACGATCAAACACATGTTTTTTGTCTCAGTGTTTGTCAGCAGATGGAGATAAGGCTGCTCCGCTGCACGGGAGTTATTCCAGGGATTAATTAGTTGATGTTTCCTGCAGTACTTTGAAGATGTGGAGTGTGAGATAAGTGCTGTGCTCCGGGAGCCCATCGGGCACTGCAGTGATTTCGTTCATTTTTCTCCTCATTCCCAAAGACTTTGTACAAAACAAGCTCCACAGGAGCATGTGGGGCCCTGATTTAGGGGGAGGCACCTCTGCCCATGGGCCTCAGCACAGGAAGGATGTGGAGATGCTGGAAAGAGTCCAGAGGAGGCCTTGGAGCTGCTCCAGGGCTGGAGCCCCTCTGGAGCCAGGCTGGGAGAGCTGGGAATGCTCACCTGGAGAAGGAAAAGCTCCTGGTGTCCCAGGGAAGTGCAGCCCTGACTCTGCAGGACATCCCAGGCTCCAAGATGGTTCCTGGTGCAGAATCATTGCCGCCCCATCAATTCTAATTCAAGCTGGAGAAATCATCGGTGTAATTATTTACTACTGCGAGATTTCTGAAAATTATATTTCTGTTACCGCCGTTATTGATCTTGAAAAGGGCCATAAATTAACTTGACAGTTCACAGAGTCCTTCACACTTGGATAATTTCTCTGCTTGACTTGCACTGTGTGTTGAACTTTCAGCACCAGCCAATTACAGTCATTCAAAGCGCGGATTTGAAGATTTTTCTTATGCAACCAATTTGATTATAATACAGAGGAACTTGAGGCAAATACCAAGTGTTCTCCACGTCACAGGACAGCTTGGCTAGAGCTGGGAATGGGGGTGCTGGCTGGGTTTTAGGGTGGCAGGGGGATGGCATGGCCATGTCATGGCCCTGGGGGAGCAGGTGGCCCTGGGAGCCCCTCAGGCCCCTGGAAATTGTGATCCCCATGGGGTTGGCACCTCCCTGGGGTGCCCAGGCAGCTCTTGGCCTCTCATCCCAGAGGGAGCCTGGAATTGGCACCAGCAGGATGGACTCCTCACTGGACCAGCCCATGGCTTCATGTGTTCAACACTTGTCCCCAGAATTGATCCTTGATGGGGAAAAGGGATGCTCACAGCACTGAAACACCTCCAAATCCACCCTCTGTGCGCTCAGGATGTTTTGAGAGGTACAAATCACACCAGTCCTGGTTTCTGGGGGGCACAGGGACAGAAATAAGCCAAATCCTGCACCTGCAGGAGTGTGGGGTGAGTGAGAGCATGAGGGACAGTCGCTGCTGGGGCAGGAAGGACATGGTGTGGTGGCAATGTGGGGCTGTCCCCATCCCCAAGAGCCATCCCAGCCCCTGCCCTGTCCTGCCCCATCCCCTCTGGGGCTCCTCTGTGTAGGAACTCGGTGCTGGAGGAAGAGGGAAGGGACTAGGGGGAAACCAGGGCCTTCCATAAGGTGGAGATTCTGGGGCTGCAGTGGGAAGTCGACTGTGCTTCATTAGACACAAACTCAGTAAATCAGCAACATCTGGGCCTGCAGGCTGGGGCACCACCCCTGTTGTTCTCCCAGATTAAGGGATTTTGCTGTTTGCTCACAGTTTTGCTCATGTAAAACAAGCTGGCCCTGACCAGCAGGCTGCCCAAAGCCTCAGCTCAATCCCTGCCAAAGCCCTTCCTAAACCCTCACCCAAAAACCTCCAACAGAAATCCCTGCCCTAAACCCCAGCCCAGCCCCCCTGCACCCCAGGGTCACTCTGTGCTCACTGCTCTGAGCCCTGCATGTGCATCCCACACTCAGGAAGGCTTTTTGGGGTGTCTCAGGGGCCACGTGGAGCTCAGGGCTCTGCCAGCCCAGCCCAGCACCCCACGCTCCCCCAGGCAGGTGGCTGCACTTCGCTGCATAGTATTTATTCATTATATCAGACAAGAAAACCTCATTAAATTAGTCCAGGACTCTGCAGGCGCTCCCAGCAGGGACACCTGGTGCCAGGGGGTGGCTGGGGCGAGGATCCAGCATTTCCTCATTTCACAGTGATGGCAGAAGGGGCAGAGATGCTGTCCTGAGGGCTGAGCCAGGCAGCACCAGGAACCCCTCAGACCTCCACCTTCTTCTTCATCTCCATGCGGTAAATGATCTGATAGCCATCATCCCAGGCGTAGATCTGCCTCTCACGGGGGCTGTACTTGAGGCTGGAGTGGGAGCCGTAGCGCTTGGGGAAGTAGACAAGGGAGGCATCCTCGGGGGCCAGAGTGCCGCTGACATCGAACACGCACTGCACGCGGGCGCGGCTGGGCAGGCGGGTGTTGTACACCACGTGCAGCGCCCCGCACACCACGAAGGCTCCCTCGGCGTTCTCCCGCGGGCACGGCGTGTCCCACATCTGCTCGATGTCCAGCGAGTCGGGGTCCAGCTTGGCCAGGCACATGTTCTTCTCGTCCTCCTTGGTGGCGTAGATGGCCCAGAGCCCTTCCTCGTCGGCCGACACCTCGATGTAGGTGGAGGGGGAGAGGCCGAAGACGGGGATCTGCTCCTCGGCGGGGAACACCGAGCTGTCCACCACCGTCTTGTTGGCCAGGTTGAACTTGATCACCTGGAAGGACAGGCCCTGCTGGCGGATGTAGTAGAGGTGGCCGTCATAGACGAGGTGCCCGGTGCCCACCCAGGGGTAGGGCAGCTTGATGCGGGCGGCCTTGCGGGTGGAGGAGAAGAGGGTGAACTCCCTCATGCGGGGGAAGACGTAGACAGTGTCGTTGGCAGTGCCATCGAATACGTAGATCTTCTCCGAGCTCCCTGCAGCATCCTTGGTCCAGAGCCCCGAGGAGCTGCCGAAACGCTTCAGGATCTTCATGGCCCTGACACTGGCGATGGTGTCGCTGCAATCTGCAAGAGTGGGGCAGGCTGACATTCTGGAAACCAGCAACACTGCTGCTGCCCCAGGCTGGGTTCTCACTCTGTCCCACCCTGGCCCTCAGGCAAGTGTCCCCAAAACTCACTGAGGAGGTTTAGGTGCATCCCTGGTGGCATTGAGAAGTCCCCTTGTGCACCCATATCACAGGCAGAGGAGCCACCCTCACCCCAGCCCTAGGGGCTTAGGATAAGCACAGGGCTCCAGCCTGGGGCTTGGAAGCAGCTCCCAGGCTGGGGGGGGATGCAGAATCTTGTGCCAGATACACCTGGGACAGTGCCACCTCTGTGGCTGGGGGACACCTAGACCAGGGAGGGCTGGGAAGGGTCAGGGTAACCCTCATGGACCATCCCCCCAGGGAGCCACGGCAGCCCCTCACCCGTGAGCTTGGTGTACTTCTCATTCTTCCTCTGCTTGGCTGTGGCCACCTGCTTGTCCATCAGTGTCTCATCCACCTCCACGCAGGGCGGGGCAGGGTTCTGTGTCTCCAGGTAATCCACCTCCCTCTCCAGCCTGTCCACACGCACGGCCGCGCTCTCAGCCTCCGCCCGCATCGCCTCCCGCTCCTTCTCGGCCGCCTCCAGCATGCCCAGCACCTGGTTCTTGAAGTCCCGCAGCTCCGTGGAGTAGCGGCTGCTCTGGTCGTGCCACTGCGAGATCCTCTCCTGGGGTGGCCCAGGGGACACTGAGGTCTCCATCCCGCCCTGTTCCTGCTCCTGTGGTGCTCCCAAACCCACGATGTTCTTGTGCTGCTTCCGTGATGTTCCCAGACCCGGGGTGCCCATTCCCATGGTGTTCCCATGATGTTCCCATGATGTTCCCATGATGTTCCCAGACCCACAGTGTTGCTACTCCTCCATGATACTCACAGACCCATGACATCCCCATTCCCGTGTTGCCCCCATTCCCATGGTGCTCCCATGATGTTCCCAGATCCACAATGCCCTCGCTCTCCCGTGACATCCTTATTCCTGTGATGCCCACGATGTTCCTGGACTCAGAACACTCCCCACTCTCCCACCATGCTCCCAGATCCTTGATGCCCCATTCCTGTGATGACCCCATGAGGCTCCCGTCCCTGCTTTCCCATGACGTTCCCAGACCCGTGATGTTTTCATTGCCATGATGTCCCCACGGTGCTCCCACACCCACAGTTCCCCCACTCCCGCCGGTCCCACAGCTCTCCCACACCCATCTTGCCCCTGTGCATCCTCCTGCTGGGCCGTGCAGGACCTGGGGGGCTGCCAGGACACCCCATACTGCTCCATCCCCATCCCAGCTCCTGCTCGCCCAGCCCCGCTCCCAGCCCCGCCGGCCCTCCACGGGGAAGGGTGGGGAGCCCGATTTGGGGTGTGGGGCGGCCGTGGGGCCCTGCTCGGGGCTGTACCTCCAGGAGGGTGAGGCGCCGCTCCACGTACTCCATGAACTGCTGCTGCTGGGCGCGCAGGGCTGGGGCGAGGAGCGGCAGGAGCAGCAGGCAGCGCCAGGGCCCCATGGCCGGCAGCGAGAGCAGCCTCCAGCTCAGTGCTCAGGAATGCTCCGGCCTCCCCTGCCCTTATTGAATCCAGATGTGCAGAGAGGGAGGAGAGGCTGCTCCTTCCCCGCGGGCCAGCCCCGGGTGCTTTAACCCCTTCGCGCCCACCCAGCGCGGTGCCCCCGAGGCGCGGGATGGGGCAGGAGCTGGGTGTGGGGATGGAGACGGGCTGGGTGTGGGGTGTGTGGGGTGTGGGGGTGTGTGGGGTGCAAGGAGAGCCGCAGGAGCCCCGAGCAAGAGAAGAACACGTCCTCGTGAGCCCTAGTGTGGGGACAGCTCGTGGGACAGCGAGGGCACAGCTCTGGCTCCTTGGCCGAATTGATGCCCAAGGCCAGCGGCCAACCTTGGCTTCGGCCATGGCCAGGTAAGGTGGAGGCAAAGCCAGGCCAGCACTATGGGCACCAGTCCCGAGCCCGTGTCCCCTCGAGCCCATGTCCCCCCCGAGCCCGTGTCCCCCCACGTCCTTGCTGCTGAGCCGGCAGCCCCTGCCTGACCCCTGCACCGTGCCAGTGTCCTGCGGATCTCCCCGGGCAGAGCCATCGGGGCCGGGCTGGGACATGGCAGGATGGTCACCCGCCAGTGCGGGGACACTTGGTGGCACCCACAGCCCCGGGACGGGATGAGCCCAGGCACGATGTGATGGATGGATGGATGGACGAACGGGTGGGTGGATGGATGGATGGACGGACGGACGGATGGATAGACGGACAGCACAGCTCGGTGCCCTGGATGCAGCCGGGCCGGTCGGTTCTGCAGACACTAGCCGTGGGCTCCTGGCCATGAGCAGGGAGCGAGCGGAGCCGCAGTGCTGTGGTGGGGCGAGTGTGCCATCTAGTGCCGCTGCATCCTAAATCTGCATCCCAAATCCGCATCCACATCCCAAATCCACATCCCAGATCTGCATCCCAAATCCGCATCCACTATCTGCATCCTGCACCATCACACCTCATCCTGGATATCCCCAAACCCTTCTCCCACCCTCCTTAACAGACCGAGTGACCAAATGAATAGAGTACAGAAAATTAACCCTTTTTATTGATGCATTGCAATTGTTCTACATTTTTACCATATTATGTAGAAAATACTTAAAATACAAGCTACTTTGTAAAACCAAAGACAAACATTGAATCCAAAGATAAACTATGTTTTCACAATGGACCCTTCTCCCATATAGTTAGTATTAAATTTTTAAATATCTATTTCTTTTGTTAAAATGATTTTTACATACCCCCTAAGTACATCAGCAATACAAACATAGATCAGTAATTGTCAGAAACTACCTGTATCTAGCGGCTTGTAAAAAGGAAGAGCACAACCATAAAAGAAAGTTAAATTTTACACAGTAACTAGCATATCAAATACATTTAATAAAGTAGGAATTCCATTGCAATATCAAGGATTCAAGCAGAAATACTAACATTACATATAATGTACTGCTACATGTAGTGAGATAGATATAGTTCAAGCTGAATCTGAAATCACACATTATATAAAGTTTAGCAACAAACAACCATGTGGACATGCGGCACCATTCAGAAGTTTAAATAAAATTAAAAAAAAAAAAGAAAGCAGGGCTGTGCCAATCCTGTCATTTAGAAGCAATTTAGTTTCATGTACTAAAAGAAATTGCTGAGTCAGAGGTAAATTACTGCATCCCATCAACTAGGTGCTAAGCAGGAAAGCCTCGGGGAGTTGCCTCTGCAGGGGCAATCACAGCTGCAAATACAGGTTAGGTAGGAGAAAACTGATTGAACAGCTCAAGAATCACACAGACAAACCTAGCTGGGACCACGGTTATCAAATATTCCAAAGGTGAGTCCCAAGCTAGCTGTAAAGAAAATTAAAGGATGCCAATTCCTATCCAGAGATAGCAGATTTCTCTCCAAGAATGTGTGGCAGGCTCTGACAATGAGGAGAGTCAATTCTTGAACCCAGTTTGAGGCTGGATATGCAAGGGAAGAAGGGATGTATCTCCTTAGAGCAGAACACAACACACCTAGATGGGGCATCACATACTGGGGCCAGACTGGGAAGCCCTGGCCCTGCTGGGGTGGGGTTTGCTGTGTATCACAGAGGAATTTTGGGGTATTATTTGACAGCTTGTTCCAAATGGAGCACGTTTGATTTTAGCTACGTCATTTCCATCTCATCCTCCTCGTTCCAACGCTTCTGGGAACTCAGGCAGTGGAGATGACACCGTGCTTTGGGAATACATTTGATTGGGATTAATTGCATTACAAGGTCTCTAAGTGGACATTTTAAGCTGCTTTTTTCAAGGGAAAGTGGGCAAGTTCTCAAAATTATTAGCACATTTTGCTAGAGGTCTTTTTTTTTTTCCTGTTAGTGAAGTGTTTACCATGAAGTCCTATTTGTGAAACAGGGAGTTGGAGCTTGGTTTGCCTTTCGGTGGAAAGGCACAACTCTGTACCCAAGAGGTATCTCAAGGCAAGTACTGAACACAAGCAATGTCAAAAAAAGCAAGAAAGTGCCTACAGCAACAAACAGCATCGTTTGCACAACGATGTGGCATAGCAAGGTTGGTTTTCCGCAGGCTCACGGAAGTGCTCCGACTACAAACACACTGAACATCAACGTGGGCTAATGCTACCGTCCAGTTCCACAGTCCTCCATCCCTCCCTCAGTCCATCCAGCTCAGGCCAGTCCAGACTTCCTTCTATCAGCAAATGTGGGATTGCAGAAGTGCCTCCTTCCAGGACTGGCCTCCTTCCCACTGGGACGGAACATAAACTGGGGTTCAAGGTTACCAAACCTCTTATTGCTGCAGTAACACGACCGCTCGAACCAGTTTATATCATCCTTTTTGGACAAGATACTTTATGTGTTAGATGAGAAAGAATTCCTAGTACAAGGGACCCAAGAAACAAAGTGTAGTCCAAAACCTGCACTGATTATCCAAAGTGAGTATTTCCTCTGAACACTAACTAGGGCTACAGCTGACAGACCTTCCCAACAACTCCACATTAGCAGTAGCATTATAAAACTTTTTAATGGTATTATGTGCTTTACAGCAGGCTCTCTTTGGTATAAATATTCTATCACCAAGCTAGCAATATTTTACACGACACGTCTGCTATTCCTGTGGGGGAAGGTAACGCCACACTAAACCTAATAAAAGTGATTGCACGTATTTAATCACTTCTGCAATATTAGACTAAACATTCCAATGCATTCCCAGCATTACCTTATCCGAAATGCACTGACAGACACTAACAGTACATGTGCCATTTTCAGGGGGAAAGCTTCAAGGGGACGTCGCTTCACTGGGAACAAGAACGGAGCGTGGATGAGAGTGGTGACAGGGAGAGGGCTCTGCACCATCCTGCTGCTCTGGCTGGGGAAAGCTGGGTGGGTGAATTGCTTCAATTCGACGGGGGCTTGCTGGTCCCTCGTAAGGCAAGCTCACTGTAAACTCTAGTCACACTACATCATCATTTAAGGCACTACAATAAGGGGACACACCAAACAACTCTTCATCACACATACCTGTGCAAAACAAATCCAAGGTATCCTTTCCTCTCATGAAGCTCTACTCCTCTCTCAGTGCTACAGTGATGAGCTCTAACCATTGCATTATATCACATACATTCCAACATGAATCAATTCATTTTGGTTTAAATACAAAGGATACAAC
The DNA here is from genome assembly GCF_008360975.1 of Lichenostomus cassidix. Classification (NCBI taxonomy): domain Eukaryota; kingdom Metazoa; phylum Chordata; class Aves; order Passeriformes; family Meliphagidae; genus Lichenostomus; species Lichenostomus cassidix. Next base: position 2,576,917 of record NC_139506.1, read on the forward strand.
ACTTCCATCCCCAGGAACGTTTAAGAATTAGACAAACACTAAGTACAGAGTTCAAGTATAATCACTACACATTTTGATTACAAAGACAGAACATTTGGGGTTAGCAGGAAGTTTTGCTTGTTATATTTTTCTAATCAATATGTACATATTTCATTTTCTGTAAAATATTAAAACACCACCAATACAAAACTTCTAAAATAGTTTTAAATTCAGTAATAAACTTTAAAATCTGGATTTTTTTTCCTTTTTTCTTTTTCTTTCTCTTTTTTTGTCTCGTTTTTTCTTTTTTTTTTTTGTTGCAATTCCTACATGCACGTACTGTTTACAAGTCTTATTAAGAGCGCTTTAGAGTAGCTGCTGACATATCCAGGAGGATACGCTCACAGGAGTATAAAAAGCTGTACACATCAATACAGTGATGTTTCATTGGATTTCAAATTCATCTCCCTCCTAATATGAATCACGTGAGGCAAAATATTAAGGAAAACAGAACAAAGCAAAGCCCTGTGCTTCTGTGAAGGAATCCAGCTCCATTATAGGGCCAGCATCTAATAAGTTGCAGAAACCAAATTTTAGAGCAATGCTGCACTATTCACTCTCAACTGGAGACAACAACAACACCCTGACAGAGCTGCTGAGCTCTGTCACACAGTGAGATCCTGAATACAGTTTGAACCACTTAGAAGAATTCTGCAACGAACACAACAAAAATTCAGCTGGGTTATGGAGAATTTTCGAGAAAACAAAGCAGACTCCAGGGTTTACAGGACTCCTGAATGTATCGTGTTGCTGGTAGGAGGCAGCTGCCTCTACCAGTCCTTGAACAAAGCAGAGGCGTAAACAAAACACCTTTGACAGAAACATAGATGGAGATGTAATGGCTTTTGCAGAACCAGCAATTTGTTAAAGACAAAGTGAATTAGAGAACAGATGTTAAAATAGTAAATCTGATTTTAAAACTGCCCCAGCAACATAATGAGATAAACATGCACTACATTTTTAGTGGCAACGTGGATTGTGCAAGCTGCTAAAACAGAATCTGCAAATCTTTTTGTTTAAGTTACACAAGTTAAAAAAGACATCAGGATCTGTCTTCCAAGACACTGATTTGACACCCCTTTTGATTAGCACAACAGAACGATTTTAAATAAATGCGACCATGAATTTTTTAAAAGCATCTATAAAAAGTAAGTAAAATTTTAAAAACTTAATTAGTGACCCTCGTACTGGTAACAAAGCATGCTGCTCAGTTAGTGACTGAACTCACCAGAGACATTTGGGAACAACATACAACCAGATCAGGGAGAAACACGAACCAGGCAGTCATTCCCAGGCAAAGGTTCACCTGAAATCCTTCTCCAACCTCTCAGGCCCATTGCAGGACGATGCTTCACTGGGAACTACAAGTAGGAGTACTGGTTGATCTTGGTGGGGCTCAGCGGGTATCCAGTGTAAATAGCAGATCCTCTGGAAGCACCAATATAGGACTGGGGGGCGAACTGGTGTTGGTACTGGGCGGGGGGGACGTTGGCAGACGTCAGCAGGCTGGGCCCCACGCTGACAGGGACCTGGTGCACCAGGGTGCTGGGGTGGGCAGCGTAGGTGGTGTGGCGAGAGGAGCCCTGAGGGGAGAACAGGTGGGCGATGGAGGTGGTGGAGCCCAGCGTGGCAGCAGTGGTTGGGGCATAAGTGTACATGTGGGGCTGGCTGGACAGGTGGGCACTGGCCGTGGCTGCTGCCAGGTGGGGATGCACTGGGCTGCTGTGCTGGAAGGTGTAGGGAGCCTGAGAAATCGTTGATGTCAGAGGGGCCACGTAAGCTTGCTGCCGGCGTGGGACAGCGTTTCCGCTTCTCTCCTGGGAGGCCAGCACTGTGGTTTGCTGGTTCTGCAGGGGGAAGAGGGAAGTGAGGTTAGGGTAAGCCTCAGGTGAGCAAGGGGCTGCCAGACCCCCTGATGGACACCTCCACCCCACCTGGCACAGCACCCTCCCAGGTGACTGCACTTCCATGGGGACAAAGGTTACACTTTTTCTCTCCAGTGGGATCCAACTGCCACTCCTAGGGTACCACAGCTGGACAAAGCAGGCAGGTCCTGTTCTGACCCAATCCCTGAACTCCTCACACATCTACTCCTCTGCACCTGGGGAGGGCTGGCAGCAGGGCTGCAACATTTTAGCACAAAACCTGTCTTGTGCCCATTTCAGAAATGAACTGGAAAGGTAACACTCTTCTGAGAAGTTACTGCAGTGCGACCCAGAGATCAAAAGTCCTGACACAAAATGAAGTTAAACCAATCTTGGAATTGAAATATTCAAAGATATCGGGTGCTAATTGTTAGTTTGAGAAAGTCTAGTCTTAAATCTCCTGGCTGGGCCTCTGTGAGATCCAAAGAAAGGTAAAGAACTAAAGAATTTCCTCATACTGTGCCTTCAAAGCTACTCTAATTCAAGAGCTGGACCTTGGTGTCACCCCCCCACCTGAGTGGCAAGAATCACCTGCTGTAAGACAGGCGTGACAAAGAGCACAGAGAGGGACTGTGGACACAACCACACCTCCTTCTCCTGCCCTCTGGCACAGGAACTAATTCTTTGCCTTGAGAAACTTCCCCTGTACTCCCCACAGACTCTGTCCTACCCTGCACCACCCCAGGACAGTATCAGATCCAAAGAATTCAAACTCATCCTCTTGCAACCCAGCCCTTCTCCCTGCTCTCCCTGTTTCTGAAGCAGCTCTGAAGCATGCCCAGGGCAGCAGAGGCAGGCACTCACCTGGCTGAGGTTGAGGGGCTGCACGCCGTTGGTGGCTGCGCGGTGGGAGCGATACCCCGTGGGGGTTATGCAGCATCCTGACGACTGCCCGCTCACTGAGGCCACTGGCTTGGTCTTACTGGTGCTGCTCAGGATGCCTGGAAGATGCCACAAGCTTAGTCCACTCCTCCCCTTCCCAAGCTATGCACTGTGGTAACCAGATCTGAGCACCAAATTGACTATTTCTGTCACAGAGACTTTTCTTTAATTATGATTTTAAAGGTGGCTAAGAAACCATCAGGAATATTTACAGATCTTTCTAAATGCAGCCAAACATAAATTAAAGGTAGATCTATCAATGACTATGAAAGCAGACCAAGGCTTTCAGAACAGCAACTGTGAAACTTAAAGCTGAGCAAGACCCAACGTTTAAATCCCAAACTGTGAGGATGAAGGTGACAGGGACAGCAGAGCCTTGGCAAAGCCCCACAGCACAGAGATACCCACCTGACGCCTGGGTGGCTACAATGCAGTCATTGAGCTGCGTTTTCAGGGGTGGGACGATGATGGTCCTGGAGCTGGAGCTGTCAGCAGCAGCTCTGCTGGGGAGCTCCAGGGCTCCCCCAGTGCTCCTGAGTGAGGACAGGGGGTCTGGGGCATAGGGGCTGCTCAGGGACGAGTCAGAGTCAGGGGAGTCGTTAACGGTGACGTAGCTGATGACGTTGGATCTCTGCTTCATACCCAAACTGCAGGGGAAAAAAGACAAAATGCAAATGGGAAACATTCTAGCTTTTCCCACCAGGTAACAGATCTCCCTCTGGGATCTCACACCCTCCCTCCTTGTCAGACAAAATTGGGATTAACTAGAGACACAACACAGAGATGTGATGGAGAGTTTTCTGTGTTAGGCAGCTCTTCAGAGTGTGCCCAGGGCTTCACATTTCATGTTCCCCACTGTCCCTGACGAGTGAGCTGAGCCCAGCACTGGCTAAACGAACATCCTACCTGGCAGGCTTGTATTTGCTGTCCTCTTCCTCGTCAGTGTCGCTGCGGATGGTGATGACACTGACAGGGGGGCTTGGAGTGTCAGGGATCACGATGGGCTGGTGCTGCTCCTGCACGGGGACGAGCACGTTGGAGGAGGAGGAGGTGGAGCGCAGGGGGCTGCTCCCAATGAGAGAGTACACTTGGGTGGGCACGGGCTCCAGAGATGAGCTGGGCCTGCAGGGAAAGCACAGCACCGTTCAGCTCCATGGCAGAGGTTGGGACAAACAGCATGAGGAACATACAAGCAGCAGCATCTTGAATGCACAATGAGAACCTCAGTGCAGACACTCCAAGGGCAAAGTGCCACAGACACAGCCAGAGGCACTCAGGGATGCCCTGAATGGGACTGAGCACCTGAACACTGCCAGAAACCTGCCAGCCCTTGCTCAACGGTTCTGTCAAAACCCCTCTGACCAGGACAGTAAAGCACTTGGTCAACCATGTCCTTGCACTCACTGAAATTTAAATAATTTGTATCAGTGACTACTGCACAGGGGCTTTTTCCAAGACATCTTTAAATGCAACTGTAGCATGATAAAGTTACACCCTCAATGCCTTTGTGATCAGAAGACACATTTTCCACACCACAAAGGCAACCTCCACAAACAAACCCTTGGCTTTTCTAGGAGTGGGAGAGGAAGCAATGGAATCCTTACTTGGCTGTGCTCGGTGCTGGCTGCTTGTTCTTCTTTGCTGGCACATTGCTGCTCTGCTGCTGCCTCACAACATGAGCAACCCCAACATTCAGAGGCTGTGCTGTAGCCAATGTCACATGGTTGGTCAGCAGAGATGGCTGTTGCATGAGAGTGCTGTACTGATTTCCATGGGAATGTGCATTCCTGGAGCAGAGAAAAAACAAGAGAAACCCAAATCCCATGACTACACTGCAGGAACCACGAGCTGCACCAAGCCCCAGAGGGGAAGGGAAACATTCTGGGCACTGAATAGATGGATTCCCACTGGGCAGGGAGCTGGAGCTCCTGCAATCCCTACCTCCAGTCAGCCAACTGCTGGCTGCTGCCGATGCTCTCTGGGATCACAGCCGCTGGCTGAACAGAGTTGTGCAAAGCAACCCCTGGGAGCTGCTGCCAGGTGGAAGGGAGCAGGATCTGCTGGGTTCCCCCCGGCCAGGCCTGCTGCAAAACAACAAACACAGACACAAGGCTCACTAGGCTTCCGTTCCTGCAGGGGCAGGCAGAGAGATCTGTCCAAGCAATAAATGCACTGCGGTGGATTGTTAGCTTGCAGAGATACAGCTCAGCCTTGCACGGTTTCCCAAGAACAAGGAAACCAGAGGAATGAGCTTCCCCTGACACTTTGATGATCTTTTTTATCACTGCTGTCACCTGGAGAAATCAGTGTTTATATCATACTGCAAATGCAGCCAGGTATTGCACTGCCAGGTGCAGCAGCAGTGCTTGGGACAGTTTCTGAATGTAAACTTACACCACTGTTCTGCTGAAAGGCCCCAAAATTATAAGCCAATTTGATCTTTTCTGCTTTTTTGCCTTGCAGGGCTCACATTGAGAGAGCTGAGATGGTGTCATTCATGTGGATATTCAACAATCTGAACTGAAGTATTTAAGAAAAGCCACACTGAGAGATAATTTAGTAACAAAGCAGACACACGAAGGTAGGTTCAATTCATTAATATTATCAATGTTCCTACCCAAACAAATTTGACAGTATAGTAATTACATGAGTTTGATAAAATATGGCTCTCTTGCAGCTCAAGCTGCAAAACCTGATGTTTCAAATTCAATATTTCTGCAAGTAACAGATCCACTTAGTACAAATACCAGTTCCGAACAAGAAGCCTTCAAAGCAGAGAGCTGCTAAAACCTCTGCCAACATAAGCAGAATAATAATAATAATAAACAACAACATTGAAAAAATAAAAAATAAAAAGAGAAATATGTTAAAAGTCACACCATGCGTCTTTCCAAAAGCCAACACCTGCACAAGACAAAGCAGAGAGTTTAATACAGCAAGATATAAATTCCCAATGAGAGGCAGAAATCGGGCCTTCCAAGCGACGAACTGTTTTGACAGAGGAAGGACAAAAATATGCAAAGCTTAGCAAATGGCTAATGCAAACTCAGGGGAAGCAGCAAGGGAGAAGTGTCGGAAGCACTAAAGGTGAGCAAATTCACGCCAAAGGCTCCCAGAATCCAAACAAAACTAGTCAAGTCCTCCAGAGAAACTCAGAATGCAGGCTCAGAGTCTGGAGACAGCCAGCTCTGACCTCCACTGCTGTACAGGGGAGTTGAACCTCAAGTCCACTGCACACACACAGCAGGACAGAATTTGCCTGTTGAATCAAAGCCCAAATGCACTTTGGAAAATGTCACTATCAACTCACTTGTGTCCCAAGCTCTGCTACAGTCACCCCTTGCTGTTTTTGGAGCCCAGATTTCAGCAATCAAAATTCAACAGGAGGAAAGGAGAAGCATCCCTGGGTCTGTTTAGCTCAGAGCTGTGAGCAGGAGAACCCCACTCTCCTGCCTCCCCATCCTCAGAACAAGGGAGCAGCTCACTTGGTTCACAAGAACTCAAATGAGTGGGTTTAAATTTCAGGACAGGTATGACTCGAGCAAATTCCACTTCAGCAGAGGCCTCCCTCTTGGAAGAAAATGACATTCAAACTACCACTTTAAAGCCACAAGAAACAACATGGTTCACACAATGGAATGTGCTTTGAAGGACATGTGAGGATACCAGCACTTCAGTGCACTGCAATGTTTTCATAAGCTTCACTGATCTGATTCTGGAGTTTTACAATGACTTCTTTGTGGCACTTGCAAAGTTGTTCTGATGCAGGTGCCAGAATACAGGAGAGGACAATTTTGCAAATGTACACTTCTTAAAGGTGTGTTCATTCCCCTTCCCCCATCCTTTTTTTAAAATTGTTCCAAATTACCTAAAAGCTAGCTATTGCCATTTTGGATACTAGAGCTCACCTTTAATTTCAACCAAGAAATACATATCAACTGAAAGTATCTGTGAAGAACAGAATCTTTAATCTGGATGAAGCAAGCTACGTGCGATTGGCTATAAATAACAAAAGGCCAGAAAATTATTGTCAATGTTCAACAGAGGTTAAGAGAAATCAACTGCTAAAGCAATACATTAAAGGATTTGCTGTCATTAGAGATTTTAGCCTGTGCTTAGTGATCTGAAACATTTCTCCATGCAAAGCAGCTTTACACGTGTTGGAAACAAAATATGGAGCTAACTTGCCAAGTAGGTCAAATTCTGGCCATCCAGGTACCTGTAGCAGAGTAAAGCTAAAGACTGATTCCTTTGTATTCCACAATCAAAAGGCAAAGATAGGAGAGTAAGCAAAGAACAAGAATGATTACAACTCTTCTAGGGTCTAGTTTAGAAGAGCTTTCAATACTAGGCTAGCAAAAGTAATAGTCAATGGATCTGGATTCTTTACAGAGCCACACTAAACGTCAGAGTCAGACAGTGCTTCAGCAATGTTGGGGAGGAAAACAACAAGACATTAAGATGTAGCAAGAACACAGCCACAAGATGGCACATGCTTCCATGCCCTCTGCAAGTCTAAGTTAAAACAAAAACTCAGTTAGTGAACACAATCAAGGGAGGCAATTACCAGTACTGCAGCCGTCTGTTCGACCAGCGCCGGCCGGCCGGCTGCGCAGTTCAGGGTAAAGGGCACCGCATACTGCGGCGTGATGGTGGCTACTTGAGGATGAAGAGTTGCTACCATTAGTGGTGTACAGCTTCCCTGAAATGTAGATCAGGCAGTGAGTGAAACACACGAGCTGAGGCAGGTAGGTGCAGGTCAGTGCGTTGGGCAGCAGGGCCGGGCGAGGGGACATCGCCTGGGAGGGACTCACCGACACCAACAAACACCCAGAGCCTGCAGCTTCCTCCACAGGCACTGTGGGGAGCAGGAGGAGCTGGGAATTTGGGAATGGCATGTCCCCTGACATGGGTGAAAAGCCAAAATGAGTTGGGGAAAAATTTGGGGATCTGTCGGATGACACAGTTTAAAAGTCAGAGTGAGTTGGGGAGAAATTTGGGGATGGGATCTCTCTGATGACACAGTTCAAAAGTCAAAATGAGTTCTGGCAAAATGAGTGTTGGCACTTTACTGGGTCCCAGAGGGCAAGTGACAGCCATGCTGCACCAGCCATGGCACAGACTGCACCCCTGGAAGCTCCCCTGCTGCCAGACCTCCAAATCCACACACAGAACTCTTGGGAAAAGGTAAACTATGGGATTTCATGGAAGGCACAGCAGGTCTTTTGTGTCATGAAAACACCAAAGTTATCTGTGATGAAAGCACCCAGATATGTATTAGTCCATCAAATGGCTAATTAAAATTAGATTCGTAGTATACAATTTGCACTCTTGGATTCAGGTGGGCCTTGAAATGGATTCTGCTTTTTGGATATTGTGACCTGTATCATTAATGCTAAAGAAATCAGCAATCACAGAATGCCACCTAAATATTTGGACTAAACAACCTAAAAATTACTCCTCTACAAGAAGGTCAGCAAGTCAAATATGTTGCCTGGAGAGTAAAACTAACAGAGTATGTGTTAATGCCAGCAGAAACTAAAACTATGCAAATAAATAAAAATGCATCCAATTATAAAGGCAACTACAAATTTTCAGTGAATAAAACTTGTGAATCACTGGGCACTTATTGTATATTAAAGGATTACTTTTTGGAAATTAAAATGGTTTTAATTTATGACACATTACTAATATTTAAAACAGCATTTTTAGAATGATTTGTGAATTTTGGTATTGCATCTTGCTTAAATTGCAAACTGCAGAAAGAGATATGTCATTGCTACACATTAATTCACACTAAGAATGTAACTAGCTGAGAAGGATTCAGAACAAATTTTGTTGATTTAAAGATGAAATTTTAGCATGAGTAATCTGTGTTGGCACCTCTGTTTACTGGGATCTCACTTCTCCCAGCAATTTCTCCTGTCACATTTTTAAAGTGTAGGCAAAAATGACCAGCACTGCCTGTAAGGCAGTGTCCATGGCTGAAAAAAATACAGCCTGTTTTTAGCAGCTGAAAACCACATTTTTATTCCCATTTTTAAATCAAGCTCCTAAAACCAGGGAGGCACATGACATAAAATAGCTTAGACTTTAAATATTCCAGAAAAAACAAAACAAGAAAATACTGTCTTAGAAATTATCTACATTTAACCTTTCAGAGTGTCCTGAGGAGCCCTTGCACTCAGGCAGGTTCTCCTGGGTGGTGAAATTGCACTTCTGGGGGGCTTGGGGTGGTTTTTTTTACCTGTGTGAGAACTCCAGACTGGATCTGCAGTGGCTGTGCTGCAGGTGCTTGTGGCACAATTGGGACAGCATTTTCCATCCTGACTGGGAACCCAGAATGTTTTGTAGTTGCCTGAAGTCCAGCTGTGGAGGACAAGACACATCACTAAGCTGCTTTATTATTATTTCTTTTCAAAAATCAAACTCCTACCAGGTAAGGGCAGAGGACAGGGTTGGATTAAGAGATAGGAAAGATGTTCCCTTTGACAAAATCCCAGTAAAACACCAGCTGAAGTAAATATTTCTGCATCCGGGGGTCCTGGAGGGCCATGATGGACAGCCAGCCCTCAGCAGCTAGAGTCTGGTTTGCAGAAACAGCTAACACACCTCATTCCAAGCTGCTTGAGACAAGCTCAAAGTTCAAGCCTTACACTATCAGCTCCCATTTCATAAATAACCCTCCAGACTAAAACAATTCAGGTATCAACACAACCAGACAACCCTGAGGATGAACAGAGCTCTGCCTTTGCTAAGCTCACCAACTCACAACCTGTGACAACGTGCTGGTAGCAAAAACCTGCATCAGGGCTGTGAACTGAGCCTTCAACACCACATATTTGCTCTTGAGATAACAAACACAAGCAAGACACTCTGATTTTCAGGTCTGGCTCCTCTGTTCCCTGCTTTCTGTGGAATGCTGCTGGGTTCAGTTTGGGGGGAAAAACTGGTTGAGCAACCAGCTGGAGCCTGCAAGCCAGGCAGGCAAGATCCTGTCACCTGTTCCAGCACGACCTGGAAGAGAATCAAGCTGCCTGCACATGTCTGACCTGGTTCTGCACTTCCATCTGATGCAAGAACCCCGTGTGACACCCACAGAGAGCTCTTCTCAAGCCAGGCTTTTCTCAGTTTAGTGCAAATCACAACTGCTCCTGTCTTAACCGATCGAAACCACAGCATCACACACAGGGTTCTCGGCTTACTTTGAAAAGCAGGGGGACAAACAATGAAGGTTTGCTGGAAGGGATCTGTCTGTGTGCAGATCTGGGTGGTTCCAGGCTGCAAGGAAACACTCTGCTGAGCCACTCCTGCCACTGGGGCTGCAGAGGATGGGTACAGGGCAGACTGGTAGTTGAGCAGGGAGACGTCGGAGTTAGCCAGGGAAAGAGTAGCAGCAGCAGTGGAGTTGGAAGCCAACACACTGGCCTAGGAAAAGCAAACAAACAAAAAATCATTACTCTCTCCTAGTCTTATCTCTCTTTGTCATAAAACAAACAACATGAACCAGGCAATATTAAACTGGGAGGAAAGCACCTGGAAAATGTTTGAGGTAAAAGGCTCAAGACAACATAGGACAAAAACCACGAGTTGCACCAACTTTACTTATGTTGCTGAACTGACAGACAGATTTTCGATACATGAAGTAAAGAGGCTCCTTGGCCTGAGTTTTGGAAAATTAGACTTTGAGACAAGACTACAAATTTTGGAGAGCAGCTTAAATTTTGGCCTGAAGGCACCAAATTAAGCTACTCCATGTCTTTGATTAGCACAAAATAGGTGAAAGAGGCTATACCTGGTTGTGTACTGTGTTGAGCTGGTTGTTAAAGCTCATTGTCAGGTTTGTGCTTGTGTTAGGAGCAACGTGAGTGGTGAAAGGGCTCTTGATCTGATTCACTGTATCATACATGTTCACTCTTCTCTTGCAGATCTCCATGTTCTGAAAGCAAGATTTCACACTGCAACAGAGAGACAGAAGGAAAACATCAGATACATAAAACCAGGACAGAGGTGTGACAGATTCCCAACTTTATGCACATGCTTTAGGTTTAGGTTCCTTTCAACCAACAAAGAATGTCCTAAAACATGAAAAGGAAGGTTATGAACATTCCATTCCTCACACATGCCGTTGCTATTTTCAGAGCAGCCAGGAACTGCAGAAAACAGCATTGGCAGAGAGGTGAAAATGCTGCTCTGTGTTTCCAGTAAACCCTGAAACAAAACAACCAATCTAAGGGAGCTCACTGGTTACTGTGGGGGAAGTCCAGCAGATGTGCCATTGTAACAAACGAATGGTTCAAAGTCTTCAGTGGAGTAACTCTCTTATCTGCATCAATTGTCAACATTTTCTTCAACAAATCAATGTATTCCCTTCGGTCAGCCTTCTCTGCCAACATGTCGGTCCCTTCTAAGTCTGTAGACATATTCACCTGGAAAATAAAATAAAATAAAAGGAGTTCAAACATCAAATTAATTGCTACCTAACCATTCAGTCATTTCACATCACACAGAAATATTTATAAGCCTTTCTGGGCCTTAGCCAGACTAATTTCAGGTATTACAGTGCTTCCACAACACATTTCCCATTTCTCTTGCTCATTCCATGAGAGAAAGTCAAACTTGCATGTGGAATTCTCATCTCAACATGAAGCTGGTCTATTCAAAGGTATCAACCAGGCTTCATTTTCCACCCACTGGCAAAATGCCCTCATGTTTTGGGGGGATCTAGAAGGGGCTGGAAAACCAGAATGACAAAATTCTACCTTCTCTGCACAGATGTAACCTGATGGTAACAGCTACAAAAGTGATGGAAAATTGGTATTTAAGATTTAAGGCCTCATGATATTAAAACCACTCAGATATTCCTTCATTTTACCTCTGAAGAGAGAATGAAAATTAGAATGATCTGTAGCTCTTTTCAATATTTCCAAAGAGGCCTAATCCTACAAACACATTTGAAAGGGTTTAGCTCCCCTACTGCTCCACTGTACTGAGAACAGGCTGGGCACACTCCTATCTAACATCCTGAGTCATAAGGAAACACAAAACATCTGAAACAGGTTCATAATTAACATTTTTACTGTTTTTAATCCACTGGTTTCTGATGCAAATTGGCACCATGGCAAACCTAGATTAGTGTTCTGAACTGTGGAAGAGAACTGACTGCTCCAGCACAGGAGCCTCATTTTTAGAGATCCCTAATAAAAAGTAAAATTGTTAAATTAAATATTAAAAATTAATGGTTATCTGTGCCACAAGATCCCCACACACCTGCGCCATATCATCCAAACAGTTGAATATATATTTCCGAGCTTCTTTTGATTTTATTCCTGTTTCCAATTCATGCTCTTCTGGGGTCTATAAAAGAAAACATGAATATAAACAGAGATATTGCATATTGATAAGGACAAAGCAGCAAGAAATTGCTCAGGGCAGGTGACAAACAGCCTGGGTGACAAACCCAAACAGCCCTGGGTTCTCATTTCCTCAGATGGAGAGATCATTCATTGCAAAGCTGAATTAACAACAGGATGACTTCATTTCAAGGTTTCTTTAGGTAATGCATTAGCCAAAAGAACTGAAGGTTTCTGATTTAGGAAGAGAACATAAATATTTTAAATCCCTCTTCTCCAAAAAGAAAGGCAAAACTCCCTTCTTTTTGCTGCTCAGCTTTAAAGGCAAATCAGGCCTAAATCCCATTCTTTGCTGTCCTCTGCCAACCCATAAACAAATTCCTGCTAAACTACCGAAACCATCGCGAAATCCTCCGTATTTCCCTGGTTGTATTGTCAGGAGATGACAACAAGATGACACACTTCCCTGAGAATGAGCAGCCCATAATAAGCACCCATTATCTCAATGGCTGAACACCCACTCTCTGCTGGTGCTATCATGCACAGCTGCTTTGTCACAGCAGCAGCAGGAGCTCTGCACAGCTCCTGCCACCAAACACCCCAAAGCAGCCACACTGCCAAGCCAACCCTCACTCACAATGCTTTCAAAACTGGGTGGGAGTTTCTATCCATTTCTATCAATTTATCTCAGTGAGTAAAACAGAACTGGGGATGGAACAGACAGACAAACCTTGAGTCTCCACAGTGGGTATCCCAAATTTGGATCTCTGTTAAAAAACCTGCTTGTTTTCGTTCCTGCACTGAGAAGATACTCCGCTGGAAGGCCTTGAGTTTGTGAAATATAACGAATCTAGGAAAGAAAATGACAAGAGTGAGGACTCCCAGCAGAAAGAATGCATAGCTAATGGGGTAATTAACAGCCAGGTTTGCTCACAGCTAATAGGAAATTACCTGTATAAAAAGAATGCCCAGCCATCCAAAACTGCGAAATTAAAGCAACCATCTCAAGTGTTTATAAAGACACTTTTGCAATCATGCAAAAATGTTAGGCTTTAAATGCATCTTTTTTATTGTATGGAAATATTTTTGCTAAATTGTGTGTGAGCAGACTGTAAGCTTTTAAGACAATGTTTTGAGGGGTAACTACCACAGAATTTATCATGTATATATATACAACTAAAGGCATAATTATCCAAGCAACATTGCTATGCCTGGCTACACATACTCTAGGCACACAATTTCAGAATAATGTCATGGCAAAGCTCTCACTGACCAAGATACCAAGACCAAATAACCTCAAACACAAAAAAAAAAAAAAAACCAAAAAACCCCAAAGCCTTATTTTTACAGGTCAAAAATATGTCTCAGAATTTTGGAAGATGCATCTGAATCCTCGTGATGGTATTGATAAAACACTGGTAAAGAGGGAACAAATTAAAAGGTATGCTCAAATGGAAAGAAAATAGCAAATTTATGAAAAAAAACACAGGGTTAAGGTAACTAGGCTTTGATCAAAGCAACAATTACAGGTCCTTTAGATGTCTCACTTTTTATTTGCAAAACTCCTGCTGTGCCAAAACAGGGCACTGTCACAACTTGTGATCACAGGAATTTATGGGCTCACTTTTCAATGAAGCCAGTGTTGATCTAAGTGTGTGCAGCTGAGTATTTGTTGTATCTACACAATAGCTCAGGTAGCAGTTGTGTTGTTTTTATGAGACATAACTCTTGCTTTACAGCCAAAGGGTGTTGAAAAAAAGAGCTGTAAATCCCATCTCAGCCCATGAACTCATTCCTGGAGAGGTCCTCTCACAAGTTCCACCTCAACTTTCACTTGCTGCTGCAGAATCTCAGAAAACACGAAAGCCAAGTCATCCCTGGTCTTCAAGGGAAATTCAGACATCAAAATCAACCCCATGAAGTCAAACCTCACAAAGGGCTGCAAAATCATGTCATTAAGCAATGGAAAAAGCAGCTCCTCCCCAGCCACCTACATGAGCAGATAAGGTTCTCAGAATTACACAAAATACAGTGTATAAGGAAACCACCAGGCTCTACCTCAGCTACTTTCAAACTCATTCTGCTCATTAAGGTACCACCGTGTTTCCTTTGGAAATTTACAGTGCTGGGAAGACATATGACAAGTCAGTTTTCAAACTTAGTAAGTTTTCATGTATTTTATCACATAAGGAAAACCATACCAAGCACTGTAACAAGATCCCACCACAAAAACCCCAGTGGAAAAGCTACTCTGAAAAAAAAAACCCTCTCATAGACTTTTTGTCCTTTTATAGGCACTGACTAGGCCAGGTAATAATGCCAAGTATCCACGGAAAGGACTAATTAGTTCAAGATGCCTCTCAGAGTCTTGCCCTTGGATTCCACAGACAGCTTGAGGCTCACACTTTGCATAAAAACTGAGGGTTGCTGTAGGTATTAACAGGGCAGGAATGATAGGCTTGCTCTGTCCCCACATGGAAAAACTGCCCTCATGGTGAAATTACAGAGGGTGTTTCACATCAGGACACACACACCTCGCTGCTGCTTTGGCAGGAAGGTGTTTCAACAGCTTTTGGGTTTGGAAACCAGGGCTTAACTGCAAATTGGCCCTTTTTTTGGATAGGATACACTCAGCTCAAGTGAAAACACACAGAACTCCGTGCTCCCCTGCCCAGAGACAATGGGAACATCACAGAGAGAAAATGAGCTCAGACAACAGCAATGTGCACTGATGAAAGCTGTAGAGGACACAGGGGGTTCAGGAGGGTCTGAACACAACACAGGAATGGTTTCATGTGAAGATCCCCCACCTGATCATACTCAGATGCTCCTGGATACAGAGGCCAGCCCAGGAACAGCTCAGCTATGACACAGCCCAGTGACCACATGTCAATGGCTTCACAGAACGGCAAACCCAGGATGATCTCAGGAGCTCTGGAAAGGGAAAAAAGAAAGAAAAAAATCAAGTAAAATCTTTTACTCTGAAAGCTGCATATCTTCCCTATAAACCACTCTGGATAAAGTCCCTCCATGCACAAGTAAATCTGTGTGAATACAAATTATTCACCTCAAAGCAGTTGTTTCCCTGGGTGGTCTAATGGATCCTAACCTTTTTATCACTTAGGTGGATTCATT
Organism: Lichenostomus cassidix; assembly: GCF_008360975.1. NCBI lineage: Eukaryota > Metazoa > Chordata > Aves > Passeriformes > Meliphagidae > Lichenostomus > Lichenostomus cassidix. The sequence continues at coordinate 2,592,251 of NC_139506.1, forward strand.
TCTTGCCACGGTGCCCCCAGCTCCTAGGAGGCCTTTGTATCACAGTTTAATAAAATTACTCCTCGAGTAATCAGTTTAATTACACCTGACAGCATGTGAGGTGTCCCTGAGACAGCTCACAGAATTATCAACACTGGGACAGACCTCCAAGATCATCCAGCTCAGGCTATCCTAACCAAATTGGGAAGAAAAGCTCTGGCAAACAGAGACTTTTCTAGGAGAAAATCTTGAGATCTCTGGTAAGAAGCTGCAGGAGGCTGCCAGAAAGAAGAGCACCTGCAGAGGCAGGAAAAGGAGCTCCTCAGAGAGCTGCTGGGTTTCTACCAGCAGGTTTTCACACAGGGCTTGCTCAGAGTTTTGAGTTTAAAATGGATGCGGAGAGCCCAGCTGGAGGTTGTGTTTCAGGTTTCTGTGCACTCAACCACACCTAATGCAAAATGTACCTGTCTGGCCCAGCCTTTACTGGGAGGTGATAAAAAAAACACACACTCCAAGCAGGGTTTGCTTCTCTAACAGGTTGGAATTTCAGGGAGATTTCTGTCTGGAGCTGACTCATAACACAGAAGGATGTTTTAGTAGAGCTCTTCACCTACACAGAGTTCTGAAACAAACTGAGGCTGTTTCAGCAGGAGAAATTCTGGTCCCACATTTGCATAGAGCACAGAAGGCCAGGTGCTGCAAACCCCAAGTGAGCTGCTGTGGGAATTTACTCTGGAAAGTACAGGAAATACGAAAGCCTTGACCTTCATCATGCATAACTAACAGGAGAGCAAAGGAAGACAGAAAAGCCCTAAACTCCAGGCTATCCATTTGCTGGTCATGCCCCAGGGCTTGTGTGGCATTTCTTGTGTTACACTGTGGACACTTCAGCTGTTAAAAAGGGCTCTGAAACCAGCTCAGATCCCTGTACAGAATTCTAAAAACCAGGGCTTGCATAATGCACAGGTGTCAGTAAATCTGACACTCACCCTCCTCAGCTGCTCAACCTCCCAACTGGCTGTCCATGGCAAGAAGTGACTCTCCAGTTAATCACCCTTTGTGCTCTGGTGACACAGATACACCTTTTGTTTCAGGTGTCTACACAGGTGTCTCCCAAACAAAGGCACTCAGCACAGCTGCTCAGGCACAAGGCACCTGAGAAAGCACAAGAGCAGAAAAGGACAGGTTGGACTGAGCTTGGAGCAAGCTGGGATAGTGGAAGGTGTGGGATGAGATGAGCTTTAAGCCCCTTTTCAAGCTAAACCAGTCTGAGATTCTACAAAAAAGATAAATAGCTGAGCCAGCTGCCTGTTGCAGTGAGGTCACATTTATTCTTTATTATCCAGATTCTGTTATGTCTGAGCCCCCCAAAACCAGAGCCATGATATACCCAATATCAGAATAATAGATTATTCAAGCTAAGACATTCTGACACTCTCTACTCAACATTGTTCCTGGCAGTTGTTGACTTTGGAATGGTTTCTCACAAGTGAAAATATAAATTCATTATGCAAATATGAGCAGTGTCTGATATCTGAATGCTGAATGTCCTACTAAACATTTATATCTCAATGATCCAGCTTTCTATATTCTAACAGGTGCAAACCAAAGGAATCTCTTTCTTCACAAGCAGAAAAAATACAATTCATACATTCACACAGGATTTTCAGAGCCCTCCTTGCCATGTCCATGACACATCATCACCAAACTGTGCTGCCCCTCTTGATTATCCTGATGCTGGAATTTCCAACTCAGAAAGGACCCAGACCTGTCATATAAGGCATGCTGCATGCATTTGGACTGGCAAACAAACTGAAATATAGATGGCCTGTGGAATATGCACAGCATGCTAATCCTTCCCAAGTGTTAAAAAACCCCACCAATTCCAATGGAAATATGGATTTGTGGCAGTTTGCTAGTCTTTAATTCCAGGATGGAAAAGATTGAGTATTCCTAAATCTCAACACCATGTCAATAGCAAATTGAACTGTATTCCCTGCAACTAAATAAATGAACTTTCTATCAGCCACTCAATTTCATTCTGACTGCAGGAGAGGGCTGGGAAATCAGAATTTGTCTCATCTTCTTTTACACCACTGCAATTAGCAGCCTTATGAGATGTGAGCTGAACCAGGACAGCAGGCAGAGGTCACTTCCATAGCTGCTCTGTCAGAGATTAAAGTGATTTTACCATCTTAAGCTCTTTGAAATAAAATCAACAACACTCTTTGCACAGATGCTTGCCAAGCACAGCCTCCCAAAGCTGACAAACACACTCAGGCACTCTCAGAAGAGAAAGGACTCTCAGCAGCCCCAGAAAACTCCAAGATTCACTCCCAGCATTTCCAAACACACCATGTTTACACCTGTGCCTTGGGCTGATGGGAACACAGAGCTGCCCAAGTGCAGCAGCAATGCAGGAACAGCAGAGCCACCAGAGAGCTGGATTAGCAGAGTTAGATTTGGCAGCAGGAGCTGCTGCTCCCCAGGCCAGCATGGCTGGGACAGAAGTAGGTCATGGAGCCCAAAGCAGAGGTGAGAAATGGATCCTCCTGCAATCTGCAGCTCCCCCAATGCTCAGGGCCACTTCCTCATTGCCCAGATTGTCCAGTCCTCCAGCCTGTGCTCACACTGGCCCACAGGCAGCACCGGGAGGCAGGGAGGTGAGTAAAACTCACAGGATGGCTGTACTCCCATATAACACAGGACAAAGCCCAGAGTGGGATTGACTAAACCTCACTCTGCACAGCCCGGAGATCAGCTTTCCAGGGATTTTTCATTTTTACAAGCTATTTCCTTCCACTGTTCACCCTCCCCAAGGAGAACAAAAGCATCCTCACCTGAGGATGAAGTTTTCAGGTGAGGAATTACTGCAAAAACATCTTAGCACTGCCACAGAAACTGCTCACAGCAGAGAGCTGATCTATCCTAACTCCATGCTGGGCTTCAGAGACAAAGAATTCTTCATGGGCACTACTCCCTCTTTAAAGTGTGAGCAGTAGAACTGCCCCTCCTGAGTGGGTCACACAGCAGAGGCAGAGCAGTGCCTGTGGAAAGATCCTGCCTCAGCCCTAACACACTTGTCCTGACAAATCCGGAGTGACATCCCAATGGGACAGTGCTGCTGGAGCTGGACATGGAGCAAAGTGTCCACTGCCAGCAGGACAGCCAGACCCTGAGCAGGCAGGGCTGCTGGACAGGATGACCTCCAGCAGCACAGGCAGTAATTAATAAAGGAAGCTTTTTTCCTGCAGGGTACATAAATTAGAATATTCATCTTGCAGCACCCGAGTGTGGCTGGTTTAGAGGTGTCTACAGCAGACAGAGGTTACCTAAGTGTCAGTAGCAGGGATTGAAAGCCAAAAAGTAAGTTTATTTTTAACAGCTGACAGAGAACCACATGAAGAATTGGTCTACACTGTTTCATTAAACACAGCATTGAAAACAATTCCTACTTGGACCTCATCTGAACACTAATTTAATGTGAATATGGGTAAAGCAATCCAGTTCTCCCACAACAAGATGGTTTCTGTGCCATCTCCATAAATTCCTAGATTATGGATTTTAGTAATCATCACCATTAGACTAATTACATATCACTAAATACTAGATTTCCACATCACAGCATTCTTCACTTCAGCCAAGCAGACAGTCCAACGCCACCTAATCCCAGGTTATTTGCCTTTCTGGCAGAGTCAGTCACCCCAGGGAGCTGGAAGGGGCTGGGAGTCCAGTGCCCCAACACCCAGATGGAGCAGAAATTCCCCTCCCTGCAGCCCCTGGAAGATATTCATCTCCCGTTGCTGCTTTTCCTCAGCTAAATCTGCTTGCTGAGATACCAGAAACTGGAGAGCACCATAGGCCTCCCCACACTGCTTTGCTGACACATGTGGCAAGTCAGATAGAGCAGATCCTTGACCAGTGGTCACCTCTTTCCATGCAACAACAACAAAACTGATGATGTATTTCAGAAAGTAAGCATTTAACAGCTGTGGGGCACTGGAGACAACTGCACTACAAAAAAAAAAAAGTAACAATCAATAGTTTAGGATTGGAAACATTGGTGCCAACAAGCTGAGCAAAGATCATGAGCACTGGATTAAGAAAAGTCTGTATCACATGAAAGGAATGTCATGGAAAGCTGGTACTGGGTGTTAGAGTTAAAAAGAAAAACAACGCAGAAACAAAGGGGGCAAGAACACGGGGAGCATGAGGGATGAACAGAACAAACCTACAATAAGCCAGGCTTTAAACTGAAGTGAGGAGCCAGGGAAGACATCAAACAGGGCAGAGACACAGGGTGGGGTGGAGTGTCTCAGTCCTGTCTGGTCCCAGCTGGAAGGACTAGATACTAGTTCTGAGTTTTGCGTCAAGTGAGCTCACATTCCACCCAAAGCAACCCTGACAACACAGCACAGACTCTTCACGGCCCTTTGAAGCCAGAACCTCTTTCTGCATCCATTTATTGAAGTCTGCTGCTACTTAAATTCAAATACACACTTCACAGAGCCAAGCTGGAGGAATAATTGAAAGAAACAGCACAGCTTGCTTTATACACAGTTTCTGAGTTTTAATGTTTCTGCCCATAGTTTATTTTTAATTCTTAGGCAGGAGTAGGGGCGAAGCCATCTCTGCATTTTGCTAAGGGAAGCTGAGATCGATCTCATCACTGCTCTAAAGGAGCTGCAAGTCTCATGAAAGCATGACTTAGCCAGGGTTGACACAGGAAGTCATGTGCTCGTGAAGGGGGTTCAGACAAAGATGAAGAATCAGAAGTAACAAAGGCAAACAGAAATTGGCATCCCTTTGACTTCTCTCCCTTCTAAATGTCCAACGTTAATGGCCTTGTTTCAGATCATGGCAAACAACCCAAAATGCACTACTTAACACTACCACACTGCTTCTCCAGTTTGTCACTTCATACAGTTTCACAATCCACCAGACAGGGTAAAATCAACTTAGTGCACAGATGTGGGAGGAAAGGAAGACTGGACTGTAGATTAGGCCATCCTTGCAATGCAGACATTCTATTTATTTACATCCAACTTTCAGAAGAAATCTGCAGGAAACATGCAGAACTGATCATTTCCTGCTGCCCCTCAGCTGGGGTTAGACAGAAGAGCTCAGTGTCTGCAGAAGGAACCCCCAGCAGGGTGAGCCTGACCTGTTCAGTGAGCAGGGTGTCAGTGCTTACCTGTAATACCGTGACTGCAGGTACGTGGAGCACACGGCCTTGGACACGTGGCTGGCTGACCCGAAGTCTATCACCTTCACTCTGTAGGGCTGGCGTGCAGGATCCACCAACATGATGTTCTCTGGCTTCAAATCAGCGTGGATCAGACCCAAGCTCTTCAGCTTCATCAAGGCAGTAGCCACTTGCTGCAGGATGGGCCGGATGTATTTCAGGGGCAACGGACTGAACTTGTTTTGCTTTAAGAAATCATATAAGTTCTGTTCCAGCATCTCAAAGACAAGGCATGTATGATTCTTGTGTTGAAAGCACTCGTAGGAGCGGACAAAGTTGTACTCGTCGGCATTCTCACTGCTCAGGCGAGACAGGATGCTCACCTCGATCTGGCCCTGCCGGGCGTAGGAAGGGTGGTTCTTCAGGATTTTGATGGCTACAATCTCCTTGGTGCTACGTTTCCAGCATTTCGCCACCTGCCCGAACGTCCCTCGTCCCAGGAATTCCAAGACCTCATAGCTGTTGGTCATAGAGCACAGGATCTCATGCTGGACCAGCTGATAATCTCCCTCCCCACTGGAGCTGCTGCTCTTCGTGGTGACCGTGGTGGTCGTGGCCGCAGCACCCACCGCAGGTCTGTTTTGCAGCATGAGAGGTGGATGTTCCTCAATGATCTGCACACTACCGTTGCTGTCAACCTCTTCACTTTTCCTTTTTAATCCACATTTTTGGTATGGTTCCAGCAAAGAAACGTTGCTCCTGTGGGTAAGGGTCTGGCTGCTCTGGAAGGACGCTGTGGCGCTGCTGCCGGTGCTGTCGGCCGCGGTGACCACGATGTGCTCGACGGAGGGAGCGGGGAGAAGGAGGTTCTGGTCGTAGGCAGGGATGCTGAAATTGGCTACCTGATGAGAGGAGCTGGCTTGCCCTTGAGCTGCTGGGAGGTTTTTGCTGTGGGTATAATACTTGTCACTACTGCTCTGTCCTGAAACATCCCAGACAGACGGCTCCACTTTCAGTTTCTTGGCACTGCAGAAGGCACTCGAGGATACTGACGGAGGGGAGAACACCTGCAGCTGTGAGGCCATACCTGGGAAGGGAGAGGAGAACTCATTAGGGGCAGCAGGTTGTGATGGACAAGATCCTCCATCTGCTCAAGAACCAGAACGATGAGCGTTTCTCTGAGCACCATATGGTGCCCAGCACTGAGAAGGGGAACCTCTGGAACTGCAGCTCCTAAGGGCATCACCGAGCAAGGCTCTGCAACGGGATTGCTGCGTTTCAGAAGCACACAGCCCTTTATCCAGCTCTCTAAGGGCTAAAGGAATCCCAAAACACGACAAGAATCACACAATCAATTAGGTTGGAAAAGACCTCTGAGATCATCGGGTCCAACCCTGTGACCAAACACCACCCTGTCACCCAGACCAGAGCACTCAGTGCCACGTCCAGTTGCTTCTTAAACACCTCCAGGGACGGTGACTCCACCACCTCCCTGGGCAGCCTGTTCCAATGTCTAATCGCCCTTTCTGTGAAGAAATTCCTCCTATTGTCCAACCTAAACCTCCCCTGGCGCAACTTAACACTGTGTGCTCTTGTCCTGTCGCTCGTTACCCAGGAGAAGAGCCGAACCCCACCTGGTTACACCCTCCTTTCAGCGAGTTGCAGAGAGTGATAAGGTCACTCCCGAGCCGCATTTTCTCCAGGCTAAAACCAAAACCCACTACCGATGAAAACAATACTAAGGATCGGGAGGGCGCAGGAAGTGGGAAGACCCTGCGCAGATTCCGATCCCGTCCCCAGGCCTGTTTCCCAGGCACCGTAAAAACAGTCGGTGGGAAAGCCAACCCCGACAGGCCCAACCTCCCCCGGGGCAGCGCCCGCCGCGCGGCGCGGAACGCCGGGAGCGGAGCCCGCCGGGCCGGGCCGGGCCGGGCCGTTACCGGGACAGACTCGGGCCCGGCCCCGCCGCCGCCCCGGCCCTCCCCGGCCCGCCGCAGCCCCAGCGCGGGGGAAGGGGCGGGCCCGGGCCTGCCCGCCCCGCCGGGCCCCGCCGCCCGCACTCACCGCCGGTGGGGGGTTCTCAGCCGCGGGCCGGACCTGCCTGGGGGACACGCGGGGGTGCGGAGCCCCGCAGCGGGCTCATCATAGCCCCGCCACGGCCGCCGGCCCGGCCCGCTCGGCCCGCGCTCGCCGGGGGGAGCCCCCAGGCCGCTCCGCCGCCGCCGCCAGGCTCCGCCGCGCCCTCACGGCCCGGCCGGGCTCCCCCCGCCCCGTCCCGCCGCCGCCCCGGGCCCGAGCGCCCCCGGCCCCGCCGCGCTCCCGCCGCCGCTCCGGGCCCCGAGCGCCCGCACAGGCCGAGCCAGCCGAGCCCCGAGCGGCCGAGCGAGCACGTGACCGCGGGGCGGGGCGGGGCGGCCGCAGGAAGCGGCGGGGCCGGGCTGGGGAGCGGGGCGGGGCGGGAGCGAGCGGGGATGGGCCGGGGAGCCCAACGGGACGGGAGCGGGGATGGACAGGGCTGGACAGGGCTGGGGAACCCAACGGGACGGGAATCGAGCTGGGATGGGCCGGGCCGGGCAACCCAACGGGACGGGACCGGGAGTCGAGCGGGGCCGGGCCGGGCAGCTCAGCCTGGTGGGTGTCAGAGCACGGACCAGGCTCTGCTCCGTGGCACAAGAGGAACGGGCACGAACTGATGGCCAGGAAGTTCTACCTGAACATGAGGAAGAATTTTGTTGTGCGAGAACAGATTGCCCAGAGAGGGTGTGGAGTGTCGCTCACTGGGGATATTCCAGAACAATCTGGACGCAATCCCGTGCCATGTGCTCTGGGATGGTCCTGCTGGAGCAGGGAGGTGGGAACAGGTCAGATGCTTCCAAGAAGGGATTTAGTCCAGTCAGGTCAACATCACCCACTCAAGAACTCCTGGGCGTTTTAATTGAGTCCTTTCCAAAGTCAATGTTAGAGACGTTTATTGTCTTTCTTGACAAAGTTTACAACATTTTAAAATAACAATTACAAATATTCTTACCAAAATTCAGACAGAGTAGGTTCAGACTAGATATTGGGAACAAATTCTTTATTCAGAAGGTGGTAAGGCCTTGGCAGAGATTCACAGAAAAGCTGTGGCTGCCTGGAAGTGTTTAAGGACAGGTTGGGCAGAACTTGGAGCAACCTGGTCAAGTGGAAGGTGTCCCTGCCCATGGCAGGGGGTGAAACTGGATGATCTTTAAGGTCCCTTCCAACCTAAACCATTCTGTGATTCTGTGAAAACCTCAGAAACTCTCACAGCTTCCTGTTTACATGAACAGCAGCACAACAAGTGTGACTGGTCAGGAGCTCTGTACCCTCTGAAACTGGGAGGCCTCAGTCCTGCACGGAGGACTCATTTCTCTTGGCATGATTTTCTTCAGGCTCACAGTGACCTCCAAGAATGTGGAACATGATTCTCATCTTCCCCAGCACCTGCTCAGGAAGTCCCAGGCTGCCTGAGCCAGAGCCAAGAGGCTCCTGGTCAAGGTCTGTCCCAAAGGTTTTATTGCACAACCCATGGCAGCTTGTGCCTCAGGCCGGGGTTTGGCCAAGTGCAAAGCCACAGCCAGAAAAACTTCAGCTTGACTGTGGTTAAAGACCCCAAATTCAGCAGAAGGAATCACAAATACACACAGAATACCTACAGCAGCTCACTTGAAGGCTGCACCTCACATGATTATCAAGGTGACTCTACCTTTTCAACATGTTCTACTACCTTTTCACAGGACTCCATAAAAAAGCACAGAGATTTTAGGCTTGAGGTTCATTTGGAATAAGCCCAAAGTGACAACACACTGTAGAAGTAAACTGTGTAAACTCTATGTAAACTCATTCATTTTCTGGTGAATGAAAGATTTCACCATTGGAGTTTATTTAATCTAGAAAAGAAGCCCCTGTGCTGCAGGAACAGACAGCAGCTCTGCAGCAGGGAAGACAGAAGTTGTTAGAAGTGCTCTGGCCTTATAATTGGGGAAGCAGGGTTCAAAACCCGACCCAGCAGCGCTCTGGGTTGTTCCCTGCAAGGTGACATTACACACTTGTTTCTGTGGAGCACAGGAGCCAGGCAAGTTTTGCCTCAGCCTCTTGACAACAACCTAGAGAGCAATTTTCCCCTCTCTGCAGCATAAACAGGGCACTCCTTCATGCCATCCTCCTGTTTTAGACAAGTTGGAGCCAACTGAACACTTCACAGTGCAGTGATTGACCCTCCACATGCAGCTCTGCTCCAGAACCTGCCCTCACAACTCACCAGCATTTGATCACAGCTTGCTAAAACGGCTCTGAACACTTGCCAAAGGGAACTCAGCTCGTTCCTTGCTGCTCTGCAAGGCCTTGGCCGAGCTGTTTCTCCCCACTGGGGTTGGTTCCAACTGTGGGCCAGAGATAAGCAGCTGGAGCATGCTCTGTGTGTATAGATTTGGGAGGACTTTGTTCAGAGCACTTTCTGTTCCCTGCCAGGATAACTGAAGTTTCCACACATGTGGGCCTCAGATACCCCACAGTGAAACAAATACTGGGCTGCAGCTTCTCATTGTTGCTGTTGTGAGCAAAACACACCTGTGGCAGCAGTGCAGGTGAGCAGGGAGCAGCAGGCTCAGCCCTGCTCTCCATAACACCCCAGCTGCACCAACACTCCTCTGTGAGCCAGGCTGGGGGCAGGGAAAGAGGGAAAATGTGGAGACAAGTGTGAGGGAAAACAAGGCCTGTAAGAGGCCAGATATTTACTGCTGGGAGATTTCATTGAATCATTTAGGCTGGAAAATTAACATAAGATCAGAGTCCAACCACTAACCCAGCACTGCCAGGTCCACCACTAAACCCATCTTCAGGGGAAGCTGAAGGATGCTCAGAAGCCTTAGTACTCCAGTTTTCCCCACAAGGCCATGTTCTATTTTCCAGTGTTTTATGATAGAACACAAAAGTAGTATTTAAATACCAAACACAGAAGAAATGTTTGGCACTAAAACGCCTTGTGCACCTACTGTGCTGAGGCAAAGGTCTCCAACACACTGACTATTGGTCAAGTCTCCTGCTTCTATTGCCCTTTAAAGCCACAGAGATTTAGGTTTCCTTGGCTCTGAATAGCAGATAACTTCCTCCTGAAATGGCAGGAATCACCTTTTCAGCTCTAGAAAAGTGGAGCCAGCATTTATTCTGCAGCTTTAACTGAGCAAGCAGAAATGGGATGCAGATCCCCAGACTCTGAAGTCTGCAATTTTCACTTATTTTTGCGTGATTAAAGATCAGATTTACCTCTGTAAAGAATTACCATTTACAACTCCTTTTTGCCCAGAGGCTGACCAGGAGGTTCTCCACTTCACTTACTTTAATAAATCTTTGATAAGAATAAAAGAGGAAAGGCTGGATGCCACAGAACATCAGCATCTCCCAGGTCATTTGCAACATGCCCAAGTGGAGCAGTGACTCAGAAGGTGAGCATTCCTCCCCAGCAGCAGAGAGGCTGCTCAAAGCAGGACATGGAATTTGGGAGTTGAGGCAGAGCTTCACTCCCCTGCCTGTCAAATGAGTCACTTGAATTTCAACAATATTTAAATAGCAGCCTGCATCTCCCAAGCAGCAGCAGCAGACAGCACACTACAGGCACAGCACTATCATTTCCATGTTACAAAACGTGCAGGTGTCTCCTCTCACACCCACCTGACAGAGCTCTGCAGTTGAGTTTGGATTAGGAAATAATCCATAGAGAAACCTCCAAGCAGCAGGACACAGAGCCCACAGCAGGAAGCTCCAGCTGCCCTGTGTGAAGTGCAGGTCACAGGACACTGCTCTGTCACTTCTGATGTCCCCTTGGCAGCTGGCAGGCAGAGCCACAGCAGTCCCAAGAACAGGCATTCCTTATGTAACAGGGATAAATATTGCCATGGCTGGGAAAGCACAGGGTTGGGAGTGAGGATTCATGTTTGCCAAACAGCTTTCCAAACATGCCCACTCTGGCTGTCGACATGCTCACTGTTCCGGACAGCCCTGTTTGTGACTGGAGCAACTGCTGCGTCCAGGGGCACCTTTGCTTTTCACAAGGCCTGGCTCTGCTCCAAGAGCAAACTTCCTTTTCTGGATCAGTTCAGGGAATTCAGCCCATCTAGCTGCCTCTTGGACAGGCCTTGCAGGACACTATGTTCAGAAAATTCTGAAACATTTTGCCTAGAAAGTAACAAAAGGCGGATCAAGGGAGCTGAGGAACAAACTGATTTGCTGCTCCAGGACAGTGTCCAGTGACCATTTCCCACTCCAGCTGCCCTGACCATATGAGGGGCCAATTTCAAACATTGGCAGTGCAGTTTGGCACAGTCAGCTGCAGTGGGTACACCCCACGGTTTGTCACACTGCAGACACTTCCCAGCTGTGCCAGGCCAGGGCTCTGCAGCTGATCTGGAGTGGGAAAGTGCCCAACCTCTAACAGAGCCAGTTTTGCTGTTCAGTGACAATCTTTCCAAACAAAGCTGCTAGGAGTGATCACACCACTAAACAGATGTTTCATTATCTCCCATTCCATTTGCTGCTTCAGGACAAGAGCAGGCAGAATGGGAAGGCACAACACTGGCAGTTATCAGGAGAGATTTGCAGTCAAGCAGAATTCAGAGGTGCAAGACTGAGTGCAGTGACTGCAGAAGATAAAGTGACCCACTCAGGAAATCCTACAACTCAAGAACCCAGACAATTCCTACTCTTCCCAGCCAGAAACCTGAAAAAGGACTGACAATTAACATTCAGATGGCACTTTCAGGAGAGCAGAACTCAGAACTACATCCACCTGCAGTTGGCTGGCTGGATGAAAAAGCTGGAAGTGTGAGTAGACTAATACAGAAAACTGATTATTGGACTCTAAGGCACTTCATTTCTAGATTTAAGTAGCATTTTTTAAAAGCACCTTAATAAAGAACATTTGTAATTCACTTTGGAATGAACTGCTCACAGTCAGTGAAGTATCACAGACTCAAGGAAAGAAGAAACTTTGGGGTACTCAGATTGTCCCTCCTTGCTTCTTTCTTCACTTTCTAGCTATTAACTTCTCAGCTGCAGACAGCTCACATCCTCTGCAGCTCTGCTTGAATCAACCTCTCAGTGACTTTTGTCATAGGGGACAGGCAAGTCACACTGCAAAAGGTGACACAAGGCACACAGGCAGTAGGACCACAGTGCCCAGCGTAGTGTGGAGATACAGCAAATGTAGAAAGATTAAAAAAATAAATAAATTTTAGAAACATACCATCTACAAACTGGTTCTAGTTTCCTCTTTGTCCTCTATAAAGAGGTAAAGAAAGTAGAGTCCCAGAGCTGAGCTCCTCTCTCCTAATGGGAAACCTAAGCATGGAGAGCAGGATGAACCATTGCTACCAGCTGCTTTGGCACCAGCATTGTCACACAATTTTTCAGGGAGTGTCTCCCTTCCTAAAAAAGTCTTCTACCAGCTCATCAAACGTCTGTGAGGAATTCTGCTTTAAGACATTTAAGGGAGTGAGTAAATAGTGCTCTGCAAATCCAGTTGGAAAGTGCTCACTGGAAACAAGTGCTTCTCCTGGCTGTTCCTCACTCAGCTCTTCCTTCTCATCCCTGTCTTCTTTTGAGCAGAGAGCTGCCTCAGAGTACTGCTGAGGAACCTCAGCACCTCTAAGTGCTTCAGATTTCTCATTTTTTTTCTCTGGGGACTCATAAACAACCCCTCGGGGCATGGAACGCTGTGTGGCTCTTTTACAGATGCCCAAGGGTTTCTGCCCCCTCCTTCGGCTTTGCCGCTGTCCTGACTCTTGCACGGGCTTTGGGACTTTGAACTCAGGAACTACCTGGGGGGCAGAGCTCAGGTATTCCTGAAAGTAAACCTGGCACATGTCACCCTTCACGATGGGAATGATGGAGCAAGGTTTCAGCCACTTCACAAACTCGCACAGCTCTGCAAAGGACGAGTGATCCGAGTATGGGATGAGGTGGATGTTGGGGTGGGTGACCTTCACGGGCCTGCCCGTGGGGATGATGGCAATGGTAGGGTGCAGGGTGTTCCAGCTGACGAGCGTGTCCCAGCGGATCTCAGCGACATCCACGGCGCGGATCCAGCCGGCGCCCTCCTCAGCAGTGAACACATCTGGCAGCTCCAGCAGCCGCATCTGCTCCAGGCGCCGGGGACTCACCACCACCCACGTGCTGAACTCCAGCGCCAGGTCCACCAGCAGCGTCTCCTTGCCCAGGGTGTACACACCTGCCAGGGGAGCAGTGCCTCAGGGACGGGCTGGGGGATATGAGCCCTGCCGGGGCTGTGCTGGCGGGAGGGAGGGCAGCACTCACCGATGACCACGTGGTGCTGCGGGTGGGCACGGATGAGGTGGGCAGCCTGGCGTGTGGCAAGTGCCCGCGAGGGCAGGGCTCGCTGGGGGTGGCAGTGGGTGTTGTCCAGGTACAGGCGGTCGATGTGGCGGCCCCTCAGCACCGGCTCGCCCTGCATGGCGCTCGTGTAGCGGAAATCTCCTGCAAGGACAGGGATGGCAGGGCAGGGCAGGGACAGCAGCCAGGATTTACCCAGAGAGGGTGTGGAATCTCCCTCACTGCGGATATTTCAGAACCATCTGGTCACAGTTCTGTACCATATGGTCTGGGACAATGCTGCCTGAACAATGAGTTAGGACCAGGCGACCCACTGCAGTCCCTTACAACCTGACCCATGCTGTGATTCTGTGAACCTGCCCTGTACCTGTGTAGAGGATGGTGCCGAAGGATCCCTCAAAGAGGAACATGACGGAGCCAGGGCAGTGGTTGGAGTCGATCAGCGTCACTGTCACCTCGTCCAGCACATGGCTCTGCCCCACCTCCAGCGGCCGGATCCAGCACATCGGCACCTGCAGGGCCGAGGCGTGAGGGCAGGGCAGGTGATGAGGGCTGGGACAGCAGGGGCACCCAGGTGATAGGGGCTGGGTGTGGCAGGCGGGGGTGCCCAGGCGATGAGGGCCGGGCCGGGCCGGGCAGCACACACCTACCTGCAGGCGGCGGTGCAGGAGGCGGGCGGTGAGTGGGGAGCAGTACAGCGGGCGGTTCCAGGTGCTGGACAGCCCCACCGTGTGGTCCGAGTGCATGTGGGACAGGAAGAAGAGGCGGGCGCCGGCCGCCCTCCGCAGGCTCCAGAAATCCACGGCGATGGGGGTCCCGGGCAGCACCGTCCCGCTCATGGCGGGCGGGCAGCCCGCGCCCCTCACGCCGGTTTTGGCGGGAAGCGCCGCGCAGGCGCGGAGGGCGCGGGGCGGGGCCGGGGCGCGCGCCAGGGGCGGGGCGGCAGCACGTCCGCCGGGGTCACGTGGGCGGGGCAGTGGGGCTGGCGGGCACCGGGAACGGGATTGGGATTGGGATTGGGATCGGGACTGGGACCGTGCTCGGGATCGGGAACTAGGAACGGGATCGGGACTGGGACTGGGATCGGGACCTGGGAACGGGACTGAGACCCGGGACTGAGATCGGGATCGAGATCGGGACCTGGGAGTGCGGCTAGGATTGGGGTCAGGACCGGGATTTGGGACTGGGGCTCGGGAGCGGGTCTGCATCGTGGGCCCTGGGGCTGGGACCGGGACCGGGAGCGGGACCGGCACTTCGGACTGCGACTGGCACCGGGACCGGAACTCGGCCTGAGGCTAGGAGCGGGAGCGGCGCGGGGCCATGCCGTACCTGGGCGGCGAGGAGGCGCAGCGGGAGCTCCGGCGGGCGCTGTCGAACCCGCACGTGCAGGCGGACCCGGTGCGCTACCGCGGCGCCGTGCTGCGCGTCATCCGGTAGGGCTGGCGGGGCCGGGCGGGGCGGGGAGTGCCGGGCCGGGCCGCGCTGAGCCGAGCCGGGTGCCCGCCGCAGGCTGATGGCGCAGGGCGCGGACGTGTCGGGGCTGTTCCCGGAGATGGTGAAGGCGGGCGCGGTGTCGGACGTGGTGCAGAAGAAGCTCGTGTCGTTCTACGTACGCGCCCAGGCCCCGCGGCAGCCGCAGCTGGCGCTGCTCGCCGTCAACTCGCTGCGCAAGGACTGCGCGCACCCCAGCCCGGCCGTGCGGGGACTCGCCCTGCGCACCATGTGCGGCCTCAGGTGCGCCGGGGCTCGGGGGCAGCCGGGGGGTTCCCAGGCTGCGGGACCCCGCTGATGCCATGCCGGCCTCCCGCAGGATGCCCGGGATCCAGGAGTACCTGCAGCAGCCCATCGTGAACGGGCTGCGGGACAAGGCGTCCTACGTGCGCAGGGCGGCCGTGCTGGGCTGTGCCAAGATGGTGAAGCTGCAGGGGGACTGCGAAGTGGGTGAGTGGCTGGTGGCCGTGGGGCTGGGGGTGGTGGCCCTGGGGCTGGGGACACGCAGGTGCTGTGTTTGTGGTGTACGTTCAGGCTGTAGGGCTGTCCTGGGTTCTCTCTGCTGTCCCTGTGTTGTCCTCGCTGCAGGGCAGAGAGGGGTGGAAAGTGGAGGGTAATGAATGAAAGGCTGAGAGAATTGGGATTGTTCAGCCTGGAGAAGTGAAGGCTCCGGGGGACCTTATTGTGGCCTTTCAGCACCTGAAGGGAGCCTGCAGGAGAGCTGGAGAGAGACTTTGGAGAAGGGCCAGGAGTGACAGGACAAAGGGGGATGACTTCAAACTGAAAGAGAGCAGGTTTAGGATATTAGGAAGAAATTCCTCCCTGTGAGGATGGGGAAGCCCTGGCACAGGGTGCCCAGAAAAGCTGTGGCTGCCCCTGGATCCCTGCAGGTGTCCAAGGCCAGGCTGGACAGAGCTTGGAGCAACCTGGGATAGTGGAAGGTGTCCCTGTCCATGGTAGGGGGTGGGGCTGGATGAGCTTTAAGGTCCATTCCAACCCTTAACATTCTGTGATTCAATTATTTTATTCCATCTCCCTTCCCTCCCTGCTCTTCCAGGCCATCCCCAGTCTGTGATCAGCCAGGGGCCACTCTGACCCCCACAGACCCTCAGGGAAAAGCTGTGCCAAGGGCAGGTGTTCCTGTAAACCTGGAATTTTTGTTGATTCCTTCTCCCAGTTCAAGCTACATTTTCTGTTTGTGATAAATACTCACATACAGTGATTAAGTTGCAGTGTACCAACAGAATTTGATGGCAGGACCTCTGCTCATTGCAGATGGTGCTCTGGTGAACGAGCTCTACAGTTTGCTCCGTGACCAGGATCCCATTGTGGTTGTGAACTGTCTGAGGGCCTTGGAGGAGATCCTGAAGAAGGAGGGAGGAGTTGTCATCAACAAACCCATTGCCCATCATCTCCTCAACAGGTTTGTTTTCTTTGGTATCAAGATGGTGCTGGAAGCTTCTCTTGTTCTTGTGTTTTCTATGCAGAGAGACAGTTTCTGGGGGAACCTAAGGAATTCTTGTCAGGCACCCAAAGATGGAGGTGCCCATCCTAAGATAAACTAAACCACTTTATGGTCTTCACAGAAATCTGGGATGCCCTGCTCTTCCAGGGAGTCATTGCCTTGGTGGTTTGTTTTGTAATTGTAGGTTAATATGATTAGACTTTAAGGATTTTTTTTAGTGATACACATGATATATTTGTGGGACAGCTGTGTTCTAGTATGTCTCTCCAGATCCATTGAAAGATGTATAACCTAATGTGCTTGAAGAAATCAGTTTTTCTGCAGATAATTCTACATAATTTGGGAAAAGAGTGGTATTGCTCTGCCCAGGGTTCCTTTGCTGTTGCTGCCTGGCCTAAACACCAGCAGAAGTGCACATGATTGGTACTGAGTTAATAACTGGGCAATTCCCCTGAGGTAAAACAGTGGAATCTACTTGGTTTGGAACAGAGACTGTAAGGAGCTCGGAGTGTGAGGCCTCTGCTCATGTCCTCCAGATGTTCCTGCCCTCCCTGACCCGTGTGCTTGTGCTCCTGGCAGGATGCCTGACCTGGATCAGTGGGGGCAGAGCGAGGTGCTCACCTTCCTGCTGCGCTACAAACCCCGCAGCGAGGACGAGCTCTTCGACATCCTCAACCTGCTCGATGGCTACCTCAAAAGCAGCAGCCCCAGCGTGGTGATGGCGGCCACCAAGCTGTTCCTGGTGCTGGCCAGGGAGTACCCAGATGTGCAGGCAGATGTTCTGGTGCGAGTGAAGGGCCCTCTGCTGTCTGCCTGCTCCTCGGAGAGCAGGGAGCTCTGCTTCACCGCGCTCTGCCACGTGCGCCAGATCCTCAAGAGCCTGCCCGGCCACTTCAGCAGCCACTACAAGAAGTTCTTCTGCTCCTACTCAGAGCCCCACTACATCAAATGCCAGAAGATGGAGGTGCTGTGTGAGCTGGTGAATGATGAAAACGTGCAGCAGGTGCTGGAGGAGCTGAAGGGTTACTGCACTGATGTGTCTGAGGAGCTGGCGCAGGGAGCAATCCTTGCCATAGGTGAGAGCTGTGCCTTGGCTCTGCTGCAGCCCTGGGGCTTCCAGGGGGCTGTTCTGGGCTGAAGTGCTCTGGGCAAGCAGCAAATCACTGCTCTGTGCTGCAGCAGCACAGGGACAACACTCCCCAGGAGAGTTTTGTGTCAGTGTTTCTAAACCACTGAAGTCCTGGCATTGTGATGCTTCGGGTTGTGCAGAAAGTCATTGAATATCATGCTCTAAAGAAAATGTGTCATTTTGTTAATGAGCCTGATAGTGTTCAGTGAAGCTGTGCAGTGGGTGGAGGAGCTCTTAATATCTGCTTGTTCTTTGAGTTGTGATTGGGGCAGAGTTAAAGTGGTAGTTTTGGGGTTTTTAAGCTTTAAAATAGGTGAGTTATTACAGTATTCATAAGGAGAAAGATGGGGATGCTAAAATTCTTTTCTTAATGTATTACATGTAAGGAAAGTTCAGAAATCCTCTGAGGCATGGCCTCAGAAAAAGGAACATGTCCCTTGTGTGGAGAACAAGCTCATTTGGCCACACTTTCAGAAATGGTAGAAAGGAAAAGGAAAAGGCTGTTTCTTTGAAGTGAGTTTGTGATGAATAGGTAGACTCATGGGAACTCAGGTTCCCATTTCACTCTGATAAAAGGTTGACTTTTATATTTTTTTGGCATCCTTGCAGCCAATATTGCCAGGACATACACAGAGCAGTGTGTGGGAATCCTGACAGAGCTCCTGGGGCTGCAGCAGGAACACATCACCTCAGGTAACCATTGCAGGTTGCTGCCTGACTTGTGGTCTCAGGAGGTGACCTTGCTGGGGCTCATGATCCCAAACTCAAGGCCCTCACAGGCACTCAGCTTTCAATTTAATTGGCAGCTTCAGGTGGAAGTTTTCCAGGTAGGTTGAGAGATTCCTTTTGTAGGAACTGCTTTTTGTGAGGAAGGCGAAAATGGCTGTAGCTGTGTTCAGGTTCTTTCTGGGTGCCACCTGCTGACTCAGGGAGTGAGGGACTCAGCAGAGGCATTTCACTGTCTGTTTGAGGGCCAAGATGATTAATAGATCTTTTAAATCCCTGTGATTTCTGTTCCTCATACAATAGTCTGATTCAGTTGTACCCAGCCTTCCTTTTTTCCTTTTCTACCCTCAGATCCACCTTCACACCACTGCTGTTCCTGCTGTTCTCTTTTAACTGATCTTTCTCTCAGATTTGAAAACCACACACTTGCACTCAGCTGTTGAATTCGATCTCAGGAGCTGTTGGTGTTTCCAAGTGGGCAGCAAAACCTTTAAAATTTTGACCTAAAGTTCACAAGCCTCATTTTGAATCGGGGTCAGCTTTAATTTGTCATTCTAACCTCGTGTGTCTGAAGCATCATGAGTCAGAGGCTTTTTAAAGGCTGACAGTGGCCAGAAGAAAGGTTGCTTTCCAGCAGCCAGAGGAACAATCTGAAATCTCAGTGCTTTATTTTAGACCTGCTGCAGCTTTGCTCTGACAAATGCAGTGTCATGGGATTGGGAGGGAGGGTGCCTCAGATCACAGTCACAGGCAGGGCATTGACCTTCCTGGCTGAGATTTGCAAAGTCTCTTGAGTGGGGGAGTTTGAAATGATGTTTTTTTTCCCCTTTCTGCTTTTCATAATTCTCAGGGGATGCTGATAATTTGTTTTCCTTGCAGCTGTGGTCCGTGCTTTCCGGGACCTGGCCTGGCTGTGTCCCCAGTGCACAGATGCTGTGTGCCAGGCACTGCCTGGCTGTGAGGACACCATCCAGGACAGCGAGGTGAGGGGGCAGGGGCTGGGGGTGGGTGGACAAGGACTGTCCAGCTCTCCTTTGCCTTGAGTTGGGGGGCAAAAATCAGAAATCTTCAAATCCATTCTCTCACTGTGCTTATTTCACGCCAACACTTGGCACACAGCACCTATTTGCTGGTGTTCCTGTGCTTCCTTCAGGGCAAACAAGCACTGATCTGGCTGCTGGGCACACATGGGGAGAAGATCCCGAATGCTCCTTATGTCCTGGAGGACTTTGTGGAGAATGTGAAGTCGGAGACGTTCCCAGCAGTGAAGATGGAGCTGCTGACGGCGCTGGTGCGGCTCTTCCTGGCTCGTCCTGCCGAGTGCCAGGACATGCTGGGCAGGCTGCTCTACTACTGCATAGGTGGGGCTTCCCTTTGTCCCCACAGGCTGTGTGGGACCTGGCCTGGCTGTGTCAGTGTCCTGGCTCTGAGGAGGTCATCCAGGGTGGAGGGGTAAGGGTGGCTTTATTTGCCTGGCTGCTGGCTGTGTGGTGAGTGTGGAATTACAGAGCCATGGAATCAGAGAAGGGTTTGGGTTGAAAAGGACCTTAAAGCTCATCCAGTCCCACCCCTGCCATGGCAGGAACACCTTCCACTACCCCAGTTTGCTCCAAGCCCCATCCAGCCTGGCCTTGGACACTCCCAGGGATCCAGGGGCAGCCACAGCTTCTTCTCTGGGCACCCTGTGCCAGGGCCTGCCCACCCTCTGAGTAAAGAATTATCTCCCAATATCCCATCTATCCCTGCCCTCTGGCAGTGGAAAGCCATTCCCCCTTGTCCTGTTGCCATATGTCTATAAACAGGCTTGCATCATATCCCTGAAAATCTGCTTTTAATAATTTTATTAAGTGTTAGTTGCTAGAATTCTCCATCAATTGTATCTCTGTGATTCCCAGAGGAGGAGATGGACATGGCAGTTCGAGACCGTGGATTGTTCTACTATCGCCTGCTGCAGTCAGGGGTGGAGGAAGTGAGGCGAGTCCTGTGCAGCCCCAAGTCTGACCCCTCCCTGGGGCTGCTGGGGGACCAGAGCAAGCAGCCTGTCAATGCCTGGGCTTCAGACTTCAACACCCTGGCCACAGTTTATGGCAAGGAGCGCTGGGCACTCGCCACTGCTCAGCAGCCTGTGGAACCTTCTTACTCTTGCTCTCCTCGCCCAGACTCCGGGAACAGAGACACAGGTAACCTGCCTCTCCTTCCTCTGGGATCCATTCTCCCCTTGGATCTCAGAATCCCAGAATCTGGGTGGGAAGAAGCCTTGAAATTCATCTCATCCCAACCCTGCCATGGGCTGGGACACCTTCCACTGTCCCAGGCTGCTCCGAGGCCTGTCCAGCCTGGCCTTGGACACTTGCAGGGCTCCAGGGGCAGCCACAGCTTCTCTGGGTAGCCAAGATGTTCTTCCATGGGTTCGTTTGGAAGGTCACAATGCTTTGGGAATGCTGGCTTGGTGTTCTGAGCACCTTGTGCAGAGTGTGGCTGGTCACTCACTAGCCCAGGGGATGCTGCTGGTGGCACTGAGATTCCAGCCTTCCTCTGCTCCACCAAATGTCCTCTGTGGAGCTGGGAGTTGCATCTCAGATGTTTGTGCTTTCATTTCAGAGTCGCTGGTTTCTGAAGGGAATAAGGAAGTCCTCGAGGTTCATCCTGGTCCTCTGATGTCTGAAGGGAATGAAGAAATCCTCAAGGCTCATCCTGATACAGGCAGCCTGAGCTTGATTCCTGATGTTTCCCTGACTGCAGAACAGTTTGAGAAGAGCTGGCTGAGCCTGGACACGAGCTGCCAGCTCTCTCTGCCCTGGTGTGGGCCTGTCCACCCCGACACCATCCAGACAGCCCTTCGTGTTGTCCACATCCACACCATTGCCATGAGCAAAGCTGGAGCCCAGCCCTGGAAAGCTTATCTGAGTGCCCAGGATAACTCAGGCTGCCTCTTCCTCACAGAGCTCCTGCTTGAGGCAGCAGATGCAGAGCTGCAGGTTTCAGTGAAGCAAAATGAAGCAAAGCCAGAGGCACTGCAGACCTTCATCTCAGCCTTGAGGACAGTCCTGGAGGCAGTGGCTGGACTGGAGTCTTGACTGGTCCCTGTTCCCAGCAGGATGGATGCTCAGGACACAGGAAAAGCTGATTTCTCTGGCTTTATTTGCCATACCCAGTGCTGATTTGGTACTTTTAAACTGCAGAGTGTTGGCAGCCCTTCCCTGGGCCTGGAAAGGCTGGGTGGTGTGGGGGAAGCTGCAGCTGGGGCTGAGGAAAGGACAGGGCAGGGTCAAGGGTCTGCCCTTCCTCTGGGCTGGGGAAAGGACAGGGTCACTCTGGTGTGAGTCACAGAACTGGCTTTCATAATTGACAGACATGGCTTTCATAATTGAAATGATTTACTGAGGTTGAGAATTGCCCTCTCTGACTCCCTGTGCTGCTGCCAGGCTCCTTGATTGAGGGTGAGGTACACAGTGAGATGGATCTAACAGGGCTTTAGGATACTCTGTGAGGAGCACAAGCTTCTTTAACCCTCTTCTGTCAGATTTCTTGTAATTTTTAATTTCTTGGAATGACTTGATTGTACCTTCAAATGGCAGTAAGCCTTCAATGCACTTCACTGAAACCCTGTCACTGTTAAACAGACTTGACTTCTGGTTTTCCTAATAAAAATGTGAATCATTCTTGGCTTGTGAAAAAAAATGTGAGTCATTTCTTGTCCCTTCAACCCTCAGGACTGTGGATGGAGGGATCTGATCACTGCTGTGGATCAGCACAGATCTGCAGCCCAGCTCCTGCCTCTGTGTCCAGCAGGGCTTTTCTCCCTGACCTTCCTTGAAGCAAAGCTTTAAGAAGCAATTGGGCAATAATTAATCTCAGTCTCATATGCCAAATTACTTCACCCACAGGCAGATCATCAGTCAGCCATAGCAGGGCTCCTTTTAAGAGCTTCCACTGCTGTGTTGTGTCCCTGTACTTAGGGACAGCTGCACTGGAGCATTGGCATCATGCAGTTTTCAGGAAAATAACATCAATTGCGTTTCAGGAAATGCAGTCTTCAGGAAAAAAGCAGTTGATAACTTGTTGGCAATCCATCATTTACTCTGCTGTGGCTGCACCAAGTCTGGGCCTTGTCCAGGAAGGGGCTTGGAGCTCCTTTTATCCAGACACCTTTCTTGGGGAGTAAACAGGTCAGCAGACTCCAGTCACTTCTACATACTTATTTCAGCTGATCTTAACAGAAATTACTTCATTTGGAACTAAACCATGCTCATAGCTGTGTGTAGCCTCAGGAGCATGGCTTTGCTAAACAAAGTCTTACTGGAGTCAGCACCAAACTTCCTTTCTGCTTCTCTGTCTCAGGGTTTAATTCCTTAACTCAGGAGCTCAGCTTGCCCCTTGAGTGACAATCAAGGTAATGAGTGATGGGCCATAAAAAAACAGTTTTCCAGACCCCATTGGGGTGTTCTCCTAGGGGAAAGGATGACATCAGTCTGGGAGAGGGTTGTAGTAGGTGTTGGGTCACTCATCCTGCCCTCTGCATCCTTCTCTTCCTGCCAGTCCCTTTCAACCTGCCCTGAATTCTTTCTCTAAAACACACGCACAGGAGGGTTTGGTTTGTTTTCAGGAGAACTTGGACAACTGAGAGAAAGGGCTGGACTACTTTGCCAGGCTAGGTTGGATGGGGGGTTTGGAGCAAGCTGGGATAGTAGAAGATATCCCTACCCATTGAGATGAGATTTAAGGTCCCTTCCAACCCAAAACATTCTGGGATTCTACATTAAAAGCTTGAAGGGGAACCATGGATTTTCCATGCTGTTTTATGGACTCTTCCTGTCACATTCCAGGTTTGAAGCCTCCCTGGTGAAGCACAGCCCCTTGGGATGTGGATGCTCCACAGTTGCCCCCTGTGCTCACCCCTGGCAGCAATGGCTGGACGTGATGCTGAAGGAATTGGGGTGTTGGGGGCTCAAAGTGGTGTCCAGAGTGCCCACCCTGTCCATGGTGCCCACCCTGTCCATGGTGCCCACCCTGTCCTTGGTGCCCACCCTGTCCATGGTGCCCACCCTGTTCATGGTGCCCACCCTGTCCATGGTGCCCACCTTGTCCTTGGTGCCCACCCTGTCCTTGGTGCCCACCCTGTCCATGGTGCCCACCCTGTCCTTGGTGCCCACCCTGTCCTTGCTGCCCACCCTGTCCATGGTGCCCACCTTGTACTTGGTGCCCACCCTGTCCTTGGTGCCCACCCCATGCCACGTGGGGGTGGCTGGAAAAGAGGGCACGGGGGCGCCGTGCTGTGGGTTTTGTTGTTGTGGTGTTGGCTCAGGATTATCTGCTACGCACTAATTTCCTTTAGGGCTGTGATGAAGTCAGAAAACCACAGCCAGCACTCCCCGGCGGTGCCTTCCGCTGCTGATCACTTGACATGTCCCTTCCCAGGAGGGCCAGGCCAGGCACACTGCGGCTCTGGCACCATGGACCAAAGGGGGATCCTGAGACAGAACCTGGAAAGGGCCCAAGGCAAGAAGCTCAACCGAGGAGAGTTTGCAGAGGAGTTTTTGGTGAGTTCACCCCAGGCTCTGCTCAGCTCATTTCAGAGGGAACCGCTTGCTCACTTCTCAAACATGTGACAGTAAGATTTTCTAGGACTTTTAGCAGACACCCAGGAGTTTACTGGGCTAAGAGGAATGTAAAGACACAAGAGGAATTTAATTGTTTGCATTTGAACTGTTTGCTTTTTAACTAATTGCCAGAGTGCTTCCTGTTTTCTGCTTGGCAAATGCACTTGTCGGGACATGGTTTCACTTTGCCTGGTGACAGACCTGGGGGACAGGGCGGAATGTGGAACCTCTGGCCCTGGTGACACAACCGGGGGGACAGGGAGGAATATGGAGCCTCTGTCGCTTGTCCCCACTGCCATCTGTTAGACATGTGGCACATGTGTTCCTGCCAGGGATCTCCGGCTGCTCCTTGACTTAGCTTATATTTCTTTCCATGGGGCTCATGTTGTCCAGAGAACCTGTGGCTGCCCCATCCCTGGAAGTGTGTAAAGCCAGGTTGGACAGGGCTTGGAGCAACCTGAGACAATGGAATGTGTCCCTGCCATGGCAGGAGTGGAACGAGATGACCTTTAAGGTCCCTTCCCACCCAAACCATTCTGGGATCTTGGATATATTTTCTCTACATCCAGGAGTGCTCCTGGCCCTTCCTGGAAACTACTATCTTGTTCCCTCAAGGCAAAAGCTGCAAAAAGCAGGATGGCTCCCACCACCACCTGTGTTCTGTATTGCCCTGAATTTGTGAGCTCTCTGATATATTTGTTTGGGTGCCAGGGGTGAGGCTCAGATGCCAACACACCATCTCACAGCTAAAGCTGGGGGCTGGAGATGGCTCTTGGTGTATCAGCTAGAGGCTGGTGGCTCTGACAGGCTGTCTGGGCTGCTCTGAGAGGCAGAGACATTGCCCAGCTTTAACAGACGCAGGGAAGGGTAAAACTGGCACCTCTGTGAGATCTGAGATGTGTCAAACACCAGACAACCCCTGGCAGTGGGCTCTGGGTTACTGAGGGGTCCCCATAAGCTCCAGCCCTGCTCTGTCGTACCAACAAAATCTGGCACTTCAAACACTCGGAGAAAGCCAAGTGCTTGGTTTCCAGGTGTCTGGGTGGAGGGAAGTGATTAATCTGAGCCTGCAGTGACAGTCTGTTGTTCCATGGAACAAAGCTCTGTCACAAGCTGATGAGTTTCCCCTCTCTGCTGGGGTGTCTGTGTGTGTTTGTGAGGCAGCAGACTCTGAGCCCTGGTGCTCAGGCTGGCTCCAGCAGCCCAATGTATCCATTTCTGACCAAAATGGCAGGTGGAAATGGGCAAGGCTGCATTTCATCTTGAATGGGATAAGATCTTCTCAGAGTGACCTGATTTGCAGCCACTTTTGCAAGGCAGAAGCCTCACCAGGCGATCGTGTTGGCTTGTGTTTCCAAATTTGATAGAAATGTTCAGTGCCATTCCTCCGTCCTAATTCCTGCCCTCTCCTTGTGGGACCAAGTATCTGCCCCACATTCTTAATTAATTGAGACTGGACAAATGGACTCTCTTGAGCCTCCTGTACCTCCTCCCTGACTCATCCCATCAGATCTCTGAGATTTAATTCCTGGGGTATTACGGCTGAATTTAGTGTTTTAAAACTGCAGTTCAATATTAAAAACCAACAACCTGGACACAAAAATACGAAAGAAAAAATATAGCAAGGATGGTGCTTCTGAAGCTGATGGTAACAAATAGTGTGTGTTATTTAGCAGCTGGTGGCAGAGAAATAAAATTGTATGCTTTGCCAGGAGAAAGATGCTTTAGCTCTCTGTGAGTGCTGCAGCTTTATCCTGAAAATGAAAGAGATGAGAGATTTGCAGCCCTAAGGGTCTGTCCCAGGAATCCCTTTCCCTTCTCTTTCATCAGTCCATGGAGCTACTCTGTTTCAGTTCCTTGTGCTCCCTTAGTGGCTTGAGCATCACTGCTTCCAGCT
The DNA here is from genome assembly GCF_008360975.1 of Lichenostomus cassidix. Lineage (NCBI taxonomy): Eukaryota > Metazoa > Chordata > Aves > Passeriformes > Meliphagidae > Lichenostomus > Lichenostomus cassidix. Next base: position 2,618,087 of record NC_139506.1, read on the forward strand.
ATGGATGGGAGCATCTCTACCAAAGTGAGAAAAATCAATAGATTTACCTGTCTTCTCTGATATCCTTTGTTCAAGGTGCTTTGACATTGTCACTCCTCTGATCTGGGTGCCATTTGTGCCGAGAGTGATTCCCCTGGGCCTCACTCACTTTGTGTCTCTTCACAAACTGACATGTGGGCACTGCCTCAGCACACACTTTCCATTCTTCAGAAGTCTCAGCTGGGGCTCTCAGGTGGTTCTGTGTCTATTCTTGCCCCGAGAAAAGCCACTCAGGAAAGAATTAATGGCGCCGAGCTCTCTTTGTGGTAGCAAACATGACCCCCTGAGACCTTCATGTGCTCTCTAGTAGTGCACTGGCTGTTGTACGTCTGCTGTAATTTGTTCCACTCTTTTATCACAGAAGCTGAAGAGACAGTCAACAAAGTACAGATCGGATAAAATCTACCCGACAGCAGCGTCTGAGCAGCCAGAGAATGTCAAGAAGAACAGATACAAGGACATCTTACCCTGTAGGTTGGAAATGGCAAATGTTCCCACTCAGCCTTTTGTTTTTCTTGCTTTTCTTGTTTTCATCCTCCAGTGCCTGCCTGCACAGTTGTTGTATGTGAGCATCTCACTGCTGCCTGCTGGCTTTGAATCCTGCTGTTCAGATTTAGGGCTTTAGCTGCCACAGTGCCTGCTCTGGAAGACTTTGGCACACATTAACACTCTCAGGCACATAGTGGGATTTTGGGGGTGTCTGTGCAGGGACTGGAGTTGGACTCGATGATTTTTGTGGGTCACTTCCAGCTCAGGATATTCTGTGATATTTCTACAGACAGAAGAACTTCTGTTCACTAGGAAACACATCCTCCAGTGATTATCCTTGCTAGCTTTCTGGGTAGCTTTACAACCACTTGCATCCAAAGGCCTTTGGACAGTGACATCTCCATGATGTACAAAGCAGGCAAATGCTGCTGTGGCTTGTCCTGGCTTGGTGCAATAGTCTCCAAAGGACAGTCTGTCCCAGGATCAGAGCAGACTGTCTCTTTCACCCATTCTTACTTGGAAAAAAGGTAAATCACAGAATGATTAAGGTTGGAAAACACCTCCAAGATCAAGTCCAACTTTCAAACCCTCCTACGTCAAACATGCAGATGAGGTTAGAGCCTGGAGTGCATTTAGGTGATTTTGGTCCTGGCTTGCTGCATGGTCAGAGGGGATCAGTGTTGCACTGGGGTCGTGGCAGCACCTGCAGCTCTCCCCTAAAGCCTCCCCCACTCTCCACAAGGATCTTGTCCATCCCTGTGTGTGTAGGCAGCAGCACTTCTGAGCAGGGTTGAGGGAGGTGTGGGAGGGACCTCAGCTGCCTGCACAGCCACCTGATGAGCTCCCTGATGTGAGTGCTCCCCAAAGCACCTAGTGCCCTCCAGGAACCCAGTGACCATGAAAGACAGATACTGACTACTGCTTCTTCTGCTCTTGCAGTTGATCACAGCAGAGTGGAGTTGTCCCTGATCACATCCGACACAGATTCTCATTACATCAATGCCAACTTCATCAAGGTATTTCTTCTTCCATGGCATTTTGTCCTGCAAAAGTGCTGGTGGTGCCACCTCATTGGGTTGTGCTGGAAGGAGCAAGTCAGGGGCTCTGATGAGCCAGAGGGCTCTGCAGCAGTTTCTGGGCTGTGCTCAAGGATAACTGATGTAAGAAGATGTGCACAAGCAGTGAGCCCCCCAAAACCCCCTGTGCAGCACAGAGGCACCAGGCTAGGGGCAGGGAATGTGCTTGTGCTGGGGCTGGGGGTGGAACAGCTTGTGGTTCACAGCCCCAACTTCCTCGTTGCCGTTGCTGCCTTTGGTGGGTGACAGTGGTGCAGAATTGCCTGTGGCCAGAGTTGCCTGGGCTGAAACCAGTGCTGAGGCAGGAAGCCTTGCAGTGCTGCACGGCCTGGACCTGCTGCTGGGGTGAGCAACGGGGCTGGGCAGCATGGACAGTGCTCCAGCAGCAGCTCCATGTGTTTTGGGACTGTTCTGGGCCTATGACCCTTCTCAGATAGGTAGACAGATGATACATAGATAAATAGAGAGAGAGAGAGAGAGATTAGATAGATAGATAGATAGATAGATAGATAGATGATAGATAGATAGAAGGTTCCCTTCATTCTCCATGACCCAGGGCTCTTCTGCTGCAGAACAGACCTTCCCAACAGGATCATGGTTCATTCTGTGGCCACATCATCTCCAAGCTCCCAGATGCAATGCAAGAACTGCTGCTGGTCTCTAGGAGCAGATGTCAGCTCAAGCCCAGCTCCCCAGCTTGGTTTGCACACCACTGCTTGAGTTGATGTACATGCCCAAAATTCAACTATATAAAAGTCCTAAATTCTCAACGGGCTTGCTGGATAGAAGTAAATTCAAAGAGAGGAATGACTTTACTTTTGCTAGTGAACTATGCACAGATGTGTCCATGTCTGGTTTGAATGTTCCAGGGTGTCTATGGGCCAAGAGCATACATTGCAACCCAGGGTCCTCTCCCCACTACTGTCATTGACTTTTGGAGGATGATTTGGGAGTATGAAGTCTCGGTAAGGTGCAGATTTATGCTGAAAATTTATATGTCTTTTTTTTCAAGAAAAGTTGTCCTTATGGCCAGAAGTCCTTTGTGAGCCAGTAGGAGTGTCAGGGTTTTGCTCCAGACATTGTGTGTGTCCCACATCCCTCCCATCAGCCTCCTCCCACTCATGCCAAGTCTGCTGGTGGCTGTCCCTGCCTTTGGGCTCTGGCTGGGAAGGTCCTTGTGCCAGGCTGTGGGTGATGTCCCCAGTGTGACTTGTCTGGCTGTTGGGGCCTGGGGGAAGGCAGCTCACAGAGCTTCCTCATCTCTGATAAATACTTGCAAGTGATGAGTTTGATTTTGCTGCCTGGATAAGAAATTAATGTTCAGACATTTCTAATGAACCTTCTCTCTGCAGGTCGTGGTCATGGCTTGTATGGAGTTTGAAATGGGAAAGGTGAGTAGTGTGTCAAGGACAGCCTCTGCTGTGACAGTGCCAGGGCAGGGTGAGAGATGCAGATTTTTATTAAATCCCATTATTGTCAGCAAGTTTTTGTCAAATATGAGATGTTTCCTGGGTCTCCAGCTGCAAATGGTCCAGTGAGAGATGTCCCTGCCCATGGCAGGGGATGATATGAGATGATCTTTCATGTCCCTTCCAACCAAACCAGTCTGGGATTCCATGAAATTCTTTAGCCATCTCCAATACATAGAGTCTCTCTGGAAAAGGAAAACCAGCAGTGGCAGCTCCAGGGAAGGGGAGGCTGGAACTGGCTGGCAGCAAGAGCTGAGCCTCTTCCCAGCGTGAATTTTGTGTTGAAAAGTGAGAGGAGACAGCACAGCTGGGCCAGTGGGGAATAACCAAAACTTGCTTGTCCCAACAGAAGAAGTGTGAGCGGTACTGGGCAGAGGTGGAGAGCTCCCCCCTGCACTGCGGCTCCTTCTCCATCACCTGTGTGAGTGCAGCCACCTCAGCACCCTGTCCCACCCCGTGGCACCCACAGAAAATGTGACTCTGACTTCTTGTCCTGCAGGAAGCTGAGGAGAAGAAGAATGAGTATGTGATCAGAACTTTAAAGGTGACCCTGAATGGGGTAAGTAGGAAAGGTCGAGGCAGAATCTGCACCTTGGCCAGCTTTGTTATATAAATAATATATTAAAATATGGTACATTTTGTGCAGAAAGTTTTACACTGCTCAGGCTGCTGAATTAGATTTGACAGCAGCTCAGGGAACAAAGAAAGTAAAAAATTCATTAACTCAGACCTCAGTTTCTGAAGCTGTTTGTCAGTCATGGTAAATCAGACTCTGGGTAAGTGAGGCCAAGAATGTCACAAAACAGCTCCTGCAGCAAAACCAGCTGCAAACTGCTCCTGTGTCCTTTGCCTGCTGGTGCAGATGGGGGCTGGAGATGTGTGCAGCAATCCAGCTTCCCTCTCTGTGCTGACATCCCACACCCTGCCACTGCTCTCCTCCTGCAGGCAACCCGCACCATCTACCACTTCCACTACAAAAACTGGCCAGACCACCACGTCCCCTCATCCATCGAGCCCATCCTGGAGCTTGTTGTGGACATTCGCTGCTACCAGCCCGATGACAGTGTCCCTGTGTGCATCCACTGCAGGTGGGTGACCTGGCTGCCAGCAGGGAAGGGCTGCTGGCCCTAAGCCCCCCATGCTCCTGCATCCTGAGGGGTCACAGTGCAGGGAAGCTGGCTGAGCCCACAGCCACGCTCCTCTCGTGGGAATCCCTGAGGCAAAGGGCTCCTCTGAGGGCAGCCAGCATGGCCAGGGGACAGGGAAGGAGGTAGCAGCAGGCCAGCAATAGAATCATAGAATCATGGAACTGTTTAGGTTGGAAAAGACCTTTAAAACTGTTGAGTCCAACCAGCAGCCCAGCACTGCCAAGGCCACCACTAAACCACAGCCCCAAGTGCCACATCTACACGGCTTTTCAATGGTGCCCTGGGCAGCCTGTGCCAGTGCTTGACAATGCTTTTGCTGGATAAATGTTCCCTAATATCCAATCTAAACCTCCCCTGGGGCAACTTGAGGCCATCTGCTCTTATCCTGTCCCTCGTTAATTGGGAGAAGAGACCAACATCTGGCTGGGTACACCCTCCTGTCAGGGAGCTGTGGAGAGTGAGAAGGTCTGGTTAAGAGCACCACCACTGGGCATGTCCACGTGTGGTCACCACGGGAGGACTGAGATGTGTTCTCAGGGGATGAGCTGTGCCTCCCAACCCTGTGCAGCAGAGCCCTGTATGGGCTGAAGCTGCAGCAGGACCATCATGCAGGTCTGCACCTTCCCCTGTGTGGGATGGGAGGGTCACAGGTGGCTGTGGGTCTTCTCCAAATATCCTTGTCAGAAAACACAGCGTGCCCACCTCTGAGCTGTGCTGGCAACCCTGCTGTGGCTGTCATTGCAGTGCTGGCTGTGGCAGAACTGGAGTCATCTGTGCCATTGACTACACGCAGAAGCTGCTGAAGGACGGGGTGAGTGCAAACCCCTCGCTGCCTGCCATGGCACCTGCACTCCTCTGTCCCTCCCCAACCTTCCCTCTCCCTTTCACCCCCTCTGCACTCAGGTGGATTTCAGGTGAATGGGAGCTCCCCAGGGCCTGACAGGAGAATGGCAGTGGCCAAACTGCTGATTCCCCATTCCCAGTTTGTGCCACTCCTCTCTCTTCAGGCACTTCCACTGCTCCCACCCTATCCCAAAGTGACAACATCACACCATGGGGCAGAACCCCTCTCCACTCCTCCCTCTGGCCCTGTGCTGACATTCACTCTTCAATACATCTTTATGGTCTGTAATTGTCTCTCCACACTCACAAATTAGATATTCAGTGGTTCCAAACCACCACCTTGCTTTACTCTACAGTAATGATGCACAGGCAGTAATCTCTGGCCTGCTGTCTTCTGTTCCACTGAACCTATCCAACTGGGAAATCAGTGTCATCCTTCGTGCTGCCCACAGCTGTTAGCAGTGCTGGTATAAAAAGGATATTTTCTGTGGAGTGTGAGACAGGAGGTAGGAGGCTGCTTTGTAATAAACAAAATAGCACTTTAAGCAGGTCCTTTGTTTAAAATTCTTGCAGTGGCAGGCCTGGATTTCAGACAGTGCTCTGAACTGCGTCATGACTTGGAAACTTGCTGGAATTAGACCTGTCTGTAATTGTTATCAGAGAAATCATAGAAATCATGGGATGATTGGGTTGGAAGGACCCAATTAAAGATCTCTTTCCAACCCCCTGCCATGGGCAGGGACACTTTCCACTATCCCAGGTTATTCTGAGCTCCATCCTACCTGGCCTTGAACCCTTCCAGGGATGGGGCAGCCACAGCTTTTCTGGGCACTCTGTGCCAGGGCCTCCCCGCCCTCACAGGGAAGAATTCCTTCCCAATATATAATCTAAATCTCTCCTCTTTTACTTTAAAACCATCTTGTCTTTTCTCTTTCTTGCAAGATTGTTCCAGTGAACTTCAGTGTATTCAGTCTGATCCAAGAAATGCGCACACAAAGGCCGTGCATAGTGCAGACCAAGGTATGTTTGGGGAACCTCACCAGCTGCTCCAGGCTGGGACCTCACCCTTTCCCCAGGAGGGTTCACAGCAGGGAAACCCAGAGCAGTGGTGTGGAGATGTTCTGCAAAGTCCCTTTTGTGAACAGAACAATGATGTTGCAGAAATCAATTCGGTAGCTGAGCATTTCCTTGTGGACAGCTGGGACAGTGTGATTTATCAAACGCTTACACTGTGAAACCAGGGACTGTCCAGGCAATAAAGTGGGAACTTTTCTCAGCTGCAACAGGCTGAGGAGGAAGCTCAATGCAGAACAGCATTGTTTGTGCACCCAAAAACCCCCAAATGCTTCGGTGTGAACCCTGTGAGAGCTGTGGCTTCTGCCTCTTCTCAGAATTCACACCCTGCCAACGGACAGGAAAGGCAGCTTCTCTCGGGGGTGATGCTTGATTTGGGAAGAGGTGGCCATTTACAGGTCCCACAGGCCTTGCTCTCACGTTGTTTGTCTGTGTGGAATGCAGGAGCAGTACGAGCTGGTTTACGATGCGGTGATTGAGCTCTTCAAAAGGCAGATTCAAGCACTGGATGCCCAGAAAGATTCTGCAGCTTCACAGGTGAAAGTCCCAGGACAAACACCCTGCCTCTTGCAACCCAGCTTTAACCTCAATTCCTGCTGCAGACCTGGGATTAATTCCCATATTTTCTGCTCCCCTTGAAACCCAAACTGAGTGTCTTTTAAAGTTAACCCATGAGAATCCACCTCTTCCCCTGAATGTGCAATGCTTATCGCAAACAAGACCCAGATTTTCTCCAGTCTTAAAACCACTTTCCATTTTCTGTACCTTTTCATATTTGTTTGATTTTATGCATTAATAGAAAAGCACCAGCATTCTACAAGAGTGGCTGATTTTCATGGGGATGTGCCAGTGAAAATTGTCTTCAGGGAATGCTTGCAAGCAACTGAGGGATTTTCAGACCTGGTTGGGAAGGTTGGGATCACAAGGCAGTGAGGCTGAAAGTGTCACCTCACTGTGTTAGTGAGGGAATCAGCACTACAGCCTGTCTGTGGGAGGGCATAGGGAGAAATATCTTGGGAAAAAACATGGCAAAGTCTCACAAATCTGTTGCACCTCTGAGGAAAAACAATGTGATCTTGGTATGAAGTTGCATATTAACAGGAATAGCCAAAACATCCCTGGTTAAGGTTTTCTTTGCTCTTGCTGTTCTGTGAGTGCTGAGCCTCACTGGATTGAATCCAGGAGAGTTAATGCACCACAGCAAAGCCTGGAAGATCACAGTGAGCTCAATTTGTCAGAAACTTTTATCTAAAGAATTGGAAAGAGGATCCTGCGATGGGACTTGTGCCTCAGTTTTGCCATAGTATTTGCAGGATGTTCCAAGCCAGAGCTGAGTGAGAAAATAACTGAAAAAGCCTTTTTGGACTGTCTGTGAGCAAAGGTCACACAGGGCTGAGTTGACACAGAATGCAGAGGACGTTTCAAGGCAGGATGTGGTTTTGTAGCTCCTGCCCAAACCTCTCGGCCCCCCTAAACCTCTCCATCCTCTGAGGACACCATGCAGAGCATGGGGATGGCCATGAGAGGTGTCACTAACAAAACCAGCACTCAGCTTGCCCAGCCACATGCCCAGTGAGGGCTCCTGATGGCAGAGTGTCTGCACAGGCTGCCTGGCAGCTGTTTGGCACAGCTGGATGGTTGTAGGGCTCCCTGTACTCTCATTTCAGAAAGATGCTGGCAGGAGTTGCACTTCAGGAGGCTCTGTCTGCAGCTTTCAGCTCCAGCTTGGTGATCTCAAGTTGGTGCTGGTCATTTCCCAAGTGCTTTAGTAATTAAAATAGTTAGCAAAAATTCCAGCTCCTGAAGCAGCATGTTGGTGTTCTTTGCATTCTGCCTCCTCACTCTTGTTTGCCAACATCTCCTTTCCCTAGGAAGCAGCAGGGCATCCTGTAGCCAAGCCAGTCCTGACTCCAGTGGAAGATATTTACGGCCTGAGTTCACTCACCTGGTAAGGCCTCAGCACAAGTATCCCTGGTTGGTGTTTGCAGTTACCCACAGGATTTCAGAGAGCTGCACTTTCTGATGTGTGCTTTGGGACACTTCAGTTGTCAGGATCTGCTGCCTCCCTTGAGTCCCACCTTGACTCTCATGTTTGTTCCTAACATAGTTCAAAGAATCAAAGATTGGGAAAGTCTTCTAAGACCAGTGAATCCAACCATTAATCCAGCACTGCCAGGTCCAACACTAAACCAACATCTGCATGCTTTTGGAACGCTGCAGGGACAGTATTTCCACCACTTCCCTGGGCAGCCTGCTCCAATGCCCGATCACCTTTTCAGTGAAGAATTTTTTCTTAATTTCCTAATAATTCCTGCACTTCTCACTGATGTGCCTCAGCCTCTTCCCTGTGTGCCATTATCTGTGCCCTTCTTCTGCCCCGGGGTTTATTTAATGTAGTTTTTCACATAAGAAATGAAAAGAGTATAAAACAATATAAAAAAGTCTCACAAACATGGAGATACCAAGGGCTGGGTCATCCCAACCCTCTGCCTGGCATGGAGTGCCCCCACATTGGTCCCATTTTCCATCTGCACATTCCACTCCAGTGCCCCTTTCTGCAGGAACAGCAATCCTGAGGAGTCCAACTTCCCAACACCAGCAGCTTCCAAGGGTGGTGGGATCTCTCTGTGGGCATGCTTTGGGTTGCAGTGCCTGCTTTCTGTGAATAATTTTGCTTTTTGGGGTTCAGTTTGCTGGCGTAAAGGGCCCTCCTGTGTTCACCATTTCACTGTGTTCCAATGGAGCTCAGTCCTTCCCTGTGCTCCTAGCTTGAGGCTGAGCTGGGCTCTGCATTCCTGAGAGAACTGCTCCTAGGGACAATGCTGTGGGCTCTGTTAGTGGACTAACATTTTCCCAGCCCTCGATGGCTTTGACTCCACACCACTTTCTTGTGCTTTACTGCAGCTCAGAGCCACAGGAGCAGATTCCACACCAACATCTCCCTCTGCAGAAGGATGGGCACCAACATCTCCCTCTGGTGGCACAGAGCAAAGCATCCCTGCCCTCGCTGTGGGCCACGGGGGCACAGCCCAGCTCTGCCCGGAGAGTGCCCCCCATCAGGCAGGCCATCTCCTTCGGTGCTTTGAACTTCAGCAGCTGCAGGAAGGAGGCTGCCGGCGAGCCCTGGGGCGCTGAGGATGCCCCTCAGAAACGCCGCAGCTGGGAGCTGGAGCTGGAGCCAAAGGCAGCAGGAGGGAGGGAGCCTGGTGCCAGAGCACCTCTGGCATGGACTCTATCGACCCCTTCAGCGCTGGGGCAGCAGGGAGGAAACTCCTGGGATGCAGGGGATGCCAAGCCTGTTTGGAGTTCACAGTGGCCAAACACTGGTCAGTCAAGCTTCCACGATGGATCTTCCCTTGTGGACCTGAGCCCCTCCAGACGGGAAGCAGACAAACCCCCAAGGAACAGGAAGCAGGGGCAATGTCCTCACCCTCACCTGTGCTCAGCAGAAGATCCCTACTTCTCATCACTCTCTCCAGATGACCCCGTGTCCCCTGTGTTTCCCTTTCTGGAGGGGCAGGATGAGCTTCTCCCTTCTAGCTCTGCCAGTGCCCCACTACAGCTCACCACAGCCAGCTCCCCATCGTCCCACCACGCTCCCCTGAACGAGGAGAGGCTGTTCCCCTCGGGTGAGTGCTATTGGGACAAGGGGTCACACAGGACCAGGTCACCCTGGACAGGGGCGTGCCGGTGGAAGTGGTCAGTGTGGTCATCTGGTGTCCAGGCAGGGCGGTAGCTGCTCCCCAGGACTGGGAACTGAGGGAGCAACAGGTTTCACCCTCACACTCTTTGCATCCTGCCTTAATTTTTTTCCCATAAACAACATTTTTAGAACAGCGTAATTTTGGGGGTTGCATTACACAGCTGCTCTGAAACACTGTGTCACCTAGGAACACCTCTTACAGGGAGGCAGGGACGGGTGCTGACCAATTCTTACACCAAGGTGCTCCAAAAAGCATTCAAAAAGTTCCCAGAAATGGTTTTCTCTCAGGATCTAGTTTTCAGGTCAAACCCCACTCTTTGCTGCAGAGTGCATGTGGGGGACACTGAAGTCTCACTCAGATTGACAGATCCAGGACTTCAGGGGCTCTGAAGTGGGTGACACCCGTGGTAGGGGTGTTGGATCTAAATGTTTTTTACAATCCCTTCCAACCCAACCCATTCTGTGATTCCATGATCCAATATAAGTGTTTTGCCCAGATCTGTACCCTTAAAACCATCACCTGCCATACGAGGAAGGTGGAATTTTTCCTTGATCTGGGTACTTCTGGTCCAGCCAGACATTTCCCCTTGTCCACAGCTTTGGCACTTGCTCCACTTTGTCCTGCTCAGGCCCTTCAGCATTCAATGTCACAAAGACATGCTCGTTATCCCAGTGCCCTTGGGAAGTCCTGGGAGTTGTAGCCCAAGCCAAGCAGCAGTGGAACCACCAGCTGTGTGCCCAGCTCCCTGCTGGGCTATGCTCATTTTCCTTGTGCAGTTGGTGCTGAGAGCTATTTGGGTTTTTAACGACAGTTCAGAGGTGTTTAACCATCATCTCTGGTGCGTGGCAGGGCAGGAGCAGCCCCCTCCTCTCCACAGGTCTGTGGTCCCCCTCGTGTCCTGCCATGCCAGTAACCTGTCTGTGTCTCTCCAACCAGCCCCCCTGCCACAGCCAGACGATGATGATGCTCCTCCACCCCTGCCCCAGCGTACCCCCGAGTCCTTCATTGTGGCCAGTGAGTCAGGTAAGTGATTATCAATATGAAATGTGGGGGCTGAGAGGCTCTGAGGGCTCATCCAGCATTGGTGTGGTTCCTTAGCATCTGGCAGTGCCTGTGCTCTGGCTGCCTGGGGTGACAAATGACCTCTCCGGTGTTCAATTGTGTCTAGGACAATTTCCTCTGACCACTTCAGATTTCCAGATTCCAGACAGAAACCCAAATATTGGAACCTCCAGGGAGTGGAGTGGTGAGTCTCACTCAGATGGGTTTCACAACCCTGCAAGACTGAGACCTTGTAAGGTAAGTAAGTGGCTTTTTACCTCTCTTCCAGCACTATTCCTATGCCAATTTTCTCACCATGTTTCTTTCTGTGAGTGCCTAGTTTTGGCACTTTGTACTTGCCATAAATTATTTCACAGAATCACAGAATCATGGAATGGTTTGAGTCGGAAGACACCCTTAAGATCATCCCATTGCACCCCCTGCCACAACAGGGACACCTTCCTCTAGACCAGTTTGCTCCAAGCTCTGTCCAACCTGGCTTTGAACACTTCCAAGGATTTCAGGGCTCAGGATTGGAAAGAAGATGTGGCCTCAGTCAGGCCCCTTCTTATTAGCATCTACTTTAGTTCAAACATTAATTTTTGGGATTCTAAGACCAGTACGAGGTAATAAACAAATTGTTCCTCATTTAGAGAAGGATAATGAAGACAGGAGTTTAGAGTTCTGCTCAGCTTCACACAGTCCTGTGAAACAAGCAGGAGCTGAACAAAATTTAGGCATCTCTTGATCATCCCATAGCTGAGTGACAGCTCTGTGAAGTGGAAGAACAAGGCACAAGTCTGTCTTCCTTTACATGAGCGTGGAGGTGTGTGTGGGAGGGTGTTTGCACATCACATCCTTTCCTCATCTTCTCTGGCTTCCTTGTGTGCAAGAAAACAACATTTGGATGTGGGAATTTTAAATACCTGCCTTGTTTTTTGTTTCCAGAGTGTGAAGCTTTGGAGCCCACGAACAGGTACAAGTTTAACGCTGGGATAATCTTTGGAATTAAGAGCTGCTTTTTTTCTGAAACTGCTTTATTTAGTAAATGCCTTTAGGATCTGTGCTCAGTGCAACGGAAATTGTTGCAAAACAGTTCTGCAGCTAAATAGTTCTAACCAGAACTGGACAGTTCTGCAACCAAACAAACTGGTAGTTTTATATTTCCTGATCAGCTCCTACCTCATCCTGTATACAAGGAGGTTCTTTGCAGCCTCCTCTTTTCCTGCATGTTGTGTGTTTGAGACAACTGAGATATGCTAGTTGGTTATAATGTAGGTATATATTATTTTAAAGCTAGGTAACCAACTCTTTTATCTTTGGTTTCTCAGAGACATCCCAGGATTGCTCCAATTCTCCTCCTCCGCTTCCCGAAAGAACCCCTGAGTCGTTTGTTCTCGCTGAGGCAGCAAGTAAGTGCTGAGCTCTTTTCTCAGGATTTAACTGAGGATTGACAGTCACACCTAAACCTGTAGGTTTCTGAGCATGGCCCACTTGTTAAAAGCATTACAAGGTAGTGCTTCAGCACTTCCCTGCCGGAGAGTTCAGCAAATACAACAAAAATAAACACAGCCAGGGGAGCTGCAGGAACTTTCTAGAAGTGCTGCGTTAGAGGAGATGAAAAGCAACTACAAAGCACTTGGAAAAAAGCAGGAGAATCTGTGAATGACCACTGAAAATGTGTGAATGATGTATGTTCCCAGGTCTGTGGCCTGCTGCAAGAAATTCCTCGAGTCCTGCAGGTTTGGAGAACAAGCGCTCTGAAACATCATCCAAAGAACTCGTGAAATGCTTCAGGAGGAGCAAGGTAAAAGAAACAAAAGGAAAGGTTGTGGAAATTGGAGAGGGGGAGAGAGAAGAGTTGGCTCTGGCACAGCTGCTGCTGCTCTCTCTGCTGACTGGGGGAACAGGGCCTGCTTTGAGACTGCTCGTGTTTAGGGCAAAACAAGAGGAATAAAAATATTCTGCAGGAAAAAAAAAACATACTGGAGGCATTTGGGATGATGAGGAAAAAGCCAAAGAGAATGGCACAAGTTTGCTTCATATGAGATGTGATACATGTACAGTTACCAGCAAATTCCCTTTCTCTCAGTACCTGATCCACTGCTTCCCACATTTTTTTTCCAACAAGTCTTTTTCTATTTCTCTTTTTGCAGAGCTTGAAAATATTGAAAAATGTGAAAAAAAGTAAGTATTTCAGGCTCATATCTTCCCAATGGATTAAAGCAAGTATTTAAATGTGTGGGATAGAAATATCAAGAACCTGAACTTTTCCAATGTGAAATTCCCTGCACTTTGGAGCAGAATGCACAGAGATGTGCCAGCTGAGCAGCTTCTCACATGGAGAGCTGTAGTTGTAGGAATCTCATAAGGATGCTGTGCTGCCCTTTGGGGACCTTGGGGACAAACTACAAAATTCTACAGGTCATTCAAACCAGTGTTGAGGGACAAATACCCTAAAAATGGGAGATATTGCTGGTGGGAGAATGTGAACCCCAGCCTGGATTCTGCCCAGTCTACTTGGAGCATAAATAAGGAATTTCTCACTAAAATCACTTTCATCTAAAAATTAAAATGCTTATCTTGAAAACAGGACTGCTAAAAAGTATATAAAGCACTTCTGAGCAAACGTTTTCTCAGCAGATCTTGCTGCAGTAGTAAATCCACTCCATGTAAATATGGGATTGCACAAATTAAGGAAGAAATTCCTCCCTGTGAGGGTGATGAGGCCCTGGCACATGTTACCCAGAGAAGCTGTGGCTGCCCCTGGATCCCTGGAAGTGTCCAAGTCCAGGATAGATGGAGCTGGTGTTGCTTTGATGGTTGGGCTTGATGATTTTAGAGGCCTTTTCCAACCTAAAGGATTCCATGATTCCGTGAGTTTGGCTCTGGAATTACCAGTGACCAACTGCTCCAGTCTCATTTTTTATTTCTAGGCATCTTCAGTCCATCTTCACTGACAAGATCATCAGAACCTGCCCCGACAAACTCTCCGAGGTCTTTCCTTAACTTTGGTATGTTTTCCTCTTGGTGTTTTGGTAGGAAGAGCCTGGTTTTTGGAAGTCTAAATGCCAGGCAGAACACTTACAAACATTGCAAATAATGCTCATTGGCTTTTATACATTCAGTTTTTACACATTTACAACTTTATTCACAAGGATGTTGTTTTTCTCTCATGTCTTAAAGCTTGGGAAAGATCTGAAATGTCAAGTATTTTCAAATCCTGTATTATCTTAAGGAATGACATCATCAACATCTATAGCATACAGAATTTGTTGCATTAAAAAATATATCATTTCTTCCTAGGCTTTGCAAATCGATTTTCAAAACCTAAAGGACCAAGAAATCCACCCCCAGCATGGAATATTTAGATGCATTTTATGGGTTTGGTGTCGCAGATTTGCAAAGTCCTCCTGAAATACTTGGAATGCCCATCCCAGTGAGGCTTCCATCAAAATAAACACATCAAAAGCTGTTGCACGGTACTGGCAGCTCAGGCACTACTTGCACATTTGCTGAATATAAAACGGGAGTTTTAAAATAAAGAAGAATACAAAAGGACCAGCAGCTTTCAGTTAATTCACAACAGGATGGAAGGTAAACCTTGGAATACAAGTTTTATCCCAAGGAGGGACATATATTTGTTACATTTTGGACTGTAAGCACTTCAAAAGGATGGATTTGAGCATAAACTGGTGATGGAGCCCAGTGAAGATTATGGAATGATCTGGAAAGCCAACGGAGAAGAGTAAGGTGGATCAAGACCCTCACTGACATTTTTAGGTCTACTGTAATCAAAGACACTGAAATGTTTACATTACTTGGACTAAGAAGGAATTAGCATCCCAGGTTTTAGAAATAATAGAAACTCCTTTTCCCCATCTGAGCAAATCAGAGCATTTGTCTGGATTTTGGGGTAATAAGACTTAAGATGGTGATTGATCCCATAGAAACTAAACTGGTGTAACTGGACTGCTCAATCGGCTGACCCAGCTGTTCTTCTATCTGGAAAAAAATCCCAAAACACCACCACAGGAAGCAAAATATTAATTGTATTCAAGAAACAATGCTGTTTTTAAGGATTTGTGAGTCTCCAGCACAAAATTTCAGGTGGGAACAGGGAAAATGACATTTCTCGTCAGATTCCTCACCACACTCCACTGCTGTTTCTAGCAGTGGGGAGATAAAGATGCTAAAAACTGCTTTATATTTTCAGTAAAGACGGGGGAAAAAAATGTGGGATTTGTAGAATTTGGTCAAGAGAAATCTGCTGAGCACTGCTAGAATAGAAAAGTCAGATGATTCAAAGTTGGAGGAATAGCTAATATTCCCTTATTTATTACTGAAGTCACAGCTTCTCTTTAAGCACAGAAAACAGTAAAAGCCTTTACCCAAATTATATTTGTTTCTCCCAGGCTGGACAGGGTTTGGAGCAACCTGGTGTAGTGGAAGGTGCCCCAGCCCATGGCAGTGGTTGGAACAAGATTTTTAAGTTCCCTCCCAACCTTTAACATTTATGAATCAATTATTTTATTCCATCCCCCTGCCGTAGGCAGGGATGGCCTCCTTGGGCTCGCTCCAACAGCTCCACATCATCTCCCTCGCGGGGAAAGCCCCTCAGCACCCAGCGGTCGGTGTTTAATGGACGAAGCACTTCAGAAGCAGCAAGAACCGCCGATAAAATAAAGCTTTTCACCCGCTCCCCTCTCTCCGCTCTGCGCTCCCTCAGCGCTTTCCCGCCCTCCCCTCACCGCCCACGTGACCTGCGCCGCGCGCACGCGCCGCCCGCTCCGAACTACAGGTCCCAGGGTGCCCCGCGGCGGCGCGTGCGCGGCGGCGCCCGGCGCTCGGGCCATTTAAATGTGTGTGAGGGAGCCCCTGAAATGGCCGCGCAGGTCGCCGCGGTGCCGCGGGCCCCGGAGGAGCCGCCGCCGCCGCCCTCAGCGGACCGGCCCGCCCGGCCCCGCGGGCCCCGCCGCCGGCGAGCGGCACCCGGCGAGCCGCCGGCCGCCAAGCGGGCCCGGCCGAGCCAGCCGCTGCTGGCGGGGCCCGGCCCGGCGGAGCCGCTGCCCCCGCCAGCTCTCCCCGCCGCGGCGGGGCTGTTCACGTTCTCCCCGCTCAGCCTCCCGCCGCCCGGGGAGCGCCGACACCACCACCGGCACCACGCCGAGCCCGCCGGCCACAAGGCGAGGCGCGGCAGCCCCGCGGACGGCGCGGCGGGGCGGCCCAGCCAGCGAGGTGAGCGGCGGGGGGAGCGCGGGGGTCGCGGGCCGGCGGGTGCCCCGGGCGGGCTGGGCAGGGCGGGCGGAGCGGCGGCAGCGGCGCGCTGGGAGCCCCGGGAGCACCTGTGGAGGGGCTCGGGCGGCGGCGCGGCGGGCTCGGGGCCCTGGTCCGGCCGTGTCGTAGCGGGCACGGCGCTGCTGCCCCGGGCACGGAGCTGCTCCTGCTGCTGCTGTCAGAATGGCCCTCAGCGCGAGTTCAACGTGCAGGTGCTGTGGCAGTGAAGCTTTTTCCCCTCTGTGCTTGCATTAACGTGTGCTAGAGCTGAGGAGCTGCTGGGTTTTTTAATTTTGTTCTGCTGTTTTTAATAAGTGCCCTGAGAAAGCATCTCTTGATTCCATACAAATATTTCCAAGGCGGGTGTCAGAGAATGGTGCCAGATTCTTTTCAGGGGTGCCCAGCAACAGGACAAGGCGCGATAACCATGAATTAAAACAGGAAAAGTTCCTGCTCAACATGAGAAAGAATTTATTTCAATGGAGGGTGGCAGAGCACTGGCACAGGTGCCCAGGGAGGTCCTGGAGTCTCCCTGTCTGGAGGATTTCCAAACCCAAACCTGTGTCACCTGCTCCAGGTGACCCTGCCTTTGCAGGGGGGGTTGCACTGGATGATCTCTAGAGGTCACTTCCAACCTGAATTATTCTGTGTTTTCTTTAATAGAAAGGCCAGAATATCTCTGGCTTTTGGTGTGTGCTGTGTGTGGTTTTGTTTATTTTTATTTTTTTTAGCAGTACAGAATGGTTGTTTTGGTTCTGCTCAGAGATTTGTTATAGTAAAAAGCCACTTGGAGAGAGCAACACAGATAAAAAATAACTGCAAAGGCTGCTGTAATTGAAAATATAATGTGGTGACTTATGCTTGAGGAGTGTATGGGCAGGTTTTGTGCCAAAGAAACCAGAGATACACTTGCTTACAGAAGTCAAGTGTCTGTAGAGTAAACTCTAGATAGGACTGCCTTAAGAACAGACAAAACTATTGCTAGGAGAGACTTTTCTCCACTGGTTAATGCTTCCACACCGCTGTGCTTGAATAATGACTATAAAAGCTACTCATTGTAAACCTTTGCAGTTTTATCAATGTTTATCTAGCAAAAGTTTGGAGCAGTGTATCTTTGCACTCTGGAGTGTCACTGTGTCAGTTCTAACCCAGAGTTAAATAAGGCTTCTTAATGAACGCTTAAACAGCGTGAAAATGAGCATCAAAATTCCAGATTTGCAGAGGAAAGCCGTTTGCTAATTTGAAGCTCTTAGCTGCCTGTCCTCAGCTGTATGGGTAGCACCTTTTGGGATGGGGCTGTATTTCTTTTCCTGACTATCAGTTTTTATTTTGATGTATAATCTAATTAAGATACCTGTTACATTGACTATACCATGCTTATCTGAGGCCCCAGGTGACAGTGAACAGCCTCACTGTTTTTACTGTTTAATAGTGGTTCTCATTCAGTTGTGAGATGTCTCTGATCATTTTAGAGTTATTGGCACGGCTGTCATTCTGCCTCACTGCTGAGCCCATACTTTAGTGACCTATCCACAGCTTTTTTGTGCTTGAGGTGCTGGAGGCTTTCTATTTATTTAAAGGAATAATTAAAACTTTATTTCCTTCAAGATTGCCAGGCATTATTATAATGTCACTGTTAACTTCACTGAATACAGCAGTTACTCAGTGTAATAGTGGAACTCTGCTGTGTTCAGTGGATCCAGCAGCAGCCAGGGCAGCTTTTATCCTGAAAACAGACGTGTGTTCACTGGAAGCTCCCAAATGCAAAGGTTCCTCAGTGTCTGTTTGCTGTTAGGGAATGACTTCAAACAGGAAGATACTCTAAATTAAAATGTGTGGGATTTTTAAACTATATTTTAAATCAGAAATGCTTAAAATAAGAGAACTTTAACAAACAAATGTTCTTAGAAACGTGCATAGGGAAGTATTCTCAACAGCTCAGTGGTGACGTGAAATTCTTGTTTAGTTCCGGCCTGGGATCTCTCGTCCCACCAGGACAAATACCTGCTGTGTGAATTGCACGTTCACTCAGTGAGTAAAGCTGTTTGTACTTGAGAGCCCAGTGGCTGAGCAAACTCATGCACTCCTCACATCCGAGTCTTGCAGAAAATGTCATTCCAAGAACCGTTTCAGTTGACTTCCCAAAACAAGGGATACCACCCTGCTTTTCCTGGTTTCCCTGGCTGGGATGGAAAGATCAGGGCCTTTGCTGTTTGCAAGGGCTGCAGCAGCACGGTGAAAACTTGTATTTCAGGTCCTAAGACTATTGTACGAAGTGATGATTAAGCAATCAACTCTTTTTTTGCTCCGTGAGTAACGCTGTTCCTTCCACCAGGCTGTTATGGAGGTCAACCCTCTCCAGTAAGGAGCTCCGAGACCAAACCAGTAATGATCCAGTTAAACACTGGTTACATTGAAAAACTCGGAGCTGCCTGTGTTTATCACTACACCCTTTCTCATAAAACAGTGTAGCATGTTTTATTTCTTTAGCTGCAAGTGCTCTGAGAGGATAAAAAGGAGTATCAGTGTGCAGCCAAAGGAAGGAAACTTTGTTAACACAAAGCCCTGTGCTGAGGGGAAACTGTAAAACTTTAGTTACTGCGTCTTCTGGTCAGATGTTGGTTGTTCTCATCCCCGTGGCTATCGTGGTAACACAGCTCCTGGAGATTTATGGGCATTGTTGGATGAAATGGTTCTTTGATTCAGGCACATTAAAATCTTGTCTTGGCAATTGAGTTTTTAACAGCTGGAGCATCACATTTTCTAATTACCTTTGTCCCTTGCTAAATGTTATTGGAATTAGTTTTTATTCTTGAAAGATTAACAACCTAAACTATTCCGTTTTGCCTGACAGAGCTACTTCTTTACGTTTTATCTCTCAGCCTTTTAGAGGTTGATTAACTTTAAAAAAACCCTCAAACAAACCAAAACGGCCTCTTAATTTCTTTCTCTCCATTAACTGGATAGTTAACTATAGAGCTGAAGCTGTTGATGAGATGATTTGGGTCCTTTAATTTAAAAGATCAGCAGTCTAAGATTTATTTAAATATTTTTTACCTCTAAGTGTCAGTAAAGCTTGTACCTCTTCAGCTCTATGCTGTTTTGCTTCTGTATCATGTGTCCAAAATCAGGGAAGTGTTCTGTAATGAAAGTCTTAGTGTTTAAATGTTACACATACTTGTTTATCCTCTTTCCCTACACGGCACTGCCTTAAATGTCAGAAGTTATTAATGTATGTAATTATAGATGTTCTGAAATACAGACTCCTTTTAAAGATATTCTAATCTATTAAAATGGAAGTAATTCTAAAATACTAAGCTAGCATTCTGGTAGTTTTCCTTAATTCAAGGCTTTATTTGTATAATAGTAGATACCCTGACTTTGGCTCAATTATACAACCAAAAATGCAATGTTTTACTATTGGCCAGTCTCCCTGGGAATAGATCCCTTCAGCAAGTGAGAGGCCTGAATTCTTTTGGGGTGAATATGCTGCAACTGCAGAACTCTAATCTTCTCTTTATTGTTGCTGCCAGAAACTCCAGATGAAAATGGCAAAACCCAGCGAGCTGACAGTCTTATTATGAAGAAGATAAAGAAAAAAAAGAAAAAGAAACACCGGGAAGATGTGAGGGGAAAACGCCTGAAGATGTACAACAAGGAAGTGCAGACAGTGTGTGCTGGGCTCACTCGAATTGACAAGGAGACTCTGTCTCAAGGACAGTGTGACAACCTGGAAATGAACAAGGAATCCTTCAGGTACCTGAAGGATGAGCAGCTGTGCAGACTGAACTTGGGCATGCAGGAATATCGGATACCCCAGGGAGTACAAACCCCCTTTGTGACACACCAGGAGCACTCTGTTCGCAGCAGCTTCCTGAAGACTGGCACTAAATTCAGTAACTTCATTCACGAGGAGCATCAGTCCAATGGAGGTGCCCTAGTCCTGCATGCTTACATGGATGAACTCTCATTTTTGTCTCCAGTGGAGATGGAGAGATTTGCTGAAGAGTTTCTTGCGTTGTCATTCAGTGAAAATGATAAAAATGCAGCTTACTATGCTTTAGCCATAGTGCATGGAGCAGCTGCTTATTTACCAGACTTCCTGGATTACTTTGCTTTTAACTTTCCAAACACTCCAGTGAAAATGGAAATTTTGGGCAAGAAGGACATTGAAACAACAACAATTTCAAATTTTCACTCTCAGGTAAGAACTGTTTAAAAGCATAAAAGTTGCACAACACCTAGATTTGATTTAACCTCATTAGTCCAGAGCAGGGATGGCGTAAAATAGTGAAGTCACAAATTTATTTTCTAAGCAGATTAAAAAAGATGATGTTAGGACTACACTATTGTGCTGTTTTATTCCTGCTTCTGCTTCAAGCTTTTTTTGTGCTCTCTGGTAGTTGGTGAATTCCACCTCAGACACTGCTGTCAGGGACCTGAGGAGAGATCTGAACTGATCATCTTTTTCTTCTGAGCTTGGGGGAACACTGAGATTGTTCAAAACAGCCAAGTCTGTATCAAGAGTTGCATAGACTGCAAATGCTAGCACTGCTTTTCTAGTCAGTAGAGCTGGGGTTTGTTGGTTTTGGGGGGTTTTCTTTGCAATGGCATTACTTTTCATGTTTCAGTATATCTGATTGACAAGTTCTTTTGAAGTCTTAATTCCCTCAGTAGCTGATGTGGTTTAAACTTTCCAACTTGAAGGTGGTTAGAATATGTTTTTAATTGCCTTGGAAAAGGAGTTTAATTTTATTTACTCCCTTAGTTTCCACAGTAGGCTTAAACTAGTTTAAATTCTGAAACTGTATCTCCATGTAACTTAAATGGATGCAACAGTAAAAACTAAAGTAATTCCAAGATTCCAGTGTGAAACTCCCTTGGATTTTAGTTTTGTGATCAAACTCAGAAGTATCTACAAGCATACAACAAGATTACCATTTAGATAAATTTTTTTGATTGAATAAAGCTTTTCTCTGTTTATTCTGAGAATGGATTCAAACTGCTGATTACTCTTAAGATCTTTACTGAAGACATTAATTACATTTACTAGTTCATCTGTTGGGAGGATGAATCTGAAACTCCGTAGTGGAGTGCACTTCAGTGTGTTTGGAGCACACCTTTAGCAACAGATTTTGGAGTATTGGTGCTTGTGGATGGGCTGTTTGGATCTCTGCAGGGTTTACCAAATGTTTGTAAGCAAGGTTTGCATTGGAAGAATAATTATTGCTTTACAGAAAGTTACTGCATGGTCATTGTGGAGTCTTTGAATACCATTTAAATGAATAATCCTGACACCTGGCTTTTTGTTGGACAATGATTAGCTGCTGCAGTACTTATTTTTCAACCAGCTTCTCTTTCTTGGTTTAAGTAATTCTTTGTGCTGACAGAGCTGTGTTTGGGTGCAGAGTACCCTAAAAACAGTCTCTGAGCATATGGGCAAGAGTACTTCTGCACAATGCGTCCCTGCATGCTGCAGGTGTGAAATTTGTCCACAGGTCGGGCTTTAAAGTCTTCTGTATTAGTGATTTATCTGTGTTCTTTAGTGTCCTGATTGCATTCTGGCTTGAGTATGTGATGACCCCTGAAATGGCTAAACAGAGCCTCTGGCATATTCAAGAATTGCGTTTTTTCTTGGTGAATGTCCTGTGAACATGAATACTGGCACTATAAATACACATGAGGAATGTATGGTAATAAATAAGAGGCTTTACTGGGTTATAGTCTGCTGGTACTTCAATTAATTCTATTTTAAGTACTGTCTAAACTTGATTAAGATTGAGTCATGACATAAGGTTCAGTTGGTCTAAACCACTTCTCTAAACCCAGCTCCAGCATGACCTGGTTAATCCTCTCTGGCTGAAGTGTGTTGGTGCAGTTCTCACTGAGCAAACAGAGCAGTGGAGCTGTCACAGGCAGCTGGAGCAGAGCTCTTCAGAGAATACAGATGATGGAAAAGCTGAAGGAAACATTGAAACTGGGGATGGGTTCACCCAGGTTCTGCAAGCTGGCTTGTCTTGAAATGGAGAAGGCTGCAATGTCCTGCTCGAGGGCCTGGGGAGAATGAGCCTGCCTGTTGTCCTGCTGTTCCTTGGCAGCTCTGGGGAGGGGTGAACAGATTGGCCAAGCTTCACTTTTGACACTTTGTGTGCTTCTGCAGATTGAACGTGTTACACTATTGTGTGCTGTAACCCTGATTATTTATAATCGAAGATACTCAGTTAAGTCACCTCCATTCTGGGTTCCTCCTCTGTGCATGAGTTTGTTTGCTGCACTCACCTGTGCCCAGGGGATTTGGAGCTCTAGTGAGTCTTGAATCCTGGAGATTTGGTGTCAAGGAGTCAAAATTTGATCTGTAAACTGCAAGTTAATGTGACCTTTGGCTTGCACAACATTCAGCTTTTTTGTGTTTTCAGAGAAACTGAATTTAAGTATTCAAAACAAGGACTTTAATCTGAAAGACTTGGTAGAAGTCTAGTGATAATTAACTGCCTTGCAAGGTGAATTCCTTTGTTCTCAGGGCAGTGAGTATAGCAAAGCACTCTAATGTGTATTTGTTACATAAATGTTTTGTTTCAGTATCTTAAAATAATTAAGCTTCAGTGTCCTCTAGATCTTTTGCTTGCATTTGCTCTCATTGGTTCTAATATTTCAGTGCTGGAGCTCACCTTTAGTTTGGAGCTGTTCACTTGGGCTCTGAGAGCTTTCAAGTCTCAAATCACTAAGCAGTAATTTGTAAGCTTTCCTCACATAAGGGCACACTTTAATTTGGAAGCTCTTAGCAGTGCAGCTAGAATGAACTCTTATTTTCCTTATCACTTGTTTCAGTACAACTGCTTCTAGTTCTACTCAGTGAATGGGAATATATTTAGAGTTGAAAAAACACTTCTGCTTTTTTTCCCCAACTGATCAACTGCCTGATGAATTCTCTCTCTGATCCAAAGAACAGTTAGACTGTCACAGAGGGTGTGTGTGGGGGTTCTGGGAAGAGGCCAGGAAAGAGAATTGGGGAAGTAGGTTTTGCATAAAGCTGCTGTTCCTTCTGGGAAGAAGGTGGGAGAAGCAGCCAACAGGTGATAACTGGGTAAGTTTTTCTACACCTGTTATCAGAACAGGTTACTCTATCCCTGAGAGCTTTGGTTAACAAACCACATTATAGTTTGGTTGTCTCTTCTGATGTGAACTCTTCTGTTTCTGGAAGGGCAATTTCTTTTTTTAGCAGTAGCTAGCAAAGTATGAAATGGAGAAATTGTGCATCTGTACTGCAAACTTCACTTGGTTTGTCACGTAAGTCATATAAACAATGCCCAGTGGTCCTGCAGTATGTCAGATTTTAGTCAAACATGTCACCCTTGCTGTGCTGGTGTGTCACTGCCTTGTCCTTCAGTAGTAAGCAGCCTTGTGCTCTTGCTTTCTTCCTTGGAGCCAAGTGTTTGTGTGGTTGGTTTTATAGCTGACTTGGCATGCTGAAATATTGTTGCTGTCAACTGATTCATGCTTTTCCTGCAACTGGAGAGAAACTTCTGAGACTTAACCTCATTTGTCTCCAGTGCCTCATCTGTGTGTCCTCTCCTCACCCTGTGCTGCTCACTTAACCCTTGGTGAGGCTGGGGTGGCTCAGGAACATGCAAATAAACACCAGCTCCGTGCCTCTGACAGGAAACACAGCCTCTGTCTGCTTCTGTTCTCACCCCAGTGTGGGAAACACTGATAGGCACATTGTGCAGCTGAGAGAAAATGTCTCCATGAGCACTCCAGAGCTAATTTTAAACATGCCCATAACTCACTGTCAGTGTGGGGTGTGTGGAGTAGAGAAGTGATGGCTGTGTGGCATTTGAAAGGGCACAGGCTGCCTGAGTGGTCTCTTACTGTCCCCATTGTCCTCTTGCAGCAGTAAAAACAGTGGCAGTTGCTGCTTGTGATCCACTGTTGGTTTTAAAGAAGCACAAGGAACAAATTATAGCAAGGGAGGTGCTGTGGTAATAAGTTACTGACTTCTGGCAGCCGTGTAAACTGGAGTGACCCTGGCTAAATTCCTAAACAAGAGTTGAACTTTAAGCAAAAATAAAAAACACTGAGAGAGGTCCAAATGGATGTAACAAAGTGACTTCAGCTATTTCAACATCTCAGCTTTCTTCCTTGGAAATGAGAGATGCATGCAGGTGGCTGTGGAGTGAATAGAGCTGGGAAGAGGGAATCTGGAGAACTTGGTGGATGAAAGGCCAGAGCTGTTTGCACAAAGGTGCAGCAAGCAGGTTACTTACTCATGGGACACTAAATCACCCAGTTGTGAAGGAAGAGCAAGGTGCCTGTTCTTTTAGATGTTCATTACATCATATTCTTGAGACCACTGGCCTAACCAGTGGTGTTGGTGTTTGCTGCTCAGAAGGAATTAAGAATGAGAGAGAGAAGCCGTAAAAAAATGTTATGGTGTATTAAACTAGTAGACATCTGTGATTGAGGGGCTTGAGATGAATGCTACAGCCTGCTGGGGATTGCTGTGGGCTGGTGCATGTTTTCAGTGTAAACATGTCCTGGGTTTAATTCTCAAGTGGGTATATTCCTTTAATTTCTATTAAAAACCAGCAAAGTGTTGAAATCTAGTATTTCCCTAAAGTATTTCTACTGTTCCAGTTACAACTCCTGAGTTCTTGTCTATTTTTTCATTGTTTCAGTGCATTAAAAAAAAACTGAAGTCAAAGCTTCTCATTTTTCATTTCCTTTGAAAACATTACAAGGAAAAACTGCATATGGAATTATAATTCACTTTAACTCATGACAAACACCTGTGAAATACTAGTGACTCTCACCAGGTGGTTTCAATAGCACAGAACTCATCTGGAAGTGCTCTGTCTCCACTTACATAAATAGTGCCAGGCAGTTAAACTTCACTGGATAAGGACCAGAGCATTTTAGTCCTTAGTTTTCCTTTCAGTGCACAGAACTAAAATGTTGCTGTGGTGTTGCAGTGTTCCTACTCTGAACTAAATGGAGTGAGCTAAAGTCCTATAATTAAGAAGTGAAATATCCATGGCTGCTGCTAGAGGATAAAATTGCAGCAGTAACTCTATTCTTCCTTTATTAGTCTCTCCTAATTTACCTTTAACAGCTGCATGGAGTAATTTAATGACATCTGGTTTGTTGACTAAACATGCAAAACTGAAACTGAACGCTAAGCTGCTGCATCCACATATCTGTAATTGGAGTTTTAAAAGGCATCACACTTTGTGAACATGACTGTTAAATTGCAAATTTACCAGAAATTGTCTGTACTGTCCCACCACTCAGCCATGGAAAACAGCTGTAGTTTTTCAACCTTACAACACAGACTGAAGGGTGATGGAAGGCTGAGGCTCAGACACAACTGAGTGTGCAAAACAGACTAATTATGGCAGAGCTTCTGCTCTATAACATTAATTAGCTGTGGTATCTACACAGAACCTCCTCTGTGGCCATATGGCACATTACAGCTGCAGTCCATAGGATGAGGCTCCAGAACGCTGGATTCTTGCCAGTACCTCTCCTCTGGGAACAGGAAATTGGCAAGAAAAGTTTCCAGATGACCCGGGAAAGTGGGACAGTCTGTGTTCTAGAGATGTCCACGAGCTGTGAGATTAAAGTGTTTCTGGCCCCAGCACTGCCAGCAGGTTCTACTGTAAATGGTTTTCCTAAAATCCTTATGTCCATGAGGACTGGGTTTCCAGCTAAACATTTCATTTCCTCTGCTTTCTGGCCAATTTTCTGTGTATACTATAACAACATCACCAGAGCCACTGTGTGGAGGACACTGAGGTTTTTCACTGCAGTCCCAGGGGAAGGACCTCAGGGCCACGACTGAAATGAGGAATGTGCATTTTCCAGGAGCATCCGGTTTGAAATGTAGAAGCAGCAGTGAACAGCACAAACTGGTGGGGAATTGAAGCTTTCTGGTGGAAGACTGAGTCACAATTAAACCTTGTGTAGTTGTTTTCTCAAGTCAGCCTGGAAGTGTTGAATTGTTCCTGAATTAGTCAAATATTCACTTGCTGTCACTCAAACTTCAGAAGGATTTCCTGTCAGGAGTCCAGGCAAGAATTCTTTCTCTTCTGTTCTAAACAGTCCCTGTGTGAATTCCCAAAGGCACATCTACTGAAACAGATATAAACGAGCCCAAGATTCATCCCAGCTGTGTCAGATGAGTCAGTTTGAATCTCCTGTCAGACAACTAAAGCTATGCTGGTGTTGTTTCTCCTGTCTGACCCTCAGGTCAATCGGACTTACTGCTGTGGCACCTACCGAGCAGGACCCATGCGCCAGATCAGCCTGGTTGGAGCAGTGGATGAAGAAGTTGGGGACTACTTCCCAGAATTCCTAGACATGTTGGAAGAATCTCCATTTCTTAGAGTAAGCAGTAACTTGTGGTGTGTTCAGAGCGCTGTAGATACTTAAGCAATTGTTAGGTTTCCAAGTAATTAAAAACCAGAAGGTATTTTCTTTATTGATGTACTTATTTGGGCTGCTGAGGTTCATTCTTTCCTCTGTCCAATTGAAAGGCGTGGAATTAGGTGGCTAATTAAAATAATCAAGTATATTATATATACATGCACTACATGCATCTCTACTTCCCTAAAAACTAAGTTTGATAAAATTAGCTTGGAATACCTTTTACCTCTCAAACTTGCTTAGTTTCTATGCAATTCTTTTGACAGCAGATTTGAACCAGTTTTACCAAAGGCATCATTTAATTTTTCTATCTCACCCAGTGTTTTGTGTTATGTGTGTTTTGTGGGTTGTTTTGTTTTCCTGTTTTCTTTTAGATGACTTTGCCCTGGGGGACTCTTTCCAGTCTCAGACTGCAGTGCAGGTCCCAGAGTGATGATGGACCCATCATGTGGGTGAGGCCGGGAGAGCAGATGATCCCCACAGCTGATATGCCAAAATCACCCTTCAAACGGCGCCGGTAAGATTTGGGTTTCCTTTTGTACTCAAAGTAAAACATTGCAGTGAAGTCTCTGTCAGATTTGAGAACAAAAGCAAAGTACTTGATGTATAACTGGCTCTTCAGAGGACTAATTCAGATTTGGGTTTCACTTTCATTTCTGTTTCAAATTGGCTCAGCTGATAAAGCAAATGTTACCTGTGATGGTTATTTTATTTCACTGCTCCTCACAGTATCTTTCAGTGCTTCTCATATATCCTCGATCAGTGCTTTAAGATTAAAACCTCTTTTTATTATCCTTCAGGAGACTTTAATTCATCTTATTTCTGTGGCAAGAACCAATTTGGTGGTGAGGGCAGGTGAAATGCTGTGAAACAGCAGAGATGCTTACACTGCTCGTGCTGCATTCTAATGTCAGTGCTAAAGCACTTGTAACACTGCCTGCCTGCTTAAGAATTATTGTGTTTACTAGCTATCTTTCTCTGGAAGAGTGCTCTGGAACAAATTCTAGGAGATTTGGAGGCATATTCTAATTGTCATTCCAAGAAGAATTTTTGGATGTACTCCCAAATAACTGAAGCTCAGGTTCTGTAAGATAGCTCTGTTTTACATACCAATACGTTCTTATAGGAGGTCTTTCAGCACAAGCAAACACAAAAATGTGATTTGATTTGTTCTGTAAAGTTTGATCTCAGAACCTGAATCATATTTGGCTGCTTTTATTTCAATCTTTCGCCAAATAAACACCTAGAAGAAATCAGAGAAAAGTGCTTTGTTCCTTTGAATCCTCCAGCACACAGCATTTTATTATATCAATACAAATGCTTATTTTTGAACAGTCTGGGACATCTTCAGTGTGTGTTTTTATCCCACTGCAGGTCCATGAACGAGATCAAGAACCTGCAGTACCTACCTCGGACCAGCGAGCCCCGAGAGGTCCTGTTTGAGGACAGGACGAGAGCTCACGCTGACCACGTGGGGCAGGGCTTTGACTGGCAGAGCACAGCTGCTGTCGGGGTGCTCAAGGCTGTGCAGTTTGGGGAATGGTAAGTGCAGCTATTCTTCTTTAAAAATCCCAATTCCTCAGAAAACAAACCTGATCAGAAATTATTTAAACGCTGTAATTAGACAAAAGCTGCCCAGAGCTAGAAACCACAAGCCATATACCTCCCACTTACCCATCCCATTTTTCCCTCTTGATGCAAGAAAGAATTTGTAACAGCAGCTTGCAGAATATTTTAGTGATACACAAAAACCTGGAGCATCATCCCTGATTATTCTTTTCCTGAGCAGGTATAATAATTCTAGCTTTTGTAACAGTAGTCTGAGAGCTCAGTGTAATTAATTTCACAGCTGCATTGCTTTCTCAGGTCATGTACCCAGGATATTGGTGTTGACCTTGCAGAGAAACTAGGCTTGCATCATTGAAATAACTAGAAATTACGGTAGAAATTGGATGGTATCATTAGCAATATCATTAGAATAAAAGATGCCAGGATTTCCTTCACTCTGGTTCACAGCTGTTGAATAAAATCCTCACTGCTTCAACTTCAGAGTCACTTTGTCATTTTACATTTTTCCCCTTAATGCAGAATTATTCTTTCCAATTACAGAATGGAAGAATTGAGGCAAATTGTGGTTCCTAGAACACAGAGGACTTTGATAGTGGCAGTTTGAAGCTAGTTCTCAGGTGTTTCAGTGTATTGTCCATGAAAACACCACTTCTGTTACAAATGCTGCAGGAATAATGGGGAGTGGAAAAGGGGGAAATCTATGAATTATACATCTTTTTCAAAAGAATACACTATTGAGAGCTGCTGAGACTTTGTGGACAGTGTAACACTGAAATAGGTCATTGCTTCAATGAATCTTTCTGCTGGGAAGAGCTGTAACTGAAATACTTCAGAAATTCCTGGAATTCTCATCTTTTTCTAGGAGTGACCAGCCTCGTATAACCAAAGATGTGGTTTGTTTTCATGCTGAAGACTTCACTGATGTTGTGCAGAGACTTCAGCTGGACCTGCATGAACCCCCAGTGTCACAGGTATCAAATCTATCAACTCTTCCCTTGTGACAGCTCATTCCTGGTGTTTTGGGGGTAGTTTCTGACAGATCCCAGGTTCTCTATAGTCAGCCCTTTTGTATTCCCAGTTGCCCTCAGCTGTCTGGGATAATTTCCTTGTGTTTCAGGATAAAATAGTTCAGTTGGAAGGGACCTTTTACTTTTCCCTTCTCCCAAGCTGGGGTTCATGCCATGAGTCACAGGATGTACTGTAGAAACAATCTGTTGATTAAGAAGTTGTGTGTACCTATTAATGCTTTTTCTGATATCTGATGTGGAGGCATTTAACTCAGTCCTGTCAGCCCAAATAAAGCAGCCCATGTGACACCTGCTGGTTTTAACTATAACTATAGAATCTTTTTCATTCTCCTCTCTCAAGATGTGCGCATCAGAGAAATTGCATTTTGAAATCCCAATTCTCATTTGACTTTTAAATTTTACCCATGAAACGGAAACATTGTGATTTAGACATGAATTAACTTGAAAATAGGAGGATGCTGAATTGTTTGAAGAGTCTACCACTAACTTCCCCATCTCTCCTTCTCCCAGTGTGTTCAATGGGTGGACGAAGCCAAACTAAACCAAATGAGACGGGAAGGCATTCGCTATGCTAGGATTCAGTTGTGTGACAATGACATCTACTTCATCCCTAGAAATGTCATTCACCAGTTCAAAACAGTGTCAGCAGTCTGCAGCTTAGCCTGGCACATCAGACTCAAACAGTATCACCCCGTGGGGGAGACTTCTCCAAAAGCAGAAAGCAATTCAAGCCTGAACAGTAATGCTCCTGGAAACACAGAGGCAGAAGGTGAACCCCAAGGTGTGAGTGTAAAAATAGAGTCTGAAGAACCAGGTATGGAGATTCAGCTTACCCCAGGGGTGCTCTCCTCCTCTGTTTCTTCAATATCAGGACTTGTGCAACCAGATCAGGTGGCCCAGCCCCTTCCAGGTTTTAAAATAGAGTCTGATCAGCAACACAATCCACAGGATCATGCAGGCTCTTCTGTGTGATATGTATATAATCAAACATTTTTTTAACAACTTTTTAAAATTTTGATGTGAAGTTATAGTTTTATAACTGGCTTATGTTTTATTGGAGAAATCTTGCCTATAATTCTATAAAGAAAGGTGACATTCCAAAATGTCAAGCATATCTTTTTTACACAGATTATGCAAAATTCAAGTTGTATTTTAACCCCTTAGTACAACCTGTAACAGTGGTCTACCACTTCTTTCTGTTTAAGTAAAGAGATGTTGAATATCTTCTCAAAGTCAGATTGAAATTCCTCCAGGAACGTGAAATGATTGAACTCCATTGGTCAGTGTTATTTCCCTACTTTTACTTTCTCTCTAATCTTCACCAGAAATTGATGCTTTTGTAGAAAACTTGCAAAGTGATTTCCCCATCTCATTTTAATTGCTTAAGAAAAGTAAAAAAAAAAAATCAAAACAACAAAAAAAAGCTTAAAAAAAACAAACAAAAAACAGAGAAAGCACAGCACTTTTGATGATTTGTGGAATTTTTGGTATGTCTGTTTTTGACATGTTGGTTTATATACAAGCTATAGAAGTTGATGTTTCTTACAGTTCCTACAAGGGTGACCTGTAAAAAGAACTGAAGCAAGTGTCTGATTCCTGTTGAAATGCAATGACTTACTGACCTAACACTTCTCATAGCACTGCTTATGTTGTTTGGTGTGAGGGTTTTTGCTTCCAAAATACATCTTCCCTGAACGTGATAAATGCTAGTGTCAAAATTAGAGAACCTCTTGGTAGTCTTGTGGAGGAAACTGCTATCTTTGAGCACTTTAAGGCTTTAAAATACTTAACCAACTTGGCAGCTTGTTTTGATCGGGTTGTAACGTGTCCAATGGATCCACACTTTCCCTTGTACTGATGCACTTAATATAATAAGCATTGAGCTGATACCTGACTTCCTAGAATAAGGACAGCCTTACTGTGTAAGTTCTGTATTAGTATTTCACAGTACAAAGTATTTTGGCATTGGACTGCTTTTTCCATGTGTAGCTCCTGGGTGCCCAGTTACTGTGGAAAAATCAGCAGCACGTGCTCAATGTGTAGAGTGTCAGCTATCAACAGTTTTTAAACAATCTTTCAATATTTCTGGATGTTGACGTGTAATCTGTATTTGACTTTCACTCACCCCATTTATTACTGCCCTTTCGAGTCATCAAAAGGAAAAGTCCCTTTTCCCTGTCCCTCTCCCCTCCCCACATTTAGAGTACAAGTTGGGGTTTGGTGCAACTTAAGCTGTCTCCAGATAACTTTATTTGTTCTAATCCTCACTGGAGTAGGAAAGATTTGAAACACTATGTTAGACTAGACAAAAGCAAAGATGCTGTGTTAGTTCTGGATGCATCTTTTTAATATCAATTATTACTCTTCTCTTTATAAGGGTCTCTAAAATATGTTACTCTATTATAAATCTTACTTTGTGCAATATTGTTTGTGTAGGCTTTTATATACATATTAGCACCTCAGTGTAGAGGTCACTATTTTAAACTGATAGAGAAATAATCCTCAGAAGATACTGCAGTGATTAGTTAGAACCTGTATTACTCCTTATGTGTATGTATGTATTGTCTTCGGTACAAAAATGAGGACTAGGAAATATTTCAATTTAAAACTAATTTACAGATTGAAGTGGTAGTGACTCGTTTAGTAATCTGTGTAAATAAGGTGTTAGAATGGAAAGCTTTTATGATGAGAAGTAATGTGATTCATGCAGGGGTGTAATTTAATCTTAGCAGAAATTCTAGATGACTCAGCGCGGCTCAGAACCGAGCCGCCAGTTCTCTGGTGGGTTTTTTTCCACTTTTTATGTTGAGAGGAATTTCATAGCTTTAAGGGTTGTGCAAAGTAAAATTCCTCACAGGCAATAGTGGTTTCAGTTCATCCTTCACATTCAAAGATTTCCCAGGGGTGTTCTTTCCTTTTGACCAAGTCTGCGAGTCTTCCAAGTGCCCGTTCCACGCCTCTCCCCTGGCCCTGGCAGTTCAGGGTCATCCCCGAGGTGCCCTTCCCTGGCAGCCAGCACTGATCACTCAGGAACTGCCACACTGCAGAGACCACAGTGAGCCTGCAAACTGCACTTCAGAGGCACAAGAACCAGAGTAAGAGCCCCCATGCACCAACCTGTCTCTTTATTGGGAAAATTGGAATGGGATGAAGAGGGAGTCCATTTGGAAGTCCTCTGTAAATTCTAATAGTGTGTTTTCAAATGGATGAAGGAAGACTAGAGTGGTTTGTGCTACTTTGCAAGCTGTAGTTTTAGTGAAATCTGTGACAACAGCCTGAAATACCTGGCAAATGCTCTGACTCCCTCTTTGATGGAGGGACATGACCAATAGCAGCATGCAGTCTGTGCTCAGTTACTAACTTAAACCTAATGTCAGATTTAAATGCACACAAATAAAGGTATCTTTGAATGACCTGAATGTTGCTGATGCTATTCTAGTTTGGAAGACTGAGGGAGAGAGGAGCAAGCTGTTGGAGAATCTCTTACTAAATCCATGCTCAGCTTTGCTGTGCTTTCTTTAACCAAACTGGCAGACTTTCAAATTCCACCTCAACTCTGGATGTCAAGTGTGAGAGGGATTGCTTGGGAAGCTGCTTACTGTCCAGCCATGGCTTCAGTTGCCCAGAATCTTAGCCTTGAGGGGAAGATACAAATGTTTTCCAGACCAAGACCTGTAGAACACTGATTTTTTTATGAGCTAAAGCTGTTCAGAGAGGAATTAATGAATTCAAGCCACTTAGTGTTTGAGCAGAACAAATCAAGTAAATATTTCTGAATAACTCATGTTAAATAGCTGCTGTTTGAATTTCTCTAAGATTCCATAAAGCAGCCTCCTTAATGAGCCAATCAAACTTTTTGGCACATTTGATGGCTCATTCTAAGGCTGAGAAAGTTGGGACTGTTCAGCATGGAGAACTCACAGCACCTTCCAGCATCTGTAGGGGTTACAGGGAGGCTGGAGAGGGGCTGTTCATCAGGAACTGAGTGACAGGACAAGGGAGAACGGGTACAAATCAAAAGAGGGGGAATTTAGGTTAGAGATTAGGAAGAAATTTGATGGGGAGGTGAGGATCTGGTTGCCCACAGAGGTTGTGGATGCCCCAACCCTGGAAGTGTTCAAAGGCAGGTTGAGCAACCTGGCCCAGTGGGAAGTGTCCCTGCACATGGCAGGGAGTTGGGACTGGATGATTTTTAAGGTCCATTCCAACACCTTCAAATTCTGTTATTCTTAGTGGAAAGCAGACAGGTACAGAACAGTTCCTAAATATGAATGTGTTAGTCAGTTACTGCAAATCCTCAATTCTCCATTTATGAGGCTCTGCTCTGTGATCTGTGCTAGGTAAAAAATACTACTTTATGCTGGAGACAACTGTCAGTGACCAAGTGCTCTGTCCACAGAGGGTTCAGCTGTGAAGCACAGAACTGAGGCTTAGGTTCTACTTTAAATCAAGTGCTGGTGACTGAAACATTCCAGGGATAAAGGCAAGTGGCTCAGCTGTGCTAGAAATGGACTAGCAAATGCAGTTTGCTGCTGAAATGCCGGTTGGCTTTGGTTTCCTCTCTCCTCTAGACACACTGCAGGTCACTTTGTGCAGGTACCTACTGCATTCTCTTCCAGGGAGGGGGAACACCCACGAGGAGTTCCCAGGGGATTCACGATGAACACTTTTCACAGGTGCAGCACAGGGGCTCTGCTGTGCTCTGCCAGCTTTCCTGCGTGTTACAGTTCAGTTTCCCTGGACGAGGCAGATGGTCAGAGCTTTCCCCAAGTCCTTCATTGGGCATGATCCCCCCGATTTCGGGTGTGGATCACCTGAGTGATGAACTCTGGAATTGTAGTTTCCGAGGAGTGCTGAGCTTTGGCAGCCCTGTGCTGGCTGAGGGGGTGGGAGAGGAGGGGAGGGATGGTTTCCTCTCCCCCAGAGCCTGTTCTGTACCTTCCCGTGGGCTCTGAGCAGTGTCCAGGGCACCCCGAGCATTCACACAAACACCCACTTCCTCCCGATTTCTCTGTACAACATGTAAAGATACCGACTCCTGTATTGCTGTTTCGTGATTTAATTTGATTTGATTGGCAGCTACGATTATTTTTCTGTGGTTTTAATTTATCTAAGGTCTCTGCCTCCAGAGGACGTGTACAATTGCCTGGACGACTGTTTGCTTTGTGCGGCCTTAGTGTATTTATTGACATTCGCACGTGTGCGGGGGCGGCCCCGCGCTGTCGGTAGCTGACTGTACACCAGTGTCAAACTGTTAAGCTATTTCTTTGTAAAATAGTCCTGCGGAATGCATAGAATTTTTTTCCTGTAAAGTATTTTTTTAATAAACAAAAGTCTGATTTTGTCCTTTACCCGCCTGGGAGATTCTTTCCGCTGGGGGGTGGGCGGGCGGCGCTCGGCGCTCGGCTGGCGCTGCCTGCGCGGGTTGGATGGGGGGGGCGGCAGGCGGAGCCAGTCGAGCGCCGGTGGTTTCCAGGGTAACGGGCCCGGGTCGGTCCCGGGCCGGGTCGGTACCGGTACCGGGGCCGCGCCGCCCCCGCCGCCCTCCATGGCCTGTCGCGATGCCATTTCATGGTACCAGAAGAAGGTGAGTGCGGCGCGGCGCGGGCGGGCGCGGGCCCGGCCGTACCCTCAGCCTCCTCTCCTCGCAGATCGGGGCCTACGACCAGCAGATATGGGAGAAGGCCGTGGAGCAGACCCAGATGAAGGTACCGGCGGCGGGGGGAGGGTGGGCCCCGCGCCCCTCGCCGCTAACCGCCGCCTGTTCGCCCCGCAGGGCTTCAAGAACAAGCCGAAGAAGAAGGGGCACATCCAGCCCGATCTCATCGACGTGGATCTGATCAGCGGTGAGGGTGCTGGGTCTGCTCATTCCTGTCTGTGGCAGCGATGGCACCGAGCGAGCGGCTGGAGCTGGGTCAGGGAGGGTTAGATTGGAAATCAGGGAGGGTTAGATTGGAAATCAGGGAAGGGTTCTTCCCCCAGAGGGTGCTGGGCACTGCCCAGGCTCCTCAGGGAACAGGCACAGCCTGAGGCTGCCAGAGCTCCAGGAGAGTTTGGACAATGCTGCCAGGGTGGGATTGCAGGGCCAGGAGCTGGACTTGGTGATCCTTGTGGGTCCCTTCCAGCTCAGGATATTCCATGATTCTGTAAGTGCATCCCAGCTTTGTGCAGGATGGGGGAAGCAGAACCTGCTCGGATGCTAGGAGAGCCCTTGCTTGTGAGCTTGGGGCAAAAGGAGCACTGAAAACCTGGGAGCAGAGGAGGAGGAATTCGGGGTGGCTCAGCAGGAGCAGTCGGTGGAAGCAGGGCTGGGTGGGCAGTGCTGTGAGAGAAGACAAGGGGCTGCTTTAGCTGTGCCTGCTGGAGCTGTGTAGCTTTGATTGGTGCTGAAGCTGGGCTGCTGTCACCCCCTTGGTGGCCCTGTGGCAGGGCTGGGGCTGCCCAAAGGGGAACCCCAGCAAGGGAGTTCTCTTGACTCACAGTTAATGATGGCTTGTTTCCCCCCTTTAATGCCAAGGCTCTACCTTTGCCAAAGCCAAGCCTGAAATCCCCTGGACATCGCTGACGCGGAAAGGAATTGTGAGAGTGGTGTTTTTCCCCTTGTTCAGCCAGTGGTGGATACAGGTCACTTCCCAGCGAATTTTCATGTGGCTCTTGGTGCTCTACATTATGCAAGGTGAGGGGAGGGAGCAGGCTGTGCCCTAAGCCTTTTCCTGCAAGCAATGTGACATCAAAGAATGTGTGGATGTGGCTCTTGGGGGTCATGGTTTAAGGGTGGACCTGGCAGTGCCAGGGGAACACTTTAACTCAGTCTCAGAGGGTTTTTCCAAGCTTATTGAGTCCATAATCTAAAGCACGAAATTCTTATTTGGAACCTACTTCATGTACATTCCAAGGGCTGTTACTACAGAAATTAAATAATAATACAATAAAGCAGAGTAAAAATAAATAGTCAAGACAGAAGAACTGAGCCAGGCTCCTAATTTCTGCATTGATACCATTTCCCCGTTTGCAGTCGTAGCAGTGGTGCTGTACTTCATGGTTCCTGTTGTGAGTGCCAGTGAAGTGATGGGACCCCTGTGCCTTATGCTGCTGCTGGGGACAGTTCACTGCCAGATTGTGTCCACGCAGGTGAACAG
This sequence comes from Lichenostomus cassidix, assembly GCF_008360975.1. Classification (NCBI taxonomy): domain Eukaryota; kingdom Metazoa; phylum Chordata; class Aves; order Passeriformes; family Meliphagidae; genus Lichenostomus; species Lichenostomus cassidix. The sequence goes on from NC_139506.1 coordinate 2,654,405, forward strand.
ACCTGCAGGGAACAACGGGCTCAGCCGGCGCCGCAGGTGAGCACCAGCATCCCTGGGCTGGGAGCACAGCTGGCCATGGGCTGTGGGAGCACAGCATGCTGGAGGTGGATCGAGTTTTCCCTCCTTTAGGTTGTTGTAGCAAAGATTTTGTCCAGATTTTATCTGCTGGACTTTTCCCAGTGATATCCTGGTGTGCTAGAACTTTTTTATTTGGAAATCAGCATTCTGTTTGCATGATTTAAGAAAAATGGCATCCAAAAAGCTGTTCAAATCTCATTCAAAGCTTTTAAGAAAAGCCTTGAAGTAACTTGTTATACAAACTTAATTCTCCTTGTCTTAAAAATCAGGAAGTTACGCAAATCTGTGGGCGTGGATGGGAACAGTTGGTCTTCTCCTGACAGAACCAGCAAGGAAGAGCAGTCTAGCTCTCCATCTCTCCTCACCAATTTATCTGGTCTGCTCTTCCAGAGGAGGTAGGTGAGCTGTGCTGGGTTTGTGGGGCTTGTGGTGACACTGGGAACAATTTGGTACCTGGAGGATGAAGGCACAGTGTGTTCTGTCACTGACATCCCCACAGCCTGTCAGTCTCTTTGGAATCAAAACTTTCTTGGTAATGTGGGAAGCTGATTCCTCAGGAATATTTTGTATGTCTTTATTAGATCATATAAAATTAGATTGTATAAAATTAGTTCATGAAAAACCAAGCTTTAGATGAGCTGTAGAATCAGAGAAGTGACCTTGTTTGAGTGTGTGCTCAGATTATATTGCTGTTTTACCTGAATTCCAGAAGCAATTGTACCTTCTGGTTTGGACAGTTGTCTCACTTTAGCACCTTCCTTCTCTAAAAGTAACTCAAGGAAAAGGAGGAGAGATTGTATGGGATAATATTTCTTTGTTTTCTCCTGTTTTCTCAGGTGAATTTCCTGGTGAGTTTCCAGCTCACAAATGCTTTCTCTTCACAAGGATTTTTTTGTCTTCTGAATTGCTTTTATTTATTTTTTTTTCAAAATAAAAATAATGAAAAATTTCCTCTTGCTTTAAACATTTTAAGATACTATTGGAGTTACAAAAGAAGTGTTGAGTGAGGGTGAAGCAGATATAAATCTCTTTAACAGACTCAGCACACAAAGCTGTCAGCCAAAGACAATGATTTATCCCTTAGATATCTTGTTTGATGCTGCACCCATGTGACAAGGGAAAGACCAGGATGTTTTACCCCCAAGAGTTTTTCCCTGACATAAAAGCATTTAATTGTATTTTCTCTCCTAGGAATAGAAGAGTAAAGCTGGTAGTTGAGAAAGGGACTGAGACAGAAAGTGGTGTGAATGCTGTGGGTGATGGCATCAAACCCAGACAGGCCAGATCTGAGCACAGGCTGCTGCACTCCAAAGAGAAAAGTAAACTTTCTGATGGGGAGAAGAGCCATCAGGTACTGCCAGGGGAGATCCCTCTGCAATCACAGTTTCTGTGTATTCTGTGGGTTGGTATTTATGCTTTGATCTAATACAAGATACTCCCTCTTTCTGCTAATCTTTCCCTGCATTTAGGGAAACTAAAAACTCCCTTCTGCCTCTCACTGAGCAGCTGAAAAGGAGCTGGTACTTTGCTGTCAGCCTCTTTTCATAATCATGGAATAGAATCCCAGAATAGTTTGGGCTGGAAGGGACCTTAAATCCCATCTCATCCCACCTCCTTCCATGGGGTTCCACTAGACCAGGTTGCTCCAAGCCCTCTCCAACCTGACCAATTATAGTCAAACACAGACAGTCCTGGAAATGTCTGTTTTACCAAAGTGCTCGTTTATTGTTGAGACTTCTGATCACAAGGTGTTCAGTTAAGGGAGAGTGCTGATAATGATTAAATAAATTGGCCATTTTCAAAAGCAGTTCTGTGAAATACTTTGTCTTGCAAGACTGGGACATCATTTGGGAAGAGAGAAAGAGCTAAAAGCATTGTGACCACTGTTGAAAGCTCTGAAACAAAAAGATTTTGGGAATTACTTCTGAGTCTCCTCTGGCTCAGCTGTATGTTAACTCCCACAAGAAGAACTTGGAATAGATCCTGTGTGGAATTCTGTCATACTGTGCCATCCCAACTCTCTGTGAAAGTGTTTGGAGAGGGGCAGAGCTCAGTGTAGGGGCACAGCCCAGGATTTTATCCCCTGGCTTGTAGAGACATCTGTTCTCCTGCACTTAAGGCTGCTGGTTAGGCACAGCCAAGAGTTGCTGCTGCCTCCTCCTCTTCCTGCCCTTGCCCCAACTCCAACTCCATCCCCCCAAGACCAGAGCAGGGGGAAAGAGTTAAAATCTGTGAAATCTCTGTGATGCCAAGTGAATTCTGTTTCTGTGTGTTCTCTGGGATCTTGTGCCGGCTCTGCAGGCAGTGAGGGCTGTGCTGGGGGGGCAGCTCTGCATCTCAGCCTTTGATGGCACTCCAGCTGGTCCTGTGTGGTGGCTTTGGCCATGCATTTTTAGGACGATGGCACCAACAGGGATGGCCTTTCAGACGAGCTCTCGAGCGAGGAGGATGCTGAGGCTGTGGCACAAAGGGTCCTGTTGCGCCACAGCATGGAAGGGGCTTCCAGTGACAACAGCTACGAGGAGAAGAAAAAAAGGCCTCTGGTTTCTCTGAACCAGGCTGTCTCACAGGTACCCAGGTGGGATTTGTGCTGTTTTCCACACCTTGTTTTGCTGTGGATAATGAGGTGGTTTTCCTTTGGTTTTGGCAGGTCAAGCAAGCCCTGAAAGGTGCCAGAGACTCTGACAGTGTCGTGGAGTCTGAACTGGAATCCACATTATACAGGCAGGTATGGTCATAAAGTCAGGAGAGGGAGCTTTCCCGGGCCTGGCAGGGTTCATAGAATTAGAGGATGGGTTGGGTGGGAAGAGACCTTAAAGCTCATCTGGTTCCAACTCTCCCTCCATCAGAACAGATGATTATCAAATGACTGTGCTTCAGAATCCTCATGTACAAAGTGTGACCTCCCTCCCTCTCTGCTCGAACAACTTTCTAAACCTTCACCATGTTCACAATCCTGATGGTGTTGCTTTGTTAAACAAACCACAAACAAACAAACAAACAAATAGCTCTGTTGGCAGCAAAGGACAGTTCGAGCTGCCTCTAATTGCTCCTGTGGAATTGCTGCAATTGCTCTTGTGGTTTGAAGGCAGTGCTGTGCTTGTAGCTTTTAAGCTAATAAATTTTGATTTTAAAATCACAGAATATCCTTAGCTGGAAAGGACCCACAAGGATCAAGTCCAACTCCTATAATGAAGGAATAAATCCATTCTGTGAGAACTACTGAGTCACTTCATTACTTTGCTTGTTTTGCCCCTGCCACTCCCCTTACCTGAAAATAAAATATAAATAAAATACGTGAATATCGAGTTATAAATATGAAAACCTATAAATTAATATAAAATATAAATGAAATATTAAAGCAGCTTGTGCAAGAGGCATAAAAAAGAACATTTTTGTATTAGAATGAGTGCATCCATTTATATTTCATAGGTTGGGAATGGAGGTGTGGAACTAATGGGATCTGTGTGAGTTCTGGTGTAGAAATGCTTTCTCCCCAAACATTGTCTTAAACCATTTCCACTGCGTGGGTGCAACAGGGAGCACTCAAAGCCCTGGGAAGCTGCTCCAGTAATTTCTGGGGGAAAGGAGAACGAGGAGAAGGGGGAGGCTTTACAAACACGGGGCTTTGCTGCTGTCCAAGGAGCCCAGGCCGTGCCTGAGCGTGGGGCCAAGGAGCTGCAGCGTGAGCCGGCGCGACTCGGAGAGCACCCGGCAGGACTCGGAGACAGAGGACATGCTGTGGGATGACCTCCTGCATGGCCCCGAGTGTCGCTCCTCAGGCACCAGTGACAGCGAGGAGCACTGCGCCAGGGACTCCCGCAGGGACCTGAAGGAAGATGTCTTCCAGCAGGTTGGTGATTTCCAGCATTCTCCCTTTTCCCCATCTTCCTGGATATCAATGGCACGTGGGGATGCTGTTGGTGTAAAGTGAGCAGCCTGGATGAGGAGTGCTCTAAACAATAATTCAGTGATCAATTTGTTCCTCCCCACTGGTGTCTGCACCACTGCTTATCCCAAAACAAAGCATTTCACCCAAATTTGAATTACCCCCTCAGTCCAAATGCATTCTAGGCAAAGGCATGACTTACAGCAGGACAGAAAGAGATGACCCAGCTTTTGCATTCCTCTGTCTTTTCTAGAACCATCTGTTCTGGCTGCAGAACACCAGCCCAGCATCTGCCAAAGTGAGTGCTCTGATCTGGGAAGGGAATGACTGCAAGAAGGTGGACATGTCTGTGCTGGAGATCAGTGGGATTATCATGAGCAGGGTAAGGGGGCTGTGTGGCATTGCAACCTCTCCCTCACACTTTAGAAAACAATCACCAAAACCCTTGGAAATAGTTGAACATGCAAATATTTGGGGCAGTATGAACCTGGTCCTTCCCCAGCTGCAGAGACAGTTGTCCCCATGTTCTTACTTAAATATTGCCTAACCCCCAGTTTAGGAGGTCTGAAGACTGACAAGTGCTGATTATTGCTGATTGTCTCTGCGGTGTGCTGAAGGGGGGAGTTTGATTATTTGGCTGATTGTTTTGGGGTTTGGACTGAAATGGGTGGAATTATTTTAGGCTCTGTCCTGTGTAGGGAAGGGGAACCAACTGCTTGCCTGAATTGATGCTGCCACAACAGCAGTCCTTTTCCTTGCTGCAAGCCCCAGGTAATCATCCCATTTTTATTCCTGCTTGCCAGGTCAATGCCTACCAGCAAGGAGTGGGATATCAAATGCTGGGAAACATCATCACCATTGGATTAGCCTTCCTGCCATTCCTCTACAGACTCTTCCGTGCAGATAACCTGGAGCAGCTGTGCTCCATTTCTCTGATGGAGCTTCTGCACATCTTCTGTGGAGCTCCTGCCAGCATCCCTGTGCTCATCCTGTCTGCCATCAACTTCCTGGAAAGGCTCTGCTTGACTTGGATGTTTTTCTTCATGATGTGTGTTGCTGAGAGAACATACAAACAGGTGAGTGTAAAGGTACTGGTGCCTTTCAGGAACGTGGCAAGCAGGAATAAAAATGGGGATTACCTTAAAGCTCATCTCATTCCTGCCCTTGCCAAGATCAGGGAGGGGGGTCTGGGGAGGCTCTTATTGATCTGTCACAAATTAGATGTATCAATACCATTCCTGACAGTCCTGTTCCCCCCTCTACCTGTACCCAAGGCCTTACTCTGTCCCTTCTCTGTTGCCCAGAGGAGCTGTGGCTGCCCCATCCCTGGAAGTGTCCAAGGCCAGGTTGTACAGGGCTTGGAGCAGCCTGGGATAGTGGAAGGTGTCCCTGCCCATGGCAAATGTTGGCAAAAGATGAGCTTTAAGGTCCCTTCTAATGCAAACCAGTCTGGAATTCTATGAAAACAGCTGCTGCTAGAGAGGTTGAGCACTCAGGTCTCATACTGGGCTTCCCCAGTGACCATTTTTGCCAGGTACCACTGACAATCTCAAGCAATCTGTTCTGTTTCACACTAATTTATGGTTCTCTTTTTAACTTGCAGAGGTTTCTGTTTGCCAAGCTTTTTAGTCACATCACATCTGCTCGGAAAGCCAGGAAATATGAAATCCCTCACTTCAGGCTCAAGAAGGTGGAGAACATCAAGATCTGGTTGTCCCTTCGCTCCTATCTGAAGGTGAGTTCTGATCTGGGATTTGGTTGTTGCAGAGGATGTGACAGTGACAGCTGTTGGTGGTGAGTTTTGGCTGCACACCCCAGCTCAGCCCTGACCCTGTGTCCTTGTTTCCACAGAGACGAGGTCCCCAGAGGTCTGTGGATGTTGTTGTGTCCTCAGTCTTCTTGCTGGCTCTTTCAATTGCTTTTATCTGCTGTGCCCAGGTGAGATTTTATCCTTTGTGGTTTATAAAGTATAAATCCTCCCAAATGCTGGAGGATTTTCTTTCACCAGCCTACAAAAAGCTTGAACTTGAGCTGTTTGAACCCTGAGTAATATAGAGAGTGTTGCATTTTTTAAGAGCAGGCACCTTGTCATTGACACCTGGTGCTTTGTTTTTTCCCCATAAAGGTTCTGAAGGGTCACAAAACCTTTCTGAGTGCAGCTTACAACTGGGAGTTCCTGATGTGGGAAGCAGCACTGCTCCTCTTTCTGCTACGTCTGGCATCTCTGGGCTCTGAGACCAACAAGAAATACAGCAACATTTCCATCTTGCTCACTGAGCAGGTAGCTCCATTTAGTTTGATCACCCATGGGCTTTGTGGTTTGTTTGGATGTAATTCTTGTATTTCAAACCAGCTTCAGTACTGGAATCAAACTTGGAAATTTAGGAATCAACCCTTGTGTTGGCCAGAAGGCAACAAAGCATTAGTCAGCATGGCAGGGCTGAGCTGGTTGTGTTGGGACAGACTCAGACTCCAAAGTTCTAGATGATTTTAAACTCTGAGTTAATGTGTCTTAACCAAAACAGTTGGGAAAAGAAAGATGTTATCAGTGCCAAATTCACTACTTTAGCAGTGACAGCAGACTGCAAAAATGGCTCCAGTTTGCCTTAGTTAGGAATCAGTTGGGGGCTGGTGCTGGAATATCAACCCCTGGCCTGTGGTGTCTGTCCCAGATAAACTTGTACCTGAAGATGGAGAAGAAGCCAAACAAGAAGGAGCAGCTGTCTCTGGTAAACAATGTGCTGAAGCTGTCCACAAAGCTGCTGAAGGTAAGGTGCTCTGCCTGAATGGCTGGATTTTATGGAAGCAGTGACTTCAGGCAATGCCAGGTCGCTCTGTCCTTCCCTGGGTTCTTGAAGTTAATTCTCACAGAGGAAGTTTTTCAGTGCTCCTGCAGCTGTGACAGGAGATGGAGCAGTACAAGAGCAGTGTGGGTAATTAGTGCTGTGAACTTTGATGAGTAGTGGTTTAGCTGAGTGAGAGGAGAGGTTGATGTGAGCACAGCATCTCCTGACTGCTCCAGTCTCATTTTCCTTCAGCAGCTCCAATGCAGAGATTTGGCAAGGAGTGAGCAGAGTCTGGGAGTCACACTGATTAGTCTGGGTAATTCTGCAGCCTGGAGTGCAGCTCTTGTGCAGCTGATGTTGCTGCAGAGACTTTGGATGCAGCAGGAGATGTCTCTGAAACAGTGGAAATTCCTGTGCATCCATTTAAGGAAGGACACTGAAGGAGCCCAGGGCAGCACAGTCCGTTGGAGTGCTAAGCTAAAAGAGGATGAATTCATTGGTACTGATGAGTGCTGATGGACTCTTTCCTTGTCCTTTCACTGCAGGAGCTGGATAGCCCATTCAGGCTGTATGGACTGACCATGAACCCCTTGATCTACAACATCACCCGTGTTGTCATCCTCTCTGCTGTCTCAGGAGTGATCAGTGACCTGCTGGGATTCAATATCAGGGTAAGTGTCCCTGTCCCAACCAACAGAACAGCCCTGGGGTCACAGCCCTGACAGAGGCTGTGGGTTTGCACTAGCAATCCAGAGACCAGAGCATGCTGGGTGAGGCTCCACCTCCCTGAGCCAGTTTTTGGGGGAAGGACAGGCTTCACTTCAGTTTCAGTTCTCTTCAGGTCAAGCTGTGAGAGTCCAGGGTTCCTTCCCTTTATCCCAGTCCTGTGGCTCATCCTGAAACTGGAGCTCACTGAGCAGAGCAGGATGGGCAAGAGACACAGCGTGTTACCTGTAGATGATGAATATTCCTATTAGAGACCCAAATTCCCTCTCTTGTGTCTTTGCAGTTATGGAAAATTAAACCATGAACTGGCAGCACATCAACCCTGGGCATCTCCACAGAGAACTAGCAGTGTGGGCAGAAGGAAGAAAACTGACAGAAATCTGAATAATCAGAATAATTCCAATCTTTAAACAGATTCTCAGTGTATGTATCAGAAGTTTTCTTTCTGCTTTACTGCTCTGAACATCCAGAATGAACTGGTCTCATCAGTGATGTCATCCCATGGCATGCACAGAAAAACTGGATTAATGGGGCCAAATCCTGGCAGCTGGCACTGAAACCAGCAGGAACTGGTGTGGGACATCAAACACTAAAGCCATACAAGAGCTGCAGCAAGAGGGACACCAGTGATGGTGGCTGGGGCCACATTTCTGCAAAACCTGGATCCTGGGCATGTGGCAAGGAGGGATTGAGCCTTCCTGTCTCAGTCAGCCTTCTGGGGCTCCACTGAAATATCCCAGGTTGGTAATTCCTTTTTGCCCTTCCTGGCTGTGCTGAAGAGCATTTCTTTCCATAAAGCTCTGTGTGCTGGAGGCTTTGTCTCTATCCTGAACCATCCCAGGTGAATTCCACCTCCCTGCTGGCAGTCCAGCAACACCCAAACCCTGCTGGTGGCTTGTGCTGGGCTGCAGCAGAGAAATTATCAGTATTTTTTGAGGTCAATAATTACAGGAGAAAAACCTTTTGACGCACACTACAGGCAAAGTGTTGATGAGCTGTGAAACATTTTGCCAAATCTCTTCCTTGGAACACTGAGCTCCATCCTGTCCTGGCTGTGATACCAGCTCTGCTCCATGGTGGGAGCAGTTGTTGCAGCCCAGCACTGCACCAGAGCTTCACCCTGAACACCTGGGGAGGAAATCTGGGGGAAAAAACAGCTTTGACAAAGACTTCCTCAGGTTCATGTTTAGAAAGGGCATGGAGAGCAAGAAAACATTGCAAAGCTTCTGTAACATTTCCCTTCGCTGGCTGCAATCTATTTATTAGTAGTGAAAAGAGTGAAAACTGAGGATCTTTTCATTCTTTCACAGGAGGGTAAAATGGCAGAAGAATTTTTGGTAGTAAATTGTTTACAGCTATTTTCTGTACAAGGAAGAGTTGTGAGATGTAAAAGGAGATTACGGTTTTATACAGCAAAATGTGCAAATAAACCTGCAGGACAAGCACTTCATCATTACCAACAGTTTCTACAGCACTTGATGATTTTTATACCATCTTTTTGAACAGCTGTTACTGGAATGGGGAATCAAGGAAACATCCAATAATAAAATGCATTTGTTTTCCAGAAGAGCAGCATGTTTGTGGGTAAAACTTTGGTCACACCTCTGAAAGCCAACCAAGAACTTGGTTTAGACAGTGCAGAACCAACAGACTATGAACTGGAGTTTGTTTTTAACATCTCTGTGAGAATATTGAGTGATTTACAGGTCTGTCTCTAGTCAGAACCTCAGAAGTCTGTGTGAAGGTGCTGTACAATTCATAAACATTTACACTCAGCACATCCATCCACTCTGCAGCATTCCAAGGACTCAGGAAGTGCAGATGAAGGTCATGGGAAGGGGAAACCACAGGTAGGGCATGATCAGTTCACATTAACTTTTATAAAAACAGAGGGGAATTGATGGCTGGGAAATCATTTCAGTGCTGCCAATTCATCTGGAATTAAAGGTCTGGATTTGTCACTGTCCTCAGTGGACACAGCTCTGGGGAAGAACACAGGAATATCTGCTCAGGCTACTCAGAGTATTCAATATTTCACAGCCATACTCCAGCCAGGGAGGATTTGTACATGTTCTGCTCCACAGCAAACCTCAATGGATCACCCAGCAGCTGAGCACAGTTCAGAGCTGCTTTAAAGCCCTTTGAATTCCCAAAGTCTTTGTTTAAAAGCAGTTTGAGCAGTCAGCTGTCCTTGTGAAGAATTCCACTCACAACTGCCTCACCGTGCTTCGTTAGCCTTTAAAAACATTTAAAGTTCCAAAAGCAAAATGAGATATTCTCTTATTAATTTTCAAAGAGTAAATCTTATCAGTTTCAATTTTGAGTAAGTAAAGCTCAATTTACTTTCTCCTGCAAACTGGACCAATGAGTTCCTTTTCCCACTTTTCTGCAATCATTAAACACCTCAAATGTCAGGAAATCATCACTAAAACTATGAATAAAATAAAGCCCTTCAGTTTTTGTTGTTCTGAGAGCCATAGGACTGATGTGGCAGTGGGTTCTGGGGGTAAAATCCTTCTGTAAAATATCCCTGCCAGCCCAAACCATGGATGGGGAGTGTCCTGCACCCTGTGTGTCATCAAAAATCCTTGATAACACATTCAAAGGAAAGAGGGGAGAATTCCAATATGAACAGCCAAGAACTTCAGTGAAGAAGCTGCTCTGGCAAACTGAGTCTGTCCTAAGGTCAGTTGTTATCTCTACAGAGGTAAAAAATCCAATTCCTGATTAGCAATAAATAATTAAAGATGGGACTTCAGCTCCACACCCAGGCTGAGGATGTCATGGTGCCACAAGTGAAACCAGAGGAATGATGTTATTGAAGATAACCCAGAGTTTCCTCTCCTCACACAGATGTGTGCAAACCAAGCCCCTGTGAATCAAGGAACTGAAGTGACTGTGCTGTTTTCAGAGAAAGCAAAATCACAAAATCATGTCAAATATTGTATTTAGCTCCAGGGGTTTGTATTGGGTATAAAAATCCCAGGAAACACATCAACAGAGCAGCATCAGTGGCTCGTTAGCTGCCCTGGGACTGACAGAACCAACTCCCCCTGTTCTCCCTGACCCTGCAAGAACACAAGGGATTCCTGATGTAAACATGCAACAAGCTCTGGAGAAAACCCCCACTTGGAGCCCAAAGCTGCCCTGTGTGTGCTGGAATTCACGTGGGAAGGATTAGATGGACTGGATGCAGCAGATAGCTTGGCACAGGAGCAGGAAGTGAGTCAGGATCACACTGGCAACAGAGGCATTAAATAACTTTGTTAGAACTCCCAGCACTGGGAGCATCTGCAGCACTGCCACGCTGGGAGCAGCAGACACAGCTTGTGAAGGGACACAGGGACAGCAGTAAATGGAGAAGTGTCACTGAAGCCATCCACAAGGTCCTTCAAGCAGCTTAGATAAGGACAAATCAAATGCTTTCCCCCTCTAATCAGTTTCTGAGAAAAAAGGACAATTGTGTGAAAAGAACCCATGCTTTAAATGACCCTCATTGGAAAATTGATTAGAACATGTTCCAAAAATCACTGTCAGTCAATCACACCCATTTTCCAGCCACTCCTGCTGCTGGGGTGACGTTACAGCCACTGGGGACCCTCCATGGCCTGGGAATTATTGGTTTTCCTCACTGGAGAATTCCCCTCAGGTTGGGAAGTTCTAGCTCTGGTTTCACTGAGCAGCTCCACGTGTCCCTGTCTGTGCTGTCTGTTCACTGCCAGCCTGCTGTGTTTGCAACCTCACATGTTTCTCCATGGAAAGCAGTGGGATACTGGAAAGTCTGGAGATTTGGAATCTGCTGGAACCTTCATCTCCAGAGCTGGACTTTGTTAATGAATCATCCTTGGAGGTTTTTCTCCTGGAGCTCCTGAAGGGAAGGTTATTCCCATCAAACCCTGGGCAGCGTCACTCTGTAGAGCATCTTCCTGTCTTTCCTGGGGTTTTCTGCTTCTTGTCTTTCCTGGTGGTTTACCATTCCCACTACTCAACACTCACCACCACCAGATGTTCTACCCTGGATCATTCCTGCTGTTTCTGCACTTCCTGCCTTGCTGAGATGCCTTTGGGCACTGGCTGACCTTCCTCCATTTCCATGGAATACTCTTTTTTGTCATTATTTCTGTGGTTTAACTCTCACTCCTGGAACTGTCACATTTATGTGAGAGATTGTTTTTTTCCAGGATTCCCATTCCTGTGGCTGTGGAATCCCACATGAGGGTGACCCTCAGCAGTCCTGGCTTTGCTGGACTGGCAGACTTGTCCCTCATGGTCCCTTCTTCCAGACTACCTTCAGTGATTCCAAACCCAGGGCTGGAGGGACATTCCCATCTGTTCTTTGTTCTCTGGGGAGAAGCCTCAGTTTAATCTTGTCAGGCACAGAGTTCTCTGCTTGTTCCATTTCCTCAGACAGCTGAACTGTTGTAAAGCTGCTCCTGGTTCTGGGAAATAACTCACTGCAGATGGGGAAGAAGAATGGGAAGAGGAAGATAATGGTGACTGTTCTTCATATATTGCATTTGATGAAGCTGGACTGTAGCTATCCAAATCACCTGGAAGTGAACAGAGAGAGATTGGACTGAATAACTACACAAAAAGTAATAATCACGAAATATTTCAGAATTTTGGGACATCAGCAGCAAATACTGAGTTCAGTTAAAAAAAATATGGAGTGGCATATTCTCAATGCCTTATTTATCCAGGTTTCTGTATTTTGTTGTTCTACAACAACCCTGAGGATGTGCTTTGGGGGAAAAAAAACCCCTTGGTGCTCAGAATGTTGGATCCCTGCAGGACTGACACAGTCTGGGAGCAAAACAATTTTAGAGCCTACAGAGCAAAATTGCAAAATAGAAAGTCCCTGACCTAGATTGTTTAATAAAACTAAATGAACTGGAACTGTTATGCTAAAAAAATTCTGAAACAGTGAAAGGTTGGGGTTATTCATAGCTTTGCACTTTAGTAATAGGAAGAGGTGAAACCCAAGACATGCAGATTTATCAAGTCTTTAAGGAAAAAACAGGGAAAGCAATGGAAGCCCTTAATGTTGCTCAGGTTTCACCCAGGGACACAGACTGGAAGGGGCCAAACCTGAAGGAGAAAGAGAAAAACCAAGAGGAACAGATCGAAAACTCAGAGAGATTCAAGATTTCAATCAGAAATGTGGATTTAACAGCAAGAGGTAATAAACCCTTCCCACTCCACCACTTCCCTCTGGAAGAAGAAGTTTTCCTCTGGAGACAAAAATGTCAACTTTTACTCTTGGGTCACCCTTGGATTGTTAATTCAGAAGCACAGGCAAGGGAAATGCCATCTGTTGGTACAAATCCTGCAGCCCTGCTCTGTGTGCTCCCAGCTGATACAGGACAGGAGCTGACAGGCTCCTGCTTTGGTGAAAAATCTTTAAAAATCCCTTCTGGCACATGAAGGGAATTCATTTATTCCCAGGAAAAGCAAAGATCCCAGGGCTGGGGATTTATTCTCATTGCAGTGGAACAGGTTCTGCTCCTTTCTCCTTCACTGTCACAAAATCCTTTGCATCTCAAACACTCCAACTCCAGCTCCCCTGAGCCACAGATTGTTTTCTGCCTGATCTTCACTCTGCTTTTACCACCTGCTCCTGAGGGGCTTTTATTCCCTCTCTTTGTTGAGTGTCCCCAGGTTGTGGTTTTATCTCCACATTTCAGCTCCAAATCTGTAATTGAGGCAGTGGGAAAGGGTTTTACACAGAGTCCAGGTAAGGTCATGCACAAATAATGGGTAGAAACATGATATTCAGAAAACTGATGTTGAAAATGAGTAGAATGTTTCCCTGTCCATGGCAGGGGGTGGAATGAAGTGGGGTTTAAGGTCCTTCCAACCCAAACCAGTCTGGGATTCGAAGATTAAAAGCTGCAGAGAAACAGATTTAATTTAACTAACTCCAACTTCAGCAGCTTTATAATCACCCTGGGCAACTGCTTTGAAGTGTGTCCCTTCAAACTGGAATGAATCAGATTTGATAAAAATAAAAGTCTTAATAGAAAAATAACAATTTCTAGAGTTCTCTTTGCTTCAAGCATTAACAAAAAGGAACGTTAAGTCTTTGAAATTCTGTGTTACAGGCTGAGATGGCATGTTAAATATTTGCAGTGAATGTGAAATCAGAGAATCATCTGCAGGCTTTATTCACAGTCTGGCTTTAGGTATTTATTATTTAAAAGGTGAAAAAAAGCCAACTTTCTCACAAAATAATGATTGGGAGTTTAATTAAACCCATAAGCAGCAATCCAGAAAAATGCAGAGCTGCAAAATGGCTTTTCTCTCCAAATTATTGGATTTTACATATTTACATTTGTGTTTAGAAACAAACCCACAGTGTTGTGTGGGAGTTGTCATTAAATCACAGCCTGAAGATGGGACTTTGCAGTCCCCAGCACTCCCTTTGCTGCTCAGGGGACACAGCAGCTTTTGCAGGTGAGGGATTTGCAGGAAAACACTATGAAGAGTTTTTCCCACAAAAATAAAATTGTGACTTTTCCAAGGGGATGTTTTGGCAGACAGAACCTCAGGATGTTTCTGTTGTTTTCCAGGGATGCAGCTTTGGGGAATTTGTGTGTTTTAAAAGGGATGAAAGGAAAAACTCCAGGTTTAAATGGAGAGGTTTGGAGAGCAGGAGTCTTTGTGGCCTTAGAGCAGGGACAGAACATCCTGGGAGCACCAACCCCATTGGGAACAAAGCCCTGGCAGCTCCTCCAGCACCAGAGCCAGGCCCTGAGCAGGGGGAGAAGACTCACAGCAGAAAAGCATCAAACAGACCCAGAACTGCCACAGTCAGAGAATCATGGAATATCCTCAGCTGGAGGAACCCACAAGGATCATCCAGACAAACCCCTGCCCTGCACAGACATCCCAAAATCCCACCCTGGGTGTCCTTGAGAGCATTGTCCAAACTCTCCTGGAGCTCTGGTGGAGCTGTGCCCATTCCCTGGGCAGTGCCCAGCACCCTCTGGGGGAAGAACCTTTCCCTGATATCCATCCTAACCCACCCTGGCACAGCTCCAGCCCTTCCCTGGGTCCTGTCCCTGTCCCAGAGGGCAGAGATCAGAGCTGCCTGCTCCTCTCCTGCTCCAAAGGGTGGCACTGCTGGCACAGGAAAAATCCTGCCAAGAACGAGGAATGTTTCACTGGGGGTGAATGGAGACACCAACCCAACAGCATGGCCTTGTCACCTCCAGGGGGTTGAGCCTGGAGATAAATAAGGGACAGAAATGGGTCACATCTGCAGAGGATGAGTGAGCCAGAGTGGCCCTGGAGCTCTCTGGAAGAGCTGGGTTTGCCACAAATAATGGAGTTTCCCATCTCAGGCATGGAAAGGGTCAGGACAGACAGGTCTTGCTGGCCTTGACCTCCCTGGGCAGCCTGTGACAGGGGATGGCTGCTGTCCTTCCCATGGGAAACAACCTGTACATCTGCTGGAGGTCACCAGCACTGACATGTGGAGTTCATATTTCTGCTATGAGCCACCAGCTCCCCATGGATCACCAGTTTCCCTTGACACACTGGGATCCCAGGCTCTCCTTCTTGTTGAAACCAAACCTATCAATTAACCCTAACCCCATTCCCTAAGCATAAACATAAATTTAAAATCAAACCCTAAATCCTAAACCCTAACCCCAACTCTAACCCTAACAACTAAACCTTCAGCCCAACCCTAACCCAACTCTAACCCTAACTCTAACCCTAAACCTAGCAAGCAGAGACTAAAAAGATAAATAATCAAGGTAAATAGAAAGTAGATACTTGAAAGATCCATAGCAAGGCGAATTGAAAGATATTAAAAAGTATAACAAAATGTACACAGCAGAAACAGGAACAAAAAGAAGAATAGGAAGTAGGTACTAGAAAGATGAATAACAAAGTGAGTAGAAAGTAGGCAATAAAAACCAGATACTGAAATATTAATAGGAAGAGGAATAGAAAGTAGATATTAGGAAGATTGACAGACCATGGACCATGAAAAGGTGGAAGGAGTCAGTTCCAGGCTGGGACTCTTTGTTTCCGGTTTATTCTCGATGGTCCTGGAGCGGTTGAGGTTTTTTTCATTTTTTTCATGTTCTTCCGTTTTTGACCCTTTTTATCCTGTTCTATTGTGTGTGTATGTTTTCGCTTATTTTTGCTTTTTTTGCGCTTCTTTGTGCTGCAGGTGTTTGGTTTTGGTTATGGGGTGGTGGTAGAAAAGAAATCTGCCCCCTAATTTGGATATACAATAGAATATTTGCATAATTACTCATTAATAATTACTCTTTCGTGCTCCACATGGGAGTAAGGGGGGGGTGGAGAATAATAGTAATAATACGAATCGTGTTACTCCCATCTGGAGCACTATTTATGGGCTTTACGCACTATAAATAAGACGAATAATAGCGTCTGGTGCAGAACATGCCATGCTGCCTGGAGGAAAATTTTTAATTTATTTATTTATTTTTAATTCTCAAAGTCTGAGCAGAAACAGCTCCTGTGTCAGACCGAAGCAGCCGCTTCCCCGGAGCTGAAATGCCGCCCGACAGGCGAGCTGAGCGCAGGGCGGGGATGCAATCGAGCCGCGAATTCCCTGCAAAGGCAGGAGAGGCAGAAAAGCCAAACGCGGCAGATGTCATCCCGCCGCCCCGGCGGCTGCCGGTGGTACCTCCCGGTGGTACCTCCCGCTGCCCCCCCGCGCCCCCCATGGTATCGCCCGCCCCTCCAGCGCGGCAGGCCCCGCCCCCTAGGGGATCGTCACCGCCGTGCCCGCCGGCGATTGGTCGATCCGCGACGCCTCGCGCGCAGCGGCCAATGGCGGCGCCGGGCCCGCCCGGAGGCAAGATGGCGGCGCCGCGCGCTGCGGGCGGGCGGCCGTGAGGCGGCTGCGGGGGCCGCGCCTTGCTCCGCAGCGCGCCGGGGGCCGGCCGGCCGGGGGTCCCCGCTCCCCGCTCGCGGGCTGGCCGGCCCGCCGCGCCCGCCCCGCCCTCCGCCATGGCGGCCGAGAGCGGCAGGCAGTTCTGGAAGCGGAGCGCCAAGCTGCCGGGCAGGTGAGCCCCGGGGAAGGGGTGCGAGGGCCGCGCCCCCCGCGTCCGGCTGGGGCTGGAGCTGTGGCCGTGCCGGGGGAAGGGGCTGTCACCAGCCGGGCTCTGGGCTGAGGGACCCTGCGGGGCTCGGGGATAGCAGGCGGATCCGTCCGGCGGCGGGGCTGAGCTGGCTGGGGCGCCGGGGTTCCTCCCTGGACAGGGGCGATGCCAGGGCCGCGGGCTGGGGACGGAGTGTTGCTGGTGGGAGGCTCAGTGTATGAGGGACAAGGGCAGAGTCCGAGCTGCTCCTCATCGGCAGGGCAGGGCAGGCTGTGCGGGGCCGCGGGGAGCCCTGTGTGCCCATGGGGAGCAGATGGAGGCTCAGGGTGCATTGGAGGCCCTTTGCAGCAGCCGGGGCTGTGCCAGCTTCCCTTCCACAGACACTGCAGGAAACTCAGCCTCGCCCAAAGCCCTCAGAGGTGTCGCCTTGGGCGGCAGCAGCTCTGTCCCAAAGGGGTGCCCCTGATAACACATGGAACCCCCACTGTCCTCTCCTGTTGGGATGTCGCTCCTGGTCCACCTCTGCTCAAGAGAGGGCTCTGTGTGCATCCCCACTGCCTCAGTTCCTCTGGCTGTGCTGTCCAGGTTCCTCTCAAGGCACCTTTACTCACTCAGGGATGGGAGAAACAAGTGAAATGTGTGATTGACGCAGTATTTAGGAAGAAGAGGCTGGAAATTATGAAGAAGATGCTCCCTACAACGCCTTGGGAGCAAGGCTGACAGGGAAGAGGGTGTCGAACTCTCTGGGGAGGCTCTCTGAAGTGCTTTTCCTGCCTGGTGCTCCTCACTTTTGCTCTCATTTGCCTTATCTGAACCCTGCCCTTCGCCTCCTGGGGTACGGGTGCAGGCTGAAACGCTTAGCTGGCTTCAAATCCTGCTGGGCCAGTTAAATATCTCTTTCTAATGTGCTTTCACTCCTCTGCTTGTCACTGTGCAGCTCCTTCAGGTTGGCTGGACAGCCCAGGTCTGTGGCAAGCAAAGGGAGAGCAAGGAGCTCTCTGTTCCTCCTCTACTGCTCCTGTGGGAGGAAAATTCTGTGTTTTCCCTGGGTTATTTCCCAGCTGCTCCTGTCCCTTACCCGAAGGTCTCAGCCATGCTCTCAGCTGGTGGTCTTGCACACCACCTCTCTTCTGCATTTGGTGACTTTTGAGCTTTGCCTTGGAAAGCTCAAACCAGGTGAACCGGTCTGGCCAGCAGCAGGTCCTGCCTATGGAACATCGTGAAGTTTTTGGCAGTGTTCTCTCCTGCTCTTAACTGCCTGCTTGGCAGATATCCTGGATCCTTGTCACCTCCTGTGTGCTGGTGGTTTCCAGGGACAGTGACCAACAGGTCTTCAGCAGCCTGACTCAGAAGGTGGAGGTGGGGTGTGCTGCATCGGTCACCAGACATGAAGCTCCCTTTCCTTTTTTTCTTTTTTTGTCTGAGCTTTGAGAGACCCTCCTGTACAGATTCTTGGCTCTCTCCTTTCTTTCCCCTGACAATCTGGCAAGAAGGAGGCTTTGTAGGGACTTGGATACTGTGTTAGCTTCCTTTTCCATGACAATTGGTGCATTTGGTGGCTTTGTTATATTAGCTTTTATTTGCTAATAAAGTTTATTAGCTTTTGGTCCCTGTAGATTTAGGGTGGATTTTAGGGGTAGGTTTAGAACTGGTAAATGCTGTTTGTTTTTCCAGTGCTGTCTTGTGGTTTTTGCACTGGGAATTCTCTGCCCAGTAATTTTCTGGGGATGTGTTGGCAGAATGGTCTGGTGTGTTGTCCTCTGTGATGTGTTGTTTATTCCCTGCTCTTTAGAGAGATGGGCAGCCAGGGTCTGATGGGGTTATTTAAATGCTGTTTTGGAAGGGCAGAAACATCCTCCTGGAAGTAAATATATTCAGTGTCCAGAGGAGCACTGACGTTTCATGGCTATGCTCTGTGGCAGTGTCAATAACCCACGCCCTGTGATGATCCTGTCAGGGGTGTCACACGGGGAGCACAGCCATTGTACCTTTGGTCACCCCTTGGACACTGCACTGAGCATCCAGGTGACAAGAAATGACTGTCCCAAAGAGCTTAAACTGGGACACAACAGGGGAATAGCCCAGAGAGCTTGGGAGCACAGATCAGCTTGAGATTCTTTGGGAGTGTCTGGGTTGTAAGACTTTAAAAAAGAGCTGTGTGCAAGTGGGACTCTCTGCCGTTGTATCAAACACTGATTCAGAACCTCAGGAAATGTTTGCTCCCCCAGCACTGCCACATCCCCTCCTGTCTCTGACACACACCCTTCACAGGTGAATCAAAGCAGTTCCCCACTGGCAGAGAGGAGTAGAGTTGTGCTGAATATCATGGGACATGTGAGTTTGGTACTGGCCATGGGAGATGCCCTGCTGGCTCCTGTCCTGCAAGGAGAGTCATTGGGAAGCAATGCCAATCTGGAGGGCTTGTTTTTCCTCCTCCTCATCATCTCATTGCTATGTCCACCCATGGAGGTGCCTCTGCTTATTTGCTGTCCTGACTTCCAGGTGCTCATTAGTCATCACACTTTATCCCAGGCTTAATCCTCGATGGATAAACACTGTGAGCCTTTTCAGCACTTCCAGCCACGAGGGACAACCACTGCAGTGGTGAGCCCACCCCTTGCTGGGCTGCTCCACCAGGATCTCTCTGTGCTGTGGTTGTTTCCAGCCTCTGGCTCTCTGCATCTCTTCCCTGCCAGCTGGACCTGTTGCTTCTGCATCCTCAGCTTGTTCCCAGTGTGCTTTCCAGCTGCACCAGGCTGCCATCCCTCTCCTCCATGGCTGGGCTCTGCTGGTTTTACTGCTGGGCACCATCTGCAGCTCCTGGAAACCAGGCCAGCTCTATTGACCCAAGAGAAGCTTGTTCCTTGTGTGCCAGCTCTGAATGGGCCTTTGTCTCTGCCATGGCATTGCAGGACTTGTTTTCCAGAGGTTATTTTCCAGGGTGGGGTGGCTGTGAATAGTTCCTCAAATGCAGGTGATAACTCAGGATTCCTGTCTCACCTCCACAGTCTGTAAAACCAGCAATGAGCATGTTTTTAGTAGCTCCTCTCTGAGGTGATGCTCCCCATGTAGTGCCTGGAGCCCTCAGGCTCCTTGTCCCACTAGTCCCAAGGAACCAAGGCACTGAGATGTGGTGATTCATTTCAGGCCACATAGGAAGTAGTTGATTAAACTGGGATTTGGACCTGAGTCAAACCACGTACTGTACCAGACATTCCTTCTCCGTGGCATTGGCTGTGATCCTGAGAGCCAGCATGGGGTTCAAACCCTAAAGTACATTTATGGAGGAGCCCCAGTGCCACTGCCTAGAGTCCTTCCCTGTCCCACAGGGCCTGGAAGGGTGAGTTGCCAAAACTGGAAGTCCCCTGGCTGGCAAAGAGAATGAACATCAGTGTGTGCAGCAGGTAGACCAAGACATGTGGTCACTTTGAGTGAGTTAGTGGTGCAGGAAAGAGCAGATCTTAAATCCCAGCTCAGGCTGGGCCAGGCCTAAGAGTTTAAACAAGGCTTCTCTTTGCTGCTGCAAAGAACAAATCTTCATCTGAATGTGACACTTTGGGTCTAAGGCTCTTAAGTTAGAAGGTTTTTGATGCTGCTTTTGGTCTTTTATTCACCTCCCAATAGCAGGCAAGGAGTGTGACCCCAGTTTAGGCTGAGATTGTTTGTAGGACCTCTTTTTACAGCATCTTGGGTTTTTTCTTTTCCCCTTCTGCAGCATTCAGCCTGTCTATGGAGCACAGCATCCTCCCCTGGATTCCCGGCTCACCAAAAAGTAAGTATTGTGTCCTGGAGATTCAGGCAGGAATCTGGCAGGTTTGGGGCTCAGTTCTGCAGGAGGTGGAGGTCTCCAGCATCCCTGGCACTGTGATGTTGCACAAAGAAGGACAGCAGTGGGGTGTGGTGCTGCCTTGAGCTCTACCAAAGCTTGCAGGGAGAGTTTATCTGCTGGTGCCCTTCATGGCCAGAAGTCCATACAGTAGCAGCCACATCAAAGGAAACAGACTGTTTTTTTAGCAGTGATGTCTGATCCTTCTGCTCCTCTTTGGAGCTGGGGGAGTTAAGGGAAAGGGAGGTAAAGCTGTCCAGTTACAAGGCTGGAGAACTGCAGCAGCCTTCCTGGCAGGAAAAGGCAGAATTCCTGATCTGAACTGTCTGCTTGTCCCGTGCTGTGCAGTAGTGAAAGTTCCCTGCTTCAGGTGGTGGACTTTGACTCCTGGAGCTTAGGAGTAAATTCCTTCTGTGCCTGAGGAAAGATCCAGGCTGGCCTGGCTGCTGGGAACAGCTGCAGCTGTTTTGGAAGTGTCCACAGAAGGAGACCTGCTCTGTCTGACCTCTGACATGCCTCTCCCCAGGTTGCAAGAGTTTTTTTGGGTGTTAATCTACCTGTTTTTTGTAGGGTGGGGGAAGGAAGAGCTGGAGGAATTGTACATGTCTCTCCTTTGCCCTTCTGAGCCAGGAAGCCTGGCACCTCTCCAGCTGTGTGCTGCTGCTGTGGCCTCTGTGACTGCTGTCATAGCAGCCTGGGACAGCCACTCCTGGCGGTGGGCAGCCCAGAGAGAGAGACTTAGCATATTCCTTGGGTCTGGGAGGAGGAGCAGGGAAACTGGAAAAAGATTGGCTGATTGGAGTGAGGGCTTGGGGAAAGGAAGGAAAATGAACTCATCCAACAGCATGGCTCTGATGCTGCTCCTCTGGCTTGCAGCTTCATCAAGGATCGCTCCAAGGCCCCTGGGCTGCCCATGAAAAGCAAGAAGGCCTCCAGCTTCCACGAGTTTGCCCGCAGCACCAGCGACGCCTGGGACATCGGCGATGACGAAGACGAGGACTTCTCCTCCTCCTCCTCATCCTCTTTGCAAACTCTGAACTCTAAAGTGGCCAAGGCCACGGCAGCACAGGTTTTGGAGAACCACAGCAAGCTGCGGGTGAAGCCTGAGCGGTGCCAGCCTGCCCTGGGGGACCTTCCCACCCACTGCAAGGTCATCAAGTCCAGCAGCGAGGCACAGCTCTCCAGGACCTCTGGTAAGAGCCATCTCCAGGAGCAGCCTCCTGCTCCAGTGCTCTCCTACTTGACCACTGAACTCAGCTGTTTGTTGCTGCTCACAGGGTATGGACAAGAGGATGTGACACAGCCTGTAAGCACAACAGAGGCTTTTTCTTCCTTTTAGTATCCTGTACTCCAAGGAGCCATTTTTGGAGGCCTGGCTTTAATGCTTCAGTGTCCTCAGCTGCTCAGTATTCTGCATACAGGCATGATTGTCCCAGAGTATTCCATGGTCTGGGTGCTAAGTCATCTGTTAAGTTCTTGCTGGGACTTGCTCACTGTCTGCTTCCTCTGTGGCTTGGTGTGCTGCTCTTAGCAAAGGGCTGGGTGAGGTCTTGTTGACACCACATCTTGGGCAGGGAATTGGGTAGCAGCAGCCTCTGTTCACTCCTGCCCTGTCTGCCTGTGCAGTGAGTGCCCCAGGAGGTGGCACTGGCAGCCCATCAGCTCCTCTCTCTGCACTAGCAATTAGCTTGATTGGTGTTTGGATCACTGGAGAGCAGAGCACATCTGAAGGTCAGTTCTGCCTTGTCTCCTGTGTCCTGCCCATGGCTTCCCACGTGCAGAGGGAAGTCTGATCCATTTGCAGCCAGGTGTCTGGATGAAGGAGGGGGAAAGGGAGGCAGAAATGGGAAGAAGTGTTGGGAGAGCCACAACAGCTGCCTGTGAAGCAGCTGATCCATCTGAGTGGGCCAGTGATGTTGTTCAGTGGTGCTGAGGAACAGAAGGGTGAAACCTGCAGTGTCTGACAGTGGCTGGAGGAGTGAGGTGGGGTTGGAGAGGTGGAAACTCCTTCCCCACCTCAGTGCAGCATCTGGTCCTTGCAGAGGAGGCCTGTGTGAGGAGCCCCCTGCAGAAGCAGCAGTCCCTTCCCCTCCGGCCTGTCATTCCACTTGTGGCTCGAATCTCTGACCAAAATGCCTCTGGGGCTCCTCCCATGACCGTGAGGGAGAAGACACGCCTGGAGAAGTTCCGGCAGCTCCTCTCCAGCCACAACACCGACCTGGGTGAGTGGGGCAAAATGAGGGTGCCTGGGAGGGCAGGGAAGGCTGAGGGGATCTGCTGCCTGCATCAGGTGTGCTTCAGAGTGGAAAAAATTACTGCCTGCACTTGTACCAGGTGGGGTGTTTGCAGGAATCGCTCTGTTGGCAGATGGTGATGTCCTCCAAGCACTCCCTGTCTGCCCCTAATCATTCTCCATCTTGCACAGGATGGTTGGGATCGCTGGGGGCTGTTGGGCTCTGCATGAGAACTGAGGTTCTGCCACCTGCAGCTCCCAGTTCTGTGCCCAAGCTGGGCTGAAATCATCTCTCCTTGCAGCAGACCCACATCCCCAGTCATTGCTAATGTGGGAGCCTTCCTGGAGGCTCAGTGTGTCCAGAGCCTGCAGGAGCAGACTGGGCTTTCCTCTCCTTCTAGGTGTAGTGGTGCCTGGACGTGCCTAGGATCTAATCCATTGCCACCACTGTCCGTTTGCAGATGAGCTGAGAAAATGCAGCTGGCCTGGTGTGCCCAGAGAGGTGCGGCCTGTGACATGGCGCCTGCTCTCAGTAAGTACCCAGGGCTGTGACACTGGGGTTTGGGGTATTGTGCCACCCCAGGGACATGTGCTCCAACACCTCTGTGTGTGACACAGCAGCTTTGCTTGTGTGCTACCAGTGCCCAGCTGACAGGGGAGCTGTAGGGATTTTTGGTCAGGGAGTGTTATTGCTGCATCCTCTTTGAGCTCAAAGCCTAGATTGATATGGGAATGGGAGGTTCAGTCTCTTCTGGGAAACTGAATCCAGTGAAGTTGGGTTACTCCAAGATCAGGGCTGGGAAAGCCAAATTCTATGAAAGCTCCTTCCCCAGCTGCTGAGCTGTGTGGCAGATGTTTCTGGGTGCACAGCTGGCAGGATTTCAGGGGGTGGTGAGGAAGGAGGGTCTGCCCTGAGCTGAGTTCTCCCCCTGCAGGGCTATCTCCCTGCCAACTCGGAGCGCAGGAAGCTGACCCTGCAGAGGAAAAGGGAGGAGTACTTCGGCTTCATCCAGCAGTACTACGACTCCCGGAATGAGGAGCACCACCAGGACACCTACAGACAGGTAGGAACCTCTGCCTGCCTTTCTGCTTTGGGTATAGCCCTTTCCTCTCTCTTCCTGCTCATCCCTTCCTGCTCGTCATGCCAGGGCTTGCTCTAGCTGTAGCTAGGAGGAATCTTCTCTCTTATGGAAAAGGCACCATGCTTCTGTCCTTGTTAGTTAAAGCTTTTCCTAAATTGATAATAAATTTCAGAGCTCACCTCTTTCGCAGCTCTGCCTGCCTACACCTGAGCAGAGCAGATTGGAGGTGAAACTGAGGATGATTTGCTCAGTGCAGCTGTCATCTGTAGCCCTCACTGTGCTTGCCAGCTCTTGCCTGGGGGGACATTGAAGGTGGATTCCTTTCTGTTAGCCTGTGATGAGTTATTGTGCCTCTGGGAAGCACAGCTGGTGTGTGTAACCCACCCTCTTTTCCAGATTCACATTGACATTCCAAGGACCAACCCACTCATTCCCCTCTTCCAGCAGCCACTCGTCCAGGAGGTAAGGAGGGGTGAAGCTCCTGCCCCACATTTGCCATGGGATGTGTGTGTGGAGTGAGGCCAGCACTGCTGCTAGTGAGTTAACTTGGTGGGGAAAATCCCTGCCTGACAGCTCCTGATGCAAATACCTCCTGGAACTGTCTGGTCTTGTCCCATGTTTCTGAAAGACATGGAACTTGGAGGTTATGACATGATCTTTTCTTTGGCAAGATGTAGCAAAGAGTTGGTAAAGACCTGGAGCTTTTGTTTTGAAACAAACTGGAGGCATTTGAATCAGAACACAGGATAGTTTTGTTCTGCTTCAAAACCTCTTTTATGTGAGCAACCTGGGCAGGGAGGGGTTTGAGAGGTGGCCAGGAGGTGTGGGCACCTGTCCTCTCTGGAAACAAGCTCAGTGTGTGTTTGTGGTGTGTCAGAGCATGGTGTTCAGGGGGTTGGGGCACTCTGGGAATGTTGGTTGTTGTGAGGGACGCTGCTCTGTGGTGTTTTTCTGGAAGTATGTGCTGATACCTCATCTTTCCACCTGATGTTCAGCTAAGGAGGCTGCTCTGCCAAGAGGCAGCCCTGTCCTGTGGATATTAAGGTATCTAGGTCTTGAAAAGTTGGGTCTGCATTTCTTCAGACAGAGGATTTGATGAGAAGCCTGGACTGTCTTGTCTGAAGAGTGGGCTGGCCTGTGAGGGAACTGTGGCTCACACAGGAATCTCTCCTAGGACTTTTATGCTTCTAACATTACCTTTCTGCTACAGAAAAGCCTTTCAGTGCATGGTCTGCACTCCCTGAGCTTAGCAGTTATGCTTTCCTGCCTTCCCTTTGTGCATGGCTAATGCAGGTTCCTGCTTTCCCTCGTTCTTCCCTAGATTTTTGAGAGAATCCTGTTTATCTGGGCCATTCGCCACCCAGCCAGCGGCTATGTGCAGGGCATCAATGACCTGGTCACCCCGTTCTTTGTTGTGTTCCTCTCTGAGCACGTTGGTAAGTGACACTTGCTGCTCCAAGCACTCCTGCCATGGGGTTTGGAGTGATGTGAAATGCTGGCATGAGGAGAACTTGCCTTGCTGGAGGAGGGGATGGTGTGCTCTTCCTTCAGAGTGCCTGGGCCAGGCTGGAGTTGTGATTTGACCTTTTGTGTCGACCTCTGCTCCCTGGCTGAATTGACTTCAGTTTCATCACCTTGCTGGGCCCCACAGAAGTTGCATTTGAATGTACTTAACAACCTCAAAACTGAACAGCTTGGAGGAGAATGGGATCTTTCAGGCACTGAGGGAGTCCAGGCAAAGCTGAGATACACAGAGTTGGAGGAGAGTCTTGCTTTCAAAGCTTGGACCTGGGAGACAGTTCTTGCTCCAGGAGGGATGAGTGAAGTGTAAAGAGACCCTGCTGAGAATGTAAAATAAACTATTTAAACAAAGATTCCCTCCCTTGCTGCTAGTACAGGTGTGTTTCTCAAACTGAGAGCTTCAGAAAGCAAACTGACTTCTCCCTGCTGCTTCTGGATTTCTTGTCAGCCGCTTGCTTTTAGCTGGAGATCAAGTCCTTTCCACACACAGGATTTTTATTCTTTCTCTGGCTCTAGCTGGTTTTGGCAGTTGACATTACTGCTGGGATGTCATAATCCCTGTGTTTAAAGGCTCTTAGTTTGCACTGTAAATAGAATGAAAGAGGAATTTATAAGACTGTATTAGTGACAGAAATCCTGTTGAACAAACATTTTTAAGGTTTGATCCAAAAGTTGAAGTGAGTGAAAGCCTTCCACTGTCAAGGCTTTGTAAACTGACACTGACCTGCCTCTGCTGAGGACATCATGAAGAGCTGAGCCACCTTGCTTGCCACTTGAGTAGCCATGTGGTCAGGGTTGATCCCTAGGAAGTGCTGTTGGTCCTCACAGCCTGAAGGAGAAGGCACCAAATGTGGATTCCCTTTTCTGGGAGGTGAAGAGCAGTTCAGATCTGAGCAGGTTCCTTTTGACAGGCTTCTCCTGTGGCCTGAGCAGCATCCATGGCATTTAGTCCTGGCTGAGGCCACTTGCTCAGGATTGATTTACTGGGTTAGAAGTAGAGCTGTGAACAGTGAGGGACCTAGGCAAGAAGGGAGCTGCTCTGAAGCCAAAATCTCTGCTTCCCCCACACCAAGGCTCTTCCATGCATGGGGCTGCTTGTCTTTGCAGGAGCTCTTCCTGCCAGCTGGGCTCCAGCAGAGGGGAAACCCCAGGAAGCTGAGCCCTCTCCCTGCCACATGGCATAACTGTCCCTGTGCTGGATTGAACTCAGTGCCTTTTTTGCTGCCCAGGAAGATGTTTGCATGCTTTTGGGTCCTTGCAGCTATGCCTGAGGGTCCTGCTCTCCTGTAGAGGTTCCTGAAGCTTTGGCAGTTCTTCCTCTTGGGCCCTCAAAGCTGGCAGCCTCTGGGCTGGGTGTGTCTGTTGTGCTTTGGTCCTGGGATGGTGCTGATGAATCCAGCTGGGAGCAGCAACTGGCAGCTCCCTTGTGCTGCCCCAAGCCCAGAGCAGTGTCTCCTGCCCTGGTTTCTGGCAGCTGTGAAGGTTTCCCCAAATCCCAGTTCTCCCTGTGGTGCTCCCAGCTGGCACAGACCTGCTGTTCCCCAGGGCAGGTGTGTCCTGGCTAAAAGGGTTCCAATGTGCCAGAGCTTTGTCCCTGCACAGCCCTTGTCCCAGAAGGTGACAAAAGCTCTGTGGGATCCCTCCTGTGGTTCTCTGGGGAGCTGCAGTGGGTTCAGGGCATGGCCAACAAGTCTTTTGGGGTTCTTCAGCTGAGTTGGAGAAGTAAGTGAGTACATGGCTGCTGTGACCTGTGCCAGGCACATCCCTAACACACAGGGAGTGTTGCAGTGCCTCTTGAAATGCTCAGGCTTGATAAAGCCCCTGGGTTTGTCCCAAGTCCCTGGTGTCCCCCATCTCCCTGATGCTCTTCTCTCTCCATTTTGCAGAGGAGGATGTGGAAAACTTTGATGTGACAAACCTGTCACAGGATGTTTTACGGAGCATCGAAGCCGACAGCTTTTGGTGCATGAGCAAGCTGCTGGATGGGATACAGGTGAGCCCCTGGGGCCGTGGGAATTCCTCTGCTCTCACTGGGGCAGGGTTGTTTCCCCTCCCTGTCTGGGTGAGTGTTCTGCATGCTCCAGCATTAGGGAGATTTTGCTCCTTCACTGAGCTAAATCTGCCAGTGCAGTGCTGGGGAGATGGGTGCTGTGGCTGTCCAGATGGCCCTGTCCTGAGCAGGGAATTCACTGCAGGCACACCATCCTGGTGCTCAGCAGCCCTGTCTCCTTGCCTCATGATAATCTCATCTCCCTGTCCAACTGCTGATCTGGGTGTGATCATTCCGAGCTGTTGTTAAAGCTGCTGCTTCTGACTCAGAGCTTCTCCCCACAGGACAACTACACCTTTGCACAGCCAGGGATCCAGAAGAAAGTCAAAGCCCTGGAGGAGCTGGTCAGCAGGATCGATGGTAGGTGACACGGGAATGTGCTCAGGTTTGTCACAGCAGAGGGAGGCCTCCTTTGTGAGAACTCCAGGGCAGGGGTAGACACTTCTTACAACACTCATGGACCCAGGGCAGTGCAGGGTCAGCCAGAAACCTCCTGGTGACACCACAGGGTGAGGAGTTTGGGAGGAAAAGGTCTCAGCCTGACTGTGTGTGAAAGGCAATGTGCTGTGATCATGTGCAGGAGCTGGGGCACTGTGACCCAAAGGTGTGTAAGTGAAATGTGCTGTTTCAGAGCAGGTACATAATCACTTTAGGAAGTACGAGGTCGAGTACCTGCAGTTTGCCTTTCGCTGGATGAACAACCTGCTCATGAGGGAGCTGCCGCTGCGCTGCACCATCCGCCTCTGGGACACCTACCAGGTAGGCAGGCTCCTCTGACCTCCCTGCTGTCACTGTCACCTGTGTCCCTGTCCCCAAGGATGGGGGTGCCTCCTGGCACCAGCTGGCACCAGCTGGGGAGCTGGGGGAAACAAAGCAGTGTGGCCCCAGGATGTTTATAGCCATTGGGTGATGGGTGGCCCAGCAGGACATCTGTGTCTGGGGAAGTCATTCTCCATCTGAGCTGCAGGAGGTGACCCAGAGTTTTGCTATCCACAGTCGGAGCCAGAGGGATTCTCCCATTTCCATCTGTATGTCTGTGCTGCCTTCTTGATCAAGTGGCGGAAGGAGATCCTGGATGAGGAAGACTTCCAAGTAAGACCCTGAGGTTGGGGGTGATTCCCTGGGTGTGGAGGGGAGGGAATTGCTCTGGTTGGGAGCCCAGCATGGACATAGACAGCTGTGACCTCAGAGAGCTCCAAGATCATCTCAGGAGCTTTGCCTGAAAGTAACTTTTGAGCCTTCAGTGGTAAGGACAGAGAACTGAACTGTTGGAGGGTTCCAACATCACATTCCAGCTCTGACCAGTGTTTTCCCTCCATTATCCAGCTGTAACCCTGAAATAGCACCCTTTATTTCAAGGGCTTGGGGGTGCTTCACTGGTTCAGATCTAGACACAAGCACATCTTAATGCTGTCCCTGAGCCTTTCAGACCTGTGGTGAGCAAAAGTTCCTGAGCGCTGCTGCCACTGGTCAGGCCGGCTGTGGATCTCTGCTCTGCCTTCAACTTCTCCAAACCAAGCATCTTCTCCTCTTCCAGGGCCTTCTGATGTTGCTACAAAACCTGCCCACGATACACTGGGGTAACGAAGAGATTGGGCTGCTGCTGGCTGAAGCCTACAGACTCAAGTACATGTTTGCAGATGCCCCAAACCATTACCGCCGATAGGTGCCCAGACTGGCTCCTCTCTCCCGTGCTCACCCCTGTCCTGGCCCGATCTGATCACTGTGGCATTTCTGTCATCCCAAGTCCTCGGACACTCCAGCCAGGAGCTGCTCCTCGCTGTACAAAGCTCACCTGGACTCTTGTCTTAACTCTGAACGTGTGCCTGTCTGCCACTCCATGCGCCTGGATGTGCCATTTTGACGACTCTCAGTATTTCACTCCGTGCTGGTGGCTCACGCCAGGAAGGGAGGCTTCAAGGGGCTGAGGGAGAACACGGGGGAAGCTTTACAGATAAACTGAGCCGGAGACGAAGCCCTCCTGTCCTCTCCACTCCCTGTCCTGGGCTTGTCTGGCTGGGACCACTTCGGCTTCGCTGCCTCCCGTTGCCCTGCACCACGTGCTCTGCCCATCTGCTCCTCCTCTCTTCTGACACTGTTTGCGCCAACTCCCAGATGAAAATGCCTTATCAGAGACCTGCCTGGCCGCAAAATCCTTCCCCACGAGGGTGGCAGGGCAAGAAGTTTCTCTCAGGGCCTACCTTCGCTCCGAGGGTCCAGAGACCCCCCAAGCACTCTGTGGGTTCACAAGAGAGTCCCTCGTGCCTGCCCTCCCTCCTTGTCTCCATGCTGTTTGCCTACCTCTCCCCCAGGGCAGCGGGGCAGGCACGATGGGGGCCACGACCACTCCATCCACACACACCTGCAGTGAGGCGTGCCAGCTTGGTGGAACTTTAGGTGACTGATGTTCTGTGAGTACAGCCCCATCCTGAGTGTGGGGAAGGCACGGAGGGGGTGCTGGTAGGGGAGCAACATCTCCCAAAAACCTCCTTACAAAGTCCCCACTCCTCCGAGGCGTTCTGTGTATATTGTGTTCTTGTGTATATGGGTCAAAGATGTACAATATATGTCTTCTCTTTGTAGCAGATTTTATATTTATAACATGAACCCCTTGTTGTCCCCATCCTCTCCACGCCTGAGAAGGATGCCTGGCTGTGGTGTTACAGGGTTTTGAACCCCTCTGGAGGTTCCAGAGCTGCAGGTATTTCTGCCCCAAGGTGTGATAGGAATACACATCTCGAGGCATCCCTTGCAGGGAGGGTTTGGGCAATGAGAGGAGATGAGAACTCCCAGGGGAACAAGGGAGAGCTGTGTTGGACAAACAGGGTATCAGTGCTGGCAGTGCCTCCCTGGGCTCTGCAGGGCAGGACTCCAGCAGGAACCATCCTGGTCCAGGAGTGGCTGTCCCCCACAGCATCCCTGGGGACACACTGGGCTGGCCCTGCTGTGGTGCTGTTCAGTCAAACCAGCTGGGATGGTTCAAGGAGCCATTTTCCTCCAGGGTCAGAACATCTGTTGTGTGCCAAGGGCTGGATTTGGGAGGGTGTGAAGGGATGGATTTGGGCCACCCTGGGTTTCTGCCAGCACTCCTGCTGGGCCATGAGGGCTTTCCTGGCAGGGGTAGAGGCTCCCAGTGCCTCCTCTTTGCCTTGCTGTTCCCAGCTGGGAGAAAGCAGCAGGAGCAAGGCTGGGGCCAAGCATGTGACAGGCAGAACCTTGTTGCCAATAAAACTCCAAACAGTATCTCAAGAAATCACTTTCCTAAGGTGGAGTTATTTTTCTCAGGCATTTGGACTTCATGTTTGTGTGTGCCTTTTGTTGTTCTCTCAGAGACAGACGTGGTGGTCCCTAGTTTAACATGAATTAAAAAACCAAAATAAAAATTACAAAAAAACACCAAAACACACAAAAACCCCCAGCATACCCCACCAGCACAAGGTGAGACCTTCCCATGCAGCACCCAGCTGTGTCACCCACTGCCCAGGGAACAAGCTCACTCACTGGAGATGCTCCAGGCAGGACAAGAAAGCTGTCCCTGTGTCACTTCCCTGTCGTGGCTCTTCCCACCTGCAGCTGGGACCACTGGGATGATTAAAAGTCATTATGGTAAGTTCTGGATTTCAGGACAAAATTAGCAAGAAGAACTCTTTCTGAGGGTGTTGGTTTGTTGTTTTTTGGGTTTTTTCCATACATTAGAACATTTATTTCTCAGAGAGAAAATATAGTCTCAGACAGTCAAATTATAGTAGGTAAAATTAGCTTTTTTTCTTTACAAGCATAAATTTTCTTATTACTTCTCTTATACCATCTGATATAAACAATTCTAGAAAGCAAATAAACTCACTTTCTACAATAAATAGAGCAATCTGTGCTTTACAGCAGACTGACAGTAACATTTAGGTTCTGTAGCAACAACAGGATATCAACCAATCCAAATTCTAAAATCATTTAAAAACCAAACAAAACGGAAAAAAAAATAATAAAAGACCAACTCCCAAGACCTTAAAACATATACACAGGTCACTAGTCCACAGCTGAGCTACCACCTGGAAAAGTGTATGTTCCTTTAAATAAATTACACTGTGTGCATATAAAAGACCCAGCAACACAACTGAGGACTCCAAGAATGGTGACAATAGGTCTAAATAATTTAGAACATTTTACAACTATATACACAACATCCTTCCCTAGCCACACTCCATGGGCATTATTGTCACTATTAATATTTTTACAAACTCCTATGCCCCATTTCTATATTTTATAGGAATCTTAAAATTCCTTCAAATGCAGTTCCATGCCCCAATGTATAAGAAGTGGTATTTTAAAAAAGTAGAGCAAGTAGAAATGGCAGTGATTACTCCCTACTATTCATTATCATTAATTATTATTATTATATTATTATTATTATTGACTCCACATTCTCTTCAGTATGAAAAAGTTAAAAATAATAAAAAAATACTGAGTTAAAAAGCAAAATGATGATATTCGATCTACAATCTTGCTTTGCACCTTTGGCTCTTTAAAATGGGAAAGCAAAGAGGGATATGCAACAGAAGAGATCAGAGAAACCATAAAGTCCTTGGCTAATAGAAAAGATTTAGTCACCAAGTTTCCAAACATCAGTTTGTCCCCGTTTTTCTTTTTTTGTTTTTTTTTTTTGCAATGCAAACCCAAAACAACAGGGATTGTCTGGGTTTCCTTGGATGACAACACTGGAGACCCACACACCAGGGAAGGATGTGCACGTGTGGGAGAAGGTGAAACAGCAGAAGGGTTGTGTGCTCTGGTCAGTGCTTGGCTTCAGTCCAAAATGTGTCACAGGAAAACAGGGAGACAGAAAAGGGGGGGGAAAAAGGAAGAGGAGCCTTACACCAAATGTGCATAAACCAACACAAAAGATGCATCTCCCTCCAACCCTGATCAACCTCAGTGCCTGCAGAGCTGCTCCAGCTCATTAGACACCTCCAAAGTTACTTCTTAAAAAAAGGAAGTTATCTTTCCTTAGATACTGTGCTAAGTCATGATATGAAATGTTACTGCCACAAGCAGTAATGAGAACTGAAATGTGAAACTACAAAATAAATTTCTAGGACATACATATAGACACAGATCAGGTAATTTGATTTTCATCTTTAAAGCTCTGTGCATCTGTGCATGTAACTGCAGGGGGGGAAAGGTTACTGAAATCTTAAGGTTTTCTAAATGCAATGAGAGAAATCTAAACATGAAAACACGATGTACGTAGGCAGGAAAATCACAATTAGAACTCCCAGCTACGATTTTCTGGGGGTTTTATGTGATAGGACAATGTCTTTTAAAGAAAAATGAAAAGGCCAATGATGGTTAGGGTAAATTTGGCACAAGAAAGTCCAGCTGGGATTTCTGTAAAGAATCCTGGTGGTGCCAGGTTCCCAGGAATTACCTGGGGCTGGCTGACAACTCAAACCCCTGGCAGCCCAGGGGAGGCAGGGCAGGGGATGATGCATGAGGTCCAAAACATCCAAGTGCTGTGTGCTCTGCTCACTGCAGCAACTCACCTTAGCTCCTGTCACTGTCAGCTTCTCCTACCTACCTTACTCCCTGTAGACTACATTTCATCTCCTGCCAGCTCTTCAGCAAAACACATTCAGAAGGAAGCTGGACAAGGTTTTTTTGGCACATTTCAGGGTACTCTGAGGAGTGCTGACAGCTGCTGGAGATGCTCCACTCAGGCAGTGCAGTGAGGTGTGGAGGAACAGGAGGCTTTGGCCCAGCAGTCCCTCACAGGTAGGTGGCAGGGAGGAAGGGATTGTCCCCCTGCACTCGGCTCAGGTGGATCATGGCTCTGTCATAAGCCACCTGCACCGACTTGCGGATGCTGGTTTTGCGTCCTTCCATCATCTTCAGCTTGTCCACAGTGTCATCCACACCCAGGGGAAACACTTTGTTCCTTGGCAGCCACTGCCTGCAGCAGAGAGGAGTGAAAAGACCTGTCACCTCCTCCCAGCAGCAGCTACACTCATATTTATTTATCAGTAATACACTCATATTTATTTATCATTAACGCCCCACAATGATGCTACCAATGTTTAAATCTCTGCATTTGACATAGAACCACCTGCAGCCAAAATGCCTTCTGAGCACAGCCTTCTCTCTCCTTGGGGTCTTTACTCAAGGCTTTCAGTCCTTGGAGCTCAGGAGAAACTCAGAAATTCCTATGTTTCACAGAGCAGCAAATACAGGAATTTCCATGGTGGAAAGTAAGTTTTTATCCCCAAGAAAGCTCAGTCTTGTTCCAAGAAGTTGTAAACATTAGTTTAGGTGGGTGACAACTATCTGAGTATCATCCAGAACCAGGCAACTTCCAGCTGACATCCCAAGCCCAGGATTGACCCCAATGAATGATTTGTACTGCAAATGCCTTGTCTATAGCAAGTTTTTATTGTGTAGTCATTTGTCCAGGTTAACTGGACACTGAGAAATGTGTCACCCACCTCTCCTGATGACATCCAGCCCCTTGGAGCTCCACCTCAGCCTCTGCTGGCACAGCTCAATGCATCTCCCACCCAGCCAATACGGGCAACCCAGGGCAGCTCAGCTTACCTTCCCCACAAAGGTGACAATTTCAGTCTCTGTGACCCTTCTGCAGCATCACTGAAGTCAATCAAAATGGGATCTGACTCCAAGAAGGGTTTTTAATGCTTTCCTGAAGCACCTTAGCTCCCCACAAACTACAAACAAGGCTCTGAGTGGCCACTTCAGAGTGTAAACATGCAGGAGAGCTTGTATTCAACAAGAGCAGGGCAAAGCCAAGGAAATGTTTGCTTTTATGGGGAAGGTAGTTTCAATTACAACCCTGGATTTAGGTTTTTGAAAACTGATGACTACAGCGACAGGAAGCACGGCAGTGCCATTGATTTGCTGCTAAAAGTCATTAATCTCTCTCTGAAGAACATGCTCTTTATCAAGTGCTTCCTGTAATCAGGAGCAGTGGAACACTGCACTAATAAAAAGCCTCAGGAGTTTGTCTCCTGACACCTCTTTTACCCAGAGGACACAGACAGCCTCATCAAGTGATGTTAAAGCTATCCCAACTTCCCAAGCACATGGCAAATACTTTTCCTTTTTTGTCCCTTCTCTCCATCTCCTTAGACTCCATCAAACACTGCAGCACCCCCAAATGAAGGGGAACTGCTGCTCTACCCCCCTGTTCTGTTCTATCTTCCCTCCAGCCCTGGGACCACCCTTGTGCATTTCAAAGATTTATTGGTGATTTTGAGACTCTTCACTGGTTTGTGCTTTATTACACCTGGCTGGTTGACTGTTACCATGTAAGCATGGTCAGCAACTAATGCTAAAATCAGCAGATTCATCCTGTCTGAAGCACAACAAAAGGCCTTGAGATATTTTTCTTGCTTTGAACCTATGTGCTTACCACCTACATTTTCCATCTTAAAGAAAGATCTTGATTTGAAAACTGCTGGTGCTCAGCACCTCTGAAAAATCAGCCTAGTCTAAATATGAAATAAACCCAGCATTTTGAAAGTTAGCCTGGAAATTTTTGGCAAATCTTTTGTGCAGCATTGGAACAGGCTGCTGGTGTTTTGAAGTCAAATGCTCTCTGTAATTTGCTGCAAATTGGTTCTTCATATGCCTCAGTATTTTTGTGGTGATGTGAGCTCTGGGTGAAGGATGCTGGACTGTTCACTGTGGAAGTAGAACTGTCAGATGTTGTGGGTTTGGGTCAGGAAAAGCAGGCTGCCTTCCTTTTTTAGACTCCTCCTGACTGCTGCATGTTTAAATTCCCCAATTCACATGTAACATCATCACAATCCCTGTATGCTCCCACATCCCAAAGATTATGTTGAACAACATCATCCGCAACAGCACTCCCCACAGCCCTGTCTGCACACACTCACCAGGTTCTCTTGTTGTCAAAGAAAAGGACAAGGAAGAGCTTTTCTCCTGCCTCTGTCTGCCTCTGCTCCCCCAGCTTCAACACATCCATGGGTGGTACTGGGATGGGGACTCCATTGTGGAGCAAACCCTCGCGTGGCATCTTGGGGTCAATTATCTGGGGACACAGGGAGAGGACATTTAGCATAAAACCTTTCCAAGCAATCAAGAAAATGCATTATTTTTTCTGTTGTTTCAGGTTATCCAAGCTAGACAAAGAAGTCTACTGTGGGTGGGTAAGCAGAATTACTTGTTTTGCTTCAGTGTCTCTTTCTAAAGAATTTTTTTCCTTGAGGTTTCCCCTGTGGGAGGGGAAACCAGTCAGGCCAAAATCCAGGCACCTCATCTTAAAAAAGGGCAAGGATGTAAGTCTGCAGTTCTGTGTGGCTGTAGATGATTTACACCAATGGGAAATTCAGTACAAACTCAGCAGTATTGTGTTCAGCAAAGGATTTCCCTCCCTCCCTCACTCCAAACTCATGCAGTAAATGCAATGGTCCTGCTGTACTCCACAGGCAAAATGTGATTTCACAACAGCTCCATTCTGGAACAAATCAGCTGCCATTTTTCAGATTTACACCAAATTAGGTAAGAATCAGGTCCAATATTTTGAGAGAGTTGACAAGCAGTGCTGGCTCCATCAAGCCAGGGGAACACAGACTACAGTAATTTTGAGGATAAGTCACAACAGATGCATCAGTTCTCCCCATATAAAGCAGAAATGTCCATGTTTGTGCTATGTCAGCACAGGAGGAGAAGAAAACAGCAGAGAGTGGCTGCAATAATCAGTCTGTTCTTCACCTCCTAAGGGCCTGGAAAAGTAGATTGGCTTTGACATTGGCCATCTGTGGAATTTATTAAAACACTTCACCACCACAGCAAGCTGCTATAAAAAAAGCTTTTTTTGGAGGCAGTCTCAGTGGTTAAATCCATTCTAAGCCACAGTTTAACTCTGGCTGTAGCCACGTGGAGAACTAAAAATGCTTTGGCTGGCCAAGATGGCCAACAGATCCATGGATGTTCCCTCTTCTGGGCTCCCACTTGGAGTAAGAGCATGGATGAGGGTCAAACTTCCAGCACAATCTGCCCTTTTTGATAGTATTAATAGACAAATATCCAAAGACAGATAAACAGTAAGAAATAACATTCAAGGGACTAACACATGCCTATATGCTCATATTTAAATCAAACATATGGTTGTTGCAAGAGGATGTAGACAGGGCCAGCTGGGCACCTACATATGGAGCTGTGCTCACTAAACAGGAAAATGTGCAGGCAGCAGAACCTGGTGCCTGCATTTATAGAATTTAGGTCTTCTCATCCCCAAAGTACTGACTACTAGCCTCAGACAAAAGTGAAAAGAGTCTCTACCCCTGACAATGAAAGAACAATGTTTTATGAATCCTCTGCAAAGCTCTGAAACAATGAGCACAGGGAAAATTCACTGTGCAAAGGAGAAACAAAAAAACCCAAAAAGGCACATTTGCATTATTTTGGGAAGATTTCCTTTTCTGTCTGGTTACACTGCACAACAGCACTGTGTTCTGGGCTATCTGGGCTGCAAGTTGAGGCTGTGGGAGAGGCAGAGGGCACTTACCAAGGCAGGGTAGGAGGGATAACCACGGCACTTGGCCCACACGAGCTCCAGGGGCTCCAGCTCAGCCTGGCTCTCAAAGGACATCAGGAGAGGCCTGCCTAAGGGACAGCAGGAGACAGAGCTTGGGAGGCTGTTAGCAGCAAGAGGGTTATGAAAACACAAGGAACCACACTGTCATCTAGCTCAGGCCTCATTGTCTCAGTGGCAATCAACTGAAACAGATGAACTCCTGCAGTACTTAAAACACACTGACAGGACAAAATGGAAAATCACTCATTGTTTGTACCTACATGCATTGGGTGTTCATGATAAAATTTAGCAGGTACCAAGCTCCAGCCTGGCCACAGGGGATGTCCTGCCTTCTTCATGCTCTATCAGCACAGTCATGTTCAGCATAAAGATAAAGCCACAGTCCCCCAAATCATGGGTCTGTGCATGCATTTAGCTTCACATAGCTTTCTTCAATACAGAAATGTTAATCCAATTGAGTCAGTGAAATCAAATGGCTTTACCCAGCAGTCCTACAGAAAGCATCCCTCCAAGGGGCCACAGGGCTCAGGCAACCAGGAGAGGTGAAAGCACAGAAAACCTTTCATGCAATAACCTAATCTGTAATAAAGCTGGTAATGATGCCCAGGCAGCTCCAACCTGGGTAGTTCCATGTTCCTGGTGTGCTTTGAGATGTGTTCCCCCTGGCTCAGGTGGGCCCAGAGCAGGGGGTGCTGAGCAGCAATTCTCACCTGAGCCACTGAAATCAGAGTCTCCATTCACACCTTCCAAGAAGGGCACCCGAGAAAGAGCTGGCTTCCCTCGACTCCTCTTAGGAGGCATCAAACCACTGTCAGGAAGATGTGGAAAAGCAGGGCATTAGGAGAAAACAGATTATCCTTGAAAACAAAGGCAATGGATTCTCCGAATTTGTTTAAAATACTGAAAAATTACTGCACTGGTGCAATACTGATATGAAAAGAACACTGAATACTTAAGCAAAATGTGCTCTCTTCTGGTGAAAGCACACTGGACACCATTCCAGCTTTCCCATGAGCCATGAAAAGGCCTCACAGAAACCAAGCTGCAAACATGAGGAAGGAGCCCAGTGAAAACTTCACACCTGAGAGCTGCTGCAATGAGGCCTGGAGCTGGCATGAGCTACACCAGCTGTGTGGAGACTTGAGAGGTGACACAGCAGCCCTCCTGGACTTTGTCAGCCCCCGTCCTGAACATCCTTTCACCCCATTACTACAAACATTTCAGAAAATGGACTACTTCCACCTCAACCAACCATTTTTTCACATATTGTAATTTTTTTTAGTTTTTTTAATAAGCAACCTATTGCGAGTGATTTTGGTGCTGAAAGACTGGAGAAAAAGTAGTAAACAGAGCTGTTCCTGAATAGAATAACTGTACAAGTTATCCACAAGACATCAGAAGATGTCAGGTGTATGCTCTAAGTCTGTTCAGTCATGTTTGAAGTGCCCAGTTCTGGTTTTAAACTTCTGAGAGGAAGGAAACAGCTATTTAGTAGGTGGTACAAGTTCAGCTTTACCTGCAGTGCTGAACTGAAACTCGAATTTAAAGTTTTTTCCAGTTTTGTTTCTCAAGAACTGCAAGGCATGCATCAGCAGAGAGGATGTGCACTGAGAAAGGGAAGTGTAACACACACCCACTTGCTTGAAAAATCAAGCACTGCTTTTGGGACCTGCAGCTTAAGAGGACAGGATGAAAAATCAGCAGCTTTTTGTCTTTTAGAGTCAATACACAAGTAACAGGGTTTGAAATGAAGAAGTCAAAGAACAGAAGCAGACAGATGAATCCAGAAGGTGTTCCAGGAACAGTTTTGCATGGGGCACTCACCTGCAGGCTTCAAACACCAGCCCACTGCCCAGGGCAGAGCTGCACTCAGAATCAGAGCCACTCTCTGCATGTTTTGCAAAGCCATTGGTCACTCCTGCAGAGGAGACAAATGGGAATGACAAGGAATGACCCCTGAGAGCATTCCCAAGCCCAGAGCAGAATAATTTGTGACACCCCTGAGCTTCACCTTGGTACCTTTAAATGTCTCAAATGGAGATGACTAGAGTTCAGCTAAGCTATCAAAACCAACATGTACAGTCAGTGGAGAAGTGCAGCTCATTGTGAACATGTCTTGTCTGTCCTGTTTTAGAATCATGTGAAGAGATGCAGCTTTCACCAAGTGCCTTCAGTCACAAGGACTGTGTTCTCCCCTAAGCATAAAGTCAGTTCCAGGAGTGTAGTTTAGATGCAGTTTTTACTCAGCCACAGGAATTCCCCTTCCTCAGCCCCATCTCACAGTTTCCAGAAGGAAAAGAAACCCCAAGAACTACAGAATCATAAAATCAATTAGAAATGACCTCTGAGATCATCGAGTACAACCTATGACCCAACAGCACTGTGTCAGCTGTGGCACTGAGTGTCCCATCCAGCCCTTCCTTACCTCTCTGTCCTGCCTGCCTGGGTGACTTCTCTCCACTGCTGTCACTGCAGGTCCTGCTCTGGGGCCGTTTCCGTGCCTGTCGCTCCCCATCAGGGCAGGAAGGTGAGAGCTGCCCGCTCTGCCTGTGCTCCTCCCCATTCTCCAGGGAGCACTCCAGACCCCTCTGCAGCTTCACCCCGTTCTTGGCTTTTTTAAAGAGGACAGATGTCCTCCTGCCCACGCTGCTGAGGGAGGCACTGGCAGGGCTGTCTGCAGAGGACAGGGCCAGGCCATTGAGGCCGTTGTTGGACAGCAGGCGTTGGAAAGCCTGGTTCTCCTGCTGCAGAGCCTTCTTGTCAAAGAGCTCCCTGTCTGACAGCATCCTCTTCTGCAGCTGGTTCAGGGACTTGCTGTCACTGATGGGTTTGAGAGTTGGAGGGTCCTGCATAGAGTCCAGCTCTGAGAGGGTGGGTGCAGGTCCTGTGGGCTCCAGGGTTGGAGGCTGCGGCATCTTGGCACCATCTGTTAAAGGAATAAAGACTCTGCTTGAGCATTTTAGAAAGTTATTCCCAAAACTACCAATAGCCTCTTTTGCTAAGGTCACAGGAGAAACAGCAGGTTTTGACCTCTGGCATGCATTAGAGAGCTGGAATCACAATTCTGCTGGCTCACCTTTCTCCTCTTCCTCATCCCCTTCCCTGGATGATGTCTCCAGCCCCTCCCGTGGCTCAGTGTCCCCGTTGGGCAGGGCCTTGCTCTGCTGCTGGGCCAGTTTCTGCCGCAGGGCGTTGATCTCCCGCCGCAGCAGCCGGATGCGCCGCGTGCGAGCACCGCTGGAGCGCATGGTGCTCACCGTGTCCAGCTTCTCCAGCAGCTCCTTCAGCTGCGCCTCCAAGGACAGGTGAGCCCGGTTCTCCGGGGCCAGGATGTTATCCACTGCAGCAGAAAACATGGAAGAGTGAAGGGAAGGAATAAGGCTTCTTGGAGAAGAATCTGGGGCCAATGCCAGGCCTCATTCTCTTTGATGCTATGCATGAATCAATCGTTTTAGACTGGGGATTTAGCAGTCAATAATCTGGGAGCTTGGACTTCCTTCCTTTGGGTAAAAAGCAGCTGATTTAGCTTGCACTGTCCTTCAGTTCCCAGTGAAAGCATGTGTGTCTACACCTCTAGCTCTCAGCCTAGACCCTTGTCAGAAACCTATTTCATTGTCAGTTTAAATGACAAAAGCAGACCACAAAGAGAAGTGGCCAAAACAAAACTTGTTTGCCATTCCTCTGGCTCTGCTGGAGAGCTGGCATCAGCAGCAGCAGGACAGGCAGCTGCACACCAACGCAAATTTCACAATGACTGTCCATCTGCACCCAAGAGGGCTTCAACATTTAGGAACCAGATGGCCCACTCTGAGTGCTTGATGGCTGTACTAAGTTTAACCAAGTTACTCAACCAATTGCTTTGGAGCTGCATCTCAAGAGAGCTGTGGGAATGGATGGGTTGTGGTGGGAATGGAAAGTTTCAGTTAGAAGGACTGCTTGGGTCTCAGTACCTTGATCCCCATCACCCCCTCCCAGCTCCATCTAGCCCAGCTGCTGTACATCTTCCCTGTTTACAATGAAATGTATGAGTTTTCTCCAGTGCAAAAATTCCCAGATCCTCCTTTGCACCACTCTTTAAAATAGTGAGTTTGTGTCACATTCCTGGCACAATTCAAAGAGCATGGGCAGTTTACAAGGCTTTTCCAAGACAGACATGCACTAAGAGAGCTGGAGCTAAGCTGCACCTAGCTCAGAGTGCCCAGCTCACCTGCAATCTAACTCTTTGAGGTTCTAAAGGGGTTAGATATCTGCCTAGGTAATCAGATAGGAAAATTCTCATATGCACAGTGGCTATGATTTCCGCACAGGCTGAACAACACGCTCAGAACTAAAGTTACCATCTGCCTGAGAGAAAAAAAAAAAAAAATCAATCATTTCTCACCATCCTCCCAAGAAAAGCGGTAAAAGTCGTGGGGTTTGGGCGACTCAGGCAGGTGAATCCCCACGCCAGTGTCAAAGCCGATGCTTTCGGCCTGGCGCCGCGCGTGACGCAAAATCGCTCCCCCGAGGTCTCGGAGCCGGACAGCTGCTCGGTGGAAAATCGTGTCTTTAGCATTATACCTCATGCAGTTGGCAACTATAAGGTTAAAGTCTTCCTCAAACTCATCCAAGGTTCGGTACAGGTGGGACTCCAGCTTCCGCCTCATGGTGGAAAAATCCATTGGGTTGGAAATGAATTCCAGGTAATCTGGAACCTAAACATATAAAACCTGTACAATTACAAAAACCATTTACTAGCCAACCAGAGCGCACCCAGCACAAGCACTCTTAATGCCCCTTCCACTGGTAAGGGGCAGCAACAGAAGTTCATTTCTGTGTCACTCAGGCAAGGCAGACACACCCTGGCTCTGCAAAACATTACTTATCCAAGATGTGCTAAAGCTTCCAGAAAAAAATGCCCTTTTTTTGTCCTGGGAGGATACACACATCATGAGTCCTTTTTGAGACATTCTTTAATCCACCAGCAGCTTGGGACAAGGTGGTTTGTGCTTCTGCCCAGCAATATCTCATCTACAACCCGTGGAACACCTCTAAGAAAGAGACTTGCCTCGTCCAGGTTGACAGGCTCTGTGAAGATCTGGGCAGCATCCTTCTCCTGCAGCAGGTCCAGGGTTGTGCGCAGCAGGACATTGAAAGGGGTCAGCTGCAGCTCCATGGCAGCCTGCTGCACCTTGACCTGGGAATGGGAACACAGCCATGAAGACACTCACTGAGGACAGGATCTGTCAGTGGTGTCTCCCTCCTGATTCTTCTGAATGATCCCCCCAGCTTTACTCAGTGGTGGAAACCTCAGGCCAACACTGTTGCAGAACTTCTGGCAAACACCTTGCACTCTCCATGTGCAGGATGTACACTGCCCAGTCTAGTGGCACAGTCCAATCCTTTATATCGTCCTGTTTATTCAATCTCACAAAGGCAAAACCAGAGGAAACCCCAGGCAATTAAAAGATCCTACAATTAAAAATCAAAACAGGCTTTTCACGCCTGGCAAATTATCCTGGAGAACTCCCTGCCTCAAGATATCATTCTTACACCAATTAGGAACATTACACAAAAATTAAAAGTATGCAGGCATTTACATGAACAACAACATGCATAATTAGACTAGAGAGCAAAAACAACATTTAAGACATAAGCTCTCCGACTTCAAGGCAGAAAGCAAACAACAGAGGTTAGATGTCTGCAAATTCCTAATACTGTTTCTTATATTCTTTAGGAAGTCTCTAATACTGTTTGATTTCAAGCAAACAAGTTGTAGCACTGAAAATCTCTTACACTGAAAATCTATTCAAAGAAGACTGGAACAGGATAAAAGTATTTTTTTTTGT
This sequence comes from Lichenostomus cassidix, assembly GCF_008360975.1. NCBI lineage: Eukaryota > Metazoa > Chordata > Aves > Passeriformes > Meliphagidae > Lichenostomus > Lichenostomus cassidix. The sequence continues at coordinate 2,697,069 of NC_139506.1, forward strand.
CCTTTAACATCTTCATTTCTTTGATCTTATAATCACTCGTTATGTCATTAAATCAAACTTCAATAACAAAGGTAAGCAAGTCTGTTTACACAAAGCAAATTGTATTTGATGTGCTCAGCAACGAGACAGCATCAGTGAGAGAATGAATATAGACAGATAGAAAGACCACATTTTTCCCCCAAAATGGGAAAAAAGCCACAAATGCAAGATTCTGGAGCATCCTTCTCCACTCACCTAAAAGCTGGGCTGGGATACAGCCCAACTAGATACACTTTTCTGTGGTATTTTATCCTTTTAGAAAGCACACCATAGTTTCCGTAAGTTTTTATGGATTTAGCCAACTGTGATAGGGTTGTATCAAGATATCAAAAGCAAACAAAGCCCAAGAATGTTGTTTTTTTTTTTTATCCTCCTACCTAAAATATGTTCACACAGCAAGCAGGGCTGAGCCACTGATGTAAATCAAGGACAATGCAGCAAGTGAACCATCAAGAGTACTCCAGAAAAGCTGTGGGTAGTTTCTGGCTATGAAAAAATTGCTCTCAGAGGAGCTGTGATCACAGAGGATGCTGCTTTCCCTCTCCCTGCAGACAGCCTGAAAGCACCCAGGCAAGGCCTGAGGCTACATGTATGGGCTCACTGAACCTATCCTTGAGGATATTCCAGCCAGAGAGCACAGCTGTGGGTGCAGCAACCAAGGTAAGGACAGCAAAGATCCTCCACAGGCGAAGCTGGAAAACATTGGAAGCAACTGGTGCAACTTTGGTGATGTGCACACAGCTCAAAGAGGAAATTGGAAAATTTAGTAAATGGTCTCCATCTTACAACTTTTTCTTCTAAGAGAACAAACCATAGGAATTTTTAGCTTTAGAAATTAAGAGCTGAATTGTTATTTAGACCTCTCTCTGGAGAAGGTGTTACCAAACTCCTGAAATAATCATGAAAGGAAACCTAACTTCTACTCTGCAAAACACTTGGTCCATGCCCACAAATACAAGGGGTTCTGTAGGTCAGGAATCAAATCCACTATTAATGATGCAAATACATTTTCCCAGCACTCTGCAGCCCAAGCCTGGTTCTGAGGGCAGAGGCTGCACAGTGCAAACCCATGACTGGCACAGGGAGAGATGGCTCTGCACACCCAACAGTCAGAACCCATGAAAAGAGGAAAAAGCTCAAGAAAAACTGTAGTGCTCCTCCTGTACCTCCTACATCACAGAGTGCTTGCATGGGACTGAAGTTGAGTGCAGCAACTCAACAGTCAGAACTTCCTACCTGCTCCCTTTTGAGCTTTTCCCTCTTTCGGATGAGCTCGATGAGCAGCCGCGCCCTCTCCAAGTCATGCCGGAGCTTTTGCCAGTACTTCAGCTCTTCCTTCACTGCACTGGTCTTCTCATCCTGCTCCTTCTGCAAGATAGAAGTGGGGTGAGATAAAAAAACACAACAGGCTTCCTGTGTTTCCTTTTTTTCCTAGGAATCCCCTGTGAATTGCTCTCAGAATCTTCCTCTTATTGCCTTGTCTCTTGTTCAGACCATGTCCCCTCCTTCATCCAGCATTTAGCTGTCTCACAAAGAGAAAAGCAGCTTTTCTAGATTTTACCTTATCAGTGAAATTAACCCAAATTAACCCAGCTTCACTTCAGTGCATGCTCATTTGCACCCTCCCTGCTTTTACATCTAAGTTTATTACAGAGGCTGGAAATTTTTCTGTGCATTGAAGCAGCAGCCCAAAGCATTTACAGTCTAAAGGGAAGGTGACCAAAAGGAGGGGAGAAAAGAGTTATTCTTATTCTTTGTAACCAATAAGAAATAGAGCCACGGAAAGACATTTGCCAAGCATGGCCACCACTGGGAGATGAGCTCACACCTTCCAAGACACAGTTCAGTGGCTTCACAACACAATCACCCTTCCTCTCTTAAATCTGTAGATTTTTAATGGTTTGGATGATATACCTGAAGTGCATACTCTTTCGCATGACTGCCAAGAGGACAATTGCTTGATTGGTATATATTAATAGGACATTAGTTTTTAAGAACTTACTCATGGTAAACTGCCAATGTAATACACTGAGGAAATGCTGCACTTTCCCAAGCTCCACACTGATGAGTGGGGAATAATTTTTTATTTATCACCCAGAGCAGTCTTCTTGCAAACCAAAAGCCTATCAGTTCCTCCAACTACAGTAAAAATATACTCGCACATTGTACACAATACCTTCTGCCAGGCTAAGTTAGAGGGTAGAGTTCCACTGCTTCATTACTTCCCCAACAACTTCTCATGCAAAATGCAGTGCTGCTTAATAGCACCAAGATTGAGTGACTCCAGCTGCCAGCTCAAAAGAGGAAGCAGAAGAGCCCAGAGCTGATGATTATGTCTAAATGTGTGTGGTGGTTTTGATATCTCAAACCCATGACAATGTGCATGGGATGGACAGAAGCTGAAGCTGCAGGAAGAATGACCTGAACTGGAATTTGGCCATAACTCTGGAGTTAACATCCATTTTCTTTACTCACTCACAAGGAATGTGGTTTTATCATTCATCTAAGAGCTCAGTCCACCAAGGGTCCATCACACCCTTGCACAACCCTGGGTCTCCTGACTTAGGGGAAAAACTACCTGCTGTCTCACCAACACCAACTTCAGTGGCATGATGGATATCCCACTAATACACCAACTCAGCTCTTCAAGCACAAGCACACCAAGAGGAGAACAAAAGTGCCTTACATCTGATCTTTTCACTCTCACTCCCCTCCCCAGCCATGTGCTAAGCTCATCTCCTCCTGGAACCCAAGCTCTGTATCCTCCCATCTGGGGAGCAGGCAGTACCTGCTCGGCGTTCCTCTGGGACTGCAGGTGGGAGTGCAGCCGCCGGATCAGGGGCACTCCATTCCTCGCCTGCCGCTTCAGCAGCCAGTAGTTGTGCAGCCTCTGCATGAACTGGTTCTTCCTCTGCAGGGAGAGACCACTGCAGATCTTGTTCAGCCTGAAGGAAGCAGAGAGGGTCATGGAGCCAACTGCAAAGCAATCGTGGCTTTGCACACCCTGGGGTTTCATGGTGAAGCTTTGCAGTGTTGTGTCAATGCACAGTGTGAAGTACAAATAACTGGGATGATCTGAGATCTCCTCACCATGAAGACAGATGTGCCCACTTTTCATACTGGAGGGTTCCACCAAGCACTTGCCACAGCACAGTTAAAGTATGAAATCATCAATTCAGCTCCAAGCATTGATTTCAGAACTACTTCCAGTGTCAAAAACTTTCTGGGGGTCATTTAAGTTTGATGTTATTAAGCTGGAGCCTGGGAAACTAACTTGACATGGCTCCAAAGATAATAGATCACCTATTTTAACCTTTGCTTACCATTCTTAGATTACACAAGGTGCCTTATCAGCAGTTTTCCAAAGCCTATCTGTTAAAATACCAGTGACACACCAACACACTTCCTAAGGCACCAAACAAAAATTCAGCACTACCCAGTTCTGCATGAGGGAGAGCTGGGAGGAAAAATACACAGCCAAATTCAAAGCTGCTTGCAAGACTGTCAGGTTTTACATGCTCTATAATAAAAAGGAGGAATTAAGAAACTATGAGATTCAAAAACATTTAATAGTGGGATGAGCCCTACCTGCCTACCAAGCTGTAATGCCTGAAGTATTTTAAAAACACCTTCACAGCAGATGGGTGTTTGCCCTTAGGGACCACCATAGAGTCTGCATTACACAACAGCTTGGGATGGCTGCTTAGCAAAGCCAGAAAACCATGGTAATACTCAGGCAGAAGAAACCCAGCCACGAGTTATGCTGCACAGCACTCCGAACACAGTTACTGCTAAGCCTTGACTGAAGATTCAGTGTTTCCAAGGTCAACAATGAGAGGGACTGAGCCCTTAAAACAGACCCTGTTCAGCTCCAGCTGTCCAACCCCTTCCCTAAACCTGCAACACTCACCTGTAAGAGGGAATTTGTGCAACGGTCACCACAGGCACGGACAAACGCCCTTTGGTCACGTCACCAGGCTCCTTTTTGATCTTTTGCTTCAATTTCACTTGGTTCTTCTTCACAGACCCTTTGGGAGGGCCAGAATTGGCTTCCTCCTCTCCCTCCTCCTTCACAGTGACCTCCTGCCCATCACCACCAGCAGCTGGAGACCCTCTTCTCACCGTCCCAGGTGGGGAGTGACTCTCACAGTAGGCAGTCTTGCGCACGGTGAACGTCGTGCCGTTGATGCTGGTCTCCCTCATGGGCTCAATCTTCATGAAGAGCCCAGCTCTCTGTGCACAGGTGACATGGAAGGCAGTGTAACAGTTCACCTTGTGGCATTGGATAGCAGCTCCCATGCCCTTCTGCTTGCAGATACAGCATGTGAGCTTCCAGCGAGCTGGAGGGATGTTATTGATCCCTTCGATGGGCTCCAGGAACACAGTGTTTGCAAAGCAGACCTCTGGGATCCAGATGGCACAGACCACGTGAGCCCAGCGGCCATCACTAGTCTGCTTGAAGGCTCCCCCTTTGTTTGGGCAAAGGACACAATCCACGGGGCGAGAAGGGGACTGTAAACAGCAGCGGCAAAGCCACTGCCCCTCGGGGATATAGGGCACACCGTAGCACTCCTGGTGAACAGCCAGATTGCAAATGTCACAGAACAGGATGACATTGCTGTTGTGACACTCATCGTCCATGCAGACACAGCAGAAGGCATCCTCATCGATGAGGGACTGCTGAGCCCCATTGTTGCGGCTCTCAAGGTACGACTCCTTTTCCAACCGATCCACCAGCAGCTCAAAAGTGTCAGCAGAAACTGTTCCATAACCATCAGCCCTTCTCTTCTCGTTGATCATTTCCAGCCACGCCAGATCCTCCTCATCCATGTCATACTCAACTTCTACGTCGAGGTCCTCAGGAGGCTTTTCAATGTACCGGTAGTAGGCAGCAGGGAGGGGAGGAGCATCTGGCTGGCTGAAGGAGTCCACCACACGGAATTTGGGCTGGGGCAAGTGCAAAGACATCCCTGGCGCATGTTTGGAGCAGGACTCCTTCTTCTTGCCTTTGGAAGGTGCTTTTTTAGATTTGGAAGTGAAGAGGGGCTGCTCGCTGTTCTCCTTGTTGCTGTTGCACTCAGTGATGTCCTGGGCTGTCAGCTCGTCCTCGGTGATGAGTTTCAGGGGGTCGTAGATGCTGATGCGATGGAGTCGCCCGTCAATGTCCACCTCCACGATGCGCTGGGCCTGGGCATAGGTCAGTGTCTCTCGGGTTGGGGAGCACTTGAGGCTGTAGGGTGAGGGAGAACGCCTCCCCTCCAAGTGCTGCCGGCACCTCCGCCGGGGCTTCCTCATCCCTGTGGTCCAGAGCTCCTGGGACACAACATGACAGAGGACAGAGTAAGGACAAGGGGATGAGCAAGAAGCAGCACAGACTGAAAAACTCACTCAACACTGCAAAACAGAAAATTTCTACCAGAGTCTCCAGCAATTTCAAGCTTGCTGAGTCTTTACACCTTAGATACAGGCAGGTATTTGATATATCAACCATTTCTTGCAATGTGTATCAGAGCAATGCACAGCACCCTCCAACTTTCTCTATTTGCACCTCAGATGTACATTCCACCATATCACTGGTGAGAAAAACTCAAAATAATTTGACAGCACAATATACAAACAGCCTGCTGTGCACCCAGATCAGCAAACCACTCCAATCCCCTGAAATTCAAACAACACTGCTCACATCTGCTTGCACCATTCACATATTAAGCTCACACAAACCAATGAATTCTCCTCTGTTCTTTTGCCTGTGACTTTTATACCCGCAATGTGCCGGGTGTTTTCCCGGAGGAAAGGAATGGACTGTTCAGGTCTTATGAAAGCAGTTTCCAATTTTTTTTTTTTGGTCAGCTCCAGATGAGAAAACTAATAGTTCTCCCTCAGTCCAGGAGGAGCTCCTCCAAGTTTCACAGCTCAGGGTTGCCACCACCAACCCTTCCATTCCAACACTGCAGATGCAAAAAAGCCCCATAATGAAAAACCATCCTCCAGTTTTGCTTTTCCTTCTCTCAGGGGTCACAAGCAGAACCAGAGGATGAACTGAGCAATGCAGCAGATCCAGATGTGCATCTCTTCTGCTCTGCCATGAAGAAGCAAAGGGGAATAAACATGGAACAAGCAGCATGGATCCAAATGGACTTACAACCTCTGGAGCCACAATTTCCATTCATCCACCTGAGCCACCTGGCTATGGAGAGTCCACAGGGGTACCAAGCAGGAAAGCAGCAAGACAGCTTCCAGCAGCAGGAACTGTGCAATGGCATTTGCTCGGAGCCTTAACAAAAAGCCCCAGCCAGCTCTGCCTGCACAAACTGCTAATCAGCAACCCAGATAATTAGCTGAGAGTCAGCTCCTGACATGAAGGAGGTGCCTGACAGAGGGGAGCAGAGGAGAAGTGAGGAGATGGTCTGGGGGAGGATTCAGACATGGTGGCAGCAGCTCGGTGATCAGAGGGTGAAGGAGGGAGCTGGCAAAGGGGGAAGGTAGGGAGGAAGCCAAGTGAGTAATGCAAGAGAGAAGGGCAGAGTCAAGGATGGGAACATGACTTATGGGAATAAACAAGCTGAGGCTGAAAGAAGTCAAAAAGGAGACAAAGAAAAGCCAATGTAAATTCTCTGTGAGAAGATAAGCCAGCCCAGAGCTTATCTGTTGCTATGCAGAGGCCTGAACCAGCACCTCACCCTTACTTAAAGCAATCCACATATTCAGTCCCTTTCTGTGGGACCCACAGACAAAAAAAAACACACTACAAACCCACAATTTGTGCTTAGGCAATGCAGTATTTGGGCTCTATGAAGGACATAGCTCCAGACACTCTCAATTGTGTGAGTCACAGCAAGCAGCATCTCACAGGACCAGGACCTACAAGAAGTCCAAGCTTATTCCAGAAAGAAGGAACAAAATCCAACTCTAGGAGCAATACTTTTTTCAAGCACTGATTCTGTGAACCATGAGATTAAGCCATGACAGCACCTGTGTCTTAAGAAACAAACAGGCTCTAGGAAAGGTTTCCAAACTCTTCCCTGCATCCACAGAAATAAGCTGCAGGTGCCAGTTTCAGTATGCCCACCCATAATGATGGAGCCTGTAAATTTTCCTGCAGATGTAAAATAAAAGATGATAATTTCTACCTGCAAATATGGATACCACAAATTTTGGGACATTTGCCTTAAACCTTTAATCAGTCACTTGATCCACACACCCAACTGCACTCATCCTAGCTGAGCTCCAATGGCTTCAATAATTTTAAAAACAGGGTATAAAGGCAACTTGATCATCAAATGAAAAAAAAACCAGAAAATCCTGCTGAGAAACAGCTCTGTTACAATTCAAGCCAGTAAAAGGAAAGAAGATACTGGAGGCAAAAACATATATGGATAATAAAGTAATTATTATGACCTGACCACACTCATCGTTAATATTGTCTTCAGGAAAAATGAAGCAATAGCCAATTGCTTGGAATGCTGAGGGACAAGCAAATTTCAGTGAAACAAGCACCTGGAGGAAGGGTTGTTTTATCTGTTGATGGGAAAAACAACAGTGCAGGGTTCCATTAGTGAAACAATCAGTGTATTTCTAGAAAAATTGCCCCAAAGTGGGCTTTGCACCACAGCAACCAATTGCCATAAAACAACCTATTTGCAAAACACACAATCACTTAGCACTAAGAAAAAGCATCTAAAATGCCATGGAAATTGCTGCCAGCAAGAGCTGAGTGCCTGGAATGAGACACACACCTGGATATTAGGAGAGACAATTCCAAAATACCTTGAAAGCAGCAACAAAATCAACTCAGACACACTGAGCTGAGCACTGTGACCTCGTCTACAACAACAGAAACTTCTAAGCAGCAACCCAAGAATGTTTTTGTTCCCTTGGCACACTTGAAAACACCTCGAAGCTACACATAAAAAAGAATCCCTGTGCAAACAGGACCTGTGCATACTGAAATGCTAAAGATACTTGACGTCAGTGGGGTTAAATGCTATTTCAGCCCATGCTGATTCTGTCCTGCCATGGACAAAGGCTGCTGATGTGAAAGCAGAAAGTTCAAACAGACATCCTTTTGCCATTGCCACTGTATGCTCAAGGCATTCCAAAAAGCTCCCACCACCCAGTTCTACTGGGGTTTGCATTGGGACCATGGAGTGAAGTTCCCAGAGAGCAAACTGAGCAAACAAGGTGGCTACAATGCATAAAGATGCTGGGAATGAACTTAACTCTACCCCAGGAGCTCCTTCAGGAGTGGTTCAGTTCTCCTGAGCAGCAGCTTTCACATCTGTGGGCAATAAATGCCTGGGAGGGCTGCAAGAGGCAACTGAAAAACAAAGCCCACGTGAAATCCTCCCATGCAATGCTGCCTTGGCCATCTCTAAGGGTCAGAAATCCTTTTCTCACACTGCACAAGACCTCAGTCTCCTTCCCAACTCTCCTTCACGCTGCAGTCCTCCCTTCCAGCCTTCCCATGCAGAACAACCAAGGATTCACTTTACAGCACCAGGTTTCTCATGTGCAGAGGACACAAGGCTAGAGCTCAAGGCAGTGCTGCTAGGGGAGTTTCCTGGCCCTTTTTTTAGCATAGCTTGGTGATCCCAGTGAAAAGCTATGTCCCTCAACAATGAAGAACTTCAGTGACTTGCAGCAAAAAGGCCACCTGGACTTAGATGAGCAGCAGCAGATGGGAACATGGCTCTCGTTGGACTCCGGTGCACCATGACTACTGACAGGGGCTACAGCTCAAATAGTCCTCAAGAGTTTGGGGCTTATTACCAAAAGCTGCCTCTGTTCAGGACATCAAGCCAAACACGAGGTCTGGAGATGTTCCTTAGCACTGCTCTCCTGCACCAGCAGCCACTCAGCTCCGTGCAGCCCCTGGGATTTAAAACCCACTGCTGTGCAATGGGGAACAGACACCCATGGAGCTATTTAAGAAACACACCTGGAAAATAAAAGCAATGGATGCCAGAGGAAAGAAACAGCCTAGAACAGTTACAGCCCTCTCTCCACCTTTTGCCAACTGAAACACCAGCGAAAACTCCCGCTGCCCTCGACAATGTCCCTTCATGTTCCTGCCATGTCTGGGCTTACCACAGGTCCATGTTCCCCTCAAGCACCTGCCAAGGGCAGTGATCAACAGATGTCATGGAGAGCTGCTTGCCCCGGTACACACAAGATCTTTATCAACGCCCTGGTATTTCTGTAACCAAGTCAAGCTGACAGGAGATGCACCAGGCCTCCAGAGAGGCCCTCCCTCTGGAATGGGGAGGGTGCTAGACGGGCTGCGGATGAAGTTTCAGGTAAAGTCTGGGCACAGCAACAGATGGGGTGTGCCATGAGCGGTGTCTGACCTCAGCAGCAACGCTCCGAGGGAACTGTGACACGCCACGAGCTATGTCCGACCTCAGCAGCAGCTGACCGAACCGTGACATGCCCTCAGCTGTCAGGAGCTACCCTGCGCAGCGAGGCATCCCTGCAGGGAACTCCGGCAGCAGCCAGCGATCTGGGCCAGGGCACAGCAGGGACTCGGACATAAACGAAGCCGTCGCGGGGTGAGAAGACGGCGATGAACCGCGGCGGCACCGAGCCACAGACCGAGCCGGGGCTCAGCTGCCTCTCCCCGCGGCACCGCCACACTCCCCAGAGAGCGGCACCGGCGGGGGCGAGCGGCGCGAGCGCAGCAGGGCTGCAAGGCTATTGGCTGCCGCCGCCGTCCATCACAGCCCAAGCACCAATAGCAACGCAAGGCTCGGCGGGACTAAAGGCGGGTGCGCTCGGCCCCGCCTGGGCCAATCGCGTGGGAGAAGGTGGGCGGCGCCCCCGCCGCGCCGCGAAGAAGGGGGGGCCAAGATGGCGGCGATGGGGGGGCCCGGTTGACACGGCGCTGCCCGTTCCCCTTCCCCGGGCGCTCGCCGCCGCCGCCCCCTCCTCGCCGAGGGGTTGCGAGCTGCTCTCGCCGCGCGGGGACGGAGCAGGGACGCGGGAGAGGCCCCCAGGCTGCGGCGCACCGGCCTCCCCAGCTCCTTCCCGCCCGCCCGGTCACCTTCCCGCGACCCCGGCGCGGGGGTGTGTGAGGGAGGAGAGACCCCTGAAGGAAGGGTGTCGCGGCCTCCCGCGCAGAGCTTTACCTGGCCGACTCAGCGCGCCGCCGCCGCGGCTTCTCCACCGTTGCCGCCGCCTCCTTTTGGGGGGGAATTTTTGTTTTTGTTTTTCTTTTTCGTTTTTTTCTTTTCCTTTTTTTTTTTTTTTTTTTTTTTTAAATTCTCTCCGCCTCCCCCTCCCCTCCCCCCTGGGGCGGACGGGCTCACCCAGCCGGCGGCGGGAGGGGAGGGCACAAGATGTCGGCTCCGTCCGCTCCGGCTACCGCCGCCTCCTCAGCGCCGCCTCCTCATTGCCGCTGCCGCCGCTGCTCCCTCCGCCGCTCCCGCCGCTGCCGCTCCGGCCCCGGTGCCGCTTCGCCCCCCACCACCCTCACCTCCCCCCCGCTCCCCCCGGGGCTCCAGCGCCCCCGACGCTCTCGGTGCTGTGGAGGCGGGGGGGAGGGGGGAGCAGGGGACACGGCTCAAGATGGAGGCGGCGGTGGCGGCGGTGGCGGCGGCGCGGGCCGGCCGAGCGGCGGGGAGAGGCGGCAGCCAGCGGCCAGGCGGGGGAGGGGGCTCGGCGCTCCGCTCCCCCCGCGGGCAGGCACAGCCCGCCCCTCCCCGGTGCCTTCCCACACCCGGGCCGCGCCGAGCGGGAGGCCCCCGGGGGCTGCTGGTGGCGGAAGGGCGGGGGGTCCCTCCGCGCTGGCCTCGTGGCTTAGGCGGGGGCTGGTAGCGCCCGGCTCCCCTCCGGCTGAGCTGTACAGAGCACCGGGGAGCCGCGGCCGGAGGGGCTGCCCCTGTGCCTCGCCTGCCCTGTGCCTCGTCTGCCCCACATCATCCGCGGGTTGGGGTTTGGAGCTGGGGTACAGCCGTGCCGGCCCATCCCAGGCGGGTACCTCGCTGCCGGGAGCCCTCAGGCCACGGGAGATGAGGTGGGATTTTTGTCCCAGGCTCGTTTGGGGTGTCGTCATCTCACAGCCCACTTTTTTGCAGGAGGCGTGGGGTCCCAGGAAGCACCCTGGAGCAGTGCCAGGTGCCAGAGTCCAACCCAGCTACACTCCCGGAGAACCTTTGCCTGCCACTGTTAGCCTAAACAAGCAACATCAAACAAACGATGTAAATAGCAAGAGCCTTTATTTATTTTATAGACCAATACTCCAGGTCCAGATGGTCTCCTCACATGCAGAGGTGTGACTGGGTAGAAGGAGAGCGAGAGAAGGATTGAGGGGATTGAAGAAGGAAGAAGTTAAGTTAGCAACTGAGATAAGTATTGAGATAGGAATTGCAGAGGCTCCCACACTTACTTTTTATAGAGCATGCCACATACTTGGGCATATGTATGTTCCACCTCCCACTCTGCGCAGAGTATTGCATAATATCACCATCTGAATTTATAGAATTAAGTGTTTTAGAAGGAAACAATGAATGCTGTTTTCCCTCATTTAAAGTCCAACTGGAGATCTTTTGTCTTTTAACGTATGTCAACCGTGGAATCTGAGAGCAGCTGGTCTGTGACAGTTTGTTTTCCAAAGTGCTCAGGTTGAACCAGAGCTTGTTGAAGCTTTAAAAGCAAAGGAAAACATGTTACTTACTGCTGAACAGTCTTTATGTATCACTTTTGAAGTCTATACTGTGTAAATATGATGTATACTTTTTCACAAATCTATTTACATATCAAAACTTGAAGATAAATAATAATCTGTTCATGTCCAAATAAAATACCAAAGATTTAGAAATAAAGTCCCAATACTCTTGATTTACAAAGGATCTCACCCTCAAAAGAACAGCTATTTAACATTATGGTCCTAGCCATGAAGGATAAAACCCAAACCAATCTATAGATGCTTTTGTTTGCTAGTTAAACAGTAAATAAAATAATTTCAATAATTGATGAGCAACTTCAAAGGCTGAGAGAATTGGGTTTGTTCAGCCTGGAAAAGAGAAGCTTTGGGGATTTTGACCTAATTGCAGTCCTTCAGTACCTGAAGGGAGCCTACAGTAAAGATGAGGAGAGACTCTTTGCAAGAGCATGCAGGGACAGGACAAGGGGGAATGGTTTCAAAGTAAAAGAGAGTAAGTTTAAATTAGGTAATAGGAAAAAAATTCTTCCTTGTGAGGGGTGGTGAGGCACTGGAACAGGTTGTCCAGGGAAGCTGTGGCTGCCACATTCCTGGAATTGTTCAAGGCCAGGTTGGATGGAGCTCTGAGTAACCTGCTGTAGTGAAAGGTGTCCCACAGCAGGGGATTGCAAACGGGTGTTCTTTAAGTCTTTTCCAACCCAGGCCATTCTATGATTTTCCTTCTTTATGTGGGGATTTTAACTGGGTCTGACTTGAATTTCTTTTATTTTCTTTAATATGACAAACTTTTGCAAACTCATTTTGACCTCAGTTTTGAAACTTTATACTCTTAAATTTGCACTGGAATTAGCTTCTTGTAATCATATTAGGCTGCCTATTAAGTCCAGTGGGATGACTTGTGCACAGAGATGTCCAGACGTCTCTGATGACTGGGGGCCATGTGTTATAACATCAAAACAAGTTATTCATCATTTTGTTTTATATCAAAGCTGTGGAACTAATGTGTTGCTTGAAAAAGCATTCTGATCGTCTCTCAAATCCCAGAGGCACAGCTTAATTCAATTTCTTTGCTGTCCCAGTTTTTAAAGGGTGCAAGTGCAAAATTAGTGATGTTGTTTCAAATGAAAGCAGCAGCCAAGACACCTCAAACAGACTTGGACACCTTCATTCATATTACAATTTTCTTCATGTTTATTCAAGTATGTAAGACGTACTTTAAAAGGGTAGAAAATTATCATTTAGAACTGAGAACTGACCTTTTTTCTTTGTTGATTTATTAAGCCTCAGAACTAAGTTATGTTTGTATCTCTCTTTGCTGTTTGTTCTGCTGCTGTTTCATTCAGAATTAGAGCAACTAGAGCAATTGCTAAACAGGACCCTTGTGCATTAAAGGTTAAAACCTCATATCTCAAAGTGGTAAGCCTCAGCTGCCATGTATTTTCACTGAATTTTTATATTATATATATAACCCTCCTCTTCAGCCTTACTAACATCAGAGAGGTTACACAAGCACCCAGCACTACCTCCTCAGTGGTTCTTTTTTTTAAATCTCAACATCCTATAATTTGAAAACATTTTTTTCGGTTGAAGTGCTCTGAAGACAGATCCAAAATGATGGTTATGGCAGGAGAATTCTCATTTTTCCAGCCAAACTTGGCTCAAAGAAGTTAACTCACTTTCATTTAACAGCAAATCGATGAGGGTTGCAGATATAATATACTAACCCTTCAGTATAATTTAATGGAGTGCATTCCAACAAAAAAGGAGAGCTGACTGAATCAGCTGTGAGCCAGCACCAGCTGAACATCACATCAAAAGCTGTGTAAGCTCATGTGCTCAGAAAATGGCCTTGCAGAGAGAAATCAGACAAAACATTCCCTAAGCCACATTCACCTGGAAACTGACATTTTCACAGTGCAGATTTGAACTCTATGATCTTAATGACCTCTTCCAATCTGAATGATTCCATGATAAGTGTAATTAATGCAGCGAGTGTTCATCGTTTTGGGTAAAAGCAAATTAATACTGACTATTCTGCTCCTCATTCAGTCTTTCATGTCTTGTTTCTCTCAGCTGTGAAAAGAAAAACAGCCATAATCACGTTTCCAGCCAACACTCTGCTGACCCATGATACAGGAAAAATGCAGAGGATTAGGAACGCTTTCCCTGGTTGCCCAGGCAACAGTGAGACATGGGAATATGAAAAGGTATTGCCATCCTTTTTACAATACCTCAGTCGAGTTCTCAGATGTGTTTATAATTTTTAATGTTTTTCTTCTTTCCCATTATCACATACTTAAATATGAAAATTATTTTTTTAGTCTGCTGCCTAGAATGTGAAAATGATAAATCTGAAAACAGATTATCTGTCTTTTTCTACAGCATTAAATAGGTAGTTTAGTAAGAGGCTGTGGAAATTTTAAAAATTGTGCACTGAAAGGTTTCTAGGTGATATGCAAAACACAGCAACTATTGTCTCTCTTAAAAAAAGTCCTGGTAATTTTGTATGTCTCTTAAGAAAAGAAAATAATCATTGCTTCATCTGCTTTTTCTTTCCCACTTACATGTGCAAGTACCTAATAAATAGGCCCCATAAAGTTGCAACTTCACAGACCTAGTTAGCTGTCAAAATAAACTTACAGAGAAAGATTATTTCTGAAGGCTTTATTTTCCAAATTAAAAAAAGATGCTCAGAAATTAATGTAAGACTAGCAAGTAAATAGTATTTCAAGTTACACATCTCTATGTTATGTGAGACAGGTACAAAAATTCCATCCATATACCAATGTAAATTTTTATCATACGTCCTTAATACAAACAGCAAAAATATTTTTGGCTGGCCTTATTTATGGAATTTTGGACCACTTAATGGCTGTTGGGTTTTTGTAATTTGATTTTGTATTTTGAAGTATGTAAACTATACTTGTAATGAAAGGAATGTCCGTGAATTACATGTCAGTGTGAGTCATCCCACAGGCACCACCTGCACCTCTGCATGAGGCAATGTCTCTGACTCACAGTGTCTGTCAGGGTCACACAGTGCCTCTCCTCTCGTTCTTGTGCTGATTTTGAAGGATTCCAGCCTTGGCCTGAGTCACTGGCTCTGTCAAGCAGGTGTTTTTCAAACTTCTTTCATGAAATGTCAATAGGATTTCCCCCCACTTCTCCCTTCTGGTAGCTCATTCCTCTTCATTGAAGCATGTCCTCAGATGCCACACGAGCACTGGGATGATTGGTCTGTACAGACAGATCCTCTTTCCTCTACCAACCTGCTACATTTTCTACTGTCTATTTTGAGTTCCTGGATGATACATCAAAAAACCCAAACCCAAATACACATACACCTCCAGTGTTCCTGGGCTTACAGAGCACCTGCTCCCCACATTTGTTGGGATATTGGGTAATGCTTTAGGACACTGTACTGTCACTGTATGGGGTTGGTGGGTGAATGAATGAAACCAGAGCACAGAGCCCACACAGCAGCTGTTGGGATTGCTCTTGCAATTTCAGAGCATTCAGGGTAAGTGTAAACCTACTGAGAAACCCAGAAACCCAGTCCCTGAAACTGAATGTAGACTCAGCAGAAAGACTGAAGCTGAAGAGACCATATGTGCTATCCCTAAAACAAGTGAGACTGATGTTTGCAGAATCAATGTACCCTACTCAGTTATGCTCACAATTGTTCTTCTCACACCTAGTTGTATCACATGTCCCCAGTGCCTCTTTGTGCTTTTCCCTGCTCAGACAGACAGTTCCCAAAGGGCATCTTAAATTATTCTTTAAAACTATCCAAGTCCCTTTTCAACTGCCAGTAGAGTGCTAATGAAGATGTTTTCTCCCTCAACCATCATTACTGAGACAGAAAACTCTTCAGGTCTACATATCCCCTTTTGAAGAAGGGCAAGGTGATTAAGAAATCATACACTACATTCCCATTTACAGTGGTTCATGGGTTCTGTCTGAATGGGTTCTTTGACTTAACAGATGACTTTCTGAAAAAAGCTCTCTAAAGGTCTCCACAGATGTACTCAAATTCCTCTACAAGATAGAGCTTTTAAGACTCTTCTCTGCCTCTCCATATCCAGGGTTGCATATAGTCAGGAGGCCAGCCTGCCTCACCCACAGCCCTGAAACATCTCCCTGTGCTCTCACAAACAATCACCTGGACAATGAACCTCTGCTGCAAACCACCAAGCCTCATTTCACCCTGGCACAGGCAGCTCTAAGTATCTGCAGCTCTCAGAGGTATTAATGGCAGCTGCAGAGAGCCTCTCTCCAACTTCTGTTCAAGATGATGCAGGGCACATGGCAGCTAAGTCAGATTCAAAAGGACAATATTCCAACTGCAGTTTGACAGATGCAGCTAGAACTTCTCCCTTTTGTCATTTGAGAAAAATGCAGGTTGTCTCACACTTAGCAAGAGGAAAGAATGAACCCATAATCTCATCAAGCTGGGGTTCTTCAAGACAGAGTCAGCAAGACTTCACTGCATGTTCCCCAGCCTGTCTCTTTACAAAAAAGTGCCTCATAACAAAACATTGAATTTCCAGGGAATTGAAGGTACCTCACAACCGTTCTGTGCTCATTGTCCCTACTTAAGAGAAGAGTGAAGCTCAGATATGAGCCAAGAGAAACCACACCTTATCAGCATGGACCATCTGTGCAGCTACAGCAGGCAAACATCAACACCATCCTATCAAAAAGCTGCAGTCACTGGAGGGTTATCCTGAGTGCTGCATGCCATGAGCTGCAACAGGGAGACAGCCAAGAAACATTACATCACTGTGTCCAGTTCCCAGCAGAGAACAGAGATGAGAAAATTCTGGAAATGCTGCAGTTTTCCGTGCTTGAAGTCAGTACAGCAAAACTGAACATTGCCTAAGAAGAAAATTAGAGAGTACTGAACACAAACAACCTGGCTAAACTGAACCAAAATTATTCAGCAGCTACAGAAGAGGGGGGAATTGAGAATCACTGCGTGTATTACTGAGGTCACATAATGTCTTCTCAATACTTTTCCCTAGCCCTGGGGACTCTGTGCTCTGAGCTCTGACACTGAGAACACATTTGTTTCTTGGCACATATTCCTCGGGATAGACTTTGGAATGATTGGCTGAACCTGGCTGATCACCATGGGGAAGGAGGTGTTGCAGTCCAAAGGTGTTATCACAGCAAGCAGTTGTGCCTGCCTAGCACTGCACTATCAGGTGACTATTGATAAGCTGGGGATCTGCAGATACACCAGTTTCAGCACAGGCTGGAAAACTTCCTGCAGATCCATATTCAAACTAACTTGTGCAGCTGCTTGGGAAACCCAGTCTGTCACTGTGGGAAGTGGTCTTGAATTCTCAGGCTGTGTTTGCTGCTGGCAGTAAGGAGGAGATGGCACTGATCAAATCTCAGGAGATGAAATAAGCAGGAGAAAAATTAAAAAAAAGAGTTTGTGGCTCTTCAGAGGGGAAGCACCTGAGCAGAATTTTGTGTATAGGATGAGTTAGTAGCTGCTCTGAACACAGGCTGATCCCATGGTGCCCTGGAGCTGACACCATCCCAGCAGCCTTGCTCTGCAGGATGCTCTGGGACTATTCAGGGAAGCAGGACAGTCACAGTTAGATTGAACAAGGTCTTGTTAGCTCAATTTCAGTATATCTGATCTTTTTTCTTAGGACTCACTTCCCAGTGAATTTTACCTTTTTCTTTACCTCATCCATAATTAATGTACTAAACCCTGTGCTTGACAAGACTAATGAGAAAGAAAGAAACCCCTCCTCTTTCAAGTGGATAAATATGGGGGGGGAAAAAAAACCAACCAGGTAAAATTCTCCCACTTAAACTTTCATCAAGAATATATTTGTCTTTTATGTTGAAAACTGTTTGGGGTGCTTCCCCTTTAGTAGAACAAAGTCCAATGCCCACAGCATGGTGTCATCCTTGGGCTGGCACACAGAGAGAAGTCCCACAGGCCAAATGATGGCCACCAGCAATGCAGTGTGGAATGAATTTGATGTGTCATCAAGGAGAACTGAATCCCAGCCACAGCTGCACCAGTTGCTATAATGACATCCCACTTCTCTTCTTTGAATCCTTCCGTGCAATGGGGCTGAAGGTCAAGATCTCCTTGTAAATGTGCTCTTGGAAAACAGAACAAAATAACCGTGAATGCGTGATTTTAGAGGACACAAATAAAAGTTTGAGTGTTGGATGTGCAGAGAGAAAGGCATTCAGTGGCAGCTGAAAGAGACAAAGGAGAGACACAAAAAAAGTCTGCCTGAAGAGCTGGAGGGATCTTTGCTGAATGCATAAAAGCAAGAGCAAGGCAATAATCTGTGCACTACCACTGAGGCATCAGGAGGCAATCCCAGGAGGCAATCCCAGGAGGCTTCCTCAGCATCTGTACAGGAAAGAAAGAGGGAAAGGAAAGTCCCATGCTAGACAGGAACCTCAAAGAAAATAAACTTCTTACTTTTCCACTCCTCTATTGACAGCTTTTCATGTTCCAGAGAATCATCATAGGAGTGTTGTGCCTCTGTCTCCTCTTCAATATCTCGGAACTGGTCGAAGTAGGGGTGAGCCAAGGCCTCTGTTGCTGTAAGACGCTTTTCCACATCCAGCTGCAGCATCTTGTCAAGCAGGTCCACAGCTGTAGAGGATGAGAACAGGGCTAAGAAAGGTGCAGGAGGGAATAGGCACCCTGTGCATCAACCCTGCAAGTGTCACACTGCTATTTCCAGAACATCTCCACACCTGAAAACTGAAAATATTCCTCAACCTGGTCAATGCAGCAAGGTGCTCCCATCAGTGGAGATGCAAAGTCTGCCCAACAGCAGCCTCAGGGAGCTCTTATTAACAGAATTTAAATTGTGCAGAAATAACAAATTAGACTTGAAAAAGCCTTGCTGCACAGAAACATGAGGAGTAAAACAGTAACCTCAAGATATTTTTCAGTTTTAATCATTTGCTTTCATTCAGAGCCCTGCATCTCAAAGTAGTCTTCACTTGAGAAATCTGTAGAGAAATCTGTACATCCATGGTAAAGGGGAGGGCAGGAACCTCAGATACTGACTAGTGTGTCAGCTCCATTCCTGCTTGGTTTTAACATTTTTAGGCTTTATTCCGTTGAGTTTCTAGATGAGTTTTGCTTGCTCTCACTTCTAACCTACCTGGGAAGAGAGCTTTTTGTAAGAGGTCAATTCTTACCCTGAAAATTGCACATCTGCTGTCTGTTGAGTATTACTAGATACAAGTGTTCAACAAATAGGATCTATACTGTACTTAGAAAACAATAATTAGTAAAGTAGTAAATGGCCAAGAACAGCAGAACATCACCATTGTAATGCCAATAAAATACAATTTTGCTTTTAATTGGTACATAGTTTTCCTGAGGAGGGGCAGGGGCACAAGCTGCAAGAAGAAAAGTAGCAATAAATTATGAGAAAAAGGAGAAATAGAGTTGGGGCTACTGCAGTCACTTTGCCTCGTTTCCAACTGTGAATACTCATGAGAAATGCTGGGCATGACTTACCCTGAGGATTTGCTTTAGGGAAAAGCACAGACAAATCCTTCTTGGGGATTTTGGGAAGGGACTTGATATAACTCTTGGCCTAAAAGAGCAAGGAAAGAATAATTACTGCACGTGGAGAGGTGTGAAATACACAGTCTCATGGCTCTGATGAGCAAAGGCAAATGGAGAGAACAGCAAAGCATCCCAGATGTCACATTTCAGCAAGCAGTTTACAAGGAACTATTTTTATCCACTGAGACAGAGAAATACTTCTGTTTTCAGAGCCAGTCTGGAGACCAGAGAAGGTTGGTGGTTTGCTGGGGCATCAGGCACCTCCTGTGGGAGTCCCTGCAGTACACAGCAGCTCCCAACACAGCACCAGCTCCATCAGCTGTGCCACCAGCACAGACAAATGTCCTCCTTGCCAAGGGGAAAAGCCCTTGCTGCACTTCACTGCTGCTGTAGAGGCAGCACCTCTCCCATGTCAAACACAAGTTGACTTCTCCCCCTGACACCTCTGCCAGCAGCACCCAAATCCACAGGGAACTTCCTTACCGCTTTGTCCTCCAGCTTCTCCAAAAAGTCTTCTCCTGGATTCCCTGTTACTTTCAGGATCTGGGTCAGTTGATCCAGGTCTGGCAAGCTGTGTTAAAGATCAACCATTGAGGAGCAACCCTGGGATACTCCCCAGCTCAGCCAGAGAGCTACAATTAGGTCATGGTACAAACCCAACACAGTCACACAAGCAGAGATTCATAAGGCTGGCAAGAAAAGCTCCAAGCCTTTCTTGGCTTGCCATTTCCATCAAGAGATCATTTTTCTGGCACAACTATGCCAGGACACACATTCATGGGCTTGAAAGGATATACAAAGCTTTGGGAATGGAAACTACACAAGGTTGAACAGCTGATGTAGAGCCACACCAGCTAAGAGGCAGATTTCTAAAGTCCCCTCTTTGGTGTTTCCCACACCAAAAGTCTGGTCCTAGTGATTACCTCCTGATAAACCAGACTGACACCAGTTTTTCTCAGCAGCCTCATTCATAGAAGCCCTTTGACACACACCAAGAATTATTACTCCCCTCAGGGGAAAGGTTCAGCTTGAAAGGATACAGTCTTTTCCTTTAAAGAGTGTTTTCCCAGTCAGCATTTCTGCCATGATACAGCCAATAGACCAGATATCCACTGTTCAGAGAGAAAAAGGAAGGGAAAAAAAAAAGAACAGGAAAAAAGAAAAAAAGGACATTAAAAAGGCAACAGTGGCTGATGGGGCTGTCGCTTTTGCTGTTGCTTGGAGCAGGCACTGATTTAAATTTCACTCCCTCCCACCTTCCTCTGTTCTCTCTATGCTGCTAAAATCTCTGCTTTCATCACTTCCTGCAAGCACCAGCTCTGGGAGTTGTGCAACACCTCTGGGACCTGCTCTGTTCTGAGGGAACACCGATGATAAAGAGGAAGAACAACTGGACAATTATGTGAGATTTGACCCAGCAGGATCCCCAGGTTTGTCACCAGAGAGTCACACTGCTGGGGCAGGGCTGCTCACCTGTCTGGTTGTAATGCATCCAGTTCAGGATGACTTCAGGGGCTCTGTACCACCGTGTGACCACGTAGCCAGTCATCTCAGCATCAGCCTGTCTGGCCAAGCCAAAATCCAAGATCTGCAGTTCCAAAGCAACAATAAGGAGAAGGAAGGGCAGGAGAGAAAACAGAAATCCTATGGGCAAGTGAGACTCTACTTGTAAGAGAAAATGAAGTAGCTCCAATCAGATAATAACAAAGCTCCAACTACACCACAGACACCCATGGGATGGTTCAAAGAATTAATATATCTTAATTCCATTGTAAATTGCAAGCCAGCTGCAAACCCAGCTGTCATGAGAAGACCCTGCTGAAAGGATCAGTGCTCTGTGCTCCCTGGAAGGTCACTTCCTTTCTTGAAGCTTAAGTTTCAAGCCTATGTGCTGTACTGGAGTTGGTCAATGAGCTGGTGGTGAAGGCATGCTCCCAGGTCACCACAACTCACCCTTTCCTATAAGAACACCTTGCAGGTGACACAGCATGGCCTCTCCCTCAATGCTGGAGATGAACAAGCTTGACCCAACCTTTATGGGCAGCAGAGCCACTCCCTGTAATATACATTACAGAAAATGCTTGCTAGAGCACCACACCAGCCAGCTGCAAGCAAACCCATCACAGCAACCCTGAAAATAACTTTGTCTGCAGTCACAACCACAATGGCCATGAGAACCAAAGGGCAACTGCAGGTGAATCCAGTCACCCTTCAGGGATCATCCACTGACTGCAAGTATTGCTCAGCAGTGTTGAATTTATCTAGGAAGTCATTAGCCAGTGCCATGCCACAGGAATTACAGTGACAGAAGGTTCATTTGGAGTCTTGTGCCTTGATTCAGCACGTTACATCAGCAGGGGAGTATTTCCCACTGCCTGCAGCCGCCAAGTGACACAACGCCTGGAATCGAGGCTCGGGAGGAAAGAGGACACATGACAGTGCCAATTTCCTGCTGGCAGAGCACATCCTCCACGATCTGATGTGCTGCTGCTGCTGCAAAGTGCTGCTTTGCCACCTACCTTCAGCTGGCAGTCCTCGTTCACAGCCAGGTTACTTGGCTTCAGGTCCTACAGTAGACAAGAGCAGAAAAATATGGATGTTTCAAGCTGCAACACATCGACACAAGCCTGAGTTGAGCTTCTGCTTGCCTTTTATGGGGTCCCATAACACCCCAAGTCCAGAATCAATTCAGCAAATGACTGAATTAACACCATGCCTGCTGTACTGTACAGCTTTGGATTACTATTTGATTTTTCTGACACAGTTTTAATTCAAAAAGCATCATAAAATGCTTCTCAGCTCATCAGAATATACAGCATTTTCTCAAAATACTGCACAAATGAGCAAATCCAATTGTATATAGGGTGTAGGATGGAAAAGAGAGCAGACAGGATGGAAAATTAGATCAGACAATGCTATTAGTGAGATGATGGTTAGGAATTTATTAACTTTATGACTATGCTGTGTTTCTCAAACAGACAAAAATCAGAATAAGAGCACACATGAACTTACCCTGTGGACGATGCCAGCTGAATGAATATACTGCAATAAAAAGAGGAGCCACAATGTGATCACCAGCAGACAAAATTTTCTGTTCTCTAGCAGAGAAATGAGAGCTACAAACAAGAACTTGCTGAGAACACACCTCTGCAGGCTGCTGCAGGTTCCTGGTCCCCAGGGCAGCCATTTGAAAAGAAATCTCTGCCCCAATTTACTGACATTTGCAGTATTTGTAATGTTATTGCCAGTCCAAAGAAGATGCACAGAGCAGAAGAGGAGGCATAAGGCAATAGTTCATTAGAGCAACTACAACAGCTTCAAACTGTAAAGGTCATCAAGGTTACAGCAGATGACATGAAAAGGTGGTTATTTTGGGTGTTCCAAAAATAATCTCAGCCTAAATACATAAGATTGCAAAAACTGACTACTGGCTTTTAACCTTCTGTGTGTTCTTCGCCCTTTTATTTAAAATCAAGATAGCAATGAACAGGAGATTTAGGTGAACTCGTTGATGCCTGTAAGGCACTGCTGTGGCTCCAGGTGAAGGATGTTAGAGGGCAGCTGTAAAGCTCTGTCTCTACATCTCAGAGCTGGCAGCCATTACTTTCAGCTCCCTCAAAGCCAGCTAGAGCAAGATATTCCTTCCTTATGCTACTGAATAGAAAATAATTCCCTCTGCGGTCTCCCCTGAGAGCCTCTGGTATGGATGCAGCAGAGACTGCTGCTGCCAGTCTCTCACTCTCTGTGTAGAGTTTTGCTCTGTGAGGGTTTTGGCAAGTCAGAGAGAGATGCAAGTGCTTCCATGAAAAACCAGTCACAAGGCTGCTGATTACTTTGACACCCAATGGACTGAGGTGAGCAAACACTTGTTTAATTGATGTGTGCTGGAACAAGAACAGTTCAACAAACAATACCAGTTCTTCCATAAACTCTCCCCATCTTCCTGTACAGTATTGGAGGGGAGTTTAGTCAGGGTGAACCCAGAGGTGACACACAGAGGAGACACAGGGAGTCACTAAACTCCTCCAGACCCACCTACCTTCAACCCTTTCAGCATCTGGTAGACCAGGTACTGGATCTTTTCATCACTGAATTCATGTCCCATGATCTTTTGTAAATCTGTCCGCATGTATGGCATCACCAGGTAGCTAAAAGGCAGTAAGACAAGGCCCTGAGTCTGGAAGAAAAATGCAGGGGACCAGGCTAGCCTTGTTCTCTCCTGGTTTGGTTTTTTTTTGGCTGTGTAACTCACTGTAACAAATATGAGTTGTTGTGACAGTGTTCCTGGCTAACTCGCACAGCCTGCAGTGAAGCTGGAATTTCAACCTGTTCTGAAAATTGCTCTTTCTCCTCCCCTTAAATTAGATATCTGATGTCAAGTAAGAACAAGGATGTTCAGGATCCTGAATTAGTTTATTTTAGACCTTGATTGAAGTTCAGTTTTGGATGGCCTTTTGCCACTCAGGAGCTGAAACATTTTACACAGCAAAACAGCTGGCTCCTAAATTTTTCTTTGTAATGTTCTCCAGCCCTGCCTCAGAAGACAACATTCAGCTTCTTTCAGTATCTGCCTGCTGAGGCTGCTAATTAATTGCTGGTTTTCCTGCAGGAACTGCTCTGAGAACCTTCATATGATTTTCCTGCAGGCTGCCAAACACTCAGCTATCAGCCAAACCCAGGCACAAGCTGCTCATCTGCAGTGATGGGGAAGGGAAAATGATTTGTCCAACGTGTCCATGAACACTGAGAGAAAATGCCAAATAAAGTTAATTAAATAAGAAAAGCCAGAATCAGGAGGAAAAGGACAGATCTTCCAAATTCTCAGTTTAAATTCCCTGAGGCCTGATGAGCAATACTTCTCCCATTCAGAGGGCAGCCTCTTAGGTCAGCAGTCACACAGGCAGTGTTAGCATGGATGACCCTGCCTGTGCTGTCTCATGGAATGTGACACATCCTCATGGCACAGGTTGGTCTGTCCATGCTGTGGTCTCCCTGCCCTGAGCAGGAATGGGATCTGTTTATGTGTTCTGGCTGTGTCAGCCATGGGAACCGATGTGTGCTTTTGAATCTCCGCAATATTTGGGGATGCCTGGCTCTTAGTCTGGTCCCTTTGCACCTCAACCCTCTCTGTGATCCTGCTGCTACACAGGTGTCTTGGAAAACAGTTCAGTCTAGACAGAGCAAACAACTCCAAACTTACAAGTCCTGGAACCCCTGGTATGACGCAGTGGAGGTAAAGACATCAAGCAGCCCAATGACCTGAGGAAGGAGAGAAGCCACCATTTAAACCTGGAAAGCATTTGCTGTGCACATGGGACTCACCAGCTCTCCACTGGCACATGCACGTGGATGAGCACAGAGAATTCCATCTGAGGAATCCAGGGACTCCTCACTGATGCTGCACAAATGTTTTCCCTCTTACTAATAGCTGGGCTCACCCATTATACAACCTGCTCCAGCCTGGGCACTGCAAACAGGTTGCAGGTAAACCCTGAAACTGCCTGCACATGCCAAATGCAATTTGGTGCATCACCAAAAAGGCCTTGCTCCCAGGTGGCAAGGAAACACCCCCTGTACTAGCAGGAAGAGGAGAAATGAGCACTTACATTCTCGTGTTGCATGTGCTTCAACAGCATCAGCTCTCTGTAGGCTCTCTTGGCAAAGATCTCTGACTGGAATGGGCGGCACAGCTTCTTGATGGCCACTTTCTCCCCCGTCTTCTTGTCTATGGCTGAACTGCAGCAGGCAAACGAAAAACATTCTGACATCAGCAGTATGTTTTAACGAATTCTGCAGTCCCAAAGGTCATCTCCTAGAGATGACTTAATTCTTGTGCTCACAGAGAAAGGCCCTTTGAGGAGCTCAGTGGAGCTCTGCACATAGAGGTGTTAGCCTGGGTGGCTTTGGGCAGCAGACCACAGCCTGTGCTCTTTGAAGGACAAGGTGGGACACCAAGCAAAGCAATAATGGCTCATCTTTATTCTCTTTAACCTGCGGAAACGAGCTGGAGCAACAGCTGTGAGAAAGGGAAACACAAATGGTTAAAGGTCAGAATTAGTTCTGACTCTGCCTTCTCCTTCCCTAATGCAGGGAGATAAGGGAATAAGGATATGGAAATTTCTGCTTTGCCATCTGCTTGGAGGTTGTATTTTAAGGCAGGCCAGCTGCCTTCGCTGTATTCTGGGGCAAAGGCAGTGGATGTCACACGTTGAAAATGCTGCTGCAATTAATTCTGCTGCATTCAGAATCCTCAATGCTACACATTTGCTTCTGTGTAAGAACACGTCTAGCTGAAAATGAGACTCTTTTCTAAAGCTAATGAAAACATGGTACAACAGCCATCACTGCAAACATGATGTGCTATTCCCTTTGGTCACATTTGCTGTTCACAGCTGGACGTGGCCATCCTGTGACAACTTCTCTTCTTCTGGAGGCTCCTTGCTCAGACTGTAAAGGAGGCCCCACGTTCCAAGTGGGAATGGAGGTCCTCAGACAGACAGCTGTAATTCAGGACTCTCAGTGGTGTTTTCCAGAGGTGCCTCAGCCCCTCCTTGACCCCTCCCAAGAGGCAAACAGATGAAAAAATTATTTTCCCTGGCAAATCCCACCATGGATTCCCAGAGCAGTTCCCACTGCTTCGTAAATCCCTATCCAGTCCCCCATGGGAAAGGAAGAGCTATAAATTATAGTGTTCAATCCCATGGCTTCTAGCTGCATCCTCCAGCCTTGCACTGACACATTTCCCTTTTGAGTCAGGAGAAGCAAAGGAAGTGCAGAAACAGCTGCACAAGGCAGCTGAAGATCTGCAGGGTATTGTAGGAGGATTTCTGGTGAGGTTTTATCTCAGTTTCAGGACTTCAGCAGATGTCAGCACTGCCTAAAGTTTTCTGAGGAGCCAGGGAAATAAAAGGAAGGGACTTGGACCAAGGAGTCAAACTGCAGAATCCAAGGCAGATTTCCCAATCCAAGGGTGCACATTCTTACCTGCCTACAGAGCATCCAAGCCCATTACCCAGCACAGGAGAGCTGGTGCTGGAGCTCCAGCCTGCACAGCACAGACAGTGCTGCTTACAGCCTTGCCATAGGCACAGCCCAGAGCCAACTCACTCCATAGAGCTGGGAGAGCTTTCCATGTTCCTCCCAGCACAGATTTAGTGAACTGATGCTGTTTGGGGTGACACCAGGCAGGCAGAGCTGTGTCCCTGCCTTGGCTGGCAGAGATCAGCAAGACCAGCGTTGGAGGAGTCAGAAGATTCTTTCACAATTACATTCATTTGGAAGCCAAATCACTTCATTTTGGCAAATTAATAAGGGGAGAAACAAGCCTTTGCTGTTTCTCCTGGGTTACTTTCTCAGCTGCTCAAGAAGGTGTAAAACCGCAGCTGCACAAGGCTGCAATAGGAAAGTTTCCCAGCAATTCCCAGCAGAGGACAGCAAATCCTAACTCCACACGCTTGTGCCTCAGCTTTGTACAGGAATAGCACTGAGCCCTCCCTGCTGAGCGCTGTCCATTCAACACCACTACAGACCCCCGGGCTGTTCCAACACCCTTCTTCCCTCCTTGAGACCTCCAGAGCTGCCGAGACTTTTATAGGGACCAGGAAAGATTTGTCTTGATGTTTGTTTTTTTGATGTGGGTAAGGCAATTTTGAAAGGATTTCTCTCTTCCTTTTTTTTTTTTTTTTTTGTCCTGTATTTATTTTCCTTCCTGATTTCATCTGTGATAAAAATCAGAGAACACTGTACAAATATAAATTAAAAGTCAGGTCTAATCTTGCCTGATTTTGCAGGACTCACTTAAGAATCCAAGAAGCATAAATACACGTGGGCAGCCAAGTGGGCGCCTCTCTGTAAATTGGAAGTAGGGGGAAAAGGACAAAACCTGGGTACCAGGGTTTCAGGATTAGTGCCAAAGGCAGGCCAGACTTTGCCCAACACCTATGAAAACGGACACACCTTTTTTTTTTTATTATTTTTAGCTCAGCACGTTGTGAAACAAGGGCTCTCTTCAGATACTATCAAAGGACTGTTTCATATTTAACCTTTCAGAGTTGCCCATCTCCTCTGGTTTGTCAGTGTAAACCAAGCCATGTCTGACTTGAGCTTGTTCTTCCTTCAGGCATCTTTGCCCAGCTCAATTAACCAACGGCAGCTCCTGCTGCTCTCTGGTAGGTTGGAGATTATCATCAGCCATGAAGGAAGTCCTAGTCTGTTACTGATCCTGGTTTATAACAATTTCTATCCACTTTCTGATTTCAAGCTGGAAACAGTATCAGGGTGGGGGCTGTATTGTCCAATTGCTTCCCCCAGTCAGCCCAGCCTGAGCTGCCTCAGACTGAGCAGCGAGGATCCCCTGTTCCAGCACCCACCTGTTATCACCTACAAATCTCTTCCAGACACCCAGCTATTCCCGTGCCTCCTGCCTTAGCTGCCAGACGGGAATCCTAACGCAAGCTCGAGTCCAAAGCCGCTCAAAAGCTGCCTGTCCCCGCTGCCGAGGTGCCACTCCAGGATGCCCTGCCTGCCCGCTCCCCTCTCTGCCCACGCGGGGTGACCAAAGGGGCAAACAAGAGGGCGAGTCTCCAGCCCAGCTCCGGAGCAGGACACCAAGCGCCTCCATCACTCATGCAAATATCCTTCCTTAATGGAGGGGTTGCTGCCAAGCACCTCCTCGTTTCCCCCCCGGCGCGGAACCTTCAAACCCCCAGCCCGCCCCGCTGCCGCGGGCAGTGCGACAGGGACCCCACTCACCACACCGAGCCGTAGGCCCCAGAGCCCAGCGGGTGCAGGGATGTGTATCTCCTGGGCAGCTCCCAGAGCGTGTTGTTCACCTCCTGTCTGTAAAAGCCTCTTCTCCTTGCGATGTTCATCGCCCGACGGGTGCGGGACAGCCACCCCCCCAGAGTAGTGGAGTACGGGAGGGCTTCTGGGGTGAGAGCGGGGCAGGGAGGCTTCCTGCGCTGGTAAAAAAGGCTCTAGCAACTTTCCTTCTCTCTTTTCAGCTGTTGCGAGCGTGAAGGGACATGTCTTTGGGCCCTCCTCCCTCCGCCTCCACATTGGCAGAGGTGAGGCATCGGGTTTCCTGACACGCCTCGGTGCTGTACAGGTGCCTCTGGGCTCTGCTGCTGGAGTGGAGCACGGAGCCCCGGCCGGGCACGCCTCTGAGAGCTCCTGGCATCCACCGCGCTCACTGCTGCTCCATCAGCCGAGAAATATCCGCACGGGGCTCCGAGAGGGGCTCACGAAATCCCTCCTCCGCACACGGGGATGAGTAAGGACTTGTCGAGCCGGGAATCCGCGGGACAAGCCACAGCACCGCGTCAGACAAGCAGGGACATCCTTGCAAAGTCGATGGACAGCTCCAGGCTCGTGACAAAGGACACCACGGGGTCACATCGATGGCGATTTTCTCCCAAGCCTGGCTTCCCAGCAGTGCGGGGAGGTGCCGAAAGGAGGGTGAGGTTCTCCAGGTGACTGCTGGGGGGAGGTTGAGGAGCAGCTGCGAGATGGGAACATCCCCAGTACAGTTTGTGCCCCAGGCTTTGCTGGGTGTGGTTTCATCTCCCGCAGCTGGTCTAACCTTCCTGGCTCTTCTCGGACAACACAAAGCTCGGGTTCGCTGCTGTGTCTGTGACAAGTCACACCAGCAAACCCAGTCCCCGAGAAGGTCTGTGCCTGGTAAGGAAAGAGCACCTCAACCTCCAGCATCAGGGGGCTCAGGTGGGGCTCCTACACAGGAGGTGCATCCTCCACACTGCCCAGAGGAAGTGACTAAGCTGGGCCTTACCAAGCCAGCCCAGCTGCTTGCACAGTGTCCTTCCCCACCAGCCCTCCACCCTGCCCACAGCCTCTGCTCCTTCCATGCAGGTCACCTGCAAACGTGTCCCTACAGAAAAAACACAAGCAGAGGTTGGGGAAAATTCACTGTGCCTGCATTCTGTGCAACCACTGCATTCGTTCTTATGTTCTTCAAGTAGCCACAGCAGAGTCTGCTGTTCATAAAACACAAACCAGGACAAGGCACTGTGGCAATGTTTGAACCTTGCTCATGGTATCTGTGTAATCAGCCCTGGCTGCAGCAGCAGCACAGCCAGGAAGTAAACCATGGCTTGGCTGGGTCTGTAAATACACCTGTGAGCAAGAGGTGTCACTGCAAAGCCTCCTGCTCCTCAAGCAAACGTGTAACTCCCTGGTTATTTGATGAACACAACCCTTGCTCAGCTCCTTGTGCACATGCAGGTAATCAGCACACAATTAGGGAGTCGTAAATAGCTGGGGCATGTCTAGGCTGTCTGAGATGAGTTAACTACAGTGACCAAATCAACCAGGAAACTTTAGGATCATGGAAACCTTTCGGTTGGAAAAGACCTTCAAGATCATCAAGTCTAACCACAAGCCCAACTCTGCCAAGTTCACCAAAAGTGGTAGGATGACCCAAAAATCCTTCTTCAGGCACTCTCTAGATACAGCTGGGAGTGACAATCAGGGTTACAATTTTGACCATGCTTCCCTTCTAGTAATAACCATTTCACCATAGGCCTACCCAAACTCCCAGCATATTCTTTCCCCCATGATGGCCCCATCACTGACTGGAGCACAGTTGGACAGCAATTTGCAAGTGTTGCACACTGACTGTTAAGCATCATGAGTTAAGTCATTTGATTTTATAGATGTAGTTCATTTTTTTCCTCCCAATTCAATTATCACTGATTCAAGTATTTTTTTGCCAACCACGATGTATTGTAACTGAGCACATTCTGGAATTTTAAGTCTTGTTTTCTGGGAGAAAAAAAATAATCCCAAACAACAAATTACTGGTCCTGTTTAGGCTTTTTTTTTCCCCTCTCCTCAAGCTAGCAGACAGCTGAAGTGAACAGGAAGCCTCATGGGGCTGAGAGAACACCCCCAGCACTGTTCTATTTCCTCAAATCAGCTGCCTGACTGGGATCAACACCACCTCCCTTGGTTCACTAAAGCCTAGAACTTCGTGATTCAGGGTTGTGTCAGTGTGAAGAACAGAGCTTTCCACCACCAGTGAGACGGCAGCTAAGAGGAAAAAAAAAATCCCTTTTAAATAGCAAACAAGCACAATTCAGTACTACTGGGGAAGGGTCCCAGGTCCAGGTCTGTTCTATTTGTGTTGAATTTGTGCTTCCCTGCACTAAACAGAAAATAAAAGTTGGGGGGTTTTCCTGGGTCCAGTACTCATGGTCACACTCAAGTTATTTTTGTAGCAAAGAATTCACTTGGGACAAACATGGGCAAGAAGCTCCACATCAGCAGTCAGCCATCAAGTCATGGTCCTGTCCCCCACCCCAACCATCACAGGGGAGAAATCACACCATGCTAAAACCCAACACTTCAGTGCAAGAGGTTTCCAAGTACCAGCAGTGCAGTAAATCTGAAAAATAGATTTTATTTTTAACCAGTGGTATTGTGACATCTTATCTGGCATAACCAATTACAGCAAAATCCATGGATAGAAACAAAATAGCAGAAACTCTTCTCTCGGGTGCAGCACAGCCCTGGCAGCAGGGAGTTTGTGCCCCATGGGCTCCCTCAGAGGACAGACTCCAGTGAACCATTCCCACTCACACACACAGACACACCCACACACACACGACACCGATAGTTTTTAAAAATCTTTAGCAATATTTCTGCATGAAATCACACTGTAGCATCTACACATAAAATGGCTGATAAAAATAATCTTGCTGTAGGTTTACATAGTCTATCTACATTTTCGTTTGAACACCCAGACTGCTGGCCCAGCAGAAAAGGGAGGTTTTCTGTCTTGGTTTTGTTGGGCTGAGGAGAGTTTTTATCCTAGAGCACAACAGAATTGCTCTCTTCAGCTCAGCCCAGACCTTTATTAAGTGTTTGGCCTGAAGAGATTGCTGGGAAGTAGCCTGGGAAGAATCAATGGCTTTGTCACCCACGTCCCATCCCTTTGTGCTGCCTCTTCAAACATGGGGCAGAAACACTACAAAAACACTCTCTGCCCCACAGGTAACAAGAATACAAAATACTGCAAAAGCCTTTCTCCTCACATACATTGGTACATTGCCCACACAGGATGCCTGCAACAAATTAAAGTCTAAAAATGTTTCCTCCAGAAGCCCTAAAATCAGGCTCCTGAGTTCCCCGGCTACAGATGGAGCACACAAACATGCTGAGCAACCTCCCTCCTGTCAGTCTCTAACTCTGGGCACTTCACTCATGCAGAGTCCTGGAAAATACAAAATATTGGAACCATGTTTGTATTCAAACATACTCCCTTTCTCATGTTTTCTCAGGCAGAGATCAACCTGCTAAGAAATAGCCAAGAAGCTCTTATGTGAGAGGATAAAAAAACCTTCTAGTAAATGTTAGTTTTATGTATATAAATACTTGTATTTATAGATATAGACAGTGAAAGGGTGATTGTGTGTTTATGCATGCTTATTTCTTTGCTTTGGATTCCAATACTTCTAAAAAAAAAAATCTTTTCAGGAAATAACTTAAGTTCTGGCACAAGATACTATAGTAATTTCTTTAAAGAACATTTTTTACACTTGATCTCACAGGAAACCCTCCAGCCCAAGCTCTCCTCCTCCTCTGCAGAGAGAAGGTCAGAACAAAGGAAAAGGTGCATGTTTCTCTATGCTGGATATGACATCCTTCCCTCGCTGAAGCCTCTAGAATGGCAGGTACTTCACAAGGAGCTGCAGCACAGGAGGAAGGGTGCTGTGATTTCATGGCACTGCCTGAGGTACTCAGTAAACATTTCACTGACGATTGAACTGCCCCCAGTGCCATCCCCAAAAAGTAAAGACAAAAATCAAGCAGCTCTACATGCACATACAAATACAACATGCAAAAACACACCACCTTCTAAAGAACAGAATACACAAACGTGTGGCTAGCAAGGATCTTCCCCAACCTCTGTCTCCTGGGAGATAATGCTGAGAAGTGTCAGAACAAGAGGAGGAGGAAAGGGAAAAACACAGGAATACCCAATCCAGGGGCTGAAGTTGTTGCCTCAGAAAGTTACTTCCCAATTACATCGAGTTCATGCCTGGCTACCTGGGAGCCTTCACCCTCGAGAACAGTGGGTCAGATTTCCACCCCAGCCTTTCTTTCCCCTCTCTCCCCACTCATTTAAGGCACAAACATATTTACAGTTTCAAACATCTTTTCGCGTTCCAAGAATCAGACACTGGAAGGCCTCTACACTCTGCAGTACCAGGAAGATGTGGATGTAAATCACACCTGGCATTGAACAAGGACATCCCTCAACCCCACCTTCAGTCCTGAAGAAAACAGAGGACTCTCTAAGCCTACAAACCAACTTTCATTATTTTGAGGTTACTCAGTTGTAGGAGAATTGATAAATGGCAATGATTGCAACCAAACCTTTAAATGTCACCTTGCCCACCTTGCCCCAGCAGTGCAAACTGGTGGTGCACTGTTACTCTGGAAGAACTAAGTGCAGTCAGAACAGGTCTCCAGAGGCTTGCCCCAGGCTGTACACAGAATACAAGAGCATGCAGCATGTTTACATAGACTCAGCTTTCTTCCCTCCCCCCTCCCTCCCCAGTTCAACACACACAAAACCCCTCCACTAAGGAGAATATTGTTGTGATGAGGCACTTGAACGATAATTGGAGAGTCCCTATGAAAAGGCCTTCCCTTCACAGTGAAGTGGGACAAACAGAAGAGAGCAGTTTCTCAGGACTCCATCTCCTCTTGGTCAAGCGGGGGTGGCACAAAGCTGATTACTTCATCATAAGTCAGGCCTGGGGGGAAAAGTGCAACAGAAACTTAGCAGCAGGACTGTGACAGCAGTGCTAGACACACCTTCATGTAAGAAAATCTGCAACAACCTTCAATGTTCTAACACTATTTTAAACAAAAAATATTGTTTAATTAAGACAAAGAAAAGTATGGTTACACCACTCTCAAAGACTAATGAAAGATACTTCTGGAGCGTTGAGGAGATGTGACTAAGTTTGAAAACAAAGTTATGTTTATTTGCTCCTAGTAGTAATTAGTTACCTGGGACTATGCTAAATATGTGCCCAGCATGTGGAAGATTCACTCAGTGTGAGGACCTCAGGATCAACGGGATGCTCACATTTTTATCACCTTCTTTTGTGCCTCTAATTATCACAGCTTAGTTGTATCACAGCTCATGGGATGGAGAGGAGAAGACTGAGGGGAGACTCATCAAGATCTGAGAGGGACAGGCACCAATCTCTGCTCTCTGTGACAGTGACAGGAGCCAGGGAAGGGCTGGAGCTGTGTCAGGGGAGTTAGGCTGGATATCAGGGAAAGGTTCTTCCCCCAGAGGGTGCTGGGCACTGCCCAGGTTCCCCAGGGAATGGGCACAGCCTGAGGCTGCCAGAGCTCCAGGAGAGTTTGGACAACACTCTCAGGGACAGGGTGAGATTCTGAGGTTGTACAAGACCCCTGTGCAGAGCCAGGAGTTGGACTCCCAGGATGTTCTCTATGATTCTCTAACCACAAGAAGAAGCTGACTGGCTCTCTCCCCTAGCCCAGACTCACTTTTCCATTCTTCAATCTCAAGTTCTCTGCTTTCAAAGGACTGGTCATAGGGGTCAGCCACGGGTTCATCATCAGGGTCGTGGTACTGAGCGAAGTAGGCGTGGGCCAGAGCCTCAGCGGCCGTGATGCGTTTGTCTGTGTCCAGGACCAGCATCTTCTCCAGCAAGTCCACAGCTGCAAGAGCACCAGACAGACAGCATTTCTCACATGAGCTGTGGGACTGCACTCTGAAATGTAAAGCTTCTAAAAGCCCAGCATGTATGAGGAATCCATAGTTTCTCAGGACCCACCCACCATCCACAATTTCTTCCTCTTACACCCTCAGCCCACAGGTACTTCATAAACATAACCCTGTTCTGTGCTGCTTCTGCAGTCAGAACAGAGCTTTGGGAATCTTGGTGTCACAGGACATGCTAACCTCAGTTTCAGGAAAAACATGTAATAAACAAGTCTTACCCAGGGGATTGGCACCAATAAAGACATTTTCAAAGTTCATTTTCGGCATGTAAGACAAAGACTGAATGTAGTTTCTCGCCTGTGGAAATAAATGCTCTGTTGAAGTATCATACAATACCCAGCCACCAAGACCAAGTATTTTCAACCATCCTGAAGCACTGGTTATTATGGTCTGTCTCCTTGCTTACTCTGACACTAAGCACATCAGCATTATCCTGTCCCAACTAAGTCACTCAAGACAGAGGAAGAGCTGACATTACTTGAAAAGCGAAGAGGTATAGCAAGAGCTAACTGCTTGGTGTCCCAGCCAGGCTGGGTGCACCACGCTGTCCTTGGGGAGCTGCACAACACAGCACACAATGCAAAACCAACTCACATCCAGGCTCTCCCGAGTCTCACAAGTCTGTGGCTGTCCAAGTCTTCATTTAGTACAAAAATCTTGCAGAAGAGCAGGTAGTTAATTGCCCACCCCATGCCACATGCAAGCATTTCATTTCCAGAAGTGGTGAACACTCTGAGTGAAGCCCTGCCCTGCAAACCCCTTCATCTGCTCAGATCTCACCTCGTGGCTGGGCATCCTGTTAATGAGATATGCAGGGGGCGTTCCCGTCAGACGCATGATCTGCTGAAGCTGGTTAATATCTTAAGTGCCTCGTCAAGGGCTTTGTTAAAAACAGTGCAAAAACCATTTCAAACAGAAAACAGTTGCATACAAAGCATCTCTCCTGCAAACCACAAGGCAAAAGCCATACACAGGCAGGGTTCACTAATTTTTTTTCAACTACCTGTGAAATGTTCAGCAATTACACCAGTGAACACTTAAAGCAATGGGAAGTCACTGCTCAGGTGGTAAGTGCCAGTACAGAAAGTATTTCTGTCCAGTGTAAGAGCATTGCACTACAACAAGGTTGTGTTCACATTTCCCATCACAGGCTACTCCACAAAATCATCCCTGTGCTGCTGCAGCTACACACAGCTTCAGGAAAAGGAACAGAAATTAAAACAGAAACAAAAACTGTACTCTCTGCACTAGTTACCAGCTTTTTTTTCCTTGCTGCACAGAAAGTGCTTAACTTTCTTGAGGTGCAAAGTGCAAGTGGCTCACAACTGACACCTTCTGAACAGCTTTGAGTGCCCTTTGGCGTGTGGGTTGGGTGACAGAAGGCATTAAATGCAAAATTAGAAAAAACATTAGCATTGCATAAAACAGAGTTAGTGGATATCAGTGAACAGGGAAAGTGAGAGTAAGTAAAGTAATGCAGCAGAAACCCAGAATTTGTTATAGTGACACACTAAAAACCATCAAACACTTAAGAGTTTTGCTTTCCCCATACAATGGAAAAAAAACAGTAGAAACAGTATTTACTGCTTTTTTTTTAACGGACTCTTGTTTCAGACCTGGGTAAGAGCAATTGTGCAACAATAGTTTAAAAAAATACTCACTTCAACTTACATATGCAAATTAATCTTTTGCTTAATTTAGTCAACCTTCCAGCTTACATCTCTTGCTAATCCCCTGTACTTCAAACACCAAAGCAGCCTTAAGGTCAGTTCACAGGGCAACCAAATCAATCTGGATTATTCAGCTCTAACCTGTCCAAAACTGGAACATCCCAGGGCTTTTTAAATTGGGATATTCACCAATTGGGATATTGCCCAATTTATCCCAATTTGCACTGCACATCTACCTTCAGCAGGTGTTATTCAGGGCTAATCTCACATTTGTATTTACAGTCACTGCTACAAGAACATTAAGCTGCAGCACAACATAATCTTATCACCACTTTCCACAGCTCTGATCCTCTGCTGCACCTCCCAAACAGCAGTGACCTCAGTGCTCACTGTGCATTCACCTGCTAATCCTTGGCTCTGACTGTATTCACTCCACCCTCAGGAACAGGTAGAATTAAAGGCCATTTCACACTGTCTTTGCACAAGTTCACAATTCCAGATTAGTACAGCACAGCAAGTGGCAGTATGGCTGAAAATAGAGGTCACCCTTCAAAAGAGAACTGCAGGAAGCTTTTTGCTGTTCCACACAGCAACATCCTACCCAGCATGAGTAGTTTATAGGCTCAGCAGACTCTACTGTGTGCCCTGGAACATAAAGGCACCTAAAAGGCATTTTATGCTACAAAAACCAAGATGGTGGTAGCAGTGTTTCAGAAATTAATCACAGTACAGAAGGGACTGTGTGTGTCTAGAGGATAACACACCTGCTCCTGTTTAAAAAGATCCCTGAGTATGCAATCTGGAGAAATAATAACTGAGACAAGCCTCAAGCTCCTAGCTGTGAAAAATCCTTCCCCAGTAACACCTGATCATACAATAGATCACAAAGCATAAACCCACAAACTCAGAGAAAAGTCACGAAGCAGTAAAATGAGAATATGAAAGGATGAAATCATACCATGGGCAGAGGTAAGAGGAATAAAGACCAGATACACAAAGCATAAGAACTTAAAGCCATCCAAGAGCAAAGAATTACAAAGGAAGAAAAATAACAGAAAATAAATCCCAACACATACTACAGATAAGACTACAGGAGAACAACACACAGATTTGGGACTTCTGAAAGGGCAGATATTACAATCAAAGTGTAAACTCACAGACTCTGAGGAGATTTTCTTCAAAAGCTCAGGCCCTGGGGTTCCAACGAGTCTCAAAATGAGCTTCAACTGATCAATATCTAATGATGGACCATAAAGGAAAATGCTGGGAGAAATCAAAATGAAAAGCGCAACACATCACCCTATTAATGTTGAAAATTAATTCCTGCCAAGGCCTTGACTGAAAAGCTATTTTAGGCAAATCATATTCATTCCTCTTGTTTACAACTGAATATAACTCAGCTCTCTCTGTATCAGACAGATTGAACATCTTGTCTACAGATACACCACATGCCTTGAATCAGGCACTGCATTCTGAGCTATTTGGGAGCAGAAATCTTTTGCCCCACTGGTAAAGGTTCAGTTTCCATGTTCCCTTCACCCCCTCAGGCCCCACACCAAGCTGCAGTTAGCAGGATTAGGTTGCATTAGTGACAGCTGAAGTAAAGCAGAAGGCTGAAAAGGGTAGGAACTCATATTAAGAAGAAAATCAAGGCTTTTAGTGAACACCTTCCAAGCTAATTCAGCCACTTCTAAAACTCAGAAGGTAAGGAAATGATTGGACTCTGCTTGTACCCTACAGCATCACTGCACCTTGGGCACAGGGCAGCTGAGCTGCTGCAGCTGGCACAGGTCCTGCCCTGGCACCTCCTGGGGACAGCAGGGCAGGGGATCAAACCTCCTGCACCTCCCTTTGGCCCTACAGACCTGCTGGAGCAGCAGGGAGAAACACAACATGGGCTCAGGTTTAATCTGTCTCTGTGGAAAACTCTCAGGTTGGAACACTGCAGATGGAAAGAATGTTTTACCAGAAGCAGAGTTCCCACCAGGCCACAGGTCAGTCCGAGCTGTCCTCTTTAACAAGGCCTAGGTGACAAAACATACAACTGAGGGGGAAAAGTCTATCAAAGACACTATTTAATGTCTAAATCTCAAGACAGTAAGGAGACACAAAGCATCTTTTTTAAAGCCATTAATGCATAATCTCCTTTCTTCCCTGAATTATTCTCCACAGGGATTTCAGACTGTCTGTAATGTTTATATTTGCCTTTAAAATTACACCAAAGTAGTTACATATTTTTCTTTTAGACAATCTTGTTTTCTGAGATCAATACCTTCCTGATGGTTTAAGATACAACTGCAGTTCCTTCTCAGAGTATCTTTAAATTTGAGTACTACAGGAACTTCAACTTGTTAAAAAAAAAAAACCTAAAAAACAACAACTCAGAGTTCCTCTAATACTGGCAAACTATATATGAAGGAAATCACCAATGCTTTGCTAAAATCTTTTGACGTCAACTTTAGACCAAAGTTTTATATATCAAATTAAGAGCCCTGGAAATAGCACTTTGTCAGAACAGCTGAACTAATTTTTCACTTGTCAAGCTACTTGGCAAACTTCTAGCTACTTAAAACACTCAAATCCTAAGAGTAAATCCAATATATAGTTGGATTTAGCACAGCTGAATTTCTAAATCTTAGCTGTCAATGCTTAAAATGAAATCAGAATATCTACTGCTGTAGGAGAATTAGCAGAGGGCACTCTACTAACCACAAATGGCTTATTTAAATTACATTTTCTTCACAGCTACTTAAAACTGTCTTTACATCTTTCACTTATTCTTGTGCAAGCAACAGCTGAAGTGGAAATTTTTGAGTGCTCACATGCCAAAGCTCAGTTTAAATATTTAAGTTATTTTAAAGGCATTTAAACTCCTGTGCACAGGTGTGCCAACAATATTGCTACCCTGTTTGCTACTGGAAGATTCTTCTCAGATAAAGAAGAAAAAGCAAAAAAGTGCCAGAATGTGTCACTGGCACAGCCATGCCAAAACCCAACCCTGCTTCTGGTTTTAGGCCTGTCATCTATGAGCTGCTGAAGTGCAGCACCCTGTAATTCCAGGGCTCATCACATCCCAGAGAAATGAGCCATAAGCAATCAAAGACAGGAAAGAGATTTAGTAAGTAAAAAGCAGAAGAAAAACACCACCACATGTGCATGGAGAAGGAAAAGCACAGCATGCAAAGCCCAAGTTCCACCTTCAAGGTACTTCCCAAGGACTGATGAGGGATTCTAAAATTCAGAAAAAACCTGCCATCACCACCAGCAGCAAATCTCACAAGATTTTAAGAGCTTATCCAGGCAAAGCAAAGTTGAAAGTTGTTTTAGCTGCCACCACAAGCAAGAATAAGGTGCATCAGAAGAATATGTAATTTCAGACTGGTTAGTTATCATGGAAGTCTCATACTACTGAAAAAAATAGTAATAAAAACACTCTTCAGAGTTTAAGGGAACACAGTCAAAGTATACAGAAAAAGCTAAACTAGTACAAGAAAAATCTAGATATTCTTATTTTTACTTTGTATGATTTTATGCAAGTCAAATTGTCAAACAAAGTCAACTTTCCTACTTACTTGTATGAATCATTCACAGTACAAGAGCTGTAAAAATTTAGTATATGTGTTTAACAGAAACTGATCTTGGCATAAGACAGATACAACAATACCAAAAAGAAAGCCTCAGCTAAGCTTCACATTCACAGAATCACAGAATATGTTGAGCTGGAAGGAACCCACAAGGATTAGACTCCAATGCCTGAAGGAGTCTGATTCTCATTACATCATTTTTTGGTCTGACTTCTTTCCCACAATCTTGATCCCCTTCTCCACCTCCTGGCAGAGATCTTACCAGTATTAGAAATCCATCTTTCATCCAAATACTGCTACCCATAGATTACACCAGGAGTAATTCAATTACCTTACATTCAGTTGTAAGTTGGAAGTACTGCAGCAATCCTGCAGAGCTAAACCCAAATTAACCACAGGGTTTTCTCCTAAGAGTACCTCAGTTCTTACTTTAAGTCAATGAGAGCTGTGTTCAGAATCTCTACAGATTCAGAAGTTTAAACTCAGCATTAATTTATCAGTGGCATAATCATCACAGATAGCATTGAAAATCATAATTTCAAAGTACAACTTTATTACTTACCTGATTAAATGAACTTACAGCTTACCTGTACTGAACAAGTGCATCTCTGGGCTGTATAAAGAAATATGTGCTGGACTGTAAATAACATCACACCATTTCTCCTAAATCCTTGGTGAAAGGGACCAACACTTCAAACAAGAGAATCATCTGAACAGGAGGATGATCATCCTGAGAAGCCATTACATATTCTGTCACTCTAATTTTGGAAATGTAAAGCTACACAGTTGAGAAAATTTACATCTTGAGACCAAAAAGCAAGAAGAACTTCAAATTTGCAGTTGTCAAACAGGAGCAGTTCCCAGCAACACAGTGACATTGCCTCCAACTGCAGAGGGAATTTTCTAGAACTCCAGTGGATTTGGAGATACCACATCCTTGGCTACTAGGGGCAAGGCAAACATACCTTGAATTATTCATGTCAATATTAATTCCAAAGTCAGTAGGTCAGCAATTGTGCAGTGACACTACAGGAGGAACAAGGACCTCTGCACATCTGTGGGTACAATGAAATTATTAAGAGCCCAGAACCACCCAAAGGGATCTAAACCTAGAAAACTCCTTCAACTTTCTCCTAAAATAATGCATATATAAAGACTTTAAAGACAGGAAGAAACTAGAAGTGTTATCTTAATTCTGTTTGCCGTCTTTAGATGTGAGCAAAACTGGAGTGAAAGCTGACAGCTTGGGTCCTTTCTATGTAATTTTTTAATTCTTGGTAAATGTTCCATGCATAAATAAGATTCAGAACCAACCCTGCTCCTCTTTTAACCTCATGATCAAAAAGCACAAATAAAGTGCTTTTAAAGAACCACACAGAAGGACTGTAAGAATTACAGTAGAACAAAGTTTTGTCTGAGATGGGAAAGGATTTGGTCTTTGTTTTCTTAAATCCAAGCAACTCAGAACAGAAAAAGCATTTAATTAAAAAGCATTACTGCCATTTGCAAAAGAAATTGGGCATTTAAGGTAAATCATCACAAGCATCTGCCTGCTGGGAGATATAAATTAGTGAAGTGCCTTATTATGATAAGGCAAACAAATTATATCTTGGAAGTAAACATTTTGCATTGCAGATATTAGTGGCTTTAATTTACAGCTACGAACATAATTGGAGAAAAAGCTTCTCAGACTTGGAAGATCACAGTTTTCTTCAATTCATAAAATACACAAAATAAATCAAAACCATGCAGCATTTCTTACACACTGCAAATCCTATTAGCAAGTATTTTAGTTCAAGTTCTTTAAAATCTAAACTGTCACTGTTGCTAGGGTCAAATAATGGCAACAGCTTAAAGACTTGCTTTGTTTGAATGAACAATTCTTGATATCTCAGTTTCTCTTAAAAGCCACCAAAAAATCTGTCCAAACCAACCTACACATGCTGAATCAACTGATAAAAATATACCAGCTTTTGTTGAATTCAGCTTCTGTCTCTGACAACAGAAAAATACAGCAGAGATGACTACACAGTAGAGTACAACAAATTCAACAAATTTAGAGAGAAATTATGAGATGGAGACAAGCAGAAAAAGAAGAGAGAGGATAAAGTTAAAGCACACAGAAGAGGGAGATGAAGCTGAGTGAAAGCTGTAATAAGAACCTTCTCCTCAGGAGTGAGTTTTGGAATCCAAATGCTTTCTGGAGGTAACATTAAACAGAAGGCAGCAATTCCAACACCAGCTTTCTTTTCATCAATATATTTGAACTAACTGACTTAAATACTAAATTAATAAAAAAGTTATTAAAGTAAATAAACTGTGGTTGAAATAATACTTTGGTAAAAGTTGAGCAATGTAATTTCTCTGGCAAATGAAAGCCAAATTTCCAGGCAATGAGAAATCTTGCCAGTAGTAAATTACACCCCCAATCTTGTGTGGCTGAACAAAAATTGTAAGTGTAACAATTTGCATCAAGTCTCACTTCTAATTTCCTGGGGAAACTATGACCAAATCTCAAAGTCCTCTCAAATTTGCCCAAGTGTCCCACCCAGTCTACTTTTGAGGGGGCAAAAAAAAAAAAGAAAAAAGAAAATAATTTGAAAATATGTTATTCAAGCTTGATTTTTCATACCTGTGAAATAAGGCTCACAGTCTGTTTACAGTCAAGCATGGAAATGGAAGCTAAACATTTGAGAGCAATTATAATGAGAACTTTGGCACTAAAGAATCTGCAAACCCACTGCTTTCAGAGCCAGGATACCTCCAGGATAAAGAGAAGAGAGGCCAGAAGGGATGCTTCACATTTGCTAGAAACCTGAAGCATGAGAGGATTCTTGGCAGACATCCATGCAAGTATTAGCTACAAACTAATAAATTTAAATAAACTTAAAGGAAAGTTACTCCCAGAAACAAACAGTATGTAACTCCAGTGATGACAACAGACAATAAGGAGCAAAATCAAGGACTCACCTCCTTGTACTGTCAGTAAAAGAAGCCATTAATTTAAAAACAAACCAACAAACAAAAGGCCGTAACTAAACCCAGAACTTATTTTCTTGTCAATTATATGAAAATGAAGATTTAACTTCCACTTAAAAAAATAAATTACTTCTAAAGGATACGGTCTGTGCCAGGGAACAATGTTCTTCCAGTCAACAGTTCAGCCATAATGCATCCCACTGACCAAATATCAACTGAACAAAATAAAACAGAAAGCAAAACACGATGCATAAATAGAGCCTCAGCAGAATCCCCCAATCCAATCAAACAATTCCATCCTTAACTAGTCTCATGCCACTGAAGCAATCTGAAAGACGTTGCAAGCTAACTGATCCTGTTCTA
The DNA here is from genome assembly GCF_008360975.1 of Lichenostomus cassidix. Classification (NCBI taxonomy): domain Eukaryota; kingdom Metazoa; phylum Chordata; class Aves; order Passeriformes; family Meliphagidae; genus Lichenostomus; species Lichenostomus cassidix. The sequence continues at coordinate 2,739,721 of NC_139506.1, forward strand.
TGTCATCCAAAACTTGTACAAATAACAGAATTCAAGATCAGGCAACTCTTCCTTCCAGAGTATAACACGACCTGAACACCAAAGAGCTGGAGAGGAATCTACACATTTAAATAGGAAGCAACCTGTCCAAGAGGACTCTGAGGAATGGATTTGCTTGAGGCCTTGCATAAATTCTACCCACACAACCACCAACTATTATATTAGAGATACAGACAAGCCCATATACATGCAAGAGGGTAAAAAAAAAAAGGAAAGGTGGTAATGTATGGAACTGGGGTAGCACATTATCTTCTTTGATGCATAAGCTTTCCTGTACAAGAACTGTTCTCAGCCTTTGATTTTCTTCTCTGTGCCTGATCTGCAAATATTGCTGGAGGGAAGATACTGCAAAGTGTGAGGAAGATAAATCTGTGCAGAAGGGGCTAACAGGACAGGAAAGGATGGGAGAGCTATACACTTTTTATCATTTCCTCACACTGTAACTCCAGACATTCTCCTCAACCAGCTACATTCCAGTCACTTACTTTAAAAACCACTGTGCTAGGAAAAGCAAGGGCTAAGTGCCAACAATATTTTGCTGATTGCAGTTTCAAAGGTTCAAATTTAAAGAAGTCTTGTGAATGCTATCATGATGATACTTAACTTCCATCTGACAGACTTTGGTTCAAATACTAATTCTGAAGCATAATCACCATGAGTGCCAACTTATGCAATCAAATGAAAGGGAGCATGTGCAAGGACAAGGGAAAAACCTCTTTTTTTTCCCCCCCACAATTCAAAAACTTGTCTCAACAGAGAAGTGTTGTGCTAGCTAAAGGCATTACCTGTCTGGTTGTAATGCATCCAGTTGAGCATGATCTCAGGAGCTCTGTACCACCGGGTGGCCACATAGCCTGTCATCTCATCGTCCGTGTGCCGCGCCAGGCCGAAATCCAGGATCTGCAACACAGAGCACACAACTGCTGCAGGGGAACAATGCAAACCACCCAGCACAAACAACCAGGAAAACACTGAACTGGGGAGAGAACAGGTGGGAGAGCTGCAAAAACAGATTATGAAACCAAATTTCACAACCTGTGAAAAGGCACTAGGCTAGAACAGCGTAGGACTCAACAACCAGAATTGTGTCTGAGTATCTTGTCTCCAAAACAAGTAAACACAAACTAAAGCTGTTAACTCTTCACTTTCATGATGATTCACTAAAAACACAGCAACACATACATTTATCTACACATCCTTACAACCTTCAACAGCTGGGATGAACATTATTACTTTTCTACACAAGTATTTTCAAAAGGGATTATTTTGACACTTAAGTTGCAAGGGACATTCACATGGCACTCACTCAAATCTCAGTCAAACCAATCAGACCTTGTGATTACATTACCTTTAGCTCACAGTCTTCATTAACAGCTAGGTTACTAGGCTTTAAATCCTAAAAAATTAAACATCAGCATTAACAGTGGTATATATTTGTTGTTTCACGAGTCTGAAGTAGATAAACATGTAAATGCAGATAAAAATACAGATTCTGAGTGTAAATACTAACTTTGGGTAAATTATTTTATCACAGAGTCAGATACCTCTTCTGTGGTCCTTAGAGTTGTCACATATAAACAAAAATGCATAAAGGCTTATTGTAACACTGGTGCTGTATAGGTGTATTTAATAGAAAAGCTGTCTCACAAAGGAACAGAAATTATGGATCCTGACAACCACTTCCCCTGTTCAATCTTTTTACTACTTAACCAAAATAATTCTCAGAAATCTTTTTCTTTGTTCTCTTGGCACTACATTGTAAAATTCTCTGCTTCATTTTTTAAAGACATTGTTTCAGCACAGGAAACAATCATAGAATAAATACTCACCCTGTGTATTATGTCAGCTGAATGGATGTACTGCAAAATAAAATGACAAAATTTATGTAACAGTCCAAGTAGACACCTCCTCATCTCTTCCCTAGAAAATACTGCACTAGCCCAGCCCACACAATTCAGATGTTACAGTCTGTCTGCAGAAGGAAGCAACTGAGTGCCTGTGGGTTTCAAGCAGGTGGGTGTTCCATTTTGCCTCTCCTTAGGAACACCCAGGAGTGCTGCCACCCGAGTGGAACAACACAAGTAAACAAACCTGAAGAAATGGAAAATTCATAGCCAGAGCAGATTAAAGGGCACCACAGTTCATCATTCTCCAGACTCTGCCCAGAGGAACACAAAAATCATAGGTAACCTTACTGGTGCAGAGCTCCAGAGAGGTATGAAGTGAAAGAACAATAATAAAAGGTTATCCTACAATACTTAAGGGAAGTTAGAGAAGCCCCACTATGTACTCATCTGAATGACTGAGGATGTAATATTCACCAGGAACTTCCATCCCCCACGATGAGCTGTCACCATGCAGGTAGGATGGGGACACTCACCTTCAGTCCCCGAAGGATCTGGTAAATGAGAAACTGCACGTGGTCATCAGTGAGCTTCTGGCATTTCACAATGTTGTTCAGATCTGCTCCCATGAGGTGTGTCACCAAGTACCTGTGAACAAAAGCAAACACGTGGCCTATGAAGCAATCTCTTGAATAGGATTAGGATAAAAATTCCTTATAAATCTCCAGTAGCAGGGCTGACTGTCCCAAAGCACGTTGTTGAAAGAAACATAGACCGTGACACTTTAAGTAATGTAGCAAATCAGTACAGTGATCCCAAATGCACTGGGCAGTAAACCACAGCAAGTGATCAAGTCTGACAAGTCCAGTAGCTTAGGATGTACAATATCTTTGTGTGGGAATTCAGAATTATTTGTGAATGATTGCAGACAAATTAAAGAGGCAAATATTTCTGCCATAATCTGGGAGGCATAAGGAGATACAAAAGACATTTTGTTGCAATCTTAAGAGAAGTTACCTACACATCATTGAATTCTTCTAGTGATTTGGCAGGAGTGAACACATCCAACAAGCCAATCACCTAGAAAAGAAACAGTACAGAGATAAGCTGTGAAATATATTTATAGCAGTTACTAAGATCCTTTGAGGCATACAAGTACTTATTGCAGTAGATGTTTCATTTCCATCTGTTCAGTGTTGTGCTTTATGCAAGCTAACGAGGCCTCCTGGAACTTGAAAACCTAATGCAGACACACGTGAGTGCTCTGCAGGTCCATTTGCTTCCTCAAGATCATCATGAACTAGATACAGGATACAGAAACCTCAAACCATCACACCTTCCACATTTGCTGGTGTGTTCTGAGCCACACAAAACCAAATGCTTTTCTTCAAAATTGAAATTTGAATAGTCAGGACAGTAGTGCTAAAATACCTGCCTGAATCAGCTCTGATTATCCCTGCATCTGCATGATTTTTAAGTCACAACCTAGATAAACTTTCCACAGATAAATTATGGCATGATGAACTGATAAAATATATAAAGATACCTTTATAAAAATTACTTATTTTATTCCTTACTCTTAAAGCTAATAGGCTCTTAATAGGCACTTTGCAATGCCAATCAAAAATATTAAACATTGGACAGTTGTAGTCACAAGCTAATTTTTGTTGCTTAACCTTATTAGCTTTCTTCTGTGTGTGTCAATAGATAAATCAAAGCTTTTCTATTTGAAGAATTTCTCAGCTATGAGAAAAGGTCCAGGAAAAAAACTCCTGGGTACTACTGGGGTTCTTCCCAATGGCTGGTAGTGATAGAACCAGGGGTAATGGCTTTCCACTGGAAGAGGATAGATTTACCTCAGATATTTGGAAGAAATTCTCCCGTGTGAGGTTGGGGAGGCCCTGGCACAGGGTGTCCAGAGAAGCTGTGGCTGCCTCTGGATCCCTGGAAGTGTCCAAGGCCAGACTGGACAAAGCTTGGAGCAACCTGGGACAGTGGAAGGTGTCCCTGCCATGGCAGGGGGTGACCTGAAGCTCATGACCTGAAGGACCCTTCCAACTCAAAACATTTGATAGTTCTAAGGATACTAAACAGGATCAAAAGTTACCTCTACTGGTGAGACAATCACACAGGCAGAATTACTGACAGTAACACACACATGCATCAGAAGTTCCAGTGATGTGAGCCACACTAGAAGCATCAGGATGATTTATGGCATACCAGCTGCTGACTGCAGTGGTTACAAGCCATACCACACAACCACTGCTGCCACAGCAGAAGTTCTGAACAGACCAGCCAAGGAGATCCTTACAGTGAGACTATGCTTGCTTGGCTTTTTGTGTTAGGTAAACATCCTAGCTTTGCTCACGTCCAAAAAGTCTCTCTTCTGCCAAGTCCGTTTGCTGGCACAAAAGAAATCAAAGCCTTCCTTTCTTCTTGACATTCTGACAGCTCTTCCAAGGGCTGGTTATGAGAATTTTTGCTCCACTGCACATAGAATTTGCTCCAAACACCATGCAATATAAATATGTTGGCATGTTGATGTCACACATAGAAAAAACTGGTCAGGCAATTGTCTTCTATACCAAATGAAGTTTTATCAAAAAATAGTTCTGCATAACATTTGTCACCTTCTGGTTTCTTTCCTTGTTGATGATTTAAGTGGATGGCTTGTATGAACAACCATCTAATTTCCAACTCTTCACCACCACCCTTTTTTCTTCCCTACTTTACCCACAGGAATCTAGTGAATGTCTACTTCACAACTTACTGACACATGCAAGCCAAAGAAAAAATTTAAAACCCTCCAGAAGACACTAAAAACAAACTTAGGGATTTTCTTTGTTTAAAAAAAATGCTTAACATAACAAAAACTGCAGTTTACTATAACAAGTGAACAGAATGCAAGTGACACCATCTGTGTCCCAAATCCCTATGAACTTGCTAAATAGTAATTTCAAAATTATTCTAGAAAATATTCAGATTTTTTTAATACAGAATTGATTACTGTGGGGTTTTTGGGGGCTGGTTTTGTTACTCTGCATGATTTTCTACAGCTACAATCCCTTGGACTACAGCAAGCTTTGCATTTAGCATTAGGAAAAAACCATATGCAACAAGATATTTCAATGCAATCCCGATGGACGCTCAGTCCAACTTGAGAAAAGCACTTCATACCCTCTCCCTGAACTCACATTTTCGTGTTTCATGTGCTTGAGCAGCCGCAGTTCCCTGTAGGTCCTCTTGGCGTGGATGATGGACTGGAATGGCCTGGAGAGCTTCTTCACAGCCACACGCAAACCAGTTTTTGTGTCAAAGGCAGAACTGCAACACAGAGTAACCAGATTATCAACATGAATTTTTTATAAACGCCTTCAAATCCACACTGGGCAATTCTAGACAGAACTATCTAGACACTGAGTCACAGGCAACACTATTTGTGCAGTGAAAATAATTTCTAGGTATCCTGGTCCATGACCTGCACCGCCACCCAAAATCCTCACATATTTACACAACTGCTGGTTTCTGCAGAAAATGTTTAAAAGATGAGTCTTGTCCACACAGTAAAGGGAAATCTTGTAGAAAAAAAGGGAAATGTTTATGACTTTGCTGTCTAAAGTGCTCTTAAACATAATTATGCACTAAAGCTCTGGAGAGAAGAGTACTTGTAAATACTATCACTATTCCTAAACATACTTTCATACGCCTCACTTGATCACAAAATGCTGTGCTTGAAACACTATCTTTCATGGTTTAAATTCATACAAAAATCCAAGACTTGTGCTTAATAAAATCAGTTATGACTGCTGTGAATCATACTTGAAGTTGAAATTAAATTTCTTAGGTAAATCACATCCAACCTCGAAGTTCTGTTGTGCATAATGCATGTGAATAAATGATACCTAGCTGTACACAGCCAAAACTTCTCCCATTAGCAGAGAATTTGCACATACAAATAGTATTTCTTCTTAGGAGTCCACGAGGATTTAGCTAATCCTACTTGGTAACTAAAAACATATATATACACACACACCTATATATTTTGTACTGTAAAATTGTATTTTCTGAATTAATTCCTTATGCAACTTATAAAAGCTCTGGTCTGTCCAAGAGGAAGAAGGAGGAGAAAGAGGATGTGAAATCAACACTTGACTCAAGACAACAAATATGGGGAAAGTATGGAATGTAAGAAGTCATACAAGGACAATACTGGTTGATTTTCCTGCTGTATTTATGATTCAGGTGAACTCCTGATTGCATTTAAAAGTCAGTATGCACTAGTCCTCAATAAACATCAAGCAAAAAGGAATGCTACATATTTATAAAGTGTGAAATATAAAGCTTAACTAATGAAACTCAAAACAAATCACAAGAGTAGTCCTAGAATAAACCCACAATTGCATTTGCAACTCACAACATCTACCCCACCAAAGGAGCTATTTGAAATAAATGCAGCTGTCACTTTTAAAGCAACCACCAATAATTAACTTGCAAAAAGACTCCTTATCTCAAATTTGCTCAGTTTCCAAGGAATTTCATAAGTGAAGTTTGTGAGAAATAGAAAACACAACACCAGCACCCTTCTAAAAAGCAGTGACCCTTCCCCCAGGCCCTGCCAGGGAATGGAAAAACCCACTGTGCACAGTGGAAGAAGAACATCTCCCTTTCTATAAAGGGCATTCACACAGTGGAAAGAGCTCTCTGGAAAACTCACAGGAGCACAGCTACAGCAGGTCACAGGAGCACCAACCTGCCAGAGCTGAGTTACTCAAGTACATCACACTGCCTCAGAAAACACCCATTAGCAGCTACTTCCATATGCAAGTCATCCTTTACACCTCACTCAGCCTGAGTAGACAAAAGAAGCCATTAAGCATTCATTTTCGAACGTTGATTTCAAATTGTCAAGTTTTTATACACCACTAGAAAAATGAATACTTAAACTGCAACACTTCATGAAATGTAGCATTCAATTTCTTTTTGGCCTCAGGTAAAATTCACCATCTTGCAATACACAAACCTCCCTAGTTCTGCCTGAAATTACATGTCAGGATTTTACTGATACATCAGATGTTTTCAAGGACTTAGAGTGAAAATAAGAATAGTCATCATCATTCAACACATGCTGTTATAAATTAGTCATGAATCTTCACCAGTTTTCAAACATTTCAGGTACAAAATGCAATGTACACCAGGAACTCTTTCATCTTGCAAAGAAGAGGATCCCCTGCATCTCAACCACCTCCACAGCTCCAGAGTCAAAATTCTCCCTTGGTTCAAGATTTCGAGATTTCAGAGCCACCACACACAAGCTATTTCAGGATCCAGATGAAATTCAATTTCTTTTCTTTTTAATTACATTTCTGGGGGTCAAATCAAGTCACTGTGCTGTTGTAGTAGCTGTACAACCTCCAAGGGAATCACAATCAGCAGTACTGGTTTAACAGCACAAGCCCAGGAAAGAAAATTCTGTATTACTGCACATTCACAATCTAGACTTATTCTTAAAGTCAAAACACTGTTTGATCATATTTGAGGCCTAAAGACTATTTCCCCACAGATAAAATCATGCTGAGTAATTTTCTGCCAATACAGATAACTGGCTAATGGTTCCTGCAGAGCCACAGAACAGCTGTCAGTTGGAGAACATTTTAAAGAACACTAAGCTGCCTTTCATCATAGACTTAAAACAGCTGCATTACACTGATCATATTTCAGCTAAAGCCCAATTAGGAAAAAATTGCATGATCCACAGTTTTAAATCCCTTTTAAAACAAGATCAGCACAAATTCAGAATTTATCACACTTTTTTTTAACCTCTTACATAGCACTGAGCTATGGCAAGTGAACTGCATCCACCTCACCCTAAGGGAGCTAAAATTACAGTTCTGATCTAACCTGAATTGAATCCAGAACACAGAAGGTAGAAGAAAATAATTATTTTAGACAACCTATCCAGTGATCCAAATTAGATCTTAGAAGTAATATTTGAAGCAGTCTAAGGAACTAAAATATGCACAAAGTTACTTAAGAGCATAATTTATTAAATACCAGATAATCAGAATGTTAATTTTTGTGCAAAGGCTATTTTACTAAATAGTATGCTGCTCATTGCTAGTGCCTCTGCAAGCACCCAAGCTAAGTAAATCTGTTTAGTGGTACCTCTGAAATGAATTTCTGCACCCCCAGTCACAAAAACACAGTACCTGACAGTTTATTATTGACTCCAGTCACTTCTGTACCTGCATTTCAGTCATTACCCTCCCAACACACTATAAAAGCTGCAAACCTTATTATTCTGTACTACATTAGCTTCTGCTTCTAAGAAAGCTGCAATAAAAATCTCCCTGTAGGACTCATATGCTCATATATTAGTCCTCATATAGGACTAATTCCACTTCTTAATATTCCAAGTTCCCATAAAGTTTAAACCTCTTGCTAGCACTTTCAGAGCTCTGCTCACAGCTTTTCTGTGCTGCCCTTCTCCTACTCAACTCCCCCTTCCTCACACATCTTCTGCCAATCCTTCCTGTATGGCTGCTTCATCCCACTCAGTTCTACAGTTCTGTTCCTATCACTCCTCACACATCTACCACACCTTGCTGGAGGAGCAGCCACCTGTCCCTCCAAGCACATGCAAGCTTTGGAGGCACTTGCAGGCTTTGATAAGGGATTAGAAGAAATCCACGGAGGAGCTGTTTCTGCAAAGGTGATATTTAGGGTTATTTCGTTTCCTCTGGAGCCTAATGTTTTAAAATGTCTTAAATCCATCGCATTTCTCTGTATCTGGGAAATTCAGACTCAGTGTTAGTGCAACTGTGGGTTGAAATGGGAAGAAATCACAGGTTTTGGAAGGGCTGTATCACCTGACAGTCTGAAAAAAAAAAAAGAAGAAGCTAAAAAAAAAATCTCGTGCAAGATTTTTGAGGCTGTTCAATTCTTTCCAAATTAATTCAGGCAATTCAGATAGCTTGCAAAGCAATTAAACCAAGCCCATTATTTTACAAAGGCATCAATACAACAAAGAGCAGCTGCTAAAAATATAACAACTAAGTAAACTAACAGGATACCAAATGTCCTTCACAGCATTTAAGAAATTGATGGCAAAAACTGTGAAAACACCATTTTGCTTAGCTCAGAGCTGGCTGAACTAATGCCAGGAGTCGAGACTTCCCTGCAGCACACGCAAGAAATGAAGCAATCCTCCAACTAAAGTGTGAGTCACCAATCAATCCCATCTCTGTTCAGCAACTTCCCACTGCAAGATGTTGTACTGTCTAGGCCCCTCTCCTCCTTACGTGAAATATTACAGCACGGATATATCAGGAACCCTTTCTTTCAATGTAGGCCTGGTTACAAAATGTTTTCCGTGCAAAAGACTATGTTGTATAAATATACAGAACTGTTGCAAGAATGAATGAAACAGCATTTCATACAACAGATGCCACAGCAATTGTTACGCGACTTAGTGAGAATAAATCTGAGGATATATGTGGATTTTTCCCAAAGTTTTGGAACTGAATCCCCATTTGCATCTTCAACACTTCTGGTTGTTAAAAAATGAGTCTGGAAAAATACCTGAGCTGGCCGTTTGAACCTCATTCTTCCAACGTTTGCTCTCACTCCAGGCACATGGCTCAGGCTGCCTGCAGAAAATGCCTCTCCCTCCATCCCTGACTCCACAATGCTCAGGTTTGGCTATTAGGATGTTCCAAGCCATACTCACAACACATTTAAAGCAGCCAACAGCCCCACAGTCTAAATGACTCATCTGCCAGCTTAATGCCTTCTTTTTTATTCATTTTGCCCTCCACTTTCTAGAGATTCCTTATTTTCAAATGCCTTGTTTTGACGACTAAATAAACAACAGAGCATTTGATTACATTTGAATATAATAATGCAATGAACATACATGGAAATATATTTAACCATTTTGTTTAAGGATTGTTAAAACACCACTCTTTACTATCCCAACAGAGATACACCAAACTCCAAGTCTCAAACGAAACTAGGTAACTTTTTACTCAAGAGAAAAAGATCTCGAAAGGGACAGAGAGTGGAACAAGTCATTGCAGGAATATCCTAAATAATATGCACCACCACTTGTAGCTTCATAAACTTCCAAAAATATGCAAAGATTTTTGCTGTTTTCTTGAATTTTTTAATTCTGACATACTTTCCATATCACTGTATCTTTTCTGGAAACTATTTTTAGAAGAACATACAGGAAGCCATTAGCATGGACTGTAAAAAGACTCTGTGCCACATGTCTGAAATTGCTTCCAATATAGAACTGTTTCATTTGGTCTGAACAAAGTTGCACAATCTTTGAAAGTTTTGACACAGCAAAACAGGAAATTCATGATGCAAACTCTTTAGTTATTGGTTGTGAAAACAAACTTTGCAAGTATTACATGTACAGAGATTGTAGGGAGTGGGGAAAGAAAAAAGGAGTGGGGCAAATGATGTAGGATCAACCTTAAAATACAAAGGACAAGGCACTGAGCAAATTAATTTCCCATTACATTTCAGGAGTTGCATAACTCTGTGACACTTACAGGGGTATTTATCAGCTGTGTCAACAAGGTCCTTCTTTCACCAAATGAAACCTGTCTTTCCCTTCCAATCAAAACCATTCTATAATTATATTAAAAAAAAAAACAACAAAAAACCACCTCAGCAAGTATACTGGCTATTCATGCTACAAAATTGACCAGCCTTTTTTAATTTTATGAAATGCAAGCATCTGCACACTTCAATCACAGCATTTTAAGAAATGCATGTTATTGAAGCTCAACTTACCAACAATTTTGTAACAATAGGTTAAGAACAGCTGAGAGTATTTCATTAAAACTGCACCACACACAAAACAACTTATTTTCTTCATGCACAGAGTGCAGCATACATCCCTCCTTGTAACAAACTGATATCATAACATAAACTTGCACACTGTGTTAATAAAAATATAAGCATGCCTGCTCAGACACCACAGCAAAGCAGCCATGTAATTATGCACCCGTATTTCAAAATTCTGATCACACTTTGACTGAACCAAAGAACACAGAATAAAAACCAGAATGCTCATGTGGAAGACGTTCCTTAGCCAAAAGAGGCTGTAATCTGTGAACACTTTACTAAATGACTGCTAAAGTCTAGAGTTAAACCTATTCAAATACTACCTTGTCTTTAAGCTTAAGCAAAGCATGCACCTCCCTTTATGTTTAATAATCCGCCATACTTCTGCAGAGAACCTACAAATTAAGGATGTATTGTATCACATGCATGTAGCCTGGTTAGGCTACACGGTTAGGTCAACAAGCATTAAAAACTAAACTCTTCAAGCTCCCTGTATTTCTGCAGGTCTCACGGCAGGACTTTACTCTCCCAGGGAGCACACGCTGCAGTAATTCTATAGCAATAAACGAGCCTTCCTGTGTTCATCTATTACTGCCAAGAAAATATCGGTGCTTGTAAATCCACTACTACAGGTCAGGGATACAAAAACAGCTCTCATAGACTTTTTTGCACTTACTGCCTATCAACAAATTCCAGATAAAAACAAAATTGCAGAAAGAAACTGGGACAGGAGGTGCCAAACCCTGCAAAGCCCAGCTATGGGGGCTCACCAGGCTCCATCCCTCTGCACTGCCCACCTCCTGACTGCAAGAAATCACACTGAAATCTGTCCATATGAGATCACTGGGGCGGGGGGGGAGCCGGGAACGACACATTATTATCTTCCCCTGCAAAAATGTCTCAGAGCCACCTGCCATGTGGTGCAATCCCCGCCGCATTCCAAAGGCAAGGCTGCGGCTTCCCGGCAGCACCGCGCGGAAACCCGGCAGGAAAAATGCCTCTTGCTGCTGGAAAGCTGGGGGAGAGGAAGCCCCGGGGGTCAGACGAGCCCTGCTAGGATCGCGCCGAGGGTCCTGCAGGGCACAGGGGAACGCGGGGAGGGACAGCGACCTGCCGCCACCTCCCCCGCACAGCCCCGTCCCTGCCAGCACTCACCAGACCGAGCCGTAGGCCCCGGAGCCGACGGGGGAGAGGTTCTGGTAGCGCTCGGGCACCTCCCACACCGTCTTGTTGAGCTCCTGCCGGTAGAACTTGGGCCGCTCCTGAGACATCTCGGTTGCCGAGCCCGCCCCGCCCGGCCCGGCGGGAGGGGGAGGCTCTGCCCGCGGCTGCAACAGCACCGGCGCCGCCACTACCTCCTTCTTCTCCTCCTCCTGCAGCAGCAGCAGCAGCAGCAGCGACTCCTTCCTTCCTTCCTTCTTTCGCTCCCTCCCCTCAGCGCTCCCGGGCGGGGGCAGCCCCGCAGCAGCGACGCCCCCGCTGCGCCGCCGGCCTTCCCGCCCCGCCCCGCGCCGCCGCTGCCCCCCTCCCACAGGCGCGGGGGGCGAGGCCGAGCGCGGCCCTGTCACCGCCTTCCCTTCTCCCTCCCTCTCTCCCTCCCCGGGCTGTGCCACGAGGGGCGGGATGGCCCCGTGAGGCGCGGCCGGCGGTCGTGCGGCCAGCGGCGAGCGAGGCGGGGGTGCCGGCGTGCGGGGCGGGGACACGCTCCCGCCGCAGGTGGGACGGCGCAGGCGACACCGCAGCCGCCGCCTCCGCCCCACGCCCCGCCCCGAGCACCGGCCCCGTGCAGCCCGCACAGCGCAGGCGGTTCCGGGCGCGGATCGCGGGCACCGGCGCCGCTGTCCCCGCACAGCCCGAGCGCGGAGCTCGCTCCCCGCGGGCGGCACAGCCCGGCGGCTCCTCAGAGCTGCACTCGCGAGAGCTCCGCGCCGCGGGCACAGATGCCCCAATATGGAGCCCGCGCCGCGGCGTCTCGCGAGAGCGGCGCTGAGGGCGGCGGGGCCGGGCAGGGCCGAGCGCGTCCCGCCTTCGCCTCAGCGAGCGCTGCGCTCCTCCTGGGGCTGTTCTCAAAGTAAAGAGAAAAGCACAATAGATAACAAAGCTTAGCTAGCGCAGCACAGCGTGAGTGACAGCCTGCCAGGGTGTATCTCAGCCCTAGTGCTCCTGAAGCCTTGCAAGCTGGTATGAATTGTTCCTTCCCAAGGATGTTTTGTTCCCCTCAGGGGTGTCAAGAGGGCTGGGGAGAGCTAAGCTCGCCCTGCGGAGTTTTCCCAGTGTCTTGATCTTTCTCTTAGAGAATAAGCTCTATTTGGACAATAAGCTCCTCAATACTTCTCAAAAGGCCTTGCAATATCAAAGATACAGATGGGTTTGCTTTCCAGTGCACGCAGAAGTCATTAAGTCTCAAGGCATTAAGTGCTGCAGGTTAAGCTAGTTTTGGAGTGGAACCCATGGTGTCTTCATTCTGTACTCACTACAGAATATCCCAGGCAATATGTAGTGTTAGGGGTTTGTGTTTAAGGCCACTCAGCTTTTGGTCTCAAGCTTTAGTAATATCAGTGAATGGGTTATGGAAACTTGCTTTTAAAACATCTGGCTTCCATGTCAAAACCCTTCTCTTTCCTACACAAAGTGGCACCCTGTGAGTCACTGAAGCCCACAGGAGTAAAGAGTTTAAAGTTACCACTGCTTCCATCTGTAAAGAAACTACTTGGTGTGTTGGGGGGTTTTATGCCTTTAATTTGCAATCTCCTTTGCTTCCTGTTAGTTTTGCTTGTTGTATGACTTTGCCTTGAAGAGAGGTGATTGTGCTCAGGGATGTCAGATGCACCTCACTCTCTGTGGGTTGGAGTGACTGTGGCATATGAGTTTGTACAAGACAGTAAATACAACATATATTGTATACAAAATACATATACTCCAGTAAATACAATGCTGGAGTTCCTGCTGTGGTATCAGAAGAAACAGGTCTCAGTGATCTTAATTTTGTTTCTTTGTTTTAGTTTTGTTTGACTATGTTTGGAATTTTTTTTTGTTTGACTGTGTCTCGGTTTTCTTTCTGAATCTCTTTTTGGATCCAGAGTGGACTCTCAATGGTTGTGGCTGTGTCTGCTCTACAAAGTCCTCCTAAGAAAGTAAACACAGAATCTCTGATTCGTCATTTATCTGGGCTTTGTTTCAGTGTATACTGAAACTTAAGCTGTTGTTTTGAGACCATGACAGGGCTTGAGACTCAAGACTGAGCCAGTGGGTGAGGTTCTCCAAGGTGTGGTGAGCTAATCTATCAACTTGCTGCTGCCAAAAGGGACAGGACCACACAGGGAAAGGAAAGCAGGGGAGCCAGCCTTCTCTCTTTCTGTATAACCAGCTCTTTCATCAGCTTAGCTCTGTGTGTTTCTGCAGAATAAAATATGGGTCCTGTCCAACTTATGCTGCTGTACAGTCATTTTCTGGTGATAAATGCAGGCAAACTGCTGTAGTTTGAGTTGCTATTGTGTTTTGCTGTTTTCAGTAACTATGAAGACTTGTCAACAAGATTTCTTTCTGTAATACTGAGATCCTTTAGATTGTACAAAAGCCTTCTGTTCCACTACTATCTTTTTATAGCTTAAAAGAAAATGTAAGGAGGAGATTGGAAGAAATTCTGGAGTCAGAGAAACAAAATCACTTGATGGAAAGGGTTGAATTGTATTTAATTATAACATGTTGTAGAGTTGTCTGTCCACCCAGAAATACCTGATGCAGTAAAATAGGTTTTGCCCAGAGTTCAAAGGGAGAATTCTGCTAATATTATTGGAAGCTTTATCATTGCACTTGAGGTTTAATTAGAAAATCTCTTGTATTTCTTCCTCCAACTCATTGTTTGAGAAAAATGTCTGCCTTGCTTCCTCATAATCTTTCCCACTGTTTCTTTGCCACTTCCCTATCCTCGTGTGTTTTCTCTGTTCTCCATTTTCTATCCACTTGTCAGCACAGCCACCCTTGACAATGAAATTGTTGAGAGGGACACAGCTCTGTAATGTTAATGTTAATGTGATTCCCAGTCCCTGTTCACAGTTCAGGGCTGCCAGAAGTCTCACTTATATTTGGTTTGTACGTAGAAAATCGCCAACATTGCCAGGGAATTAAAAAGGGGGAAGAAGGAGCACTGGGGTTAGTCAGAGTTTAGCCACTGGAAATTCTGATTCAAACACATACGTAGGAAATAAATCATGTAGGTCAAGTCCTGAGTTAACCCACTTACTAAATAATGTAATACAGGAAACATTTGACTGGTTTTGGGGAGGTGGGATAGCTTTGTTTATTTTTGCTTCCTAGATGCAGTGTTTTTATGATTTTCTTCTAGGTCAGAACAGGAGGAATCAAAATACCATCCCCTTTTTTTCTGCAGTGTTAATTAGGTCAAGTAATTGATGTATCCAGCGCTCTGGGCTTCTCCAGTGACAGGCCATCCTGTGAACAGCACACAGAGTATTTGTGATTCATCTGGGTGGAATGCAAAGGCACAGAGGTGCCTACCTAGGATTGATGTGGTGTGCTCTGTGGCAGGATAACACCCGTGCAGGTGCCTGCAGAGAGCAAACACAGCTAACCCTGGCGGAGTTGCACGAGGTCACACGAAAGCACTGCACAGACAGAGGTTGTAAAAGGCATTGCTTATCTGATTCTGTTCAACTTCTAGGAAAGGTTCAGGAGGATCACACACAGGATCTTCCCTGTCCTGAACTGGCTGTTTTCATGCTGGTTCAAAGATTGGCTCTTGAGGGCTCTAGTTGTTGATGTGTTTCAGATTCCTCAAGGTAGGCAGAGAGAAAAAACTACTCAGCCGCTCCTTGGATGGTTTCCCCTTGAGATCCCTCATCATCTTCTTGTCCCTCAGATGCTTTCTAACAGCTTTAGATCTTTCCTATACTGTGGCACCCAGAAGTGCCCCAGCACTCGAGGTGAGGCCACACCAGCACAGAGCAGAGCAGGATAATCCCCTTCTCTGACCTCCCGGGGCACAGATGTCCCTCCTGGCTCCAGGGCACTGCTGACTCACGTTCACCTTGCCATGACCAGGACCCCCAGGTCCCTTTCCACAGCACTGCTGCCCAGTCTGTCCCTTCATCCAGGGTTGCCCCATCTGAGTTGCAGAGTCCAGCACTTGTCTTTGTTAAACTTTATTCAGCTGGTGACTGCCCACGCCTCGAATCTGTCAGGGTCTCTCTGCAGGGTCTCTCTGCCTTCAGGGGATTTGACAGCTCCTCCCAATTTACTATTGTCAGCAAGCTTCAAGTCTCCTGTGTCCCAGTGGTTTATGAAGATGTTGAAGAGAACTGGACCTAAGATGGAGCTCTGCAGATAGCAGACTTTGGGAAGAATTTTTTTTTGACAGCTGTTTCATCAGAGAAAGATTCTTTCTGACTCTTTATGATGCTGTGCTGGCTGCTTTGGACAAGTATAAAAAGTGAGGTAGAATCAACTGCAGAACAGTTTGCTGAAGTCTAGCTGAACAGCAGAAGGTAGAATATTTGGCTTACCATTTAAGCCTTCATGTTGTTAAATTATCCTGTCAGTAACTTAGATGTTGTCATGGAGTTTAGGAATTGGGGCTGGGCAGATCCTCCTTTGAATTCTCCATTTTTTCACGAGTACTTGCCTTTTGTAATGGATCGATAATCCCATTTGTTGCTTTGAGTCCTGTGTTCTTGTTTGGGCAAAAACATCTTTGTGTGCAAGCTGGAAAGGCATCCTGCTGAGTTTTGCAGCAGGGAATGACCTTGTTGTTTCCATTTCTCTGACAGAGTGAGGACCCTGCCAGGGTAGAGCAAAAGCTCCAAGTTTTTCATTTCCAGAGGTTACTGCACCAGCTGTCTTCGGGCTGATGGGGGAAGTGAAGGACAGAGATAGCTTGATTTGCTGAAGAACTGAAGTTTATGCACATGCCTTTTCTGTCAGTATTCTGCAATAATTTTTAAGCTCGGTGGCTGTCTCAGCCAAGTTTGAACAAGGCAGGTTGATGGAAGTTCCAGGAAAAGCCATTGTTCTGAGTAAAATATTCCAGTAGTTGCCCCACCTAGGGAAAGAACCCAGTCTTGGCTAATCATCCTGTGCTGGGGTCCTACACCTGAAGGAAGCAAGAATGAAGAGAAAAAACTCTCCAAACCTGCAGGAAAGCAGGGTTCTTGAGTTCTCCTCCTAATGAAGCAACTTGTTTAACTCTCTTTTCTTGGAATTGTACATGATTGTTTATTGCAAAGTTATGGAGCTTTCAGATTCTCTCCCTCCTAGAAAAAACTTCAGGGAATGAAGGTGACAGTAAATATTCACCAATCTCCCTTTAATGCACTGCTCAGATGGTGTTACCTTCTTAAAGGAACTGCATTTGACCACCTTGACAGTCTGGGCTGTCTTATAAGTCTTATATCCAGATAAGAACTTTGCTTTTGAAGAAGAATAAATACTTTTTTCCCTGCAAAAAACTCTTGACAACCAAGTTCTGCATGAAAAGCCAATGTCAGAGTTCTCATGCTCAGCCCAGAATAAAACAGAGCCAAGCTCTTTCCAGCAGCATTATACTCCACCCTTTCAATTGGATTTCCAGGACCCAGGCTGGAGAAAGAGATGGAAGTTTAACAGCAATCCCTGAAGGACAACTGTTGAGGAATTCAGATTTCAGTAGAGAAGAGAAAGGTACAGTTAAGCAACAGTTCTGGTGATTCTTCATCAGCCATTGATCCTATTTTTAGTCTTTCTGTTCCAGAGTTCTTAAAATAGACATCCTGACTAATGCCTCCAGAAATGCTGTTGTTCTAAACAAAAAACAGCACTTATTTATTTCAAGCATTTTCAAATAGATATGCTACACAGCAACGCCAAAAGCAGAGAAATTTCAATGTATAATTCCTTGTTTTGTAGCTAATTCTAATAAATTATTTGGACTTGGTTTTCAGAATTTTGTAGAAGTTTAAATGTCCTAACTTAGCACTTTTTAAGTATTTCTTGCTCGCCAGTAACTAAAATCAATCTACTGTATTACAACAGATTATATGCAAGCAGTTTCGTTATTTTCAGATGTATTTAGAATGATGTGAAGCCTCAAAGAAAACATTTTATTGCTACTCTTCATCACTGTGCTGAAGCTGATATTGACTGCACCAGCATAACAGGGTATCCCTTCATCATTTCTTCCTTAGTCCCTTTCTAATCCACCAGAACTAAAGCCTAGTAAACAATCTCATATTTTTGTTCATATTTTTGTCATCCTGTACAGAAACAGTGGAGAATGGAGGAATATATTCCCTTTCTTCTGAAGAGGCAGGAAAATTGTAGACTTAGATACACTTAGCACTTGAGGGGTAAAAAAAATCAACTTAGCTAAATTTTCTGTAGATCAGCCATGGAGTTTGATGCAGTAATATCAGTATAAAAATGTGACCTATTTCACATTATAATTTAACTATACCAGCACCACCCATCACAAGGCTTCACCATCTCCTGTCTGAAGAATTCTCTCCTGGCACAAATTGCCTTGAGTGAAGAGCTGCAAGTTATTTTTGATGGATGGCCAGACTGTGTGTACATACAATTCAGACCCCGTTTTAGGGCAAAGCTTGAATTCAAATGATGGATCCTTTGTGTACTGATCCTGTGCTCTGGGCTAAATCTGTTAACATGTGAACATCTCAAAGTTTTGCTGCTGGGTATTTTGTGGTTTCTGGGTGTGCAGTACCAGCAAAGTGGCTCCTCTGAATTCTGTTCCTCCTGGCTGCTAAATTGTAGCAGTGATGTGATGGTTAATTAGAATGTTTATATTAGTATTAAATTATCTGTAATGTTTTCCACTGGGTTCTTCTAATATTATTTTTGGGTTTTGCCATTTAAATTTTTGATTGCTTCCAAGCAGTTTCTAGATGGAAGCCACAGTACTGCATTGTAAGCTGTAATGGTAAAGGATTTTAGTGAATGTTACTGTGTAGAGTTTCTTACTGCAGAGGAAACTGAATCCTGGAACTTTTTGGACTGAAAGACAGGAAAAACTGAAAGCCCAAATGGTATTGAGTAATTCTCCAACCACATATGCTTCCCTGCATTGTTCTGGACAGTGGCTTCACGCCAAGCTCCTCTCAGCTCTGTTCAAAATGAGTAATGTAAAACCCATGAGAAGCATAGCCCTAATTTCCAGATTCTATGGGCTCTCCTCTCCTATGGCAGCCTTGATTTAAGATGAAATTGATTCCCAGCTGTTGGCACCATCAAAGGTCTCCACTGAAAACTTTAGAGTTTTTCTTTTTTTGTCTTGTTCAGCAAAGTTCCAAATCTTTCCTTCCTACCACAATGACTGCAGAGTTTAGCACCAGGGGACAAATCAGATATCAGAATGTCAGCATGCAAATTATGGGTATTCATGCTGCAAAACAAATATCCTGCTGAGAGAAAGTCCAGTCAATCCTGAGCTTTTTCCCTTACAGGTGTGCACTGCCTTAACAATGTTCCCACATACAGACACAAGGCTTCTGAATTCAGCCAAGCACAAATCCCTGGACATGAGCTGTGAAGTGACAAAGCACCTGCTTTATAGCCAAGTATTTCACCTATACCTCTAAAAACCCACAGAAGTCAGAGTTTAAAGGCCTGTCTATAAATTTTGTTGGTAGCCTGACTTTCTAACCTGATGTAATTTCAACAACTACAGTTGTTTTGTGCATGCAGCAATGTTCTAATGTTCCTCCCAGCTAATGTGATGCCACAATGTTTTCCTGGCAGGACATGCTGCAGAAACCCAGCTGCTCTCCCACTGCACTGAATTAGAGGATACAGATCCCCAGACATGCACATGATCATTGCTGATGGTGCAGTGTGCATATTGTTGTGGTTTTATTCCATATCCCCTGCTCTGTTGTGGTTTTATTCACATGCTACTCTTGTGCAGAAGTACAAAAAGCAGCTGAGGAACCTTGGGCATCGTGCTGACTGTGGCAGAAGCAATTCTTGGTGATGGAGTGTATCACTCTGCACTGAAAAGCTTGGAGGAAGGACCAGATAAACCACTTAGGTAAGGACAAAGTCTGGGGACGTCTATTGTGCTCTAAAAGTGCCAGGCCGGTTGTGGAAGGATGAGTGTGTCTTGGCTTAGGCCTGGCTCTGCAACCCCTTGATGGTGCTACCCTGAGTGTGTTTTCTACCCCAAATTAGAAAAGAATTTCTACCCCAATTATTATAAAATAAATTATTTACTATTAAAATTAAAAATCCCTGAGTCTAAAGGGCATTGCTCTCCGCTCAGGGCCGTGTATTTTACGAGTGGATTCAAAGCAAAGCTGAGCGGCAGCTGCGAGAGGTGAGCGGGTGCGCGGGGTCAGCGGGTGCGGCACGGCTCGGACGGGTGCAGGTGCGGGAGCTGAGCGGGTGCGGCCGGCCGGTGCACACCCCGAGCGGCCCCGGCGGCGGGCGCCAAACGGAGCCGCACGGTGCCCGCAGCGCTACCGGCGCCACCCGCCGCCGCTCGGCTCGGGGCGGCTCCCGCACGGCCCCGCGCCTGCGCCCCGCCCGCGCCGCTGCCGGAGCCGCCGCCGCAGCCCGAGCCGCGCAGGGCGGAGGCGGAGGCTGGGCCGGGCCGGGGCGGTCTGAGCCGAGCCGGGAGGCGGTGGCTCCGCGCGTCCGGACGGCCGAGCCGCGCGTGCCCAGCCCGGCGGGCGCAGCGCAGGCGCTCGGGGCCGCCGGCGGTGGCGGCCATGGAGCGGAAAGGTGAGCTCGGCGCGGCCTCCATCGCCCCGCGGGGCCCCCGCCGGGCCCGCCGCCCTTCACGCCTCTCTCTCCTTCTCTCCCTCAGTGCTGGCGCTGCAGGCCCGGAAGAAGAGGACCAAAGCCAAGAAGGACAAGGCCCAGAGGAAGTAAGTGCGGCCGCAGCTCCCTCCGGGCGGCATCTCCCGCCGGCACCGCCGCCCCTTTGTTCCCCCGGCCCTCCCCGCGGGGAAGGGGCTGCCGGGCCGGCGGCGCGGAGGGCGCTCGGGGCCGGAGGAGCGTGCGAGCCCCCGGGGCCGGGCGGGTGTTTAACGTGAGCTAGCCGAGGGCACGTTGCGGGCGCAGGCGGAGCGCAGCCGGCGCGTGGCCCGGGGCGGCGGTTTTGCCGCCCAGTTCTGGCCGGTGGCAGCTCTCCCGCTCCGACCGCTGCTGCTTGGGCTGGATGGCAAACGGGAGGTTCTGCCGTCCATGCTTCGCTCCGAAACTCGGCCATGGAGCTGCGGTAGTGCTCAGGGATGGAGCTCCGGGTGGTGGGATAACCTTTTCGGCTCCCCTTGGCTGTACCCTGTGGGGGAGATATCAGCATTCCCTCTCTGCACTTCACTAGCTGCCAGCTTTAGGAACCAGCTTCTACTCCGTCCTCCTCTTCACTCTCTTGCCCCCTGAGCTTTTCCCCCCCCCCACCTTAAATCTTGCTGAAAGAATGCCGTGGTGTGTTGTTTACTTGGTTCTCTAACTTTGATGCTCTCGTGTGGCTTCTCTCCTACCGCAGGAATGTCACGAGTCTCTATGTGTGGGGAACTTTTGGAGGCAGATGTAAAAATTGAAAAGACCCGAGTAAATACTAAACAATGGCTTTCAGCAGGCTGCACTGTGTTCAGTGCTGCTCATGGATTCCTTTCTAGAGAAAGGTGATGTAAATCCTAGAGCTGGTTCTCTGAGCTCCATAAAATAGTGTTTATTTCTCTAAAATCTGTGGTACCTCAGGATGTTTTATACTCGAAGGTTCCCAGGAACCAAAGATACTTAGTAAGTAAGGTTCAGGCTTTGAGGGTGGGAGTTGGGGTTTATTTTCTTTAGGCCTAGAGTAATGCTTTCTCAGTCACTTCCTCAGACACATCACAGGGATTTAAAATATTTTTTCTTGTTGCCTCGAGCCAAGAGTCGGTGGTTTTGAGATGGGGCTTTTGAAGAGTGAGGAGCATTAACCAAAGTATTTGGGAGATGTGCCTTATGGTTCCATGGTATTCCATACATATTCCTGGTATTTCTTGAAGGTAGCATTAGGACAAATTTTGAAATGCTCTCCTCCTCCTCTAATTTCAGTATGAATAATCCATTGTTTAATTCTATACATGCTGCTTTTTTTTTTCCTTCTCTAGCTGCAGACCAACAGTACTGACTCTGCCAATAGAGTCCACAGTGCAGCTGGGAAGACTGATCTCTGTGTAGATTTTGAGGTTGCTGAATGATAACTTTCAGAGCTGGCATGTTTGGGTTTTTTTATAAGTCTTTTTTTTTTACCATATATTCAGGACAGGTTAAATGCACTGCTGGTTAACTCTTGATTTTGCCAGTAATCTTGATTTGAGTTCATACTATTTGATTAGAGCCATACTATTTGTCAAATGCTGTATTTATATTCTAATATTACATACTTCAGCTCTGTTCTCTGGCACCATAGGTTTATTGGATTCTGCCTCAGAAATTAAAGAAACTTGCATGTACTTTTTGCTTTATGCTGTGCAACTAAAAGAGCCCAGTGTCAGCCTCTAACTTTAGGTACAGTCCTGCAACATTTATTCTATTTAAATACAAAGCTGCTCTAGTTAAATCTTCCAAAATAGGCTTAACTGGGTTGTTTCATGACTCTCCATAAAATCCATACTTGAAACCTCATGGAATGTGCTTTTAGTATCTGATGTTCCATGATGGTTTAGATCACACATGCAGTTTTTTCTGTAATATATTTCTTCCATACATGTGCAGTAAAAAGCATGAAACAATGATTTTTAAAGGTTGAGTTTAGTATTTTGAATTATGAGTAAGTATAAAAACGCAGAGAATGTTCTGAAGGGATTTAAACAATTCAAAATCTTTCCTTTTAGAAATTAACTACACCTGCTCTAAGTTCACCTATCAACCCAATCTGCTTAAAAACAGAACAAAAGAAACCACCTGGAAAGGTTAAAAGAAGCTGGAAAATTACTTATCTTTTTCATCATTCAGTAGTTACATTGCTGCATATTAGGTTCAGACAAAAGCAGCCTAAACGGATTAATTACAGAAACACTTGTAAATACTAATTATGCTTCTGTGTATAAGCTTTTTTATAGGAAGATCAACCACGTTCTTCATATGCTGCAAATTCAGGATGTTCCTATTTCTTTCCATCCTTCCTGTCTTGAAAGTTTTATTTTCTATCAGTGAAGTGCTTTTGTCCTAACATTCTTCTGTAGAAAGAGAGAAGGCAAAGTCTCTTGGAATTCTGAAGGTGAGATACCTGTATTTTCCCAACCCAGTAAAACCACCCCAAATCTTTTGGTAATCTGGAAGATTGATTAAACCAGCTCTCTCAAATGTTTGCTCAGGAAGCTTCTACTTGCCTCTCCTGCTTGTTGGTTCCATTTCTGCCACTGTCAAGTTGGAAGAATATCGTGGCTGTGCACCTTTGTTCAGATCCCATTTCTGTGAGAACTGAGGGACAAGGACAGTGACAACTGAGTGACCTGGAGGGACAAAATACACTCTCAGATCCAGGGGATGCTGAGTTCTAATACTGACTGTCACCAATTGCTTTGTGGCCTTGAGTGAAGCATTGATTTCAGTTTCTCAATTTCACTGTTTTTCATCAAAAAGGCAAGGAATTAGAATTAAAATTGGTCTAATGCAAGTTTTCACAAAATGAGAAAGTGTTCCTTAGTGTTAAAAATATGTCTGCAGATCCACATGCCAAAAGTAGTTGCTAACAAAATGCAGGGAGTTTGGTACACAGGTTACTGAACAGTTTGTGTTGCTGCCCAAAGGTAGCTTTCCTGAAAGCTATCTGGGGAAGAATGTGATGTATTAATTTTATCATTTCTTGAGGTGTGAACATCTTGGGTGCTAACAGTCAGTTAATTCCCAAAGGCACTCAAAAAAACTTGCCTTTAAAAAAGGAGCTTGCAGGCTTGCAAGCTTTTTTTCATACCAGAGCTTTAGTAACTTTGTAAACTCTTCAGACAGCAGTATCTGGTGAGGTGCATTCAGGTAGTTATTTTTGCCCAATTGTCAAAAATGCAGAAGACTTTTGCAGTCCTTTGAAGCAGTTGCTGTACCTTTGGAGTTCAGCGTTGGTGGACAGATATAATACTTGTTCTGCTCCTGAGGAAGGTGAGGCAAATGCACGGTGCTTTTCTGGGAACACTTACCAGTTTTCCTTGTATTCTATGGAATTGCAAACATAATTCTCTGTGTCCTGTTGTCTCTTGAGCTGTCCTGGATGGGGATGGGTCAGGAGGAAGATGTAATTAATGGGTGTGCCACCAGTTCAGCCTTTCATCCCTGCTCTGTGCTTTGCAGGTGTCCTTGCACAGATGTGCTGGGAATGCTGCAATGCCTTGGTGCAGCAAGGTGGTGTCTGTTTAGGAAGCAGGGCAGGCTAACAGGAGATCATCAGCTGGATTTTTGAAGCCCCCATTTGCTGTTTGGAGGGGAATGTTGCTTTGAGTTAGCTCCAAAACGATGGCAGAAGTGATGCTGAAGTGTGGCTTCTCCCTGCTGTCATTTAAAAGACATTCACAGTCATAGAATCCCTGAGGCTGGAAAAGCCCTCCAAGGTCATTGAGTCCAACCTGTGACCAAACACCACCTTGTCACCCAGCCCAGAGCACTGAGAGCTACATCCAGGTGTTTCTTGAACATCTCCAGGGATGGGAACTGCACCACCTCCCTGGGCAGCCCCTTCCAATGTTTAAATACCCTTTCTGTGGAGAAATTTCTCCTGAGAATTCCTCCTTAATTTCGTATTCTGTAGGACTGTTGCTCTATGTGAACAAAAGCCTAATTAATACACAAGGAAAATCTGGTATTTTCTTCAGAACTTTGCTTCTGTTTGAACTAAAATACAAATGTAGTGGTATTTTATTGATGTCTCTGATAGTTTATAGTGGAATTGGCACTTGTGACTGTTAGATCATAACTGCTAGTAAAATACTGTGGGTTTTTTCTGTCTGTGTTTTATGTTGCAAGGCCTTAGAAGTGCAAACTGTTTTCTTTGTCCTCGGAGGAGTTTACTCCTTTAGTTACTACTGAGATTAAGAGCCAGAATTTGAAAACTAGTGTGAAACACCCATCCAGATTCAAAGCAGTTAAAGAAACAGGCAAGAGACTGAAGAAAAACTTCTGTATTATATCTCATTTCTCTGAAATACAGGTTTGTATAATGTGTAGGTGGTGGATATTTCAGTGGCAGTGATAATACTGTTTCATCAAATTCAGTGTCTTTTATGTTTCTTTCAAGTTCTTGTTGTACAAAACCACTAATTCTGTGTAATGGGTGTTGAACCAGTGGTGCTTCAAAGCAGAACATTTTATTACTGTAAGCATGAATATCTGCAAAAGTAGTGGCAGCCATAGGGTATGTGGCTTGTTCTGAAAAATGTGCATGGTCTGAATTTCTTTCTGCTAATTCTGCCTGCACTGGTGACTTTAATCATTTCTTACAGGCTTTACTGAGTGGGAGATATTTTTACACAGGACTTTCAATAGATCCTCTGTCTCCCTCTACTCCTGCAGGGAAGCAGTGGCAGAGCTAAATCAGTAGTCTTGCTTTTTCCCCATTTTTTTCCCAAATGCCTGTGATATTCATTATTTTCAAGAAGCTGTTTTACCATTACCTGAAAATTTCTGGCAAGACTCTTTGACATGCAGTGAAGCTTCGCTTCTTTCTTTTTCCTCTTCAAAATTGCTATGAAGAGGGACAAAGTTGGTGGTTTTTCCATCTGTGAAGTCTGGGAAGCAGAAAATTCTTAATAGGATCTGAGATTTTCCAGTTTGTTATTGTATGTCTTGCTTGGATCACTTCTGTCTTTGAGGAGCCCTGGAATTCTGACAGCTCTCTCAGGTTCTTCTTCAATTTATTCAAAGCTTTGTCTGGGATCAGGATCATGGATTATATTTTCCTTACTGTCTTTCATAATTGATACCAGGGATATGTCTTTTGTAAGTATTTTAAGCACAAGTTCAAGGTAGACTCAGAATGCATTGCCCTCATGCTTTTTTCATTCAAATACAGAGGTGATTATCAGATCATGACAGGACACAACTGCAATCTGCTGGTTTCCATGGAAGTCCCTTGGTTTGTGATAGCTGGAATAGCAGACATTTCTACAAACAGCTTGTTAAGTGCTTGTGTGGGGGAGTGGGGATGGGAAGCAAGAAACTTGAGTGCCTGTTATTTGTGTTTTAATACTGCTCTCATGTGAAAGCCAGTACTTGTCTTCAAACTGAGCTCCCACAGATCTGCTCATCAAAAGTGTGTCTTGGTGCCTCTGAGGGCTGTTGTTGAAAACCTAAATGTTTGACCATCTCCAGTATTCATTTAAGTTCATGACAGTGGTATTCCCATAGCTCTGGGATGAGTGCTCTATACCAGCAGGTCTTGTGGTCATGCCCTGTTGGCAGAAAACACCAATTCTTTATTCAGAAAAATAGGGATGCAACAGTGAATGAGTTGCAATAATCAGAAAATAACATGAATTATAGGCTCGTAAGTCCCCCACCATCTATGATTTATAATTCTCCCCAATCCTCTCAAAATAGTTGGAATTTCTTAAGCAGAAAGGTCAACTGCATGCAAGCAGGAAAAGACTTTCATCATTTCAGACCTGAATTCATCCTGAAAATTCTGTGTAGTCACTTTCCATATTCATTGAGCATGAGCTTTGCCAGCGGATCTGCGTGTGAGCACGTTGGAGGTTGGCACCAGCAGCACTCATCCTCACTAGATGTGCCTTAACATGAGCTGGAAATTACAGGCACACCAAGAAATAGTAATGAGATGCAGCCTGCAAGCATTCTTCCATTCTTCCTTAAAGAGGCATTGTCTCCGTGCACAGATGTGAAAATGGGAGAGGGATTTTAAATCCTGGCTTTTCACCATGCCATATGGAGCTTTTTCTCAAATGAAAACACAGAATCCTTAAGTGAGATCTTGCTGTAGTGGGTGTAGAGCCCAGGAAGTCATTGGCTGGATGGTTAAGGTTGGGAAGAAGAGTCGTGGGGTGTGTTTGCAATACCTTTATCTGTGGTGCCTGCAGTGGGAGCTGGATTCGTCATTCGTCCTGCATTCACTGAACTGAGTTCTGCTTGGGGGCGTTTCATGTGTGTAATTTGAGCTCACCAATAAGGGGTGACACTGTTTATAGAGACTGTTGCGGGCGACTTGAAATTAGGAAAGCATTTCTGTTCAGTTTCCTGCAGATGGGCGTCATTTTGCAAATATCAAGGGAGAGGCAAACTCAGAGAGAGAGGAGTGATGAGAGTATCTTTTTTTTTTGTTAGTATCTATTTAAGGACGATGGGTGTGACAATAGTGATTTGGACTAAATGTATGTTGCCTTCCCTGCTTGAGGGTGGAAGGAGTCTGCTTTTCTATCTATTCAAGGCAAATGAAAAGGTAGCATGGACAGTGTTTCTGTTTAGGGACAAGGAAGAACGCATCTTTTCTGTTGAAAATAGAGTTTTGAAGAAGTCACTCTTAATGCTCTTGTACAGGAGAACCAAACACCTCCTTTCAAGTGCTTTTTTTATTTTAATGTAAGTTATTGGAGCAGAAAGAACATGTTCAGAGTTTGATGGAGAAGTTAGGTGTGGAGACTTGGCTGTGTGTCTGGTAAAGTATAGTGAGCACCATTCTGATGCTGTTGGATCCACCTCACTGCCAAGCTGTAAGAACCCACGTTGTGTGGCTGAGATTTCTTAATCATGTTTTACCTTACTTTTAGTGTGTGAACCAGATAAATGATTCCATTGAAAACTGGCAAGAGAGTTCCACTGTGTTTTTCCAAATTAACACCTTCTGTAAGGAACAAGTGAGTGACTCAAATCTTAGTTCCTGCAAATAACTCCTTACCATCCCTGCAGTGCATTGCAGGGGTTGGGTGATATCTTCAGTGAACATGGAGCAAAATCTTGTCTACAGTGGAAAATTTTGAATGTTTTCAGCATATCTTCTAATATGAAGAGGTTTGGCAATGCTAAACTATTAAAAGTATATTCAGACTTTTGTGGGCTTTTAAGGTGAAAATATTTTAGACATACAACCAGATGAAGAAAATTCTTTAAATGTTGTGGTTTAAAAGTGCAGGGGCAGCTTCAGTGTATCTTTCACTAATGAAGTCCACCCTAGGAGAGAAATCTCTGAATTGTTACTTGCTATGTCACGTTGTTGCTGACTTGTTTCCCCTATCACTTACATAAACTAGCAGGATAAACAGGCACAGGAAATGACTGGGGATTGTACATTGTTGGAGGATGATGTTAAGTGCCCGCTGCTGTGAAAAATACTCACTTCAACTTTTTAAAGAAGATTTGACTCTTGCTGCTTGTTTTGTCATTTTAAGCATAAAGGATAAGTTTTTCTTGTAACTCTGGAAGGGGAGGTGTGGAATTACTTCAGAAAATTCAATTTTCCTTTGAACGCCCTTTGCCTGCTGCGTGATTGTGCTGGAATTCCTCTATCAAAAGGGTTGCTCTGTCGACAATTACCATGATCCTTGTCTTCATCCCAGCTTTGAATCCACTGGGCTATTGAATAGGCAAATAAAACCGGCTGGTTGAGGAAGATGAAACAAAGTATCTGCCTGAATTCCTAATTTCATTAGAGGGAAGAAGAGACACGTAGACATCAAGAGGAGGGGATGAATCTTTATGCTCACCCCCCTGACATGACTGAATTTGCAGGAGGATCAGCTGAGAGCAAACCCCAGCCTTGCTGCACGGCCCTTCACCTGCAATGCAGTGCTGGGCAGCTGCAGCTGGGTGCTGGAGGCAAATCCCTCTTCTCCTTCACTCTTGCACAAAGCTTTGCTGCATTTGAGGAGAACCAGCCCCTCTGCCTGCTGCTGATGTTCCCCCTGCTTCCCCAACCCTGTGCCATCTGATTTTTGATGGCTTTTTCGAAAACTATTGGGCTGTCTTCAGGAATATCTTTATCCATGGGAGGCCGTGCTTCTTGCAGGTAGGTGCCCCTCTCTGATTTTGTCTTGTGAATTTGCAGTTCTTCAGAGAATAAGGACTTTTGGGAGGGTCTCTCTAGATGTGGATTCACATGAATTTCATAGAAGACCTAGCATTATGCCTTAGCTTTGCTGTTCTGCATTGTTTTTCTTAAGTAAAATATCGCTATATACTTGTGTGGAGAGACCCTGCAGATCCAGTTCATTCTGATGATTAATTAGCACAATGAGAGAGCAAAAGGAAAAGGTGATCACGGTGTTCTTCTGTAGATCAGAGGTGGCTGTAAAAAAAGTACCCTAGAACACTTGTTTTTAATGTGTAAACAATCATTTAGTATAGGATTTTTATGTACTTTATCTGCGTTTTGCAATTTTGCCAACAGCTGTTTTCATCTGTCATCTTTAAATACTGGGTTTGGATTTTTCTGCTTTTGTGCCTTTTAGAGTACTGTCTTTGTGAGCAAAGCAGACAGATGAGGTTTGTGCTTTTGTAGATCAGTTTTTCTTAGGTATTAATACATATTCTGCACTGATTAATTCTCTCATAATCTGTTTCTTTGGCTGGCATGGTCATTTCAGGGGAAGAATATGGTGCGGTGTAATAACATCAAACAAATTTTCACGGGAAGGCAAAGGAATGAGATGTATTTTGGAGGTGATTTCATAAAGGAAATAGAAATGTATGTGACCTGAATTCGGCTTTCTTACCTTAGTTGGAATCACAGATTATAATGTAGAAGTGAAATGCTTTTTGGATCCCCATGAAAGGCTCAGCTGCAGACTCCAGGGTGTGTCGTGTGTGAGGTTGCCAGCAGCAGGATTCGTCAGCCCCTTAGGAGGGGCACAGAAAGCTTCCAGGAGAATGGGCTTTAGTGCTTCCAGTAACTTCTTCCTCGATGCATGAAATTGCTATTATTGGGAAGCACTGGGACTGCAGCATGGCGTGATGTGTCTGTCTGCATCACTGCCACTTCAGGGGAATTTTCTTTTGAGTCCTTTTTAATCCCCTACATCCTGTGCAGTTAAAATAGTGAAAATCCTGAAACAGCACTGGGGGGAATTACTCTTTACTGCTCACGCTATTTGTGTGGCTCCTGGCATAAAATCTTTCTGTCCAGTTCTCATTCTCTGTACCCTGTCTATAGGATTTGTTGTCTCTGAGCATCTAATATCCCCTTCAACCATTCTATCTATGGCCATTTCTTGCCTTTAATTTGGGGACAATGCATGACTTTATTTGTAGCACAGTTGTCCCCAAATAATGCAGCAATTTTAAAGAAGCTTTTTGACCTCCAAGACTTTCTGCAACCCCTGCTGCAGGTTTCCTTCTTCCTACCCCTGACTTACAATTCAGTGACTAAAAAGTCTAACTACTAAAGATCTCAGAGCTGGATCAAGCAACAAGGCTTTTATTAAGTCTCATTAGCTTGGCAGTCTTTGGTTTATGGTTGGAGACCACTGAGCTGTTCCTGAATTTAAAAAAATCATCAGGACTTAAAACAGACTGAAAGTAAATGTCTGGTGATGGGTTGTGCCTGTAGCTCTTCCTTACCTACTTCAGCTGTGGATTTTAAGTGGCTACAAATGTAGTCATCATCAGGTTGGAAGGCAAGATTTCTCCCTTTTGGTGATGTTTAAGATGGCTGTAGTTTGAATGTGTTAGCAGTGTATTTAATGTGTGAAGTCCCTGTATTTAATGTGTGAAGTCCCAGCAGAATGTATGTGTAGTAGGTCAATGCTGAATGTTTATTCTACTGTATAACTATTCCAAATGGAAATAGTACATTTTTACCATGGATTAAGAGGAGTTATTACAGCCCTGATATGATGAGCAGGACTCCAGGTCAGGTCCAAGTTGAGAAAACTGCATCTGAGGGCCTCCATATGTTGTTGGCATATCCACTGGGTGGGCAGTTCCTCCTTCTTGCAGCAAAATGAGTTGAATTTGATAGAGGCTGCTGGAAGGCACCGCTGTTATCTGCTACTTCCCTGCAACAATAGTTTCAGTACAAGAAACTTCCTCTAATTCACTGCCTGGGAACTCCTTGTAAAGAATGTTATCTTGTTTGTGTCATTCCTGTACAGAGGTTCACTGTCCACCTCGTTGGACAACTCCAGCTGTTTTTAATATCTCATGCTTCTAAGGAAAGAAAACCTAATGTTGATATCTTGCAGTACTTTGCCCTTAAATCCTGCCAATGCAAATGGGCTGTAGGCATTGTTTTCATGATAAATGTTTGCTTTGTACAGAAGGATCTTGAATATTTGTACACATTTAATCATTCCCTGTAACGCTTTGTAAAGTAAATAGATTACCTGATTTTAGTATTATCTTTCCGTGAGCTGATTGGCTGTGATCAGTGTGATGCCATGAAGGAGCTGAGACATGGAAGATGTTTTATTTGGGGTTTGTTTGGGATTTTGAGGTGGCCTTTGCTGACATGGCCTGCACAATCAAGAAGTCAGAATAGCACATTTGGTGAAAAGTTAACCACCTAAAATGAACGCTTTTATTTATGAATGTGGGAGTGAAAAACCTCCATCACCTCAGTGCCTGATTCCAATGCCTCTGCAGTCACAAGCTCTCAGGAGGGTTTACTGAACATCTGCTCTGCATCCTCCCACTCTCCCTAGTTCAGACAACTGTAATAAACTTTGGATCTTGAATGAAGAGATGCACTAAAAATGCAGCCTGCCCCTTGAGAACAGGAGAAATAAATGTCAAGATTAGGGGCTCTATTGTTCTAAAGTGTTAGAAGCAGGAGGACTCTTAAATATTCTTTTGACCTTGAATGTGAAAGGGACAAAGAGCCACAAGTTTTAAAAGTTCACCTTTTTTTTCTCAAGAGAGTAAAAACTAATTAATGTTAGTCTTTAAAATACATCAACATTTAAAATTTCAAGTTTTACGTGGGATAACAAAATATAAATCTGCTTTAGAAAAGTCCTCACTGAATGAAAGGCAGAGAAGGGGATCAGAGGCTGATATTTTGGTGGGATCACTAAGTTTTTAACTCTGTCTTGTCTGGAGTTTTCTTTGTTCCACTATAAAAGTGAATATGGGACATTAAGGTGTATTTCTCCCTAGTATACAAAAAACTATTTCTGTCCACTTTTATACCAGCTTAGGAATAATAGCACTGAAATGTGAACAGCTTTTCTGAAGGCTGACTATTCCATCTCCTCCATCATCAGCAATCCTTGGTGTGCTGTGGAAGCTGCAGAGCTGAGCAGTAACATGTGTGAGACATTCAGTGTGCTCTCTTGCAGACCCGACACCCAGCACCGGGGCCCTGCTGCTCATTCCGAGAATGATCTCCCAGAGCAAGAGGAGGAAATCCTGGGATCAGATGATGATGAGCAAGAGGATCCAAATGATTACTGTAAAGGTGAGCACTTGCCTCTTTAAGATGCAGCATTTGCAATGTAATCAAGGAATTCCTTCTCCGATTTGCTATAGAGAAGGAAAATAGACTCTGTCTTACATTAAGGGTGTTTTGAAACTGCATGATGATGATAATATCATTTCTCAAGCCAACATGGAATGGAAAAGTTTCCCTCCAAGTTTCCTTCAGTTATCAGTGAAGATTTGAGTTGGAGAGCTCTTTTTAATGTGTAAGTTTAAAGCTGTTAACTTTTCCTCAGTGCCAGAGGGCTTTCTGTATTGAAAAAAGTAAGTAGGCATTTAGTTCTTTTTTGATTTTCATTGTGAAAAGGACACTTTCAAATCCTTTTCATATTCTTTGGTTTTCTTTTGAAGATCAGATCATTATCTTGATATCCATTCTTCAGAAAAATTTGTGACTGCAAATAGCCTTCCCTCGTTTCTCTGAGTAGAAACTAAATATAGAGCAAATGAAAACACCAAATCACAATTTCTTTTCTTTGTTCTGATTTCTGCTGGTTCCATCTTTGGCTTTTCATGTTTTTGCTTCTTTGATGGAATCCTCCTGCATAGTCAGTAGCTTGAGAGATATGAAGGATGCAGAAGACACTTTACTGGTTTTAGTGGCAGAGTGTCTTTCAGTCAGGAAAATTGCAAGGAAAACTGTTGGGATCCCGGATGCAGTACTCTGTGGGGTCAGAGCGTGCAAAAACAATGCTGATATTTAGCTGAAAGATTCTGTTGCCATCACAACCTGTGTTTTCCAAAGGTGGTCAGCCTAGCAGACTTCAGGTGTTTTCACTGAGGCAATACTTTGTGGTGCTGCAGTGATTGAGATGCTTGTTCCACACACCTCTTCTCTGGTGTTTGTGTTTTTCCAGGGGGTTACCACCTGGTGAAAATAGGAGATCTCTTCAATGGCCGTTACCACGTGATTCGGAAGCTTGGATGGGGCCACTTCTCCACCGTGTGGCTGGCCTGGGACATCCAGTGAGTGTTCCTCTTCCAGCTGGTGTTCCTGGCAGGAATGCACAAACCTGAGCAGAAAACATCTTTATTTTTAGATAAAAACACAAAGCGTTAGCTGTCCACATCCTAGCACAGAAGTTTCTTCTGATATTGTGCATGCAAGTGTGTGGGAGGGAATTAACAGGACAGACCATGTCTGTGGGAAGAGTACTCTTGTGTTCAGCAGTCTCTGACCTATTATTCCATTTTTTGAGAAATGACTACCATGAATCTTTTGTTAAAAAAGACAGTCCTTGAGTATTTAAACGTTATTTTTCCACAATGCATGAAATAAATTCTCTTGCATGCAAAAGAATTGGGATAATCCTGGAGAATATGTTCTTTGTATGAGCATTAACAGTTCCCAATTTATTTGCCATGTGTGCACAGAGGGAGGAGATTTGTGGCAATGAAGGTGGTGAAGAGTGCAGAGCACTACACAGAAACAGCACTGGATGAAATCAAGTTGCTGAAATCGGTGAGTGCCTGAGTTGGGTTTATGTTTTTTTCCCCCATTTTGGGGAGTTTACATTTGTCATGTGCTTGATATTCCCAGGTCATCAATAATTTTTGTAGGAACCAAACAGTGCAATGGATGTGACTCAAAATAACCTCTTTGTCTGCAGGTCCGCAACAGTGATCCAAATGATCCCAGCAAAGAGAAAGTTGTTCAGTTATTAGATGACTTCAAGATTTCAGGAGTGAATGGTTCTCGTATCCTTTTGTGGAATAAAAGCCAAGAATTGCAGAGAGATGGGAGTTGCCTGGGCTGTTTTGGCAAGCAATGCCCAGACATCCCTTTCCCTGCCCAAAGAAACCTGCTCTAGAAGGATCTGCCTCAAAACTGCCTGCTGAGCTCAGACCCAGAGTGATGATTCAATGTGGTGTAATTTGTGTCAGCACTGCTTGGTTGTGCTTTTCATGTTCTGCCACCAGTTTGTGAATCAGGGCTGAGTGGCTGTGTCAGAGGTGCCTTGGAGGCAGGAGAGCCCGTCGACCTCAACCCCTCAATTTTGCAAGCAGCCTGTTAACAACCTGTAATTTCAGTAAAGCAGTACAGCATGTTAATATCAGTAGCTGAAAATAGCCAATGGGCCATCTCTAACCTGAAAATAAGGTTTCTAGTTATGGAAACATCTTACATTGTAATTTATCAACATTTTTAGGATGTTTTAAGTGTATTGTTTTGACAGTGGCCTGTGGTTCTGGGAACAGCCTTCTCACAGGCAATGATTTGTAGTAAGTCCTAATAATGGATCCTCAAAACTTGAAAGTTGGGCTTTTGTGCATGTTTTCACTTTGCAATAGCTTAAATTTTATTTCAGTGAGAATTGCTGGGCTGCTTGAGAGAATTGAGCTGTAGGTTATAAACAGTAGGCCCATAATGCATTTTCTCTGGCTTTTTTTTCTGAGTAAATGTTGATTTCATCTTGTATTTCTTCCACTCTTGTGAAGTACTGCTTTCTGCCAGTGTAGATGAAAAGCAGCCTAATAATCTACTAGAAGTTTGGTTTCTGAAACAAGGGCACTGTACTGAATATGTCACTGGAGTGACTGTAACTGTTGAGATCTTATAGCCAAAAAGCAGATCATATAAATATAGTTGAAATCCAGGCTTGTCAAAAGTTTGTTTTGCTAGTAAAGATGCAAAGGAGGGCAAAGAAAGTGACTTAATTGTTCTGAAGATTACTTAAGAAATGGAAATTTTATTATCTTTTCAGGTAATGCTGGAACAGAGAGATCTGGCATTGAGTTTTGCCTGGGGCAGAAGCAAAGGCTGTTCCAAAACATACAGTAAATACTAATCAACATTTGTGCAACTGGCTTCCACTTAAAGCAGGAGATTGCTTCTGCTGCAGTAGGACCTTTGTGCAGCTCCATCCCTATTTTATTTTAGTTTATTTTATTTTAGATTATGGCACTGCTGTGTAGGATAGGGTGATGCTGGTGAGCAAGGCAGCTTTTTAAGCTGTGTCAGAAAGATGAAGGTTCTTTAACATAAAGTGCCCAACTAGTTTGGATTTCTTTTGATCCTCAGTGCTGGGAATTTGGGGCTCCTTGGGTCTGGATGTCCAGTATTTTCCTTGATTCACTTCCAGATATCTGTATGGTGTTTGAAGTTCTAGGGCATCATCTTCTGAAGTGGATCATCAAGTCAAATTATCAGGGTCTTCCACTCCCTTGTGTCAAAAAAATCATCAAACAGGTAAGTTCCAGTTCTGACTGCACTCTTCCCCTTGACCCAGTTAAAACTTCCAGTAATCTTTCTCAGATCCAAGGAAAGAGAGATTGAAAATCTGTGGTATCTTCCTAATGCAACAAAATATTCTTGGGTTAATACTTCCTTTCTTTGCTGCAAGTCCCTTCTGCTGCAGATAGTTATTTTCTGACATTTGAACCATGATGAGAGGCTGGCTTTGCTTTTAACCTCTTCTTACCCCAGTCATTCCTCATAAATGAAGTATTTTTTTAAAGCTGTCACAGTAAGCACAGAGCTTAATGATGGGAAGAGCAAGAGAAACTGGTTCTCCCTACTGGGTGGTTGCCTAAGAAGAAACACCTTCCTACATGGGAGGTGCATGGGAGGAGGAAAGTGTGATTTTGTTGTAGAGTATTAAAATTAGATTTTCACCTGTGGTAAGTCAAGTTATGAGGGTAAACAGAATTATTTCAAATGGTAGTTAAAATCTGTATGCAAATCTCTTTTTTGTGGAACTGGCTAGTAACCACTGATCACATCAGCTCTAACCTGGAGTCTTCTCAAGCACACAAACCCTTTCAGGTTCTCTGGCCATCCTAGGCAATTTTGCATTTTCACTTTGCTCTCAATTAGCTTGTCTAATGGTTGACTTCCTTCTCGCTTGCCTGCAGGTTCTTCAGGGTCTGGACTACTTGCATACGAAATGTCGAATCATTCACACAGATATAAAGCCAGAGAACATCCTGCTGTGTGTGAATGACCAATACATCCGCAGGCTGGCTGCAGAAGCCACAGAGTGGCAGAGATCTGGGGCTCCCCCACCATCTGGCTCTGCAGGTGATGTATTTTTCTTTCTTTTTTTCCCCCTGAAAATTGGTGCTGTTTCCCCCACATAGCTCCAAATCATCACTAAGGAAAACTTCCTGAGTACAGTTGTACAATAATGCAAGTAACCTTTGAAAACTTGAGAGTAAATTGTGAAATTAGTCATAAATTGTAACTCAGAGATGACTGGGAAGGCAGTTTGTGTCAGAGAAATGAAGGGAGGATAAATGCACACTGGCACCTGATTTTAACTCAAGCTAATCTTGCATTAGTAAAGTCAGTCTTAGGTAGCACAATGTTGATGCACTCAACATAGAACTGGAGTGAAAATGTATCAAAATACTTCCCACATTTCCTTCAAAAGTTCATTACCTTTCATTGCATGTTGCTGGAAATGCATTTGATTAGAGTTTCAACAGGATGATTTATCTGTTGTCAGTTTGCAGAAATCTGAAAAACTGAACAGAAACAGCTTCCTTGACATGCAAACATCCCTAAAGATTTGAGGGCAAATTTTCTTTTATTCCTTGTGTTCTTCTTCAGAATATCCATCTGTAGTATGGATTTACTTTCAAAAACCACTGCAGTGTGTATTGGAAGGCTCTGTCAGTCATAATCTTACAGCACCAACACTGAGCTGAACTGTTCATAGCATATCTTAGCTTAAGGGAGCTCCCTAAAGTTTGGTATTTTAATGCTTTGATTTGCATTTTCATTTGGGTAGGATGCATAATGCATGCAGTAAATGAAGCTGCGTGACAGGAAGTTTAAGTCTTTGATATCAGTCAAGCAAGTCTCCTGTCTGAAACTTGAATTACACATTTGCTCATTTAATGTTTTTATCATTTTTTTTATTGTTGTGTTTTTGTAGAGGAATGAGCCTTCAAAATCGCATTTGCTGATATCATTAAAATGTTGTTCTCAAACCACATAGAAAAAATGTACCTTAACATCAGAATGCAGTTGCAGTTTTTGAATGTAGGAATACTGATTTACTGATCTTCCTTTCCTTTTCAGTGAGCACTGCACCACAGCCAAAACCAGTAAGTGCAATAACTTCCATCTGTAACTATGCATCTACTGATAGTATCTCCTGCATTGTTTCATAATCCAGCCAGCATTAGGAGAAAGCAATCTCATATCAGAAGAAGTGTGATTTGGGTTTGGTATAGGCACCAGGTTCAATGCTGTCTTGGACTTGTAGATAGTATTAGCTCATTTATCACCAGAAAAAGGAGTCTTTGTGGTGATCTCATGGTCTGTTCTGAAAGGGACTATTTTGTGGAGTCTGAGAATAATGTAGATTTTTCAGGTCAGGGCAAAAATGCACTGATAAGAGCCATAGACAAGTGGTTCAAAACCCAGAATAGCTGCTTTTTATCTGGGAGAGGAGCTGTCTCCAGCATTATCATCACAGGCTGCTTCTGTAGCTCTAAGATAAATTAAACCTTGGTGCATTTTAGATTTATTGAAGCATAAAATGTTAAGTCCAATTTCTCTGCTTGCTTCTCTGTAGGCTGACAAAATGTCAAAGAATAAGAAAAAGAAGTTGAAAAAGAAGCAGAAACGTCAGGCTGAGTTGTTGGAGAAGCGAATGCAAGAGATAGAGGAAATGGAAAAGGAAGCAAACCCTGAGCAGACACAGCCTGAAGAGGAGGAGGAAACTCAGACCCCTCTGGAAATGCTCATAAAAGTCAGTCCACCAGAGGAAAATGCCAGCAAAAAGCCAGGTATGGCTCTAAAGCATTGCTCACATGGGAAGAAGGACAGTGTTGTTGTGGGTATGAGGTGAGATTACCTTTAGCAGAGGTGGCTTTGTCACTTAACCTGTTTGCATTGTGTTCTGTCCTTTAATGAGACAGGGAAATTTCCTGTTACAAACTGAATTAATGAATGTCTTCAGTTACATTTTGAATGCTCCCTTGAAGCTATTTTGAGCTATTTTTCGAGCCTGAAGCTCTCTTCCAGCTATTTGTTAAGACATATTCTGCTACATTTTGATTTCCCCCTCTTCCAGCACAAATCCTCACACAGGATCAATCTAACCTCATGGAAAGCAGCGTGGAAAAACACGTGACAGAAATCAACTGCAACGGAGTGATCCCAATGACGGACTTGACAGACTCTGGGAACGAAGGTTCTGTGCGCCTCGAGGACGACCTTCACAACGCCAATGACTGTGGCAATCCCCCTCACACACAGCAGGCTGAGAACTTCCACAGCTGTAATTTCAGTCAGCTCAGCAGTGACTCGCAGAGCAGCCCTCCAGAAGCAATGTCGGACTCGTTTGTGCCCTTGGTCGCTGAGGATTCCATGGTGTGTCAGCCCGTGTCCAGCGAGGAGCAGGCGTTCAGTGAGCAGGAGATCAGCAGTTTTCAGGAGAGCATCAGGACAGAGATCACTTCAGAGGATGAGAATGAGAATAACAGTTCGACAGACAACAAAGGTATAAGAGGAGCCTTGTAAGAAAGGGCTCCTTGATGTGGGAGGTTTCTTTACAACACTTTATCATATTAGTAGAAATGGGCATTTTGTAGGCTGCAGTGATCAGAACCACCTCTTTGAGACTTTTCCTGCCAGGAGTAATTAAGCTGACAGGCATACTCCAAGATGTTTGCTGTTTGAAGCTTCCAGGAGTAGTTGGACTTTAGTTTTGATTTTTGAATGCATAAATATTCCTACTTTTTAAAAACACCAGTACACTTGGTTTTCTGTGGAGGAACATTTCCTCCTTTGAATCAGGTGTTGCTTAAGGAAAATCACATAAGTCTACAGATTGTCACTTCCTGTTAAATTAAGGGATTGGTACTGTTCAGCGTGTTCTGACAGTTTGGTTCTTAATATGCAGCAAAGGTAACTTCTCTCAGTTACCTGAAGTGGGTAAATGTTTCCCCAGAACTGAAAATGCAGCCTGAAACAAAGCTTATACAGTAGGGAAAAACCCCCAACCTCTTTGATGCTTTTATTTAAATATTATTTGCTTCAGAGTGGAAAAAAAAGTAGGTTTAGGAGAAAATAAGACATGCAGTAGTGTATAGCAATTTAAACACGTTCCAGGTGTGTATGTGTTAAAAATATGAATTGGTAAAACTGTCCATTTTTGCATCTTTGTCTCAATATCAGGTGATATATATCTCTTTGGAGAAGGAGGGTGAAACTACCATTTGTACTTATTAAAAAAAAGTATTCTAGTATTTTCTTGCCAGAATACCACTGGGGGAGTTAAATGAATGAAAAGCAGCAAGAGAAGCTTAGATTTTGAAACTTGAACTGCACTTAGGTGGATGCCTCTGCTAGGTTGCTGATATTTTTTGCTGCTCACAGCCCTCTCCCACATCTACAGCTTTGATCTCCCCCAAATTTTAGCTTTAGGGCTACAAATGGATTTTCATTTAGTGACTTAATATTTTTGCTCTCCATCATGTCATTCAATTTTCCCAATATATCCTTTGTCTCTTGTAACTGTGTTGCAGCAGGGAGTGATGGGTTTGTCAGAAAGACACTCTAACATGGAGACTCTTCCTTCAAAGATTTCAGAAGGCTTCAGGGGGGTTGTGACGCTTGTTTTGTTTCTGGCAATGCCCTTATTGCAACAGGTTTTTGCAATAGGTTTTTGCATACAGACAGGCTGTGCAAAAAATGCTGGGAAATAGTCACTCTTGCATATGCTTAGTTATCCTCCTGCTTTATGACACCAGTTGGGTCTTAATGATGTTGTTGATAGTGCAGAGTGATGCTCATTTTTATACCCAAGCATCACGGAGGGAACAGTTCTGATCCATAAGAAAAACTTCCTGGCAGGGGAGAGGTTGATAGGATTTGGGTGACAGATGGTGACACTGCCTATGTAGCTTTAATCAGCTGTTGTACACATTGCCTCTAGGAAAATCAGCTGCTGGGAATTTCCTTCTTAATCCTCTTGAGCCCAAGAATGCAGATAAGCTCAAAGTGAAGATAGCTGACCTAGGAAACGCCTGCTGGGTGGTAAGTTTAGTCTTTTCACATTGACTGCAGATTCAGTCAGTTTGCCAAGATGGAAAATAATCTGTAAAACAGATCCTTAGACCTGGCTGTGAAAGCAGTGACAGTTTAAAACTATGATGAGGAAAAAAGAGGGAGAAGCAGGGACTGAAAGAAAGAAATGGTCCTCTAAACACAAGATTTCAGTCTATGGTTTGGGTGCCTCACTGGCATTTGATTACTTCTAATAGACCTATGAACCTTGTCACATACAGTGTGTAGAAATCTGTTTATGTGAAACTTTTGAAGGAGTTTGTAGCTCTCCTGGAGACTGAGAAAGTTGCAAACAATTGCTGTGATGTGCTGGTTCTGTAGCTTGTCAGACCATTTCAGTGCATTCACAAGCACATGAAAGAGACTCACACAATAAAACCCCCAAGTTTTATTCTCTGATGGTTGTGCTGTGCTGCTTTCAAATGTTTGACATTTCAAATGGAAGAAATACCTCTTTTTACTTGGCTTCAAAGATGGCAAATTACTTCAGATTGCATGGGAGAGAAGAGTCTCAACTTAGAATTGCACATCAGGCTTGCACATCTGGCAAGGTGATTTCTTACACTGCTGTTGCTTATCTGCTTTAAAGTGCATGGTGCTTTAACTGCACCATGGCCTGACTGTCATGACTGAGCAGGAGATGCTGCAGAGTCTTCCTTTATTCTATTTTTTTTGCTTTCCCCTACATTGGACTGTTTCACTTGATTATCTCATGTAGAGCATTTAAGCAGCACTTGCAGGAATATAAGGAAATAGTTAAGGAGGATGTAAAATCTAAGTGAAATGTAATGGTAATGAGCTTTGATCTACTCTGACCTTCCAGGTTGTTGATTCTCCTCTTCTAAGCAATCTTTAGCTATTTAGTAAAACATTTCTTCTCTTTAGCACAAGCATTTCACTGAAGACATCCAGACAAGACAGTACCGATCCCTGGAGGTGTTGATAGGCTCAGGGTACAACACCCCTGCTGACATCTGGAGCACAGCCTGCATGGTGAGTTCTGCCAGCTGGGCATGTTCCTCCCCTGTGCTCTGCCCTCTGACTGGCCAAGCCTGGCAAAAAACAAGTGTTCAGTCAACTTCCAGACTTGCTGAATAATAGGTTTCCATACCAGAGTTGGGTTTTTTATTTATCT
This sequence comes from Lichenostomus cassidix, assembly GCF_008360975.1. Lineage (NCBI taxonomy): Eukaryota > Metazoa > Chordata > Aves > Passeriformes > Meliphagidae > Lichenostomus > Lichenostomus cassidix. The sequence goes on from NC_139506.1 coordinate 2,780,972, forward strand.
TTTTTCCCCGCATGTGGCTTTCCTTTTGAAAATTTGTGTTGTCCAGCATCAGCAGATTTCAAATATGATTGTACTTTGCCATCATGCCTTCTGGAAAAACAAGGCAACCATGCAATTCTGAGCACAATATCTTTTTATATTAAAAAAAAAGAAAGCCTTTCTGCTACATCTAGTACTGTTTGACAAGTTCCTTCAGTATAATTTCTAATTTTAAGCATCCTCTGCAGGTTTGGAATTGGTGTTTAATCTGAGTAATGCTGAGATGAGGCTGAAGCTGGCAAATGTAGAATATGGCAATGAAAAAAATGAGTCAAGCCAGTTTCTGCATGTGCCTCTTCAGTGTCTCCATTCTGCATTTTCTACAAATCAAAGCTTGGTTTTTATGATTTAAGCTTGGAAAATAGATATTTTTGCTGTCTTGGAAAACAAGCTGGGATTTTGATGAATGTGGTAAAACAAAATGCAGTAGGGTCATGTTTTGTGTGCATGTGGCCAGAATTACACAGTGCCTGATTCAATAGTTTGGCACCAGCTGTTCATAAAGAAAATGAAGAATACAGAAGGTCAGAGGTAGTGAATAGTGAATGTGTTACAGAATTTAGGAGTGGTGAGTTAAAATGAATGCAGATGTTTTTCTCATTTAAAACATGTTTTCATATCTACAGACAGATGTCCAGAGATGAACTGTTTGAAAAACATGTGAAATTTAGGGAGAGGGCAGAACCTTTGTACAAAAAACCCCAAGCAAACCAAAACAAACTAAAAATAACCAACCCCAGAAGCTATAGTTTGAATATGATGTTATTTTTGCAACATTTGTTGAGGAAGAGGAGAGGCCAAGCATGTGAAATACCTTAGCTTTGTGGTTCCACACTGGTGGTCCTGCACCAGAATTCATCCTAGGTGTGCCTGTGATGTTTTCAATGCAGTTTTTAAGGTGTTGCAAAGTCACTGCACATTTTAAGCTGTAATGGTGTATTTAAAATTATAGCTGTGTACTGGAGTTTTGCAGGTTATTCTCTCCTTCTGCTTTGTTTCTGGCCCCCAGAGAGTTGCAGAGTCAACCTGCAGCACATTTTACAGTGTTTTGAAGTGACTTAATGTGCTCATTTCTGTTTGTTTAGGCCTTTGAGTTGGCAACAGGGGACTATTTGTTTGAGCCTCACTCTGGGGAAGATTACTCACGAGATGAAGGTTTGTTTGTCTAAGTTTTTCCTTTTTAAAATAGGGATTGAAATCCAATGGTTGCCTCTTTGAAATGAGCCTTCTCTTATAAGTTAACAATACAAAAGCTCCTTGCAAAAAGGTTATTTACCCAAATCAGCAACAACTGTGCAACAAAGTCCATGTTCTTGTCCTGGTGTTTTACATTCCTCTTGCTGTATTCTCTACCTTATCTCTCAAACTGGTTGTGCCTCAAATTTCCCATATTTATAATCCCCTCGTCCCTTGTCTTTGTCGTTGCTTAGTGTAATCTCATTTCAGGTGGATCTCAAATTAATTTTTAAGGGATAATGTCTTTATTGTTGTATCCCAGAGCAGGAAACTGCAGCATAGAGATGTCTTGTGTGGATGTATCTCATTTTATTTATTTATTTATTTTTACATGCAGATCATATTGCATTGATCATAGAACTTCTGGGGAAAATACCTCGCAAGCTCATTTTGGCAGGAAAATATTCCAAGGAGTTTTTCACCAAAAAAGGTAAAAGGAAACAAAGCAAATATCACTTATCCCCTCATCCCCTGCCCTAGATACACAGCAGTGTCTTGCTGGAAATGCCAATTAGAAATAGAGGCCAGCAAAGACTTTTTCCTTTGTTTTATGAAAGTGTTTATCAGTAAAACTGCAGCTAAATGTGTTCTTGTCTTACTTCTAAAAGCATCCTACACCCTAGTTCTCAGCATCTTGGTGCAGATCAAATGCAGCAGGTAGAAAAACAGCACAGTAGATGTTTTGTCAAACTTGATGTGGTTTTATTTAGCTGATCTCTGTCAGCCAGAGGTGGAGACTCACTTTGGAAGTCTTTTCTAGGCAGCTTGACTCCATTTCTGGCATGCCAGGCACCTTAAACAGTGCATCATGAGCCATGTTGTTCAGAGCACAGAACATTATCATAAAGTCCTGAGTAGCCCAGAAATGTATTGAGTTGAAAAATTAGGTTTTGACCTAGTTTAATAATCCTTTTTTATGAAAACAAGCCCTTCTTTATTAGTAGTGTATTGCTTTCTCAAACAGTGCTCCATGCATTGCATATGTTCCAGAGTCAGTGGCACAGTTTATCTGTCGTGTCAGGCAGCATAATTGCTGTTTTAATAAAGTTAATATCTGCTGATAGGGGATCTGAAATAGCAGGAGATGAAAAAAGAACCCTTTGAGGAAGTACATTTCTGTAACAGGCTTCTAAAGCAGATAGAAAAGGGTTTAACAGAATTGACTTCTCCCTTCAGCAGGCTCTACCACTTTCTATTCCCTATGCCCAGCTGTTAGAATAGCCTGAGTTCACCCTGTCATGTTTATCTGTTCAGCCAGTTTTACTGAGCTGCTCTGTTGCCATGTCTTGCACTTAACCCATCTCTCTTGGGTTTTCAGGTGATCTCAAGCACATCACCAAACTGAAGCCCTGGGGCCTTTTTGAAGTGTTGGTGGAAAAATACGAGTGGGCCCAAGATGAGGCAGCTGCATTCACAGACTTCTTACTCCCTATGCTGGAGCTGATCCCAGAGAAACGAGCTACAGCAGCAGAGTGTCTCAGGCACCCCTGGCTTAACTCCTAGAAGCTTCCAAGCAATGCCACAACGTTATACTCTGGTTTACAGCCTAGCCTACACACCCAGCTGCCCTTCCCAGATCCATTTTTCTCCTTGTTCACTTTCAGTGTGGAGTTCTTCCTTCAAGGCTTCCAAGATTTTAGATAAATCTAACCTGTTCTGCTGAATTTGTTTGTGTGACTTAATGGGGACTCTCCTCAGCCAGTGGGCATCATCTGTGTTTTTGCCTTGATTGGGCTTCACCAAAGACTAATTGACTAGAATAAGAAATTTTTCTTCAGTCTCCTCCCTGTTAGGCACCGTGTGTGACACATGTGAGCTCAACCTGTGCTCGGATATCTCCCTTAGCTAAATTCCAACTCACCTTTCTTCCTGTGAAGATCTCACTGACTCAGGAGTCAATTTTCCCACTGTTGATCCTGTAGCTGCTGATGGGGTGAGAAGTAACAGATGGCATCAAGGTGGTGCCAGATCTTTGGTAGAGCAAAGACCTTAAAGTCCTCCATCACTCTCTAGGTGTCTACTGTATTCTTTGCTTTCCAGTCACAAACTTTTATTTAGTTTTAGCTGCTTTTGAAAGAGCTTTTTAAACCTAGGTTTTAGTATCCTTTATTTCTTCCTCCAAAATGCCCTTTCCATTTACTTTTCCTCCTTCCCCGTGCCCTTGATAGACAGAATAGTTTCTGGATTTGGTGATGTTTTCTACTTCAATGCCTGTGACTAAAAGGTGACAAGCAAAATGAGCAAAAGCTGGAACTGACTTAACGCACAACCCTCAGCAAACAGATGGGTGCAACCTTAGCCTGCAGAGAGAGCCTTGTTGCAGGCAACTCTTAACATTATAGTGAGCCATAAGATTTTGGGGGTTTTTTATCCCTTACTGGCACTTTCTTGCCTTGCTTGAGTTGGTATTCATGAGAGATTGGCTTTCACTGATGCAGTTTGCTCTGACTTTTTATTTTTGACCATTTTTTTCCAAGGAAAGGATTGCAGCTCCTTTATCACAGCCATGCTGCAGCCCTGGCCTTTAAAAATCAGCACTTGAAGTTCCAGTGTAAAGATTTCTTTTAATTTGCTTCAGGTGCAGGCCTTCAGAAATAACTTCCCAGGATGGGACTGCCTTTTATTCTCTGGGCCATTAGCACAAGAAGAAAGCTAGCAGAAGTGGAAGAGAACTGACTTTTCCACATAGATACTGGATTAGAAGCTGTTTCTCGAGTTACCCCGAGTCAAAAATGTTTTATGGGGTTTCTGTATGAACTTCTCAGAGGGGCTTTGGACATAATGGGTTAATTTTAATTAAAAGTTAAATCACTGTGGCATTTGATAGTTCTATGATGGCTTCTTCTAGACTTGCCCATCCTGTTACAGATTGAGTGCATCCCACTCTTCTCTAAGCAAGATTTGGCAGTGTTGAGACTTCAGAGACACTTCCTTACTCTGGACCAAACAGGCCTTTGGATTTGTGGTGGCTTGCAGAGGATAGAAGTTGCTGGAGACCATGCAGATGCTATCCAAGATAATTTCCATTGCCAAAGCTGCCAAGACCACTGTTGTGTGTCACTTCTGTGTGTGTGTGTTTGGGAATTCTGGTTTGTAAGGATCATTCACTCACAAACTGGGTCATTTAATCCACTGAACAGTTTCTCCAGTTGAGAGCCTGGTTTGGCTTATTTATGCAAATCATGCTGCATGTTCCTTTAGTGGTAGATCAGGTTCTCTATGCATATAATAAAAAAAGAAAGGCAGGTGACACGCCAGAAATGTTTTAAACTGCTCATTTGACCCTTTTTTTATCCTTTCATCCAGCATTTTCCAGTTTTGGGTCACTTCTGTATCTGTTACAGGAGGACTGCAGGCAGTACTGGGTTCCAACTTACTGTGAAGATACATTGGCAGGGCAAACAATTCCTGAAAGCTCACCCAGTGCTGCCTGCTTGAGACTGGCTGATGGAGGAGCATTTCCCACCAAGGGCTCTGCACTCTGACTCTGAGAGCTCCCCATCCTTTCTTTGTGTCCTCTGCCAGCCCTGACTGGAGGAGGTTTTTTTTTCACCATGATAGCCAAGGCCAGAGCCAGCTTGTGAGTTGAAGACCTGCAGAAGCAGCTGTCATGATTCAGTCCTGTACTGTCTGCTTGTTCACTTGGGGTTTGTTCCATTTCCAAACTGCCGTGAAGTGCTCACACTAAAGGATTTGTACTTGCTGTGTCAGTCTAAAACCTGAAGGAAAATACATTTTTATTCTTTCTACTTGGGTGCTTTGTCTTTTTTTTTTTTTTTTTTCCTTTGTGAAAGCCCTACAATAAACAGATTATTTAATAAATGAGCCCTAGTCTTCATACATTCCCCTTGTAATTCTGTTCCAAGTCAGGGGCTCAGGGATGGAATTTGGTTCACTCGTGAACACTTTGATTTCCAGAATGAGGCAGGTAAAGGTTTTGTTGATGGTGTTGTGATCCATTTTAAAAAGGGGGACAAGAGTAAAAAATAGCAGGACATCTTTGCTGGAATTTTTCCATTCTAAAATACGTGTTTCTGTAAGTCTGTCGTATCTCTGCTGTCTTATCTAGCCAAGAGTCTCAATGAAACCTGCCCAAACACATATTTAGAGGGAAGCATAAAACTAGAAGGTACTTGTTAGAACTGAACTGAATTGAGTGCTGCAGGAACAATTTATAGTGAGTAGAGATGAAAATGATAATGCAGGCTGATTTTGGATTCTGATCAGGTAAGAGCTGCTTTGACTTCTGCAGAAATGGACTGTGCCAAGGGCTGCCGTGGCTGGGTGATGGATGGGCTGGGAGATGTTGGCTAAATGTGATTAATTGCATGGTGCAGGGAGTTGATGCTGACTGGCACCATCTGTGGTTTGTGGGTCATGTTCCAGGCCTGCTGCAGCCCAGCCTGTTGGTTTCTGGTTTTGTTGTTTGCTTTTCTTTCTTTTTTTTTTTTTATTTTCCCCAAAAGTGCCCTTTTCCAGAGGTTGTGTTTGGTTATTGTTGCCCAGAGCAGGAAAGTGATTCATGGCTCAGCTGGGAATTTGCCTGTCATGGTAGTTTTCCAGTAAAAGGATGATCTAGGACATGGCAGAGGGTTTCCTCTGCCCTCAGGAGATGAGCACAAAATCCAAAACACTTATGCATTGGTGGTATTTTTTTTTTTAATTCATAAATAATTTCCTTGAGAGAAGATGTACAACCCCCCCCAAAGCAGCAAATTGCCATCCTTCCCCTCTTGTCCCTCTTGCTGATGGACTCAGAAAAACTCTTATGTCCAATTTGGGTTCTTCTCACCAAATAAGCTCCACAAGAGCTGTGAGCCAAGAGCAGCCCCATGGGTGAAGAAAACAGCTGTAGAAAATCCACAGAATTTGGTAAATTTAAGCTTCTTAGAAGAATCACTTCAAAGAAAAGGGCTGATGGAAGAAGGAAGAGCTCTGGATGTCCCTGGGAAGAAAAAGAGTAAGTCAGCTGTTGTGAAATGGATGAACCTGAAATTTTATGCCTTTTTTTTGTCACTTGGCAGGGGTTAGTGTTTTCCCAGTTTTGGGAGGCAAAGCAAAGACTATTTCCCCTTTAACCACAAATAAAACCAATCTGACTAGCATCACAATCAGCTGTCAGTTCTTTCGCAATCAGAATACAACAGGATGTTGGGAATATTAAAAATCTCCGTGGGTTATCACTTACGTGGTGCTCAGCTCTGTCAGTCATTTCCCTCTTCTGTAAAACAAAAAGAGAATTGCAGGGTTAATGTGTAAAGCTGAAAGGATTTGGTATAGGTTTGTCTTTTAAAAGGAATAAAACAATTTAAAACAGGATGAGGAGCAAGCCCCAGGTTTAGGTCAGATTTGGCTCTTGCCTTGTTCTCCATCAATTTCTGCCTGCTGCTGGCTCTCCATCCCCACAGAGCAGTGTGTGACTGTGGCAGGGAGGAAACCACCCTCCACCCAAACAGCCCTGCAGGGCTGAAAAGCTGCAGCAGGAGCATTCAGGAGAGTTCTAACTGCACTCACCTTTCTCCTCCACTTTGAAATCCGACGGGAGGAGGTTGTCCTGCCGGTTGCCCAGCACGAAGGCCAGGAAGGAGAGGATGAGGGCGTCGAGGATGCCGATGATGCACAGGATGTAAGCCCAGCGCACCGTGCAGGCGCCCAGCGTGTATTTGTCTGTCTTGTCCCCACACAGCCTCCTCACCTCAGTCGAGTCCCAGCCATCAGGGTAGATCAGGCAGCCAATCATCAGCCCTGTAGCTGCAGGGACAGGGGGATGTTAGTGCCCACCAGCTGCCTCCTGATGCCTAAGATTTTTAGCTTTTTATGTTTTTCATATATTTGTAGCTTTGTGGATTGTTAAAGCATGGCTGTAGCTTCTAATATTTTTCCTATCTTCCCTACATTTAGTAACAATAAGCTAACCTTATAGGCACATTCCTAAATATTGTTTTAGTCTTATTCCAAGAAGAGAACCAACTACAAGGATGTTCTGTTTTCCAACCAGAATCTGGACCAGACATAACAAAAGTGGGGCAAAAGAAACCTCTGGACTACTTCCTGTGGGGCAGCACCCCAGGAATTATTACCTAACCAATTAACCTTTTAATTGGACAGTATATGACAAGTATACTAATCGACTAACCTTATAAAAGTTATAAATTACTATACCAAGTACGATTTTTGCCATATTGTGTACCTGAGGGCTTTCAAGTAAAGGTTTGCTTTTATAGTCGCTCTAATGTTGTTGGAAAGATTTATTTTCCAGGCATCAAAACTGAAGTGGAGAGAGCAGCTGGAGGAGCAAACAACCTGCTACAAACACATTGGGTACTGCAGCCTTTCCCCTCGAAGAGCCCTGTGGTTTCTCATCCCCATGGGCTCTGCTCTGCTGTGCTCCCCAGGCAGGGAGGAGCAGATCCAGGCTGCTCTGCTTCCCACAAGGCAAGGATGAGCTGCACCAGCATCTCTGATCACGGCGTTGCCCAGGCAACCTCCCTCCTGCCTCTGCTCACAGCCCTGGCTGTGTCACTCCAAGGAAATATTTTCTCCAAACAAAGCTGGGATGGGTTTAGTCTGTGCAAAATGGAGAACGTGGCTAGTGCCTTGTGGCTGATTTCAGCTCAGGGTTTGCTAAGGTCGAGCTGCTGTCAGCAGCAGCTTTGCAGGCAGATTAATTCTGCTTGTTCAGCTGTGGTGATTCCAGCCCCAGCTCCTCTGACTGCTGTCAGCTCACACACAACCTCGAGAGCTGCTCCAGCCTGGCCACGGGGTCATCAGCACCTCACCTTTGCAGCTTTGCCAAGGCACCTGCAGCAACCTCAGTGCCAGCAGGCTGCTGAAGGGCAGCTCCTGCCCCAGAATCATTGCAGTGCCTTTTTCCCCTCCTCAGAGAAATTGTATTTATTGGACAAGAACAATTACCAGCCTTGGGATGTGTTCATATGCAAGGTTTTGGGACATGATTAACAAAGAGCCTTCACATCCTTCACTCTTACATCGGTGCAGAGCCTGGAAGTGATGCAAATGTGAGGCAGTTCCTGACTCCTCTCACACCATAAACAACCCCATGGTGGGAGCACTGGACAAGCAGATTTTTGCCCCTGTCCCTCCTGGACATCTGCAGCCCCCTGAGATACACCTTGCCCCACACCAGTGCCTCTTCTCTGCCACAGGGTGCTCAGTAAACCAGAAACCCCTTTTTGGGTAGTTGCCTTGTAATTTGTCAATGTTTTCTTTTTCCTTGGCTTGGAGACAGGAGAGCAGCAAGGTTAGCAGGCAGCTTCCTTGGTCTGCAGAGAGGATTTCTCTTCATGGAAAAGCAGTTGGTTTATTCTGTATTTAATTAATCTTCCCTGTAACTAACCAAGAGGAGGTGCCCAGAGAAATGGGGGAAGCTGGGAAGAAATAATTTCTGTGGAAGTGCACCCATGGCTCCTCTCTTAGCCTACTCACTTTTTAAAATAATTCCTGAAGTGCAGGAGTCTCTGTCCATCTGGCCAGAACTGCTTGTGACACTTTTCCCCCATTCAGAACAACAACTGAAATATGTAAAAACCCCAACTACCACAGCAAAGCCTTTCCCTGCTCCAGCTCCCCAGGACGCTGAGCTGCCCCAAGCCTCTTATCTAAATCTTTGCTTGAGCTCGATTCTCTAGCTGGGAACTGAAGAAACCCCGATGCCACCTCCCCCGGGATGTCATTAGGGCTGTCCCTGCCGCGGCCAAGGCTCACATGAATGATTCAGGAGCAGCAAAGCTGGGTTGGGTTTCAGCTGAGGCTCTGATCCAACACCGGAGTTGGGTTACCAGGTGTCTCAAATGCCTTGGGGGAGGGATGGGGAAGGCTGGAGATCCACAGGGATGAGCAGAAAAATAAGAAAATGCAAGTGATTGTACCACACCAGCCAGTCAGTCCCCTCCTCGTGTTTCATCTTCCTCGTACGTTATTCCCTGAGCTCGGGGAGTTACTACAACAGCCCAGCAAACGTCATCGCTGTCTCCCTGCTTCATTCCCGCAGGATTCCAAACACAGCAGAGAGCTCTGTGCCATGGGGGTTTTTTTGGTGCTCTCGAACTGATCCTCTGAAGCCTCCCTGCGGCTGAGCAGGAGCAGTGGAGCTGGGAGAAGCTCCCCCAGGTAAGTGGCGCCACGAGGTTTTGGATCCAGCAGCACCCGGGGAAGCATCACCTCACACGCAGTGAGCCTGCTGTGCCTCAGCTGCTCTGCAAGGAGTTTTTAAGTAAAAACTTCCCCTCGGCAACCAGTAAGGAGAAGCAAACGGCATGGAGGTGACACCGGTGTCCCTTTACTGGCCAGCGCCCCCACCCCAGCAGAGTGGGGGGCAGAAAGGGAACAGGCTCGGCCCACGGGCAGCCCCCCCGCTCCCCGGGCATCCCCCCAGCCCCGCTCACCCGCTGCCAGCTGCATCCAGGCACACACTTTGTACACCGTGGCCGCGTTGCAGAAGAAGAAGAGGCTGAAGCAGAGGATGGTGCCGATGATGAGGAAGGTGGAGATGCCTACGAAGAACATGGCAGTTTTGAAGGCACTGGAGGGGATGGTGCCGAAGTCCAGCGGGCTGCCCTTGCAGATGAGCTCACCGGTGAGCGCGTTGCCGATGCAGTAGGAGTAGAGGCCGAAGTAACCTGCCTGCGGCGTGTCGATGCTGTCGCCGATCCAGTAGGGCTGGATGAAGGTCACCACCATCAGGATGGAGAAGCAGAGCGTGAAGAGGGCCCAGAGCACCCCCATGGCCCGCGCGTTCCGCACATAGTTGGTGTGGTAGATCCGGGCAGCCTCCTGCGCCGGCAGCAGCTTGGACATGGCGGGGGCAGCGGCCCCGCTCCCGCTCCCGGGGCTCCCGGTGCGGCCCCGCCCGGCGGCGGCGGGGGCGGCGGGAGGCTCCGGCAGCGGCGGGACCGCCCCGGGGGGCGGCGGCGAGACCTCCTCCCACCCCTGCCGAGCCGGGGGGACCCGGGAGGAGCAGGAGCGACCCCCGCAGCCGGAGCCGGGGCGGGCAGGAGGAGGCGGGCGGTGCCTTTCGGGCTGAGCCTTTCGGGATGCGCTCCCGGGATTGCTCCCGCAACGAGCCCTGAGGATGTGCCCTGTGTCCCTGGGATGCCCTCTCGGGATGCATCCTTTGCCTCCATCGCATGCCCTAAGTTGTAACCTGGGATGAATGAACTATCCCCAAAGTGCACCCCATGCTGTGCCCCGGGGTGCACTCTGTGCCCTGCAATGCACTCGGGGGTGCAGTCTGTCCCCCGCTGTGCCCCAGGAGCGTGCTGTGTGCCCTGGGGTGTGCCATGCCCACCCTGATGTGTGTCACGATGTGCCTGGGCTGCACTATGCACCCCTGGGTGTGTCCCAGGGTGTGCCACATGCCCCAGGATGCATGCTGGGATGAGATGTGTCTTGACCCTCCCAGGATGTGTCTTGGCCCTTCAGAATGTGTCAGGCGCTGTGCCATGACCCTCAGGATCCCACTGTGTGCCCTGGGATGTGTCCCAAACTGTGTCCCCTCATCTGCTCCCCTCTGCCTTCCCAGCCAGTGTCACCAGGGTCTGCCCCCATTGATAGGGCTACACAGGATGCTGCATCATTGGGGTGGTGGGTGACAGGCAGGAAGGGAATCATCCCCACAGCTCTACTGCAGGAAGGGAAATGGCTCATCCTGCCAGCAGGACACACCAGGGGCTCAACCAGCAGCTGGGCAGGGCCAGAGCTCTGCCCAAGCCCCATGTCCTGCTGCCAGAGGAGCATGGGTGTCCCCAGGGGGCTGCTGGCACTTGTGGCCACCTTGGGACCTCTCTCCAGGAGCCACATCAGCCCCACATCCTGAGTGGCCAGCTCCTTCATGGGGACTGAGTGCCACTGACAGTGTGACAGTCACCCCACAGCCAGTGCCAGCCTCAACATCACCCCGTGGCTGTCAAAGGCCAGGGCTCTGTGGCCATTAATCATGTCCAAGAGCAGCCAAGCCACTGAGGGCATGAAAAGCTGTGCCATTCCCAGGGCTGTTTTCCTTTCATCAGCCACATGCCCCTGAGCTCTGAAACACAGAGCAAATATTTGGCAGGGCAGGCTGAAGTGCTGGACCTTGGGCTGGGGACCTTGGTGGGCTCTGGATCCTTGCAGGGGATCCTGCTCACTCTGGGCTTTCTGCAGCAGGATTCTTGGTGTCTGTGGTCCCAGCATGTGAGTGATGGAGGATCTGGTGATGGTCACTTCCCATGGAGCAGAGCTCCTGCCACAGCACCTGCCCTGACTTTGCCCATGAACCCCTCATGCCCAGCAAGGAGGGCATTCCAGAGAATTCCTGCTCCAGAGCCCCCTGCTGCCAGGGGGAAGCAGAGGAGGAGGACGAGAAGCACAGAAGTGCCATTACTTTGTGCCCCCTTTGCCCAAAGGAGCTGCCAAAGGGCAGGGTGACATCACCAGTGGGGGACAGGCACTAGGAACATTACCTGGCTGCCCAGACATCGCTGTTCCCCTGCCCTGGGCAGTGCAGCAGTGCCCCAATGCCACGAGTTGAGGTGTGATAGGAGCAGCCAGGTCAGCTGATGGGGACAGTGGCTATAAATGACCTGCTGGCCCCATGACAGAGCCACAGCTGAGCCCACCATGGCCAAAATGCTGCCTGCCTGCCTGCTCCTGGCCCTGGTGCTCCTGGCCCCAGCCCTGTCGGCACCACAAGAGAAGGGACTCATATTCAACCTGGTAAGGGGACTGACCCTGTCCTTGGCACTGGATGTTCCAACTGCTGCAAGGGGAACCCAGTGCAAGGAGGGTTGGAGGTGTCTGCTAGGTTTTCTGGTGTCGTGAGGGAACACAGAGCCTGGGAAAGCAGCTGGATAAAGGGATAGGGGAGCCAGAAAGTGGATCAGACTGAAGCTCTGAGTTGCCTGGGCCAGGCAGGATTCCCCCACCCCGTGTGGCTCACAGGGACTGGGGAGGGGAGATGCTTTTCCTGTGGTGTCCCAACCCTACTCCTGTGAGTCCAGCAAAAACCAGCACTTCAGTGGGTGGTGTTTGGGAACAGTGAGGAAATGCTGCAGAGTTGGAGGCTGGGGCATGCTGGCAGTGGTGCTGAACTGGTGTCCAACACCCACCCAAACCCCTTGGACCTGCAACTCAGGGGACATTAAAGGGGGACAGAGAGGGACCTGGTGCTCAGGCCCTGCCTTGTGCTGCAGGACACTGGGGAGCTGTGCATGCAGAGTGCCCAGTGCAAGAGCGGCTGCTGCCACCGTGTCAACGGCCTCAGCCTGGCCCGATGTGCTCCGCAGGCAGCCGAGTTCCAGGAGTGCTCCCCAGAGGTAGGTGCTGCCCTGCTCCCAGGAGTGGGCAGGGATGAGGGCAATGTCCCCCATGCTGCACTGTGTCCTTGTTCCCTGCAGAGCCTCTATGGGGTCTACTACAAGTGTCCCTGTGAGAGAGGCTTGACCTGTGATGCTGATAAAACCATCGTGGGCTCCATCACCAACAGCAACTTCGGTGTCTGCAAGGACCCCCAGGGCTTCTAAAGCAGTGATGAACAAAGATACCTTCTTGCATCCCCTCATGCTGCCCCTGCCACCTTGTCTTTCCCTCTCTCCAGGGCTGCCTGGATCTGTGGGAGAATTTGAGTAAAGAGCAGCTTCTGCCAAGCTGCAAGACAGCATTTTCACTCCACCCAGCCCCCCTGGCCCAGGATGGGAACAGCAGGGCCAGAAGGTCCCAGGAAAAGCCACATGGACAGGATGGCTTTTCCTATATGTGTGCAATGATTCAATAATCTGAGCCACGGGGTGAGCTCTGCTCTAGGGGAGTGTTAAAAAAGGGGATGCAGGGCAGAGGAAGATGCAGCAGCCTCACGATCTGAGGGAGCCACTGGGGTTGTGCTTGACTTAGTTTATTTCCTGCTGTGGCTGCTCTGGTTGGAAACATTCCATAGGAAAGATTTGCTGCCAGAGAAGAGGGACTTGAAGTTGGTGGTGGAGCTGTGGGTGCTCAGGATGCTTGGTGGTCATGTCCAGCCTGCCATACAGCCACACTGCAGGCTCTGGATGACCATTCCTGCTGGGAGCTGGACCTGCTCCTCAGGGAGGGCAGATGTGGCTAGAAGGTGCTCATCCAAGGGGGAGTCCTCCCTGAAAAGGAGCCTGTGCAGGCAGCAGCTGTGTGTGCCATGGGAACCCCTTGGGCAGCACCTCCACCAGCATCTTGGAGAGCATTATCTCAGGCTGCAAGACGTGCAGGAGCTTTGGGAATTCGGGATGGACGTGGAGAGTGATGGTGCTGGAAGCAGCCCCAGCTGGCAGCAAGGTCCAAACCCCTTCAGCTGTGCCCTGGGCAGGGTGGGCTGCAGGCTGTGATGCCCGGCTCAGGGTCAGGGTTTTGGGCATGGGGAAGGAGCACAGATGTCCTACAGCAGGATGAGGAAGAGGAGGCACCCCCTGGCAGAGCTGGGGAAGCAGCAGGAGACAAGGGTGTGGTCAGAGAGGGAGCTCTTGGCTTCTCCAATGCAGACTTCACCCCATGTTTTTCCATCCCTGGGAGCAGAGCAAGAACCAGGCAGCCACAGTGCCACTCTCCACTGCCCCGAGGGCTCTGCACCAGATTTGGGGGCACAAAGGCTGGGGGCCACCCCTGGCAGCTGAGAAGGTGCTGCAGGAAACTTTCTTTTCAGGACAAGGGTGACTGGCAGCTTGAGGATCTGCACCTTCAGAAACACCAGGGACACCTCTGGAAGGGTGGCACAGCTTGGGGGATTCCCATCGGGGAAGGGGAACATGAGGGGCAATGTGGGGGTCTGCTGGCTCAGAGGAGCTGCAAGAGGAGAAAATTCTGACCTGGATTTTAGTTTTAAACTCGTGGTGGGTGGTGAAGGTTTTGAGGTTCTCATTGTCACCGTGGTCCTGGCAGGAGGCCATCAGATCCATGTGCAGGATGGTGCAGGATGAGGTGAGGAGGAAGGGTTGATGGGGATGGGGACAGGGACAGCAGCCCCTCTCCTGCAGCAGCCAGCCAGCCCCAGGCAGAGCGAGGGCAGGGGGGACATGGGACACAGGGTCTCCCCCTGGACTCCCCCTCCGTCAGGCTCCTCAGCAGCATTCGCAGTTCCACAGCGGTGGGAAGCACCCCAGAGAGGCTGGCATTTCCTAGAAAACACACACCGCGGGCACTGGGAGCCCTGCCTGCCCAGCGCCAGCCTCCTGCGGGGCTTTGTGCCTCGGCAGGGGCAGGATGTGAGCAACGCCCAGCCCCGGCCGTGCCGGCACCGGCAGAGGGCAGCGGCACAGTGCCCGCAGCCCGGGGAGCCAGCCGGGCAGGGATCCCCAAGCCCAGCCGCAGAGCAGCCTTGGGGTCCCTGAAATGCGCCCAACCCTGACACTCCTTGCGTCCTGCAGTGGGGATCCCCCTGGAAGGAGGGAGGTGATTTTAGGGTGAGGGCAGGCAGCCTGGATTAACCTCTGGCGTGTTTGATGGGATTTTGTAGTGTCCCCATTTTTGTGGTGTCCCCGCGTTGGCAGAAGGAGGATGGAGGCACCAGATAGGTGGGAAGGGGGTGGCTGTGCTGAGGTGGGGGACGCACGAACCCCTCCCCATCTCAGCCCTATATTTACTGGTGAAGCCGCAGCTTTATTTTGGCAGCTCTCGGCTGGTAAATATTGGCTTAAACCGAAAACCAGACGCCTGACTCACGGCGTCTTAACAAACACAGGAAGGGGCCCCTGGCGTGTGTGGGGTGCTGCCAACCCTGGGGACAGGGGACCCTCCGCCAGGGCGGGGGCAGCCTGAGCTGCTGAGTGGGGTGTGAGCAGAGCATCCTTGTGCTGGCAGGTTTTGCTGCTGAGAGGATCCCTCTGGGGGGACGTGGGGGGCACAGGGATGGAGGGGGACAAAATTGGGGTGCCCTTCCTCCCCCCCCACTCTGCACAGGGGTCTCCCTGCTTGGTTAAACAGCAGTGAGGAATATGAGGCTGAAGGGACGTTGGGGCAGAGGGGAGTCCGAGACACTCCAAGGTCTCACCCCATCAGCAGGACTGTCCCCCAGTGTCCAAGCCTGTCCCCTCCTGGTCACCCAAGGGGTGCCCCACTTAGCAGGGAGGTGTGTGGAACATCTCCCCCGCCCCAGTGCCCCACTCCGCCCCCCCGCCCGCCCTGCCGTTGTTACTCGAGGGTACAGGATGTTCTCACTCAGCCGAGCTCCCGCTCCCCAACCTCTCCCCGCCTCTCCCCCCTTCCGCCAGCCCTCGGCCTTCACCTCTCCTCCTCTGCACTTCTTTAACCCTTTTTATTTCCCCCAAACACCGCCTTTTCCTCTTCCTTTTCTTCTCGTTCTTCACTTCTTACCGATTTCTGTGCAGATGCCCTGAAGCTCCTTCTCTGCCTGTTCCAGGGTGTCCCTGCACCCCCAAATCTCTGCAGCTCCAGTGGGGTGCCCACCCAGTGCCCAACTTCGCAGACAACCCCAGCAAAGTCACCCCACTCCCGGCCTTGCAAAACACTCCAAGGAAAAAAGTGTGTGTGTCTGGGGAGTGTGCTGGGTGTTCCCTCCTGCAGCCTTCACCCCGTGGGCAGGGAGGCTGCCAGCCCCAGGGGAGGGTGGAATGTTCTGTTTTGGGGGGGCTGAGCTGCCCTTGGCCCCCATGGTGAAAGGGACAGGCAGCAGCCTTGGGACAGTGATTTGAGGAGGGGAAGACCACAGGCACAACCTAATTTCGTGTCCCTGCACTCCAATTTGCTGCAGACTGGGGCAATCATGGGTCAGAGGAGCTCCTGGGGGTTGGGTTAGAGGGTACAGGGGATGGTGCACAGCTTTGGTGCTGCTTGTGCCTGAGGAGTCACCCAGAGGTGTTTGGGGGTGCACAGAGGCACCTGGGTCTGCCTGCCTGCTGCTGGCTCTGGGTTTTGTCCCCCCCTTATGCTTTTAACCCCAGGGTTGGTCAGGCCTTGGCCAAGCAGTGGTTGCTGCAGCTCTGGGGGGCAGTAGCCCCTCTCAGGGTATCCCTCAAGGCAAGATCCAGAGGGATGCAGTTCATCTTTGCAGGATGTGGGACACCCCAGCCAGCACCAGGGACTTGAGGAATCCCAAATCTTCGGGGAGATACCCCAGTCTGCCCCACCACCCTCTGCTGACCTGGGACATCTTAACCCATGCCTGCAGCAGCAAAACCCCCATGGCAGGCCCAAGTCGTGGGGCACAATGGGGTGCAGCCCCCAAATGCTGCCCCCAGGCATGCAGGGACCTGATCCTGTGCCTTAGGGTTCTCCTAGATCTGGGCCAGGTTTTCACTGTCCCAGGGAGAAGGCTTTGGGATGAAGCTGGCGAGAAGCCATTCTTCAAGCTCTCTCTGGAAGAAGAGCAACCTTTCTAGCAAAAAGAAAAAAAAAAATTCATGAAAAGCTCTGGTTTGCCTCTTCTTGCCAAAACCAATTGTTGATGATTTTTCACGGCTGCTTTGGCTTTGCCTTTGCCTGTGACAGAGGGAACAATGTCAGACATGCTCCTGTTTTCCCACTCTGATTTTTTTCCCTGGAGCTAGAAGAGGAGAAGGATCCAACTGAAGGACAGGGAGCTGCTCTAGGCAACTATCTGCCTCAGGGGCTCCCAAACCTGGCATGAGGATCTCAGTCTTTCCTTCATCAGCTCAGGGCAGTAGTAAAGGTTGCAAGTGGCACATGGGGATGCAGAATTTGCCTTGGGAGACATCCAGGCACCCCCCACACCCCCACAATTCCCCCCAATATCGTCCACCAGGGCACAAGTGGAAAAAATCCTCATCCAGAATAATTTGCGCTGCTGGAAGAATTAATTAGCGCAATACTGGGAGGTGGGGAGGGCAAGGAGAGCTCGAAGCTGGGTGCTTTGCAAGAGCCAGTTTGGGGGGGGGCAGTGGCTCCCTGCAGCTGGGTTCCCCTCCAGTGGGTATTTTTAGCACCAAATTCCCTGAAATGCTGGTGAGCTAGGCTGGGGGAGCAGACCGAGGGTGGAAGTGGGGAATACCCGGGGATAGCTCCATGGAATTGGTGGGGATTCACTCTGGGGGATGCTGGAAGGGTGTTAGGGGTGATGCTGGGGGGGATATTGTGGGGGATGCAGGGGAGAACCTGGGGACAGGGAGAAATACTGGGAATTCTGGGGGATGCTGGAGAGAATATTGTGGGGGATGCCGGAGGGGCACTAGGGGGTGATATTGGGAGGGATAGCTGGGGGGATTCTGGGGGATGCGGGGGGGAATCCTGGGGGCGTGCCAGGGCGATTCTAGGGGGGATATTCCCGCGGGGGGGGACCTGGGGGGAATTAGGGGGAAATACTGGGGGGATACCAGGGGAAATGCTGGGGGGGGATACTGGGGGGCATGCCGGGGGGTTTCCGGGTGGTGGTGCTGGGGGCCACACCGTACCCCAGCAGCCAGGAGCCCCGAGAGAGCCCAGCCTCTCGCCGGGCCCCGGGTGGCCCTGGCCGGCTGCCCCCCCGCCGGCCCGGCGCTGAGTCAGGCTGTTCCCGGCGCTCCCGCGGCCGGTACATCGCGTCCCCACGCCGGGCGCCTGGCACGGCGCCCGCCCGGTGCAGCTCCCGGCAGGGGCACGGCCCGCTCCGGCCCCGCCGGCTCCTCCGGGCTCCCGGGCTGCGCTTCCCGGCCTGGAGAAGCTGTGGCCGGGGAAGAAGCCCCGGGAGCTGCCGGAGGGGTTTCGGGGGGTGCAGCCGTAGCGCCGGTCCGAGTCCCGCTCTGTGCGCAGCCCTGCCCGGTGCGCCCCCAAGCCGGGGCTCCCCACAAGCAGTGAGACACCCGGCGGGGATCTCCAGGAGGGTTTTTGGGTCTCAAATCCCTCCGGCAGGAACATCTCCGCGGCAGGGCACAGCCTCGCTGCTGAGCGTCCCCGGGGGCTTGGAGCCCCCGGCAACCTTACGCCCAGCCCGGGGGAGAGGTGCCAGCCCGCACCCCCACCCTGACACCCCCAGTGGCGGGCGGGGAGCCCCAGCCACCCCCAGCCACCCCCAGCCATCCGCCCTCCCCGGCGGAGGCTGGTACAGTTCGTTACGTCCAGACCGGAATGTACTTTGTGTTAGAAGTGGCCACAAGCCAGGACGGCAAAGCCGGACTTTATTTATCCTCCCTGCTTCGGCCCCGCTGCTGCATCCTGCCCTTACTCGTGTGGGGCTGGATCTCCGGCAGGGCTGGGGGAGCCCTGGGCTCTGTCCGCCTCTCTGCTGCTCATTGCCAGCCGGGGAAGGCGGGGATTTTCCCCGTTTCCTCAGAGGGGAAATAATCCGGGAAAACATTTTTGTCCTTTCAGCTGGTAAGAGCTGTCGTCGGTGTGTGGAAGGAAGCGTCATGAGGAAGATGGGGACTCAGAGATGGATCTAGTCCCAGTAAAGCCTCTGGAGGAAGGTGCCCCTGTCTGCTGGCTTGAGGGGCTTTTTGCAACAGGGGCAAAAAGGGTTTGGGTCGCAGTCTGGTAATTTATGGGTTGGAAATGCACTGCTAAACAGTCAGTCCTGGCCACACTGCAGGACAGGACAAGATCAGCCCTGTAACAGAACAGGGACTGCTCTGGGGGTCCCCACATGTGCGGGGGGCGCGATGTCCCCTCTGCTGTTAAAAAGTCTTGGTGGGAGCCTTGAGTCCAAGCAGAGAGAGGGAGGCTGTGGCAGCCTGGGAGGGATCAGAGGGATTGCCCCAGGCTGGGTCTGGCTGGTCATTCCACGACTACACCCAGCATCCCTCCCGCTGCCTTTCCGACAGGAAAATTTGGGGAAGAGTTTCATACAGAAAGCAGCTTTCCAGCTGTTCTGCATCCCCGGGGTCGAGAATCTTCATGCCAAGCGAGTGGTTTTGCCCTACTGCCCCATCCCCCCATGTCCCCATGTCCCCACTGTCCGTCCATTCCCGCTGCCAGTGCAGCTGCACCTACAGCCAGTGGCAAGGACACGGTGTTCTCCTGTACTCTGCCGCCTGTTGTGCAACAACTGGCTGCACCTCCCGTAAACACACAGCTTCCCACGACCACGCCACCAGGCTCCTGCCACGCTTCACCCCCGGTGCCAGTGACAAACGGGGCCCTCTTAGGGCTGCACACACCGAGGGGTGCAGGTGGGTAAAGCCACGGCATCGTCAGGCTGCAGAAAGCTGCTTTGATCCCCAAAAATGGGCAATGGTAATCTGGGTTCTGGAGGGAAAGATGGGTTTGATCCCCCCGGGAAGGGGAGCATCCGTGCCCTGGGACTCTGAATTTGTGCTGCCACACACAAAAGGAAACCAGGAGAAAACCCATTTTCTCCACTCTCAAGAGATTCACTGATGTGGCTCTTCACTGTGCAGCCAAGGTGGAGGGACTCCTCTCCTCCCCATGCTCTCGAGGCAGATTAACGCTGGTTATTTTTAGCAGAAGACAAGGATGAACAAAAATATCCCCTGCTTTATTTTAAATTTTTTTTTCTCTCTCTCTCTCAGGAACGCTGCTCTCACCTCACACAAGGTGCTTGGGAGCCAGCAGGTTCCTTGGCTTTGCTTCCAGACTTTCCCCAAGGCTCACTGTCCTTTCAGGGCTGAGCTCAGGGCTGGGGCAGGACATGTGTGACCAGCTGGAGGGTGAGGGGGAACAAGCAGTACCCCTGGCAAGCGTCACAAAGCCCAAGAGGATTATTTATGGAACAGATTTCCTCCAGGTTGTGTTACAGGGATGGGGGTGAATGGGGCAGACCCCAGCACGGGGCAAGTGGGGCGTTTTGGACATTTCCCCACCCAAGAAAACAGAGTGAGCTGAGGGGTCTGGCACTGGTATAGCCATGATTTGGAGGATGTCTTTTATCTTTTAAAAAAGCAACTCTGATGCTTTTTCCCGTGTATTTTGTGGGGTTTTTGTCCATGTGATCAAACCAATTTATCATTTCTGTAGTGCAAGGACAAGCCAGGCTGAACCCCCTTATTGCTGCCATTGGTCCCATGGGATTTTTCAGAGCTTTGGTATTATCTCAGGGACCTGATGGAATTAAGCCGTGCGGGTCCCTGATATTGCAAACCAACAAATTTTTTTTTTTTTTTTGGGTCAATGGAAGTTTCAAGTTCTTGGAAATTTAAACCTGGAAAGGAAATGTTTAAAACCAAAAATGCAATATTCACCTGGGTTATTTTAGAGAGGGGGGGAAAAAAAATGAAATGCCATGAAAAAACAATTTTTTTTTTCTTTTCTAAAGAGGGCTTTAACGTTCACTCTGTATTTCTGATGAGTGACATCAGCGTCTAAATTACAGCTGGGGCAATCGAACTCAGCACAAAGAGCAGACCTGTGAGAAAGCACCCACCAACGCAGAGCTGCCTTCAGCCTGGCCCTGAGCTTTATTGGATCAACATGTGGGGAAATAAAGGTGCAGAATGGGAGCTGCAGGCACTTATTGCAGCACCAACCTGGTAAAAATGACCACTTTATAAAACCCCTCAGAGATGGTTCATTCTAAATCTGCCCCCAACTTTTTATTTGCCCCTCTTGGCTCAGACACTGCAATGAGCAGCGGTGAGGATTTGTTTAGTCACAAAAGCACCGATATGTAATCTCGGGGGACATTTGCAGGCAGCCCTTGACAAAAATCTTATTTCCTTCATACCGAACTGGAACATTTCTGCCTGTTCCAGCAGCCACTGTGTCCTCCAAACCCACATCTCTCTGTCCCCAGCTAGGAGATAATTTTTCACTCTTCAGCGCGGTGTTTCCTGTAACACCCCCGGGGGAGCTGGCAGGGCTTGGGGTACCTATGGGGCGCTGTGGGTGGCGGGGACACCTCGGGGCGGCAGGAAACCGAGGGGTGAGGGACAGCCCGGGGACTGAGGAGCACTGCGTGTGGCAGGGGTGTTGTGGCAGCTCTGCACGGGGATGACCCTCTGGGCACCGCACGGGGTCAAACACCCCAAGGTATCTCCCGGGCCGGGCTGTCTCCGGGCCTGGCTGTCCCCCGGGCCTGGCTGTCCCCCGGGCCGGGCTGTCCCCGAGCCTGGCTGTCCCCGGGCCGGGCTGTCCCCTCCGGTGCCACCCGGGCGAGTGAGCGGGGATCGTGAGGGAGGAGGCGGGCACAGCGCTTGATTTGCATATCACCGCAGCTACAACCAATGGGAAATCAGAAATTAAGACCGACAGGCCTCTAAGCCAATGAGACGCGGGCGGGGCGGGGCGGAGGCGCGGGGCGGGGCGGCCCGGCCGGGCGGGCGCGCGGGGCCACTCGGAGCCGAGCGGCAGCGGCGACAGCGGCGACAGCGGCGACAGCCACAGCGACAGGTGGGTCCCGGCGGGCTCGGCGTGCCCCGCGGGCACTGCGGGGTCCTGCGGGATCCTGCGGGGTCCGCGGGGGGCTGGAGGAGTGCCGTGGGTCAGTGGGGTGCGGCAGCGCGGGGCGGTGTGGGGTTGGGGACAGGCGTACGCGGTGCTGAGGGACACCGCCCGGGGACCTGCGGGGACACTGGGGTCCCGAGTGGGGTTGGGGCGTTGGGGAGGGAGATGGTGGCCTCGGCGGCTGCCGTGGGGTTAGGATAGGAGGGGGTTCCTGCCCCTAGAGCCCCCCAGTGATGCCCGGCAGGAGTTGGCGCTGCCCGAGCGCTGCTGGGGACACTGCGATGCTCCGCGACATCCCGGGATGCTGCTCCCCGCAGGGCATTCTTCTTTTCCCCACTTCACCTCCCCATCCGAGGCTCCCGTAGCGTTTCTTTTAACACCACGGACCGGAGAGACCCCGCAGGGTGTGTGCATCACTGCACAGAGCCTTAGGCAGCAGGTACAAGTGGTTGCACTAGGTAAATGTGATTTTTTTTTTTTTTTTTTTAAGATTCTGCGATTTTTCCCTCCTCTCCGGGCATAAAAACTCTTTCGGAGCTTCTGTGTTTAAAATGCACGTTCGAGTGAGCTCGCTCTTCTCAGGAAACTGTGCTTCACACAATGGGCTGTAGGAACTCGTGGGAGATAGGTCTGTCATTGCTGTGTCCCCAGGCTGCAGCTTCCAGCTGAGGCTCCAATTAAAAAAAAAAAAAAATTAAAAAACAAACAAACAAAAAAACCAACAACCAAAAAACGAACCAACCCTTAAAAATAAAATAAAATTTTTAAAAAATAGAAAAAAGAAGAAGGGGGAAAAAAAGGCAGGAGCTGATACTTTGATACTTTATAGTTCGAAGGACAGAGTTTAGTGTCTTACCCTAATGAGCTATTAAACTTGAGGTGGATTTGAGGACATCACTGGGGTATCAAAGCCAGCCTGGAAACTGACATTAGAAGTTAAGAAAGAAAAGTTAAAGACACAAATTGCTTTTTGGAAAAAACACTCAGCAGGTTTCTGGGGAGTTGGTGAAGAAGTTTTGTGCTGACATGCAGGGAGGGGTGGCAGCGTGTGGCCTCACTGGTGGCTCTGGTCCTGGGGGATGGAGAGGTCCAGGGGGCTGCTTGTGATAGCAATCCTGCTCACAGCAGAGGAATCTGCTAGGAGAATTGCTCATGCAATTGTTTTTTCCTTGTTTTTTAAAATAATAAATGCAAATAACTTTGGCTTCCCATGGCTGTGTTTGCCCAGCACACTTTTCAGAGATGCTGAGGTCTTTTCCCAGCACTGTTAGACACCTTCCTGCTGGGGCGAGCTGAAAAATAAGGACAATTCCTGAGTAAAAACCAAACTGCATCCCTCAGGAACACCACTGCTGGGTAATTATGTGTGTTTTGATTACCTGCTTGCAGAAGGAGAAAGTTTGCCGGAAGGTTTGAGATGCTCAGCACCGAGACCTCCTTGGTCTGGCTGCAGCTCCCAGACCAGCTCAGGGGGAAAATATTTTGTAAACTGTTTGGAGAATAATTTGTCCTCCGTTATTTCTCCTTTTATGCTATTTTATATCAATTTTATTTTATAGTCCCTCTCTGTTACATGTATATATATAAAGTTGCAGCCCCTTGAGGGAGCTGTGAAGCTCCTACTGATCTTGTGCACATCACAGGGAAGTAGAATTGACTTAGCAAGGGGTTTTTTTTTATTTTAATGCTCCGTGTTCGTGGGTGTAAAGAAGTGGCCACGAGTGCTGTAGCGTACAAGTTGTTCATGTAACTTGTTTGTCATGGAGCTGACAGGCTTTTTCCAGAACTAGTAATTGTGATTAGTAAGGATTTCTGATTTTGTAAGCGAGCGCCTTGGAAAATCAGGAAATAATAGTAAAGTAACTGTCAGAAGTGAAGAGCTGGGATGGTAAAGGAACTGCAATTAAATCATCTTCCACCTGCAGTGTCCCGTCTTTGCAAACAGCAGTATCGCTCTTAGATTGAAAAATATTCCCATTTCAAGCACTTTTTGATTTACATTAAATCCAACCACTTAATAGAATAAGCTCTGGGAGGCACTGCCTGGCAAAGAGCATCACTCCTGGGATGTGACAGCCACCCCAGCAGGGAGCCCTGGGGGATGCAGACTCCCTGGATGATGCCACCAGTGTGTGTCTGTCCCCCTGTGTGTGTAAGTGCCCGTTGTCACCCCTGTGGGCTGGCAGGGAACTGCTGGTGGTGCAGCATTGTCCCCAAAGGCACAGTGTCCTCTGCCCCTCACAGTGTTCCCAGCGATGGCAGCAGCCACCCTGCAGTTTGTCCTCCCGTGCCACTTCCTCACCCTCCCCAAGAAATCCTCATTTGGCACCAGAGCAGGCTGGTGTTTCACAACATGCCGGGAATTGCCGTTTGCTCAAAATAATTTGGCATTTATAGACCACTGGTGCAGATGGTTTTGGGTGCTGAGTTATTTCTGGGTGCCAGAGCTGCTGGCAGCAGTGCTGGATGCTGAGCTGGGGATTTCCCCCTTGGGATTCAGCTCTGGGATGCTCAAGGTGCTGCTGAGCTCTTGTGTGTGGGGAGAAATAATTAAATACAACATTTCCACTGCCAGGAGTCACCTGGCTGCAAGTTGCTTGGAGAAAATCTGTTGTGAGCAATGAGATGCTTTTAGAAAAGGGGAAAAAAAATTAAATAAATCCAAGTTTAATTGCCACATTTATTCCGGAGAAAAGGCTAAATTAAAACAGAATTGGCAAACAAGGAGTTTCTTGTTTATTCCCATTTTGTATTTGTTTTAGTCCCCCCCACAAGCTGTCAGTTGAAATTGAATTTGCTCAGCATTGGTATAGCTGCTGCCAGGAGGCTGCTCTGAGTCGCCTGTGGAGGGCTTGGACTTCACTTGGTGTGCTGGATGGAGAGGGAAACATCACATTTAACAGCCAGGGGTGGAATATTTCATTCCAAAAAGCCCGGCTGGTCTGTTCTCCCCTGGTTGTTTTGACCAGGAGAGGACACACATCTGAAAGGAACCCGCTCGTTTTTGGTGGCAGAAAACCCAGTGAGAGGGTGCCAAGGAGTGGGTAGTGGGATGTCAAGTACTTTCTCACATTTTACAGATGGTTTATGTAACCTGCTTGGCTATATTATTATATTTTTTTTCCTGTCCAGTTACATAACCCCAATTTATGAAAGCTTTAGGAAATTGCATTCCCCACTGTTATGTGTCTGTATATTGTGGCCTCTGAGTTTGTTAGGATGCTTGGCTCCTCTGCCAGGCATCTCTCAAGAAGCTCATGCAGGTTGGAACAGCTACTTATACACTTAGTGTCTCTATATTTTTTAATTATTTTCTTTAGCCATTATCAAAAGCTGTGTCAGCCTCTCAGGAGCAGGGTGGGTGCAGCTTGGTCCCTCTCCCTGCTGATGCAGGAGAAAGACTTTGGGGCATTCCTGTTTTTTCCAGTATTTTGAGGATCTGTTGCTTGTGGCAGAGACTTGCAGTGATTTTTGTGGTCTGAAATCCTTGCTGGGGCCAGGGATGGGTTTGGGAAAGGTGGGAAAGGAGCTGCAGAACATCAGTGTGTAAAATCCTCAACCTCACTCTGCCCTGGCACCTTCTCCCCTGGGAAGAGCAGCTACCCATAAATGTCTATGGATTTTGCTTTCCCCAGTATCAGTTCGTCCTATGAAATAAGGGAGAAAAGAAAATGCTTATTTTTTAAAAAATTTATTCCTTTTCACATGTAAGTGGAGGGCACTGTGTCTCTGGGTGCCCACTCTGGAGGGGATGGACCAAAGGCTGCTCACAAGAGAGTTCAAAGGAGCTTTATCCCTCTGATTTTTTTTATTTTGAAGCAACCTGGAAAACCCACCAAGCGACCATTTCCTTGCTAGAAAACCAGCAGAAGAGCCAGATTATTTTTAATGGGTTTATATTGTGGACAGTGGGGGATAAAACCACTCCTCTCTGAAAGTCTTTTGTGTGCTGCTGGCAAGAGAGTGTTCACCTCACTCCAGGGGATGCAGAGAGACTGAACCCATCTTGCTTTTGCCTGAGATATTTATTCTGGCAGGGATTGGTGACCCATCCTGCTCACTTGTTCCTCTCACTGCAGCTGAGGAACAGCCTCTTATTCCACATATTTAAAAAAGAAAATAAATTAGTTATGATTTGGATCTTAAATAAAACCATTTCGGAAGCTTAGAAATATTAGCTAGGCAGAACGATGAGGTAAGTGTGATGGGAAAATCCATCCCTGTATTTAAGTTATCTGCATGCAGCAGTTTGCTTTTCTCACTTTGTTATTCTCTGAATTGTTTTAAAACCTGCCCTTGCTGCTGCTCTTCTGGGAATAGACAGATACCTCCTGGTCCTTGGGAGGTGATTGAGGACTCTCTGAGGTGTCCCCATGGGGTGGGTGACACTTTTTTGCTCAGGGTGATACCGAGGGCTCCACGGGCAGAAGGTGTTATTCCTGGAGCAGAGATTGACTATGGATAAAGGAAATCAGGGATTTCACCTCTGTCCTTGGTGAATCAAGGCTCACCCTGGGGGCTTGTCAGGGTGCTGGGCAATTAAAGCAGCTCTGTTTGCATTTTGCTTTTTTGTTTGAATAAAAGTTGCCATGCCCAGCCTGCCGGGGGGTTGGCTGCTTGCACAACCTGCACGCTAGGAAGTAAATTGATCCACGGCAGTTCTTATTCGGGGAACAATAGTTTCAATTTTATGGCTTGCCTGTTTATTTTGAAGGAGGGGGAGAAAGTCAAGTGGCCAGGTTTAAAAAAAAAAGAAAAAAAATATTAATTAACTGTGATGTATGAGTGTGAGAAATGGCACTTGATGTCTGGGTATATCCCTACGTATTGGGATGCAGCTGAGGATTATGTGGAGCTGTTTGTCAGTCTTAAGAAGGTCATATTTTGCTAGAAATCCCAATTTTAACTTATTCTCATCATCTTCCTGGGTCTCTGCTCAGCAGGCTGGCGTTGGGCTGTCTCAAAACACCTTCATCCAGGGAAAATCACTGCTCTGGTCTTCCCTCTCCTGCTGCACAGGGACAGCTTGCTCAGCAAGAAGGGATTTTATTAGGAAAAAAAGTAGTTCTTGTGATGAAAGGGGAAGCAGATCCACTGTGGGACAGTGGGGAGAGTCAGCAGCTGCACTAATTGGGTTATTCTTCATTATCAGTCTGTGCTGGAGCTGGAGGATGCATGTGCAGCTCTGTTCTGCTGCCCAGCTCCAGGGGCTGGGATTTGGGGTGATAATCACCAGAACCCAGGGCCCCACATCTCCCTGCTGTGCTTTTAGATTTGTTGTTTTTCAGCCTGACCTTTGCGTTTTTCAAGAAACTCCCTCCTGTGTTGCAATCTGAAGGTTTTAGGGCTGTCGTGGTGCCGTGGAAGTGAAAGTGCTTTGGGCTAAGTGGGGCTTAAAAAACAAACCCCAGAGCTGCCGACTCTTGTTTTTTTATTCCATTAATTTTCATCCCAGTGAAACCATTGGGATAGGATATAGCAGGATATAGCCTTGATTTATTTATTTCTCAAAGCTGGTGGTGAGATGCTGTTTTGTGGAAACCAAGTCAAAATGGGTTTTGGCCATAGTCTTCATCACCCCTCTCTGATCATGGTGGAGCATGATCTGTGGCTCAAAACTGCTCTGTTCTCCCTTCTTCTTAAATCCTGAAATCCTGTTTTAGAATAAAGTGGCTTTTATGATGGTTTTTTTTTTTTCCTTTTTGTCTTCCCATCTTCTTACCAGATATTTCCCCGCTGTGCTTCTGGGCCTGGACCGTCCCTGGACCTTCAAACCTTCTCCAAGGACTGCATGGTGGCAAGGTGAGATCCCTCAGAACACTGCCCAGCCTTGCTCTTCCCTGTCCCTCTCCCCTCCCGCGAGCCTCCGGCAGGGATCTGCAACATGAAGTTTCCATTTGGAGCTGGCAAATTCCCGGTATGCCGATTTCTAGGAAACGTGGCCGGGGATCGTGTGGTTGGTGAAACCCTAGCATGTGTGATACCTGTCTGTCCTCAGCCCAGGGTCAGACATCTGCATCCCATTCTCCCCTCTGAATTTTCACCCATTTCTCCGTGTTGGGAGATGGCAACACCTGTGTGGAGAGGGAATTGTGAAATTAAAAGGCTTGGTTTTGTTTCTTTCTGTGCTTCTCTGACCCATCCATGTTTACATCCCAGGGAAATGGAGCAGTGTGGATGTTCAGAGGAGGGAGGATGGTTTATCCTGCCTTCATTTACAGACTTACAACATTAATCTTGTGGGTAGGAGCAGCAATGGGAAAGCAGCATTTTCTTGGGGTGTCATCAACACCCAGGGCCTTTTGCACGGGGCAATTAATTAATTAATGCCCTCCCTGTATCCAGAGTATACAAACAAGAAGATTCAGGCTCTGACACCACCAGCAAGCTTGCTGTGCTCTCAGCAACATCCCTGCCTGCCTGGTATTTAAACCTCAGGGAGCAGCAGATATTTTTTTTCTTGCCCTACAACTGTTTGTTTCAAATTAATTGGGATTCTGGCCCCCGGCCAGCCTCCTCCTGCTGCTCCAACTGGGAGATAAGTGGGAGCAGTGCACTCTTTTCTCTAACCTAGTTGGAGCCGTTT
Organism: Lichenostomus cassidix; assembly: GCF_008360975.1. Taxonomy (NCBI): domain Eukaryota; kingdom Metazoa; phylum Chordata; class Aves; order Passeriformes; family Meliphagidae; genus Lichenostomus; species Lichenostomus cassidix. The sequence continues at coordinate 2,809,140 of NC_139506.1, forward strand.
TTGCTGGACGCAGGAGTCGTGAGCTCTTTCATAACGTGGACCACATCTTCATGCCTGGGTCTTGTGGGCTCCATCCCTCCCACTGCTGCTGACGCAGAGCGTCTCCCCTCCCGCCCGCCTTGGCCAGCTTCCCTGGATGACTCCTCTAATTGCTTACGTAGAAAAATAATGAGAAGGATGCGTAGGGTGTATTTTTAGATGTCTCTTGGTGGGATTTAGCAAGCGGCGAGCCGGAGCCAGCACCTCCCTGTCCGTCTTCTGCATCCCAGTGGTGGCTGCGTGGTGGAGGTTCTGCCCTGGGAGGTGGCAATTCTTGGGCAAGCTTTGCCCCTTTCTGGGCTTCTCCTGGTCCTTGTGGGTGGGTTGTGGATGTTGTGTCCCTGGTGCTGCTCGGGAGCTGGTGCACAGTGCCAATGCCATGCCCATGCTGGGATGGCCATTGCCAACTCCTTGCTCCTCTCCAAGAGGAAGGCCATGGTGGTGGCAGGGTGGTGGTGGCTTGGAGACCATCTCAGCACCCAGATCATTGAATCATGGAAGGGTTTGCAATGGAAGGAACCTTTGAAGGTTGTCTAGTCCAGCCCTGCCATGAGGGACATCTTCCACTAGGCCAGGTTGTCAGGGCTCTGTCCAAACTCACCCGGAATGTTTCCAGGGATGAGGCATCCATCACCTTTTTGGGTAACCAGTGCTTCACCACCCACATTGCCAAACATTTCTTCCAAAATAGCCCATGGTACCTTTTCCAGTATCTACCTACAAGATAATGGGTCTCACCACACCTTGCTTTGCTTTTTAAATATTTTCTTTTTAAGCTGTTCCCATCTGGAACCTCACCAGCACAGAGGACAGGGAGCAGATGCAGAATCCCATTAAACATCACCCCAAAGACTGTGATTATTGAGCTTTGCACCAAGTAGTTCCCTTATTTTTCTCTTTGCTTCTTCCATTTCAGGGCTCTTTGTGTCTCGGTGGCTTCCTGTGCTGGGGGGGGGGGGCTGGGCTCCAGTCCTTCCCTTTCCACCCGGGTGTGAGGAACGCAATTCTTCTTGCAGCACAACTTATCTGTCCTTGGAGCTGAAAACATCCTTTCTTTGCTCTTTTTGAATCCCCCAAATGAATGATTTCTCCTGCTGGTTACCATCAGCTTCCACGCAGAAGACTGTGGGAAAGTTTCGCAATTAGAGTGGCTTTAATAGATCTGGTTTATGTCTTAAAAAACCCATCGCTTTCTAATTCTCCGTCACATGTTTCCTTGATGATGTGTCGCCCAGCAGTGCAGCTACCAAAATAGCCCCATGGTCTGAAGGAAATCATCAGGAAATATGTTTTTCAAACCGTAGGCAATTCTTTTTTTCACCAGGAACCATTGGAAAAAGTCTGTGTTCAATGGAAAACGTGGCTTTTCTGGCACCTTGGCTGCTCATGTGGTGACATTTGGGAGCTCAGTGCTCCAGCAGTTTGCCCAAAAAAACCCCCAGTTCCTCAGATTCTTGCTGCGAGTTTTCTCTTCATCCACCCAAATAGCTGGGATTGTTTTGGTGTTGGGTTTGCTTTGATTTTTGGAGAAAATGCTTGCTTGTGCATGGTCTTTCCACGCAGGGTGACAAAGCCTTTCCTCTTGCACCACATCCCAAGGTCCTGCCAAGCTGATGGGGTGTGTGCTGTGTCCCCCCAGGTCCAGGGCTTATGCAAGGACACCATGACCACTGATGAGGCCACCAAGAGCGAAGGGGAGGTGCAGGCAGTGGCTCTGGCCGAGCGTGGGGAGGACATCACACCATCCAAAGACCGAGGGGTTCTGAAGGTAAGGGGGATCTGCCAAGAGGCCTTCCTGCCTTTTGGGGTTCGTGGTCACCTTGCTGGGTGCATCCCCAGCCCTTGGGGTCGCAATTCCAGGGCTGTAGGATTGAGTTCTTCCATTTTGAAGGCAAAGGGGATGAGCATCGCTTGGAGGAAAGGAGGATGGAATGGTGGTTGAGGCTGGTGGGCCCAGGCTGCTCCATGAATTTCACTGCTATTGTGTTCCTAATCAGATTATTAGCTGTAAATCCACAAAGCATTTCTGTGTGTGACTCACAAACATTAGAAAGAGCACATTACTGAGGTCATCCAGTCTGCTCCACAGCCCCTTTTTCATATTCAGGGCCGTTTCTGGATAGTTCTGCTCCCCAGCACTTGCACTTCTCCACTTGAACAGGACCTTTCCTCCAAGAATAGCATCCTCCCCTGCTCCATCCTCAGCTCGAGAACTGCTTGTTCCCGGCTGCAGCATTCAGAAAAAAGTGTTGACAAGAAGCAAGTAGTGAACTGACACACCCTGTGAGTAAAATGTGTACGGACAGAGAGCGAGTGGAGCTGCCTTCGCTGCAGGTTTGGAACCACCGTGTTTATCCACAAAGTATGGACTCTCCAGCTCTGTGGCTGTGGCTCCAGTTTGAGATTTGTTTTTAGGGGCTGATGAAGGGCAAGTTTAGGGGCAAATTGAATAGTTCTCCCCAAGCCTTCCTGCTGTTTAGGGCAGCTCTGGGGTATATATGATTGTGTATATATATATATATTTATGTAAATCCATGTGTGTGTGCATCTCTCCCCTCCACATTCACCCTTAGCTCTCCCACAGTCCCTGCTCATGGCTGGTTTCTCTCTCTCAGATCATTAAGCGACCTGGCAGTGAAGATGAGTCTCCCATGATTGGAGACAAGGTTTATGTGCACTACAAAGGGAAACTGGCCAACGGGAAAAAATTCGACTCCAGCCGTGATCGAAACGAGCCCTTCATCTTCAGCCTGGGCAAGGGTGAGCTGCTCCAGGCTGTCCATCCAGGGGAGGCTGGTTGGTGGGGTCATCCTGGGGTGAGGGGATCAACTGACCCTACTGCAGGACAGCTGGACAGTGTCAACCCTGCCCTAAGTGCCTTGTGAATATGGGAGATTTTGGGTGCCATCCTTGCAGCACCCAGGCTGTTTTTTTTCTGGGCTGCTGGTTGCTCTCTCCTGCCTGACATCTGCCTTTCTCCCAGGTCAGGTAATCAAGGCATGGGACATTGGGGTGGCCACCATGAAGAAGGGAGAGATCTGCTACTTGCTCTGCAAACCTGAGTACGCCTATGGCTCTGCTGGCAGTGCCCCCAAAATCCCCTCCAATGCCACCCTCTTTTTCGAGGCAAGTAATGCTGGTGAGCTGGTGTGTGGATGAGCAAGATTACTCCCTTTCTGCCTTGCCAGCCAGCTCAGAAATAAAAATTTAAAAATTAATAACAATAATAATAAAAACCCAAAGCCCAAACAACAAAAAAAGCCACCCACAACAAAAAAAAACCAGCTTGGATTCCTGAAATGTGTCCCTCTGCTCCAGGAATCTCTGCCAGGGCTTTCTCAGAAATGTGTGTCTGAGCTGGAGGGCTGGGACTGAAACTGGCTGAGGAGAGTGCTGGTGCTGGGGCGGGGAGTGGGCAGATTCCTGGTTTCGACATGTACATGGGAAGGAGAAAGCAACTGGGAAATGCCTCCAGGTGCTGAAAAATCATTAGTGCTGAGGGGTGGTAGGAAAGTTAAGTTTTTGGCGCAGTGTGCTCGCTGGGCAGGGCTCACTGGGACACGGCAGGAGGAGGGAGTCTGTCCTAAATTAAGGCTCAGTCCTTCCAAGTCGAGAGTGGACTAAGCTGAGGGTCAGAGCTGGTCCTGTCAGAGGATGAAGGGGAAACTCCTGCCCATGCTGGAAGACTTTCACAGCATTTTCCAGCAGCAGCAGCTGTGCTGTACCCTTACAGGTTCAATAAACTTATTTTTACTGTTACTTTGTGTTATGCTTCAGGTACTGGATGTGTCCCAGTTTCTAATAAATCGCGTGGATTATGCTGTGGTTTGGATCTGGGTTTTATGGGCAACTTCTGCTCGTCAGCTGAATGGAGAATTAGCTGGCTTGGTTCTCCAGCCAGGGGATGAACTGCTGCTTTGTGGCTCTTCTGTTGTTTTTCTCTTCTCCTTTCCCCCTCCCTAAGCTCTGCCCACTTTTTTTTCTTTATTATTTTTTAGGTCGAGCTGCTTGACTTCAAAGGCGAGGACTTGTTTGAGGATGGAGGAATAATCCGGAGGATCAAGAGGAAGGGAGAAGGTTACTCCAACCCTAATGAAGGAGCTACCGTGGAGAGTGAGTGCTGATCCCTTGTGGGACCATTGGAGGGGTCTGTCCTGAGCTGATCCCTGGAGCTGCTGGTGCTGCACAGGCTGGAGGTGGCTGTGCATCCTGGTGGGCTGCAGTGACATCCATCTGGAGGCCAGGTGGGATGGGGAGTGGCTGGGGATGCTCCTCTGAGCTCTCCTTGGCTGGCCCCTGAGGTGGCTCTGCCAGAGCTGCTGCCCTGCAGGGCTGGCTGGAAAACCAGCAGCCCAGGAAAGCCCTGGAGCTGCTTAGGCAGCAACTGGGGAGGATGGAAGAAGAAAACCCCTGTGGGGTTTCGTGGTTCTGCCATCTCCCCTAACCATTCTGCAGTGTCCAAGGTGCTGTGTGATGTGCCATCTCCCAAAACTCTGCCTTGCCTCCAAAGCATCAGTTGCCAGGCCTTCCTCCTTCAACACTTGCTGAGTATTTTGGGCTCTCAGCAGTTTCTTTGGCCTCCTTGTTCCAGTGTTGATGGTGGTTTTGGTGGGTCTCACCACATCTCTTGCAGAACGGTGCTTTTTCCTTCCCTCATGGCCAGATGGCTGCTGGTAGTGGGGGGAAGGAAATTATTACAGGGGATTTGCTGAGGGCAGAGTGATCTCAGCTGCTGTGGGAGGATGAGGAGCTCACATCCCATTGGGCTCTCCCCGTTTTGAGCCCATTTCTGAAGCAGACATTTCATGGGGCTGGACAGGGGAAGGCAGACTGGGGTTTTGGGTTTTTTCCTTCCAAAGGAGCCCTCAGACACAGACCCAGAGCTTGCCCCATGTGGGAAGCATTTACTTTCTTTTCTCAATTCCAGAGCTCCTGTACTACACTAAGACCCTAAAGTCCCTTTAGCAACTGAGAAATTGAATCTGAGCTGTGAGAGCTTATAAAGCTCGTGGCTTTAAGTGGCTGGTTCTTCTAATAATGAGGCTCTCTTTTAAGGAATAATGAGATTTTGACTCAGATTCTACTGTCTGAGTGGTGGTCACTGTGCTGGGGGTGGCACAGCAGCTGTGGGGACACACCAGTCCCCCCGGGGGCAAGGCTGTGATGGTTTACCTCAGCTGTGTATTTTGGGAAGTGCTGCAATCAAGCTGGAAGCAGCCCTGCTTCCAGGAGCAAGTACCAGGTTTTTATAGGCTTTTAAGTTTTACAGACCCTAATTCCCAGTCCTGGTCCCTAAAACCTGCGCTGCAGTTGAAATCTGGCATTCCAGCTTTTGTTACATCCTTTCCCCCCCCACCCCTCCTCCTTCTCCGTTTTTAATCTGAGTACAAATTGCTGTCAGCACATCAAGTTCGTGTGCCAGCCGCACTCAGTACACTCTGTTCTCAGCTCTTCAAAAACAAAATCGCTGCAGGCACTGAGAGAACAATAAGTCAGAGCTGCAACCGGAGTGATGTTCCTTCAGTGACTTTTTTTTCTCTGTAATCCAAGAGCGGCTGAACCAGCTGACCCACTCCTGGAAACCCGAGCGGAGATTTCCCCCCTTTGCTCGGTGTGTTTTCTGCGCTGTTAAAACAGAGCAAAGCTATCCTTGGAAGGAAGGATCATGACATCCTCTCGTGCATCCTGTTTTAAAGTGGGATCTTCCCATCACTGCTGCATCCCACAGGGGATGTGGGACCTGGGGGAGCTGTAGTGCTGCTTTTGGGGTCAGGGATTATGGATCTGCTCTCACTAGGAACGTGCAGGGAGATGGCACAGAGAGGTGCAGGGAGATGGGGTGGCTGGGTTACCTGTATTTTAGGCAGAATTTCCCACATTTCCTGTGCCTAAAAAAAGCAGCCAGCTTGGTTTTGGGTTGTGCAAAAGCAGAGGTTGCCCCCGGAGGAGCTGGCAAGTCCTCACCCCAAGCTGGGTGAGCTCACGGCAGCCTGACCCCCTTGGCCACTGTGCCCCAGTGATGGGTGCAGGATGTGTCCCAAGAAGCTGGCAAGCACATGAGCATCCTCTGCTTGAGTCCCAGAGTGGCTTTGGTGGCAAGAGCAGGATGACAAGGCAGAGCCTGGTGTTCCTGAGGTGGGAGAGCATCCTGGGGTTCTCTGACAGCAGTGTGCAATGCCCAAGGGCTGGACCTGCCCTTGGGACAGGGGGCTGACAGGTCTGGCTTGATCCATATCTCCCATCTTAGGGACTTCTGTAGGTCCCAGGGCAGGGAACAGACACAGATTTCCTTCAGCCCAGGCTGCAGCTCTCCCGTGCAGAGCCCAGACCCTCAGGGCTGTTTCTTGTCCTGCCCCTCACCTGCCACCACAGCAGGACACTCAGTGCCCTGCAGCATCTCAGGTTGCATTCTGCTCCCTCTGAGCAAAGGTAAACCACACAGCCTGGCAGGCTGCAAAACCATTAAGCACAGTTGTGAATTTCTCCTCTTAAAACGCCTTTTTTGTTTGTTTGTTTTGGCTTTTTTTTTTTTTTTAACAGCATGTAGGAGTTCCTTGTGAAATTGCTTTAACTTGATGCCTGCCTGCATGTGTGTATGCCTTTTACCCAGCAAGCAGAATGCAAAGGCTGTCAAAGCGTCCCCAAAGCCTGGAACGTCTTCAGGTTTGAATAAATAAAGAATAATCTCGCTGTGGAAAGCCAGCCAGGAGTGCCAGGTGGTGAATGTGCCAGGTACCCAGTGTCCGCTCTGGCTGCGCTTCTGCCAGCGTCTGGGGCTGGAACAGCACGGCTCCTGGTTGAAGATTAAAAATAAAAAAGTTTATCTTGTACTTTGAGTTCTCAGAGTCGGGAGAACACGGCCTTGTTTTCGAGGTAGGAGTCAAGGCAGTATAGCACAGTATAGAAGATTTGTAATCACCGTGATAAACTCTCCGTGGCGCCGTGCCAGGAGCAATATCCAGTTCCAGTAAGACTTGACTCGTGCACTTGAGTGCGAGGGGAACATATTAGTCACGATGTTTATCTGTTGTTTGGTCCTGGGTTGGACGAGATATGCTTGCCTTGCTTTTCAGCAATATTCCCAAGCCCTCCCCATCCTCTTCTCCAGCCCTGTGTCCTCCCTTTTCCAGGCTCTGCTGAGTTTTGCGAGAGATGCTTTATAAAATCCTTTCTAACACACTTTGGCTCCGAGGTTTGGGTGATTCTGGGTGCCATCCTGCCTTTCTCACCCCTCTGCAGTTCACCTGGAGGGCTTCTGTGGCGGCCGCAGGTTCGACTGCAAGGATGTGAAATTCGTGGTGGGTGAAGGTGAGGATCATGACATCCCCATCGGCATCGACAAGGCCCTGGAGAAGATGCAGAGGGGAGAGCACTGCATCCTCTACCTCAGCCCACGGTGAGGAGTGTCCCCATGGGGATGCTGGGTGGGTCTCAGCGTCCAGCATTGTTTGTAGCTCTTGTGGGAGGTGGTGATCCTGAAAACAGGCTCTCCAGGAGTCTCAGAGAATGCCAGCAGGAATGGCAGGAGTGACCAGTGGCAGGAATGTTGGGGTGCTTTGAAATAATCAGGTGAAAGGGATTTTTCCAAGTGCAGTGCCTGAAATGGGAATATCTCCCTTCTCTCCACCAGGGCTGGAGAGAAGCCTATGTGAAAAGATAGTTCTGATGCAGCCAGAAGGGATGAGTCCCAATATATAATGCATTTTATATCCACAGGGACCTTCACTGATGGAGAATAACATCACCCTGGCCCCAAAATGTTAGAAAGCTGTGGGTGGCAACCTGGGTCTGCATTTATGGCCAAGCTCTGCCCAAATGAAAGGTTTTCCCTCCTCTGACTGCCTCCTCCTGCCCTCCAGGTACGGCTTTGGCGAGGCTGGGAAGCCGAAATATGGCATCCAGGGGAACGCAGAGCTGGTGTACGAGGTGACCCTGAAGAGCTTTGAGAAGGTGAGGGCAGAGGTGCTCTGGTCCCTCCCCAGGTCACAGGAATGTCAGGGCCTGTGTAGCCTCCAGCCTTTGTCCCTGGCGTGTCTGCAGCCCAACCCCTGCTGAAGTGGACACGTCACCAAGGAGCTTCGTGTTCTTAATTTGTTCTTCTCTGTTGGTTTGTTTTATTCTTGTGGCTCAAGTCCAAGGCTGGGTCTCTTATTTGTTCCTAACCTTGTCCTTTTGTACTTTCTTTTTATTTTAATTTTAGTTTTTCTTTTCCCTTTCCTTTTTTTCTCCTTTTTATCCTCCTTTTTTCTCCTTCTTTCTCCTTTTTTTTCCTCCTTTTCTATCATTTTTTCTCCTTTTTTCTTCCTTTCTCCTTTTTCTCTCTTTGTTTCTTTTTTTTCTTTTCCTTTTATTTTCTTCCCCTTTTTTCTCCCTTTTTCCTCCCTTTTCTCCCTTTCCTGCTTTTTCTCTGTTTTCTCTCTCTTTGTTTCCTTTTTTCTTCTTTTCCTTTTATTTTCTTCTCCTTTTTTCTCCTTTTTTCCTCCATTTTCTCCTTTTTCCCTCCTTGTTTCTCTTTTTTTCTTATTTTTCTTTTATTTTGTTGCCCTTTTTTCTCCCTTTCTTTTCCCCTGGGCTGCACAGATCAAAACTGCTGCATCCAGCCAGCCCTGGAGGAGCTTGGCTGTACCCTTGAGGAGGCTGGGGATGGGATGCAGGAGAAATCCATGGGATTTGCACATCCTTGGTTGGATCCCCTCCCCATGCCATCATCCTGGCCAAAGCAGGGGCAGGATCTGTCTCCACTCTCTGTGCTACAGCCCTGATGAGCTGTGAGTGTCACCACACTGTCCCAGGGGGGTGACACGGCCCTGCTGGGGCAGGGGAGGCTGCTCTGCTCCCCTGGAGTGCTCCAAGTGTTCCTTTGCAGGCCAAGGAGTCGTGGGAGATGGACACCAAGGAGAAGCTGGAGCAGGCTGCTGTGGTCAAGGAGAAAGGCACGATGTACTTCAAGGTTTGTGAGTTATGGGGTGGCAGAGGCAGAGGAGGGGAGCTGGAAGTGAATTTGGCAGCCATCAGGGGAGCCCTGAGTCCCCAGATAGTGCTGGGGAAGGCACATCCTGCCCTCCCTCTGCTTTTTTCTTACTCCTTGATGCTCCCTGATCTCCCCTCAGCATGGCTTTGGAGGTGTGTGCTCCCTGCAGAGCAGGACAGCAGATACAGCCCTTCCCAGGCCAGGACTGATGCTGAGGGGCTTTGCAGTTCTCCTTCCCATCTGGGGCATCCCAGTGCTCCCCATCAATCTGGCTCAGCTTTTCCCAAGCCTGCTGGTTCTATAGCCGTTGGGATCCTCCTCCTTGATTTATTGATCACCCCACATCACACTTGTCACCTGTTTGTTTGGGATGTTCCAGGGCACACTGAGCCTCTCCTTTGCTCCTTTCAGGAAGGCAAATACCTGCAGGCAGTGATTCAGTATGGGAAGATTGTGTCCTGGCTGGAAATGGAGTATGGCTTGTCTGAAAAGGAGTCAAAAGCCTCTGACTCCTTCCTGCTGGCTGCCTTCCTCAACCTGGCCATGTGCTACCTGAAGCTGAGAGAGTATGCCAAGGCTGTCGAGTGCTGTGACAAGGTAGAGGTGCACAAACCCAGGGGATGGAGCATCCTCTTCCTCCTGTATGTTTTCTGGTGGGGTTTTTTAAAATTTCTTTTCATGGAAGAAGGGATTTCCAAACAGCAATGGGGTGGTGGCATCCCTTCTGTACCTGCAGGTCTCTGTGGATGCTGTGTGCTCAGAGACTGCAGCACCACGAGTGACTTTTGGGGCTCAAAATCCACCTGGCCATGCATTTACAGCAGCTTTTCTTCCCAAGCTGGATCCATGTGAATGGATCTGTGTAGAATGAGGACCTTGGGGTGCTGTTTGGGTCTGGGCACTGGGTTCTGCTCTGGGTGTAACAGCTCTGTGGAGCTGCAGCAGATCAAATCCATCAAGGGGTGGGATAGGGCTTTGCCAGTCCCTAAAAGGTCTTCAACATAGTTTTTGTCAGGAAACTCTGAATTATTTTATAATAAAAGGCTTAGATTTAAGCATGTTGTATATGGGAAATATATGGGATATTTGTGTTAATCTAAAAGGTAAATCATGCCTGAGGTGTGTTTATGGTTTTTACTAAAGGAAAATAATATCACTGCTAAAACAGGAGGACAAAAGGGCTTGGGTTTAGCCTTTACACCTAATCTCTTGCCTGTGGGTTTGTCTCCCACTGACTGCCACACTCAGGGGTATTTTAAGCAAGGAGAGATAATAAAACTATATTAATGACCTGCCAGCTGCTGATGGAGATGAGGCAATTTTTGTTGAGCAAGATGCAGTGCTCTGGAGATTTGAAGCCACCTTGTCCTAATTTTGACAGATTTATTGAGGCTTCAGCTGTAGGAGATCTTTTGGGAAGGTTCTGAGATGTTAACAGAGACCTGTGGGTGATTCCAGGCACTGGGACTGGACCAGGACAATGAGAAAGGCTTGTACAGGAGGGGTGAAGCCAGATTATTGATGAACGAGTTCGAGCTGGCAAAATGTGACTTTCAAAAAGTGCTGGAAGTGAATCCACAGAACAAAGCAGCGAAATCCCAAATCTCTGTGTGCCAGAAGAAAACAAAGGAGCACAACGAGCGGGACAGGAGGATCTATGCCAACATGTTCACAAAGTTTGCAGAGAGGGATGCAAAGGTGAGTGTTGCTCATTTTTGGCCACCTAGGATTGCTTTAGGTTTACACTGAGGGATGCTTGACAGGTTTGTGATGAGAAGAGATGGGTTAAACCAAATGAAATTACAGATCAGGTTGAGGATGGTGGGATAGAGCCTGCTGCAATGGGAAGAAGGGTTTTACTTCTTGGTTTCTCTGATGCAGAGGCTGCCATCAGGTGTTCAGTCATCAATAAAAGCATTTGCAGTGTGAGCTCACAGGGGCTGATAACAGGGTCAGCATTGGTATTTAATTTTGCTGTTCCCAGCTAGGGACCGTTGATGAACTCCTTGTTGCCAGTAAAATGAAGTCTCATTCCATCTCTGGCAGGGGTATTTTGAGACATGATAGTATGGATTTCCTGAAGCTGGTAAGGCAATACCTGCTCCTCTGCTGGGGTGGAGAGATCACTGTCTCAGAACAGGCTCTCATCCAAAATTCCACTGAACAAAACCCGGTGTCCTGTAATGAGAGAGGACACAGCTTTGCAGGCCATCTGTGTGGGTCATTTTTAGTATAATCTCTTCTGAACCAGTGTCTGGAGGTTGAGGCTGTGGATTAAGTGACTATGCAGCCCCTGGGGAGCAGAGTGCTGGGACAACTGGCTTGGGCAGGGAATGGGGCTGACCTGGCCAGCTGCTGGTGCTGTGGTTGGCCTGTGAATCCAGCTGGGATAGGGACAGTCACTGCTGGAGCAGACACGAGGCTTCCCTTCCCTGTGCCTTGGTGCTCCTCTCCTGCACCCTCTGGAAGGGCTGCACCTGTAGCTCAGTCCCATATGCCCACCATGACACTGCTGCCTCATCTCCTTGTCCCTCTCTTCTCTGCCCATCCATCCATCCATCCATCCATCCATCCATCCATCCATCCATCCATCCATCCATCCATCCATCCCTTCATTCCCAGGGGTGCCACACCTTCCCCAAAAGCTGGCTGAGCTGCTGAGCTTTAACCCCAACAGGACCCTGCTGTGTGAGCTGCAGTGCTCCATGGGCAGGGGCGAGTTGTGGGAGGCAATTTTGCCTTCCCTTCCAGGTTTGACTGCCTATTCCCAGCATCCCTGTCCCTTGCCTGCCCCTTCCCTCTCCTGTTTCCAACTCAGTGTGTTTTATTTGCTGTTTGGCAGGAAGCAGCCAGCAAAACCGGGGCGGAAAAAACAGCGGAGAAGGCAGCTTGTGAAAAAGGAGCGAAAACTCCTGGTGCTGAAGGTGAAGAGGCTGAAGGACATGTATGATGGAGGAGGAGGGGATGGGATAGCCTCGTGCCCTCGAGGGAAGGTTGCCCACACAGAAAGGTTGCTGCCAAACCTTGGGACTTGCCAGTGTTTTCTTGTAAAGCTTGTTACAGTTTGTGTGATCGTGGAAGCAAAAAGCACCTCGTGAGGAAAAGCAAACCCTGTCCCACTGCCCTAGGTGCACTGGGGGCAGAGCAGGAGTGGCAGGATACCCTGGGACCACCGCACGTGGAACAAATAGCATTTAAACAGCAAGAAAAAGAAAAAAAATAATAATAAATTATAACCCCTGGCTCTCGGGAGGTTTCCGTAGACAGCTTGTTCCAGCTCCCTTGGCTTTGTGTCCACTGTCAGCACAGCACCCTGGGTCCTCTGAGAGGAGCTGGCATGTGGGACATGCTCCTTGTACAGCAGTGGTACCTCTGGGGTTGTCCCCAGCACAGCCCTGGGGGGCAGGAATTATTTGTCTCCTGCTGCCTCCTTGCCTGTGGCCCAAGGGGTTGTGATGCAGAGCCAGGCTCAGGGTGAGGCCCCACATGGCCTCTGCTGCAGCCCCAGCATGCAGGGACATCTTCAGTCTTTAAAGCACTGTTTGGGGAGGGGGACACACATGGATTTTACCTTCTGAAGGAGCTTGCTCCTGTTTCTTTAGAGAGCAAAAACCTGTCCAGCTTTGCAGGTGCTCAACCCACAGCCTGCACCCCATCCCTTGGCTCCCAGCTTGAAAGGGGAGTTTTGTTGCTTATTTGGGATCTGTGTGTGGGGGAACTAAAGAGCAGGTTGCCATGTGGTTAAGAAAGGAAGGGTCTGAGCTGGTGCCATGGGTTTGTCACTGAGCAGCTTTGCAGGTGAGGAGGTCCTGGGTGCATGGTGTCCCTGCACCAGAGCTGCTGCTGCCTCCTCAGCCACCAACCCCCTCCATCCTAAAGGGACACTGTCACCACCCCATGAGAACAGCTCTCCAGTTGTTATTTTTCCTGTCTCTAGAATAATACCCCTCTTGGAGCTTGAAAATAAACAACTGAAAGAAAAAGAAAAGAAAAAAAAAAAAGTACTCTTTCTCTGGATCCTGCTCAGCAAATGGGGTGGCTGTGGGGAGGATGGGGGGAGATCTCTCCGTGGAGGGAGATGCCCCAGCAGCTGAGGAATTGTTGGTGTCTCCAAGGACTGATGTTGCCCCTTTTTATCAGTGCCATTGTTTTTATCAGGGCCAGCAATCCATGCTTTGGAAATGCCTTGGCTGGGGGATGCTCTTTGGGGGTCTCAGCTAGGTTTTTCCAGCCTAGGTTTTTCCAGCCTAGGAGATTGATCCTTAAGGTTTTCTTTTATCCCCCTGCAGTGTGTTCTTTTGGGAGGGGGCTTCCTGGGGGTCAGCTGGGTGGGTGGAGGAGTCATTTGTGCCCCTTGACTAAGGGTGTTGAGGCTGAGCCAGTGGGGTTGTTAGGATTGCCCATCCCTCCACAATCCTGGGAGACTAAACCAGATTTCGTTAAAATTCCTCTTCTCTAGTCCCATCAGGTGGTACCTGAAGCATCATTTCTCAAACCCATCTGTTTTCCCACCTGCAGTAGTGGCACAGTGTCCGTGTGGCAGCTCCAGCTGCTCATCCAGGTCTTGGGTTTTTGACCACCATGGGATGCACCTCCCTGGAGGCTGCTCTGAGACCCAGGGTCTCTGCAAAACATGGGCTTTTTATTTTTCCTTGCAGCAGGGCAAAAATGTCCTTTGGGGCAGCCCAAGCCACATTTTCCATGGGAACAATCTCTACACGAAAAAACAAAAAAACCCCATCAACTTGCTGTGCTGTTTCTGGGCTTGCTCCTCGTTTTTAAGCCGATTTTTGGTTTGTTTTGGCTTGGTGCTTTTCTGTCCCTCGGAAGAGAAATGGAACTTGTGCTGGTGATGAGGTTTAGAGATGAAAGCAGGAGGGTTTGTAGGGAGGCACGAGAAGTTCCTGGTGCTGCTGGGTCTCAGTGTGCAGTGCTCAAATGCCATCTAGTGGCACCGAGCACGGGATGGGGGTTTGGGGGGGACCCTGGTGGGCTGGGCAAGGCCAAGGGTCCGGTAGGGACTCAAGGGACACTTGGCTTGTCTGGCTTTGCAGCCCAACAGCGTCCGGGGAGGCTTTGAGGAAGAATATTAGGAGTTGAGTGATGTAATAATGAGGCGAGGCATGAGCAGGAGGTTATGAAACCCATCATGCAGAGACCTGGGGACATGGGACAGCGGTCAGCAGAGCAGTGGTCACTACAGAAACCCTGAGCACTGCCCAGAGTCAGGGATGCTGCTTCCCCTGCGTGGGCTTTGCATGCACAGCTCTCACAAAATAGCCCAAATCTTGCTTTTCACTCACCAAGAAGACATTTTTGGGTGAAAAACAAAGAGATACCCGAGGAGGATAAACCTCAACACGGTCAGAGAGTTGTTCTTCTGCCCACTGGAGTGAGTGGCTCTGCTGTACCACAGATCCCACCCAGTGAGGGGGGGATCTGTGCACCCCAAAAAGTGTCAGGGTCTGATTACCCCCCTGCATTCCTGCAGAGCTCCCTTTTCCTGTGATTACCCCCCTGCCAGCTGCTCTCCTGCCAAGCCTGCCTGACAGCCCCTGAAATCCTATTAACCGAGTTTCAGGAGAAATAAAGTTAATCATCTCCTCCACCTGCTCTTCCTCCTTTCCCTTCTCCTCCTCCCACGGCAGAGGCTGCGGAGGCGGCTGAGCCGATGCTGTGAGGCTCCTGAGGCTCAGACTGACCCCATGGCCCTGGGAGGGTAGGGACAGCAGGGCCGGAGCCGGGAGGGAAGTGAGGCAGAGCAGAGCAGAGCAGGGCAGGGCAGGAGGAAGGAGTCACCCCAGCCAGGACAGTGCCGGCAGCGATGCCACTGCAGACAGAGATCCTCCGAGAGGTCTGGACTGCCGACAGGTGAGTTACAGCGGGCAGGGTGGGATGGGTGGGGTGGGTGATGTGCTGAACACCCCCAGTGGATTCCCCTCTCCTCCAGCGTCTTTTTCTCCTGTTTTCAGTTTAAATGCAATTTAGTGAGTTTTATCATGGGGGTTTTGCTCCGGGGGTTGGTGGGGTGATGCTCATTGACTTACAGAGAGGAAAAGTGTTTGTTAGAGGGGGATCCCCAAATTTATCTCCTTGCTGTCACCCTCGGCCGAGGCAGAGCCTGTCCTGTGCTCCCTGTTGGGAACGATGATGTCAGACAAGCCTGACCTGGTTGAGACAGGGGGAAACACTTCTGGAGCCAAATGAAACACTGACCTTTCCTCCTTTACCAAAAACTGGGGCAATCTCGTGCCCCCAGGACCTAAAAAGGGCTGAAAGCTCTCACCCTTTTGCTTTCTGTGCCCCACAGCCCCAATGAGGAGCCGGGGAGCCCCCAGCACAAACCCAAACAGGTGAGAAAAATTCCTTCCCCTCCATCCCATGTGCCTCCAACCCCTGCTGTAGGCTGTCCCTGAGGGCTGGGGACACCAGAGACCCTCAAGGACCCCACACCAAGGCAGATTTGGGGCTGGATGGGCTGTCCTATTGGAGTACTGCAGCCTGAGAGGGCATGAGATTTTTGGGAAACCCTTCCAGAGCAGGTGGGTAGAGAAAATTCCACTGCCCTCCCTTCTTTGTGCATCCTTCTGAACCCCCCTCCATCCCTTTGAAGCACCCCACGAGGAGGGTTCCTAGCTCTTAAATAACACTTTAATTAAGCCCCTCAGTTAAGCTGTAAACTGTGACTCACTTTCCCCAGGCCATGACCCTGAAGCCAGATCCCCTCTCTCTGAATTTTGGGACAGCCCTCTGGTGCCCCCCCAGCCTTGGAGGGGTCTCAGCAGCAATTTCACCCACCACCAAATTTAATTTTTAATCAGCAGCTCCTCCCTGAAGGGCTTTGTTAGGTAAGGGAGTGGTTGCCCACCCCGCAGCTGCTTAAGGGATTAGGGGGTGCAAAGGAGCTTTGCCGTATGAGCTCATGACACAGAAGAAAGCAGCCAGTTCTCAGTTTCACCGTGGAGCTCCCAGCTCCCCCTCCCCAAATTTACAGTCCTGGGACCCCACGGGGATCCATTAGGATCTCACCTTTTGCAAAACAGCTTCACCCACTGCCCTGGAGCATACAGGAGGAGCGAAACCCCAGCGAGGGGGAAGATGCTCTGTTGGGCATTGGAAGCCCTGATGCACCTGGATTTGCTGAGATCACTTTCTGAGAGGCCTGAAGTGACACCCACTCCCTAAATACCTCCTGTCCAGAGCCAGGTGCTGACCCACATGCTCCGTATTTGGTAAATCGGGGTTATTTATGGCCCCAGCTAACCAGGATTAGGTGTGCTGTGCCTAATCCTCCTGCTTCCCTGCTCCTGCTGACCTCCTTGCCATAGGCAGGAGGTTTTGTGGGGGTGGAAAGAGATGGAGGAGAGAGGCCAGGCTGTCTGCCTGTCCCAGCTCAGGTACCCAGAGTGCCCATCAGTGCCCAGAGTGGCTCCCAGCCAGGCTCCCTGTGGCACAGTGTGACTTTTTTCCTGGATGTTAACATCCAGGTGTCACAGCAACACCAACATCACATCCTTCTCTCTGGGGTTGTCCCAGGGTGGATGTTCTGTCTGTCTGCTAACATTGCTTTCTGTTTTCCTCTCTCTGCCTTCCTCGGGGGCTGCCCCATGGTAAGTCACTCACAGGAAGGTGTGTGTCCCTATCCCTTGGGTAGGATATCCCTATCCCTTCTCCCGGGTTGGGCTAGGAAAAGCCCAGCTGTATTTCCAAAAGGGAGCCAGTGCTGTATGAGCAGGGGTTGCCTTGGAAATGGAAAAGGTGTTTAAGGCTGGCACCACCTCTGCAGCACCACCCATGAGGGCAGAGGCTGAAGAAGAAGAGGCAGGAGCCCGGGCTGGAGCCTGAGGTCAAGCCACGGCGGCCACGGCTGAAGAAGCCGAGCGAGGCAGGGGCTGCAGAGGAGCCTCCTGCCCCAGCACAGGGTGAGCACAGGTCCCCACAGCTCCGAAGGAAAGGGGGACAGGTACTGGTGTCCCCCCATGGCCCCATCCTGCACCTGAGGTGCTCTCCATCCCGGGCATCTCTTGACATGTGCAGGGGTGAAGAAGGTGAGGAAGAAGAAGGAAGAGAAGGGGGAGGAGGAGAGCGACAAGGATCCCTACAACAAATTCACCAAGGAGCCTCGGAAGAAGAAGGAAGGCTCAGCTCCTCGCTCCCAAGTGGCCAAGGGCCCCAAGAAGCCACAAGGTGCAGAGGCAACACCCACCCCTCTGCAGGCTCGTGGCACCTCGTGTCCCCTTGCACCGTGTCCCGATAGAGCCTCCGGTGCTCCCGGTGTCTGCTGGGGCTCTGCACATCCCGGCAGAGCTTTTTGGGTAAAACCCAGCTACGGACCTGGGAGGAACGGGGATGTGGCAGGAGACTTGCGCATCGCCTTGGGGAGTTGGGATGGAGCGGGGGAGGAGGTAGAGGGGGGTGACACACTGGGAAGGTGGCAGTGACACACTCGCTGGCAATGTGGCAGTGACACGCTTGCTGGGAAGGTGGTAGCTCTGTCCCCGGACACTTTCGGAGGGGCTGCGGCCGCGAGAGAGCGCTGTGGCTGCGCCGCCCGCCCGGCGCTGGACACTGCCCACACCCCACGCCCCGCCGGACAGCGCGGCCACCCCGAGGGGACAGCATGAGCTCCCACTCCGGCCGCTGCTGCCCACAGAGGGTCCCTGCTCGCCCACTGCGGGGTTTGGGTCCCCCGCTGCCAAAGGACGTTGTGTTGGCTGATGCCGTGGTCGCCTCTGGACAGAGCCGGCTGAGGATGAGGAGGATGAGGACGAGGAAGAAGAGGTGGAGAATAAAAACCCGCCGAAAAAGCTCAAGAAGAAGCTTCCCAAAGAGCCCCTCTCAGGCGGGGGGGAGAAGAAGCTGAAGCCGAAGGGTGAGTGCTCAGGGGCAGGGATGGCACAAGCTCAGCTCTGTTGCCACTTGCAATCTGTCCTGGCTGGGTTGAGGGAAATGCCTGCATCCCATCCCATCACTGAGGCTCAGGGGGCTGTGGAGAAATCGCCTTTTCCCCATGGAATCCCCCCCCAGCTCAGCCCTTCCCGCTGCTCCAACCCTGCCACCTCCTGGTCCCCACCACTGCCCCTTCCCATCCCCCTGTCCGGCTGGTCATCAGCTCCTCTGTCCAAGCAGAAGACAAGAGTGACCCTGACAGCAAAGCCAAATCTGCCAAAACCACCAAGAAGGAGTCAATGTCCATGTTCCAGGTGAAGAAGGAGAAGAAAAGCAAGAAGAAAGGTATGAGACGAGCAGGAGGGGATGGGAGCCAATCCTACTGCCTGATGGCATCACCCCAAGCCAGCAGCAGCCAGTGTTGTGTGACAATGTCCCCCATGTCCCCCACAGCTGCCACCAGCAGTGATGAGGAGGATGATTCTGACTCCAGCACGAAACCCATCAGGTCAGAGAAGAAGAAAAATCCAGCGTCCCTCTTCCAGACTGGTGGGGATCCCCCGAAGGAGAAAAAATCCAAAAAGAAAGGTGAGAGCCTGGCACTGGGGGTGGTGGGTTCTGGGGGGATTCTGGGGGTGCAGGTGAGCTTGGCCATGAAGAGGGGGGTTACAGTCAGTGATGGTGGCACGGGTCTATGCTGAGCTTGATTTTGGGGCTCAGTGAAGTCAGGGTCTTCTCCCTCCTGTGCCCCTGCCTGTTCTGCCTGCAGTTCCTCCCAAAGGGGCTGAGAGTGAGGAGGAGACCCCGGAGACACAGCAGAAAAACTCCAACAGGAAGGGGAAAGCAAAGAAATCAAAGAAGGTACAGAAGACCCCTCAGAGCCAAGAGGGGGATCCTCGGGGTGGGGGAAGAGCAGCTCTTCCCCCCAGGGTGGGTCAGGAGGTTTGCAGCATCCCCCAGTGAGATCGACCATGGAACTGTCCCCAAAGCCACCAGCTGCAGAGCCACAGCCCAGGGGGGATGGATAGCAAGGAGCAATTAGCTGGCAAAGGAGGGGGCTTTGGGGTCACCATCATCTCTCACACTGCAGCAGAAGGAGGAAAGGCCTCCATCCCCTGTCATCGAGGTGGAGAACCTGGAGGAGTTTGTGCTGCAGCCGGCACCACAGGGGGTGACAGTCAAATGCAGAGTGACAAGGGACAAGAAGGGCATGGACCGGGGGCTGTACCCCACCTATTACCTTCACCTGGATAACGACAAGAAGGTGATTTGGGGTGGGGGTGATTATCTTCACTCTGTGACTTGCTCAAGGTCACAGCAGTGACTTGTTGGGTGACAAGCTGGAGGCAGCAGTGGCAATGGCAGCGACAATGTCCTGTTCCCGCATTGTCACTCCTCTCTACCAGGTGTTCCTCCTTGCTGGGAGGAAGCGTAAGAAGAGCAAAACCTCCAACTACCTCATCTCCATCGACCCCACAGACCTGTCACGGGGTGGAGAGAACTTCATTGGGAAGCTGAGGTAGGAGCAGAGGTGACACCCCATTTTGGTGACACTCCATTTCTGCAGCACCCTCTTCCCACTTCATGAGTTCCAGGCTGTCCCAAGCCGTGGCTGGGGCGGACAGGAGGCTAAATTCAGCATTTCCCACCGCTGTGTCTGACCTGAGGAGTGGTGGGGGGCTGAGAGGGGAAAACAAGCTTGGCCAGTTCTTTGCAGCAGACAGGTCATGGCTAGAAAAGGCACCTGGCAAGTCCCAGCCTGCACTGCCAGCAGCCACACAGCAGTGCTGGGGGTCCCCGTGGTGGCAGCACCCTACAACACCCAATTTAGGGCTGCCTTGAACCCGAGCAAATGACTGGAGAGTGGGAAGGACAGCATTGGTGGGATGATCCATCAGGGATTTGCAGACCAAAGCCAAGGCTATGCCTGATGTGGGATCACGGAGGGGCTGGAGGGGACTCAGTGGCATCAGCCACAGCCATCTCCCACCCCTGGCTGCAGATCCAACCTGATGGGCACAAGGTTCACCGTGTTTGACAACGGCGCCAACCCCGACAGGGCCAATGCTGACTGGTCCAACGTGCGGCAGGAGCTCTCAGCTGTGGTCTACGTAAGAGCAGCCAGCAGGGATTCCCTCCCCAGAGAGGGATCCCACCCTGCACCCCTTCCCTGGGGGCTGCAGAGGGGTGGGATGGGCTGGAGCTATCCCTGAGCTCTAATTCAGCCCCTATGAGAGGCTGCAGCCCAGGCTGGTTGCTGGTTTTAGAGATGGGATTTCTCTTGCAGGAGACCAATGTTTTAGGGTTCAAAGGCCCCCGGAAGATGACTGTCATCATCCCTGGCATGAATGCTGACTGTGAGAGGGTGCCCATCCGGCCTCGAAATGTAAGTCAGGGCCCAGAGAAAGTCCTTTGGAGCTGGGTTTGCCAGGAACCACCTTGGATTTTGCCCAGCTCAGGGCATGGAGAGGCTTTCAAGTGTCCCTGAAATTCAAGGGAGGTGGGAGACATGGTATCTGTTCTTTTCTCCATGATAAATCCCATTTCCAGCTGGGTACTGCCACAGGGCACCCTCCAGGCAAGCCACAGGAGGTGGCAGGGCTCTGGTGGGGTCACCCCAACTCTGCTCTCCCCCTTCTTGCCCCTCCCCAGGACAATGATGGCCTCCTGATGCGATGGCAGAACAGAAACATGGACAATGTCATCGAGCTGCACAACAAGGCGCCAGTGTGGAACGACGAGACCCAATCCTACGTCCTCAATTTCCACGGCCGGGTCACCCACGCCTCTGTCAAAAATTTCCAGATTGTGCACAGCAGTGACCGTAAGCTGGGACAGGGCTGGGATGGGACAGGGGATAGGGTGTGGGGGCACTGCATTATCAGCTGGCCTCAGCACCCACTTTTTCTGCTGAGGTTTTGGTTTTTTTCATGCTTTGGGGTGCTGAGCTGGGATTAAGATGGGCAGGGAGTGTGGCACCACATAGGAGCTGGCAGGGACAACATGTGGGATTTCTGTAGCCAGGAAGATTTAGGGCAAAGACAGATCCCATGGGGTGCTGAGCCCCCGAGCCCACCACAGCCACCCACTCAGCCCAGGCCACCCCAGAGCATTGTCCCACAGCGCTGGCAGTGCACTGTGCCTCGGGGACAGTCCCTCAGGGGTGGCAGCAGCTCTGCCTGGATGTGGCTGCTCGTCACCTGTCCGGCGCAGTCAGAAGCCCTTGGCCTCCGGGGTGTTGGGTTACGGGACAGAAAAAGCCTCTTGAGGGCCCCTGGTTATTTTTACAGATTTCCTGTCACCCGCCCTCCTGTAGTCCTGTCTCCCACGGTCCGGGGGGGTGGGGAGAGCAGGGTCCCTGTCCCTTCGGGGGCTGTGGCATCCAGAGAGGGGGTGCTGGAGGGACCAGAGGGGTGCCACCATCCATGCAACAGGAAAATGATGCATTTTGGTGATCTGTGCTGCAGTACAGCACAGCCAGCGCAGGAGTCCCACGCAGTTTGGGTGGGGGAGCGTGGGCAGCTTTTTCGGATGCTGCTGCCACATGGCCTCGCTGGAGAAAGGCAGGCTGGGCGCTCAGGTGACATCCCAGCTGCTCACCCTCTCTCCCACAGCCGACTACATCGTGATGCAGTTTGGGCGTGTGGCGGACGACGCCTTCACCATGGACTACAACTACCCTCTGTGTGCCGTGCAGGCCTTTGCCATCGCCCTGTCCAGCTTTGATGGGAAGCTGGCCTGCGAGTAGCACCTGCACCAGGGCTGCTGGGGCCACCGGGGCTGCTGGGGCCACCAGGGCTACCTGCCAGTGCCCGGCGGATGCTCCTGCATCCCTGTCCTGTTCCGCTCCCTGCGTTTCCACCTTCTTGTGGTCACAGTTGTTCCTGGGGTGGTTTGAGGCACACAGTGCCCGCTCAGTGCTCACCCAGATGCAGCCACCCTCCCCAGGGTAATTTGGGACAGATCGCTGGTCTGGGGTGATGGCAGAGCCAGGCTTGGGGGATATTCAGCAGATGAGGCTGACTGTGATCCCTATCTCATCCCTGTGAGACTTTGAGACATCCCTTGGACTCAGATCCTGGAAACTCATCCCCACACCCTTTTTTTTTTTTTTTTTAGATTCTGGTTTGTATTTTTATGCCCAGTCTCCTAGTGAGGAGGAGGTAGTTGGTCTCCTTGCTCCATGTTTCCTCACCCCTGCCCACACACAGGTGGGCTCTGCCTCAGCTCCAAGCTAAACACCCCCAACCCAGCTCGTTGCCCACCACAAAGCCCCCATTTCGGCCAGGTGTGAGCAGATTGCCAGTGTCCGTGGTGTGTTTGCACCCTCTGGGTCTCACCCAACTGCCCAGAGTGTGCTGGGGATTTGGGTCCCTAAGAAGCAGCCTGGCACCAGCAGCACTCAGGCACGTGCCCAGGGGTGACAGTGCCAGCTGAGGAGGGCTGGCAGGCACGTGAGGCAGAGCTGGCATTGCTGGCAGGGGGCCCAGCTGGGTCAGTGCTGCCAGGAGGGACCTGGAAGAGAAAACTCAGGGTGCACCAGGAAGCAATGAAGTGACTCATGAGGTGTGGTGTGGCGCTGAGTCACGCTCAGCACCCAGCCAGGCCCTGCTGAGCTCCCCGTGCCCTCAGCACTCACTGCCCCTTTCCTCTGTGACACCTCCAGCCCTCACGTGTCCCAGGTGTCCCCAGTGCTCTCTGTTCACGGGAGGTGGTGGACAGAAAGTGCCATCCCCTGTCTCAGGCTGGTGGGGTGTCAGGAGAGCTGCAGGGAGTCACTGGGAACAGGAGATGCTGAAGAGAGGCAGCTCAGTGAGAGCAGTGCAGCTCATGCCCTCAGTGTCACCATTTATGGGGTGAGGATTTGGCTGCACAGACAGTCCCAAATCTGATTAATTCAGTGGTGAGAAGCACGGGGACATGCCAAAGAGCCCCGAAACACCATCCTCAACTCCAGGGTGATGCTTCTCTCACCTGCTCAGCTCACACACTGACCCCAGGACAATTTGGGATTCCCTTCCCGGGACATATACGGGTCGTTTCCCCATTCTGGGGGTGATCTGAGCCCCCCAAGTTAATGCAGCTGCAAGGCAGCTGCAGCAGAAAGGCTGAGGAGCAGATGAGCTGGGTGTGATTGTGCAAGAGGGATGCTCATCCTCTCTGGGCAGTGTCGCAACCCCGCTATGGCCTGAGCCTGTCTCTGCGTGGAGCTGAGGACAGATGACAGTGACAGGGGGACCACTGGTGAACATCTGCCCTGGTGGCTTTGCAGATGGGAGTGGAGATTTTCCCCAGCTGTATGAATCTGGACTCCATGATTCACGGGCAGATGCTCGTGGTGGGGCAGGCAGAGGTGGATAGCTTGGGGACAAGCCAGTCAGCGTGGGACATCATCCATTCCCCACGCAGCGAGATCAGAGAACATCTTGTGAGCTAAAGGGAGAAGCAGCCACAGCAGTTCAGGGCCAACGTCCCTGATGAGGTATGGCCAGCAAATGTGGGGAAAGCAAGAGCTTTCTGCCCAAATCCAGCCACAAACCCAACATCTGTTTGAAATCGGGACGAACGCAGCTAAGGGTTGAGCTAATACTTGTGTCTATTTCCTCCAGAGCAAGGAGAAAAGAAGCAGCAGGGTGAGAGAGAGAGAGAAGGGTTTGGGCTCCCCAGGTTCTGTCTGCTGTTATCCCAGGTGTTCCCCAGGTTTGTTCTCCCTCCCCTCACCCAGAAAGTTTCCATATTCCCATTGTTGCTTGCAAACCCCTCAGGTTGCCTGGCCTTTAGCCCAAGCAGAGCAAAATCCCTGCCACGGATGCCCAGTGCAATGTCACCCAGTGTCAGAGCAGCCACCGCATCAGCCGCCCACCCGAAATCCCTTACACAAACCCTCTAACGCAAACCAACTGTGGCAGAAGAAACGAATGAAAACAATTTAATAGGGCGATGGATATTTGGGGCCTTTGTTTGCGCTGGCTGTTAACACCAGAGGAGATGAGGGATGGAAGCAGTTGAAATGTGTATCTACTTTGGCCGGCGGAAAGTGTGACGGATGCGCCGGCAGACCAATGGCTGAGGATGCTGGGGTGTGCGTGGGTGTGAAAGGAATGCTCGCTGCAAGAAAAGATAAAAAAAAAAAAAGGAAGAAAGAGCCTTATCAATGGTGTTTGAGTCCAAAGTGTGTGTATTCCTTGGAGAAAGGGTTTCCTCAATCCCCAGGGATGATGTTTTCCCTGCAGCATGAGAGGCTGAGGTTTGTTTTATGGGGGCTGGCATTGGGCTGGTGCTGCAGGCATGGATTTGACCCCACAAAGTGCTCGTGCAGGGGCATAAGCATGGCCAGTGGCCAGAGGCGACTGTCATCAGCTCCTCAGGGGAACCTCCTGGGAAATGTGTTTTATTTTTGCAGAGGTGCTTATAAGGCAAAGGGGAGGAAAAAAGTAAGGCCCCACCTCGCTGCTGAGCAGCACATCCCAGGCAGGAGCAGTGTCACTGCAGTGCCTGTGGCTCTCTCAGGCAGTGCTTCATCCCCATCCCACACTGAGGAGTGGAAAGATGCTGGTCCAGAGCTGAGCAGGAAGATGGACATGGGAGCTCTTCTCGCTTCTTCCTCTTCCCCAGACCCCTGGGGTTTGGGGTTCTCAGCCCCTGCTCTTTTGGTGGAGCTGACAGATATTTCCATGGCTCCAGAAATGCCCCATGGCCAGGGCAGCCTGAGGAGGGAAGGGGTGCTGCATCCTGGTGGGTGTGGGAGGGAAGACCAGAGCTGGGAAACTCCTTGTCCAGCGATTGAAGTCCTGGAGCTGGTTGGTTCCCAGAGAGCTGCCATGGCCTCAGCCCTGGGGGATCCCTCTCCAGCTTTGAAGTGGCCACACTTTAATTAATTAAAGGAGTGATTGTGACGAGGTGTTTCTCTCTTCCCTCCCCCTCCCCTTGTATTTATTCTGGTAACATTTTTTAGAGGGAAAGGCAGACTCATCGCTGCTTAGCTTGGCTGTGGCTTTGCAGGATGGGCTCCTTTTTGGTGCAGCAAGCGACAGGCGGCAATGGGAAAGCCAATATTTTTCAACTGCTTTTTAAAAGGAGTCATTTTTTAATTAGTGAATCCATTCTGGAGAAGTGTTGGAGTTTTACAATGTTGTAGCTGTTCTTGGTGTCTTGCCTAGACTTGGATGTTCTGGCCATAAGAAAATATTATTTATGGCGTTGCAGCTTGCAGCTCTTTTATATTATAATTTGAGAAAGGAAGTTGTTGTTCCCACCAGTGGACAAAAAAAAAAAGCAGAAACAAGGATTATGGATTTCTGAAGCAAGAAAAGAAATGAAAATTAAGAGGCAGAACAGAAACAAACCACTGAGCCAGCCTTGAATCTTTGCACTCCTGAACAAGCTCATCCCAGCATCACTATTGTTGTGCTGGATGCTGAAGCCAGACCCCTGTCCAGCAGGCAAGGCCAGAGCAGCAGTGACCGCCTCAGCACTCCCCTGCACAGTGTTACATGTGTTCCTAAACATTTGTGGATCAGGCTTTTTGTTCATGGGCTAATGCACACTTGTTTGCTCATGCCTTACTCAGCCTAAACTCCTATTGAACTCAATTAAGGCTGTCATCTCCAGGAGCACTCAATGTCATTTTTGCCCAAGTAAGGGATGAGTAACGAGGCTCTGAGCAGCCCTTGGAGAATAGCAGCCATTTTGTTGCAGTTTTTGGTCCAGATTTCTTACAAGTTAGCACCAGGCCAAGGGTGGAAGAATGCGATATGGCTTTATGAATCACACACAATTGCTGAATGCGCTGGATGCTTCAGAGCCTGTCACTCTGCGGACTGAAGCGTTGGCTGTCTTGTCCCAAAACGCTTGAACACAACCAAGCTCATCATGAAAATTAGAAAAATATGTTTCTAGAAGGAATGGGATGCAAAGAACATCCCTTCTCCAAGCAGGACGCTGAGAGTACTCCTCACCCTGATTTATCTCTGGGGGTTTTGGGTATTGTGGCACAGGCCCGTGGTGTTTGCTGGCCCAGTGGCCAGGGGGACTGGGGGTTTAGCCCCTTTTGGGGCTGCAGCTCCTGACAGCCAGGCTGGGTCACAGCCAAGGATTTGTATGTGATCAGCCTGCTGTGGCTTAGCACGTTACCACCCATCAGCTCCCTCAGAGGAAGTGACCATGGCCTGGATCCTGGCTGCTTTCCCTTGAGAAATACCAACTGTGTGGGCTGAGAGTTCCATCCTGGACTGGGTGTCTGGGAGAAATGGGGAATCTGCAGATCTGTGGGATGCAGGGGACTGAGTGTGTGTGTGTGAGGAGGAGGAGAGGGATGAAGTTGTTTGGAGGGGGATGAAGATGTGAGGATGGGAATGAGGAGGAGAATGAAGATGTGTGGCAGGGCATTATGGTGTGCAGAGGACAACGAGCATGTAAGGAATGGGGTGAAGGTGAGTGCAGGGGGGCAAGAATGAAGAGTGGGGTGAAGGTGAGCACAGAGGGCGATGAAGATGTGCAGAAGGGGATGAAGGTGTGCACGGGTGACCCTGGCTGGCTGGGGACGGTACGGGACAAGACGGGACAGCAGCACTTTCATGCCCCAGCCCAAGGCCGCATCCCAGGGCCGCATCCCGGGAATGCCGGACGGAGAAGGAGGAAGAGGAGGAAGGTGAGGAAGGCTCCCAGAGGGCACTCCCAGAGCCCGGGCCGGGGCGAGCCGAACTCCAGGGCTGCCCTTTCCCCAGAAAAACCCTCCCTGTCGCAGGGAAGTCCCGTGTCCCCGCTGCCCGCCGCCCCGACGGGGAGGTCGGGAGGGTCGGGCGGGAGGAAGGGCCAGGAAGAGGAGGAGGAGGAGGTGGAGGAGGAGGAGAAGGAGGTTAGGGGAGGAGGAGGAGGAGGCCCGGCCCGGCCCCGCCGCCTCCTGATTGACTCCCAACTTTCCGCTCCTCCCTCGCATAAACTTTCCCGTCCCTGCGCCTGGCTCCGTGCGCGGACCCGGGAGCCCGCCGCGCTCCCCGCATTCCTGCCGCCCTCCCCGGCCCGGCCCGGCCCGGCCCCGGCCCCGCTCCGGCCCCGGCCCCGCTCCCGGCTCCCGCGGCCGGCCCAGCCCCTCCGGAGCACGGAGCAGGTAAGCGCTCGCCGGGAAGAGACTCCCAACCCCCCTTCCTCCGCCTCCTCCTCCTCCTCCTCCAGCCCCTCCTTCCTCCCGGCCCGCAGCCCTCCGCCTGCACCGAGCCCCGGCGGATGGCGGGGGGCGGCGGGGTCGCGCCAGCCCTGCTCTCCCCAGCTCGGTGCCTACCCCCGGGGCTCCCCCGACGCCCCCCGATGGGGTGTATGCCCGGGGGGGGCACGGCCGGGTTGTTTTCTCTTCCCCCCCGTCGGTCCCCAGGCTCCCGCCCCGTCGGGGCTGCGCTGCCCCCGCAGCGCTCCCCGCCGAGTCCCCGCGGCGCATCCCCGGGGTGACAAAGGGGCCTTGTGCCCGCACGTCGGGAGCGTTCGGGGCGGGCGCCGGACGTTACGGACAGGGATAGCCCGCCCCGGCCGGAGACCCCCGGGGAACGGGCGCGGGAGGGTCCCGGTGAGGTGCGGGGTCACTTGCGTGTCACGCTACATGTGTGTCACACGCATGTAGGGGATGACCATACCCTGACTGTATGCTAAACACTTTGTGCCTCGTCATAGGTGCTTTGCTAACAAGGCGGCAATTAGATGTATAATTTTCAGCAGTGTGTCATCTTTATTATTATTATTATTATTTTATTTTTACACCTTGCTTGGGTTTGGTGTTGTTTTTTTTCCCCTTAACCCCCTTGGAAGGAAAATACGGCCAAGCCCTCACAGAGCCACCCACTCCAACTCCCCGAAACTGCTCAGGCCCTATACAATCCATTTGGCTTCTACTGACTGAGAAAAATCCAGGTTTGGGGAGAAACCAGCTGGAAATGGTACCAGTGCCCATGCTGGAGTGGCAGGCACCCTGCAGCTGCTCACTACTGTTGGGTGGTTGGCATGGGGTGGGAGAGGGCAAGGTGAAGGCAGAGGTTTTGGGGAGTTTTGGTGCTTTGCAGGGAGCTGGGACAAGCCGGGCTGGGCGATCGTCCCATCAGCGAAGCGATAATCTCCTGTGTCAGGCACGCCGGGGTATTTTGGGCTCCGGCATCCTCTCTCCCCTCCTATCGCTTTACCCCGCGCGGGTACGTGCGTGTCGTGAGTCAGGGCATTGGCAGTGCCCGGCCACCCCGGGGGGCCCTGCCAGCCAGGCTGCCAGCCTCCCCCTGGTATCGGAGTGCTCGTGATGCTGAGAGGAGAATTGGGGCTGAGGAGCCCCCCATGCACCCTCTGGCCCTGGGGTCTCTGTTGCCCCACAGCCCACACCCCTTGGGGGTCATTTCCCCCAAGAATGGGAGGAAGAGGGTCCCCAAAGCAGGCGAGGGTTGAGGGCTCACCAAGGTCACTCAGTGGTGAAGCCAGGAGAGAAACGGGTAGAGGGCCTGGGACCCTGGTGACAGGGCAGGTGACAGGCACTGTGGCAGTGCCCCAGCACTTCCCCACCAGAGAGGATGAGCATGACTGTCCTGTAGGGAGAAGGCACTGGATTTGGCCCTGTTTGGGTGTTAGAGGGTCAGCATTCCCATGGGAAGAGGCTGCACATGGCTGTGGGGTGAGCAGCTCCACCTCACAGCTGGGTGACACAGGGGGACATTGCCATCCCCAGGGACCTCGAGCACCCAGCTGCCTCCCCACAGCGGGCATGAGGCTGGCACCATGCTGGCTTTTCTAACAGGAATAACCCTTTGAAAGCAGTGGGTCCAGCCACCTTCCGTAAGCAGCGCCCAGGTATTTCAAGGAGCCTCGTCCTGCCTGAGGTGACTGTGACATTGGGGTGCAGCTCAGAGTAGGGGGATGCTTCAACTGGGGAACTTTGGACAGCATAACCCTCCAGCAGTCATTCCACATGTAACATCCCATTCCTGCAAAGCAAAATCCTCCAGCTCCATCAAGAAAAGGGACTTGCCTCCGTTTGCCATGACATACGGTGCCTATTTATCATGATATCAGAAACAGCATCTCCTTTTAATCGCCATTTAATCCCCATCTTGCCACCACCAAGTGGGTTGGGAGGCGAGTCCCGGTGGCCCTGGCACTGTGCCGAAGGAAGGAGCCTTTTCCCGGCGGTGTGTGAGCAGGTCATGGCACTGAGGAGGTGGGGGTGGCAGCGGTAATCAGCTATAATTAATGTATTAAAAAGCAAGTAACCGCGCAGCTCCCATCAAACACACAGAGAGCACGAGGCTGGTGGCAGGTGAGCTCGGTGGGGAGACTGGGTGCAGGCACGCAGCAGCCAGAAGGGGCATAAATGGGCAATTTTGGGCTGTTTGTGGGGGAAAAAAGGTGTTTTCCTGCGTTAGTAGCTCTTCTGTCTGTGGGAGTGGAAAATGGAGGGGAAGAGGGGAGAAGGGGCTTCAAAGTCCTAACCAAGGGTTCTGCTGGGATTTGCAGGGCAAGAGCCATCCTGGGGTTCTTTGTGAGGTTGGAATCTCTCCATCCATCACTGAACTGGACCGATGCTTTCCAAAAAATATCCCATCTCTAGGAGCTTTCCTCTCTCGTTAAATCCTCGCTGGCAATGGCAGGGAGCTGGCGGGACAGCCGCAGTGTTTACATCGCCCTGAGCGCTGTCGGTGGAAGGGATATAACCAACTACCCCTGATTTTGGGAGCTTCCATCCGCGGGGGATTTGCCGAGTGGCCAGGCCGTGCCCTGACCTTCCCAGCTGTTTGTCCAAGGTGTTATTTGGGGTCGGGGCCAGGCTGAGAGCCGCGGTGGCCGAGCCCAGGCACCTGCGTGTTGTGGTTGGGGCAGACACCTGAAGCGCATGGGCGTTCGCTATTGCCACCGTCACGTGGCGACTTATGAAATGTTTTTTTGGAGGGAGGGAGGGAAGGTAATGATGGGGTGAGCCGGCGGGGCCATGCCCCGCACCAGCCTGCAGCGGGCACGCGGCAGGAGCGGCTCCCCCTGCGCGATAACGCACGTCCGGATCCTGCTGCGGGTCTGGACATGCTGCTGCAGCTCCCGCTGCTTCGGTTTTCCCCGCCTGTGAAATGGGAGCGAGGGGCCCTGGGAAAAGCTCCTCGTGGTGCCGGTCAGCCGCTCGCCTGGCCGGGGTGGTGGGAGCAGGGGGTCATGCGGTGCTGGTTGCTGTTTGGGGCTCCCCGTGGCAGGGTTTCCTGGTGAGCTCATGTGGCTGAGCCCTTTGGAGGTGACAGGCCGTGAACCCCATGGTCTCATTCTTGGGGTTGGCAGCTGGTGGCCTTGTGGTGACAGTGTTCAAGTAGGGCTCTGCACTGACGGCATCCTGTGGGCGAAGGGTTTGGGGAAACACTGGTGACACGACGCACGTCCAATCCTGGCAGCCCAAATCCTTATGGAACATGTCCCCCCAGTCCGGTCCCAAGCAGATGCAATACTCCAGTACCCCCAGCGTCGCCCATTGTGTTGCCATGAGACAGCAGCAGCACCGAAACCCAGCGTGCCCACCGCTGCCACCTCCCAGCGGGGCGCTGGGTGTGTCACAAGCCGT
Organism: Lichenostomus cassidix; assembly: GCF_008360975.1. Taxonomy (NCBI): domain Eukaryota; kingdom Metazoa; phylum Chordata; class Aves; order Passeriformes; family Meliphagidae; genus Lichenostomus; species Lichenostomus cassidix. The sequence continues at coordinate 2,839,604 of NC_139506.1, forward strand.
GCTGGGTCTCTGCTCTATAAAGCCGACCCAGGGCTCACCCTCGGGCACACTGCTGCGAGCCAGAGGCACCGAGGTGACAGCGGGGCTGCGCTTCTCGCGGGGAGCGCTGGCTGGCGGGCGGCAGGCGAGGTGTGAGTGATGGAGGAGGCTGCTCGATCCCCTTCCCCCTTTGCTGCCGGGGATCGCTGCGGACCCGGAGCGTGTGCTGGCACAGCTCCCCGGGCTGCGGGGGGTGGCCGGGGAGGGGACAGCAGGGCTGCAGCTAATTTTAGGAGGTGGGCAGAGCCTCATGGGAAGCAGCCGGCTGGAGGGAGGTGTCGCACTCGCACCGCGGTGCCCACGAGCATCGAGAGCGAGCACCGGGTGACCCTGGCTCTGAAGATGCTGCCGTGGGCCGGCAAGGGCACCCTGCGTTGGCAGCCCAGTTTTCTTCTCTGAGGAACAGCCATGCTCCCGCGGGTGCCCTGGCTGCTGGAGGGGCAACGTGTCCGGGGAAACACACAGGGGCAAAGCCCCCGATTCCCGGTTTGCATTATCCGGGAGGCGGGTGAGCCCCGCGCCGCTCCGTGCCTCAGTTTCGCCGTGACCGTCTCGCCAGCGCTCCCCCGGCGGAGTGCGGTGGAGGCAGGAAGGCTGGCCGGGCTCGGGGATCCTCGCCTGGGAGCGCCAAGCCTTATTATTTCCCCACAACTGTCTCCTCCTCGCTCCTCGTAAAATTAGATCCAGCTGTTCACAATAGCCACTAACTTCTCTCCGGAAGATGTTCAAAGTTTACAGACGCGGAGCGGCGCGGGTGCGTGGAGGATGGGCTGCCGTTCCCATGCCAGCTCCTCGCCGCCCGCCCTTCCCCCAGAGGCAGCCAGCTCCTGCCTCCCCCCCGCCGGCTTAGGCAATTCGGGTTTAGGAAGAAGCACACCCGCACGCAGGCATGCGAGCTCCCGACCCAACTGAGCGTCGGGTTTTTATTAGCAGGAAGATCTGGGCGCTTCACAGTCCGGGAGAGAAGGTCTGGTCCAAGACCTTGCTTTTCCCTGCCCGGGTTTGTGCCCGTGCGCTTGGCAGATGAGTTGGGCAGGATGTCCTGGTGTTGTGCTTGCCAGCACCTGTGCCTAGCTGTGCCAAGGGTTAGGGCTCCAGCTCTTGCATGGGGTGGTTGCTGTGTCCCCTCGCAGCCTCGCCGGGGTGGCACTGCAGGGCTGTCAGGGTCCAGCTCTGATGTTTGGGCATCAGTGTGCTGGGCAGGGGTCTAGCACACTGTGCCAGGCTCTCTGCCACTCTTGGGCCATGCTCCTCGCTGGAGCTCCTTCTTTTACCAAGAATACTGCCTTCATGTATTTTTAGCAATTTTCCTCCCCGAGGATTCCAGAGCAATTTTTCAATCTGCGGGAGCTGGAGTCGCTGTGCCCGTCTCCAGCTCTCTGCTCGGGCAGTGGCGAGAGATGCTGGAAGAAGGCGATGAGCTGCCACGGGCTCCCAGCACGCTCCTGGCATGCACAAGGATTTGCTCGCTGGGACTGTCTGGGGTGGTGGCAGTAATATGGTGCTAAATCAAAATATCCCTTTCTGAGGATAAGTCACTGATGGGGTTTGTGCAGGGCTATTGCAGGGCTCAGCTGGGCACTACCTCGAGCTTCTGAGTTCATTGCAGGAGGGCAGGGAAGTGTGCCCCCTCACAGGGGTGACAGTGGCCAGGTGACAGTGCTGTGTCACATTATTTGCCAGACTCTGGCAGCCAGGGACATCTCCTTGTCTTGTCTGGAGTGGTAATGCCTGACAGCCCCACTGCCCGGTGTCTCAGAATTCCCCACTGTCAATTCTCACAGCCCCAACCCCTCTGTGTTTCCCTGGCTGGGAGCTGTGAGTGTGACAGTCAGTGCTAACCCCAGGCTCCAGCGGGTGCCACAGTGCGGGCAGTGGGTACAGCTGCTGCCTGGGCAGGGTTGGGTTTCACGGGGGCGGAGGCGGCTGGGGGCAGGTGTGAAATTCATTGCAGCCTTCCTCCTCCGCCTCCTCCTCCTCGCCTGGTAGCCGGCGTCCCCTGGGAGACGTTTTCCCTGGCCCTGCTGCAATGGTATAAAATGGGGTCAACAGCACTGGGAGCTCTTCTGTGGAGATATTTTTCCTCCTAGGAGTGGGACAGAGGGCTTGTGGGGTTCCTGGGATGCCTGGTTGGCCCCAATGGTAGGACACTGTCCCACTGCAGGCCCAGAACTGCCTGACACAGGCTTCCATGGTGCTCCCCTGACACCAGGAATCTTTGGCTTCCCCTTGGGACAAGCTGGGAGTCCCTGAGGATTCAAGACTTGTTGGCCATTCCAATCTCATCTACGGGGGATGTTCAGTGTGAGACAGCCTGGGATGGATGTATTTTGGCAAATTCAGCAGTCCCCAGTAGGTGCTGTGTCCAGCACTGGCTGTGCCGTGGGCCACCAGCCCTGGGGGTGTCACGAGACACTATGGGGGTGGCCCATCCCCAGCAGGCAACTCCAACCCTGTTGTTTCCATCCAGCTCGTTTCATAACACAGAGAGCAATTAATGCTCTAAAAGCTTTCTATTTATGCGCTGCTGGGTGAAACGCCCCGTCCTGGCTGGGCAGGGCAGCGTAATTGGGCCAGGGAGGCACGCTGGGTTACAGTGTCCGTCTGTCCTCTGCCCTCGGGTCCTGAGCCTAAAGACTCGAGCAAAACCGGCTCAGGTCCTCCAGAAGCCGAAACCCAGCTCTGCCACCTTGCCAGGACTGGGGGAAGAGGAGGGGATGGAGGGGTTGGTTTGGATGCCCGTGGTTCTGCCGTTAGGAGGGAGCTGTGCCCTGGGTTTGCCTCATCCCTTTCCTCCTCCATGCCCAAAAATTCTGGGAGCAAATCGCTCACGTTTGTTTTTGTTCATGCATAGCCCTCTGGGATAAGAGGTCTGAGCATCCCTCGACCTCGCAGTGCAGAGCGAGGACCAACCACATCCCTGCCAGGTGGAGGCTCAGGGCTTTGCTGGGAGCTAGGGGACGCTTTGGCTGCGGGGGTCCAGCTGGAGCTGGGGGGCATGGAGAGCCTGGGGCAGCCCTGGCAGTTCCTCAGACCCTGGTGGGATGCTGCCACGTGGCTTCCTGCGGTTTCCTCGCTCCGATTGCTTCCTGAGCCGCCCGCCAAGCCGGAAGGGACAGGAAGTGATAGAGGAGAGGAAATTAGTTGGGCTGTCTCACGGGGAGCTGGCCTGGTGCAGTGGGGGCTCTGCCACCACCTGGATGCCCTGACCGTGCCAGGGGACCCTTTGGAGAGGACGTGGCCAGTCAGGAGGTGCAAACCTGGGTGGGAGAGAGCATGCTGGCCACCCTTCCCTCCACGAGCCAGGGAATCCCTCACCGCAGCCTGAGAGCTGTTTGGAAGAGGAGCGCAGTGTAAACAAACCTCCTTTCACCGCCCTCCTGCCGCGCCGCGTCTTGCTCGGCCGCTGCCACTCGCCTCGGTGAGCTCTGGTTGTCCCTGGGACAGCCATGTGCCAACCAGGATGGTGTTTCCCTGTGGGAATGGGGCAGGGTGTTCCCAAAGGGTCCCTGGGCAAGGTGCCAGGGGCATGGGGCTCCTGTGAAGAGCTGCAGGGTCATCCTTGGCAGAGCCAGGAGCATCCCACTCTGTGTGCTGCACTGGGGGGTTGTCAGTGGACCGAGCAGCATCTTCCCTAATGTGTTGGGGTCTTGCTGGTGTCCCCCAGGAGCTCTACAGCTGTTGGGTTTCCTTCGAGGGGCTCTACAGAGCTGGTGGCCGTGTGACCGTGTGGGCAGCATTCCTCCCGGTGGTGTCACCAGGTGGGGACAGGTGAGAGCAGGGACACAGCCCCCAGCCAGAGCTCTCCTGCCTGAAATGAGGGGACATTAACGAAAGCCTCTGCCTGCCTACAAATCACTGCCTGTATCAGGGCCCCAGCTGTGCTATCACTGAGCCCCAGTGTGCCAGGAGATGCAGGAGCTGGGGTGCCCTAGAGCCTCGGCTTTGAGGTCTTGCAGAGCAATCCCTGGCAGGGCTCAGCACTAGGGTGTTTGGGGGCTCGTGTCCCCCTCGATGCTGCAGTGTGGGTGCCACCAGTCGTGGTGACAAGGGGGGGGTGATAGCAGCTCCATGGTCCCCCCAGGGCTGGCGCGGGCGGCACTGAGCTGGTGCGAGGCTGAGCTGCTCCGTGCTGATCCTGCCCAGGCTTGTCATGAACTTTTATCCTTTTGCCGTGGGGTCTGGGTGCAGGGGGGAGGGAGAAGGGCTGGATTGCCCTGGGCCCCCTGTGTGGGGAGGCGGCATGGAGCCAGGATGCAGCTGGACCCCCCTCCCTGTCTTTGCCGGGTGCTTTGCCTGCACAGTGTCCCCAGCACCTGTGCAGTCTTTTTGTCCCTGTGTCCCCTGCCGTGGGCTGGAGGAACCCCAGGTATGAAGGGGACCTCGGGGCTGCTCTGCCCCACACCTTGTCCCTCTGGGTGGTGCCAGCTGGGGACATGCTGTGCTGCAATCCCCCTTGTGAAGTGAGTGCTGGTGACCATGCCCTCCATCCCAGGTGGTTTGAGGAGATGCTGTGACAACAGCCACCACCCCTGTCCCAGTTTGGGCGGGACACAAAGGTTTGGGGCAATGTGAGGGCTGCTGGGGCTGTGCTTCATGGTGCACCAGATGGGATGATGTTTTTGGGGCTGACCATGCTGGGGAAGAGGAATATGCTGTCCCCCAGCTCAGCAGTACAAGACACAGATGAGGACGGGGAGCACAGGGGCTTTGTGTGGGTGACAGGCACCTCTGCCCATGTCACAATGTCCCCATGCTCCCAACCCCAAGTGCTCTCTCCTGTGCCACCCTGTGCATCCCTGACCTGATCCCTATCACAGCTGGTTGTGCTGGATTCAGCAGCACCTTGCTGTGTCCAGTGTCCTTGCTCCTGGACACTCACAGGGTGCCCACAGTGCTTCTCTGACTACAGACGCTGCCTCCAAACTATTTCCTTCCCCCCAGCCACCACAAAACACCCATCTCTCAGGCACCCTTCCCTCTTTGCAATCCCTTTTGCTTTCGCAGGGTTTAAAGAGGCTTCTCGTTGCTTTATCAGGGTCTCCAGTCCCAAGCAGCTCTCCCAACAGGGGAGCTGACAGCAGCCCTGCTGCCTGCTCAAGCCCCAGGTTTCCCTCACGTCCCCCACACATGGTGCTGGGGCCAAGCTCTGGGAGCCGTGGGAACACCATCCCAGGCTCCTGGCGCAGCCTTGACCTCGCAGGGAGATAAGGGCTGCCCTGGAGGCACCCTCCCCTCTGCCTGCTGTGGGCACTACGTCTACGGGGAGACATCACAAGGGTGCAGCCTCCCTCCATCGCCCCCTAAAGCTGTGGGTTGCAGTGTGTCCCCCCACAAATTCAGGGTGCAGGGTGGTGAGTGAGCTGGATGTGGGGACACGCTCCTGGCGTGGATGTCAGTGACCATCCCCACTCATGGGTGATGAGCATCCTCAGAGTGGGCAAGCATCCCCTGGGGATGTGGATCAGTGATCCTGGGACCCCCAAACCCTGCAGAGATGCCCGTGCTATGGCAGGGGTGGTCTTCCCGCCCTGATCCCTGGGGAGCAGCTGCGAGGCAGGAGCTGGTGACATGTTTTCTGGCCGGTCCGGTCCCCTTCCCTGCCCTGAGCAGGTCTGGCCACGGTCTCCGCAGGCCGTCCAGCCGTGCCGGTTCCCTAATTGCTGCTGTTGTTGGTGTTTTGTAAGGGCAGGGTGGAGCGGCACTCGGCCGTGCTTTGCGTCAGCGCGGTGCATTCACCCTCCCTCCAGGAAATCCAGTGTCTTCGCCTGGCCAAAAGCAGGTTCGGTGGAGGAGGAGGAGGAGAATGAGGAGGAGGAGAAGGAGGAGGAGCTGCTTCCTCACACCTTGGCCGGGGCCCCAGCATCACCCTCCCTCCTCTCCCAGCGTCCCTGAAAAAGCTGGGCTGGGATTTCCCTGCTGGAGGGGGAGTGAGGTGGGAGCGGGCTGGGGATCTCTTAGGGAAATCTCTTAGGGAGGGGGACACGTGTGTCGCAGGCAGGGTGTGGGGTCAGCAGTCACCCTGCCTGTGCAGCAAGTGCCTGGCACGGTGACCCAGGGCACTGGGCACACTGCCTGCAGCGGTGCAGCCAGCCCCGTGGCTTTTCTGTCAGCCCTATAGCTTTGCCCTTGGCCCCAAAAGCGCTCATCATTTGGGGGGGGCAGGGGGTCTGCTGAGTTCCTGTAAATCCCACTCCGGCACCAGCTCTAGGGGCTTTCCCCTGTTAGGGTGAGCTGATGGCAGTCCTGTGGTGCTGCGGGGCACTGGGATGCTACTGGGTCCTGGACTGTCACCAGGCTGCAGGGTCCCTGACCACTGAAGCATCTTGGAGCTGGGGGTCCTGAGCTGCCACTGTGCTGTGGGGTCTGGGGCTGCCACAGGGCTGCTGTGGGGTCTGAGACCATTGAGGTCTTTGGGGGCTGCAGGGTCTTGGGCTGCTGCAGAAGCTGAGGAGCCTCAGGTTCCCCTATGTCTTGGGGTCCTGGTCTGTCAGGGGGTCTTGGGCTGCTGTGAAGCAGCCAGGGCTCAGCACCAAGGCAGCTGCACCCCAGAGTGGGTGCCCCACTGGGACAGAGCCTGATGCGCTTGCTGGACTGCAGGGGGGAGTGAGGGTCCCACTGAGCCTGTCCTCATAATGCCACCCTCACCATCCCTGTGCAGTGCCTGGTCCTGGTGTATCCCAAATACCCTGTGGATTTGGACCTGCATCCCTCCCCGGGCTGCCCCACAGAGCCCCCAGCAGCAGCAGGCACAGCCGGGGTGCCGCAGGCCCGTCCAGCACCGCTGCCGCCATCCCTCCCTTGGCCGGCTGGCTCGATCCTACAATCCAGTTCTCCTTATTTGGCCACAGTGCTCGGCAAGAGGGGGAGCGGCGGCGGGGGGGACGCGGGCAGGGACGGGCGGCGGGACCGGAGGGACTGACATCACATCGCGACGAGGGAGAGAGGGATGGGGGGGCTAAGTTTCTTTTTTTATAAAAGGAAAAAAAAAAAAAAAGTCAGCAAGGCCTCGCAGCGCACTTGAGCCAGCGGGCTCAGCAGTTCCTTTAAAAGGAGATGTCTGTGCCGGAGACCTTTGTACACTCCCAGCCCGTCCGGGAAGCGCGGCGGCGCAGGAGACACCTCTCCGCTCCCACCGCCGGCAGCTGCCGCCAAACATGTTATTGCAAAACACTGAAACGCTGCGCTGGGAGCTGGGCAAGAGGAGGAGGAAGAGGAGGAGGATTGAAGGCTCCCCAGCATCACCCACCAGCTGGAGAAGGCCCCGAGCCCCAGCTGAGCATCCTCGGGGTGGGGGGCCTCTCCTGGTACCAGGGAAGGGCTGCTGGATGGCTCTGGCCACCTGGTTCCCATTAGTGGGGTCTGGCTTGGAGCCTCTCAGCATCTCCCTTCAGATCCCAGCTCTCCCTTTGCCAGGCATGGTGGAGCAGGGGTTTTGGGGCCTAGGGGTGGTTTTTGGGCCAGCTTGCCCAAAGAGACTGCTGTTTGGCAGTGGGTACTGGTGCAGGGTCAGGGTTCACAGGCTGTGGGGCTGCTGCCACTCTGTCCCGAGGTGTCAGCCATAAACACCATGTGCCCAAGTTCCTTGTATGGATAATACAGTAGCCAAGCAGTTTCCTTCCCAAACTTTATTTGGGTGGATCCTTGGTGGTCACTTGTGACTTGGATTTGGGGGTACTCATGGAAATCATGCTCTGCCCCCTAGGAAAGTCTGTCTGTCTGATGCCCCACAGTGAGATGCTGCTCGGGGCTCAAGTGGCAACAGAGCAAGGGCCAGGAACAGACCTGGGACATACTGTCATTGCACCCCATGCCCCCAGCCGGGGTTTCTGGGTCTGATAGGTGTCCCCTGTGTCCCAGCAGGTTGTCGCGTGTCCGTGGGGGCTCGGGGTCGGAGCCCAGAGCAGCCAGCACCATAGCGTCCAACAGCTGGAACGCCAGCGGCAGCCCCGGGGAGGGGCGGGAAGATGGCCAGGACGGCATGGACAAGAGTCTGGACAATGATGCCGAGGGTGTGTGGAGTCCAGACATCGAGCAGAGCTTCCAGGAGGCGCTGGCGATCTACCCACCCTGCGGCCGGCGGAAAATCATCCTCTCAGATGAGGGCAAGATGTACGGTGAGTGTCGGGGGCAGGATGGAGGTACCGGGACAGGGCTGAAGTGAAACCTCCTGCCCCAAACGATGCCCTCGGGCATCCCCCAACCCCGAAAGCAGCTGGCCAGGGTTCATCCCGGAGCTGGATTGGGGAGGTGGCAGTGACCTGCGTCCCCTCCCTCTGCGCTGGCTCTCCGTCACGCTCCCTCCCTCTCTCGGCCGTGCCGGACAGACTGGTTTGGTGAAGCCGTCGGGCAGGGAGCGGGCGCGGGGCTGCGGGGCCAGGGCAGCCCCAGCCCTCCTCTCCCGTGTGCCTCCACATCGCTCCCAAAACCTTCCCCAACCGGACCTGGTGGCCAGAGCACCCTGTGGCAAGGGCCACCTGCCCACCCCTCAGAGCCGCCTGCACCCAGCTCAGTTTTTGGTGACTTTGGTGGCAGCAGCAGCAGGGCTGGTCAGCCCCACTGGGGTTATGATTTTGGAGGTGTCACCTTGTTTTCATTGTTTCCCAAAACTTCCTATCCCTGCCAGGATAGGAACTGGTCCCTCCTGACCTTCGCTTGTCATGATGTCACCCTCAAGGGCCAGTGACCTCAAAGTTAGGAGCAGGCTGCCATATTGCAATCACCCCATGGTGACAACAGGACCAGGGCTGGCATCTCTATCCGCAGCCTCCAAAATACACCTGCCCAGGATGCTGCTTTCCCAGCAATCACTCACCCAGTGCCAGCAGAGAGGGGCAAAAGGGATGAGGCTTTGTGGAGAACACTATGCCACTGTCCCCACACCCATGCCAGCTCCCTGTGCCACCCCATTTACCAGATCCCCCAACCCACATCATCAGGGCTGGTGGAGGAGCGGGGTGAGGGGGAGGCGGGGGAGCACAGGGCTTCCCAAGCGTGTGCATTTTTTGGATTTCTCCGGGAATAGCTGAAGTGCCGCCGGGAGCCTGGCCCTTCGAAGCACGCCCCAACCGGTTTTTCCAGCCTTTCAGAGACATCTGGCAGCTGCTTAAAGAGGCAGCAGCCCCTGCCGGCCGCCTTTAATCTCCCCCCACCTTCCCCAGCACCTCCCTGCTGGGACCCCCAGGACCCCTGGCTGGCATTACCAAGTGTACCAGGGGCTCTGGCAGCACAGGCAGTGCCAGCCATGCACCATAATGGTGTGCCAGTGCCTCTGCTCTCCTTCACCACACCTCTTTTTGGGGTTCCATGGGGTGCCCATGGCCATGCCCGTCCCTGTCACACTGGTGCCAGCACTGCGGGGGTGGCAGAGCAGGTGGGAGCTGGAGAGCCAGGACTGAGCACGGGCACACTGGGCCTTGCTGCACTCACTTCTGGATGGGTTATTTTTAACCCAGCCTGTCCAACTGGTTCACGTGGTGGTGTCAGGGGAGAGGAATTTGGGGAATGTGGTAATTTGGAGGAGGACGTGCCCTCTCGGAGGGAATGGCACGGTCCAGATGAATCACAGGGAAAGGGACAAGGGACAGGGCACGTGGGCACAGGGATGGCTGTGAGGGTGCAGCCTTAGGCATGGTGTGAGGCAGGATGGTGCAGGAGATGCTGGCCCTGGGTGCTGAGCACTGGGGCTGCCATTGCCCTACTGCTTCTATGAAGGAACCCCATTTATTTCCCATATTTTTCCCCATATTTCTTTCCCACAGGCAGGGTGTGGGAGGGAGAGGATGGGACTCAGGAGCAGGGCATGCAGAGGGAGATGGTGTCCCCACAAGCTGGGGCTCAGCAGCAGTGTCCCTCCTGCCAGCACCCTGCTGCGGGTGTCATCTCACCTGGCCTTAAAGGACACTCCTGAAGACCTGGACCCTGCTAGGTGCTGAGGAGGGAGGCAGGAGGGGTGGGAGCTGTGCTCAGAGCTTCAGGGTGACACCAGGGTGACATGCTGGCTGTGCAAGGGGTACCCCCACTGTCACCCACCCACCAGCTCCTGCCTGGCGCGGGCACCCCAAGGGGCAGCTGTCTCTGTGTGGCACCTGGCCCTGTCTGTCCCCATGCGTGTGTCCCCCCAGGAGGGCCCAGTTGCTGTGGGGCTGGGAGGGGGCCAATCGGGGTGGAAGAAGAGAGAGGGGGGTGTATTTTTTTTTTTTAAGGGATTTTTTTTTTATTCTTTTAAAGCCGAAACCCGCTCCAAGGGCATTTCGACAAGTTCCAACCGCGACCATCTGGTCCATTAAAATAAATCTGGCGTGCCTGGCTGCCCCCGTGCGCGGGGGGCGCGGGGGGGTGGCGGCGGGGGCCGGGGGGGCCAGGGCCGGGAGAAGAAAGCTCCCAGCTGCTCTGACGTTTGAACGTAGATTGGCCACAGCTGGCCCCTGAAATGTGGCGCAAAAGCAACTTCTGCTTCGAATTAGACCAGGACGTTAGGAAATACTGGTGGAAAGGCCAGCACGGCTTGTGAACGGGAAGGGGGTGCCGGGGGGGACAGCCCGGGACCCCTGCGGGCACAGCTGCCCAGAGGGGGTTTGGTGGCTCTGGTGGGGGGTTCGGGCTGGGATGGGTTTTGAGGGGTCTGTGGTTTGGGGCACCGCTGTGCTTGGGGTCCCTGGTGGCTGTCACCTCCCTGTGAGCCCCGGGGCTGGCAGACCCGCGGGGTGTGGGGCCAAGGTGGGTGCCCTGCCCTGGCCACCCCGATGTCCCCGAGGTCGCCCCGACACTGTCGCGGCAGCGCCACCTCCTGGCAATGCCTCTGTCGTCGGGCCGCGGGGTGGCGATGGTTTTGGGGTCGATGTCCCTCGTCTGACCCCAGGCTCTGCCCGCAGGTCGTAACGAGCTGATCGCCCGCTACATCAAGCTGCGAACGGGGAAAACACGGACGAGGAAGCAGGTGAGGCGTTGCTCTGGATTTTCTCCCGGGGTGGGCTCAGGGCAGGGTGGGAGGTGGTGCCAGGTAAGCCCAAGGGGGAGCGGATGTCCGGCTGCTTCGCCTGTCCTCTGTGTCCCCTCCTCAAGCCACTGCTGCTGCCAGCAGGTCCCCCATCCTGTGTGAGGAGCTTTGCCTGTGAGCACCAAACCCCTGGGGTTTCGTTTCTCCCAGAATGCTCTGAAACTGGAGGTGTGGGGGCAGGCAGCACCCAGGGCTCCCCAGGCTGGGTTCACCCTGCAGGTGGCAGGAGCCCTGGAACTCTCTCTCCAGGCAGTGTGTGTGTCTGTGTGTCTACATGGGTCTCTCTGCTGTGCCCCCTGCATCTGAAGGCTGTTCCTACTCTGCCCCTTGCCAGGCTTTATGCCACTTGTGCCTGATGCCATAGCAAAGGCACTCCCACTTGGGCTGGGAACAAGGCATCCCCATGCCAGCCAGGGATCCAAGGACTGGCTATGTGGAGCTGTGGGGCTGTTCCTGGTGGGGCTGGAGGTACCACAGAGCTCTTGCCATGCCCTCACTGCCCTGTCTGGTTGGATGCTGGGGCAGGCAGGGATGCAGGCAGAGCACAGGCAGCGGTGCCAACAGGGCAGGAGCACACAGAGGTCCCTGCAGGCCTTTGCTGCACCAAACCTGTGTGAGGAGTGGGCTGCTGCAGCCCTGAATGGAACTGTCCCTTTGTCATATGTCCAGTGGCTCTTGCCTCTCCTTGTGGTGGCCCCCAGCCACGAGCCAAGCCACCCATCCTGGCAGAGCTGATGGCCTTGGATGCTTGGGAGCATCTCCCAACACAGGGAGATGGTTGGGTTTGGACACTTTCTCTGGGACTGTGCTGTGCTGCAAGTCCCCACAAGGGAGGGGCACTGGTCCCCAGACACTGCAGGGGTCATTCCTCCAGGCCATGCTGAAAGGAGAGGGTCTGGCCTCTCCTTGTGTTCAGACCAGTGCCAAGCAGTGCTTTCTTTCTGGATTGAAGACTTAGCTGGGCTTCTCCTCCATGGGGGAAGGATGCAGTGCTCTATGGGGAATTGGGAAAGGCATGAGGGAGAGCACCCATGGCACTGATCCCTCTGTGCACTTGTGTCCTGGACAGCCTGCTGTCTCTTCTTGGACAGCCTGGCACTGGTGGGAACAGGTTCTTGCCAAAATCAGCCCTGAAGCCTTGTGGGTGCATGGACCCCCACCCTTTCTGTGGGTGACCCCCAGCCATGCTGCACCTTTCCTGCGTGGACAACAGCCCTTTTTCTTTAGATCCTGCTCTTACAGGGGCCTGGACACAAAAAAACAACCTTTCCCCCATGCAAAATCAGCAGGAGCCCTGGGGCAATGAGCCTGTCCCTGCTGGACCCGCAGGCCCCATGGAGTAACCTGGGGCACCCCAAACCTGCCAGGCTGCATCCTCAGCCTGTTATGCTCAGAGGGGGCTGGCAGGGTCTGTCTGTCCCCACCAGATGGTACATGAGGACCTCCTCAACCACCTCATCTTTACACCAAGGAGCTTCACACACCAGCATCAACCAGCACAGCACCTGGGTCTCCCCACAATTTTCCTTCCTCCAGCTCGTGGCAGCTGCAGGACCCTCAGCATCTCCAGGAGCAGCCAAAGTGCTCCCCCCTTTCTCCGCACTCCCTCCCCCGGGGACAGCATCCCGCCCTGCAGGGGGAACGTATCTTCACGCTCTCTGTGTTTTCCTTTCTGAACGGCGTGGCGGGCGCTAGGTGTCCAGCCACATACAGGTTCTAGCTCGGAAGAAGGTGCGGGAGTACCAGGTTGGCATCAAGGTACGTTGGCGCCCTTGCCCAGGTGTCCGCGGCGGTGTCTCTGTGAGCATGGGCAGCCCCTCTCCTTCCTCCTCCTTTCCTCTGGTTGACGGCTCTGCTGTTCCCTCTCTCCTTCTGCTCTCTCTCTGCAGGTCTCTAGCCACTTGCAGGTTCTTGCCCGACGGAAATCTCGTGAGATTCAGTCCAAGCTGAAGGTACGCCCTGCCTCGCCTGGCCCCTGCCTGCTGACGACTAACGCACTCGGCTCTGCGGTGTGCTGCTTGCTTTCCTGTTTTACCTCTCTTTTTTGGTGTTTTTTCTTCTTCCCCCTCGCTTGGCTCCTGGGATCAGATGGTTTTTTCAGGCATCATTGTGGGGTGCCCAGAGAGAAGTGCCAGGAGAGGCAGCAGAGCCATTCTCTTTCCTCCAGGAGGGTTAATGTGGGTGCCAAATCCCCTCTTTTCATCCAGGCAAGGACTCTGCCATGGGAGATGTGGGTTTAAACCCTCCTCTGATGATGTACGAGGGCTGACCCCTCTTGGACCATCAGGGGTTCTCCCACGAGGAGAAAGACCTCCACCAGGGCAGCCAGTGAAGCAAAGTGAGGTTCAAGCAAGGTGTGTAAAGGCAACTCCCCTCCACAACCAAGATCTGACCCAGTTCAGGTGGGATGTGGGCAGAGGCAGGGGAGCTCCAGGAGTCCCTGCAGGCTGCCAACCCAGTGGCTTGTGATGCACCAGGGTGGGAGTACAGCCCAGGGGCACCACAGGGATGTGAGTGGCAGCAGGTCCAGGTGGGGCCATGCTGCTGGGGACAGGGGCACAGGAGTGCCAGGAGCCAAGGGAGCCAAGTGAGAAAAAAATGAATCATCCTCTCTCTCTTTTCTAGTTGGCTTTTCTTTCTTTCCTTCCTTCCTCCTAACTGGAGCCCAACTAACCTTTCCATAACCATTCCCACCCAGCTTTGTGGTGGTAGTGGGGAGGGTGATGAAGGGGGGGTGTGGGCAGGACTGGGGACATCCCCAAAGGGCTGAGCTCTGCTCAGGTTGGACCTACATGGTTTGAGGTGGGGGACAGAGAGGTCCCCACTGCACAACCACCCAGGGGACAGCCAGCTCCTGCCATGTGCCTGCGTTTACCTCTGCACTGTCCTACCAGGGAACACATTCATGGGTGGCTCCAGGGGTGATTTGCTGCCTTGTTGTGGGTGTGGGAGCCCAGAAAATCTTTCAGCCTGCTGACCTTGAGATCCAAAGGCATCACCAGCTGCCCCTGTCCTGGGTGCTGTGTCTGTCACTGGCACTGATGCTGGTGGGGGAGGCAACCATCAGAGTTGGCAGCATGGAGCACTGTCAGAGCTGGAGCATTTTCATCTTCAAAGTTTTAACAAACTCCAGCTCCTGCTGCCTGGGAGTCCAGCAAGATGTGCGCCCCAAAGCCCTTCAACAGGGACCCCAGTGCCCCGTGAGAGCTCCCACACTGGATGGGTTTGGTCAGCTAGGAGAAGCCAGGAGAGAGCACCTGAAACTATTTTGGGATGCTTCTTTGGGATTGTAAGTCTTAAACCCAGTTCCAGGCCCAAAGAGGGGCAAGTCAGGGAGGTGAGGTAGGCAGCAGGGTCAACAACAGCAGAAGCCTTTACAAAATAATAGTGAAATACAAAATTAAATAACTTTCCTTGCCACGTGGCACCATGCAGAGCAAGGAGGAGCTGGAGGCACGAGTGACCCCAGGGTCCATGGCTGTGCTCTCCATCCCCAGCCATGCTGCCTGCAGGATTCTGGCAGGGAACAGCCAGGGCACAGATCCCCCTGATCCATACTCTAGGTATACAAAGCATCCCTTCTCAAGATCAGCCCTCTGCCCTCACCCAGCACTGTCCTGTGGGATGAGAACTCACTTCTGTGAGCAGTATCTGCATTTTTGAGCCGCAGTCATGAGCAGTATCTGTGTTTTTGAGCTGCAGTCATGTGCCTGTTCGTGCTCCCGGCATGTGGCTGCACGCCCGGCCTCCTGCCCTGCCCCAGGTGAAGATAAATGAAGCATTGATCCCTGGGGAAGGTTCAGAGGGAAAGCAGAGGGTGTGCACTGGAACCAGCATGAACGTGTCCTAGCCGTGCAAGTGGAGGAGCAGCCCTGCCCCCGGCAAGCCCAGGGAGCTCTGGAGCTCCTGCCCAGCAGTGCTGTGACCTCTGGAGCAGAAGGGAAAAGGAAAAACAATTGGTGTCCTGTATGGATGCACACACAGCACAGGGGGTTGTGATCGAGGCTCTCCTTGTGGGGGAGTTGGTGCTGACATCCCAGGGCATCCCAGCTCTCCGTGCCCTGGCTGCAAGCACTGAGGGCCTCTGAGGAAGCTCTAGAGGATATTTGAAGAGCCAAGAAAGGCACAGGCCTGGCTGACCACAGTGACCCCTTAAAGGAGTGGGTGGGAAGCTTTGGCATCCCCTTCCTGGTGGGATTAAGCCTGGGCAGCAGTGGCCACCATGTGCATCCCCTGGTGACCAGCCAGGTCAAGGGGATCACTCCCCAGGTCAGGCATGGTGATGAGCCAGGGTGGGGGATACCCAGCTGTGCTGGTTCCAGCTGGGGTGGAGTTAATTCTCCTCACAGCTTTTTGCAGCCACCCCATGCCAGCCAACAGCAGTGCTGTGGAGAAAATTAACTGCCCCAGCTGAAACCAGCACCGACTATGGGGAGGTGTACAGAGAACCCACAGGTTCCCACACTGCTCTAACCTTTTTTTTCCCTTTCTTTTGCGGACAGGCCATGAACTTGGTAAGTTGAGTCTGAAATTTGCTTTGTTCTCCATTGCCTTTTACCCTCTCTAGTGGAGGGGCTAAAAACCCTTTTTCATCCCCAAGGGGGAAGGGTGGGAGGGGTCATTTCTCAGACCCATCAGCTTTTGCCCAGAGGATATTGGCAAGCTTCAAACGTTAATTAACATTTGAGAAGGGGGTGAGGGGATCCCTCCACACCTGTCGGTCCCTCAGCTGGGCCCGTGGGATTGACTGCTGGCTTTGCAAAACCTGTCAGGCACGCTGGGATTGAGGCAACTCAGTCTGCCCCTGTAACCCTGCTTCCCCCCTTCTCCCCTCAGGACCAGGTCTCGAAGGATAAGGCTCTGCAGAGCATGGCTTCCATGTCCTCGGCGCAGATTGTGTCAGCCAGCGTCCTGCAGAACAAGCTCAGCCCCCCCCCTCCTCTTCCTCAGGCCGTCTTCTCTGCTGCCCCCAGGGTGAGGACAGCCCCACGCCCCCACACGGGGACACCCCGGGGTGGTGGGGACACCGTGAGCCACACAGGGGGTGGCAGGGGGATGTTCAACAGCCGTTCTCAGCTGTGGTGGCAATACAGGGGCTCCCTGCTGCTTGCAGCAGGTGAGGAGGGAAATTTTGGGAGTGGGGAGAGTCAGAAGTGACTGACTCTTCCCTGTGCTGTTTCCCCAGTTTTGGAGTGGGCCTATCCCAGGACAGCCTGGACCCTCTCAGGAGTAAGTACAGACCCCTCCACACCTGGCACCAGGCAGGACCCCACCTTGGCAAGGGCTGGGGCATCCCGGGCTTGGTAACCTGATGATGCTTTTTCCTTTCCAGCATTAAACCGTTTGCACAACCAGCTTACCCCATCCAGCCACCCATGCCTCCATCACTAGCCAGTAAGTCACGTTCTTAACCCCTTACAGGGGGGGTCATATTTGTCCCCTCCTCCCCATGGTGCCACCCCCTGTGTCTCCTCCCCAGGCCTACTGGGTTTAAACCCAGCAAAAAGCTCCACAGTGAGCTCCCAGCTGGGTCCCCTCCAGTCTCTTTCCAGGAAGGAGTGGGATCAGCACATCCCATGTTTTAGCCACGCTGTGCTGGACAGTACAGGAGGGTGGGGATGCAGTGAGGCCAGCAGCACCCCGACACTGCAGAGGGGGCTCCCCCCAGTTCCTGGCTGCCCCTCCACCCTCACATCCTTCCCCCTGCCCCAGGTTACGAGCCCTTGGCTCCACTCCCGCCAGCTGCCTCGGCCGTGCCGGTCTGGCAGGACCGCACCATCGCCTCCACCAAGCTCCGGCTCCTCGAGTACTCCGCCTTCATGGAGGTGCCCCGGGATGCCGAAACGGTAACGATCCCCTCCGTGTCCCCAGCACCCCGTGGGACAGTGCCCATCCATCCCCACCCCTGGTGGCATCATGCTGTCACCTGACCTGTCCCTCTGCTGTCCCCACCCCGCTCCCTACAGTACAGCAAACACCTCTTCGTGCACATCGGCCAGACGAACCCCTCGTACAGTGACCCGCTGCTGGAGGCTGTGGACATCCGCCAGATCTACGACAAGTTTCCTGAGAAGAAAGGTGGCCTCAAGGAGCTCTATGAGCGTGGGCCACAGAATTCCTTCTTTCTCGTCAAATTCTGGGTATGCTGCTGGGAGGGTGAGGGTGGGGAGGGTCATCCTTCAGCTGCAGGTTTATGGCAGGTTGGGGACGTGCTGGGTGGCTCTGAAAGCTGGTGTGCCTTGTCCCCATCAAGAGCTGGGTGTTGTGGTTCCTCATGGGACCCTCTGCCCTTTTCCTGTCTCCAGGCGGATCTGAACAGCACAATCCAGGACGGGCCAGGGACCTTCTATGGTGTCAGCAGCCAGTACAGCAGTGCAGAGAACATGACCATCACGGTCTCCACCAAGGTGTGCTCCTTTGGCAAGCAGGTCGTGGAGAAGGTGGAGGTGAGTTCCATGCCCCACTGCATTGGGAAGAGGTGGGAATTGGGATGGAGAAAATCCCAGAGCCAGGTGTAGGACACATGGGTGCCTACACCATGTTTATGGGTGGAGTAGAGAGGACATTGCCCCGTCCCAGTTGGCCACCACCAGGCGTGGGACAGCTACTGACCCTGGCTGTCCCCTGCAGACGGAGTATGCACGGCTGGAGAACGGCCGGTTCGTCTA
This sequence comes from Lichenostomus cassidix, assembly GCF_008360975.1. NCBI lineage: Eukaryota > Metazoa > Chordata > Aves > Passeriformes > Meliphagidae > Lichenostomus > Lichenostomus cassidix. The sequence goes on from NC_139506.1 coordinate 2,857,310, forward strand.
CCGCATCCACCGCTCTCCCATGTGCGAGTACATGATCAACTTCATCCACAAACTCAAGCACCTCCCGGAGAAGTACATGATGAACAGTGTCCTGGAGAATTTCACCATCCTGCAGGTATCTGCCCTCCTTTTCCAGGGGGTGTTTCCCACCAGGAGTGTGGATGCACTTGCATCGACCCTGCTGGCCCCAGATACACCTGGCAGTGCCTGAGCCCACGTGGCCCCTGAATTCCAGGGAGCAGATTTTGGTGCAAAGTGCCTTTGCCCAAGCCTGGACAAGTCTACCAGATAATGGGGAGCAAAATTTTCACTGTGCAATTAAATTGGCTGTGCCTGAGTTTGACTGACTTCGCCAATTAATGGGTAGCAGTTTTTGGTGGTGCAGATGCAGTGGCTGTGCCTGAGCCTGTGCAATCTCCCCCAAACAACAGGTAGCAAATTTTTGGTGGTGCAATTCAGGCTGTTCTTGAGCCTATGCCACCCCCCCAAAACTGGGTAGTAAATCTTGATGGTGCAATTAAATTGGCTGTGCTACTGCCTGTGCGACCTTACAAATAATGGGCAGCAAATCTTTTCGTGGTGCAAAGTGGTGCCTGAGCCCATGCAAACCCCCAAATAACAGCACCCGCCCACGGGCACAGCACTCCCCTAACACACTCTGCTCTGCTGCAGGTTGTTACGAACAGGGATACCCAGGAAACCTTGCTCTGCATTGCCTTCGTTTTTGAGGTCTCCACCAGCGAGCACGGCGCCCAGCACCACGTGTACAAGTTGGTCAAGGACTAGGGGCCCTTGGGGACAGGCAGGGGCACAAGGGGCATGCAGAAAAGCCACCCGTGCCTGTTGCCTTTTGAGAAGTCATTTGAAGAGAGGAGGAGAAGGAGGAGGAAGAAAAACAATAGCCAAAAAAGACTGACTTGTGATCGCAGATGTTTTCTACTTAGGAACAGTTTCTTTTTTTTTTTTTTTTTTAATAAACAAATAAAATTACAAAAAAAAAAAAAGAAAAAAAAAAAGAAGGATTGGAAAGGAAGCATAGGGAGAAAGGAAACCCACATCCAGCACTGGAGAGGGAGAGACTGGTCCTCGGTGTGGCTGATGAAGGCCAGGACACCACCGTGCCACCAGCAGCAGCAGCAGCAGCAGCAGGATGTTGGAGCAGAGAACGACCCCTCCTTTCACCCCCAGCCTCACTCAGAAGTGGCCACGGTCCTGAGTGGAGAGGAGCGAGCACTGACAGTCAGGAGGATGTGGCACCACGCCAGGTCTGGTCCAAAGCTGATGGGCATGGCAGCAACAGCAGCATTGGCACAGTGGCACAGCCCAGGTGGCAGTGGGGACGTGGAGATGGAGGTGCAGGGCAGGGCAGGGTGGAGAGGGGCTCTGCCACCTCCCCAGGGGTGCTCCTTCTCTGTGCCCAGCTGGGGCACTGGGAACCAGTGGCAGTGAAGGCATGAGGGCATCAACAATGCAAACCGTGGGGGTTTATGGCTCATTTCCCCCCCTTTTTTTAAATTGAAGTGCTTTTGAATACTTTTTAAAAAGACACCATGCTTGTAATCAGGCTGATGACTCTCTGCAGTGCCCAGGTGCTTCACTCCCACCCTGCACAGGGAATGTCTTGTTTAGGGAAAGGTTTGGGATGTCTCCATCTCTGGCTGGGTTTTGTGTGGGATCCCCTGAGCTCTGCGTGTATTTTCAGGAATTGCACTTGGGGGTGGCCCAGGCTCAGTGTCCCTACTGTGGTCACTTGCTGAGGAGTCTGAATAGAGAGCAGTAAAGGCAGATTTGCCTGATTTACTTTGCATATGTACATTTTCCTTGTTTCTTTTTTTTTTTTTTGTTCCTTCACCTTTTTTTGCCTTTTTTCTGCAATGACTGTTCCATACTGCTCCGTCCACTCACCTGCATCCTGTGGGAAGTGGCCAGGGAGGTGACTTGTGCAGGGAAAAACATATTGAGCAATGCAGGGCCAAGCTGTCATTGGGCAGAGTTTGGGACAGAGAGGACAGAGACAGGGGACAGAGAACAGGAGGAGTGCCAGGATAAGGGACTGGGTCAGCTTGGAGGTATTTTTGTGGCTGCAGCCCAAAGTAAGCCAAGGCAGTGTGCCCAGTCTTGAGGCTGCAGCTGCAAGGGCAGAGTCTGGGGAAAGCATCCCCGGGGTGCAGGAGGGTCACAGAGGGACAGAGGTGACGTGGGGCAGGGTGGCAGGAGGCTGGCAGGGGGACAGGGAGCCCGAGGTGGCCAGGTCTGGATGGGTTTCTCGTGTTGGCAGGGGAGCGAAGGCAGGGGGAAGGAGGGCAGGAGTTTTTTGAGGGGCACTGCAGCCCCTTAGGGAGGGTGACAGGGCAGGTTTAGGCTCAATGCTGCCAGTGCAAGGAGCAGGAACAGCCCCAGAGCTCAGGAAAGTGCCTTGGCTGCCACTTTGATGCCACGTGTCCTGTGGGGCATGGGGACTTGGACCTCTTACTGCTGAGAAAAGCCACCCATCCCTGTGGGACAGGTCAGAGCCACCCCAGCCCCTTGCCAGGCCGAGGGCTCAGTGGTGGGACTGAACTGAGGTGGCTGCTGTGAGCAGGGCAGATGGAGCAGGGGGGAGAGAGAGAGGGAAAAATCCAAGGCCAGGCACTGGCATCCCATGCCAGGGCTGTGCTGGGGTTCCCTGGCCAAGTTCTCATATGTAGCATGTTTGTTTGTTGTTTTGTAGGATTTTTTTTTTTTCGTCTGTTTCACTCACTGATCTAAAACTCTGGGAATGAAAACTCAAAACTCCCCCACCATAAACACAGGCGTGCCCCGCTCCCCGCCCCGATGGGGGACGAAGCTCTTCATTAACTGGACCGGTTTGTGCCTCCATCCTTCCCTCCATCCCTCCATCCTTCCCTTCTGCCTGCACCGAGCCCAGGGCTCACACTGCACCCCACGCACACAGACTGGTGTCCCCAGCAGCCCTGGCTGGGGTTTAGTCATGATCCCAGAGACACTTTCTCAACTCCCCCCGCCCCCCCCAGCCCCTCCGTTCTCCTCCAGTGTATTTATGAATTTCACATGAAGTACTGTTTTATTTTTTTAAAGACTTTGTAAAGCTTACCAGGGTTACAATCACCATTTTTAGAGCTGTGTCAGTCCACAATGTTAAAAATCCATTTTTTTATGTATTATATTTTTTGTGTATTTTTTTTAATCCAGCTGTGATGGGTTGTATCATATATTTGTTGTGTTTACTGTATCTGTCCAACTTCAAAGAGAGGAGACTGTGGAGCTCCGAGAAAACTACGGTCTGCTGAAAAACCATTAAAATTATTTGTTCATGGGTTGGCTCAAGCGGTTCTGAAGTTCATATTTTATTTCTTGGGATTTTCTTCAACAGCCAGCACTATGAGAGCTGTCCCATGTAACCCCTTGGCTGGGTAATGCTTCTCCTGGGATCCCAGTTCTGGGTACCAATGCCACATCCTCCAGCTGTATTTTGCTGTGGTTTGCATCACTGCTGCAGGCTTTGCTTGGGAAAGGTTGGGTTGGCCAACCTTCCCTGTGCAGATGCTTCCCTGTGCTTCTCCACAGCATCGCTGGGTTCAGGAATGCACATTTAAGGGATTCAGGAACACGTGTTTAGGGGGTTCAGGAATATGTGGGTTAAGGGGTTCAGGAACACGCATTAGGGGGTCGCATCCTCGCCCCCAGCAGCAGCTGGCAGAGGGCTGGGCTGTCCTACCAGCCACCACCAGCCCTGCAAGCCCTGCTGGCGGTGGCCCAGCTGTTCCGTACACCCCAATCCTACACTCAGGGGACACAGGGAAGGTGTTTTACCAGTGGCAGCTTTCCCCCATCCCGCAAGCAGCCCGTACCCCACTAGCCCTCCTGCACCCCACTATCCCTCCCGTACCCCACTGTCCTTCCCGCACCCCACTATCCCTCCCATACCCCACTAGCCCTCCTGCACCCCACTATCCATCCCGTACCCCATTATCCCTCCAGCACCCCATTCTCCCTCCCGCACCCCATTATCCCTCCCGTACCCCACTATCCATCCCGCACCCCACTATCCCTCCCGCACCCCGCTATCCATCTCGCACCCCATTATCCATCCCGTACCCTATTATCCCTGCCGTACCCCACAATTCCATCCCGTACCCCACTATCCATCCCGTACCCCATTATCCCTCCCGCAGCCCGGCGCGCCCCGTTACACCCACGCACCCCTCCCGGCCCTATCCACCCTTCCCGGCCCCGTTCGCCCCCCCTGCTCCGGCCCCGGTCCGGCCCCTTCCGTCCCGCTCCGCTGCCTGCCGGGACGCGTAGTCCCGCGGCTCCGCGCCGCTCCCGGCCCGCTCCAGGTCCGCGCTCGCCCCCGCCGCTCGCTCCGCGCCCCGTTCCTGCCCTCCCCGCTCCGCCTGTTGCTCCGCTCCCTTCCCCGCTCCTGTAGCTCCGATCCTCCCATTGCTCCGCTCCTCCGCTTGCCCCGCTCCGTCCCCGCTCGTCCCGCAGCTCGGATCCTTCTGTTTCCCCGCTTGCCCCGCTGCTCTCCCCGCTCTCCTGTTTCCCCTCTCCTCCGCTTCCCCCTCTCCACCTGTTGCCGCTGTCCCGTCCCGCTCCTTGTCCCGTCCCGCTCCTTGTCCCGCTGCTGTCCCCGCCGCCCGCGCCATCCCTCGGGAGCTCAGGCTGGGTAAAAGCCGCCGGCATTAATTACCGCAGCTCAGGAAAGGGATGAGCCGCTCGGTAATCCCGCCGGGGCAGGCAGAGCCCGGCTGCCCGGACTGGCATCCTGGAGCTGCCGGGTTGTTCTTTTTCGCTTCTAAACCGGAAATTGGACAATCTCACGGGGTCAGGCGGGCGAGAAGCGGGGCTGGCGGAGAGCTGGCGATGCTCCCGAGCTGCTGGCTCCGCCGGGGTTTGGGGTCTCTGAAAGGATCCGCGGGCTTTCCGAGCGGGGAGGTGTGTGACGCTGTCCCATGCCCGTGCCTCGCAGCTCCGCTTTGAAACCAGGGTGAAAGTCCGTCCTGGAACACAACTCACTGACGGGCAGAGGGGTTGAGCCCTGTACCCCATCCCTGGCCCACCAGTGTCCCCAGCCACTGGATGAAGGGTCACATGGGTGGTTTGGGCACATGGATCCCTGTATGGGGGCAGGTTGGGGTTCGGGGTGGGCATTGTGTGCAGGAAAGGAGGGGAAAGGCCTGGAGCACCCTGAGCACTCTTCCTTCCTTCCTGGCCTTTGCCTCGGCTCAGCCCTTCCTCCTTTCCAGCCTGGCTCCCTGGCTCTGTCCTGCACTCTGCAGGCTCCCCGGGGCTGTCACTCCAACCCACTCCCTGCAGGTCCCCCCTTTGCCTGCTGCTGCCCTGCAAAGCCCAGGTGAGCGATGGAGGGAGAGCCCACCCTGCGCCTCCGTGTCTTCGACCTCAACTGCTGGTGAGTCCAGAGTTCTCCAGGTCTTTGCTGGGCTGAGTGGGTGGAGATGGGGACACCACGCTGGGAATGGGGTCCCATCTTGGGGTTACCCTTGTGTCACCTTCATTTTGGGGTCACCCCGCTCCCAGCCCCAGAGGGTCATGAGGTGCTTGGCTGGGTAATGTCTCCTGTCCCCTCTGTGCTTGTTAGCCCTGGAAAAAGTCCCCATTTGCACCCCAACCAACGATGAGCTGCCTCAGTTGTGCAGGAAGGAGAAGCTGTCCCCAAACAGCATAGCTGCATATCCCCCTTGTCCCCACGGCCTCACATGGCCCTTTCCCCCTCCCATCTTTCCCATCTGCATCCTGCTTTTACTGGCGCTGGAGCCCTCTTTCTCTCCCTCATTTTGGGTCACACTGTGCCCTGACAGCCCCCATCACCCGGTGACTGTCACCCCTCTCTGGCAGGGCCATCCGCTACCTGAGCAAGCGGCGGCAGGAGCGCATCCGGCTCATCGGGGACACTCTGCGCCGGGAGAGCTTTGACCTGGCACTGCTCCAGGAGGTGAGGGCAGTTCGTGAGCCAAATGCAGCCATTCCCAACCTGGCAGATGAATGCGACAGTTCTCAGCCCATCCCACTGTTCTCCAGGTGTGGAGCGAGCAGGACTACAGTGACCTGATAGGGAAACTAGCAGGCTGTTATCCCTTCTCCCATTATTTCCGCAGGTGAGGAGGGCAAGGTCAGCCCCTACCAGGGCTGTCTTTGGGGCCGTGCCAGGGCTGTGCCATGTCCTTGGGGTTTACCACGTGTAGAAACCAGTGTGGGTGCTTTTGGTCACCTCTGTCACCGTGGGACACCCCATGCCTGGGTAGTGGGATGCTCACACTACGATCCAGGCATCTGGGGAGTCCTCCTGGCTGAGGGCTAGGGGGAGGCAGAGGTTTTGGGAACCACATTTCCTCACTGTGCTTTTTCCCTCCCACAGTGGGGTGATCGGCAGTGGCCTCTGCGTCTTCTCCAGGTTCCCCATCCTAGACACACTCCTCTACCAGTACTCGCTCAATGGGTACCCCTACATGGTGAGTGGGGCTGGGGGCACATGGCACCGTGGTGTCCATCCCCACAGAGCCTCAGTAGCCCTGACCTGCTCTTCTTCCCCTCTGGCAGCTCCAGCACGGGGACTGGTTCTGCGGGAAGTCCGTCGGTCTCGTCATCATTAAGATCTCAGGGATCATCTTTAATGTCTATGTCACCCACGTGAGCATCCCAGGGGGGATCTGGCATGGGGGGGACAATGGGGAGGAGGGGAATGAGTGGCCATACCCCTCTTTTACTGTCCCCTTGCTTTAACCACTGCTCTCCACCCTCTGCCCTGGAGTATGCACTGATTTATTAAAATATCGCTCAGGCAGCGAGGGCAGGGATCCACAACTTGGCTGTGCAGCGGGGTGAGCATTCCAGGCTCTCCCCAGGAGGGTGACATAAAGACAGATGGACTGTTTTAGAGGGGTTGGTTGGTTTGCAGGGAGCCTGGGGGCAGGGCAGGTGTCAGTCACAGCCCCTTTGCTTTCCCTCTCTCTGCAGCTGCATGCTGAGTACTGCCGGCACAAGGACACCTACCTGCCCCACCGGCTGGTGCAGGCCTGGGAGCTGGCACAGTTCATCCGGTGAGCAGCTGCAGGGTGTCCCCTTGCAGGTCCCCAGGGTCACCCCTGCCCCTGGGGCTTTGCACTGCAGAGAGTTCTCATTTGCACCGCAGAGAGTTCTCATTTGCACCAATCCCAGCCAGGAGTAAGGCTGAGAAGCGCTGGGCAGGTCCTGGTCACTCCAGTCTGGTGCAGGGCACGGCAGGGAAGGACAGCCATCCCTGTCCCCACAGACACACCTCAAAGGCAGCAGACGTGGTGCTGCTGGGAGGGGACCTGAACATGCACCCTGAAGATCTGGGCATCCGGCTGCTGCGGGGCTGGACGGGGCTGAGGGACTCCTTTGCTGAGGCCACACACTTTGAGGTGAGCTGAGGGGCTCAGTGGGGTCCCAGGGGCACCAAGAGCCCCCCACCCACCCAGGCTCTTGTCTCAGGGCTGTAAGAACGGCTGCACCCTTGTCCCTGACAACTGCTTCACTGACAGTTCAGAGCTGCTGCCCTTCCCGCTGGGCATCCGCATTGACTACATCCTCTACAAGGTAACAGGGTTTGGCCACAGGCTGTGAGTAGCAGGGCTGAGGCATTGGTGTGACCCCCTTGTCCCCTTGCCCAGGCCACCTCCAGCTTCACGGTGAAGTGTGAAGAGCTGAAGACCACCATGGGGCCAGCGCCAGGCATGGACATCCCCTTCTCAGACCACGAAGCTGTGATGGCAACACTGCACATCCAGAGGCGGGGACAGGCTGAGAGTGCCACCCTTGACACAGCTGGTAAGTTGGAGGGCAGGGGAATATACTGATGGAGTTGGATGGAGTTCTTTGGGGATGTTTCTCCTTGGGGTGCTGCTTGTGGAGAGCTGCAGAGCAGTGGGGATGGGGAGAAGGGTATTGGGGTGGTATGGGAGGGCATAGGAATGGTATATGGGGGTCCCACCCTGCTGAGGCTCCCTGTCCCCGCAGACCCAGCACTGGCAGATGTGGTGACAAAGGCACGGACAGAGGTGATCGTGGGGCTGCAGGCGGCGCACCGGCAGCGCTACTCCTCGGGCAGGATGGCCGTGCTGGCCCTGCTGCTGCTGCTGCTCCAGGCCGTGGCTGCACTGGGCACGCTGGCTGGATTGGGGGCAGAGCAGCCCTTCCCCAAGCTCTCCTTCTGCCTGCTGGCCTTCCTCGCCCTCGGCATCCTCGTCCTCTCCACCTGTCTCCACCTCTTCCACACCATGGAGGTGAAGATGCTGCTTGGCACAGAGAACCAGATGTGGAAGGCACTGCAGGAGCTGCAGAAGCATCCCAGATGGCTGAGGTGAGGCTGTGGGTCCCACAAGGTCCCCAGATGACTCCAGGTTTTAGGTGACCAGCACTGCAGCCAATGCAGTAGTTCAGGTTCAACAGCTGCCTCTGGGTAAAATTAAGATTTTTGGGGTAGATTCATTGCACTGACCCCTCTGAGAACCACGATGGAGGCAAATTTTTATTGCTGTCTTTTAAAATACACCCTTTTGTACATGGAGGGACCCACTGGCCTGGCTGGAAGGCTTGAGAGGCTCAGGCTCCCCTTTCCTGGCATGGCCTCAAAGTGAACACTGGTGACTGCTCTGGCAGCCAGTTTTAACTCAGACTGAAAATAAAGGCATTATTTTAACCTTTGGCACCAGGTCAGGGGGGTTTTATTTCAAGGGAAGGGGTTTGCAGCAGGATGGGAAGGCTGATACAAACACAGGGAAGGCTGGAAAAGGTGCTGAGGGAAATGGCAGGATGAGGGCTGAACACAGGGTGGTGTTGGTAACAGGAACCTATGCCTGGGACCCCCATCCCCAAAACGTCTGGGGCTGCCATAAGCACCATTTGGTGCCACCTTGCAACAGCCAGGGACTCCAGGGGTGTCTGAGGTCTGTGCAAAGGCCAGTGTGGCATTGCCAAGCAGAAGAAACCCCAAAGGGGCAAGCAGGGCACAGCTGCTGGTATCCCTTGTCCTCAGTGTCAGAGAGTGCTGGTCCTGAGCACAATTCCCTTAGGAGCTGCTGGATAAAAAGCTCTTCCTTGGCCCAAGGGGCTCATGGTAGGGCTCTGACCCTGGTTTCCTGCAGCAGCTGGGGACAGCGTGGACGTGGCATCCAAAAGCAGTGGTGTAGAGTGGCAGGATCAGCCCAATCTGTTTGTCACTGGTCGCCACTTGTACAGCCAGATGTCCCTTGAAGAGATAAATGGTCCAGGCTGGGATGGATGCCCTCAGTTGGGAAGGATGTCTGAGGGTGGCTTTGAGGGACACTCCTGATGGTGTCCCTGCATATCTGGCATCTGCCCTGTGGCTTGCCTCTGGTGGCCACAGTCACCTCCTTGCTGCCAGGAGCCACCACAGCCCCCTTTTGCAGTCTTGTTTCCCAGCAAGAGCAAGGCAAAGGCAATCCAGCCAGGCACAGGAATGCTCTCTCTGTACCCCAGAGCTGAGTGCTTCTTGGTGTCTCCTCATGTGGGCATCCACCAGTGGGTCTGACCCGTCTGTGACAGATTTTGGCAAAGCAGGGTGCTGGATTTGCTGATTTGCTGCAGCAGCTGCAGGTGCCTGCGGGCAGCTGGGGCATCACCACCTCCAGAGGTAGCTCAGAGTGATGCTCAGCCTGGGACACACACACACACTCACACACTCTGCTTGTCCCCCCAGGGAGGATCTGGTGGCTCCAGGGCTGTGTGGATCAAGCCCGCAGCTCACTGAGCCGCTTCTCCTCCTGCATCTGGATGAGGACATTGCGCTTATTCACCACCTCCACCAGCTGCTTCAGGGTCTCCTGCTCAGCCTTGAGATCCTCAGGTGTCTTCAGGTTTTCTGTGGTGCAAAGGGCCTGAGTAGGGCTGGGAGAGCCACAGCCCTGACCTGCCCCCCGCACCATGAGAAGGGATCCTCTCCCTGGCACATGCTGGCACTCACCCTCTATGTTCATGTAACTCCGGAGCTTCTGGTCAAGCTGACACTGCTGCTCCTCCAGCTTCAGTTCCTGCACGCTGTGGGGAGGAAAAGGGTGTGCTGGGTACTGGGTTCACAGGGGACTGGGGTGAGCTGAGGCAGGGAGCATCCCCCAAGCCTTACGCGATCATGAGGTCTGACTCCTCGGTCATCAGATTGTTCTTCTTCTGGACCAGGTATAGCAGCTGGTTTGTCCACTGTGTCTGCTGGTCAGCCAGGCTCTCTGCAGGACAGGGGAATGGTGAGCAGGGTGCAGACCTCGTTGTGGTGTCACAGTGCTCCATCCACCCTGGCCTTACCATTCTCATCCCGGAGTAACTTCTCTAGCTTGGTGCCTTGCTGCTCCAGTTCCCGGAAAGTGACCTCGATCTCCTCCAGCCGTCTCTGGATGGCCTGCAAGGGAAGTGCAGCACTTGCCTGCAGGCACCTGCCAGCATGCGGCCACCAGCAGCAGGATGGAGGAGACAGTGCCACACTGGGGACCTGGCTCTCCCCTGTGGGATTACCTGGGCTCTGCAGAACCGCTTCATCTGGTCTTCCCTGGCCCGGCGCGCCAATGTGCGCTTCCAGGTGGGGTATTTCTCCTCTTCCCCCAGCTCCAGGCCCTGTGAAAGGACAGTGGCACACCAGGGGGGTCAGTCCCTGCACTGGACACCTCCTGCCTTGGCAACCAGGGCTGAGCCAAACCCAGTGTGAGAGGAGCAAGAGCCCCAGCATGACCTGTGCTGCTGAGGCCATTGCCACTTGGGGAAAATCCTCACCAACTCTTTCATGATGCCAAGGCCTGTGCCTTCCTCCTCCTTCTCTCCCTCCTCCTCCTCCTCTTCCTCCTCCTCACTGTCGCTCTCCTCCAAAGCTGCCCAACATAAGAGCTGTTTCAGGCTGGTTGCTCATGAGCAAGATGTGGGGGTACAGCAGGGTCCTGGAAGGACTGAGAGCTCTGCTCATCCGGAGACTCCAGCTCGTACCACCTACCTTTCTCCATGTCAATTTTCTCCTCCTCCTTCCAGATGCCTTGTCCCTGCCACAGGGCAGGGAGGGCCTCAGGTGCTGGTTGGAGCCGCAGACGAGCTGGCTTCGGTGGAGGCTCAGGCTCTGCTTCACTGGTGAGGTTCAGCGTGGACAGACTGAGCTTCTCCAGTGGCGTAAGGACAATCTTCCTCCTGCCCCCACTCTCCTCACCCTCCTCTGCTGCCCCTTGGGGCTCTGCTCTGGGAACCTCCTCCTCCTCCCTCGCATCCTCCCTGGGCTGTGCCAGCAGCTCCTGCTCCTCTGTGTCACCAGCATCTGCAGCGTCCTCTACTTCCCCGGGCTCTTCCCCTGGCTGTGGGGCTGCTGGAGTGGGCTGCAGTGGACTGGCTGGCTGCTCCGTGGGGCACACACATGGGCTCCCAGCATCTGAGGGTGGGTGGGCAGCAGCAGCAGCATCCTAGAGCAGAGCCAGAGCAGAGCGGGGATGCAGCACAGGGCCAGGCACAAGCATCCCCTTCCGCATTTTGCCTTTCCTCCATCGCCTACACAGGGATTTAGGGTGATTTACCCCATCAGGCAGCGCTGAAGCCTCATCCCTGGGCAGCTCCACGCTGGGTGGATGGGGGTAGTGCAGTGAGCAGTAAAAACTACCTGGGGGGAAGAAGGGGGGCAAACTCACATGACAACCCGCACGGTGGTGCAGTCCTGCCCCAAGCACCCCCTCTCCCCAAAAGCCACCTCACCATCCTCCTCGTCGAAGGCGTAGTCGCCCAGGCGCAGGGTGGCCCCGCAGCGCCGGCACTGGAAGCAGCTGCGGTGGAAGAAGCGTCCCTCGGCGCTGGCTCTCTCCAAGATGTACACACGGCGGCCGCAGAAGTAGCAGGCGTCACTGTTCTCCCCTGTCCTCTCCCTCGGGGGCTGCGGGGGGAGAGGACAGGCTGTGGTGGCACCGGGGTGGTCCTGGCAGCCACCCTGCCCCGCGGCTGTGCCAGCAGCCATAGGGGCACGGGGCAGGGCACAGCCCCTCTTGCAGCGCTGGGTCTGGGTGTTTGGGATGGGTGAGGGAGTGGCAAGTCTTGGCTCCGGAAAACCAGTTGAGTCAGGAAACAGGCAGGGAGGAGCCGGGAGGCTGTGGGCGTTCGCTTGCGCAGCCCCGGTGCCAGCCCTTGGCTTGGCCTGCCACCCCCTGGTGCCCTCCCAGTGCCCACCTGCCCCGAGCTGCACCCTCCATCCCAAGGTGACACAAGGACCAACCTGCCCTGGGTCCATCGTGCTGGTTTGTGGCAACTTGTGGGCACTGTCCGGAGTGTCTCCATCCAGCCCCATGACCAGCTACAAGTGACCCGAGGGCAGGGTCAGCCCCCCACTCTCCCCCCACAGCAGAGCACCTCTTGGAGCACCTGGGACAGACCCACCTCGGTGTCCCTGCGGCTCCTCTTGACCTCAGTGTCCTTCTGGGCACTGTCCTGCAAATGTAAAGGGGGTGGTTAGGGTGGAGAGGGGGACAGGGATTTGGTATGTCACACGGATTTGAGTGGGAGTCCCTCACCTGGGGGCGTTTGTGTGTCAGGTTCCGGCTCTTCTGCAGCTTGCTGAGGAAAAGGATGGCCCCTCGTGTGCCAGAGGGGGACAGTGGCTTCTTGCTGACCTCCTCCACCTCTGCATGGGACATGGCCATTTTGGTGGGACCCACCCAACAAATGGTAGCACCCAGCCAGCCCCAGTGAGGCTCAGGATGGGACAAATCCCCCCAAAATATCACACCTGGAGAGGCCTTGAAAACTTCATAAAACTGGCTGAGGTAGGTGATGAGGCCCAGGCGCTTAGGCTCCGATATGGTGGCCATCTCAGCACTGGAGAGGACAGGTGGGATGCCCAGCTCCTGCTCTGCTATGTCCAGCATCATCTGGTGGGTCCGAATGGCATCCTGGCGGTCCACAGAGTCAAAGTCCCTGCAGGGAGATACAGGTGCCATCAGGGTGGGCTCTGCAGGGTGGAGGGCTCATGGGGGTCCCAGGCACTCACACCAGGTCTGGGCGGAAGTGGTGGATGAGGGCGCAGAGGGCCAAGCCACTGGTCCAGGAGGTGGTGAAGTTGGTCACGGCCACGCCAGGGTATCCAGCTGTGCAATCCCGGCACCAGCTCAGCAACTCTTCGTAGACATATCCAGGGGCTGCTGGGGAGGCAGCTTATGTGTCCCCGTTCCACAGAGACCAGGGACACCCCCAAGTCCACCTCCTGCCTCAGCATCAGTGTTTTAACAGGGAAGGGATCCCATGGGAGTGACCCAAGACACCCCCAGAACCATTCCTGCCAGGCTCAGTAAATAGGTTGATAAAGCATCTGTCAATATTTCACAGCTCAGCATCAGTGTGGGCTGGAGGGGCACAGCCTCCTCCCCAGAAGGCAGCAGGGGGTTTGTGTCCCTTTGTGGGCCATGAGCAGAAGGGATAGAAACCAGTGGTGTCACCAGGACAGCCAGCTGGACACAGGGTGCAAGAAACAGGGATGGGGAGGAAAAGCAGGGCAGAAGCCACTTGGGAATGAACTGCTGGAAGGAATGGGGCTGCTGGTGTGGGGCAGGACTGGTTCTTCCTACCGGTGCTCAGCCGGTTGTCACTCCTCCTCTTGTGGTCCACCTCCACCATGCCCACGAGGTAGAGGTCCTTGACCTGCCAATAGGGACATGCCAGGGGTCACCACCTTCACAGAGCCAATGGCACCATGCAGGGAGCTGGCCCTGGCAAGGGGGACACTGGACACCCCCACACAACTCTCCAGAACCCTCCACCATCCACAATGGGCAATGCATTCAATGTCCTGGGGACTAATAGCTTCAGTCTCACACCCTTTGGGGACAGAAGACTGGGCAAATTAGCGTCACCCTGACAGCCAGGCAGGCTGGGCTGGATGGCTGTCCCCTGGCTGGGTACCTGGCTGGCTTTGATGGCCTGCAGGTTGATGTTGGGGTAGCGCGTGGCTGGGTCAATGCTGTACTGAGTGATGTTCTTGTTGGTGTTGTCTGGCGATGTCTGCGAGAGGCGCTGGTAGATGCTCTCCCTGGGTGCAAGGGACAGGGCTGGGGTCACTGCCACCATCCCCAGGTGCTCCAGAACCAGCCCAGTGGCACAGGGACACTCACCTCTCAGCCAGCACCTCCAGCGGGGGTGTCCCCGCTGCCCACCGCCGCACCATCCACGCTGCATCGAAGGCGGCGAGGAAACCCCTGGCTACCCCAGTGCCCAGCGGCCAGAAGGGCTGTGAAGGGAAAGGCAGAGCTGAACTGGAGTTGCGTGGCTGGTCGGGGCAGCTGGGAGGAGGCCGAGAGCTGCCAGGCTTGGCCAGTGATGAAAGAGGGAGCGGCGGCAGGACGCGCACGGAGAGCATGGGTGGCCGTCTCCTCCCCAGCCAGCACAGCTGCGTCTGGGGAGGGGTTGGGCTGCTCCTCCATCCTGGGCCAACCCCAAATCTCCAGTGGGGCTGGAGAAGGGGACAACCTCCCCAAAACACTAGTGGAATTTGGGGAGCCTCCCCAAGGATGAGGTGCACTTGGGGTGAGAATATACTGCAATATATAGGAGGGGGAATATACTGCAACCAGGGAGAGGGAAATGGAGACACGAGGTGGTGCTGCAGAGGAAAACTCACCTCCACTAAGCAGTCGCCCACCAGCCCCAGGAGCAGACGGCTCCCGTTGTGCTCTCGCACCAGAGCCGCGTTCTCCGAGCGTGTCATGCAGGTGAAGTCAAACATGTCGACGTCTGGCAGGTCCCGGTGGTTGAGGGCAAACTCCAGTTCAGGCAGGCAGTAGTTGGTGGAGAAGTTGGCAGCTTCTTTGGCATAGCTAAGGAGGGCATCCTGGTTCACGTTCTCTGGGGACAGGAGGCTCTCGATGTCCGCTTTGTCCTGCAGGGATGGGGTGAAGCTGGCTGGGGTGTGGGTGGTGGTGTTTGTCCCTCAGCCTGGGAGCACCCAGCCCTGGGGTGCAGCTGTGCCACTGTGCTCTGAGCCCCCTTGAAGGAATTGTCCTTGTGGCACAGACAACAGCTGCTGAAGCCCCCACCACCCTAGGGGTGGGCAGTCAAACCAGCACCCACAATTTGCATCCCACTTTCAAGGCTTTCAGCTGCCCCTTGCTGAAATCCCAGGGCCAGATCCTGCCCTCTCACCTGGAGGATGACCCCCTTCTTGAGCAGGCTCTGCTTCTTGGCCGTCATGACAAAATAGTGAGTGTCATCCTTGTAGTACACGATGTTTTCCAGGTCGATGCCTGGTGATGGGGAAGGGGCTGAGCCAGGGCCACAGGGAGCCCCAGCACTGGCCTCAGCCACCAAATGTCCCTTGCAATGGAGTACCATGTGGGGACAAGCATCCCATCACAGGGGACATCCTGGGGCTGAAGCTCCAGCTCCCTAAGGAGGGGACAGGAGCCCCCAATGCCCCCCATGGTGGGGTTGGGACCGCTGACCTGTTTTGTTGTAGAGGTTCTGGAAGAACTTCTGGTTGTAAATTCGGGCCACCCCACTAATCTCAGCCACCTCCACCTCGGCCCGGCTGTGGCGATTGATGAAGTTGGTGGTGATGCCGATGGCCAACTTCCCACGTGTCTCCTTCCTCTTGAACCCTGTGGGAGGGGAGAGCTGTGAGCCCCCAGTCAGACCCCATATTGCTCCTGAGGCTGCAGGGACAGCTGTTGTCACCTTCAGGCACAAATTTGCCACCGCCAGCTGAGATGAGAACATCAAACTCATAGTGGGTGAGGGGAGAGGAACTGGGCTGCAGCACAGCCCGCCAGCCACCTGCAGGGAGAGGGACAGTCATGAGTGTGCTGGTCCCCAGCGAGCAGGGAGAGGGCTGCATCTCGTTCCGCCCAGAAAGGCATGCCCTGGGATAGCAGAGGGATTGGTGGGCTCAGAGTGGCCACCCACAGCCCTGTCCTTGTCCCCAGGGATGCCACCCACGCCGCAGCAATACCATACCTGCCTTGCCCGTGGGGGGAACAAGGCCCTCGAACCGCACGTTGATGTGCACCTCCACCCCCAGGAGCAAAGCCACCTTCAGCAGGATCAGCTGGAGCTGCCGGATACCTGAAGGGCAGAGGGGTGATCAGCGCTGCACCCCCAGCTCCCTGGGGCTCCCAAGGGATACACAGCCAAGTCCCCCTAAAACTCACTGATGTGGTCCAGAGTGCCAGTGCAGAATCGCCCGTAGAACTTCTTGGCGCCCAGCGCCCGCAGGTCGTGGATGGTGAAGGGCCAGAGGTGCAGGACGTTGTTGCGGGAGAAGGAGTCGCGCTTCTCCAGCAGCACCACGCGGGCGCCCAGCAGCGCCAGCTCGATGGCTGCCCGCAGCCCGCAGGGGCCAGCACCCACCACCAGGCACTGCCATGGCACAGCAAGGGGGAGGTCAAGGGGTGGGCAGCCTCAGAGGAGGGTTTGGGTGAACCCCCAAGGAGCTCAGCACTCCCAAAGGCAGCACCTCTCCCCTCACTGGGTGAGGATTTTGCCCTCCCCGCTATTCCCCTTTTCTGGCTGATTCTCCCTGCCCTGCCCCTCCACCCCCCACCACCCTGAATCTTGCCTTCACCCCAGGCAAGGGCAGCAATTGAAGCACTGGGTGAGAGAACGTGCAGATCTGCTGCAGCTCCGACATGGGTTTGGTCTCCTGACAGCCTCTGCACAGCGATGGGGGACAGCAAGGCACAGCAGTTGGGACAAAAGCCATCAGCTGTGGGACAGGGAACAGATGTCCCCAGGGGGACATCCTACTTGGGATGCTCTTGTCTCCCACAAAGGTTCCTCAGCCCTGCCATGGGATGTCCCCAGTGAGAAGCAGCTGGGAGGAGGAAGGACGCTGCTGTCTGGGTGGCATTGAGATGGCATCATGCCATGGGGAGCTGAGCAGTGCTAATTAACATCCTGTCCCATTAAACTCCATCAACCTCCCGCCTGGCACATCCTGCATCCTCCTGGGATGAGAGCCAGAGTGTCCCAAGGGCTGTTCTCACCCAGGAGCCAAGGACACAGGGCAGGGAGGCACCCAAACCCCTCACCCCACATCCCGGGTACCTTGGTGCCAGCACAGGCTGTGCCCTGGTCGTAGTCCTTGTGCCCAGCTTTCTTATCCAGCTTGCTCCACAGGGCCTTGGCATTCCAGTAGTTGAGGGCAGCCTTGAGGCCGTGGTAGAGCTGCAGCCCACTGCCCTGCAGCCCTAGCTGCTGGCACAGCTCCACGAAGCAGCCCAGCACCTCCTGGCACTGCCCAGCACGCAGGAACCTCTCGAAGATGGCATGGGCCGGGTTGCCCGGCTCGTCGGCCGGCACACTCATCCCGTGTCACCCAGAAGCCTGGCAGGGGGACAGCAGAGGTCAGCAGGGAGGGAACCCTCCCGGATCCCCACCCCAAACACGTCTGATGCCAGACCTGGTGCCTCAGTGCCAGCTTTCCCAGCTGCAGGTGCTGTCGGGTGGTGATGGCACTGCCAAAATTGGGGAACTTTGGCAGAGGCTGGCGGAACTGTCCCCGGATGCTGCACCCAGAGAGCCACGGTGTCACCCTGCCACGGTGGCGTCAGGGGAGGGGATGGGGAAGGCTGTGGCAGCAGTAAGTGGCTTCCTTCATACAGCGTGTACCTGCAACAGCCAAGAGCAGGGCGAGTTGTTTTGGAGCAAAGATACCATTTCCTTCCTCTTCAGCCCCGGCCTCATTACGGGGGGGGGGGGATGGGAAGGAGCTCCTGGCTTTAGGAATCAGCCACAGCTGCTGCAAAAACCAGCAAGACCAGCCCTGGGGCCGGAGGGAGCAGGATTGGATCCATCCCACCCGCCTGGCTTCTGCAGCTGGAGTGGGGTGACTTTTTCCCCCACCACCCCTTCCACCACTCCTGGGGCGGGCGGAAGCAGATTAGCACAGAGGAAGCACCGGTGAGGAAACCAAATAAAAGTCAAATTACCCTACAAACAGCCCCATCATGCCAAGGAAGCCGTGGGAGGAGGATTGCAGCACATTCCCCCTGGGCATCCCAAAACCCCCTGGCATCTCCCAGGGGACCAGCTCTCCTTTCCTCTGTCTCCCACTCCCGGCTCCGTGCCCCCAGCACCAGCCTGTGCCATCCTCTGTCTCGCCAGCCCGAGCACGAAGAACAAAGTTTCGCCCTTTCCGACCACTGTCGCCGAGCCCCGGGGCTGTGAAAAGCTCCCCCAGGCCAGCAAAGCAGGAGGCAGAGCCGCGGTGCTCCAAGGAGGATCCGGTGGGAAAGCTCGGGAAGGCGGAGAGCTCCTACCTTTGAACCACCGCTCTTTGCCCTCTCGCCACGAGTGCTATCGTGGGCACGTGGCAGCTCCCGGGAGGTGGCGGCCACCTCTGGAGTGGGACAAGGATGCCATGAATAAATTAAGCTGCCCTCAGGAGGAGGGGGCCGGTGGCAGAGGGGGCGTGGAAAGGGGTTATTTAAGCGTGGGTTGAAATTTTGGCTGGTAAGACTGACTTCTAGCTGGATTTCAAGTTCAGTCTCACTCAGGGCTTTCCCGACACCAGAACGTGCCTTGCAAAGCAGTTCTGCAGGTCACCTTCCCTCCAACCTCTTCTGCAAGTCACCTTCCCTTCCAGCATCACAGTCAGGAAATCCGGGCATTTTAACCACTTCCTTCCTGGACAGACATTGATAAGGCACCCAGCGGGGCACAGCAGGGGTTGGCACCCATCAGAGTGGCAGCGTGGGGACAGAGGACATGACAGGGCTGTGAGACCTGGGGACAGATTTCTCCTCTTCCCCTGATTGCTGCTAGCAGGACAGGATAAGCCTGGGGAAACTGAGGCAGTGCTGCAAACCTCCCCAGAGAGTGCAGGTGTGCTGTCCCATCAGCCACTCATCTTTCTGCCACAAAGGCTGCCCAGGCAGCACTGTCTGGCCAGGAACCAGTGCCCCATGCAGATGGGTTGTCCCCCAGGAGCTCATGTCACTGCAGTGGCACCTGCCAAGGTCACCACACAGCAGCCACGGGGAGATGGGGCAAAGGCAGCTGCTCAGGCTGGAAGCATCTACTTCAGCCTCAGCAGCTCCTGGCTCTGAAAAAAACCCATCTCTCAGCCTTGATTCCCACTGGACATGATTCCAGGGGAGCGTGCTGCCTGGGAAAGCTTTCCAGCCCCTACTCTTTGGCAGGGAGGCTCGGAGGAGGCAGAACAACAAGCCTTGTGTTACACAGTTTCCTACAGAAAGGATTATCCTGCCAGCACTCTGGCACACTCAAAACCCCCTGACAACTGCAAGCAAGGTCAGAAACTCCTAGGAAAACTCAGTTCCTGCAGATTCGATGCAGAAACACAGCTTTCAGCCCACAAATGCCAGCGGGAGTGAAGGAGGGCACAGTCTGAACTAGGCTGCCTCTGCTCTCCCCATCAAAGCCTTTCACATTTCTTCCCTTAACAGTGTTCTGCAAGCAGGAGGGAGGAGCGGGGGGTTGCAGCCAGCCCTGACTCATCTGTCGGCTTTGGTTGGCTGCAGACATGCCTATGGGGACATCACCCGGGTGTCCCCAAACCCACAACACCAGGGCTGGAACATGGGGAGCACCCCTGGAGCAGGGACACCCCATGCTGCTTTGCAGGTCAGGGTCTCCCCCTTGCCCTTGCATGCAGAGATGCAGCCTCTTGGGAGAAGGTGGGGGAAGCTGCTTAGGAGCTCACATGTCTTCCAGGCACATGGAAATGGGGTGGGAAAGGACACGGCTCCAGAGCTAATGAAAGATGGGAGGATTTTCAGCAGGACGCCTCACCAGTGTGGACGGGCTGTTCCGGATTTGGGATCCAGCCTGGAGACTGCAGGCCAGGCTGCTGAGCTGGGATGGACCCCTCGAAAGCCCTTCCAGCAAAAGGCCAGTGGGCAGGATGGAGAGTTTCAGTGACCACCCAACAGCTTGGCCAAAGCCCTTGCTTTCAAACACCAGCTGAGCTGGGAGGCTGCCAGGAAGGGGTTGAAGGCACTGGAAGCTCTTACAAGTGTTGTGCTCAGGAGAAACATCCCAGGTGTGGGACTAGGCAGGGAGACCACCTTGGCCAACCCTGCAGAAACTTGCCTTGATTTGGGTGGGTTTTAACCCTTGGAGGGAGGGAAAAATCCCTGTCAGCTCCTTTGGTTTGAGGCAGGGATGTGGGTGCTTGAGAACACCCCAGTTTTGCAAGGCCCCAGCGTGGAGCTATGGGGAGAAGGGCTGAGCAGAGGGGACAAACCTGCATTGCCCTTTGCCAGGGATCCACACACCACAGCCTGGCCACATCCCAGGGAGCCCTGGGCACAGACAACACTTGGGGAGCAGCAAACGTGCCCCCCTATTTTTGCTGCTCAGCCTGCCCCATGCCCAGCACCAGCCCCATGAGGGACCTGCCTCTTGCAGCTGAATTTTGGTAAAAAGAGGAAGTCTCGTCACGGGCAAACTTCACACACCACATCCTTTTCTTCCTCCTGCTTCCCCTTCACTCCAAACCAGAGACATCCTCACGGTGATGCCACAAAGCATCCCTCAGGGATCTTAACAAAGCTCTTCCCACCCCATCCTACTCATCACTGGGAACACTGGTGGCTCTGGGAATGGAGTGGAGGAGGAGGAGGAGCAGGGACTGTTATTTTTTCCCTTTGTCCCAGGGGCAGCAGAGGTCAGGGACTGGGGGGAAAACAGCGAGGATGGAGCTAGGGGACCCCGCTGCCTCCGGGCGAGGGGTCAGGGGGAGAAAAAGCACTACCCTGCCACGGAGCGTCCCAGGGACTCGCAGGACAGGGGTTCGGGGGGCTGAGCCCTCCCCAGCCCCGCAGAATCACCCCTCAGTGTTGTCACCCCGTCCCCGCCTTGCGCAGCGATGCTCCCGGCCAGGCGGGCGGAGGGGAGCGGCCGGCGGGATGCTGGCACCGGGCAGGGGGACACGGGGCTGGGGGGCAACAGAGCCCTGATCCCCCCGCGCCCAGGGATGCTCTGCCCATCCCCACCCTCCACTCACCTCCACAGCCCCCCGGAGGGGGAAACTGAGGCACGGACCGGGGCGTGGGGAGGGACCGGAGCTGGGCGCAGCCAGACGACAGCGAGCAGGAAACGAGCTCCGGCTCCGCAAGCAGCAGCTGCCGGCCGGCCCGGCCCTCCTCTCCTTTGCCCTCCCCTCCTCGGCCTTCCCCTCCCCTTGCCTGCCCGACCCTCCCCGCGGCCGGGGGGACCCGGGCCGGGCGGTGCCGGGAGAGGGGCGGTCCGCGCTGCAGATGGTGCGCCGGGAGGTTCGGAGCGGCGGGAGGAGCGCAAGCCCAGCTGGGTTTTTCTGTATTTTAGGGTGAGAAACCAGACTTTTCGCCAGGCAAACAAAAAGATTCGGGTGAGGACGGCAAACCTCTTCTCGCCCCGCCCCCGCCGCTGTGCAGAAAGCGGCCAGGAGGGAGTTGGGGACACCGGAGGGTCCGGGGCGGGGGGACCAGCTCCGGACGACCCGGACCACCACAGCTCGCACGGAAACTCCTGGGATTATATTTCCCTCTGGTGGGAGTGATCCTAGTGGGGCGAAGGTACCTTGGGGCGGGCGGGGGAAGCCCCCGAGGTCACCGAAGATCGCTGCTGGCCGGATGCTTTTTGGGGTTTCTGGTGGCGATGTCCTCAGGGTGCCGCTGGACATTTGTCATGTCCTGGGACGGCTGTCACAGCAAGGGGCTCGCGTGCTGTGACGCATGGGGACAACTTGCCACAAGACTGTGGACGGTGACTCAGGGACACGGGGCGAGCAAAGGGGCGTTGGCTACGTTGGCCACCGTTGAGTCACCCGCGGCACTGCCGGCGGCTACGGCGAGCAGGGTGAGCAGCCTAGCACCTCCATCCCTCTCTTCTGCAGCCCCCTCGGGCTTCTTGCTAGGGATCCTGGTGCAGAACCCCACACTGGTTTTGGTCCCTGCAAAGCTGCTGGGTGTGGATGCAGTGAAGCCCACCCGTGTTTCAGGGCCGTGAGAGGCTGGGGTGGACACGGAAACGGGGCAGCTGAGTCAAACCAAGTGCTTTTTTCTCAGGCCTCGGGAACAGCTCCCTCTGTTTGTGAGCACTTTGCGGCGCCGTGGGAAAGGCTGGACACAGATCTGCACCTTCCAGCCCCAACATTGGCCCCCGGGCAGCAGCAAGTTAGGTCTGAATTACAGCAGGGACTGAGGGCACGTGGTGGCACCGAGGGACACAACTCTAATGCTGACCCACAGCTGTGGGCAGCCCGATCTGTCCCCAGCACAGGTGAGGGCACACCTGCACCCCTCAGTGTGCTGAGAACAGGCAACTCACAGCATCAGTGAGAGCTGCTGCAGCTCCCTGAACCCTTCATGCTAATATGGAGGTGCCAACGATACCATAGATCCTACCAGAGGATGTTTCCCCTGCTCTGTCATTACAATTCCCCCATTTTTCCTCCCATTTTATTCTATTTTTTTGGTGTGTTAGGGTGTGGGGAAGGAGCAGCAATGCCTCCCAGCTCCCCTCCCTGGTTCAGCTAGGCCTTGGATGATGCTGCAGAGTGCAGCCGCTGCAACTCCAGCACACGGACGAGGAGGAGGAAGGCGATGCTCAGGAGAAGCAGCCAGAAGAAAACCCAGTAGTGCTGCGGGAAGAAGAGCCATGGACGCCACAGCTCTGCTGCAGACCCCTTGGACCTGGGGAGAAGGTGACAAGGGACACTCATCATTCTTGGGAGAGAGCACATCCCACCTCCACCCCAGCTGGGCACAAGGAGGATGTTTAATTCAGCCCCAAACCTCACTGGCCCTTTTACAAACCCGAGTGCAACAAGCCTGGCCAGGGCCTGGGCAGCCCTCAATTCACAGGCAAAACTGGGGCACAGCAGGGCTGAGCTGAGGCAGCCAAGAAACATCCCAGCCTTCCATCCCTAAATCCCCCAGCCCCCTTCCCAAGTGCTGGCTGCCTGGGGACCACAGACGGATGCTGGGCACACTCAGGGTGCTGCTCACGTCAGCCCAAGCTGCTCTGGCTCCTCGTCCCCTGTGCTTTGGCCTCTGCCATCTGCCTCGGCCGCCAGCTTCCCGGTCACAGTGCTGTCCTGGCCCTGTGGCTCCAGTTCACTCCTGGGGAGGGAGAGGACAGGCTCGTGGTGTCCCACGTGGGCCAGTGACAGTGCCATGGCTGCCCGGCCACCCAGCACAGTTACCTCTGGACGCTGGGCCAGCGCTGGGCCCCCTGTGGCTCCGGGTCACCTGCTGGGGCTGCTCGGCTCTCAGGGCTGGCACCTGGCTGGGTATCGAAGGTGGGAGCATCAGTGGGGACCCAGAGCCCTGGCAGCACCGAGAATGGGGACACAGCTGCTGACTGTCCCCGCTGAACACATCCTTACCAAGAGCTGCTTGGGGATGACGGCGATGCTGACTCTGCGGCGGGCAGACCCCTGCAACAGAGGGGCTGGGGTGAGCAGTGTGGCTGCTTCTCAGCTCTTCCTTCCCCATCACCTCCCCAGCACAGGCAGGGGACACCAAGGGACACTGCCAACTCCTGCTGGCCCTGCCGCTACGAGGGGAAGTTGGAAAGCCAGGCAAGGTCAAAGCTAAGAGGTTGTGCCTGTCATTGCTGCTGCAATCCATGCTGGTGGGGCTGCCTAAGCCCTTCCTCTACCTCTTGAGCTACTGGGGAATCGGTGCTGAATTCAAGCTGGTGCTAGAGAACAGCCAAGCCTGTGACTCTTGCACTATGACCCTGCAATGGAAGAAGGATCTGCCTGAGATCTCTTGGACAGGCAGCCCCCAGCTTGCTGGGCACCCTGTCTGTCACCCCACAGCCCCCTGAGGCTGCCCCTACATTTTACCCCATCCTGTCACTTCCAGCAGATCTTCCCTGCAGTGAGCAGCTGGCTGGAGTGGCATTGCTTGGGGACTACCAGGTGTGTGGGGACAGCCAGCTGAGGGAGGGCAGCAGGGCATGGGGAGGCAGTGGCTCCAAGACTCCTGAACTGGGATCAGTTACCTGCTGGAAAGTTCTCTTCAGGGGGTGAGGTCTCAGCCGTGGCTCCACATCATCTGGGAGCAAAGAGAAGCTGCCTTACATCATCCCCCAGCTCTAAGATGGGGCTGATGCACAGACAGTCACAAACTCCTTCCCATTGAAAGCTGTCCTGGCCATGTGCTCTGTGTCCCCTCTGGCAGGGGGACCTGGCCACATGCACAGCAGTGGCACGTGTGGTGTTCATGGACAGAGTCCTTTTTGTGCAGGGGGCCCCACTGCCCCGCATTCCCAGCTGGGTTATGTCTCTCCAGCCACCAGCACCTGCTCCCACGCTGATCTGCTGTCCCACTGTCCCCTCACAACTGTCACCAGCTGCTCCCCTCACCACCCCATCAGCTGTTCCCCACCAATCCTTGACTCTCACACCCCACTGGCTCTGAGGCGCAGGGTCACACTGACCCCCCCAGAGGGGCTGGGGACCAAATCCTGCAGGATTGCTCCGTGCAAACCCCACATATGCCCCGGCGGCAGAGCCCACCTCACCCTGGGTCTCCGCCAGCTGCCGGTTGCGGGAGTTTTGCTGGATCAGGCGCTTCATCTCCTCCAGCTCCGCGTGCTCCCGCATGTGGTGCCGCTTCAGGTTCTCCACGTGCTGCACCATCACCTCTGCTGCCCGGCTCATCCGGGCCTCCTGCAGCCAGGCAGGATGGGGGTCAGGGCCACCTAAAGGAGCCAGGTGTCTGCCAGTCCCTCCCTGTGCATCCCATGCTGCCTCCACCCAGGGAGGGCAGATGCATCCCCTTCCTGCTCCCAAGGGCAGGCGGAGGGATCCCTTGCACCCTGGCAAGGGCAAACACGAGGTCAAGGCCAGCATCACAAGGAGGAGGGACAAACACCAGCAAGCCCAGGGATGTGTGCCCAAACCCAGCCACAGCACCCTGCATAAGTCCCAACCCTGGCAGGGAGCCCTGGCTGCTCACAGACCTGGTGTACAGCCCCCAGCTTCTCTGCAGCGCTGGTTGCCCTCTCCACAGCCGCTGACAGCACGGCCAGGTTGTGCTGCAGCTGCTCCAGCGTCTCCTTGCAGCCTGCATTGGCACAGGATTGGCCCAGCCTCTGTAGGGGGAAAGGATGGAGCTGCTGGAGCTGGACTTTGAGTTGTCCAAACTCCTCTGGGGCTGGATGGTCCCAGCACGTGCCAGCCCCTTACCCTGGTGCCCACCTACCTCCAGGGCAGCTCGGCACTGCCCCAGCTCCTCCTGGATATTCTCCTCTGCTGCATCCCGTGCTCGTTTCTCCACTTGCACCCGTTGCTGCAGGGTGAACATGTCACAGCGAAAAGCCAGGGCGAGGTGGGCAAAGGCTGCCTGTGGGATGGGGAGGGGAGAGGTGGGACATGGGGGCAGAAGGGAAGCCACCAGGGCCACGTGCTGCTGTCCCCAAGGCACAGACAGACCTCCCAGTGTGCCTCCAATCAGAGCAGTGCTGAAGATAATTAGCACTTTCCCTGCCCCAGCACCCACTAGGCTGCTGCATGCTGGGGACAGTCCCTTGAGATGCCAGCCCGAGGAGACACATCCCCCAGGCAGCCGATAGCACATGGAAATCTTGAGCCCTCCTGGCAAGAGCACGAGCCAGGCAGACGCCAGCCCTCGCTGCGGGTCCCGGCTGACGGCTGAGCCTGACTCAGCCCTGGCACTCGCAGGGAAATTATTTTTATTAGTGTGGCTCCTGCCGCCTCCCCGGCTAAGGGCGCTCTTCAACAGCTGCAGAGCACTTTGTGGGATTGCTGGGCACACAGAGGACAGACTCATGGAAATGCAGCTGCCTCCAAATGCCAAAAGCATCTCTGGAGAAGGGTTTATAAGGTGGCTGCCAGGGGACTGCGGTGCCTGAAGGAGCAGGGCACTGCCATGGGACTGTGAGCCAGCAAGGTGTCCATCCCTGTGTCCCCCTTCCCCAGCCCACCCGTGGCCCCCAGCAGCCCTCACCTCCAGATCCTGCTCTGTCAAAGCCACCCTGCAGAAAGAGAAGTGCTGTCAGGGATGGAGGCATCATGGGGGCTGCATGCTGAAAATGCCCTTGTTCTGCTCCCAGGGGTGTCAGCTACCACGAGAAGTGGGAAGCCAAGTGCCCATTGTGTGGACAGCAACTCTTGTGCAATGGAAAAGGAGGAAAGTGCAATCTCTGAACTGTGCTGTGCCCTGGGACCCCCCTGTCCTGCAGTCCCCAGAGGGATGCAAGGTGTTCACTGCTCTTACCTGTGCAAGCCTAGTCTGTCCAGCACCGAGAGCTCACTGGGGAGACTCAGCAGTGGCTCCTCCAGGGTTTCTGCATCTGCAGGACAGCAGTGAGGCCACAGGAGAGCACATGTGAGGGTTTTCCCTTGGCCTTCCCTCATCCCTCTGCCCTCCTGTCTTGGCAGAGAGCAGGTGGCCATGTTGTGGAACCATGCCAATCCTTCCCCCAGCACCAGGGGGTTTTAGGTCCCCCCAGGCCAATGTCCCCTTCCCCATGTCCCCACCAAGGGAGATGATCCCCATCAGAACATGTTGCTCCCAGGCTCGTCCCCAAATACTTCAAGCCTTCCCCAAAGGGGACCTGGCTGGGATGTGGGATGGGGACTCACCTACCTTGTTCTGTCCTGTCACTGTCCCCAGGGTGCACAGCCTGCTCCTGCATGGCCCTGCCTGGCTCCTGAGAGGCACAAAGGTGCTGTTGGAGCAAACCTCTCCCAGGTGCTGCACAGCATCCCGAAAAGCCCAGCACAGAGGGGCTGAGGGCCTGGCTGAGCCCAAAGGACCAGAGAGGGAAGGATCCCCCCACTGTTGCCCTCCCTCCTTCTCACCTCGCTGACTTGCTCCACGCTCTGCTCCCTCCTGGCCAAAACTCCATCTGGGTGTCCCTGGGGACTGCTCATCCTGCCTGGGGACAGAGAGGGTGGTGGGAGCTGGGCAGCAGGAGAGACCCCCAAAACCCTCACTGGCACTTCTGCAGCCTGCAGGCTCCCAGGGGACATGAGCTGGCAGGTATTCCCCAAAATATCCCTGTGGGATTAAGGGAGCTGCAGCTAAACTGTTCCAGGGCAGGGGGAGGAGGGCAAGGGATCCGGTGCAGAGGGTGGGTTGCAGCTGCTGAGGCAAATCTAGGGAATGGGGTCCCGGGGCTTGAAGTGGTTGCAGGCAGGTGCTGCCAGGCCAGGGGACATCCTCCTGCTGCTTAGGGAGGGAGGGTGGAAAACCCACCCTTTGGACCCCATTTCCCCCCGGGCTGCCCTTACCTTCATCCGGAGATGTGAGGAGCCCGGGCAGCTCTGCCTGCTGCTCCCTGTGGAGGGAATCCCGGGTAAACCCTAAAGAAACTCAGGAAGCATCGGCAACATTTCACCCCCAACTCCCCCCAGCCCCCTCGGTGGGGCTGGTCCGGACCTGGGTCCTTCCCGAGCATCCTCCGCAGCCTGCTCCGTCCCCGTCCCGCTGCACCCCGGGCGAGCCACCCCCTCCGCTCCTGCCCCTCCTGCCGCCGCAGAGCCGCCACAGAGGACCCGCCGAAGCCGTTTCCAGCCAGCAATGAGTCACCAGCCCACTGCCGTGCTTTGCCTCAGCACTGCCTTTTTTTATTTTTTTCTTTCTGCCCTGGCTGCCAAGCGGACTTCACTGCCTCTTCCAGCATCACAACAAACCCAGCTGCCGACAGAGCCCAGGCACCATCTCACATCACCCCCACGGGGATGGCAGGCCCCCCTAAAAGCGCACTGGGATCGGCTTATCACCCCAAAATCCTGTCCTGGGTGCCAGAAAGTCTGGCAGCTCTGTAGCATCCCTGCTGCACGGGATGCTGGAGGCCAGTGGGGATGGCAGGTCACCAGCACGCGGGGACACAGCGGCTGCTGTGCAAAGAGCCCTCTGGTGCCCTGGGAGAGGGTCTGAACCCCCAAACTTTTACCCCTGGCTCTGGAAAGGGCTACAACAGGGCTTTTCCCTCACCTCCCAGCAAGCATGAGAGGCTGTAGGAGAAAGAGCCACCATGCCAAAACGATGCTCAGTGCTCCTTGCCCTGGCACTGCCATCGCTGTCCCATCCTTGCTAGCACCCCAAGAGTCACTGGGTGAGCTTTTTGGGGACATACCTGAGAGGTGAGGGGCTGGGTCGGCAGCTTGTCCTCTGCCGCTGTCGCCGCCGGCGCCCCTGGGCTTGTCCCTGTGTCTCCTCCTCCCCCTGTCCCAGCGAGGTCCCTTCGAGTGGCTTCATCTGTGAAGTGCAGAGGCTCCAGGACCAGCACACCTATCGTGAGAGACCCACATTAGCTGCGCGCAGATGGAGAACGCCTCTAAATGTTATATTTTTAAAGCGTTTTCTCACCCAGCAGGAGCTTCGAGCTCCTCTGCTTAGCGTGGAGGCATCTGTGGGAAAAGAGGTGGGGAGGACCCACTGTGATTCGGGAGGAGGCTGGTGGGATCTGGGCGGGCATGGAGCGAGGCAAATGAGAAATTCAATACAAGCCTCATTTCTGGGCAGTGCTGAGGGTGGACTTTCCTGCCTGCCACCCCCATTTCCTTCCCCCGGGACAATCCTCGTTTTGGGTTTGTGATGTTGGGTCGTCTCCATAGGGGGAGGTAAATTTGCAGCCACCAAACAGTGCGAGTACCCAGTGTAGAGTGGGATTGCAGACAGGGCAATCACCGAGCTCCCAGAGAGACAAACATAAAAGATTTCCAAGTCTAAAGGAGCTTGGGCAACTCATTTAAGCTGTTTTCCAATGTTTAAAGAATCAAAGATGCACAAAGTCCACAGAATCCATCTCCCAGCCCAGGGCAAAGTCACTGTGCAGGAAGGACTGTCCCACAGTGACTCCTCGGAGGCACATATGGGACAAAAGGGGAATTTTTTTTGTCTAGGACAGGAGATGCAGGAGAGGTCTAGGGGGACAGAGAAGCCTCATGTGCTTGGCCAAGCTCAGTCTAGGCCACCCCAGCACCAAGCAAGGCCATCACCCAGCTCCCAGAGCTGCTCAGCCCTGATGAAGGTGTAAAAAGCAGCACTTGGCACCTGTCAAAGCCAGCCCATTTCACACCTATACACAGGGAATTGTCGCTGACACCTCCACCCAGGGCCTCGGGAGCCCCCAGGCAGCAGGAATCAGCCAAACTCATCACACCAGCAAGCATCAGAGTCCTCGGAGGGCTGGTCGCTGCTGCAAAGTGCTCAATCCATCACAGCCACGGCAGACCCTGTAGGCTGCTGCTTTCCCACTGCTCTGACAGCCTCACAGACACTCGCTCCTTATCTTTGTGTTGCAGATGGAACAGATACGAGGCACGCAGCGGGTTTAGCATAAGGAACCCCCTGGGAAGCCAGACCGGGCGCTTTCCCTCAACTCGGCGACAACCAAACGCTCCCCGGGGCATCATTACCTGCCTGAACTCCTCTCAAGCAGCCGAAGGCAGATGCTGGGGCCACCCAGCTCGGAGCCGGCACTCAGCTCTGTTGGGCCCCCATCAGCCCCGGGAGGGGCTCAGGGGACACGGCGTGGCAGCAGTCGGGGGTGCCGGAGCCCCGCACGGTGCTCGCTGCCCGCGGCTGAGCCTCCCGCAGGGCAGAGCCACCGCATCTGCGGCAGCCGGAGCTGCCAGGGGCGAGCCCGAGGAGAGAAGGCCTTTAAAGGAGATGCATGAGAGCGGCTGGGAGCTCCCCGCGCGGGCCAGGGCGGGCAGAGTGGTCTGCAGGTGGCCAGGAAACCTCTGCTTTTGGTGCGGGGCCAGCCAGACCCTGCAGCCGCTCCGGGGAGGTGACAGAGCTGGGGAAGAGCAGGGCTGCTCCCTCCGTGCCTCTGCAGAGCAGGGCAGAGCTGAGCCTCAGCATGGCCCTGGCAGGAGGCTCAGAGCAGGGTGGTGGTGCTCAGGAGGGATGAGGGATCCCCCCGTGCTTTCATGGGGGGCACAGCACCAGGCTGAACCAGGATGGCTGATGAGGAGCCCCTGTAGCATCTTATTTGGTGATGCAGGGAAGCTGTTTGGCCCAGGATCCCCATACCTCCTGGCCCTCTCAGCAGCCCCGCCTTCCCCCCAGCCTTCCCCCATTGCCCCATCCCCACCCCAATCCCTTTGCTCAAATCCATCACATCCTCTAAAGCCGCTTTCTTCCCCTAATGAGCTTACCCCGAGTCGGACTCGATGTTCAGCACTACCAGGACGCACCTGCTGTCCCCACCACGCCCAGGAACCCCAATGGACCCTTTGGGGTCTGCAGACCTCTCAAGCCCTGAGAGGGCAAACAGCACCTCCTGGCCTCTGCCCCACCTGCCAGAGTGAGCCCAGAATGTGGCCCCAGGGGTTACAAAGCAAGGGGAGTGGAGGATGGACACCTTTGCAGAGCCCCAGCTTCCTCCGTGGGAGCAGCAGCTGCCAGCAGGCAGCAGGTCAGGCTCCATGGGCTCTGCTCTGGTGTCCTGGCAGGGGACACAGAGCCAAGGACACCATTGGTGCCTCTATTCCCTCCCACACTCAGGGGAGGATCAACAAGAGGCAATGCCCCTGCTCACAAACCATCCCGTTCAAAGAGCCTCTAGACGCATTTACTAAAAGCACACAGGGATTTTTAGGCATTCTTATCTTTAACCTGGGAGCATCTAAATTGTGACTGCAATCTAGGTATCACAGAGCCTCAAACAAGGAAAAGCAGCCCAGATCCCCTCACACAGACCTGTACAGCGGGGAGGAACAAGACCCTGCTGGGAGATCTCCTGCCCAGAGTGGTGAGTGACAACACGTGGCTGCAGGCTCTGGCTTTGTCCCCTGTCCTCCTTCCAGCAAGGTCCCTCACAGCAGCTACAGCAACAGCATCTTCCAGGGCTGCTGAAGCTGAGCTGGAGCTCAGATCACAGACAGTGTGGTCATCTGGATTATCCACTTCTTGGAAGAAAGCTGCTCAGACTGACACTGGCTGCTACCACTGATGTGGCAAGCACGATTTACAGGTCTGTGCAGGGGCCCAACCACAAAGCAGCACCCCAGCCCTCCCTCAGATTCACCTTTCTGTGGCCCTGGCTTCCCCAGCTGACAGGGACCTGGCAGCCACCAGGCTACCCAAGAGACAACATGATTCTCTTCTTATGATTAAAAGGTTGTTGGCAAAAAATCCCAGAGAGATGAGAAGGAAAAGTGCTCTTTCTTTTTATTCAGTTGTAAATCCCAAGTTAAAAAAATAAATATTGCTGAGCCTCCCCAAGAGCAGTTCAGCCTCACAGCTGGGTGTCACAGCCCCAAGGTTTTCAGGCAGAACTGCATCAGCATGTTGGGGATTATACACATGAGATTAACAGGCTGTCACTGGACCTGCAGTTACCTCTGTCTGGTGTTTAACACCCCCTGACTCCATGCCTCTTTGCCCACCCCAAAGAGGTTCTCTGCTGCCTGATCACAGCCCCACCATGGCACTTGGGGGTGGAGGGATCACCTTGAAACTGGTTAAAAAATCACTGTGGAGGACGTGAAGGCAGCAGAGGGGATAGACAACCCATGCAATTGCATATAATAAATTTCCTTTAAAAAAACCCCAAGGACTACTAGGCCAGAAAGCAAATTTCCCTCTGTACCATGGAGAAAGTAAAACCATAAACAGAAAAGGAAGCAGGTAAGGAACCACTGTCAAGTATCACAAGTAAACTGGCAGAAAATCACACTCTGCCTTCTACCTCCAGCCTAGGAAAGGTCTCAGACAAACCTCCAGACCATTCCCTCCACCAACACCACTGTTAAATCAGGACAAGGACAGAGCCAGTCCTGGCACTCCTCTCACCCTTGGCCAACGCTCTGCTGAACTATAAAATGTGACTGATGTTTCATGCTGCATCCACCTCTCTGCACTGCTCAGGATGGGTTTTAAAGTTCTTGAGAGGGTCAAGAGGAGTCAAAAGTAAACTTTCTGTGCTGGTGCTGCCAACCTCCATATTAGCAGTCTTCCACCAGCAAGTGCTGTGTCTCCAGGGTTTGCTCCCAGTTCTCCTCACATGATTTATTATCTGCATCTACACCTCAGAAGAACCCACAGCACACAACAGGCTCCAGCCAAGAGCAAAACCAGGGCTAAGAAAGCTCTTTTCACAAGCGGTCACCTCCATGTGACAACCACTGGGGACAATGACACCGAGGTCACTTGGTAGAAGCTCTGCAGGGAAACTGCAAAGATCAGAGCCTGCTACCTAATAAAGCCAGAAGAGCAGGCTTAGACCTTGATGATCATGGCACAATTTCTATTTATGTCATATTTTGGGCAGCCCTACAATAGCTTCACTACACTCAGCCACTAACTTGCTGGAATGCAAACACATCAACAATCCAGCTCCCTAGAGGTTTCTGTCCTCCAGCTAATGCGGACTTTGAAGCCTCATCAGTCCTCTGTCACCTAAAATAGCTTAAGAGACTCTTATATAAAG
Source organism: Lichenostomus cassidix (assembly GCF_008360975.1). Lineage (NCBI taxonomy): Eukaryota > Metazoa > Chordata > Aves > Passeriformes > Meliphagidae > Lichenostomus > Lichenostomus cassidix. The sequence continues at coordinate 2,889,677 of NC_139506.1, forward strand.
AAATCTGTGCTCTCAGCCTTAAGAGTGTCACCTAATGGTTCAGAGTTTCCTTCCTCTGGCTGGATGTAAACATTAGCAAGCAAACCTGAAGCAGTCACATGTCACACCTGGTATGTTGTAATTCCCCTTCTCCCTTTGTAGATGTTTATGGCTTTTTATATAGCTCCTGAAGTATGCAATTCTTCAAAACCTCCATTAAAACCCTAGCACTACCACTCTACCCACTCTCTCCCATCCTTTTCTTCCCAGTTCTCAGGTCAGGAGGTGCCTAGATGAGGTTTTCAGTGGGTATTTTCAAGAATACAGGATAGAACTTTGAGCAGAGCACTTTCTATTAGGGCAGTGAGAAGTGCCATTATCACCAGAAATGTGTCACACACAGCAGGGCCCCTTGCAGGCCTGGCAAACAGGAAAGAAAGGTGGATTTAAAGCAGAACATTCAAGTTTTCCAGATAAATTCAGCTGGAATTCAGCTAAATCCCACTCTCTTGCATCCAGAGGTCTGTAAATCCCAGCAGATCAGATACACAAAGCAGCAGTGCAGCCTGCACCACTCTGAAAGGAGTGGACAGTGCAGGAATGTGGATGTGCACAGAGCTCTTGCCTCGGAATGAGCCAAAGTAAAATCATGACAGTGAACTAAGTCCAGAATTATCAACTTCATGCAGCCTCAATGTCTGTCCCAGTTCAGTGACGTGTTTTGGGCAGTAAGAACTTAGACACACCCCCATGGGTTGTGTCCTGCCTGGCCCCCACAGCCCTGCCTGCCACCATCATGGGAAGGCTGGGTCACCTCCTTGAGCGTGGCTGGGCCCAAGGGAGAACAGACACAGAAACATCTGGAAACACATTAATTGCTCAACCAAGACACCTCTGAGCCCCAGGGAGTGTGGGGGCTGGGGTGGCACTGCCCACCAAGAGCCCCTCACACCACCTCAATCCACAGGTGCTGCCCTGGGTGCTCTGTGGGGAACAGACCCTGCTTGTAGGGTCCCACCTTGCTGGGGGAACCCAGGGAAGGCTGACTTGTGGCTGCTGCTAGGCAATGAGTGTCCTCCATGCAAGGAAGCTGTCACCTCATGATCCCCTTTGGTGCTCACCTGAGAAAAGAAGACAGAAATCCAGAGGAGGAAAGCCACTGCCATGCACACGATGGCACAGTTCCATCATGGCTCTGGCACAGCTCTGGCATGGCAGCCGTGGCACCTGCTGGTTGCCCATCCCCAGGGCAGCCCAGGGGGCAGAGCCTGCCATCCCCCAAGGCAGGGAGCCCTGTCCCCACCTCACCTGGCCCCTTCCAGCACAGCCTGCAGTGATTTCTTCAGCGCCGCGTTGCTCCGATCCAGGACGGCAGCCAGACTGCTCCGGTGAGCTGCGGTGACCTGGCATGGAGGCAGCACGAGCTCAGAGCCCTGGCCCAGGGTCCTGCTCTGCCAGGAGCCCACCCCAGACCCCCGGGCCAGGCCTCAGGCTGGCTGCAGCCCTGGCTGGTGGCTCAGCAGGAGGCAAGCCTGGCCTCACCCACCTGGCCCTGATACACCGTGAGCACAGCCGTCACCAGCTTGGCGTAGTTGAGTGATGTGGCAAAGGCTGGGGCCTGCTGGCACAGAGTCAGGACCAGGAGATCCAAGAGCTCAGGGGGTAGCGCCTCCTGGAAAAGACCCGGGAGAGGGTAGGAGAGCTGATCCTGGCTCCAGCACTGCTGGAGTCAACAAGGAAACCTGTGGCACGAGGTGAGCCTCTCACCTGCCGCCCCAGCACAGCCTGCAGCACTGGCAGGAGCTTCTCTGACAAAGGCACCTCCAAGACTTGGCTGGAAGGACAGTGAAGAGCAAAAGTGCTGCCCCACAGCCCTGCTGGTGCTCCTGGATGGCTGCAGCCAGCTGGATCAATCCAGGCAGGCGTGAGGCTGAAGCAGAGCTGCCAGCCCTGTAACCCACCTCAGCACCAGCTGCACAGAGTGTGGCTCCAGACACTCCTCCACCAGCTCACACATCAGCTTGGTCTGCTCAGCACCTGCAAGAGCAAAGCAGCAGGGGAGAACTTCCAGAGGCTGCCAAATTCATGGGGGATGTGCCTGGCACCTCTTCACATTGGTGTTTGTCCCGATCAGGACAGGCAGAAACCACACAGTGCCCCTAATCCTGTTTCCTTTGCCCATCTGCAGCAAGGGTTTAAGTAGTACCAGTCTCTGGGAAAAGGGGATGCTACTGTGGCTGGGGTTCACCCTCTCCTCACACCAGTTCTGGCCCCAGCATTAGGAGCTGTCAGGAGCCCTCCAGTCATAATGGTATGGGATTTGTCCTTTGGAAAAAATGAAGCTGGAAGCAAGTCTGGCCAACTCTCCCACCTCCTCTCAGGCATCTGTAAATGCATTTCCCATCCCAACCCCCAAGTGCTCACCCACCCAGAAAAAAGCAGCCCCATGCCTCCATGGTTCCTAACACACATTCCCCTGTGACAAACACCTCCCAGGAGACAGCACTCTGCAGCTGGGGCCACTCTCCAGCTCCCAGAAGTAGCCACATCTCCCACAAGCCCACCACACCTTCCCCTGGCTCCTGCAGCACTGCAGCCACCAGCACACGGCAGAAGGGATGGGAATACTCGGAGCAAAACGAAGTGAGGGCAGCCATGAGGTGTCGGGAAGGCGGCTGGGTGAGGGACAGGACCTAGGGATGGAAAAGAAAGGAGGTGAGGACAGTGGAGAGGGAAACAGGGAGCAGGAAACCTCTGTCACCCTGGCACATACTCGCTTCAGGAAGAGCTGCTCTGCCAGGATGGCTGCGCTGGTGTAGCTCAGGTCAGGGCTCAGCCAGCTGCAGAAACGCACCAGGAAGGGCTCTGGGCACGTGGAGAGCTGGAGGAAGGAGCATAGCCCCTCGAGCTGGGGGTGGCAGAGGAGATAGGACATTAGGGACAGCAGCAGGACCCCTGCAGTGGCTGCAGCAGGGCTGCTGGGGCTCACCTGGCTGGCAGAGCAGCTGTTCAGGATGCTCAGCTCAGGTGGGGCGCTCAGCTCAGAGTGCTGGAGGGAAACAGAGTCCTGAGTAATGCACCAAACAAACCAACCCAGAAAACACAGCTCCAGGGCACATCCCTTCCCCTCGTGTGGATCAGCACTGAGCCCACAGGCTGCCCTTATACAGCAAGGGTCAGGCAGATATTGGTATCCCAGCCCAGAGGAGGTGACAACAGGTTTTTTTACCCCCATCAGCTGACCCTGTGAAATCCACCTCCTTTTCCACCCCTTCTGAGGCTCTGGCATGACCTCATATAGAGCATCAGCTCCAGGAGAGGGACAGAAGCAACCACTTACACTGGACTCCTGCAGCAGCAGCCTTTTCAGCCTCTGTCCATGCATCTGAGAGAAATGAGAGGAAGGAATGGGAATCAGACTGTAAACATTCACTAGCTGGAAGGGGAGAGCAAACCCTACCCATTACCTGGACAAAGGACTGGACCTCTGCTGCTGGCTCTGTCTGGAAAATCTTCCTGAGCTCCCCAACTGCATCCTGCTGGGAGCTGTCTGGAGCAGCCCTGTCTGTGCTCTGAGCAGATGTGTCCCCTGAAGGCTCCTTGGGCACCTCCTCTGCCACATCCTCACATTCCTGGGGCCCTGGGGGCTCAAACACCACCTCCTCCAGCAGCAACCTCTTTCCCTCTCTCTCATTGTCCAACTCCAGGCTCTCCTCGGATGCTTTCTTGCGTTTCTCACCCTGAGGCACAGAGTCAGGGGCACCAGGCTGCTTGCTGAAGCACCAGTTCAATCTTCTTTGCCCCTCTGGTTTCTTCTGGGCAATTTTCTGGCACAGGCCCCTCAGCTGCTGCTGGCATGAGGAAGACAAGGGAGTGGGAGGTGGGAAGCCCTCCTCTGTCCTTGATCCCTGCTGCAGCAGATTCCCCAGGGTCTGCACCCAGGGATCCACAAGGGAATGCTGCTCCAAGGCCTGGAGCAGCCGCTCAAGGCAGTCCCCTGGCACTGCATCTCGCACCACGAGGAGCAGGGAGAAGAGGTTTCTCTGGCACACAACGGGCAGCAACAGCAGCCGTGGCTTCCTGGGTAAGGGGAGAAACAAAGAGGCAATTCATCAGAGCAAATCCTCATGTCCTGAGTGCAATCTGCCCCGTGGAGCAGAGTCACACAGCACTAGGGAGCAATGAGGAGGCAAAGAGGAGGCAATGAACACATTCACCAGCTTTTGCAGACACAAGCTGGGACACCAGTTGTGTCACCACAAGCTGGGAGACCAGCGGGTCACTGCTATGACCCCACCTTCATGTATGGACCACTGCACGGGGGAAGCAGATGTGCTCTCCCAAATTGTGCACCTGACACCCAAAACTCCTGCAAAACACCGAGTTTTAGAAACGCATCTCACTCACACAGCCAGGGTGTCCTGTGGCCCCTCCAGCGTGGGCTCCTCGGCGCACAGAGCTGCAGTGAGAGCCTGCCAGGGGAACGCCTGCCCCGGTTCCTCTCGGGGCTGACCCCGCTGCAGCACCCGCAGCCCGGCCATCGCCCCGGCAGGGCCGGAGGACAGAGCGTGGAGCAGCAGGCGGCACGGCCGCGGGGAGCTCTGCAGCCAGGGCGGGCAGCGGGGCTCCATCGCTGCCGCAGATGCACGGCCGCCTGAGAGACATGGGGACAGCCGGACATGGTCACACACACGGGGACAGCCGGACATGGTCACACACACGGCGACAGCCGGACATGGTCACATACACAGGGATAGTCGGACATGGTCACACACATGGGGGAGAGCCGGACATGGTCACACCGGGGAGGCACGGAAAGGTCAGGACCTGCCCAGCCGTGCTCAGTGCCGATCCCGGCTTCAACTTCGGGGGCTGCCTTTACCTGCCCTCCCCACCTGGGGATGAGGGAGCATCACTGCGGTCGCAACCGGGCCTCGGTCGCAACCGGGTGGGAGCACTGGGAGCTTCTCCGAGCCCTCCAAACACCCTTCGGTGGCAGCTCCATCCCCAGCCCAAACCTCGCTGCCCTCCCGGAGGCGTTGCTGGCCGGGCTCACCCCGCCCGCCGTGGCTTCGTGACCCCAAGCACTTCCCCGGTCACTGCCGTGCCCCTGGCACCGCCACCCGCCCCCGGGGCAGTCCCGGTCACACTCACGCTCCCGGCTGTCACCGCATCCCCACCGGCTCCGCCCGCCGCCCCGGGTCCGATCGCGCAGCTTCCGGTCCCTCCCCCGGGAAACGCAAATTGACCGCGCGAAAATTTACCATTATGCAAATAGCCCTTAAAATCCAGCCCAAATACCTCCTTCCCCCCCCGAGGGTGGACCCCTCAGCGCACGGAACGGAGGACCCCGGAAGAGTAATATTGCACAACTCGTTTTATTTCGTTATTGCCGGATTTGGCTAAAAACAGTTTAAAACAGTGACCCCGCTGCTGCCCGGATGTCAGATGCCCACCAGCACCAGCCCAGCCCCACCCGTGGGTCTCCCACGGGCACAGAGTGGGCCCCATGGAGGGGGCGAGGGCAAGAGCAGCGGGGCTGTGCCCTGAGTCACTCCCGGTGCACAGATAAATGCCAACCACACTGCTTCCCCGTCCCACCCCATCCCTGCAACACCCTCCATGCCTGGAGCCACCCCAAAACAACGGCAGCAATCAAAAGCAGAGGCTTCTGCCTCCCAGAGAGGTGTCCTGGCCACCAGCAGCACCCAGGCCCAGCGTGGCCCCCACGGCTCAGTCGGAATCGCTGAGGTGAAATAAAAGTGTCCAGGGGTCATAACGCGTGTAGCCGAACTCCAGCATGGCCAGGGTAAGAGCCCAGTCCAGGGCAGACTCCTCATCCTCCTCGTCAGAGCTCTCCGAGGAAGAAGGGATGAACACCTGAAGCAGAGGAGAGAGGATTAGCCGCGGGTTTCTGGTGGTCCAGCCCAGCCCCAGGATGTGCCACCCCACTTACAGCTGGCACCCTCAGCTGCTGCCGTCTGTGCCGCAGCCGCCGGCGGGCAGGCAGCTTGTGCAGGTAGATGCACTCTGAGCTGAACGGGCAGTGGCCACGGACGAAGAATTTGCACCTGATTTTCCTGTGGGATGCCAAGCACAGTTGTGAGTGTAGCTCCCGGAGCAGCACAGAGCCCACAGCCCTGCCAGCTGCAGCACCACACACTCACCCTGTCCGTGCCTTGAAGGTTCTGATGAGCTTCTCCTTCTCAGCCACATCTGAGATCCAGTATTTGTGGGGGATGTAGTAATTGGAGGTGATCCGGCACTCTGGGCAGGCCCTGGGAGAGGGTGATGAGTGCAGATGAGTGTCCCAAAAAGGAGGAAGGAGCACAGGCTCAGCACCCGCACTGAGTGGTCCTGCAGCCATAGCCTCATCCATCATCCCCATACCCATCAGCACTCCCAAGTGCCTGTAACCAAAGGAAAGTCACAGAGATCCCAGGCTCAAGGAAGAGCTTCAGGCTGCAGAAGGGGGGACAGTGACCACCCTCCCACATCCCCATCCCCACTCACTTGATGACCGTGCTCTGGAAGTCCCTGCTGCGGCGCCACTTGCGGATGCACCCCACGCAGTACACGTGGCTGCAGTTTGGGAGGATCCCGAAGAGCCTCTCCTCTGGCAGTGGCTTCTCGTACACCCTGTCCATGCAGATGCCACACACCATGGCCTCGCTCTGGGCTCTCAGCACTGCTTCAGAGCCTGGCTCTGCAGGGACCTGCAAGCAGAGCAGCACAGTATGGCAACCCCCTGGCTCTGTGTCTGCCCTGGGCTCAGGGAACACCACAGGGTGACAGGGACTGCCCAGCCACAGCAGACCCCATACACACCTTTGAAGGGTCAGTCCCTGTCGCCGTCTCCACAACTGCCTCTCTGGGGTCAGAGGAGTCTGGATCCAGTGCTGGCCCTTGTGGCTGGAGACCTGCAGGAGGAGAGTTCTTAGAGGGGAAAAGCACATCCCACCCCATCATCAGAGAGCTGGGTGGGCTGCTTAGAGTGTCACAGCAGTGACAGTCCCCACACCAGAGAGCTCTCCACAGCCCCAGCTTGGCTCAGGCTTGAGTCGTGGGCAGAAACATGCACAGGCTGCTCCACCATGACCACCTCAGTATCTCCACCCCACTGGTCCCCTGGGCAGCCTAGCACCTACCTGAGGCACCCCGAGCTTTTGTGGGGACAAGCTCCCCACCGATGGCCCCATTAGGGATCTTACCGAGTGCTGGGATGTTCTTCTTGTCCTCTTCCACTTCAGCCTCTGCTTTTGGGACCTTTAAGGCCGCACATGTCCTGCTGTGAGCAGGGTGGACCGAGGTGTGCTGGGCTGCCCCGCAGTCCCGGGCTGTGGCTGTGGGATCAGCGGCAGGCTCCGGATCACAGCGGCGGTGGGATGCTGGACCATACTGGGTCCCTGGTGGTGCTGGCTCCTCCCGGACGTGCTGGTAACTGGAGGAGTGCACGGACAGAGACAGAGGGTCCCATCAGTCCAGCATGGTTCTTCTAGGCTCCCGGGCCACCCTCATGGCATCAGCCCCCCTCACAGCCATCCTTACCGGCACTGCTCTCCATAACGGCAACACCCCCGCTGGAAGTACCTGCAGACCTGGGCTGATTTTCTGTCATGTGAGAAGCGGCAGCTCTGGCCCCACCGACAGCACCCACGGGCAAAATTCCTGTTAGCCAGAGGAGCCACATGGCTGGGGTCAAACCCTGCTCCAGCCTTGCCCAACATCCCCTCCCCCCGATACCAGCTTTGTCTGTGTTGGGGACATATTTTGGAAGCCACTCTGGCTGGTGACTGAGCTCCGGAGCCCCAGCCAAGGACAGAGCCCGGGGGAGCCACCTCCATCCAGCCTAATCTGCGGGTTAATTGCAAAGCAAAGCAAGCCCAGTACAGGGACAGCTTCTCCTCGGGACTGGGGCAGCATGGAGAAAAGGCAGGGGTACCGAGGGCTGGGGCATGGCGGAGGGCAGGAGCCCTTGGCTTGGGGCTGGCAGGAAGGGAGGGCTCAGCTGGAGTGCTGCCGCCGACCCCCAGCTCCGGAGGGGGATGGGGGGTCAAAGCCATCCTGCCCCCACAGCGAAGAGCCCCAGCTCCAGTTTATCCCCGCTAAAATCTGCTCCCAGCCGCTCCATCCGCAAGCGTTTACCTGCACAGGGGTCTCAGACAGCTTGCCTCAGCCCCTACCGACCCAGATGCCATCATCGAGCCTGCCTCCAGCTCTTCCCCAGCAGTGTGGAGGGCTGGGCCACTTCCCGGGGCTATTTATGGCCTCCGTGTGGCCCGGGTCCGGCTGGGATAATTCTCTCGTACTAGCCTGGGACACGTGTTTTGGGCGGAGGACAAGCCCGGGCTGGCTGATAGCACCCGGGTGTGTGAGACAGTTTACAGTGAGTCAAGGACTTTGCAGCTCCTGCTGCTCCTGCAGGGACGAGCCTGGACAGGGGCGCCACTGCAGATAACAGAGATGTGTGCTAACGTCTTTACAAACAATTCGATGGGTGAAGGGATGGGTGTTAAAGTCTTTGAAATGGGTCTTAATGTCTCAACTAACGACAAGCCGTTTGTTACAAAGCCCAGACAATCTAGCTCCTGAAGCAGAAAAGTGGCGCTGCACAAGCCTGGGCTTCTGAACTTCGGGGGGAAGTGACAGGTTCAAGGGGGAATATGTGTTAGGCGGTTCGGGAAGGCTGTACCTTCCCAGTACCTCAGCCAGTGGGGGAAAGAAGAGGGCAACATGCGGCCAGGAGTTTAGGATAAAAAGGTGCTGCATCCTCCAAAACCTGGAGAGAGAAATGCCCGCGGGTGTGTGCCCCAGTGGGCTCTCTCCCTTTATTCGAATCAAATTGCAAAGCTGCTCTGTCTCCGTTATGGACACTGGGTTTTCATAGCGTCATTTTCCGTACAAGCGTGCATCACTAAATTATGTAGTTTCACTTCTTTTTCAGTTTCACTTCTTTCTCAGTTGTCTCCCCCATCCCACTGGGAAGGGAGGGAGTGAACAGCTGGGTGGCATTTCACTGCCTGCTGGAGTAAACCACACAGTGTCCCCAGCCAGCTACCCTGCCCAGCAGCACCACGGCTCCATGTGTCCCCAGCTGCGTGGGTGTAAGGGTCGATCCAAGAATCGAGTTCTGTCTCAACATTTCTCATCAGAAACTACAGGTGCAGGACTTAGGCAGAGAACGCTCTGTACTTACCTGAAGCTGGTCGGGAGCGAATGCTTTGTACCTGCCTAAGGTGATACAGAACGAATGCTTTGCACCTGCCTGAGTTGGTACAGAACAAAAGCTTGTGCTGCCAAAGCGGGTATGTGACAAAGACTTTGCACCCGTTGCCCTGACACCCATTGTGAAAAACCTGCCGACCATGCCTCGGACACTCCTCCCTTGGCCCTGCCAGGTGGAGTTTGGCATATCTCCACAAGAATTAAGGGGGAGCAAAGGCGGGTCGCAAGGAGGGACCAGGTGTATGGACTAGCATAAAAGGCGGCTCTGGAGTGACTGAACTCCGAAGATCTTCCCCGCCGAAAGATCACATCAATCTTTGCAGAGTCAAAGGAACGCCTACTAAACGGGACCCCAGGAACGCTGGACGTCTGTGGACCCGTGGTGGTAGCTATAGTCCCCTTTCCTTCCTTTTCCTCCCCATATTTTTCCAATTTTCTCTCTCTCTCTCTCTCTCTCTCTCTCTCTCCTCTATTGCAGGTCACTTTATGGGCTCAATTAATAAAGTTCCTCTTTGGTTTGAAATTTAAGTCCCTTGACTTGTTGGATTTTGTGTTTTCTTTTCTTTTTGCACTCAGATCGTAGCTGGTACGAACCATCACGCGCCTGCCTATGAGTGACCGTGACAATGGGAGAGGCAGGGAACAATGGAGCAGCTTCCCCCAGGGCACTCAGGTGGGGCAGAGGGGAGCCTGCGAGTCTGAAGCTGCTCCCTGCACATTCTCAGGTATTAGGCCACAGCCAAGAGCAGAGCCAGGTGACAGCACATGACCTCCCTGGAGCTCATCCTTCCCCATCTCGGGATGTTTTCAGCTCATTTTCAGCTCCACCCGCAGCACTTGGGGCAGGAAAGCACCCAGCTCTCAGGCTGGGATCCGACTCAAGACTGGCTCTTTCTACTGTTTTAGGTTTGCAGGCAGGAAAACCACAGCAGGTATGAGATGGCAGAATTACAGAGTCCCAGGAATCATGGCAAATCCCTGGAAATCACAGCAAATCTCATTGCCTCTGCTGGAAATCCTCCCACGGACAGCCCTCCAGGTGCTGAGAGAAATCCCACAAAGACAAGCTGGACGCTAAAAGGTTCTTAAATATTTAGTTCAGATTTATTTAAAGTCAAGTCAGTTTGTGGACACTATTTATATTATTAAAAACACTTGGAAGTTTGTACTTCTAGCAAAAATATACATTTCAGTTTGAGGGTTGTTACACTGTCGAGAAAGGAAGAGCAAGAAGTTTCCCAGGTGATGGGCACGAGTCCTGCACTGCGGCCGTGGCTGGGACACCACCGGGGCTTTGGGAAGGGCAAATCCCCCGGGCTCCGACCAGCACAGCATGTCTCCAGTGCCTTCCCCCAGAGGGCTTCAAAGTGCTTCAGAAACGGTAATTCCCAACACCCCTGCGAGGTAGGGAGGGGAGGGGCTGGGTGGGGAAACTGAGGCACGGCAAAAGGAGTGGAGTGTGGCAGCAGGGGGAGGTTTGGGACCAGCCAGCCCTGTGACGGGGAGGGAAAGCCCAGTGCTCTTCCCCTTTGGGTTTTAAAGGAATTATTGCACTAGGGAAATCTGCTACCCCGAAGAGGAAGAAAGTAAAATAAAACCGAGTAATTTGCTCCCACAACCCCTCCTTGGGAATACCAGTATTTTAATAAGGCTGCTCAGGACACACGGGACTAGGAGCTACAGACAGGGAAGTGTCGCTTCTTAGGTCAGACACCATTACCCTGTAAGGGAAACAGAGCCCTTCCCAGGACCATCCTCCCCCCATCCCGAGCCCAAGTGACACAGTCACCCACACACCAGGGGCCTGGCCTGGCCCAGGCAGCACCGTGGTGGTGTTTCACTACAGCTGTGAGAAGTTGTGAGGTAAAGTCCCAGAGTGGTGCTGGGTTCAGGCAGACCCTGAACCCTGGAGCTGTTCCCACTCTTAGGAATGGTGGCAGAGGAGGATTGGCAGCTTCCCTGACACAGCCACACTCACTGGGAAGTTCCTGCCCATTGTGAGCATCCCAACCACTCCCTCCCCATTTATAAATCCTTGGCATTTGTACTGCAGTTTACAGCTGCAAAGCTCTTTGCAACCAATGCAACTAACAGATCCTCATGGTTCTGCTCCGAGCAGACAGCAGGTGACAATCCAGGTCCCTTTCACAGAGGGGAAATTGAGGCAGGACACCAAACCCTGACCAGCTCAAGGCCCCTGACCTTGCACAGACCTTTTTGTAACTCAACTCTGTGCAGAACAGTCTGTAGAAGCCATGGATTCTGTGCCTCTGCTCTGAAGGTGAATCTTAAGAGTCAAATCCTTTCCCTCCCACTTCCTCATCCCTCTCTCATACTGAGGTGCCAAGGAACACATTCCCTATGGAATGAGGGTGCCAGGAGCAAAGGCTCCCACACAACACTTGGGAAGTAGAGCTCACACAGTCCCGCTGGGAGACAGGAACATACTGCAGAGCACAGAGGAGGCTGCAGCTGAGGGTCTCTGCTAGGACAGCCCTACCCATGTTCAAATACTCTGGCTTTTCTTTGGGAAAGAGAGAAACATCCTTTCATCAGACTGTCCCAGACTTCACGGCTCAGGACCACGTCTTCGGAGTGCAAATGAACAAGAGAATACAGACACACTGCAAGCACTGCTGCCGGTCCTGCTGGCCCCTGCACCCCCTCAGCCCTCCTAAGGACCAGAGCTCCCCCACCCCGGGGACCTGGGGTGCCACAGAAACCTCACTGCCTGAGCCATGTAAACCGGGCGGCCACTCCGCTCTGGGAGCAGCCAGAGCTGGGCTGTGGGAATGGAAACAGCAGCTTTGCAGATTTGTTAGTGTGTGTTAACGGAAGCCCTGGCTGAGCAGGAGGTGACTGCAAATCCTGACGGCATCTTGCCCTATGTACCGTATGTCAGGGTCATGTAGAAAAGAGTTTCCAGTAGGAGAAATGGAAGACGCTGGGAAGGGTTTTCTTTGTTTCTGTACAAAGAGTCTTGATGGGAATCCATGGCTTCATTCTCATAAATAACAGGTCCTTAGTACATGTCCTTGTAGATCTCCTGCAGAAGCGGGTGCAGAGATGTTTCTGTCTCTGTCTTCTTGATCTTCTGCACCAGCTGGGCATGCTCTGTCACCAGCTGCCGCAGGTCAGCCATCTTCTGCAGCAACTTGGGGAAGAGGTACTGGGCATCCGGGTGGTTGGACTGCAGGTGGAACTCCAGCGCTCGCAGGATGTTGTCCTGGATCTCCTCCACCTGCTTCACGTTCATCAGGCCAGGGCGGTCTGTGGAGAGGAAGCACGGTAGCTGCAGGGTCATGGGGCAGCCCTCCAAAGCACACGCTGCTCCTGGGGAAAGGGAGCTGGGGACTGTAACCCACCCACTATGACTCCAACCCCATCAGCTAGAAAGGGGAGAAGTGTGCCCTTGGACAACATATCCCACAGCAGCACATGAGAAGGAGATGCCACTTCTACATTCCTTGCTGTTGGTCCAAGCTTGCCAGGCATCACCACCACAGAGAACCTTTGGTTTTTGAAGTGTTCAGTTCTTCTCTTGTGCCCCTGAGACAGCCCTGGCTGATCTCAGGGCCAGCTGCAGCTCAGCTCCCCTAGCCCCCCTCTGTACCACCTCTAAGTAGGGAGGACTCTTCCTGACCCTGGCATGGCCGAGGGCGCCCGCTCACCTCCGCACAGGATGATGGCAGCCACAAACAGGGACAGGTCACTGTCATCCAGCTCCAGCGCGTTGAACTTCACAGCAAACTCAAATTTGGGCTCCATGATCTCATTGAAGGGCTTGCGCAGGCTGCGCAGGAACTCGCGGGTCACAAAGCCATTCCCATTGGCCACCAGCAGGCCATCCTTGTTCATGATGGAGGCCAGCATGGCAAAGATGGCCTCGTGCACTCCATACTTGAGCAGAGTCACTTGGTCGTTCAAGTAGAGGCCTACGAAGCTGGGGATGCTCTTGGCAAACTCGGTGAGCTCCCGCACAGTCTCCACCGTGGTGCACTGGCAGCGGTAGAAGACGTGCACCCCGATCTCCTTGTAGGGGGGGATGCCATTCACCAGCTGCTTCCACACCAGCCCCTTCTCTGCCTGCCACAAGGTGTCCATGTCATGGATCACAAAAGGCTGCTTGAACAAGAAGCAAGTTAGGAGTCTGCTCTGGGGACTCGAGATGCCAGCTCTGTCCAGGACAGTTGTGTTTGTCTGCCTGTCCCTGTGCTGTGCCCTGCGTCTGGGGCTGACAGTGCCCAGGCAATCTGCACCCACCCACTCCAGCACAAGTCTGCAGAGCAATGGGACTTTTCCCGGCAAGGGGCAGGACATGCAGAGCCCACCTGGCTGCAGGTAGGAACTGGTGCATGTGGAAAAGGTATGGTAGCAGGGAGATGTGCAGCATCTCCCAGAGAACAGTCCCCCACACTGGCCATGGTCAACCCCGCCTGCCCTGGGAGGGAACTTACTGGGGTGCTGCTGGCCTTCCCGGTCAGGATACCTCTTGCCTTCTTTTTGGTCATGTTGAAATTCTTCAGGTAGGCGTTGTAGATGTGCTTGGAGAAAGCCTTCAGGTCAGCCACCTGCGGGTTCTGGCAGCTGATCTCACTCGCTGTCAGCCCTGCCACCAGCTTCCTCTTCTCTGCCTCTGGCATGCGCCCGAAGCGGATTGCTGCAGGGCAAAACTGGGGGTCAGGACAGTGGGGGGACCCCAGGAGATGCAGCCAGAGAGGCAGCAGTTTGTTCTGCTACTGCACATGGACACGTCTGCTGGAGAACACCTGCAGCTACACAACACAATGCTTCTCCAGGCTGCAGCTCCTCCAGCATTGGCACCTTCATGAACCAGCCACTGCCTGCTTCCCTCACACCAGCCTCCCATCCCACTCCTCTGGACTCTTGCACACACCCCAGTTCCCACATAAACACCTTCGCTTGTCTGGGTCTGAGATTCTTACACCTAAAGTCTAAAAATCCCAGCACAGAACAATCTGTGTGTCCAGTTCCCTCTGGGCCAGTCCGTAAGGGACAGCCACGTGCCAGCAGCTGTACTGCACGGTGGGAATGAACAGCCCCTTCTCATACAGAAAAAGGGGATGAAGAATCAAATGCTTGAAGCATTTGGTTTGAATGATCTCCTAGCAAGAAGAGCCATAGGCTAAAACACAGCAGGCTATGGGCACCCTTCACAGGAGGGCAGCTGGTCCAGTGTCACCCAGCTGGCCAGGCCTGTGGGCAGCAGTGACACTCACCGTTGTGTGACATGCCCAGTGAGAGGCATTTCTGGAAGCGGCAGTACTGGCACTTGTTTCTGTTCTTCTTCTGAATCTTGCAGCTCCTCTCACACTTCTCGTACTCCAGCTTCATGCGGATCGTCCGACGGAAGAAACCCTGCAGGCAGGGAGCAGGGGGACATGGAACATCCAAGCTGCAGCCCGTGATCCCAGGGGGATAAACACACAGCTCACTACTGATCTGCAGCACAGAAACCATCTTTAAAAGCAAACTGAGGGTCCCTGTGGGGACAGATGGATTGGCCTTACAGAGCAAAGCATGACAGGACAAGGTTTGGGCCATACAGGTCTCAGCCACCTTCCCAGGGCAGCAATTGCAGCCTGCCTGTACTCGCCACACTCTCTAGACTGGTTTGATTTTTACAATCAATCCCTTATCCCTGATTTGCTGCAAATCTGCTTGTGTGAGGAGGCAGCTCAGTCCCTGGGGTCTAACCCCTGCTTGGTGGTGCTGATGCCAGCCCTCCCTGATACTCACCTTGCAGCCCTCACAGGCATGCACGCCGTAGTGGAAGCCTGAGGCTTTGTCTCCACAGACTCTGCACTCCACGTTCAGCGCTCCCAGCGCCGCCTCCTCACAGCCCATCTGCAGCTGGTCCGACAGCGAGGGAGAGGAGCTCTGTGACAGGTCTGCAAACACACACAGGATCACATCCTTCCATGTCACAGCACAGGCCTAGCTCCTGGCAAGGCCAGCTCCTCCAGCCGTGGGGCTGAGGAGGGATTTCCAGCCCTGTCCTGCTTGCCCCTGATATCACATCTGGAGTCTGGCACTGGCTGCAGGCAAATGCCACGCACAGAGTCAAGAGTGCCCCAGCAACTCAGACTCCACATCAATGCTCCTTTCTTCCCTCTGGCATTCATGTCCTGACAATGAAACCCCAACCAGCAGATTTTATAATCCCTGGTTGGCCAGCTGCTGGCACAGGACCGCCCAGCTGGAACATCAAGGGCTCTGGAGGAGCCTCTTCCACATCCACAAACCTTTTCTCCCACCTCCTACAATCACTTTGCACTGAGGACTTGAAGAAGTGTCCAAGGAAGAATTCCCAAGCACCCTGGGAGGTCCCTTGCTCTGAAGCACAATGTTACCTGCCTATCCTTTCTCCATTCAGGGACAGATCCTCTGCCTTTGCAGCTGAGCATGCTTCCTGGGGGCTGTGGGGTGCCTGGATGCTCCACAGGATGAGCTCCTGTGGCTCCACTCACCTGTGTAGCTGCTCGAAGGCAGCGAGCTATCTGGTCCTCCAGTTGGGTCTGAAGCTGCACTTGCCACCATCACTGCCTCTTCCTCTTCCTCTTCCTTGACCTCAGGTACTTCCTCCTGTAGTTGTTCCATAATTGATCACCCCTCAGTGCCAAGACTGCAATCCCTGTCATAGCTCTGGCATCATCCGCGTCTATCCGAGATGGACCCCACCAGGCTGTTCCTGCTAGCCTGCAGGACATGGGAGAGAGGCCACTGAGTGTCTGCACAGAGCAGCTCAGCAACAGGACACTGTGTCACCAACCACACCAGTCCTGCTCTGTGCTTGCTCCTCAGCCAGTGAGACATGCAGAGCCGGGGCCATTTAAAGATCCCTTTGCACTCTGGAATAAACATTCTGTAGGACTCAAGGAAACAAAAGCTCACAGAATTGTTTTTAAAGCCCAGCAGACCATGAACCAGCTCAGATGCCACCCAGGGACCTGAGGTCCTCAGCTTGCAAGTCCCATCGCAGAAACGCCGCCCCAGACCTGCCAGTGACCTGGGATGTGATGGTGACAGCCAGGTCCAGGGTCTCCAGAGGGATGAACGTAGGGCTCGCTTCACCTGTTGTCCCTGCCCAGCCATGGGAGAGCTTGGACTGGGAGCAGCAGCTGACCAGGGCACTCCATGGGACACTGGGGAGCAGGGCTCAGTGCAGCAACAGGCAGTGGCTAAAGGCTTCTGGCCTGTGCAAGCCATCTGCAAGACTGATGGCTTCCTGTCAGCCCTGCACTCGTGCTCCTTCCCGTCAGAGTGCTGCCAGCTACAGCCTTTGTGTTTGTTTTCACTCAGCTCCTCTGCCAAGAGCAGGGCTGAACGTGTTGCTGTTGCACTGCGCAGCTGCCGGGCTGTGCTCAGCCACGGGGTCCAGCAGTGTGATCCCAACAGCCACACAATCCAAGCAGTGTCTTAATCCTGGGTTTCCTGTGGGAGGAACGGCCCCATCCTCCCCCATGTGCTTCCGCTCCTTGTTTGCCTTACTCCATCCCAAAGAGCCCACAAGAAGCTGCAGCCCTTCAAACGATGCAGCACTGGTACTGTGCGATGGCAAAGCCATCTCATCTCCCTCCCAACCATCTTGCCTGAGTGTCCAGCTTGTGCTGCAACATCCTGGTGTTCATTTACCTCCAGATCTTGATTCCTAAACTGACTCTTGCTTGAATAATTAATATCTCAATCCCAGCTTATGTAAAGTTCCATCCACTTCCTTAAAGGAGCTATTTTTAAGTGAAGAAATATCCATCAGGAAAGCCACTGAAATCCAGGTTCAACCAAGAAAGCCTTAAGTTGCAGACCCAAATTAAACTAATGCAGGATCTTGCAGGGGCCTCCTGTAAGGGCAACCCCAAGCTCTGAGATGGCCTGTGCCCCATGCCCAAGCCCACAGCACAGCCCAGGCCTTGCTGGGGGAAGGCAGCAGTACCCAGGACTCCCTGGATTTGTTTGCTGTCCTGCAGCAGACCCTTACACCTGGCACTTCAGACTTGAGCTGCAGCCAGCTCCTCAAATTGCTGGAAAGCCATCAAGGTCAGAGCTCCCTGAAAGATCAAGGAAGCAGCTCAGGGAAAGAACAAAACCTGCAGGTGGGAGGGTGAACACAAACATGTCACAAAGCCAGGACACAAGTCACCCCTGGAGCTGGTGCTGCACCACAGCCTGGGTCTCCTGTGGCTGAGGGGGCTTTGTTTTTTCCCTCCACACTGGGAATTCAGACTGCAGGACAGGTGGCTTTGTTTCCAGGAGAGGCACCTTAGTGGCAACAACGAGCACACTGCCCTGTGCTCCTTGGCAGCAGAAGCAGGCAGAGGGGTGCTCCCTTCCCGTGCCTCCACACGAGCACTGAGGGACCATTGAAGGGCTGTGTTATCCTTGGCCTCCACTCACACATCCCACACGGTGGGACATGGCAGACAGGCAGGAAAACCTACTCATTGGAGATGGAGGGTAATGAACTCCATCGTTTTCAGGGTTATATATAAATGATCATACAAACATCAGGGAAACACTTTCGCCTGGAGGAGCAGTTAGTGGGGAAAGCTTGTGGCAGGAGAAGCTTGTCTACAGTGGAAAATCCATTCTGCAGCAGCTTAATGAGCAGCTCATTAGATTCCCTTTCTCCCTGGCATGCAGCACAAGCCCCTTGCTTTAAACCCACTGCAGACAGAGCTCCCTGCTTTGCCCCAGATGTCTCATGGGACACGTTGGAATAATGTGGACACATCCCTGGCATGCTGTCCTCCATCTGCCAGGTCTGCTCAGGGCCACGTGCTCCCAAGGTGGCAGTGAGTTTTTGGCATGCAGTTTGCTCCCCAAAACCCAAAAAAGCAAATCCAGAGCTGTGCTTGGAGTCGGTCTTGGATGGGTGTGAGGAGGAGGAAAGCAGAGGATGAGGCATGCACAGGAAGCACCACAAGGCTCCAGCTAAGGCTGCTCATGTGCATGCAGGCATTATAGAAAGGATATGGATGTGAATCCCAACTTTGAGACTGGTTGGAGAGGCAGAGAGAGAAAAGCTTTTACCAGAAGGCTCTGAATGTATTGTTTGAATATCTCCTTGCAGGCCAAGAGTTCAGGGGCCTGGACAGAGGGGAGCTGCAGGAGCTCTTTGCACACCTGCCCCTCCCTTAGCCCTTCCCGTTTTCTAAACAACTGGGATAGAGAGATTACTGGAAAAGAGGGCTGATCTGACATGGGAGGCTGCAGCCCTTGCCTTTGGCAGATGGAGAGCCAAGGCAGCTGCTGCCCAGAGCCCCTGGCAGGGGAGGGAACCCACCCTCCCCTCTATGCCAGGTACAGCAGGGCGGCAGCAGGCAGAGGCTGCAGAGATTCACATGCTGCCCTCTGCTCCTTTGCAAACCCTGCAGCCAGAATGGGGGTTCCTGGGAAGCTGGAGTTCTCCAGAGGTTTGTCCAAACTCTCTCCATCCAAGCACAAGGAGGGACCTGCCCTGCCAGCACCACAGCCCAGAATCCTTGTGCAACAGCACTGAGGATGACAAAGGACAGACAAAGGGCCCATCTCCACCGCAGGACCTCTACAGCCATTCAGTGCCTCTACATCCAGTGGCCAAGTTGCCAGAGCAGGAGCAAGGATAACTTCTCCCCTTTGCTAAGGAGTCCCCTGCCCGAGCACAGCACTTCAAGCTTCAAGCTGCCAGAGGAAGGGCAGAGATTTCTGCCTGGCATAAACACCCACCCCTTTTTTCCATTCAACAGCTGTCACAGGACACTGATGGAAACAAGGATGGAGACTGTGAATTTCTTCCTAAGCATATCCAGAGACTCTAGCAAAGCTGTTTGCCTTCCTCTTCCCACAGGATGGGAATGAGCAAGAGGGCAAGCATCTCATGACTTGCTCTGCCCTTGCCTCAATCCCTGTTCCAAGGAGCTTTGGTAAGCCTGGCTGAGCCAGCAGCTTCCTCTGCAGCCGGCACAGGGAGGGTTTGTTTGCTGGCTCTGGGCTTGGGCTGATGCCTGCTGGCTGCAAACAGCTCGGGCAACAGGTTTGTCTTTCCTAGAAGCTGGCATCTATGCCAAGCTAAACCATCAGTGGGAACAGGGAGAGAGACGTGGCACAACCAGAAGAGGGAAAAAACAGGAATAAAAGTTAAAAGGAGATAAATCTTCCATGTGGATTCCCTGCAAGAAGGCAGTACTTCTCCAGAGCTGACCCAGGTCCAAGCCTCCCATTCATCAACCAACAGCTTGTGCCCCTGTGGCCTGGCAGCTCCCCACTGCTGATTAGCATGTAGACCCTGGAACCAAACTCTGAGTTTCCAGGCAAAGCAAAGCACCAAAGAAAGGTCCAAACCTCCCAAGAGTCAAGTCACAGAGTTGATTTGCTCAAAGTAGTTGTTCAAGTTACTGTAAAAGAGGTCATCAGGAACTGCAAAAGGAAACCAATATAACATGGGAGCACTTCTGGCTTGTGTTTTTATTCCTCCGGACAAGAATGTTTGCCAAATTCACAGCCAAAAGAAACAGAAGGGGTGAGATGAGAACTTGGCCATCCTCCATAGGGCAGCACTGCGATGTGCAGCACATTTTGAATCCACAATCAAAAACTGACCTGAATCCATAAAGGAGATGTGATTACTGCTGGTTGACCATCTTTTGCAGACTTCCCCCAGGATTGTGTCCCTGCTTCCAAGATCTGCTGATCAAGTACCAGTTTTTGTTCCTCCTCCTCCTACGTCAGCTGCTACTAATAAAAGCCAAATAAGAGCTAAGCGGATGCTGCAATACAGGAAAGGTAACTAAGTGTACCCAACAGGAGACACAAACTGAAAACATGTTTGTGTTTGCTCCTGGAAGATCAGCATACCCCCATATTAGCCAATGAGATCTCAGCAGCACTTACTAGCTGAGTGCTTCCTCCCTTACTCAAAGTCTTGGCCGCAAGGCAGGCTACACACAAAAATAAACTACTAGAGCTAGCAAGGAAGAGCCCTCCCACACAGCACCGACCAGGACAGACATTCTGGGCCAGATTCTTCCCCTTGAAGCATCTGCTCAGATGTTGTACCATGCCTTAGAGTCCAGTTCTGTGATCCTCTCTCCAAGGCTGCTCAGTGAGGACCACCCTGTGCTTCCCCAGGTTTGAGCTGGGCTCACTAAGCAGCAGGGTGCTGCCAGAACTGCCATTACCATTAGCTGCTGCTAATCACTCAGGGACATGTGACACAGGGTGCAGGAGATTCCCTCAGCTGCCTTGAGCAGCAGGGCTTGCCAAAATGAATCATGCATCTATTGCATGTTTTAACTCACCCACTTCCTGGGCACTGATGGGGGAAAAACCCCCAACTCATTAAAAAGGTTACAAAACTTGCTGGATTCTTCTCTTTTTGTACCATGATTGACGCTGTCTCCAAAACCAGGTCATGGCATTTTACTCCAAAAGGAACTTGCAGCTGGGTGTGTTCAGGGTGCAAGAGGTATTGCAGTCACAGAGAAAAAGCAGACTTTGGGCACTGAACTCTCAGCCACGTGCAAAGCAGGGTCTACCAGGCTGCTCATTCTCCAGCAGATACAGCCGTCCTTGGCTCCAGCAGCTCCAAGAATGCATGAAATGTGCTCCAAAATCTTTGGATGGCAGATATTGGAAGACAGAGGAATCATCATCCCTCCACAGCTTCCCAGCAGAGGGACTCCCTGCCCTCATCAGGCTCCGTGGCTGACGCTGGCAGAAGGGCGGCAGCAGGGCAAGCAGGGAAGAGCTGTGCAGTTGTTAGCTTTTACTTGAAGTACTGCTCCATGACCTTCAGCAAATCTGGCCAAGTCCCCCATTTCCTTAATCATCAAAAAAAAAACCCAACCAAAACCCACCACAAAGAAACAAACCCCGGACTTTTACAGTGCTTCCTTCCTGATCCTTCCCTGGCTGCGTTAGCTCATGGAGACGGCATGTTTTGGAAGTGCAGAGTAATAGGTCAGTGCCAAATGTCGTTGTTTAATCCTGTGTTACAGATTTTGACACCTGTTCACAGTCACACTTGCAGGTCTGGCCTGCCTGGCCCCAGCTCAGTTCCTCGCACTGCTCGTGACTATCTTCTCCTCTTGTACATTCCTGTACCAGGCATTTCCAGGATGACTTTCAGAAAATAAACTGGTGTATCTCATTCTGCGAACTGCTGACCAGTATTTATGTTTTGCTGTCAACTCAGGACAGCCCAGAGCACCCATGGCCAGGAGGGGCACGTGGGTCTGACCCATCAGAGCAAGGACAGCAGCCAGGAGACAAGCAGGTACTGGAAAGGTGACACCACTGGGGCTTCTCAGTGCTGGAAACAGCACAGAAGTGCTGCTATTTGAGAAGATCATTAAGTCTGACACAGAGAGAGGATCAGCCCAGGGCACAGCAGAGGTGGCTGTGAAACTGTGGCTATGCTTTGGGTTCACGCTGCAAACCTGGCACTTGCATGCCAGAGAAGGTGTCTGGGATATATTTCCCTTTCTTTTACCATCCCAAAGGTGAGGAAAGTTGGAGGCTCAGAACTCACTGAACCACCATAAGATGACGTTTTCCCAAACTGCTGAAGTCCTTTTGGCTGTACTCCAGGGCAGTCAGTTTCCTTAGGGACCCCTTGTCCTCCCAAACCTGAGCAGGACACATGGAAGGATCTAGTTTCAGGAACATCAGTAATTATAGAACAGGGCTGGTGAGGGAGGAGCTCACAGAAACAGCAACACCACGTCTCAAGGCAAACAGTGGGCACAGGGTGTTACAGACTCAGAGCAGCACTGAAATGGAACTCCAGGAAAGTGGTGAGTGGAACAAGCTGTGGCTATGAATGGGAGTGCTGCTGGCGGTCAGTGGAGCCATAGCTTGGCAGAGCTGCACACATCAGGATCCAGCTTACATTTCCCCAAAGTCTCAGGGTCACTGGGACACCAGCAAGTGCCACCCTGCTTCAGATGGGGCAATCAGTTCCCCAGAAAAGCAATGGGAGCAGAAACAGCAGTGGGCCAGTGAGTCAGTCAGGATCACACACACGCATGCAGCCTGCTGTCCTGAGCCAAACATCCAGCAGGCCTCTAGGTTTTATAGCTACATTGCCAGTGCTCCCAGATCCAGGAAAATGCCCACAAAACCAGTAGCAAGCCTCCTCTTCTTTACAGCAACAAATTTTAGATCTCCTGCACTAAACAGGAAAAAAAATAAATCCATCAGCCTGTAAGTTTTGTTATGTTTACACTTGGACTCCCAGAAAAGTGCTACTTGGTTTTGTAGACTTTAGCAAAATGTCCTGGGCACCAGCCATGCCGCTCTGATTCCAGGATGCAGCTGACAGAGAGCAATTGTGCCCAGGCACAAGTTTGGATGATTCAGCAGGGCCAGGAACATGCGCAGCGAGATGGATCAAGCAGACTGCTGTGTCTGCTGCAGCTCCCCTTCAGCCATAGAGCAGGAAAACAGAGGGGTCCCAGTTTGACTGCACACATCTTGTAAGAAAACCTCCAGAGAACACCAGAATCACTTTTCCACACAAACTAGTACAACACCCTCTCAAGGGAAGTAGATGGGAATGCAGTTTCCTTACTATTTTTGGCCACATTCACACAGCAATAGCTGCCTGGAGAACAGAGATTCCCCTGACTTTTCAGCAGGGAAAAGAGCAGCGACCGTGTCAGCGTGATCCTGCCAAGACTCACAGTGTGCTCTGACCATTTGGATTTCTGCCCCAGCCCCCAGAAAACAAAATGCTTGAGCAAAGCATTAGCACCTTTCATAACATCCTCATGCCTTTGGCACCGTCTTGGGGGTACAGGGTGAGCCACAGAGTTCACAGCTACTGCTTCCTGACACAGCCAGATCAGCAGGAGCTCAGCAGGCTCCTCAAGTTCATGCTCACCAACAACCCTTTTCTAGAGATCCCCATGTCCTTAAGTTCCACAATACAAGGCCTACCCCACAAACATGAAAACCCAGGGATATTTTCAGAGGTGTGGGTTTCTGACCATCAACCCTCATGGGGTTAATAGCTTTCAAGAGCCAACATCTCTAGCAGAATCCATATGAACAACTTAAAGGTGAAAAGCTGATTTGGGCATTTTCAGAAATATCCCAGATTGCACTACGATGAAATCAAGAATTGCATAAAAAGTGTTTGCAACAAGTCAGGCAGGATATGGATTTGAGCTTGGGTTCCCATCAGCAAGATGACTGCACAAAGCATTGCTTATTTTGAAGCCATCTCACACAACCTCTGCCAGGAAAGGCCTGACAAAGCCTGTCCTAATGAGATAGGCATGTGTTTCACAGTAAAGTCTGTCTTAACAGCCCATCAAAGAAACCCATCCCTATCAGCTCATCTGCCCTTTTAAATCACCAGAACCCTTCCCTGTCTCCATCCCACATCTCTGTTAAGGGTTGAACATGCATGTTCTGTTTTTTGCTACTCCTAATTGCAGCTCCCATACCAGGGAAACCAGGAAATGCAGCATGATGGCAACAACTTTGGCTGGCATGTAGGTTACTGGGCTGTGGTTATACCCCAGCCCCAGAGATGGGTTCTGGCTTGACCCAGCACCACGACAAATGCTTACATTTCTGGCTTGTGTTTTTATCCTGCCACTTCCTCTGTGATCAGGATTCCCCTGCAAACTACAGACTCCCCAAAACTTCGAACAGAACCAGTCCACGAGGTCCCCAGGAAAGTACCCCAACACACACATGCATTTCAGAACCCTTTGCAAAGGCAAATGGAAAGACCTGGCCAAAACAATCCCAGATGTTCACAAGCTCTTAGCTAAGCTTTGAAGAACACAGACATTTTCCAGACACTATGGCTGAAACAGTGAATATTAAAACATTTCAAGAAGTCATTCTGAAACTAAGATAAATCTTGAGTCAGTTCTGCTCTGAACCCTTCCTGCCACCAAGCAGAGCTCCAGTGAATGTCATCTCAAAACATATATTTTGGGGAAGATGCATTTCACAATTTCCTTGACCAAAAGGATTCATACTGGCATCAATCGTTCCACTCTAAACCCTGCTTTGGGAAAGTAATTTCCCAGGCATTCTGCCAAGGCAAGCACACTTCAGAGTATTAACAAAAAAAATAAAACTAGTTCTACAGAAAAATCTTATTTGTCCTCACTATGGAAATCACTTCTGCTTGTCCAGACTTTCCCAGAGTCTCCAAAATTACTGCAGCAGTGCACCTCTGAACAGAGACACTTCTAGAAAAAGCAGAGATTACTCTGCAGCACCTGATGAGAAGCAGAAACACAGCGCGACAAATCCATGGGTATCTGTTTGCTCCTGCTCTAAGCAAGAGTCAGTCCAAACCACAAAAACCCTGACATCTCTAAAATGTCATAGTCGGGGCAAGCCAGGCTGGGCTCTGACAGCAAATAACCTTTCAGGCAGAAGCACTGTAACATCATCTCACCCAATTAAAACATCATTTGTATGTCAGGTTCTGTTGTTCAGAGGAGCCCAAGAGTCTCTTGTTATGCCAGTTCTTCAGTCTCCAAGAACATTTGCAGATTTCCAGTCCATAATTCAATAGCCACAGACAAAACATTCCCCAAAGGGCAACAAGATGTACTGCACAAAAATATGTATTTGTCAAAAGGCATCACGCAAGAAAGACAGAGCCCATCAACACCAGGAAGCAATTCTGTACAACAATGCTCTTCGGATCAGCAAAGCCTCACGGGGCTCATTATAAAATCCTCTCCACATGCTGCAAAGATCCTTGAAAGTCTGTGTCTTGAATACCAGAACAGAGACGGCGTAACAGTTGCACCAGCTTGACACGTAAACCCACAACAGCTCAACACCTCAGACCTGTGTTGTGGCAAACACACACCCACAGCCTCGCGCAGACAGCCTCACCACTGCTGATTCCAGGAATCATTTCAGAGGTCTGCGGGTAGGACGGTGCCTGCCCATGTACTGCTGACCACCTCCTCCAAACCCCAGTCCTTCCTCTGCCATGACCTGCTCGGCTTTGTCTGACACCAACAGACAGCATCGGCACCACTGCCAGGTCATGTGTGGGATTGTTGGGTGATTGGTTACCCACGAGCAGCCCTGGATCCCGTGTGTCCTCCCCCATCTTCAAGAGCCAATTTCAGTCATAAACATCAGTGAAATAATGAAATGTTATGTCACTATGCTTTGACAGCAAGAGCCAGCTGAGGAGAACAGGATTAGATCATGGTCCTCACAATGTATTTCTAAAGTAATCCATAGAGACCATATTCAGAAACTGAACAAAAATAAGGTATAGAGTGTAAAATTAATTTAAGAAAGCTCACAGACAAAGTGAAATTCTTCCCAGGCTCTTCCCTATCCCAAGTTTTTAAAACCATATTGGTCAGTGCCTGCCTGTGAAGGAGAAGGGTTACCTCTGCGGAGCAGCTGTCC
Organism: Lichenostomus cassidix; assembly: GCF_008360975.1. NCBI lineage: Eukaryota > Metazoa > Chordata > Aves > Passeriformes > Meliphagidae > Lichenostomus > Lichenostomus cassidix. The sequence continues at coordinate 2,915,288 of NC_139506.1, forward strand.
CCGTCTGCCTGTCGCCAAAAGCCACCGCTCGGTCACCATGTCAGCACAGACAGCCGAAACCTGGAGCAATCTGCAGGAGGACAGAGAGCAAGTTTCCACGGCTGTGCTGAAGGCCAGATATTTATGCCGCTGGGAGCACTGGGCTGGGTCCAGCAGCAGCTCTGAAATTTAAACACACACTCCCTCTTTCGCACGCTGAAACCCTGGGCCAGGGTGACTCCGGGGGGCTGCTCTGGTCACAGCATCTGCCCCAAGATCAGAAGGTAGAGCAAACCCTAGGGTGTCCCAGCAGACACAGCCCCCATCCCCTCCCCACGGATGTCACCTTTGCCTTAAGTCACCTGCAGCCAGAGGCTGATGATCCTGAGCTCTTGTGACAATGCACAAAGTTGATGCTAGAGCAAGGTCTATGGTGGCCATAAGGCAGCTTGTTTACTCAGCTTGCTTAATCCACCTTCAGAAGACTGTCAGAAAGTTCCTGCAACTTTAATGAACTTCCTCTTGGGTGGCTGAAACTTAAGGATTCAACAGAGTTCATTCACTCTTCTTGGTTTTCCTGATAACTTTGCCTTGTATGAATTTCAGGCTCAAAAGAGAAGGAAGAGACCAATGCCGGAAAAAAATGGCTTATGAGGCTTTGAACTAGAGGACTTAGAGAAAATATGTCCTATTTTTAGACAGTTATGCAGACTAACTGGACTAAAACATTAAACAAAGATGTTGTGAACATGATGCTATTTGCACCCACATACCCTTCCTGACATTACCCAGGCTTAGCTGCTCCTCCCACTCCGATGGAAAAGCCCCATTTTGTATAGCTGCCCTTGACATGGGGAAACTTGTGAGGCAGCTGAGGACCAGCAACAAGCCAGCATTGCCAGCCCCTACCAGGATGGGCAGCTTGGTGGCAACCTGTGAGTGCTGAGAGTGAACCCCAGTGCTGTTCACCCTTCCAGGTCTGACACGGCAGGGGCAGCTGCAGCTGCTCAGGAGAGGATGGAAAAAGAAAACGAATCCCCTGCCTCGAAAGCTGAGGATTTCAGCACACTGGCCTGAGTGTGGACGGTGTTCTCTACAGGATCAAGCACCTCATGTTCATCCAGAGGAGGACACAAGTGTGAGATCCAAAAATATGACCCAAGTCCCTTGCACTGGAGCACCAATCACATCAGGATCACCCAGTCAATGATGCCAAAGTCACAGCCCCTTGAAGGCAGCGACTGCCCTTGTTTAAAGGCAGGGGCTGAAGACAGCTCGGAGCTCTGACAGGGGCCACAAAACTGCCCCTGGGAGCTTCACTTTCACAGCAGAGCAGGTTCCTCATCCCTTCTCTCCCAACATAGAAGATAGTTTTTCTAAACAATCCTGACGAAGTTTCTCTTTAATCTCCCTGACAAAGAACAATACTAAAGTCATTCCAGCCCTACTGGCACATCAGGAGTTGGCTTTCTCCACCTCCACCAGCAATAAAGCTCATCCCGATTCAGTAACACAGCATTAGCCTTGACACTGTCAACGAGGGCTGAATCACACGCAGGGAGTGCACAAATCACACCCTGAGCTCTCTCCCATTGCAGACCAGAGTGCTCTGCTGCTGCTGCCAGAAATCTGAGAATTAAAACTAAATTACTGGCTCGTCTTGTCCCACTCACAGCTAAATGCCAGGACATGCCCATCACACTACACACAAGGCAACACTTGCACCAGCTCAGCAGGGCATGGAGGGAACCTGCCAGCACATCCCACCTGGATGGTTTCTCTGGTGTCCCTGGCTGACACATGGTAAGTCATCAGGAAAACTCCCACCTCAGCCTGAAGCATGTTTGTATAGAAGAGAATACTCTTCTGAAGGCAGAAAGGGATTTGCAGGGAGAGGGTAGGACAGGAGAGCAGAGCAGAAACAAGAAATGGGACATGGGCTGCCTCAACCATAGGTCACTGGTTTAGAGACCAACACTGCAACCAGCCCTGGGACTCTGATTCATGGAGCAGCCTCCGCTCAGACCCCTCTGCACTGCCACGACATTGTCCGGACCCTACAGCACATCGGATTCATTCCCACAAGCATGTCCTTCATCTGGGATCTCAGGGAAAGAGGGAGTGGAATGCGGAGATATGAGGGATGAGAAAGGATTCTCAGATCCTTCTTCCTAGACTAGCCCCTCACCGGATGCTCTGCTAAAGGTCCATCCTGACCCTCTTGCTTCTGCTCCTTCCCGCCCCAGACCCCTGTGGTAGCTGGTACCCTCAAGCCCTAGCCAATTCCCCCTCCACCACCCCACCCTGGCACAGAAGACAGGCACACTGTCCCCTAAAGTCTCTTCCCGTGCGGGTCATGCCCCGTCCTCAGTCTCCCCAGCTTTCCCAAGCAGGAACTACAGCCTGAACCCTGAAGTCACCGGTGCCCATCACGTCCCAACTCCTCGCACCCACGTCCCTTCTGCGCCAACCTGTCCGCCACACCCCCTGCCCCAAACCCGGACTGTCACACCCCCGTTCCTCTCACACCCCCAGATCCTCACACCCCCGGCCCCTTACAGCCCCTGTGCCTCACAGCCGCTCTCCCTCGTACTCCCCGTCCCTCACATGCCCCGTCCCTCACACCCCCTGCCCCTCCCGCTCCCCGGCCCTCCCGCCCCGGCCCTCCCGCCCCCGGTCCCTCACAGCCCGCCGTCCCCCTCACTCCCTCCGGCCCCGCTCACCTCGCGCGCGGCCCCGCTCGCGCCGTCTCCCCCCCGCCCCTCACCCCCGGCCCCGCGCGTCACCGCGCACGCCCTGACGCCACCGCACCCCGCGCGCGCGAGCGGCCAATCGCCGCCGCCGCCGGGGGCCTCGCGCCCGCGTCACCACGGCAACGGCCCCGCCCCTCCGCGCCGCACCGCCCCCTGCCGGGAGCCGCCCGCACTGCACCCCGCGGGGCCTCATGGGAAGTGTAGGCGCTGCCCGCTGGGGGCGGGGCGTGCAGGGGGTGTGCCCTGTAGGGGCGTGGCGTGGCGGGGCGTCCTGACGGCGGCCGAACATGGCGGCGGCGCTTGACCGGTTGGCTCCGCGCCCGAGGAGCCCGAGCAGGCCCGCTGACCCTTCGGCTCCAGTAATTCGCACCGCGGCCCTCACGCGCCTCGATAGAAGGCAGTAGCCCAGCCTCGCGGCAGAGCTGGGAAGGGCTCACTGTGCCCAGAAAACCCGTGCAGAGTGACGGGATCCTGTGTTCGGGAGGTCCCGCCAGGGTGGCGCGGGGCAGGCAGGGACCCCGCATGGGGACAGCACAGGGCTCAGGGCCACCCCGCTGCGGCCCGGCGCTGTGAGAAGGGGAGAGAGGTGATGCATTTGACCCGCAGCCCCTGCACTGCCCACGCTGTGCGTCAGCGCGGCCGTGTGGGACTGGGCCGGGGCCACCCCGCTGCCGGGCACACTGAGCGCTTTGTCCCGGGCCGCGGAGCCTTTGGCCACGATGGAAAAAAACTGAGAGAGAAACACTGTGAGACCGCGGGCAGCGCCGTGCGAGGCCCCGGAGGAAACAGATCGTAATCTCCCTAACGAACTGAGCTCATCTCCGAGAAACTGAGCAGAGATGGGGTCGGTGCAGAGCTTGCTCCCAGGGCTGTTGCAGAGAGGACCCTGGCTCTATGCCCCAGACAATAAAGACCCCAAATGCACAGGTGATTGGGACTGTATTTATACAGAGGTGCTTGGAAAAAATAACCCCAATGATGATGTGTTACTGGGGCTGTTTTGTTCTGTTCTGTGTCCCTCTTGGCCCTCCACAGACCAATCCAAAACCTGCTGGTGGAGCCACTTTCCACAGGTTGCAGCTGATTCCTTTCAAAGGGCTCTTGCACACGGGGGAATCCAAACCTTGGTCTCTAAGGAGAGAGGGCTGGCTCCTGCAGGGCCATCAGAGTGTGGGGCAGGATGGCTGTGGCCAGCAGCTCCAAAAGCTTTATTGCTCGTTTGTTTCTGCTAAGTGACTTCTTTACTAACAACCAGCGTCAGGGAACGCAGTGGTGGCTGTAGTTAGGGACACCCTGGCGTGGTGTGGGGGTGACAAGAAGGCCTTGCTTGGTCAGTCCAGGTGTCCTTGGCTGGTGGCAAGGCCCCACACCCTGGAGCACAGTGGGTGATGCAAAAGGGTTGTTGTAGAAACCAAGGGGAAACTGCAACCCTGGGCCATGGAGTCCTGATGCACCAGCAGCTCTTTTTTAGTACAGGGTGGAAACCAGAGTGGAAAGAGTTGAGTCCAGCAGCCCAGAGGAGAAGGCCCCACTGCCCTTTCCCCAGCACTGGGCTATCTGAGCCTCCTGGCACATCGTGGCTGCAGCCCTTTCCTGATGGAAATAGGAGCACCTCTGCCTTATGCAGTCCCCTGTAGGCTCTGTGCTGGTTGGTCCCTACATTGGCTCCTTCCAGAAATGGCCACACTGGTTGTCCATTCGGAGGGACAAGCTGAGCCCCGCCACTCCCAGCTGGGCTCTGCCATCCTGGGCTAATTGGTGGGCTCTGTGGCCAAGGTGTCCGCATCTGGAGATGGCAGCACGCTGCTGGTCCCACCGTTGCTCACATTTTCCTTGCTGTTTTCCCTCGTGGGGTCAGTGCCTTTATCCTCCACCCTGTGCTTGAGTTTGAGGGAAGAATCTCTCCGGGACAGAAGGGGTTGGTAGCCAGCAAAGACTCCTCCACTCGTATTTGTTCGCTTGTCTGGGGGTGGACAGAAAAAGAGAGTTGTTTACTTGAGCATTCAGCTGAGAAAAACATTTGTGGAGTCTCTCTGGAGAGGTGTTGGGGTATCTTCTCTGAGAGTCCTTCTGGCCCCCAGATGCTCCCAAAGAGGGGAGGAGAGGTGGGGGACTGGGCTCTTGCCCCAGCAGGGCTGTGCTCAGGAGGTCCAGGGAAGGTGGGGTCAGCTAGGTCAGCTGGTCTCCTACCTCCTGGCCCAATGGGGTGCATCAGTCGGTTCATCTGGACGTTCCAGTGCTTGACGTTGGTGCTGGCCTGTCGCAGCTTCCGCTGAGCCGCCTGGGAGGGGATGGAGGAGAGGGGTGAGATGGTGCCCCACTGCCCCGGTCCAGGACTGAGGGCATGGGTTTCCCTTCCCTGAGTAATCCTGGACTGGAGGCTCCCTCTGTGTTGGAGACCCAGCTCACCCTCCTCTAGACCTTCTGCTCCTCCTGCATTCCTTCCCCCTGCACACACTCCCACTGTCAACATCACTTTGGACACCAGCGCTTTGTCCCCAGGGCAGGACATGTTTGTCCTGTCTCAGCCAGTGCCTCACACCATGCCGGCACATGGCACAGCTCAGAAACCCCCAAGGAAATTCCAGCTTGGTTCTCCCCAGTATGGAAGTGACTCTGGGAGGGCTGGAAAGTCCCCTGGGTTTGCCATGTGAAAGATGTAGCACCAACATGCTGCTCACCATGACATCTTGGTCCACCCGCTGCCTGTTCACTCTCACTTCTTCCAGCTGCTTCTGTGCCTCTTCCAAGCACTTGTTCTTGTTCTCCATCTCCTGCTTGAGCACTTGTTTCTCCAGCTGAGTCTTGATGATATATTCTTCTTGCTCCTCCTTCAGCTTCATCAGTTGCTTCAGCTTCTCCTCTTCCTCAGCCAGTAGCCTGACAATGAAGAGCAAGAGGTGAAAATGTCCCTCTGCCACTTCTTCCACCAGCTTCCCATCCCAGCTGGCATACTGGGAAGTCACCAGCACACCCCAGTATCTGGGAGCACTGAGCTGCCCTGGAAGCGGAGATGCTCAGGGAGAGGAAGGGATGCCCTGGTCCTACCTGGCCTGTGCATATCTCACAGCCTCCTCATCCTGTCGTGCTTTCACCTCCTGCTGCAGGGCCTCCTGAAGCCGTTCCTGCATGGCCTCCAGCTCCAGGATGCGCTTGCGCTGCCGCTCTGCCTCTGCCTCCTTCAGGACCATCTCTGCCTGCATGGAGGCGCGAGCCTGCGGCGGGGACAGGAGCTGTCAGCTGACTGAACCACCACCACTGTCCCCAGAACACACTTTGCCCCACTGGGTGGAGTGAGCCAGACCAGGAGAGCCCATGACAACAGGTCCAAAGCAAAGCTTTCTTTCCCTGCTCAGGAGACAGGCTGTGTCATTTGGAGCCAGTGCTGGCTCGAGGTCAGAAATGGGCTCCCAGGCTAGCCTGGCAGCAGCACATGCCTTTCACTACCCCCCAGCTCCAGACCTTGGGAAAGATTGTCCTCATCTCCTGCTCAAAGGGATCTCAGGCACAGCTGAGCCCAGAGGTGATGGGTGGCAGCTGCACTGCACATCCAAACCCCTGGGCTGCCCCGGGCAAGGGAAGGAGAAGGAAGCCCTCACCCAGTGAGCACCCCAGCCTGTGGCAGGAGACACCGTGGGATGCACCCACCTCCTCAGCCTCCCGCAGCTGGATCTCCAGGGTCCTCTGCATCTCTTCATGCTGCTGCCTCCGCCGCTCCTCCTCCTCCTGCAGCAGGATCTCTGCCTGCCTCTGGGCCTCCTTGAGCAGCTCCAGCTCCTGCAGCTTCCTCTCCTTCTCCTCCTGCAGCTGCTTGAGCCGCTGCGTCTCCTCCTCCTTGGCTGCCTTGCGCTGCTCCCGCTGCTCCCGCTGCTCCCGTCGCTTCTGCTTCAGGTCCTTGTGCAGGGACTTCTTTCCCTCAGCCTGCAGCCGGATGGCTGTCTGGATGGCTGGAGAGGAAGGGCATGGTCAGTGGGGACATGGAGAGGGGCATGGGAAGCTGGGGAAGGGGCGTGGGGTGGGTACAGACCAAGTGTCCACTCCTGGCGCTGCCGGGTGTCCGAGGCGCTCATCTCGTAGGTGCGGGACGAAGTCTTCACACAGAACATGCACCTCTTCCCATCTCTGTCAGGCAACACCTGCAGGGGAAGGACACAGCACAGCATTAACCCCCAAACTCGACCTTATCCCTGCATCTTCAGCCCCTGGCTTGGCTCTCCCATGCTCATGGATGTGAAATTGTGTGTTCTTGGGTCTCCCTTCTTGGGGTCTGAAGGGTCTGCTGTCCCCAAGCTGAGCGTGGCCCAGGCTGTACCTCCACACAGCAGTGCTTGTCCAACGTGATGCTCCCCTTCTTCTCCTTCCGTTCCTCGCTCATGTAGTAGGACAGGACACTGGGCTTCAGCATGAACCACCGTTCTGACCAGTTCCTCCTCAGCTGGCCCTTCTTCCAGAGATATCCCTGCGCCCGAGAGACATGGAGATCAAAACCAGCCTGAGGGCAGGACGGACCTTGTGCCCTGGAATATGTGGGCTCCTTGCCTGTTTGAGCACATCCTCAATGATCTCCTGGTACACCTCCTCCACGGCCATGCTGACAGCCTCCTGCTCGATGCCTCTCAGGAAGCGCCCTGAGTTCACCATGTCCAGGAACTGCCAGACTGTGAGGCCACCCTGCCCCTGTGGCTCCTGGGCCAGGTAATCATCCAGCTCGCAGGAGTTCAGCTCCACGTTCATGGCCGTGCAGATCTTCTTCAGCAGGTACTCCACCTGTGGGGATGGGGACATTCAGTGACAGGAAGAAGCCAGAGCTGTCCCCATGGACCCATTTTGGAGAGTCCATGGCCACATCTCTCTCCAGACTGCAGATGCAGGACCCTGACCCCAGAGGGATCACCCCTTGTGATGGTTGAGGCATTCCAGGCAGCAGCCTGGCTCAGGAGGTTGGAACTGGGTTAGAGTTTGACCACTACTGGGAGGTTTTTGCTTTTAATCCCAAGGCTGGGATGTTTGGGCTGGTTTGTCTGCAGAGTCAGAAAACTCTGCTGCAGTCAAGAGCCTGAGGGAGTACAGGCCAGGAGTGTTGAACCCCATTCAGGACTGATGTCTCAAAGCCACAGTGAGCCCAGCACCACTCTTCTTTCCAAAAATCACTGGGGAGGAGCAGGGGCACAGGTCCCTGCAGAGATGAGCATCATTTTAAAACCGCAGATAAAGTGCTTTTAAAAAGAGTCAAGGTGGTTGACATGATCTGGGAAAGACTTATTTGAGCTCATTTTGCTGACAGTTCTCCTCTGCCCACAATCTGGGGACTGAGACCTGTGGGTGACTGCAGGGAGCCATGCAGGAAGGTGACCCACAGCAAAGTCCCTGCACCCAGCTGGATTTTTTATGTCATTTAAATGTGAGAATGCCAAGAACTGAATGCAGTTGCTCAGGATGATTCAGTTTTTCATGGTCTGGGGAACAGGAAACACCTCTCTCAGGGCACAGGAAGTGCGGTTGCCCTCCTACGTCTGCGCAGCACGGCGCTTCTTGCCTTTTTTCTCCTCCTTTTCTTTTTTTTTTTTTGTTTTGTCTTTTCTGCTGATCTCAGGAGGTTGATGGGGTAGAAGGCAACTGCAGCCGTTTGCCCAGCAGAGTTCCTTCTGCCAAGGCCGCCCTTGGCTTCTGCGCTTGTGCTTCCTCCCCAGACCTGCCCCCCTTCTCATGGGGGGTTAACCTGACCCCAGAGAAAGGGAGAACCTTCCCCAATAAATGCTGTGGAATTTGGAGATTTGGGGATTACTGCTGGAGGCTTTTCTCTGACTGGCACCTCACCCTTAACACTCTGCATGCTGGGCAGTGGCTGAGCACCTGGTGGCAGTGGCCACGGAGAGGGACAGCCAGGTCTGCCCTGCCACTGCCCTCTGGGCAGGAGAGGCTGCAGCATTTTGGAGGGATCTCCCCTCTAAAACCTCACAGCTCTCTGGGGTGAGGGTGGATGTGGGCACAGGAGGGGTGCCCAAGGCAGACACCCCCTTGTCCCACCCCTGCCCTGCTCTCTCTCATTCCCTGGAGCACCACATCTTGCAGGATGCAGTGGGACGTGCCAGGAAGCGATAGCGCGATGTATGACCCAAAAATGGGGCTCTGCCAGTGCACAGAGCCCTGGGAGGACAGGCATGGGGGGAGAGGCAGGTCCTACCTCATCTGGCACCATGACAAGCGGGTATTTGTCTTCAGACAGGAAGTTGAAGAGACACCAGAGCCTAAAAGCATCCTGGTGGGATACAACGCTATTCCCATTCCGGTCAGGTTTGTAGTTCTTCTTTGCCGTCAGGGTCCAGCAGAGCTCATCGAAGTTTTCTTTGACAAAAGCACCTTCCTCCACCTGTAGGCAGGAGTCAGGGGGTGAGGGGGGAGCTGCAGGGATATGGACAGGAGTTCTGGGGGAGGAAGTGCTGGAGAGAAGAAACCCTCACTTCTAAAATCTCCTGTCCAGTGAGAAGCACAGGATGATTGGGAGCACCAGCAGGAACCCCAGGGTGCAGCATATGCAGGATGGTGTGGAGCTCTCCAAGCCCACCTCCCCAGTGCCTCCATGGCTTTGGGCTTCTTGTTATCCCATTCAACCACAAAGAGGAACTGAGGAGTGAAGTGCTGGCCTGAGGGCAGGCAGCAGGAATGGTGCCTTCCCCAGCTTCATCCCTGCTGCTGTCACAGTTCTGTAATTGTGTCCTGACACTGTGAGCTGCCCCAGGCAGCAAGTTTGGTGCAGGTGGGTGAATTGTGATGGGGACTGGAGGACCCTTCGTTGTCCCTGGGTGCTCCATCCCAGCTGTGTGAGCCACACACTGCCAGCACAGGAGCCAACTGCAACCTGCAGCAGCAGAGCTGGAGGAAAACCTTCAGGCAAAAGTTAAGGGATTCTCTTACTAGGAAAACCCACTTCCCCCTTTTCAGGCTGCCTCTGGGATTCTATTAACCATGGTGAAACCAGAAGAAGGGGGCTTAAAGATCACCTTCCGAAGAACCATGTGGGCTGCGGGAAGGATTTTGGCCATGCTGTGATGTGGAGATTAGGCTGGGCTGACCTTGAGCAGCTCCTCCTCTGGGCAGAGGGAGCTGGGGAAGGCTTTGCCCTCAGTCACTGCAGACCAGCTCCCTGCAGCCAAGATCGTAATTGCTGACCAGCTCTGGGCAAGGCAAAGATGGTCACAGGGATGGAGACTGGCACAGGGACCAGAATGGGCACTGGCACAGGGACAGGCAAGTGGAGAAAACCAGGGCAGTGAAGGGTTATTTGACCCAGCTCAGGCCTCTTTCTGTGAGCACACAGTGGAAGAAAGCTGTCAGTCATTCTTGCTCTCCTCACGTGCCTGGAGGAAACAGCACCCACAGACCAACCTCTGGCTGTGCCAGACAAAGGTGTGTTTGAACCACGGAAAGAAGGGAGAAAGCCCCTGCCCACCACAACCCTGCTCCTGCCCCAGAACCTCATCCTCCTCCCTCTCCTCTTTGCCAAATGAGGTCACATCTCAAATTTGAACATGGTTGGAGAGGAAAAAAGGGGCTGATTTCTGTCTCTGAACCCTTCAGGAAACGTGGGCAGAGATGCTGCTCCATCCAGAGCCATGATGTAAAGGGATGACTTCACCCTTGCCAAGGAGATGCTGAGTGTTAAACATTGCTCTCATTTTCATATTCACCTGAGCAGTCCCCATCTCTCTGCACCCTCTTTCCATCCCCTAAGGCATGTGATTTCCAAGAGCTAAGGGGAACTCCCAGGCACCTCAATGTCCCCACCTGAGGCACAGCAGGTCTGGGGGATGGCCAAGGAACTCACCTTGTCCAGGATGTACTTGTTGAGGTAGGGCATGTAGCCCTGGCTGGACACTGGTCCGTCATCGTCATCGCGGAAATGCTCTTCCAGTGCCACGGGATCGTGGGGGATGCACAGCACTGTGTACAGGTTGTGAGACAGCACCTGGCCAAGCACAAGGGGTGGTGAGAAGGTGAACAACCTCTAGCCCTGTCCCAGCATGTCCCCAGAGTGCCACCCCCTCACTCACCCCCCAGGGGACTGTGCCCTGCATGGCATCACCTCCCTGCAGCCACAGCGTGGAGGCAGGGTATGGGTTTGGCATAATTTCCAAATGTAAACCTCAGGGAATCATTTATAAACAGACACAAATCGAGGATTTTTCTACATTAGTTTCTTCTCTTAGCACATGAGGAACTTATTTTTTATAAGGGCTGTTTCAAGCCTCTCAAACAGGACTTGCTCTGATCTAGAAAAGCTGATAAGCCACCCTGAGCTGTGCATTTGGCACAACCACGTCCCAGCCTGGCAGCAGCCACTGTCTGCCAGGGGGCACAGAAAGATGGAAACATGAAAAGAGAAAAGACTGGTGAGAAACTAAGCAAAGATTTTGTCTGGAATGGAAGCAGACAATGGAGATCTGGAGACACACCATCTTCAGAAACAGTCAACAAGACTTGCCAACAGCCTGCTTTTGTTCAAATCCCCCAAAACAAAGCATGTTTGGAAGCTCACAGATTTCCCACATGCTGGGTAGCCCAGAGCAAGGCTTCCCATGAGCACCACCACCATCTCTGGCTTGTGATGCTGGACAGGTGGTTCTCTCCCTGCCTTTACCTCCCAGAAGCATGAGATGGTTAACATGTGTCCCACACTGACACCATCCCACTGCACCAGGATCTGCTGATGCAGCTTGCCAAGGGTTCAAGAGAGGGGCTGGAGGAGAGAGTACAGCATCCCTACTCCTCTGTGCAAGGCTGGAAATTTCCTCCCAGCAGAAGAGGAGCCGCCGGAGGCCACGATGGCTGCTGCAGCTGGAGACACTTCTTGCTCTACCAGATTTTCTTTCTCTTTTCCACCCTCCGGACCAGTGGGATCAGCAGAACTCCACCCTGTGCTCACACAACAGGGCTGTAGCCCTGAGCACTGCTGCTACAGTTGTTCCTTTCAGGGTTCAGTGCAGCCCCAGGGTCTGTACAGGGGTGGAAAGGCCTGGGAACACCATGGACACCCTCCAGGATGGAAACAAAACCATCAGGATGAATTGAAAATTTGCGAACTGTGTCCTGTTCCGTGTTTCCAACATGGGCCCTCATCTCCATCCTTCGCCCCTCCTCTCAGAGCACCCCTAAAAAGCCCTGGGAGGTCTTGCCCGTGGCCTTGGTCGTGGGGGACACTCTGAGCCCCTCAATCCATCCTGGCACCCTGTGACCAGCAGCACCTCCTCTCGAAGGACTGTCACTGACAAACGGGGAGGGAAGCCCTAGCCTGGCCGGTGGTGGTGTGACTGGAGACAGGAGAGGTGGGAAACCCTCCCAGGCTCTGAAACAGTGCCAGGAGGAGGAGAGTGACAGCGTGGGGAAAAAGGATGCTACAAAAGCCGTTTGCTGGTGCAACCTTTCCCCTGTGGCATGCAGGGGATGGCCTGGGGGCAAGGGGTCTGCCTGACTCCTCCTAGTGCCCTGCATTCCTCCGAGCGCCAGCCTTGTTTCTGTTCTCCACCCTCTCCCACCGCTGTCACACCCATCAGCCGTGAACAGAGATGCCCAAAAGCACCAGGGCAGCGCTCGGTATTTCCTGCCTCCTGCCCCAGCCACGCATGGCCACACCGAAGGACCACACCCCACATCCCACCCACTCCACAGCTCCTCCAGCACGGCCAGGGACGGGGATGCAATGGCTCTGAGAGGGAAAACGCTTTTCCAAGAGCAGGGCTGTTGCGTGCCTGCGCTGGGAGCAAAACTACCCGAGCTCGCTGGGCGCGCAGCACCGACCGCAAGCTGTCCTTCCTTCCTGTGAGCACACACACCTACACTCAGCGGCATCTGCACGCTCTCGCATGCTCACAAGTGCCCCGAAAGGAGCCCAACGGCTTCCCGCAGCTGTGCCTCCTGCTGAAAACACCGACACGTTCAGGGCCACCGCCTGGAGCGCGGCCGGAGCTCAGCCACCCTGCCAGCACGCTCCCACCCAGCTCCAGGGCTGGTTCTGTCCTGTAGGGGCAAACCCAGTGTCTCTCCCACCCCTGTTCAAACCTTTCGTGCAGCAACACGCCCGGCTGAGGGAGCAGAGCACAGCCCGGCTCAGGGCTCAGCAGCCCTGGAGGAGTTTGGAGAAGGCTCGGCCACCGTGGCTTTAACACTTTATTGATCAGAGCTGCGAGATCCCAAATTCCTTCCGCACCGAACCGTGGCTGGCTTGTGTAGGCTGGGGCAAACTCGAGTGTGTTTGGGGGTGGAAACGAGCTCTCCCTGGCCTGGAGGCAGGTGGAAAGTCATCCAGAGCTGAGCTTTGCTGTTCAGTGACCTGCCACCAACCCATCCCATCACTGAAGGCGTGTGGGAGAACATCCTTCCCCCTCTGAAATGTCACCCTGGGTAAAGCTGCTGTAGAGGTCCCATCCCCACAGCCCCTGCACCAGAGTTTGCAGACCCTGCACAAACTCTCCATGAAATTGCCATTAAAATCAGAGTCTCTGTGGCCTCAGCATGGTCACTGGTGATAAATATCTCTCAAGAGAAGCACTGCATGTGCTCATGATGGTGCTTTTGGGTTTGTCACATGCCTGGGCCAGGCTCTGGACCCAGAGCAGGGGTGCAGGGGATGCCATGAAGGGGGAACAGCAGCCCCTCTCAGGGATTAGCAAGCTGAATTAAGCTTTGGCCTACTTTAGTATTTTCCTTAATTCCTTCAGCTATTTCTAAGGTTTTAGCAGGTGAGTGTGGCTCGCAGGGCACATGCCATGAGTTCTGGGGAGCAGCCAAAGGCTCTCAGCCACAAAAGCTGAGCAGGAAGAATCTGCCTGCCGCTGCTTCTCCTCCAGACAAAACTCTTAGTTTTGGGGCAAAACACTCTCCCCTCCCAAAGCCCAGCACCTTCCCTGCAATCTGTCCTCAGGAAGTCTTATAAAATAGAGGGATTAGAGGAAAAGTGGGTTTTTTTGCAGTGCTTCACAACTGGTCTCGCAGACTGGCAGCAGCTGCCAAGTCCTGATGCAACACCTCCCTGTGCTCAGCGTGTTCCTGCTCAGGTCTCTCCTCTCAGACCCTGGTACCAACCAGCATTTGTAACCCCAGTGCCAGCCTAAGAGCCAAAAGGGACAGCAAAAAAAGATTCCCACCGTGTGCAAAGGTTAAAAAATGAGTTATTCTCAGAGCCAAGGGGCTCCCTGGTGGGTTTGAGCAAACCTGGCCCGGGGGCAGACAAAAAGGCTGTGATGGGTTTAAAGAAGGGCTGAGGGCTCATGCCCTCTGAAAGCCGCTAAGAGTGGGCAGAGGGGAAAGCGGAGAGGTTTTTAAAGTGCTGTGTTATTTCTGGCCACACCACTGAGGAGTTTTAGTTTAAAAGCAACCTGCCCCTAGCTCCTGACCCACTGGCTCAGCAAGAAACACAGGTGCTCCGGCAAGCAAAAAAATATAAACAGAGTTTGGCCTCTTAGTTGGCCGTAAAAAGCATATGAAATTGAAAACAACTCAAAATTAGAATTTCACCTAGAAAACACATTTGAGCATAAACTCTTCCCCTCCTCTCCTTTTTCTTTTTTTTTAAGGGAGATGCTGCAGAGCCCGAGAACTTTACCAGAACCGGTGTGGAGAAATAACAACGTCTTATTGATCATAATATTTAAGAATTTCTCCGTGGAAACCCGCGGGGATGCAAAGCAGCCCCGGACTTGCTCTGCGCCTCTCCGCCCGCCCTCCATCCGTGCGCCGGAGCCACCCGAGCTCCCCGGGGACTCACTTTGAGCTGCGATTTGGAGACCTTGCCGCTCTTCTCCACGTCCAGGGCGGTGAAGGCGTACCAGATGGACTTGAGCAGCTCCGCTCGCAGGTCCATGGCTGGCGGCGGCGGCGGCGGCTCTGCCGAGCCCGCGGATCCGGTTCCTGGAGCCGCCCGGGCGGGCGGGACGCGGGGCGGGAGCGCCGCCTGCTCGGGGCGCCCCGGGAACCCCCCGGGCCCCATCTGCGCTCCCCGCACAGCCGGGCGGCACGGCAGCGGCTCAGCGACCCTTCGCTGAGCTCGGCCCAGAGATCAAATCTCCGCCGGTATTTGCGTTTTGGGGAGAGAAATCGCCGCCCTGGCTCAAGCAGCAGCTTCCCCTCGCAGCCGGCGCGCTGCCTTTGGAAAGGATCGCTCTCACCAGCCGAGCGGGGACTCAGACTGCGGAACCCGTTCCGTGCTCGCAGAAACCTCTTCCCCTGCAGATTCCTCCGAGGTGTCCAAAAAACGACCCACGCGATTGCCGGGAGCCTGTGCCGGGCTCAGGTTTACACTTGGACTCGATGATCTTGAAGTCGATGATCTTTTCCAGCTCTGTCCACCCAGCACCCGGGGCAGTGGAGGGGCTGAAGGCACCTGTGGGTGCAGGATGCCAGCCCAGGTCTCTCTCCCCAGCGCAGGGGAGGATGTAGGATGCATTCACAGAGACAATTCCCTAAATCTAGGCTCGCAGGTGTCCCTGGAAGAGCCAGGGCCTGATGTGAGATTTCAGGGACACATCTTAGCCCCTCCAAGCCACATGCTGAGGGGCTCAGAGGGTACAGCTCACGCTGCTCTCAGCCCTCCTCTGGGACAGCTACTGCTTTGGCAGGACATGTTTGATCAATTCCACAAATCTCAACTTCCTTAATTCTTACAGCTGCCAAACACTAATATCAATTCCCTCCCCCCTCCCCTCCCCCAAAGAGAAGGGGGTCCTTTAAAAAAAAATTGGTTTTATTTCAACTCAGCATTTACATCCAGGTCTAGCTCAGCTCCTGGCAAGTGCTGGCTGCTCTGCCTCACAGCCAAGGAGTCTGCCATGAAAGCTTTGCTTGAGAACAGAGTGTGACAAAGAGATGGGAAAACTGCTGTTGGAGCCATCCCAGTGCTGGCTCCAGTGGCAAGAACTGGTCACCCTGTGCACTGAGCTCAGGACAGCCTGGGCTTGCTCTTATGGGCCTTTATTGCTTCCGTGCTGCCCACTTGCCCCTGAGCTGGGGGGGTGGGCAAGAAAGGGGAGCTGTCAGACCATTCCTAGAGGGAGAGGGCAGGAAATGCCCCTCTGCAAACAGGGCTGCTGCTCAGAGCCCTGGAGAAGGCAACAGTGCAGTATCTTTGCCCTCCCTCATCGGAGCGAAGAGCCCTTCAGACAGGGTCACCCCAGCAGCCCTGTGCTACCCCATCAGTGTCCCAGCTGGCGCAGTGTCCCCACTGGCACTGGCTCAGACACTGTCCCTGCCCCATGTCCTGCCTGCAACAACTGCCACCCTTGCCCACAGCAGGCTGGGGCTGCCACTCCCCCTGCCCTGGTGGCTCTGCAGGCCTCAGCTCCCCTTCTCAGGCTCGGCTGTGTCAGGTGGCGCTGGCTCGTACTGGATGACTGCTGTGGCCATGCCGAGGGCTTCCTCCAGGCTCTGCTGCTCTTCCAGCTGGGGGAGGGAAGGGGGAGAGAGAGAGAGAGTGTGCTGAACCCCCAAAGGGCAGCTCAAGGCAGCAGGACAGAGGGATGAGGGGGTGGGTGACAGAGGTGGGAAGCAAAAGGGCTGACAGGGCCGTGATGCAGAAAGGCTGTTTACAAAGGAGCATTCTGCAATCCCAGGAGCATGTCCCTGCTGTCCTCTGCACAAATGGCATCGGGGAATTAAGGAGCAAGCAGCAATGCAGCAGGTCAACAGCTGCAGGCAGTGGGTGGCCAGGGTGTGAAGGGGAGGGTGGCAAGAGCCATGTGGTACCTGCACAGCGATGTGGGTGCCGTTGGAGGTGGCCAGCAATGCCACCTGCTGATGACAGAGTGGGGTGATGTCTGATTCCTCTGACACCACTGCCCCAGAAGCGACTATGGTCACCTGGGAAAAGTTCAGATAATCATGTTTTAAAAGAAAATGCAGTTCCTTTCTAGCAGAGGAAGCAGGGATGGTCCCAGTTTTGTCTGTACCTCCTGTGCCTCAGTGCCATCAGTGTTGGTCACAGTCATGGTCCCAGTGTCACCCCCTGCCAGCTCTCCCTTGGACACAGTGAGGGCTCCACTCTGTGTCACCACGCTGATGGCACTGCCCAGGGCCTGCAGCTCTTCCTGAGACAGACTGACCTGGGGATGACAGCAGATGCTCAGGGAGTCTTAGGCAACTCCTGACTTTAGCAACACATTGGTCTGGGTGAGGAGAAAACAGTCTCTCTGCAAGACTCAAGGCACAGAGAACTCCAAGGACTTTGCCCAGAGTCATGGACAGAATCAATGACAAGAACTCAAGCGCTTGGGTCTCCATCCCTCCTCCTTCTACCACAGCTCCCCTCTCCATTCAGCCTCTTCTCTCCAGACTGCACAGGGACAGCTTGTGCATTGCAGCAGCAGGAGCATCTCAGGCTAAGAGGAAACAGGTCACTCGTGGCAGCTGTTTCCTTTGCCCCGTGCCACAGAAGGAAGTTTTTTCCAGTCAGCACAGGGGCAGTTGGTGGAGGGAAGTACAAGAAAAGCACTGCTGTATACAAGCAGTAATGACAAAACTTCTCCAAATCCAGCCTGGGTCAGCAGAGCTTGGGAGCTGCAGGGAGCCAGGGGCTGCCAGTCACCATACAACCACCTGGAGACCCCATCAGCAAGGGGCGCATCAGGACCAGAGACCCCCAGACTAACACCTGGGTGAGGCTGTAGGAGGGTGCTCTCAGGGCAGGCAGAGCCCAGGGAGCCCCAAGATCTGAAAAAATGCCCTGAAAAAAACACCACATTTGAGTATAGGCAAAATCTCACTTCAGATAGTAGTGAACTATCTGTCCCTGACATGCTGGAGGCTTCAGTGTCTGTACCTGCTCTGTCCCATCCTCAGAGATAAGCGAGACCTGTGTAGGCACAGCATCTCCCTCTTCATCTTCCTCCATCTCTGACAGGAAAGCAATATGCTGACTCTTCAGTGGGGAGCCTCTGTCAGCAGCTGCAGCAGCTGGATCAGAGAAGGGGAAGAGCAGCATTACCAGAGTGTGAAGGCACATGCCTGGTCTCTGGACCTGCCTGCAGCCTCAAGGGCCAGCACAAAAGAGCAAAAGATAACAATGACACCAGCCCTGTGATGGCCTAGGAAGAAGGGCCTTTACCTCTCCCTGTTCTACAGAATGGGCAGGGGGCTGTTCCCAGCCTGTGACTTACAGCAAGGACCTTCCAACAGATCTGGATTTGATGGGACAGGAGGTCACAGCACACACCTGGGACTGAGGGGCGTGGCTGCTCTTGCTGTCACCTCCCTCCCCTTGGCCACACCTTGATGGGGGAGTGGCTGCTCACCCTCCAGCTGCTGCTGCTCGTAGAGGGCCTGCTCGCTCTCCTCGGTGGCCTCCAGCTCGCCGTGGCTGCTGCGCTTGTGCATGGCCAGGGTGGAGGTCTGGCGGTAGGTCTTCCCACAGCTGCTGCACGTGTAGGGCTTGCAGTGCGTGTGCACCACGTGGTGCTTGTACAGGCTGGAGTACTCTGTGAAACGCTTCCCACAGCCTGGCACGGTGCACAGGTAGGGCTTCTCCCCTAGGGCAGAGGCCACAGAGCGAACTTCAGTCTCCTCATGCTCTGGGGAGGGATTCCCCACCAGAGCAAACAGAGACAGACTGCTGGAACAACCATCAACCCAATAAAGTAATTCCCACTCTTTCCTCCAACTCCCTGTGACACACAGCCTGGAAATGCCCATTCCAGCCCCATGGATCTCCCTGCTGCTGGCAGGGGGTAGCTGGTGGGCTCCTACCTGTGTGGATTCTCATGTGGTTCTTGTAGTTGGTGGCACTGGTGAAGCCCCTGCCACAGCCAGGCTCTGGGCACATGTAGGGCCGCTCACCCGTGTGTGTCCGGATGTGAACCTTGCGGATGTTGGATGTGGTGAAGGAGCGGCCACAGCCCACAAAGGGGCACTTGAAGGGACGCTCACCTGCATTGACAGAGTGATGTGGGTGAGACCTGCCACCATGCAGTCACCTGGAGTGCCCTGGGCACCCTTTCACTGGGTTCTCGTGTGCTGTTCTCGCCCTGTGCTGCTCACCTGTGTGTGTGCGGATGTGTTTCTGCAGATCCCCAGAGGTTTTGAAGGCTTTGCTACACATGTCTTCTGGACACTTGTACGGTTTCTCGCCTGTGTGTGTTCTCACATGGCTCTTCAGTCCGTACCCTGAGCAGGACAGAGACCACAATTAATTTTGTAATGAGAAGGAATCACTGTGACAAGCTGTGTACCTTCAGTCCGTGTTTGTCTGTATTGTACCTGCAAAGAAGGCGAAGAAATATCCAAACAGCCCCAAACACCACTTCCAACTTTGCTTCCACCATTATCTGCCCACAAGCAATAATGTCTCAGCAGGCTTCCATTCTGTGAGGCTTTACATGCTCTGGACATTGTGCTCTGCTGGACCAGAGTCAGGGCTGAGGCTCAGCCAAGGTTGGGTTGGACAGAAAAGCAGAATCTGCTCAAAAGAGAAATGGTTACCTGTAGCAAATGCTTTCCCACAGCTTGGGAAGTCACATGTGTATGGCCGGTCACCTGTGTGAGCACGTTCATGTACCTGGAAAAGAAAGAACAGGTCCCCAAAATGAGGTACAAAGCAAGAAAGAAGGAAAACTGTGGAAAAATGTAGTTGGTGGAGGGAATTTGAAGTTCCCGGTTAGACTTCGCCTTGGCCAATTGACACATCTGGGTCTCTTGGGGAGCTCAGCACATAACTCAGCTGCACACAATGGAGCATTCTGCCCTGGCGCTGTGACCTGGGACAGGTCTGGCCTGCACACTGCCATGTCACCTGCTTTACCTTGAGGTGGTGGGCAGTGGTGTAGAGACGGCCACAGCCTTTGTACCCACAGCGGAAAGCTTTGCTGCCGACCTGCTGCCCCTTCCTGTGGTTTTGCACCACCTCCTCCTGCAAATCCTGCTGAGACAAGCACGGGAACTAATCCAGCAAGCCACCACAGCTTCACCAAGCCCACACAAATATTTCCCTCTTTCCCATACATATGCACCCCTGCAGTTAAGCTCCTAAAACATGTTCCTACAAACAAGCTTGTACCCACATGGTGAAACCCAGGTGACAGGGCTCTAGGAACCTGCATTTCCCACTCCCACCTCACTGGGGGTTCTCAGACACGTAACTCCCTTTCTCAGCTCATTTGAAGTATGTGCAGTTAGTATTTGCTAACTCGGCAGAGAAGCCACAATGCTTTTTTAATTACTGGCAAAGAGGAGTTAGGCCTAGTTCCAGTCCCTGAAAAATTCAGACCTGGGAAGGGACATTGCTGGAGTCCTCACTCTTCATGTGGCAGGTGTCTGTCACTCCCTCTTCTTCCTCGTCAGCCCCCTGTGAGTGAAGAAGCACAGGCACTGTTTGTACCTCCCTGTACAGTGTGGAGCAGGAAGGCAGTGACAGCCACAGTGCCACCCCACCCTTCCCCAGACAGCTGGGGCTCTGCCTGCCACAGCAGGAAGGTCTGTGCCCAAGTCAGCACACCCCTGGCAGCCCTTTCTTCACAGTGCTATGGAGATGGGAGAAAATGGCAGCACCCAGGATATTGTTGTGATCTGACGGCACATTAGGATCTGAAACTGTTTTGGTTTTTGAGGCCTTTGTCACCATGGGGACAGTGGCCATGGCTTAGCCACTGCTGACACACCAAAGGCTGTATCACAGCAGCTCTCCCAAACCCAGCAGGTTAAGGGTGGCAAGCTCAGCACTCCATGGGACCAAATGGCTCTATTCTGGGTCCCCAAGTGCCAGGCATCCCTCAGCAGTGGCACTCACACTGGAGCTCTGCCCAGCTGCTCCTCTCAAAGCAGGAGCTGACAGGCAGTTGCACACAAGCACTGCTGAAGGCAGTGCACAAACTCAGGCCAAGAGATGCTGTGCCCTCACCTTCCTGCCATACTGCTGCAATGCATTAATGGTGTCCACATCAAAGCCATCATCTTCTTCCTCCCCAGGCAACTCCTCGAGCCCAGTTTCTGTCTGCACTTCCAGGATGGTGCTGCCAGGTGCCACAATGACAGGATGGTGGATGTAGGCAGTGGAGCCATCCTCCAGCTGCACAGCCTGCAATGTGCCAGTCTCATAACTGTCTGCAAGAGGAAACATTCAGGCAAAGAGCTGAAAAAATTTCAGCTAAAATAAAGATCAGTGTGAGGCAGGAAAAAAAGTGCTTCAGCTTCTCAGCCTTGGAAATCTGAGACACTTCAACAATTTCTGCTCCAGCTGCCAGGGAAAGAGCAGGGTGTGCTTTACCTTTAGCTGTGGTGTGTATGAAGGCCATGCTGCCATCCTCCAGCACCACTGGCTGCCCATCTTCAAAAGACACAGCCTCTAAAAGAGAAGAAATACATCCACACACCTTCCTGGAGGACTCAGGATGGGGAGAACACTGTGGCAGTTCAGGCCACCAGGCAGGAGAGGACAGAGGGCTGTCTGCTTTGCCCTGAAAGACAACCACAACTGTAGGTTTCAAGACACCATTTGAGCCTTTCTGACGTGCATGATGAGGTTTTCATGCACAGATTTGCCACTTCCTTTGCTCAAAGGAGTAGTGCAGTGTCTCGCCAATTTCAAAATGCCAGATTATATCCAAGACAAGAAGGATGGCTTTGGCACAGGGGTGTGTGAAGGAGAACACAAACATCCCACGGCAGGAGAAGCAGGGCTGAGAAGGAAAACCCCTCTCACTGTGCATGTGGAAGCAGGGAAGAGGATGAAGAGGAGAAAGGGGCACAGCTAGGTATAAAAAGTGGGTTTCAAGCAGCCTTTTAAGAATAGAAAAGAGGGAGGTGGCATACAAGGAGCTTGGGAGGGTTAAGCAAGGACTGCCCAAAGTAACAGAGCTCTTTCTACCTGCCCTTTTGTACCTTAGAATGGCCAGGGAGGATTCCTCTGTGCCACATGAAATGAATTCCCAGCATCTCTCAGACTAAAGTCACCTAATTTTGGAGGTGACATTGGCTGATGGGTCAATGACCAAGGTGGCATTGTTCCCAACAATCCCGACATGACCCCCACCAACACCTACTCCAGAAATAGCGTATTATCTCACAGTTCAGAGGAAATTCCTGCCCAGCAGTTCCCACATGAGACAAACCCTGTGTGTGCTCTGTGGCTGGCACACAGCTCACTGGGAGTGTGGTCTGTCAGACTGACAACAGGGAGAGCCCATGACACTTAGATGCTTGCCTCCACCTCCACCCAATTCACCTTCTTTTGTCAGATTGCTAAAAATATTGCAGGAAATCACTCATTCCATGTCCTTGTTTACTCGGTCTCAAAACCACAAGCAAGAAAACCCTACACAAACCCTACACTCACAGGGACTTTTGAGAGCTGGAGCTGCCAGAGGAGCCAGAGTGGTGGGGCACTGAGAGCTGCAGCCACATCTACAGTGTCCTTCCAAAGAGAAAGAGGGGAATGTGTGTTCCTCACCTTTCTGAACTGTCACCTGATGGATATAAGCTGTGGTCCCATCTTCAAGTTCAATGACTTGCCCTTCAATCAGCTTTTCACCTGGAACAGTTAAAACATGCCATCAGCTGCTGAGCCCTGTCCCTCTGTCCCACATGCTTCCCACAGTGCCATAAAAGGGAGAAATTGTCACTTCTAGGCTGTTACTGATCAGCTTTCCCCCATAGAGGCACTTCCCAAAAATGCTGGCATTGCCCTTTTCTAGACAGGATACATGATAGACCCTCAAGCATCACTTGGTGAGCAGTTGCCCCTCACAGCTCCTCATGGCAAGGAGCAGACAGACTGAGCATACAAAGAAAGCAATTACACTTGTGTTGGAAGAAAAAAAAAATCAGCTGGGTGTTCTGAGTAACACCAGCAAGTGCCTGGAGATTTATCTTCTACTTTGGCAGAAGACCAACTCTTGGAGAACAATTACAGCACCTAAAGGGGCCTAAAGTGCTGCCAGTGTTGGGTTGTAGAGAATGAACTCTTACAAAGCCTGACTCTGTGCAAGCCTGTAATAATGACTTAGTTACCCAATGATTTGATGCAGAGAGGACATTGCTCCATCCCCCTGAACAGGGAGAATCCAGGTTGGTTTCACCTGAAGCATAAGGTTTGATGGGGGGAAGCAGGTCACACAACCTGGTGGCTCGAAGACAGTCCAGCTCCACATGTGTAATAAACTTCCAGTGAGTTTGCACAGAAAATAAAGCTGGAGAGCAACCCCAGGACATGGAGCTACACAACTCCTCCATCCTGTTCTGCAGGGTGGGAAACAGCACGCTCCTGTTCCTTGGAGCAGTGGGTGGTAGAAAAAGGGGAACCTCACAAACACTAGAGTAAGGGCAGGTGTTGAATTTGGCACCTCTTCGAGTGAGAAAAGCACTGCTGTGAACCAAACCCAGAGCACACCAGTGATGGAAAACCAGCCCAGGGGAAGTTTTGGTGGAGCAGAGCCCTGCAGGCCACAGCATCAGCTCCATTTCCACAGCAGCTCTGGAGAGAACAGGGCTCTTCTAGTGTGAACACCACCTTTATTTACTACAGCAACAGCTCTCCCATCTCCACAGCTTCATTTCCAAACCAGAGGCATGTTTGATTTGTATTTTATTTTACATCAGACTTCAGTGCAAATCCAACAGTCACCAGCAAATCCAACAGTGACCACACACGTGTGGCAGCTCCCACGCCATGAGGGGCACTTTTGGTGAGTCTGACTTTAATTTCAGAACCAGGAAGAGACTCTGAGCCCTGGCAGCCTGAGGCTCTGTTACCTCTGCCAGCCTGCTGCAGGAAGGCTGTGGTCCCATCCCCAAGGGTCACTGCTGGCAGCCCCAGGCTCTCCATCCCACCCCGACTCCTCACACATGGATCCTGCCTGGAGCACTGGCGCCCAGAGCCAGGGAACTGAAGAACACAGGGTCGATGTCTTTGCTGCAAGCCTTAAGTAAAAAGAATAATTTCATTTAGTTTCATCTCTTGGTTTCTCCTACTTTAGTTCTCCACTTTTGCACACTAGTACAAGCTTGAATGGCCTTAAATATGTTTTGAGGTTATAAAGGATTAAGGTGGACAATGCTGGATCCTTCCCACACTAAGGGCAGGCAGGGATAACAATCTATTCCACAGCCACGTATAAAATAAAACTTATCACACCAGTGAACTGACTCTGCCTTAGAGACTGTACAAATGTGAGCCCTTCCCACCCTCCAAATGATCTGCAGGGTTTATAAGTGCTTTAAATCCTGAACCTACAGGCTGAGCATGTCCTGTACTGCAGGAAACAGGGTTAGGGTGATGAGCTTTATCCCTGGAAGCATCCTCCTCCTCTCCTCCCTTTCCTGACCAATTCCCAGCCTTCTGAGAGACAGAATTTCCGCCTCTAAGCAAATGATGCTAATACCTCCACACCCCCACAAGAACATTTTGCTAAAGAGAGTCCCTGCTGATAGGTTATCTTTCAAAGGAGCTACTCCGCGTTCTTCACGAACGACTTGTGAGATAGCCAAATATTTTATCGCTCGATTTCCAGGAACAAGGCGAACCGCCCCGTCCGTCCCGCCGCCCCTGGGAGCGCAGCCCGGCTCGGTGCCCTCACACCTCACAGCTCGCCCCGCGCTCCCCGCACCGGCTGAGGCTCCTCGGCGCTCCCCGGGGCTGCTGGGCTGCCCTCACACCGCTGTGCTCCCGGGAGAGCGGCGGGGAGGGAAGGGCAGGGCCCGGGGGTGGTGGGGAGCCGGGGAGCTGCCCGTGCGCGGTGCCCGGGCGGTGCAGCGGCTCCCGGGCCCGGCAACCATCGCCGCCCCCCATCCCCCACACCGACCTGAGATACCCGCCGGGCCCGGGTCCGCCGCCGGACCGACGTGCACCGCGGCCGGCCCCGCCCGCCCCGAAACCCGCATAGCGGCGGCGCTCCCGGCCCCGCGCAGGCGCCCCCGCCCGTCATACAGGTTCCGGGGTACGCCGGCCCGGCTCCGGGGAGCGCGCGCCGCCGGGCGGCCAATGCGCGGGGTGCAGCGGGGGGCGCATGCGCGGTGCCAACATTGAAGCCACAAGGCGCCGCTTTCCCGTGCTCTGCCCGGCTGGGACTGCCAGCGGTGCCTGCCCAGTGTCAGTGACGGACAGTGCTGCCGCCCGCGCCCAGCCTATCCCGGCAGCGGCCTCAGGCGTCCCCTCTTCTTCCCGGCGGCTGCTGAGGCGAGCCCGGGGTTCTTGGGATACGCTGTGAAGCGATACGCTTTGCTGCTGGTGGCCCAAAGCAGGAGGCAAAGCGATGCCGGTTGTTCCCCTGGCAAGGAATGAGATGCGGACAGGCCTCCCGCCGAGGGCAGGCGGGGTAGCCCGGTGCCCCCCGCGCCTCTCCGCGCCGCTCCCAGCATGGCGGCACACAGTGCCACCCGCCGCCACTCCCAATATGGCGCCGCTCGGCGGGCTCGAGTCTCGCGAGATCTCGCCCCTATTTATATCGCGCCAGAAACATTTCCGCCCCTTCGTTCCGATCAGTCGCCGCCATGAGGTAGGTGTGCTCTGCTGTCCTATCCGCGCCATCCGCTGCCATCCGCTGCCATCCACGCCCGGTGGGGGCTGCGGGGCCGTCCGGGTGGCCGGTGTGGCGCGGCGAACGGGATCGATCGCGGGGGGATCGCGCGGGGAGCCGGGCGGGCTCGGGGCCTCATCCCGAGCAGGGCCGGCCCTGAGCCCGCGCTGCCACTTTCCTCCGCAGCAGCAAAGTGTCCCGCGACACCCTGTACGAGGCGGTGAAGGAGGTGCTGCACGGCAGCCGTGCCAAGAAACGCAAGTAAGAGCCGCGGACACGGCGGGACCAGCGTGTCACCCCTGGCCTCGGCCTCTCCCCCTCCGCGCCCGGCCGGGCCTCACCCGCTGTGTCCCGCAGGTTCGTGGAGACGGTGGAGCTGCAGATCAGCCTCAAGAACTATGACCCTCAGAAGGACAAGCGGTTCTCCGGTACCGTCAGGTTCGCCATCCTCTCGCTCCTACCCAGCCTTCGGCCCTGCCCGGCCCTGCTCGGGGCCGCCGCGGCGCCGAACCGCTTGGGGAGTCCAGCGCGCCCCGGCCCAGTGGGAGCGGCTGGACGGACCCTCACCCTGGGTCTTAAAACATGAGGGGAGGTGCGGCAGCCCCCGGGCTGTCCCCACCGGCCTGCTGGGGACGGCAGGTGAGCGGCTGTGCAGGATGCCCCGCGCTGTGGTAAGGTGTCTCCGTGCTGGCTCCATGGACACGCGGGTGGTGCTGGCGGGTCACTGACTCGCACCTTCCTTCCCCAGGCTGAAGTCGACGCCGCGGCCCAAGTTCTCGGTCTGTTTGCTGGGGGACCAGCAGCACTGCGATGAGGCCAAGGCAGTTGACATTCCTCACATGGATATAGAAGCTCTGAAAAAGCTCAACAAAAACAAGAAGCTGGTGAAGAAGCTGGGTGAGTTTCAATAAGGCTTTTTCACTGTGCTCAGATTTCCATGTCATGGTTAATTGCAGAGGTAGAAAGCTGAGCAGAGTCAGCCCCAGTACTGAAATCTGCTCACAGACTACCTGGAAAAGCTACCAAGCTGTTGCCAGTGGAGGTTTGAAAGGTCAGTACTGCAGGAATGGGGCTGGTTGTCCTGCAGGAGGAAGAGAGGCTCACAGGAACTCGTCCCTGTCAACACAGTTTCACTGTTTGCTGTGTCCCTCAATTTCCTGGTTGGGGAGCTGGAGGGCAGCAAAAGCAGAGAAACAAGAAAAAGCAAGTCCTGCAGCTTTAGTCCTGCAGCTCTTACGTGAACACAATGAAATTTATTTTGTCTTGGTCAGCGGGAAAAATCCTTCCCTCCCTGAGAACTGCAGCGTCACTTTGGTACATTCCTCAGGCAGACAGGGACTTGGCCCTCAGTCCATAATCGGCCATGGAGCTATGTGCAGTTAGAAAATCCCATGGGATACTGTGGTGCTGGCTAAGCCTGTCCTACGTGAATCATCCATCTTGGTGGGCACAGGCTGTGGCAGGAGGCTCGTTGCAGAGCACAGAGTTCAGTGTCACCTGGGGCTCAGCACAGGACACTTCTTCAGGGAGCAAGCCATGCACCATTTGGAGTTGCAGTGTTAAGTGGGGCTGGGGCCTGGCTGCTGTGAGTCATTCCTCAAAGATGGTTGGCAAAACCAGCTCCAGTTCAGGTGGGATGCAGGGAATGTTGGAATTGTCTGTGGGAAGAAGTGGAGTTGTGTGTTCTCAGCTGAGTCCCTTGTTGGGAACTCCAAGTGGGAGCAGAGTTCTTACCTGCCTGGTTTTCTCCTTGCAGCTAAGAAGTACGATGCCTTCTTGGCTTCTGAGTCCTTGATCAAGCAAATTCCTCGAATCCTGGGCCCGGGTCTGAACAAAGCCGGGAAATTCCCTTCTCTGCTCACCCACAACGAGAATCTGGTGGCCAAGGTGGATGAGGTCAAATCGACCATCAAGTTTCAGATGAAGAAGGTAAAGCATGGCTTTGGTTGTGTACCTGGGGGTTGTTCAATGTCTCTGCCATCTCCAGGCTGGGCTGTAGGTGTCCCTCGAGTGTTCCCGAAGCTGTGGCTGGTTTCCTCCAGCAAAGGGAGATGGTACCAGGAGTGTTCCGTGGCCAGCCAGAAAGGAGAAATAATTTATATGTGGTTGACAGATCTTGGAGCAAATGAGGAGGAGATGATTTTAATGTTTTAGTGCTGAGCACAATCCAGTGTAATTAGTGCTTCTCACAGCACGTGGGTGATGCTCACAGGGTGGGACCCAGCCAGGCAGTCCCCAGGGGCTGAGCATGAGTGGGGCTTTACCGGGGGCAAGTCTGGGACTTAACTCTGTCCAAGTGAACTTGGGAGCAGCTCTGCAGGGGTCTGCTCTTGCTGTAGAGGCAAGCTGACTCCCTAAAACCAAAATAACCCTGGTCAGGCATCCTAATCCTGTGTCAGTGGGCCAAGTGTGACTCCTGGGGGCACAGCTGGAAGGACACAGCAGATGTGAGGGTTTGCAAATGGTTGAGCTTTTAAAATAGCTGAGCTAATGGTGTCCCGACACTCGGCCTGTCGGCTTGCTCGTAAATCCTTCTGCCTCCAGCCTGTGGGGAGCGTTGACTTGCAGGCTGCTGGGGAAAGCAGAGTGGGAGGAGGTTCAGCCTCTGTTACAGTGCAGAAAGAGAGAGCTGGGGGCTGGCACCAAATGTAGAAAGTGAAGCTGGTGTGGGCCCAGCAATGGATCTGGGGGCTGTTGACAGAGCAGGGTGTTGGGAGCAGGGTTAACCCCGATGTGTGCTCCAGTGCTTGTTCCTCTCAGTGTCCTTCCTGGTGTCCCAGCTCACCCAGTCACCTTTGCATGTGATAGAGGTGGCATCCAGGTGCTACAGGCACAGGGAGCCAAAGGCCAGGTGCGTTGGGCTCTGGAAAAGTCTGTGGGTGGACTGGGAAAGCTGTTTCCATTGTCCAGACCATGGGACCGTCCAGCACACTGGTGAGTGGATCAGCAGTGGTGCTCATGTGTCTAAAGCTGTCCCTGTGTCTGTCCCCAGGTGCTCTGTCTGGCTGTGGCTGTTGGTCATGTGAAGATGACAGAGGATGAGCTCGTCTACAACATCCACCTGGCCATCAACTTCCTGGTGTCCCTGCTGAAGAAGAACTGGCAGAACGTGCGAGCTCTGTACATCAAGAGCACCATGGGGAAACCCCAGCGCCTCTACTAAAGGTGGGGGCAGCAATAAAGTCTGCAGACATCCGGAGCTGTGTGTGCTTCTGTTCCTCCAGAGCTCCTTGGGAAGGGTTTGTCAAAGAGCTGCTCACTTCTCCTAGTGCTGTCTTGAGTTAATAGAGATGTGAGTTCCAAGTGGGATATTGGAGCTTTTGAGGGAAGAGGCCTCATCCCCCTCTGCACTGAGAGGAGGGAGAAGGGCTCCACTCACCCCCAGAGCAGAGGTGTCCCAGCAGGTGCAGGTTCAGCAGTTGGGTTGTGCACCCCAGATCCCCCTGTACCCACAGAGAGGACCCTTACCTGCTGCACAGCTCACCTGAATCCTGCTGGAGAGCCCAGCCCTGCTCTGGGAGGGCTGCTGAGGGGTAGCAGAAGCCTTTCAATGCAAGTGCCCCTCACCAGCCCACACCTGCCCAGGTGCAGTCCCTGAGGATTTGAGCATTGTCCATATGTTCAGGGGTGCTGAAGGATGGAGCTGCAGCCCAGCAAGGGGGTTGGAGCCAAGGTACAGGGTGTTTTCCATCCCCTCTTCCCTCTGAGCCAGTCTGTCTAACTCCATGTTCTGGGCTAAAAATGAAATTTGTTGCATATAATTAATGTGCATAAATAAATACATTGTGCAGGGACTGGAGAGCTTAGGGAAGTGCAGGGTTTAAGCTTCTGGGGGGGGAGAAAATACTTTGGGCCATGGAAAAGCTTGTCAGCATCTGAGGGAACAAAACAATGAAAATAGCTCTGGATCCTGCTGTTAAAAACCTTTAAAATAAGCATCAGAGCCAATTTTTGAAAGATCAACACAACACCAAGAAATTCCATTTAATAATTAAAAAAAGACAATACAAAATGCAAACATTTCTTTTTACAAAGTTCAAATAACAATTTTTTTCTTTTAATCAAGTGCAAATAACTTCATGAACTACATCTTGCTCATCACTTTATTCATTTCTGCTGGAGATGGCAAGTCCTGGCCCGCTGCAAAAGGCAGATATAAATACTCCCAACATGGAAAAAAAAAAACCCAAAACCCCAACAACCCTCATTTCTCTTGACGACTTCAAAACGTTGATCCCCGAGGTGGCTGATGTGGGTTTCAGCCTTTCAAACCCTTTCTGAGGTGGGGGTGGGTGAGGAGCAGGACTGAGCTGTGGTGGGCTGGGTAGCTCCAGGGGCCCTGTGGAATTTTTGGGGCTTTTTTGAGCTATTTGGTGAAAGAAGGGGGAAGCACGATTACCAGGTGTCTTTGGCCATTCTGGGAGGATGTGCTGCCCACCTCATCCTTCCAGAACTGCTTTAGGGGAGAAGAGGTGGCTGGTGTGGTGACAAGGGTGACAACCAGGACACCCCCAGGCCCTGGTATCCCACAAAGGCAGCTGGACAGTGCCCTGACATTAGATCAGCCAGAGTTAATCAAAGTTAATGGACTCCCCAGTGGGCACAAGGGGTTGTGGCAGTCCAGGATTGGTAATTTCTGGGCTGGTTTTATTTTTCCTTCTAAACATGAAGGACCCTTTCAAAGGTCACTTGCCTGTGCCACTGTCCCTGAGCCACAAAACCCCTCCAGATCCCTACAGCAGCTTTTGTGCATTAAAGCAGCTGCTTCCAGACAGCGACCGAGTGACAAACAGCTCAGCCCACAGATGTGGAGCTTCCAAACAGGCTGGGAGCCGGCGGCAGGAAGGGAAAATCCACAGCTGGGATGAATCAGGGCAGACTTTTCCAACTGATGCATCTTGGGGACAAACCTCAGCCCCTGTGCCACTGCTCAGCCTGCCTGCAGCCCCTCACAGAGCCCAGGAGAGACTCTTGGGCTGCTGGAGCAGTGTGGAGTGAGGAGGGAAAACAGGCAAACAGCTGCCTTCCCCAGATGCAGGAAAGATGGACCCACTGGGATGCACAGAGCAATAAATAATTGGGTTGTTAAAAGCAGGGCTGGGCTCAGGTGTGGGCAAAGGGACAGCGAGGGAGAAGTGGGGACAGGGATGGGAAGGGACCTGCCACTGGCAGAGCTATAGGCAAGTTGATCATGTTTAGTCATGGCAGCTCCAGGTCTCTGAGAGGATGAAGATGGGGATGAATATGTGGGGAGGATGAGAGCTGAGAACTGGTGACAGGGCTGGAAAAGTAGGGAGGCTTGGGAAGGAGGAGGAGGGATGAGTGGTGGCAGCAGTTGCCTGTCCCTGGGAGTCTTGTCTGTCCACATGAAGATGCTGAAGGAACAAACCCACCAGTGGTGTCCACCTGACACCACTTTGAGCCTATCTGCAAAGCTGGGAAGAGGCAGAGGGCAGTGAAATGGGGTAGCAGGATGGGTCTCCCCTGGGATCTACACCCCACTCCCTGGGGAGGAGCTCCCACAGCATCCCTGCAGGGTGAGAACAGCATCCCTGCAGGATGAGAGGGATGGGACCAAAAAGTCCTGGTGGGACTCAGAAACACAAAACCTCCCCAGGTGTGGGAGGGTGGCTCTGCCTCCAGGGATCTCTGTACCTGGGGGAGTGATTTTGGGGCTCAGTGGAGTCTCAGCTCCCCTCTCATCCCAGTGTGCCCCCCAGACCCAGCCTCAGCAGCTGTTGGCTCATCCCTGAGCCCCTGCAGGGAAGCAAATCAGTTTGCAACAAGCAGGTGACAGGACCGAGTTTAGATTCCACCCGCAATGGGGCTTGAACAACACCCAAATGGTGGTGGATCTGCCCAAAAGGACTCAGCTCCATCCCCTGTGAACAAAGACACCTCCAACTCCCTGCAAAAACTCACCCCATTGCGCCGAGCAGGAGAGGCACAGTCTCCCCCACAGACTGGGGGGTTTATCAGGGACAAACGTGGCAGAAAAGGCCTGAAGACGCCATCGTGCTGGTCAGTGCAGCCCAGGGCTGGGCTTGCTCTGGGTGGGTGGTTTTTGTTTTCTTGCAAACACACATTCTCATTTCTCAGGCAGTTATAAATATTGTCGTTTCTAGTAGAAAAAAAAAACAAACAACTTCCCTCTAAATAATATAAGGAAGACTCAAATGATTGCACTTAATACATATGAAAAAGGTAGAAAGGAGGATATCCTAGTGCACAAACATTAACTCCTGCTCTTCTCAAAGCTTGCTTTTCCGAGTTACTCTTTGGCAGAGCTTGTAACAAAGTCTGGTTTCTTGGCACAAGTGTCTGGGGTGGGGGGGAAAAATAAAAATCGAACCCGGCTGAAAGTCCTTCTCCTTTGCTCCCTGTTTTCTCCCGTGCAGCCAGACATTGTTCTCCGGGAACGTGGCTTGGCTGCGCTTCCCTCCTCCCAGCACCAGCACGGCTCTCCAGCGGGACAGAGCCACCACGGTGCTGCGCTGGTGGGCTTTGCCATCTCTCCTTTGCATTTCCTTTCTAATCAAGTCGGCATTGTCAGTTCTCTTCCCCCTGTCCTCTGCAAAGTGGCGCCGGTAGCCACAGCCTGGCGCTGCAGTGGATGTGGTGTCACCTCCTGCACTCCTCTGCGAGGGCTTTGCGAGGCCACAGCCCCGGGGGCTGCAAAGACAAGGACCCCCCACACTGTCCTGGGCTGCTGGTGACACCAGGGAATGGGGACAGACCTGGCTTAAAGGAAACCAAAGGGAGGGCAGAGGACAGCGAAAGGACTGGTACTTCAGTTTCCTAAAACCTTCGAAGAAGCTGCTTCAGAAGAGGGGAGCGGCTTCACTGGCAGCTGGATGACACCAGAGTGTGCCCCCGGCTGGGAGCACAGCTCTGCAGGGAGCGGCAGGGAAATCATGGGGGGACATCTGTGGGACGAGCAGTGGCGATCCTGCTGGAGCCAGGCGGAGGAAGGAAAAATCAGAAAGGAGAAGGAAGAGAGAAGAGGGTTTCCTTGGCTGCTGGGCGGCCCGGGGCAGCGGGGCTGTGGGGGGCTATTTGTAAGGCCGGAGGAAGCTGGAGACTTTGGAGCGCAGGAGTTTGATGAAGGAGCGGGGCAACATCTCCTTGTGCTTCTCTGTGTACTTGAAGTAGTTCTGGGGGTGTGCCAGCACGTCGAAGAAAGCTTTGATGAGCTTCTTGTCCTGCAGGGAAGCCCAGCCAGAGGGAGGTTCAGCATCCCCCCTGTGCTCCCCTGAATTGAAGCCCCAAGTGCAAGGAGAGCAGGAAGCACCCCTGCAGGGAAGGATGCTCCTGCATCCCCCACAGCCCTGGGTAACACAGCCCTGGGGGCACAGGCTCACCTTGAGGATCTCCTGGTGGTTCTCAGAGGCGTAGAGCCTTCCATCCCGCACAATGTCCTCCACCAGCTGCTCATAGTCCTCTGCCAAAAAACACAGTCAGGGCACGAGCTGCCACTTGTCCCCACACCTCTGATCCCCCATCCTTCAGTCTACTCCCCCCAAACACGCAGGAGGTGTGAACTGGGGGTGAGCTGGGTCCCAAACTGGGATGAGTGGGACATCAGCATGCTGGGATGGCATCTCCCTGTACCCCATTGCTCACCGTCGTAGGTGACATAGGGGATCTGGAAGCCCCGGGCACTGTTGGCTTCACTGGTTTTGAAGTTGATCCAGAGCTTCCGTGAGCGAGCAGTGAAGGCAATGGGCCTCTCATAGGTCTGGCATGTCTCATAGGTGGTGATGGAGGATGGGGAGGCTGCAGGGAACAGCAAGGGGACACGGAATGCTGGTTGTTCATCAGCAGAGCCATCCCCAGCCTTACTGGGTCAAGGGTGGCACCAGGGATGGGAATTATCCATACTGGGCAAGGCTGAGCCCCCCCCAACCCTTATGTTACATACCAGGGATGTCACTATTCCTTCCTTGCTCTGGAAAGCTCCAAATGGGGCTTTTTACCCCCAAAATGAATGCTGAGGCCCAGGTGTGCAGCCCAGCCCACGCACATCCCCTGAGATCCAGCAAGGCACCCAGATGGGAGGGCAATGCTGATCTCCCCACCCACCCTATTCCCAAGATTCACCTCCTGCTGCACCAGGCAGCTCTGCCAAACCCCAATCTTTCTCCCCCCAGCTCCTCCCCTGAGCACCACAGCCTGCTCGGTTACCTACAGTTTTTCCGCATGACCAAGACGTCGCCACACTCGTCCTCGGAGGGGAGGAAGATCTCTGGCACCACGATGAGGATCTTGCGTTTGGGTGGGGGGTTGATGTTCCAGGTGCACTCGATGTTGGCAGGGTAGTTCCCCGGATAGTTGGGGGACTCAATGTAGCCAGTGTACTCACCCAGCTCCCCTCCACACTGCCGGTCTGCAAGGCAGGGAGGCGGTTCAGATGGGAACCACTGGCTTGGGGGCACTGGGGGGCAGTGTCCACTGGGGGTGGTTTACTGGGCCAGAGGGGCAGTGTTCCATTAGGCAACGGCCCCATGCCTGCCTGCATGCACAAAGCACTGAAATGACCCCAAACTCCACTTCACAAAATTTTTAAATACTTTTGAGGAAGCACCCCCATGCCTGTCCCTCCCTTTTGTCACCCCCCAGCTCGCCTACTTTTGCACTGGGACACAGAGGTGGAGCCGTCGAAGTCGGTGGTGGTGTTGCCAGGGCAGGAGATGCAGTAATTCTGCCGGAAATCAGGCTGGTAGGTGCCCACGGCGCAGCGGATGCAGCGATGGACGCTCGTGTTGTAGTAGTGCCCAGGGGAGCACTGCACTGCGGGGTCAGGGAGCACAGGGAGCTGTGTCAGCTGCTGGCACAGCCCTGCTGGGTGGCCCCTTCCTGGGGACTGCATCTGACCTACCTTTGGTGTCACAGTCCTGGAAGGAGATGGCTCCCTCGTGGCGGGTGGTCAGCCCCCCGCCGCAGGGGAAGCAGAGCGCCCGTCCCACCTCGGGCTGGTAGGACCCACGGGGACACGGCTGGCAGGGCTTGAAGCCATCAGCAGAGTGCTGGCCAGGGGGACACTGACCTGCAGGCACAGGTGTTGTTCAGTCCTGGCGCCCCACATGCCTGGGGCTCTCCCACCCCATACCCAGATCCTCTTCCCCCTCAGCCTTGGCAGCACCAGAGCAAGTGCCACCCTTCCAGGAGTCCCCTCTAAGTTATTAACACCCAAACCAGCAACTTCTGTGGGTCCTGGGGATGCTCAAGGCTTCCCAATGGCTGAGGTTGCAGCCCTGGACATCCCCCGAGTGTGAGCCAAGCCCCACCCTGTGCCCTCCTTACCCGTGCAGCCGGTGATGTTGGTGGCTCCTATGGGCCCGAAGGTGTCGCCGCGGGGACACAGGTCACAGGAGAGCTGCCCCTCCTTCTCCTGGTAGGTGCCGGGGGGGCAGGGCACGCACTGCTCCGTCTGCCCGTGGTAATAGGTTCCCTGCGAGCAGCTGACTGAGAGCCGGGGGGGACGTCGGTGATGCTGTGGGGGCTGTCACCGCCGGGTCCCCTCGTCACCCCACCACGCTGCTTACCACACTTGCTGGCCAGGCGCTGCTGGCCCGGCCCACAGCTCTCCTGCCGCTCCGGGGCCACGCTCAGCTTCCGGGCCACCTCGTACTCCATCCCTGCGAAGCGCAGCAGGAACCGCTCCTGGTTGATGGATTTCTTCAGGGCTTTGATGGCTGACTTCAGCTTTTTCTCCACTCTCTGTCGCAGGCAGTGTAGATTGCAGCTGGCTGGGGGATGCAGAGGGGAATGGGGGAAACAGGGATGTGGTAAGAAGGGAGGGATGGAGAGGGAAGCCCAGAAGGATTATAACCATCCCCGAAATGCTCAGTTGCAAGTGCTACCCAGCACATCCAATCTGGTGCAGGATGAGGACTGGTTTGTCTCTCCTTGCTGCACGGGATGGTGTTGTGTCCCTGTTCCCAACACAAGTGCCACCACCCAGGACAGGCCAGGCCAGCACCGTGCCCACCTGTGATCTCCTCTGGCTTGATCTCAGCCTCGAACTCCAGCGTGATGCGTGTCACCTCTTTGTTGGGGGAGTTGCGAGCCCGACGTCCCTTCCCCTTCTTGGACGAGTCACACTTGAGGTTGACGAAGGTGACCTGGCAGTCAGAGCACGGTGCCGAGCCCCCTGCATGGGGGGGACAGGTCAGCACCCCATTCCTGCTGGGGGACAGGCACCCCCACCTCCCCCTTCACACCTCACCTTGTGCCCCAGCCTCCTCCTGCTTGCCCTTGTTCCGCGGGTGCAGGTGGCACTTGGCATCCTTGATCTTGAAGGAGGCTTTCTGCTTGACCGGCGCGGCCACAGTCTCTGAAAGAAAAGCTGGGTGCTCAGCAACCTGGCATGGCCTGGCCACACTGGTGGTGGTCGTGGGCACCCTGGGAGCCCCCTTACCGAGGCACTGCTGGCTGCTGTTGGTGGCTCTGTGCTGGCTGCCCTGCCGCAGCACAGGGGTCCCACAGCTCACCGTGTAGCTGCTGTCAGACTCTGTGAGGGAGGAAGGGGAGTTGGCTCTGCCAGGGTGATGCAGGGAGGGTGGATGATGCCCAGCACCCTGGCACAGAGATCCTGCACCAGGGACCTGTCCTGTGGATCTACACCCAACAACGAGCCCTCCTGAGCAACAACCACCCTCCCTCCCTCCTTCAGCCACTGCACTCTGGCTGTGCAGTCACTCCTCTCCTCCCCAGTTTGGGCCATGCAGGGAAATGGGGACCCCCTGCCCACACTGGTGGTAGCACTGGCACTGGTACCTGGCAGAAATCGGGCCTTGGAGGTGCAGGAAAGGGCACAGCTGTCCTTCTTGCCCATCTTGTTGCAGGTGAGGGTGGCCCGTGGTGGCACGGAACCTGGCAGGCACTTCACCATCTCCAAGGGACACGCACCAGCTGCTGACGACAATCAGGGATGCCCATGGCTGGCCCAGCCCAGAGACCCACAAGAGATCCCTGCACCCTCCAGCTCACTGGGGGATTCACTGGGGAGGAGAGGGTGCCAGAGCCTAGCATAGGGACTCCAGCATGGCATCCCAAATCCCCCAGCTCCCCCAGCAGCCCTGGTGGCTCCTGGCCTGACGTACCCACACAGTCCTTCTTGTTCCAGTGCAGCTTGCAGCCAGCAGGACAGGTACACTGGTAGCTGCCAGGAGTGTTGATGCAGCCAAATTTGCAGCCCCCCCTGTTGATGCTGCATTCATCGATGTCTGCAAGGAGAAAGGAAGAGGCAGTGGTGAGGGGCAGGGGGACCCCCTGGCTCTGACACTGAATCACTGCATTTCCTCAGGGCCAGGATTCTGGACAGATAAACCCATACCCACTGGGATGGGGCATCTGCACCACAAGGCACTTCCAGCAGTGCCACCTCCCTGCAGCCGTGCCAGCTCCGTGGGGATGAGGGACACCCTGACTCCCAGTGTCCCCAGGGGCTAGGCAGGGATGGACACAGCCCATCCAGGCTAAGCCCAGCCCCAGCCTCTCATGGGCTGGGAGGGCAGCAGATGGAGCCGACATGGAAGCACTTAGGAAGTGAACTCAAAAGGCAGCTGCTCAGCAGCCCTGTCTCTCTCCTCAGCAGGGACCCTCTGCTCTGGCCTGAAACAGGGTGTTGTTTGGGTCTGGCATGAAGCACAGCCAGGGATGGAGCTGCCACAGCCCTCCATGCCCAGCTTCCCCTTGCTGGGACACCGTGGGAGCCATCAATCCCTTAGCTGCGGGGCCACCATGAGAGCATCCTGGGGCTGTGCCAGCTCATGCTGACCGTGTAGCTCAGGAACACGAGGAGGGTCACTGACCCTCACCAGCCAGGCAGCACTGGAGCACCCAGGCTCGTCATCCCGGGCTGCCGGCACTGCTGCCACGACACGCTTCGGCAGCCCCTGCAAAGCATGTTTCATCTGCCTCCCCGCTTCCCGGGCGCAGCACGCCCCCGCCCTTGGGAGCTATCTGCCTTGTGAAATTTAAATCAAACCCTTTTGATGTTCCCCTTCCCAACCCGTCACAGCTCCCTGCCAAAAACGCCGGGGATTTCTCCCTCTCTCCCGCTGCAGACAAGTCGCAAATTGTTCCTGTCGCTCTGTTTGAAGTTGCAGACACCAGCGAGTCTGGCGGTGAGCCCCCTCCCTGCCTGGCCTCAGCCCGGGTATGTGTGGAACCGACCTTCCCCATGGGCCCTTGGGGTGAGCAGTGTCCCCAGAGGTACCGCGGGGCTGCCCCACCCCGTGTGCCTCCCTGGGACCCAAACCCGCGGGGTGACAAGCTGCCAGCACCCGGCTGGCCCTACCTCCGCAGTGGGTGAGCCCGTAGAGTGTGTAGCCCTTGTGGCAGAGGCACTGGAAGCTGCCGGGGGTGTTGATGCAGAGGTGGTCGCAGGTCCGGTCAAAGGAGCACTCATCGATATCTGGAGGAAAGGCAAGGGGAGCAGGTGAGAGCTGGCATGGCAGAATGGCACAGGGACTGTCCCCTCCCTGCTCCAACTGCCCCAGGAAGCTGGGGGCTGTGCTGGGATGCTGTGGGACACTGCACTGGGATGCTCCAAGGATCCAGAACCAGATTGCTCTGGGTATTCAACACCAGTATGCTCCAGGACCCTGTGCTCCCACCCTGCCTCCAAGCTCCTCCTCACCCCACTGCACCAGCACCCCCTTGCCACGAGCTCCTGCGGCCCCTCTGCACCTCAAATGGGCCAAACAAGGCCAGCACCCTGTCCTTGGCGCTGGAGGGCTGCAAGAACCCCTGGCTGCTGCCTGTGCACGGCAGGGAGGGATCAGGAGGATGCCGTGATCAGCAGGATGCCAGGGAGGGATCAGGAATGCTGCGCGGGCAGGTCCTGCCTCGGGGA
Source organism: Lichenostomus cassidix (assembly GCF_008360975.1). NCBI lineage: Eukaryota > Metazoa > Chordata > Aves > Passeriformes > Meliphagidae > Lichenostomus > Lichenostomus cassidix. The sequence goes on from NC_139506.1 coordinate 2,953,369, forward strand.
GGTGCCAGCAATGCCTGCTCGGCCCCGCGGGCACCTCGCTGGGGCAGGGAGGCCCTGGTTGGGAGGTGAACCCAACGTGGTGGGTTGGAGCATCATTTCATTGGCTTCATTAAGTTAATTGCTGCACTCACGTCAAACTCCCAGAGCACAGAGCCTGGACGGAGATGAAAGCAGTGGCAGCCTCGGAGCCTGCCAGCCCCCTCCTTCCCCAGCCGTGTGTTTTCAGGATGCAACACTCAGCCTCATGCACACCTGCCGTGCTGACCTTGGCCATGGGCTGCGGGGGCAGCCCAGTGACCTGCTGGGTTTATGTGGTTTGTGCAGGAAGATGTTGGGACAGGGAGAAAAAGGTGGAAGAAGCAGCAGGGAGCAGCCAGCTCCCTCTGGAGTGAGCAGGAGGCATCTTCTCCTTACTCCTGCCCTCCAAGGAGCATGAACACTGGCATCTCCCTAATTGCTGGCTTTAACTGCTAGTCCCCAGCTCTGAAACTGAAGAGCTAAGGCCCAGACCAGAACACAAATCCAACACTAATTCCCCGAAGGATGCATGCAGTCCACAGGAAAGCCCAGAGGAATGAGCAAGAGGGACAGCACTTCTCCAGCAGCAGCCATGGGAGGGTGGGAGCACAGGGAGAGGCAGGGCCTGGGCACTCACTGCCCCTTACCTTGGCAGTTCCTCTCGTTTATCAGCAGTTTGTAGCCCTTCTTGCAGCTGCACTCGAAGCTGCCCACGGTGTTCCTGCAGATGTGGTCACAGCCACCGTTGTTGAGCCGGCACTCGTCAATGTCTGGTGGGGACAAGGGACACCTGTCACTCCCTGGCTGGGATGCTCGGCCAGGAGAGCTGGGTGGTCCCCTCTGGATGCTGTCCCCACCATGAGCTGGAAAATGGAGGGAGCCCTTTGGGCTCTGATGGTCACCAGGAGAATGTGGCTGCTGGTTTTCTCTGTGGGTATCTGAGGAGCCAATGTGTGACACTGGGCCAGGTCAGGATTCTGGGGCTCAGCTCTCCTTGGAAGTGGTGCAAAATGATTAATTCCTACAGGTCTCAGCATCCCCTGGAGCCCCAAAAGAGCCTCAAAGCTGAGTGAGAGCACCAGACCAGAGTTTGCAGAGTCACAGGTTTGGGCGGGGGACTGCTTTGGGGGACCAGGAGTACCAAGAAGAAAGAAAAAAACAGAGGGGAACCCCCTCCTTCAAAAACAGACACTGAACAACTGCTTTTCAGCCCTTGCTTGTCTGCTTGCCATCTCCTTCCTGCCATTAACAAAGCTAAATAAGATGATGCACAGTAACTGCAAAGAGCTCCAACTACCTGGAAAGAGGCTGGGACATGGTTTTTTGGTTGTTTTTCTTGTTTTTCCACTAATGACCAAATTTACTGCTAGGAAATGACCTGTAAAATGGAAGGAGACCAGGAAGAGGCAGCAGCCTGCCCTGTCCCTCCATCCCCCAGTGCTGGGGCAGCAGCTCTGCCTCACTGGGGCTGAGGCTTTCTTTCTTTTTATGACTGCAAGGGAGTGAGCTGTAAACCTGCCTGCAGCCATAATAAAACCCCAGACACGGTGGACATGGCTCTGGGTTATTGCATGTCGCTGGAAACTGCAGAATTGGAGAGGGGTGGATGCTCTGATAAAATACCAGGGGCAGGGGGTTCTGGAAGCAGTCAACAGGTAGACAGGCAGCCAGCAGCAGGACAGGCTTTTCTTTCAGCTGGGGTCAAGTTCTGAGAGCTGCCAAAAGACACAATGCAGGCACTGGCCAGCCCTGAGGAGGGCAAGTTTGGGGTGCAGGGAAAGCAGCCTGGACTGCCCTGCCTGGCAGAGGCAGGTGGTTGGGGATGTTGGTGGGATGTGCAGCATCTCGGGGTGTTCTCCCCCATGTGGGACATGGTGCTTGGACCTGCTGGGCAGTGTCCCCAGAGGGACTTGTGCATCTCAAGCTCCCAGAGCAGGTGTGGTGCACACCCAGCATGGCCCCACTGGGGCAGCTGAGGCAGTGGGATGGAGTGAGATGGGACAAGACCCTCTCACCCCAAAAGGGCCACACCATTGCCTCTGACTTGACCTGACCCCCTTTTCCTCCTCCCCACAGGCTTCCCAGGGGAGTGGAGCCAAGCATGGTGCCTACAGCAAGGCATCCCAGTCCCCATGAAGGGGATGATTCCTGTCCCAGCCCCATGGATGCAAACACCCAGCCAGCAGGCACTGTGGGCAATGTTGAGCTGAGCTAAACCTGAGCCTTTTCTAAGGGCACTGAGCAGACAACAGGGCTCTGAGACACTCAGGGATGAGCAGTGATCACCCAGCCCTGCTCACAGCCACCTACCTTTGCATGTCTTCCTGTCAGGCTGGAGCATGAAGCCCATGGGGCAGCTGCAGTGGACACCTGTGGCCGCGTCATGACACTTGCTGTCACAGCCCCCGTTGTTCACAGCACACGTCTCTGCATGGGAAGGGGAGAGAAAGGCTGGGGTGAGGGGCTGGTGTTCAAGAGTCTGGGGGAGTCACACCCCCCAGATGTCCCCCATGCCACAGCCTGGGAGTGGCAGTGGGTACTCCCTTCAGAGCCCATGGAAACCACCCTTGGCTTCTCACACAACAGCAACAAGGCCACAGAGCCGTGAAATAATGAACACATGGGGGCTGCTGTCCCCCACAAACAGGGCCTCGTGGAGGCCACCTTGGGCAGCTCCAAAGAGGAGGAATTCGATTTCCAACGGACAAGGTCACAGCACTTGTGCAAACGCAGCCAGAGACAGGTTCTGCCAGGAACACCCAGGCTGTGGCTCCCAGGGATGTGGGTGCACAGCCCCAGCACCCCGGGTGGGGTGGCAGGGTGGTCCTGTCCCCCTCCCTGCCACCAAGCTACTGAGCCACAAAGCCACAGGTGACCCTGTGCCGTGAGTCCCTGACTGTCACCCGCTGCTCAGGCACGGCAGCTCATCCAGTGTCTCAGGCTAATTTGGGAGACACTTCATATAATTAAAACACACACTCAGAGGCAGGCAGCATCAGTGGAAAAAAAAATCCAATTGAAAAAAAAAAGCTAATTATTTCAGTATTATCAAAGTCAGCTGTTGCTGGTAGGACTAGAAGGGACACTAATTTAAATGAAGCATTTTCAGCTTGACAGCTTCCCTGTGAGATCAATCCTCAATTTCAACCCTAACCACCAGAACAATGGTTTGAAGTGCATTAAGTTGTTCACAAAGGATAATAAAATATTCCTTTCAGAAGGCTGGTTGCTTGGATAAATGAGGCATTTGGGCTTCAAGGAACCCAAGATGAAAATGCCTTGAAGAAATTCCTTGGAAAGAGCAAATCCCAGGTTCTCCTGCTCTTTGCAAGAGCCGCATGGGGTAGGGATGACTGAACCATCCAACCATTTGCCGCGGGGCTTGGGAGCTGGGATCGCTCTGTGCTCGTCTTGCCACTGCTATTTTTATGATGTCCCATAATAAGAGAACAAAAGGGACCATTTTATGAAATTAATCGCCAGCACAATTACAAAACCTAACGGCAGGGGAAGGATTTCTGCAGATACTGTTCCTCCAGCCAGGTCCTGCGCCACACGCCGCCCAGCCGTGCCAGGGCCATCCCCCTCCCTGCGGCGCCAGGGCGAGGGACAGCGGTGACACCGTGCCCAAGGGAAGGGAAACTTTCTGAAAGCCCAGTGAATCGTTTGTTTAACGCCAGCCTTTGTTCCAGCAGCTGATGCAGAAGCAGCCTGGGGAGGGTTGATTTAATAGGGTCACCGCTGAGATGAGACCATGGGCTTGGTTCAGGTGCTGCTGCCAGCGGGATCGAGATGAAGAAGCAGCTGCACCAGGGAGGATTTGGGTCTCCAGACAATGTGATGCCCTGGGCATATTGTCACCATGCTCACACCCTCCTCCAGCACTGTGGAACCCCCCTGGCCCCCCAGCACCTTTGGCAATTTCAGCTGAGATGTAAAGCCAGTCCCACCCACTACCCCAGGGCAGCTGCCCGGGGTGGGCATTGGGTATGAGCTGAGCTAGCACGGCCAGAGCACCACTACAAACCCCTCTGTGAAGGGAGGACCCTGTCCTGGGCTTGCAGAAAGCTTGGAGAGAGCTGCAGGGGTACCTGTGAGGCAGTGGAGGTTGGTAGCACAGGGCCGGGCACTGGGGTGGCCCCAGGGAGCAGCAATTGTTCGGCGGAGCTGGCAGCCCAGAGCTGCTCCCAGCCTGGCGTGACTCACCAGCCACACAGGGCTTTGGTGAGGCCTCCATGGCTGGGGCAGAGAGAGGACAAAGCAGCTTCAAACACAAACACACACACTCTCTCAGACTCTTTTCCACCCTCCTGCATCCCAGCTCTGGTCTCACTTCCCGACTGCTGTGCCTTGGCACTCCCTGCCCTGCTCAGCACCCTCACTGCAGATACTCTGGCCTCACCTCCACCTTCTGAGAAGTGACAATCTCAGCAGGATGTGACCCCACGAGCCTGAGGGGATAATTCCGCAGTAACTGGAGGGATTACAGCTGGGCTGGCTGGAGCGTGGTGACGGCACAGATCTGGGGTCCCCCCTTCTCCCACCCCTGTGGGAAAGGCTCTGCAGAGCCCCCCAAAAGCTGCACTCAGTGCTCCCTGTACTGGTGAGCTGCTCTCCCACAGCTCCTGGGTGTGCCAGGAGTTTGCCTGCACCCAGCACACCCAGGAACAAGATCCCCCACCACAAACAAGCTACTACACCTTCTGCCTCAGTTTCCTTGGTGGCAGAGCAGAGGCATCACCTTACCTTTGTGAATGGCTTGGAGACCCCACGGGGATGCAAAGAAATCCCTGGGGAGGTACCCAGCCCTGTCAGGGGCCATTTCAGCTCTGCCATTGCTGCACCTCCGGGCTGGGAGCCCCTGTACACAGCAAGGCCAAACCCTGGGACACCCTGAATGTCCCAGAGGGAACCATCCTCGAGTGGGTGGGCTCTAGGAAGGGGCAACTTTGGGAGTGCACAGCACAGAGATGGGCACAAGCATCCCCCTCCCCAGCACGCAGCCACTGGCAGCCCACTGTGAGCTCCTCCTGGCTGTGGGGAGTGACCACTGCCACAGCCACTGGAAAGCAGATTGTCACCCCTGGATCCACCAAAGCAGCGTGAGAGCCCCCACCTCATGCAAGCACAGCGTGGGGAGAGTTCCCTGCTCTGTCCCCCAGCCCAGCCCCAGGCTGGCCCTGCAGGGTTTGGAAGCAGCAGTGGGGCAGGGTTAGTGAGACATGCGGTTAGCGCAGCAGCTCAGCCCCCAAGCCCCGTTATGATCTCGAGAGGAGAGACCATCTACGGTTAGACCCCTTCGTAGAGATAGAGAGAACAAAAATATTTACCATTAGAAAACGTCTCAAGGATAACGTGTTGCTGGAAGTGTCTCTCCCCTGTTTAACATTATAAAAAAGTGATTTAGAATCAGTGTCCAGCAGGGAACTTGGTTGGTGTCACACATCAGTGGGTTCAACTCTGCTGCCTTTCCAGCCTGGTGGGAACTGTCTCTTTGGGCTTTTTCTCTCCCACCTCCCAAGCATTCCATGTCCCTCAGCATCTCCAAACCCCTCCAGCTGTGCTGGGCTGGTTGGAGCCCCATGCGAGCGGGAGAAGCGCGTTGTGAGGAGCGTTAGTGCAGCCTGTTAGTCTGGGGAGCCAGGTCCTCGTCCTTGTTGGGAGCAAAACCAGCACGTGCCAGAGCAGGTGGTGATCCCTGAGTGGAGCCAGGTGGACACTGCACAGCCATGGGCTTTGGGAAGGACACCGCATCCCACCAGCGGCACTTGCACCCCTTGGATTTAGCAGCCAAGCCAGCAGTGAGCCCAAATTCTGGGTGTGTTTGGACTGCCCAGCCTCACCCATGGGTCAGTGCACCCAGCACTGACCCAGCAGCAGGTCCAGAGCTCCCAGCAGTGCTCTCAGCATGGCTCCACAGAGCTGGGGAGCATCAGCAGTGCTGCCGCAAGCTGCCTGGGCGTGGGTCAGGAAATCGGCCATAAAACTTGAGCTGGGTTTAGTTTCCCTCTCCATCTAATCATATTTCTTCCTCATCCACCCCCTTCCCACTCCACCAGTGCTCACCGTGAGCAGGGGGCCAGCAACAGCCCTGCTGCACCCTAAATTTAGGTGGGTGGAAGGTTCAGTGATGGCCTGGCTGGTAAATTTTCCCAGAAAGCCAAAATCTGCATCAACTGTGACAGTCATGTTTGCATCTCCCTGCGGGCGCTGCACCCTTGGCTGCTGGAGGGCTGTTTTATGTGCTTTCTAATTTTTTTTTTTTTTTTTTTTTTTTTTTTAAGGCTGCTTTTAGAGCATAAATATAAATATATAAGGTCATCGGCCTCCTCTCCCGGCTCCCCCTCCCCCTGGTGCCTGCAGACATGTTGGGAGCCATTAGCGATGGCCCCTGTGCTCAGAGGCATGTTCCTCATTATCTGCATTTTTAAAAGCAGCAATAAAAAGCGGAAAAATGAAAAACACCGGCCGTGGCCTAATGAAACTGTCACTCAGAGGGGCTGATCGTGCTTCCTGCCGCGTGGTGTGATCTGAAGGGAACCTGGACCAGGGGCCTGTCCCGGCAGCCCATCAAACGCACCGCGTACAATTTCAAAGCCCGCGGCCCGGGGAATGACTTCGCGTTTCCCCTCGCTGGGAACTTTATTCCCCTTGAAATGATGAAATATTTTGGAGGAAATGGGGAAGGGGCGGTGGAGGGGGCAGTGTGGATGGGGGAGGGCTGTTTGCTGTGCCCGAGCCATAAAACAAGAAAGGGTGGTTATAAATATCCGAGCAGGTACCTCGGCTGTAAATCCGCCGGCCGGGCATCCCTGCGGGGTGGCTGCTGGCTCCCAGCGGCTGCAGCACAATCCCGTGGTGTTCCCACGGTGGGGCTGGGGATCGGGAATCCCCCAGGGAATGCAGGAGCTGGGCAGGCCGCTTCCTGGGAGGGGGGATTGCAGAGCCCAAAGGGATGAGACAGACGTGGCGGTGGGCTTTGGGCTGGTGCTGCTCCTGAAATCCTCTAGTGAGGGTTTGATTTGCCCTGGAAAGGCGGGCAAGGGGAAAGCTCACAGGGATGTGCTGGCTCTGGTGAGAGATGCTTCCCCAGCAAATACCGTGCAGGGCGTGGGGACAAAGAGGGAGACTTTGGCCAAGGACAAAAGGATGAGTGATTTTGGAAACCCCAAAATCCCACCCTCACACCTGTGTAACCAAGATCTGAGTGCAGAGACCCTCCCCAGCAAACAGACTGCTCTGAAGCATCCCCTAAATCACAAGATGCTTTGGAGAGCTTCTCTCTCACACCCCACACCCAACAGGTCAGGGGCATCCTTGGTCCCAAACCTACCCAAGTCATACGCCATGTGCAGGGCCCTCCATCCAGGAGGAGCCCACCAGCTGACACACCCAGGGTCCTGGGGTCCCTGTTGGAGGACAGCTCCCCACCTGGGCACAGCAACAAACCCCTGGGAGGGTCCTCAGAGGTGGGACAGGACGCAATGGCCACGGGAGCAAACACAAGGATGGCGGGGACCAGGGGCTGCACACACCGGCCAGCAGCCAGGAGGGATTGGGATCTGTCCTCGGATTTGGCTGGGGGACAGCAGTGACATTAGGGCAGCAATGAGCTGATGGGCAGGGGGGCTTTGCTGGGGGCTCAGCCCCAAACACCCCTCAAGCTGGCAGGGAGCAGCCTGAGGCTCCTAGGGGCTCCTCTGCCCTGAGGACAGAGCTGTCTGTGGAAAGCATGGAGGGTTTTCTGTTCAGGCACAGCAGGGATATGGGGAGCCAAAACCTCTCTTGCTTTCAGTTCCTTTTTCTTTTTCATTTTGCAATAAGAACTCAAATGTCTCAAGCAATTGTGGACTTAATCACTCCCCAAATATAACATTTTTTAAATCAAAGCAGCTGTTAAACAGCACAAGCATATGAAACCAGTAAAACTTCTATCTCTGCTTGATGTTTTACAATTTGAAAACACACACAGGAAAAGGACAATTCTGGGGGTGGTTGAGTTGTCAGGTTGTTGGGGTTTTGGTTTTGTTGGGTTTTTTTTGCAAGACAATTGTTCCTGAGCCGAGGCCTCACAATACCAAGTTGGAACAGATCTCTGGGGGCAAACCTGCCCCCTCCACATCCCTCCTCAAAAGCTGCCTGTGACAGTGACAGCAATAATTCCTAGTGTGGGGACATCCTCACCACTCTCTCTTCAGCAGCACAGAGGCAGGCGGGGGCCCCTGCCTGCACCCCAGCACAGCAACCTGTCCCCAGGTGTCTCCTCAAGCACCACCAAGATCACTTCTGCTCCCTGTGGCTGAGCAGACACATCCCTGCACCCCGCAGCATCCCTCACACACACATCGCGAGTATCTCAGCAAAAGGAAATCGCTGCATCCTCAAAGCTTGGGAAAAACCCTTCAGCAGGGCAAGGACAAGTCACGCAGTGAGGAAGATGAGCCACCCCACAGCCCAACCCACGTGTGAGCAATGGCCTGACCTACCTATGCATGTCACCCCATCTGAGTGCAGCAGGAACTTGACGTGGCAGCCACACTTGGGTCCCTGGTCGGTGTCATCACAGGTGTGCTGGCAGCCCCCGTTGCCGTAGTTGCAGGTCACTGTGGGAACAAAGCACCAGTGTCACCACAGCCCCAGCTCCTCCTTCCCTGCCTGGCATCCACATGCAGTATATAAAGCTGGCTGGAAACACCTCGTCTGTACCCTCAGAGACTTCTCTCCCTCCTTTTCTTCCTTTCTTCCTCCCGCCCTTCTTCCCTCACAGATAATTCCTAAAGCCCTTCACTTTCCCTGTGGGATCTTGGCAGATGCAAACTGCTATGTGGTTTCTCATGTCTTCCCCATGCATATCTGCTAAATGCCACCAGTGGAGTCCGAGCAAAGGAGACTGGTGGGCTGGTTGACTCTGGCCCTGAGTCCAGTGTTACAGGGGAGGTGTGAGACTTTCCTGAGCTCTGGAATGACACAGGAGCTTTTGGGAATCCCTGCCAGCCCTCCCCAGGGGGCAAGGTGTGCTGTTCACTCAGCTTAGAGAGAAAGTAGGTTCATAGGATTAAACCTCCATTTCATCAGCGATTTTACATGTTTGCTGCACACAGCAAATGAGAAACAAAATAAAATAATTGCATAAACACACACATATCTATTTAATAACCCTGGCACTGCCAGTGGGATGCTGGCAGGAGATCAGAGAGGCTAAGAGCACCACAACCCCCAGGGAGAGGATTCCTGCACTCCTCACATGCCAACTGCACTCTCCCTGTTCACCTCCCCTTTGGAAAGTGAAACACTGGGACAGCAACAGGGGATGCTGTGCCTCTGGGACCCCCTTGACTTGCCATTTCAGTTTGGCCATGCAAAGACACAACACCTCATGGCAAAGTGGGGTGCCAGAAGCATTGCCTGCAAGGGCAGCAGAGGCAGAGCTGAGCGCGCTGAGCTTCAGGCTCGATGAACCAACTGCAAATGGAGGGTCAGGGCTTTGCTGCAGGGGCAGGAGTTGTGTGTGCCATGGGGACAGGGCTAGGGGGTCCCTGGGAGGCTGTATCCCTGGCCCTGGAGTGCTCCTTACGTTTGCAGTCGCGCTGGTTCTTGGTGAGCTCGAAGCCAGGGCGGCACTCGCAGGCGATGCCCCCTTTAGGGGTCTCCCGGCAGATGTGGGCACAGCCGTGGTTCTTGTTCATGCAGTTCATGCCTTCTAAAAGAGAAAAGGAAGCAAAGAAATGCTCCAAAAGCTGCTGGTGCTGGTCAGCAGTGGCAGAAGGATTTCTGAGGTGGGACAGGATGGGGAGATGAGGGCAATGAGGGGAAACTTGTCTGTGAGGACCTTGTGGCAACAGGATAATCCCAGGCAGCTCCTGGCACAGAGCTGCCTGGGAAGGTGGACAAAACCACCGGGTGCCTTCAGCCTTTGATTCCCTCCCACCTTGGGTGAGACCCTGCTCCCACACCTTGAGGTGGCTTTAAACCCCACTGAGCTCAAAACTCAGCACCTGCATCCCTGTCCCGCTATGGCACCAGGAGGAAGGAGCAGCCAGCTCATCCCCCTTGGACATGCAAGGATGAGAACACAGAAGGTGCCACTGCAGCTGCTCAGCCATCCTGGGCTGGGCAAGATTCCAGAGGAGCTGGAGTGACCAACACAGCTGGGAAGGGGAAAGGAGGAAAGCAAAAACACTCAGCTGGCTTTGCCAAGCAGCAGAGATAAAAATCAGCAGAGACGCAAAAATCTCTCATTTCCTCCTATTTTGGCTAAGAGATTGCTCCAGACGGCAGCAATTTAGAGCTGATACCGAGATGAAGGGCTCGGTGCTGTGCGAGACCTGGCAGGGGAAATGCGTCTCTTAAGGTGGTGTGAGGACCTCCAGGTCCTTCCATTTATCAATAAATCACTCTGGGCATAGGATTAATGTCTCTTGTTCAGTATTGCTGTGCCTGCCCAAGGTTCCTGCCAGGGTTTTGCCGCAGGATATTTATCACCTCTCCCAACATGCTGGTCATAGATCCACTTACAAATCTGCCACACCAAGAACCCAGCAGCAGCAGCACCTAAACCCAGGGAGGAGCAACTAGAGGTGACAGAGGACAGATAAATGAAGGGGTGGCAGGTGCCCCGGGGCGAGGAACTGCTGAGCACTGACCTTCAGGGCGCTGGATGCAGGTGTGCTGGTTGTCACTGAGGAAGAAGCCCTCCCGGCAGAAGCACTCATAGCTGCCCATCATGTTGACACAGGTCTGCTGGCAGCCACCATTGCCCTCTGAGCACTCGTCCAGGTCTGCAGGGGGAAGGTGGCAGGGGGTGAGCACAGATCTCTGGCACACCACAGCGATGGGGACTGAGTGGGACAGATCTGCTGGGTAGTAATCTACACCTGCTTTACATCTGTGATCCCACTGCTAGAAGAAAGGGGAATGATGGTGCAGGGGATGAAGGCAAAGCTCAGCAGGAGTCATACAGCTTCCCTGAATGATAGGCAAAAAAAGTCCAGCCTTGTTTGACAGAAGGAAACACCAAACCACAGAGAAAGGGGTTTTCCTCGTCCCAGAAACCCCAAAACACCCAGGATGCTCATCCAGGATGCCGGCTGCAGCCAGCCCCTGCTCCCAGCCCCTCGGAGCCTGTTGCCAGCTGGGGATGCCTGCACTTCATTAGGGGGAGCTGGGAAACCTTAGCCCAGAGCAGGGATAATTACTTGTAAGGAGACTCACATCCCCTGCCCTGCCGCTCGGCTGCCCTCACACCTGTTTTGGTTTAACAAGCCAAGGCTGCAAGGGGCTGAGATGTGGCAGCAGCAATGCCCTCACTCAGGCTGCTCCTCCTCCAGCCCTGCAAATCCTGCATTTAATGAAGACTCACTCCCCATTGCTCTCTCTAGATGCTTTTTGGGGACAGTGGTCAGAGCTGGACTCACCAGTGCCCTGATGTGCCAGAGCAAGCATGACATTAGGCTCCGGCAGAGACAAATCTCGGCTGTGGCCGCCCCTTGTCCCCTCTGCCCGCGGTGCCGGGGCAGGGTGACGGTGTCGGGCCGGGAAGCGAGGGGCCTCATGCCAAAGCAAACGTCCTGTGAACTCGAGCGTTGCAGAGCCGCAGCTGAGGGGAAAACTGAGCCCCTGCAGCATCGCCCACCGGAAACGCCGGAATAGCGGCTCGGTGACGGCACGTGCCGGGGGCTCCCAGGCTCCCCAGCCACGGCCCCCTCCCCAAACTGCACAGCACGCACCTAACCCCCCTGATTTTGGGCAAAATGGATGGGCAGATAGATGCCCCATCAGTGTGGATGCCTTGCACTGTGCCCTGGCAAGCCCTGAGGGGGTGCTCAGAAATATCAAAGTAGGGCTGCAGCTCCTTCTCGAAATGGTCAGGCATTAGAGCCCAGGAGCACCCCAGAAACCTACTGTCTTGGAAAGGAGGTGTTGAAAACACCCTCTCACCCACAGGGCAGGGAGGGCTGACACCCAGGCTGCAGCCAGGCACAAAGGGATGTCCTCTGTGATGGCAAGAAGCTCATGGCTTCCTCCAGTGCGCATCCCAGCCAAGCTATGTCCTGCAGATGCCAAGAACTCTCCTCAAATCCCCCTGCTAAGAACAAGGGCTTAATGTCTTGCAACTTCTCCTTCCAGCTCTGCTCAAAAATGAGGAGGCAGCCGTTCAAACCCGATGGCTGAAACGAGACTCCGCCACTCTAATACCTGTTTTATTAAACACAATAGAGATGGGCAGGAGCCAGCAGGGCTCGTGTCAGGATGGGGGCTTGAATTCCTGTCCTGGTTCAAAAGGTCACCCAGAGTGGCCAATGGAGGGGCTGGTGGGCTCTGTTGGGCGCATACCCCGACCCCTCTCCAGCTCAGCCCCTGCCCATGGTATGGGGAAAGCTTGGGCATGACACTCTGCTTTGCTCTGCTTCTCTTTCTTTTGGCTAAAAGGGGAAGTAGGCAGGTTGGGCAAAGCGCCCAGGATCAGGGATGAGATGCTGGGATGAGCTAAGGAAGAGCTCAAGGTGGGAGCCAGCATGTCCCCCCAGATCCCTGCTTGCCCGGCTGCTCCCCAGCCATCTCCGTCCCCTCCCACCCAACTCTGTAAACACATGACGTCCAGCTTTCCTTTCTTCTCCTCGGGCTCATCCTCCCCCGGGAGAGGAAGGCAGAGCCGCCCGCCCTCGCCTCCTCCCAGCTGTGTAAATCTCCCCCCTCCCCGAGGAGGCTGCAAAGATCCCGGTGATGGTGGTTAATGCAAAGCGTATGTGTCCATAATCCCTTCCCCTCCTCCTCCCAGTGATGAGCTCATTAATGACCCCTCTGCAGACACTAATTAGAAAATAGCATGAGCTCCAGGCGGAGGGGAGGCGGGCGGCTCTGTGCCCCGGTGCTCCCACCGCGGATGCCGCGGGAGGAAGCGAGTGACGGGCGCGGGCAGCGCGATGAGCCCCGGGGCTCTGGCGGGAGCTTTGGCTCCGCCGCGGCCGGATGGAGTTTGGGGCGGTGGGAAGTGGCAGGGAGGATGCACGGCCGCTCCGTAGGCAGATGCCGGGTTTGTCTTGGCCCGGGGATTATTTATCCAGTCCCTTCGCTGGTTCCCATCCCCACCATATTTGCTATTAACTCATCTATTTTGGCAGGTGCAGGGCTGACCTCAAGCACGAGCGGAGCGAGCGGCAGGGCCCGGGTGAGCTGGTCCTGCCCTCGGCAGTGGCACAGAGCTGCCAGCCCGGCCGCTTGCTGCAGTAGGATGCGGCTGTGGGGAGCCTGTGCCTCACCCCCAGCAACCCCAAACCCAACTCTCCCAGTTCTGTCTTATCCCAACCTTCCCAGTCTGCAGATGGACCCACGGAGCGAGTTTTTCTCCCACCACGGAGCATCCTCCCTTGGCATCACCCCTGTGTAATAGGGAGCAATGCTGTCCCCAGTGAGCCATCGCACCACAGGACAAGCCTGCAGCCACCTTAGTCCCCTGGGACTACCACCATGGTTCCATGGCCCTGCAACAGCTCTGGGGCAGCAAAGAAAGCCAGCAGGCTGGTCCCAAGGTGCTGGAGCTGAACTGCAACGTGCCGACATCCCTCACCTAAGCAGTTGTGGCCGTCGTGCGCCAGGCGGAAGCCGTCGTAGCAGGTGCAGCGGTAGTTGCCAGGGATGTTCACACACTCATGGACGCAGCCCGCGTTGTCTTCCCGCTCACACTCGTCAACATCTGAGGAGAAGGAGGCCAGGAGGGCTGCAGGTGGCCAACATACCTCCCATGGGTGCTGCTTCCCATCCTCAGCATCTTTGTCACCCAGTTGATATTGCACCCTGGGGTCTTCTGCTCTCTCTGCCTATTCCAGCAGGTTCTCTGCTCCATTCAGAATCCCTCCAGATCCTACAAATATACACCCATTCTCCCCAGTCTAGACCCTGGAGCTAACCTGCTGTCTTACAGCTTTAGCTTGGTGCAGAGTGCTGGGAACCTCCTGGGATTTCCCAGGGTGCTGGCAGAGCAGCCCTGTCTCCATGGCAAAGCCCTGCAGTGCCTGGAGCGCTTTAATCCCTCTGCTATTTGTACTCGGCCCATCCTGACCCTGAACCTGCTTTGAGCAAAGCTGGGAATTTTTTCCCTACCCCAATCCTGCTTTCCTGCTGCTGCTGCTCCAAGGAGCCCACTTTCTTTTCATTCCCCACTAAGTTATATCTACATATAGGCATATGCCTATACTTATATCAGTATCTACATTTACACCCATATCTACACCTAGATTTATATCTACACCATCTATATCTATATTTTTATATCTTAAGGTTTCTTATGTTTTAGCTGCTAACACAGTTCTGTAGCCTCAGGGTCAGAAATCCTGCAGGAAAAGAAGCTCAGCTTTGTTTAAAACAAGCCCCAAGAGACCCTCCATGGGCAGCCCCAACCATGCCAGAACAATGGCTGTCACCATCACCAGCAAGAGTCAGAGTCCCCTCTGTCCCCATGCACTGTCAACAGGCCAGGAGTTTGGGGCAGAAAAGCGGAATAAGCAGTTTACAATGGGCTGGGGTAAACAAGTGACATTTTTGCAGGGGTCAGTGCTGACGAGCCACTGTTGGCCTTCAACCTGCAGGGACTGTCACTCGTAAGTGTGGCTCTGGCTCCAGTTCTGGGGTGTCCCTACCTTTGCAGTGCTTCCCATCCCCGGTGTAGCCAGACTTGCAGATGCACTTGTAGGACTTGGGGGTGTTCTGGCAGATGGCATCGATGTGGCAGTTGTCGGTACCCTCCACGCACTCGTCAACATCTGCAAGAGGACAGGTGAGGGGAGTGATGGGGAGAGCCTGGGACCTCTCCCCATTGTCCCCATGGGAGCCACCATCTGAGGTAATGGATCCCAAAAGCCTCTGGCTCCTCAACCAGTGAATGATGGGACAAGGGAGTTGCAGGGTCCTCTCCCAAACACCACAACCTGTGTCCCCTCTTGGACTCATCACCCTGAGACTCCCCAGTCCTTTCATGTGTCTGACGATAGGAAATGCTGCTCGGGCACTCCTAGTCCAGGCTGGAGCCAGCCCAGGCAGAGGTGAAAGTCTCTGTCTCCAATTAGCTGTTTCCTGAGCCGACCAGTCACCCAAATAATCGTCATTGCTTTCTATTCTTAGGCACCAAGGAATGTGGGCAAATTAGCAGGGACCACACTAAATAAACCTGGGAGCCAGGAGTGAGAAGCAGGAGGGAGAAATGGGAAAAATATCAAGGCTTCCTTGGGGACAAAATCCACATCCTCCACATTCCCCTTTGCTCCTCGACCCCCTGCTCTAGGATGCAGTGCCATGGTACCCAGGACATCACATCCAGAGCTCCACATGCTGGTGATGGCCTCAAGCAGTGATGTGCAAGGGTTTGCTGTGACAGGAGGCCGTGGGAGTGGAGGTTTGAATGGTATTTGGGAAATGGAGAAGCCTCGAGCACATGGAGAGGAGGTTTGTGAGCTAAAGCCTGTTCAGCTGGCTCTCACTGCCTTCCCGGCTCTGGCAGTCAGGGAGATGTGGTGCCCTGAAGCGAGCACCTCCCTTCCCTGACTGCCAATGCCTGGAGGACATGGGGCTGCTGAGGGGCAGGCGGCGGCTGAGCATCACCCACAGCCCCTCAGGTATGGGCAGGGCTCCCAGAACAGCCTGGGCTCTCGACTCCAGCTCCACTGGCACGTGGGGAGAACCAGCGCTACTCCTGGAGGGGTTTGCTTTCACCTCCTCTCATGGGGATGGGAAGCATCTCACCGGGGAAGTGGGATCTGAGAGTCCCTCCAGCTTCCCTGTACCCCCTCAGGAGGAGTGTGAGGCTTCAAAGCTCTCAGCTGCCTTTAAAAAACTGCTTTCCAGCAGCCCCAAGAACAGAAGTGCTCCAGGAGCTCCCCAGAGACCCAAAACATCCCTGCAAGTGGCGGGCGGGCAGGCAGCCCTGCAGCCCCGCGGGACAGGGGCCACGGCCGCGGGAACGCCAGCCCGAGCTGTGTCCCGGCCACCCCGGCAGCTCTTTGCCGGGAGATGTGAGTCACCCGGCCGGGAGGAGGAGAGCTTTGTCTCTGCACCAGGGAGGCGGCACGTGCCTGCGCATTGTATAAATATTTACAGCCCGCATTCATATTTGTTATTTGACATTAGCCATGGCCCGCGGCCACCACGGCCTCCCTTGGGCCATTAATCACGGGCGGGAGGCTGACCCACCACGGTGGGGACGATGGAGGGATTGCACGGGGACCAGGGCCATGCTCCCGGCTGGCACCTCCAGCAGCCACTGCACTGGTCACGGTGCCACTGTACTGTGGTCATCCCAGCACCCAGCATCATCCCCTGCCTGTGCCAGGGGGCTCTTGTCGCTTTGGGGAGCTGAGTGTGGCTCTTCAGCATCCCAATGAGTTCGTCTCAGGCTCCCACATCCCTCACTGGGCTCCCAGAGGGGTGGTGGGAGGTTGTGGTGCCAGGGCAGGGGGGATGCCAAGCGCTGGCCACAATGTGCATGGGGACTCATCAAAGCTGATGCTGACCCAGAGATCTGCTGAATCTGCAGATGCTCATCCTGGCCCTGTGTGGTTGGGAGCCCTGCTTCAGGTGACATTCAGGTTCCAAGGTGACATTGTCAAGTCTGGCACCCCAGGCACCCACCCTGGCTGGCAGGTGGGAACCAGCACCCAAAGAGTACAGACCATCCATCAAACCCCATCTCCCTCCCCTAAAAACGCCCAAACATGAAACATCCACCAGACATCAATCACATCATTGAAACTTTACCAGCCTTTTGCCAGGAATCTCACTTTGGGGGGAATTTTATTTCCTATTTCTTTTTCCTTCTGTGCTCTCATACTCAAGACCATGAACAACATCCATGAGGCACTGAATACACCTCTGGTCCTTTCCCACTCACACATGTGTAGCATCTTTTTTTTCTATCTTTTTTCTTTTTTCCCATTCAGTAACTTCAAAACTTCTCTAACTTTGGAAAGATTACACAGCAGCAAAGGTACAAAAGAAAACATTATCAGTTTTCCAGTCTGTAATTTTTCCAAAGGTGGAGTCATTCTGAAAGGTTACAGGATTATAAAAAAAAAAGAAAAAAGAAAGAAAAAGAAAAAAGTGTGTTTGTGGGAAGAATGAATAAATACCCTCCTTGGCACCCCAGGAGCCGTACCAGGATTGGCAAAGATCCTACTTTTAGAATGCTGAAATTTTGGCTCCTCAGTATCCTTCAGAAATGATGTAGTGAATTAAAGTAAAACCCTCCGAAAACCTCAAATTTTAGCATTTTTGTCAACACAAGCAACATTTTCCCATGAAAAGGAAGGTTTTCTCTCAGGGCAGCCCGTTTTTCCTGGAGGAGAATTTTCTCCATCCAAGAAGCTGTCTGTGGCTGCACTGCAGGTGCTCTGAGTTGCTGCCACCACGTGAGAGGGTTCATCTTTGAGACAAGTGAAGATTTTTTTTTAAAAAAGAATCCTTATTGATGTTCCTGTCCCTATTTGCTCTCACAATCTCCTTGCTGGGGTGTGCCCTGCTTGTTCCCCTGCTCCACTCAAGGTCCCAAATCCAGGTGGGATTTTTGGATGGTTTGCCAGCCCCCCTGCAAACCTGTACCCCGACAGTCTCTCCATCCCTTCCTTCCACAAATAACCGAAAAACCGCTGCTTTTCACCCCAAGCTGACTGAAATGAGCCCAAACTGGGCGGCACAGATGGGCGCATCATGCCTCGAATCCCCGGCACGGGGGAACTCTGCACCCAGCGGGGAGTTTGGTTTTGATGAAGATGTTGAGTCTCGCTGGGGACCGCAGGTCTCACCCACGGTGGCCCTGCTCCCTGCCCTGTCCCACCGCACCGGGGCTGCTCAGGGCTCCTCAGAGGACAAGAGCATCCCTGGCAGGACCATCGCCGGGGGCTGCGGCGAAGGGCAGGAGGTTGCGGCGCTCGCCCCGCGCCTCGGGCCATGTTTTTTATTCCGTTGTGGGTGGGATTTTCCAGCGCTGGCTGTTGGGCCCCGTTCCGCTCCAGCTGCAGCTTTATTCTCCATTTCAAAGGCAGCGGGGGCAGACGGTTTCAACGCCACTGCCATTTCGAGCGTGCCAAAAGCGGGGGGACAGCCACCTCCCCGGGACCGGCGCACCCACCGGGAGCCCAAGGGCTTTGACCGAGGGCCAGCGGGGCAGGAGGTGGCAGAGCCCACAGCCACCCAGGTCCCACCTCTGCCCCGGCAGCGAGTAGGGGGATAAAGCAGCAGCTCGTATATTTTTAGAGCCTGGATTGAGGCTCTTTCCTCACTTCCTTTTTTTTTTGTTTTAAGAAAAATAATAAAAGATGGTTTTATCCATAAGCTGAAAGTCACAATAAATTTGAGGGGGGGGGGTGAGACAGGGCAGCAAAAAGTGGCCTGGAAAACCCTAAACCAACAAACCCACCGTCCTTTTCCCCCTCTCCTGCAAGCGCTTCAGCTTTTTCTACAAATTAATTTTATTCTTTGTTTTTATATAGGCATATATATTAACAGCCTGTCTGTATGGGGATGTGTGTGTAGCTGTTGGCAGACATGTGGAGTTTCCACTCGGCCTTAATGCCAAATTAAAGCTTTATAACTTCAGTAGCTCCTTTTACCAGGGTATTAATAACCACCTCAGACACTGTGGTGCAGTTTATTAATCATTTGTTCATCCAGGGAGCTTGCAAGGGCGACTCGTGCTGCACCACAGCAGGACAGGCTCAGGGCATGGCCAAAGGCTGCAGCAGCCCCGTGGGAGGGGATGTGAGCCAGGAGAGGGGAGGAGGATGCTCTGCAGGGCAGCTTTGTGTAAATTGGCTAAAGGAGTGTCACCTGAACTCAGAGATACTGATTCGGGGATATTTGGCTGCTAGGATGGGGGTGGCAGTGGTCCCTGGGCAGGTATCTGTGCTGAGGATGGCTCAGAGGGAATGGTTGTATCTCACCATGCAATGGGGACCTCTGCACCAGCCCAGTGCCCCTCACACCCACCCAGATCTCCCAAAAGCAGGTGGGACACAGGAGATGCAGCCCAGTGCTTGGCCCTGTGGAATGATGGAGTACAGAAGGATGAGGAACCACAAGTCACAGCGAGAATCTGGGGACATTCCCAGCCTGGTGACCCTGCTGTCCAATGCCCAGACCCTGCTCTATACCACTCACCATGGGTATTGCTTCCCCAAAGCTGTCTATGCCCCAGAAAAGGGTTTTTTATCCCCCTCACTGATGTTTCCCACTCCCATGAGGGCAGAGCCAAGCTGAGCTGTCCATCCTCTGCACCAGTCCAGGTCATCCTGATGGCTCCCAGTTCCACCACCATCCCCTGGGTTGGAAATGCTCCCTCACCTCCATCCCACCTCCTCGTGCCAGCCCTGGTCACTTCAGCCCAATTCCATCGCCACTTCCCCACAGATGCTCCACACCAACAGCATGCTCATTTCCCCAGGGAATTGCCATTGCTGTTGTTGTTCCTTTGGCTTATCAGAATGACCCAGCCTTGCTTAAAAAATGTGTTTGTTTGTTTTTTGCTCTGGGAGCAACAATCGCAAGATCTCCAGCAGGGACACAGCCTCTCCAAAACATGGCTGGGCATCCTCCAGTGCTGCAAGACAGAGCAAACTTTATTTGCCATCCCAGGCTTCTCCTAAAGCCTCTCAGGGGACTTAGAATTTTGAAAGTGAAGGTTAAGGTCAATCATGCATACTTTTTTCCTAGATGGATTACTCTGGTGTGGCCGTCTGCAAAGGAAAAAAAGTCTATATAAAAATAAAAGAAAAGAACCCCCAACTCCTGAGCAGTTTGGAGAGAGCAATGCATCGGCACTGGAAGACTCAAGGTGTCTGAATATTTATACTCCAGTTGGCAGTTACAAAAAAACTCTTCTTCCCTCCTTCCTACCCACCCCCTCCCCTTTTTTAATCTCAGTACAGGCACGTTAGACGCCCTCAGTCAAAGATCTCCTTTGAACTGTGTATGTGAAATGTTTACAGTTTTACATTTCATATTTCAGCGGGGTGGAGGGGACAGGCACAACAGTCACACTCTGTGAATGCCGGAGAGGTAGGAAGGCAGAGGCCAAGGGGGAGGAGGTTTGGCGGCAATGGGAGGGGAATCAAACAGCATCTCCACGCTGCAATTGGAAAATTTTAGACTCCTTAAAAAAATATTAAAAAAATAATCCCTGGCGGCGTAGGCTCTGCAGGTGCATCCCACCACACCAGCCCCTCACGTGGGACGGTGGCTCCAGCCCCAGGCAGCCACACAGCACCAACCAGGAGGGCTGATGTCAAATATGGATGACCACTGAGTGACCAGCTGGCTGTGGTCCCACTCAGGACCCTGAACTGAGTTTTTGGGAATGCCAGGTGCTGCAAACTGGGGTCCCCCAGGGAGATGCTGCATCTCCCTCCCGGCCACATACCATGGCACCATCTCAGGGGATGTGC
Organism: Lichenostomus cassidix; assembly: GCF_008360975.1. Lineage (NCBI taxonomy): Eukaryota > Metazoa > Chordata > Aves > Passeriformes > Meliphagidae > Lichenostomus > Lichenostomus cassidix. The sequence goes on from NC_139506.1 coordinate 2,973,813, forward strand.
AATTAGTTGCAGAGAAATGTGGCAAATCCTGGGATGTGTTCCCAGTGATGAGGGGCTGGCACTGCCTGAGGATGGTGCAGAGCTGCCAATCCCTGGGCTCTGTCCTCCCAGTGCACAGGGAAGGACTGATGCTGACAGACAGTGGGTAAGGGCACTGCCCCACTGAGAGCAGGAGCTCAGGACAAACTCTTCTGCCTGGGAGGCTGTGGGATGGACTGGTGGACAAGAGGTTGGGACTGGGGGTGACACTATCTGCCCAAAAACCAGAGCACTGCTGGGCATGGCAGTGTTTGAGCAGCTTGGCCCGGGGATGGCAGGGAGAGAGTCCATCCCAGCTGTGAATACATGTCAGGAACCTCCCTATGGTTATTTAGATTTATACTGTCAGTTCTCCTCCTGAAAGCTTCCTTAGCACTAAACTGACTCCACATCCAGCCAGGTCCACTGGCAGACACCCTCCAGGCCCGGCAGCCAGCTCTCTAAATCCTTCCTTCCCCAAAGACTAAACTTTCTGGGGTAATTCAGTGCAAGAAATAAGCCAGCACGCCCGACCCATGACACGATATTATCACAGCAAGACAAGCCCATCTGATGGGAGAGAAGCCCTTCCCAGCCTGTGACAGTCACCTGGCGAGGGTGGCTGTCCCTCAAAAGGACAAAGGTTTTGGGGTGGTGTGTGCCCCATCCTTGTGGTGTCACCCAGCACACACGCCGGATGCTTTTGGGAAATATCCTGCTAACACATGTCCCAGACACACAGGGCAGGGTCAAAGAGCTCAGTGACAGCCAGGAAACCAGGAAACAGCGAGTTCCAAGGAAAGGCACATGAGGTACCTGCCATCAGTGATGCCCTAATGACACCTATGAGTTCAGCCTCATCCGAAAAGGACCAGGACCAGGCCCACCCCTGCCCAGAGTCCTTGCAGCCCCATAGGCACCAACCTTTGCCCTCTGCAGATGCCTCCCCCTCCCCAGCCCACAGAACCCCTCAACTGCAGCCTCAGGGATTAATTCTCCAGCGCAGCCCCCTGGCTGCCGAGCAGCAACACCCAGGAGGAGCCAGCGCTGTCCCAGGCACACGGCGGGCGAGGTACTCCGGCGCAGGATTGAGCTCACCTCTCTCCACCCCCACTCCACCCCTCTCCTTCCCTGAAGGGATCTGTCAAGTCTCTGCACGATGGAATTTCACTTTGCTATTTTAATGCAATTCTGGCTCAGGCTTAAATGGAACTGGAAACCAAAAGGCCTTAATAAATAAATATTATGATAAGAAATGAAAGCAATGCATACACTCAAGATAATTTGAGGGGGGATAAAAACCTAAGCATTCCATTCTGTGCCGAAATCATAAAGCTTTATGTGAAGCTGGACGCCTTCTCACCAAACCTTTGCCCTGGAAAATCTCTCCTGCTTGCCCAGGCTGCCCTCCGGAGAAGTCGCCTATTGTTTTAGAAACACTTTGAGCCAGATAAGACAATAGCCTTGAAATTCCTTCTAACTTTGTCGGTGACAGGGCTCGGGCGACCATGCGCGTGGCTGGAATCCGCCTACAAGAGATCTTTCATTATACCCAGCGCTCCGAGATTTCATTCACACGCTATTTAATCTCGCCGTACGCACAAACACGCAGCTGCCACAACAGCACAGCCAGAGCCGGGCTGGAGAAACCTTACAAGCTATGGAAAGAGAAAGAGAAAAACCCGGCAGATTGTACAGATAGTGGGGAATTAAGGAGAAAAACCCCTTCTGAGATGGCCAAGAGGATCATGTATAGGGCTGTGTGTGCTCGCGCGCTCCCGCGCGTGTGTATAGAAAAATTCTGAGCTAAATATAGAGGTGCTATAGAAAAGCGAAGGTATAGATAGACCATACATAAAGCTCCGTGTGTACGTCTGGGAAGGGGAGGCTCTGGCTCAATGCGGGAGTTGTGAAACAGAAAAGCCTGAAGTTGATAAGGATGGGACATACATCTCCTTTCCAAGAGACAGGGAAAGAGCTCCCTTAATTTTCAGGCTTAGCTGTGCTCAGCTACCCGAAGTTTTCTGCTGCCCACACCCCTGCAGCCAACATCCGAGATTCCCCCGTGCTGATGTGAGTCCCCGAGCACAGATGCAGCCTCCCGGCGTTATCGACGCCCGCTCCGCCATCCCTGCCCTCCAACCCAGCCAGGAGCAGCCTGCTCGCCCACACCGCCGCCGTGGTAGCCCCATCTCACAGACACAAAACCACCAGAGCCCCCCAAGCCCCTCCAAACTGCCACATTTTCCCGGTGATGGGTGCAGACTTGTTTGCCCACCCTGATTTTCTGCCCCTGCACCCCCTGGCTAGAGATAAAGAGTCCGAACGAAAAAACTAAAGTCTAAGAAACGCAACTCATTAAAGAGTTTACAAACCCAACCCCAGTCCAAGGCAGTAGGCGAGAATATCTGCAAGCGACATTTAAAATCCCCTCCACTGTTTGTTGTTACTGCTGCTGCCTTCTCCAGCCTGCACTTAAACCCCAGCTCTAACGAGGAGATCCGGCTGCCCAATCCACACATCAAACAGCAAACCTTCGAGCAGGGAAGATTTTCTCTTACCTTGACTGGCTTTATTTGCCAGCGTGTTTCCAGAGTGGAGGAGAAAGAAAAGGATGGAAAATCCAGCAATCTGCAAAGCTCCCATTGCAATCCCAGTCTGCAGGGAGGAGCGGGGGCAAGAAGGGGGATTTCTAGTGCTTTAAAGGAAACAAGGGGCTGAGCATGCGAAGGAAAATCAAGGGGAGGAAGGGGCTCTCTCCTTGCCGTGTGTGAGACAGAGGGAGGGAAGGGAACTGAACTGATGGAAAAAGCTGCTCTGGGTTCAGTTTGGGGCTCTTGGTGTTGCTGAAGAGGAGAGAGCGAGGGAGGGAGACCCAGGGCAGTTGGAGGAAAGTGGACTCTATCGCCCTCTCTCTGGCGGCTGCTCTGATCCCTTCTCCTCCTTTTTTTTTTTCCCCTTAAATAATCCCAGCCAATTCCAGTTTTGCAAGAGCAGCAGCAGCAGGAGCAGGAGCAGCAGTGCTGGAGGGGGGAAGCAGGCGCCTTGCCCTGGTGCTGGGGACCTGGGAAAGGGGAGTGGAAAGGAGAGCCCCATCCAAGCAACGCCCTTTTTCTCTCTCCCAGCCTTTCTTTCTTTCTTTCTATTTGGCTTTGGTTACTCCTTCACGGCTCCCCCCCTCGCACCCCCAAGGCTGGGCTTTGCCTGCAGGAATTTACAGTCTGCGCTGAAGGAGAAGGGCCAGTAGCCATGGAGACTGCTTCCCTGGGAGCAGGGAGGTCAGGCGGAGACCATGGGCGATCAATGCATCAATGCAAAGCCCCCCGCAACCCCCAGACCCACCCCGCACCTCGCAGCCCCTCGGCCAGCCGAGGGCTTGGGGTGGTGGCAAGGGGAGGGGGGCCAGGGGGAGGTGTATAGCATGGGAAAAGGCAAGGGGTGGAAAAGAAAAGGGGAAGGAAAAACAATATATATAATTAAAAAAAGCCGGGAGTTTGCAGATGGCACGACCTGGCTGGGCTCGGTGGCGGCGGGAGTGTCTCGGGGTGCTGGGCAGGGGGAAAGCAGGGCCAGAGAGCAGCTCTGCTGGCTGCCCTGAGAGGTGGGAGGAGGACTGGAAATAAGGGTGGAGGGAGAAGAAAAAGACCTTTCTGAAATATTCAGGGCTTTTTGTTTGCTTGCGGGAGCTTCTCACAGCCTGGCCCCCTGACGCTGGGGGCACCCCAGGGAGGCAGGGGGACCTCCGCCCCACCCCGTGACCATCCTTGTGCTGGGAGCTGCTGGCACCATCTCTCTTCCAGGGTGTTCCTGCTGCCTGAGCCAGGAGAGGCATTGCCAGCCAGGAAACTGCAGCAGGAGATAAGGCTGGGAGCCAGGAGTGGGATGGGGAGGAAGGTGTGCAGTGATTCCACCTGTCCAGGGACAGGGGGTCCCACAGCCCCAGTGGTCATCCTGTCCACAGGGTCATCATGCCCATGGGCTACTCCCAGCCCACCGTGCTGCCCCTGCACCCTCCCATATCCCCTTTTGTCCTAATAACCCTTAAAGATACCACAAATGGGACCGGAGGCAGTGGGAAATGTCCAGCTAAGCCAAGGCACCCACTGTGGAGAGGAGGGACTGCAGCTGGACAGGAGGATGCTGAGGAGTCCCTGCATCTTTCCCTACAAACCCCCCTCTCCCTGGGCTGCCCTCATGGGCACCTTCTCCTTGGGAGGGGGTTTGCAGGAGCACACCAGTAACCCAAACCCATCCCTGGCACAGCCAGGCTCCCTGGCAGCTGGGAAGGGACAAAGGTGTGAGAATGATTCTTACAGCTGAAAAACAATGTTGTACATAAAAATATGAATGTGGAGGTGTTGTCCTTAGGATGTGCTGGGAAAGGACCATGACCCATCAATGGGAATGTGCTACCCCACTTGGCACTGCTGCTGGAGGAAGCCAGCTGCCGTCTGTGCCAGGAGCTCCTGGGGACAAAAGCTCCCTCCCTGAGGTATGGAGCAGGACAGGGCTCTGGTCATTGCAGCCCCTGTCCTGATCTGAGAACATCACTAGCGGGGTGCCACCACCCTCCTGTCAGGACCAGATCAGCAGCTGTGGCAATGCTTTTCTTTCTGGACTGGGACTTGCTGCAGAAACATAAGTCTCTTATGGCAGAGGGACTCATAAGAGCAGAGTCAAAATGGAAACTGCGCTGGGTTACGCTGGAGGATCTCTGTGCTTGGCTGCCGCACCTCGCACCCCATCCTGTGATCCTTTATCATCATAACCAGAGGAAAACTAAACAGTCCTCCTTTTTTTTCCCCCTCTAACCTATCTTCTAAATCTGGAGACCGATCTCACGGCACGAGGAACAAGACCTTCAGCAATGTTGATTTATAACTGAGCTTCTAAATTGCAGGTTTACGCATTAGTATAAACACCCATAAACCAGCCTTAAATACACAGGACCGTGTGTAATTAAAACGCCAAAACACTGAGCAGCCATGTGACAGCACTGGGGAATGAACAAACTCCTCACTCGTGCCCAGACTGCCTCAGAGGGGACAGGTCTCCGGCCAAGTCCTCCCAGTTAAACCAGTATGTCGCACTGCTGGGGTTGGGTTTTGCTCTTGAAGGCTTTGCTCCTGCCACAGGAGGCAAGGGGCTGAACCCCATGTCTCACTCATCCAAAGGGATTACAAAGTCCTACAGCAGAACAGTGGGGTTGGTGTGAACTGCTGATGTCCAGGAATTCCCGAAAAAGCTATATAATCCTGCTTTCTTCCCAAAGCACGCTGCCTGGTCAAGCAGCTGAAGGGCTGATGGAGGTGCCAGGGCTGTGCACGCTGTGGTGTGCTCCAAGCATTCGGCTGTCCTCCATGGGGAAAGTCAGGCAGATGGGGATTCCCGACATCGCTCAGGGAGTCTGGAGGGAGTGCTATGATTCACACTTAAATCACCTGCAGGACAGCCCAGCGCTTCGGCCCAGCGGCTCCTCACCAGCTTCTGTAGCTGCCGTGTGGGGTTGGCACAGATCCATACCCGGGAGCCATCTCCAAAATTCTTCCCAGGCATTGGGACAACCCTGCCAGCCTGAGCCTTGTGTGTGTGTGTGTGTGTGGCGGGGAAGGAGGTGGCAGGACTCTCCTCCCTGCTGCCTCCACTCCCCGTTGTGCACTTCTGGGCAAAATCCATTTGCTTTGGCTTCATGTAGGGCCAGAAGATTCGGCCCATTGTGCTGTGGCGCTGAAGAGCCGGCGAGGAATTGTCAGCCATGCTGAAACGGTTACATGGGGAGTCATGAAAATTTACTGCACCGCGCTCCGGTCCCTCGCCAAGAAATAAAAGCAAAAGATCACAACAGGCATTTTTTTAATTTGAAGCAAAATTAAAAAAAGAACGGATCCGCACTCAGAAAACAACAACCACATCCACAGATCAAAGCAGCTGTTCTCCTCTCATTCGGGGTTTTAAGAGGTTTCTGCAGCTACAGAGATGTTTACACAGGGAGAGAGATACATACATTGTGCTGTCTTGATGCTGCCTCTCCCCCCTTCATCTGGCAAAACATTCCCTGGGAGGCGATATGAGGTCATTCCTAGCCCCTGCCTTGTTTTCCTCAAGCTGCAAGGCTTCGGGGCAAGAGGCAATTCAGTTCCCATTAGCACACACACATTTGCACTTGGAACCCTCCCATGTACATTTTGCCTGGGGGGAGCTCGGGATGGACAGGGGACCAGTCTTTGCCAGCTTGTTCCCAGAGGGAATTCCAGCAGCCGAAGCTGCCGTGAGGGCCAGCGGCTTTGGCAAAGCCCCTGGGAAGGGACATGGAGCCGGGAGGTGGGCTGGCATCTTTTGCAGACCGGCATCTTCTGCAGACCAGCCGTAATGTTTCTGTGGCTTCCACCACTTTTACGACGAGAGGGGCTGAGCGGCTCTGGGGAGCACTAATGGACTGTAAAAGGCTTTTTCCCCTCTGCCTCCTTGGCTCCAGCCCAATTCCGAGCGGCAGTGAGCCCCACTCCGGTGCTTGCGCAGGGACGGAGGCCGTGGGAACGCGCCAGGGCAGCCTCTGCCTTCACCTCTTGGCATCAGCACCTTGGTCCTGCTGCTCCGTGGGCAGCACCCGCTTTGGCAAGCAGATGGATTGTGGCTGTGAGCCAGCCTGCTCTGTCTGGGCAAATGATAAAACCCTCCGAAACGATCCTCCCCATCTCTAGCATGGATTTAATGCCATGTGCTAGGAACGAGCTGCATCTTCAGCTCGGACTGCGTGTGCTCGCATGATGCTGAGCCAAAAGCTGTTTCTGAGGCTGCACAAGAAGCTGCTGAGAAGCAAAAGTCCCCGAGGCCCTTAGGGCTTGCAGAAGCAGCTATTGAATCAGGCAGGGATACTGGAGGCAGAAGAGTGAACCAGGAGATTTCCCTTTCTCTCCAGTCCACGAGGACCAGGGGGACAACTGCCAGTCCAGGGCAGGACCCCACCTCTTTGCTGGACCCAGCAGTTCAGGGGGATCTTGTCCCGACCCTGCACACTGGAAGGTGCTGGCTCGAGAAAACAGCAGCCCAGACATTTCAATGCCCCAGCGAGGGCTGTGGTCTACAACTTGGAACAGAATAGACTATTTTTAAAAGCCGAGAGGAAAACACAGTATTCCCAGTAACACGCCAACAGCCCAGGCTCACGCGGCTCAGCTGGTCCCCAACACTCATCCCTCATTTCCCCAGCCTATGGTTTGATCCAGATGCCTCCAAGGTGGGTAAAAAAGCACCAGGTCCCACGAAATGACTGCCTGTCACCCTGTGACACCTTTTTTCCAGCGTCATGGAGCTTCCCAAAACGCTGCCTGCGAAAGCCCTTGTTTGTAATTCCCAGTTTGCAGCAGGAGAAGGTGACACATGCTGAGGTGAAGTGACTTACCCCGGCGTCACAGGGAAGGTCAATGGCAACGCCAGGAATAGCCCCGTTCCCAGTTAACCACTAACCACACTTATCCCAGAATAAGGGTCCCTTTTTCCAGCTGAATTTATAACAGCTTTCCAAGTGACATAAGGTCTTACAGAAATAGGCAGGCTTTTATTCCAGAATAATTACCAGGAGATCGGACTGGAGCGTGTATAATTACACTGGTGCTGCTGCCGGTGAGTCGGACCCTGTGCCACTGGGAGACAGCTTTTATCTCATCCTGCTTTTCCATGAGCATGTGTACGTCAGCTGGGAGATCACCAGGATGTGGGTGGGGAAGGAAGGGGCTTTGGGTAGAAAGGAAAGTGATGTATCACTCTCTACAGCTTTGTTAATCACATTTCCCATAGAAGATGATAAAAGGTCTTCAGCTACTGAAATCATAAGGAGTTTTTTGGGCTGTGCTGGGTCACATCCCTGATGGGCTCAGCAGTGCTCTGTGCATCTGCTTTGAGTTCATACCAGACACAGCTCTGGAGCAGGTGGGGTTTTTTAAAATACATTTCATATCCCACACTGGTAAAATCAAGCTCTGAGTCCAGGTCGAGGCCTTAAACACATTTCTGACAAAAGCTGTGGGGACAGATAGTATAAAAACATCCTTTGAAAGTAACTGCATCATTTTTCAGTTGTTGATGTGTTTGTGCATTGGCAAGAGTGGTGCCTGTCAGGAATAGGGTTGTGGGGGGCTTTTGGGGGGCTTTAGGGGATTGTGGGGGGCTGCTCTGCTGCCCACAGCTGCGACCAGGCAGGGGTTAACTGTGACACCACGGGAACTCCAGGACCCAGACGCACATGTTTAAAAGTAGCACTTCTCTCCTTAAAATAGTTTATGGATCTTACTCGGGGATAAATCCAACACCCTGGAGCAGAAGGAGACCTATTAATTCCTGAGTTTTTTCACGCTGTAGTAAAGCAGCGGTTTTATTTGCCCGCCTTGTGTAAGATGTCAGTCATTTTCCCACTTGCATTTCCATCTACAATTTAACAAGGCAGCAGTTTATTTCCAGAAGCCCCGGCCAGACCCCAGCCAACTGCGTCAATATTTTGTTGCTTACACAAACGCCACCATTAGAGTCAATACTGCGTTCCGGGGGAGGCTTTTTCCCTTTCTTTTTTGTTGGAATGATGCATGTACAGCTCTGGAAACATGGGAGGGTAAGAGCAGCCTCTCCAAGCATGTACCTGGCGCAGAGGCACGGGCACACTGCTCAGGGCACTGACCTGACCAAAGGCATTCGCTAATTAATTCATTCTTCCAAGAGACTTAACTGCCTCTTGCCTTCGGAAACCAAGGCAAAACCCGAGCCAAATCCGAAGCCTGTCAGAAAGCATGGAGAGACCCTTATTGACTGCAGAACACTCCAGAGGAGGGAGCTGGCTGGTGCCAGCCGCGGAGCCGGCGGGGGCAGCCGTCCAACTCAAAACTCCTGCACGGCTCCTCGGTGCCACTTTTGGGATAAGGAGAGAGGCAGAGTTTGGCTGGACCAGGGGCTCCCCACCTTCCTCAGCCTCCTGTGACGCTGCTTTGGGGTGTCTTTCCTGGTCACCATGGGCTGACCATGGCTGCTGGCTTGTTTGAGGGATGCTCCTGCAGCCCGCACTGCCCTGTTGCCTTTGGCACGCTCTCCCGAAATCCCTCAGAGGTTTTCTGGTCCAGCATGAGCTCATCCCTCTGCCCCAGTCTCCTGAGTGTGGTTCTTGAGCCACAGGGCTCTCAGGGCACCCCCAGCACCTCCCTGAAGTCACACCCACAGGCACCTCCAAAAGCTGGGGGGTTTTAAGCCTACACATGGCTAAAACATCTGATAAAATCCCAAAGGAAACAAGGAGAACCCAAAGAACAAGGGTCTGACAGCCCAACCAGCTGGGGAAGCCCTGCAGGATCTCCTTCCTAATCCTGCATCAGACCACTTTTGCATGAGAACAGAGCGGCCTTAGTGTGTCAACAAGCTCTACACGCCCGAGGGCAGCTGGGAGTGAAATGACATTATTTTTTTTATTTAAAACGGACTTCTTAACCTACAGGAAAGTAAATGTTCTTCTAGGATGGCCAAGAAAACCACACTGGGATTTTCCAAATGGGCATGACTGACTGTTTATGAGCAGAGGCTTCCAAACGCAGGAATAAATGGCTTGCTCTCAGCAGGTTTTCCTTTCTATATTTACCCTCACCTGAAATGAACATTATTGCACACTGCAACACTTATTCCCTCTGATCAGGGGAGCGGGCGAAGAACTAACCAGCCGCAACACGTCAAATAAATTGTTAATCTGGTGTTTGCACGGGCAGGGGGAGGAGGGAGTCCCCTGGGTTTGGGGCAGGGCCCAGGTCCTGCTTACAACTCCCATCCCAGCTCTGCAGGAATGCTTTGCTTGCCTGCTGCTGAGAGCTGGGGCTGGGCCCTTGGTAGAGCTGATCTGTCTGTCCCCAGCAAATCTCCAGCCTCCTCCCTGTGGCACCTGAGAATCCCTGATCACGGGCAGCTGGTGGAAAGAGGTGGCATCTGGTGCAAGGAGCTGCCCAAATCTGCACAAGAAGACTTTTGAAGGGTAAGAAAGTGCACCCAGATCACAGGTGAAAGTTCAAGCATGAGATAACCCTCTCCAAAGCACTGGGCTTTGCCATCCACCTCCACAAGTCCCACGTTTCACACTGGGCGCTTCTCTGCCCGTTCTCAAGGTGGGAAGTGCCTATGGATGCAAAGGGGTGGTGCCTCCCACGGATAGGTCCCCTGCAGGCACAAAGTGTCCTGCTGACGTGCAGCTTAGCCATAAAAGTTTCTTAGACAAGGGGCTGGGGGCTGAGGCATTGTGAACCAAACCTCACCATGAGGCTGGTCACTCAGCTGTAAAATCTCCCCTAATCCCAGCCCTGGGGAAAGGAGAGGACAGGGAGATCACCTGCCTCTCCAGGACATCGCCCACATCACATGGCTCCCAGGGTCATGCTCACACCCACCACCACCTTCAAATCTGGGCTTGACCTCCAATTTACCTTGAAGTTCACTAGTTGTGCCATCCGCTCTGGCACGCCAGCTGAAAAAGGGGTTCACATCGCCCCAGGAAGAACAGGGGGGATTAATCCTCTGTGGTGGGGGAAGTTGATCAGTCATTAGTGTCTGCGGGTGCCAGGGACCCTTGGACGTGGGCAGCAGGCATGAAACAGCCTTGCTCTGCTCATGGGGGTTTCCATGTACTCATGCCAGACAGGACTTGGCTTCTTTTTTTTTTTCCCCAGCTCAAACTTTTCACTTTTGGAAAAGTCTGTCCTTGTCAGAATAGCTGAGCAAACCCTTCCCCAGCCAGCCATTCCAAGAGAATTTGTTTTAATCCAGATTAACGAACATAAAGCAATCTAGATAAACCGCATTAAGCCAAAAACATCTTTGAACTTTTTTTTTTTTGGATCACAATCCCTCCCTGAGCGCTGTGTGTGGTTTGGGCCTCCCTGTACCTTCAGCTTCCCCAGAGCTGAGCTCTCCACCAAGCCACAATTAAGTCAAGTCAGCAAATACAAAGATTACCCAGAGCCAGCAGCACCAGCAGCGACCCAGTGCATTGCATAGGGAGCCCAAAACCAATTTTGGATGCGGAGGTGTCCAACAGGGTGAGATGGCACAAGAAGCATCTCCCCAGTTCTGTGCACAACTCCCAGCCACAATGCCTGAGCTGTGGCCACTCTGCCCACGCAACCATGAATCAAACCCCTCCAAGCCTCAGTTTACCCAGGACCAACTCATTCCCTAAACATGCAGATGATAAATTGGTCTGAAACACCCCGAGACCAGGCACTGCCTTCAGGAGGCTGGACAGGACAGGGGGTGGTTTGCTCCAAGTGGCTGCTCCCTGCAGCTTGGACATGTCTGCTGTGACTGAGGTGGCAACAGCCAGCTTGGGCACATGGGATGTTGCATGGAAAAGGTCATGCACCATCTGAGGAAGAGGGAATTGAGAGATACCACAGTTGCTGGTGAAGCACGTTGTGTGTTATGGGCACATACACACCTTGCATGCCTACGCCAGAGTCATCACTGCAGACATCAGAGCAGACACTCTCTTCTCCAGAGGACTCCCAACCAAAATCAGGGACTATGGCAAACCCAATGCCAAGACATCCTCTCACCTGGACAAGGTGGGAAATGCCCCTTCAAGCGCCTGCCGGGACACTGGGAGCTCCTCAGGATCCAGCTGTCTGCCCACGTATTTGCACCAGCATCCAGCACGGGAACAATCCAAACCTTGTCTAGCGCCCAGGAGTTCCTGCAAAAATAGCTTTCCTGGCGGATAGGGCAGAGGAAAACTCCAGTCTTCCCCAGCTCTCCCTTCCACACCCTCCCAAAACACCTGCTAATGCTTTCTGCCCTCCACCCCTATTGCCTTCCTCCTGCAAGGCCAGTTTCCAACGGCCACAGATGTAGCTGCTGGGCTCCAAATTCCCTCCCGTCTTGGAAGTGAGGGCTGTGACACCACTGGGGCTCTGCCTCTCCTGTTGGGACGGGGTTTGCTTTTTCACAGAGAGCCTTCTGCGGCTGCTCAGCACAGCAGCTCACAGCTCGGGGCACTGTGCCTCCCTCCCAGGTGATTTGGATCAGGATACACCAGGAAGTTTGCTTTCGCCTCCTCTGTTGGCGCGTGGGTGTGCAAACAGTGACCAGTTTCTCTGCCGGTTCGACTCCTTTAAATGGGGACTTTCATATTCATCAGGCTTGGAAAAACATTGACATCTTTTAAACAAAAAATCCATTTCCCCTTGCATGGGGAAGGTATTTCTGTTTGAGCTGGCAGGCTCTCCCCCTCTGGCTGCCGCCTCGCCGCGCCCAGCACGGTCATGACGGTGGGGTTGCAAAAGTGAGGCCATTCCACAGGTGAGCAAGGTCCAGCCAGCGAATTCTCCCTGCTCCTGCCAGGAAAATGGGAGCCTTCTTGGAAAGCTGAGCCCTCTGCACCAGGCTGGGTTAAATTTCTTAATCAAGCAGGGCAGAGGAGCATGGGCTCTCCACTCACTTACCGATCAGGCAGATTCGCAGCCCAAATGGTCCTTTCCAATGTTTATCATCAGGGTTACAAATTTCTGAGGTGATTAAAGGGTAAACTGAAAATCTCCCTATGAAGTTTGCTGCCTGACACTCCAAGCGCTCACCCTGAAAAAACTCAAAATCCCAATTTCCTCTGTTAGGATTTCAGCTGGATGGCTTGGCTAAAAAAAATGAGATTAATCTAATCAGAGAGATGGATGGAGCTCATTAAAACACTAGATTAAAAGAACCCACCCAGCCCTATTACCAGTGCTCCCGAGGTCTTCTGCCTTTGTGGCAAGTTAAACCCACTCAGGAATTAGATTGCCTTGCAGAAATCTGCAGGAAATGCATTAAAAATACATTCTGCTATTACAATCCTTCATGTCAGCCGTCACTCAGGAAAGGAAATTAATGCAGGGCAAATGCATATATATTTAAATACTTACAATTGCCTCCTCTGGGATCAGGATTTATAGGCTGGAAGTGATGGGCCCTGCTCTGAAACAGAGACAAGAGCAAACTGCAGTCCCCTCAGGAGCTGTTTTATTCTCGATAAATGCTATTTTCCCATCCTCAGCTTCCTCATGCAAAGCTAAGGATGAGGAAAGGGCAGGAGCTGGGTCTGGCACTGCACAGAGCTGCACCAGGAGCACGGAGGGAAATTCCTGGGCAGGATTTGGGCCAGACGGGTCTCATGATGAACTTTACTGGTTTTATTTCTCATGACCAGTTGCTTTCCCACTCACAAGCCGTTCCTGTAGTTTTGAGCAGCTGCCCATCCCCTGCCCTGTGGCCCTGGGGGCTCCGGAATCCCTCAGTGCTGCAGGTGCCAGCTGGCATGGAGGGGGAAAAAAGCTAAATTCTTTATTGGCACACAAGGAGCCTCATCCCAGATTTTGTGGTTTTGCTGGGAAGGTTTAACCCCAATCCCAGCGAGGTTACAGCAGGTGACCGGAGTCAGGCCCTTCCTTCTCCACAAAGGAAAACGGACAAACCCGGAGGAGTAAGAGAGCAAGAAGGATGCTGCGGCGGCTGCACGGCCAGCAGCGCTCCCTGCAGCCTCCCGACAGCTCCGGGCCCCGCGGCAGCTCCTGACGGCAGGACCGGGATGCGATGGCAGGGCCGGGATGCGGTGACAAGGCCGGGATGCGGCGACAGGGCCGGGATGAGGTGGCAGACCCCGGGATGCGGTGACAAGGGCCGGGATGCGCTGGCAGACCCCGGGCTGCCCTCGAGTCCCGGCGCCGCTGCCCTCAGCGCAGCGCTGCCCTCAGCGCAGCGCTGCCCTCAGCGCAGCGCTGCCCTCAGCGCAGCGCTGCCCTCAGCGCAGCGCTGCCCTCAGCGCAGCGCTGCCCTCAGCGCAGCGCTGCCCTCAGCGCAGCTGTCCCTCAGCGCGGCGCCCGCCTCACACGGGGGCCGTCGCCCCCCTGGTTCCCCCCCTCCGCCTGTAATGGGAGCGTCCCGCCGCGCCGCCTCGGCACGGCGCCTGGCGCGGCCCATTCGCTGGGCAGGGGGGAGCCGGGCAGGGGGGAGCCGCACCGGGCGGCTGCGGGGAGTCGCGGCCTGCTGGGGTGGGCGCGGGATCCCCGGGGCTGCGGCTGCGGCCGAGGGCAGTGTCCGGAGTTAATTAGCCCGGTGCCCGGTGTTAATTATCCCAGTGCCCAGTGTTAATTAGCCCGGTGTCCGGTGTTAATTCAAAGAGGCCGGCACTAGGGGTCAGCCCCGCGCCGGGGATCGCGGAGAGGAGAGGAGAATCTCCTCACACCCTCATGAGGCGGGGTGATTTGTCTGTACACAAACCTGCACTTTTTCACTCAAAAGCTGCTCAGTAAATGCTTTTAACCCGCTTTACCTCTCGAGGCTGTGGTTCGCGTTCCTTCCCTTACTTTTATCCTGCTTTTCTGCAGTCTGCCCTGGAAACAGCTACAGGCAGTCACTGGTGACAGTTCCACACTGATCATTGTGCATGAAATTGTCCTCAGAGCCACTTTGGGGACAGCTTCTCCCACACAGGTCAGCATGTCTATATATATATAAATATATATCTATATATGCAGGCTTGGCTTTTCTCTGTCTCGTAGCAAAAAACACATGAGAATAGGGATGGAGATGGGTTTGGGTCTGACTGTAGAAGTACCAATAAGATAGCTCCTGGAATAAGCAAAAAATAGTTGGAGCCTGTTTTATTTATCCATGGCTTCATGATTTTCTAAGAAGTTCTTAAATCTGATGCGTGTCAGGTATGAGTCACTAATATGGGAAGGTTTAGAGGCTCCAGCTGTGTGAGCTGTGATCGTGACATGAACAAAGCAGACTCTGCAAGGAGCTCTCCTCCGAGGTGCTGGTGTTTCAACTGAAAAGCTGTTTAAGTGACTGACACTCTCACTGCAGAGACAAACACTAGCTAGAAAAACATTCTGTTGGTCTTCCCGAGGGCATGGAGGGTTCCCCTGAAAAGTGCTGTGCTCTTTTTACCCCTCAGCTAAGATGGGGTAAGTGCTGCATTTGATGAACTTTCTCAGCATTTCAAAGTGGCCTCACTTTGCAGCATTTATTGCAGTGTTGAACTTTGAATTCAGTGTCTCATCCGAAGGAGATTTTCAGGGTTTTGGACCTGCTGAATGTGACCTCCAGAGCCTCTGCGCTCACTTCAAGACCCCAGGATGAATGGAAGAAATTCCAGGCACTCTTGGGCAAGCTGCCTAGTCAGTCATGGAGAAATGGAAAAAAACTACTACTTCTACAGGAGCTACTAAAGCACTAAATGGACCCTGGGCATTCCAAAACGGATGCTTTCATCACCTGTTCAGTAACAGATGAGAGAAATGCCTCTAAGGGCTGGAGGCCTCCTGGAGGCCTCCTTCAAGTGGCACACCTCACACAGTGAGCCCCAGCTCCTGCATGCAGAAAACAGAGCTGAGAGCCTTCCCAGGAGGAACTGGGAGTTCTCAGAAGTTTGAAATATTCTGAGATCCTGTGAGGAATGAGGGAATGCAGTTAGGAGGCATATTTAAAAAGGAAAAGCTGCATTTGATGTAGACATCTTTTCTTCTAGGCTGCAGAGATTTCTCTGTGGCTGCCTCTCTCCTTGCTCAGACTCCATCAAGGCGCTTCTTGGAGGCTGAAATCCTCTATCCAGTATAACATTCTGTGGATCTCAGTCCCAGCCTAACCTTGTGCTGGGATGAGTGCTGTGTGTCACTGTAAGCAGTTCTCTGCCCTTCCCTGCTGTCCCCTAAACCTGCTTCTTGCTGGCTGAGCATGACCAGGCTGGTCCTGCAAACATCCAGAGTGTTCCTGGTTCCTACAGCATCCTCCTGTAATTTTCTTGTCCCCAGTCTGCTCCTGGCTGCCTGAGCAAGCTTCTCTCACAGGAGATTTCTGTTGATTGACCATTAATTTTTTGTTTTCATACTTTTGCTCCCTAGAGGGCAGTGGATTCATTCCTTCCTCAGCCTTTTAATTTTCCTCGATCTAAAAGATTTCCCAAAGGGCTGTGGTTCCTTTCAGGAAGAGCTGCTGGAAGCTGGGTGCAGGTTTGGAAACACAATCCACAACAGGCAAGAGTTTGGGAATTTTCATTTTCCAGATGCAAGCTGGATTGTTTCTGATAATTTTCTCCACGCACCAGGCAGGGGTGGAATCTGTTCTCCTCCAGTTTCTCAGATCCTGCCTCAGCTTGTAAAAATCCATCTGACAACACCACCAGGGCCTGCAGGAGGTGATCCTTGGCACATCAGGATCTGAATAAACCTCTCAACTAGAAAAAGTAGTGGCCTTTCTTCCTCAAAAACCTGTCCCTATTTGGTGGGGAAGGCAAGGGGCTGTGGAGCTCATTGAACTGCAGTGCTGATCAGGCCCTTTTAACTCAAGGTGTTCATTCTGCCCAGGACGTGTAACCTCTTCTGAGGTGTCAGTGGCTCTGAGGATAAAACCTCATGGTGTTTCAAACCATTAAACCAGCTCAGTGTATTTCATGTCAGCCTGAAAACCTGACTTGCCTTGCTATTAGAAATGGAACATACAGTATAAATTTAGCAATCCCGGGTGTATTTAGCATTTCACATCAGTCAGATTTTACTTGACATGAAAATCTGAACTTTAACCTGTATTTAAATGTCTGGATTTCTTGCTCTAATTTTACATACTGAAATGTCCTAGTTCCTAGCAAGCCCCAGGTCTTTGCTGGGTAAATGTTCTAAGCAGTGGCTACCCAAATGGGTATCAGTGTCACAAGAACCACTCACTGCCCTGCTGCAAAAAGGGATTTCAGTGGTTATCCCGAGTACAGGACAGGCCCCAGGGACACAGTCCTTGCAGATGTACATTAGTGGGGGTAAAAATTAGCTTTTCTAACCCTCCATCACACTCAGAACACACCCACAGTGGCTGCAGACCTTTGTGCTGTCTTTAACAGAATACATGAATGCGATTTTAAGCATAAATTAGTCTCAAAATAATAATATTCAATATTTGGGTCATTATGACTGCAGAAAGAGCAACTTCAACCAAAGCTCCCAAACCCCCAGCCAGTGCCTGCAGGATGAAAACTGCCCTGCTTTTAACACAGACCTCAGGAGACTTGGGCACAACACTGAGGCCACACACAACAGCACACACGTGTGTCTAAGGTTGTTTATTAATTCAGTCTGTTCTAAGTTGTACAATTATGAAAACAACAAAACGACTGCTGGAAGCCCAGGAATATTTACAATCTCGCCTTGTTGTAGTGAGGTCAGTCTATGTTGTTGCACAGATCGGTTATGTTTGGTACCACAAGATGTTTAAAATTCAGACAAATTTGAACAGATTAACAATTGTATATACAGGAAATAAAAGGAAATTCAAGTATCAAAATACAGACAGATTAAATAACATTTGTATTACAAATCAGCCCCACTGCCATACATCACAATTAGCAAAAATGTCCACATTGCAAACTGAACTTGACTGTCTCTGCCCTGTCAGGGAATCCCAGGTTATTCTTCTGTGGGTAAGAAAAATGTCTGAGCTGGGTTGACGTAGCGAGAACAGCACAGGTACTTTACTTTTGGGACAAAAAAATTTAAGTAATACCAATGTGAGACCTAAAAGGG
The DNA here is from genome assembly GCF_008360975.1 of Lichenostomus cassidix. Classification (NCBI taxonomy): domain Eukaryota; kingdom Metazoa; phylum Chordata; class Aves; order Passeriformes; family Meliphagidae; genus Lichenostomus; species Lichenostomus cassidix. The sequence continues at coordinate 2,991,395 of NC_139506.1, forward strand.
AGACCTTTGCAACGTGACAGCGTTGTGAGTGCTGTGCTGGCTCTGAAACACATATCTGAGCAGAGCCAGGGAAATGCTGCTGCTGCTGGAAACTTCTGAGGTGGGTGGAAGGAGCATTAAAGCATTGGCTCCACCTCAGCTGCACACAGAACGGGATGTGTTCGGGGCTTTTTGGCATCTGCTCTGTGTCTCAGCAGCCTCCTGAAGGTACAGACTTCACTACAGGTACAGCCTGCAAGGTGCCACATCTCCCTGGGAGGGGGACAGGCGTGTACCCCAAAAAAGTTGCATAATTTCTTCTAAAAAGAACAATCCCAAAGCAAGTTTAAAGTCAGCTGAACAGCTAAGATTAGCGCTGTTTTATTTCTTTGTAAACACAAAATAAAAAAAAGGATAAAGCATCTTCAATTTGAAAAAAAAATCATCCCCTCCTATATAAAGACAGACGAAACTCGGCAACTCCGTTTGCCGGCTGTGAGTGAGGGCTCAGCCCAGAAACCAAAGTCTGTGAAACACAATCTGTCTTCAAAGAGAGGAAAAAGACCCAGGGCAGCCCCAGCTCCTCCCGGGCAGGTAATACAGCAGATGCAGTTGGATGCAATGTCACGTTCAGCACCAGAAATTTGGGGCACTTTCCTCCAGATAGCACAAAACCCTGCAGGGAGGAAGAGCCCGAATACTGCGCAGTGGGTGGGTGAAGGTGGCCAGGAGCCAGCGACAGGCACAGGCCAGGGTCAGTCTCCAGCACCGAGTCCCTCGAGAGACCCCACCACACCAAACTGCCAAAACAACTGCTCTGTCTGTGAGGTGAGAAAGGGAGTATCTGGCTAAAGAATGGATCACTAAAGACAACCACAGGTTTACACGTGGGGCTGGAATGGACCACCAGGGTCACCGAGCCCAGTGCCTGAAGATTGGAGTCTTCATCACCACGTCACCTCCAAGCCAACCTCCAAAAAGCTCACGTCAGAAAGGAAAGGTGTCCCTCCTCCCAAGCAGAGGTTCAATTTGCAATCTTACCAAAGACTTGTTGCCAACACATCAAATATTTACACTTACACCAGTATGAATTGCAACATGTGCATAACAAGGAATGTTAGGTTTCCTAAATTCATCGACTTAACCCAAAATCTCCACTCCCCCTTCCGAATCCTTTACAGGTCTGTGCCCTCGGGATTATGGTTCACTTCCCTCCCAGCCTCACTGGTGAGAGAGACTAAAGGAAATCCTGACATACAGCAGCAACTGGAGTTAAACAGGAATTACTTGGGCACAGCGTTCCTGTGTGGCAGCAGGTCCCACAGCCCTGACGAGATCATGACGGATGCGCTGCGCTACACTTGGCATCTGAAGAATTCAAATCACAACCATTTTAACATTCTCCCCAGAGGGGAACAGTCTGAAAACACGTCAGTCACAGCCCAAACCACCGTGAAACACTCCGTAATTCGGAATAAAAGCAAACACACAGCACCTTTGAGGTGGTGTCTTTGGGGACACTGTGCTCGGATGGGGCCAAGCCACCCTCAGGCTGATGTGGTTTGTCCTTGGGGATGGACTGTTTCAGTGTAATGCCCAAAATTTAACTCCTTATTTGTTCATCTTCTGAAACTGTTGCACTAATTAAATAATGAGCTAGTATCAAAAAAGTGCTAAATCACAATTGAATATACTTAAAAAAAACCCAACCCTTCAGGGCATAACTGCATTTAAAAACAAGACAGGTGCACAGAGGCTTGAGCAGGGAGTTGTCCCCTGGAATTCAGTGCGGAAATGGGAAGAAACGGGGTCCTTGCCATAGAAATGTCAAGTATTGCAACACGACAGTTCAGGGGATAAGGAAGCTTTGTACCATCGGGGATATTGGCCACAACTGCTCTGGGGTGAAAGATCCTTTGCAGATTCTTTTCCTCAAGTTACTTCCATTGGCTAAAAAAGCGTGGAGTGGCTCGGAGAACAGGATGCAGACTTACCCCACCAGGTTCTCACATGAGAGGAAGTGATTTCCAAGAATTTGGCGTTCTCTCCTCTTCACCCAGAGCTGAAGCAGAGTAAGTACCGTCAGAAATGCGCACACCACGCCCCTGCTAAGACTTTCTATCGTGCTCCTCGCCGGACTGCGGGATTCTCAGTAAATAAAAATTTCTTTTTTTTGTTTTTGTTTTCCTCACCAAAAAGCTGCAGTGCTACATTGAAACCATGAACCGGATTTGCTCTGTGTCACTTCGTTAAAAAAGAAACGGGTCGAAAGACGTTTGTCTCAAGCTAGAAAAGGCGACATCGCTCTCGGCCTCTCGAGTTTTCCTTCGCTAGGAATGGAGAGAGCGGCTTTCCTCGGAGGATGCTGGGTCCCTTCCCCCCTCTGCTCTGGGAGCCCTCACCGAGCAGCCACGCACCCAACTCCGAGGCAGCCACCCGTGCCAGAGGGAGATGATCTTGACGTCAGGAGGCCACTGCGTCCCAGGTCTCTGCCCCGCTACTACATCCCGTGGTAGGAGACGGCTGCCCGGAGCTCAGCTTCGCAGAGGCAAACAGAAAGGAAGATAATGGAATGAATTTCCGAGTCATATAAAAACACGTGCTGGGAAAGGCGAGGCCAATGGCCCGGAGATGGGACATAAAAATCGTCAGGGCTACGGACACAGAGCGGCAGTCGCGTGGTTTGGGCAGGGCTGCCTGGGATCCCTGCTGGGTTTGGTCACCCTTAGAAAGGCACATGCTCTCATGACCCGGATTAAGGGGGCGCGGAGGGACCTGCCCTTCCCAGCTGAGAGCAGGGGGAGGAGAAGAGCTCAGACCCTCTGACATTGGGTGGATGTGTGGCAGCTGCGTGGTGAACACCTCACCACCAGGGAGTGAATTTCTCTTAGAGGGACATAGAAACCTTCAGGGCAGTTTTATAGCTTGGAATGGTGGTGATGGATCCTAAACCCAGTCTCCCAGAGCACCTCAGGCACAGCAATGTTCTGCTGCCCACAAGGCCTGGGCTGGCAGGATGGCATTGCAGCCCCTGGGCAGTGCTGGCTCTGTGTCAGGGGGCTCTGTGGCATGTGAGATGTATGTACTTGACTGAGCTTTCCTTTATTTTTTTGCTTTAAGACAACCCTTTTACTTTTAGTCCTCTCGTGGGGTTCTCACTAGCTGAGCCCTCAGTCTGAGGTCAGTTTGCCATTAAGTTGCAAATGACTTAGGAGATCAAACTCATTCCTGAGAAAGAGCTAAATAAGGACTTTGAAACGTCAGATTTCACTGCAGGTGAGGGGAAATGGAAGCTCTGAGGCAGCAACTCCAAAGCCACAGCAAAGCTCAGACAAGCTGCTGCTGGCCCTAACACCAGGGGCAAATAACCCCGGACTGCTCCCTGACCTCTCCCCACTGATGCTGTTTGTGGTGTCCAGCTGACACCTCCCCTCCCCAGCCCGGGGCTAAAAACAACATGTGCCTTTGGAAGCTTAACCACAAGCTGCCACATGAGAACTACACCCAGCGCTCATGAGAAGTCTGGTGAGTGTAAACACAAGGACTATGAGGGGCAGAAAAACCTACAAGGGACTGAAATGCATGCAACCAACCCCCTCCTCATCTCCGAGGGGACAGAGCTCACAGTGGGAACGATCACACCTGGCCCAAACCAACGCTCCCCCAGCACTCAGAGCAGGTTCTGCACCGGGCTTTGAGGAGGGAGACTGTGGACAAGAGTGGCCGTGAGGAAACAGAAGTGCCCGTGTGTTATTTGCAGAGAGCATCACAGTGGTTAGTGTCAGTTCGACTGGCAGGGAAGGAAAGGTGAGTTCACCAAACAGTACACAGCCGTGGCTCAGTCGGGAAGAGGAGGATCTAGGAGGAGGGAGTGTGTGCACCGCAGAGACAAGAGGTCTCCATCAGTCCAGGGACAAGGTGAGATAGAAAAAAAAGGCCTGGGGAGTGTCACATTGCCCCAGGGATTCACAGTGCCAGAGCGAGGGGGGAAGACGTGAAAACGGTGGGCAGCTTTCCTGGATCCACATGTCTGACTGCCAGCCTGCCCTCTCTGCTCCTCCCGCCTCACGGGCAGCTACAGCGCGTTACCCTTGTTTCCAAGTAAGGAGATTCACAGTGTTCAGCAGCGATCAGGTACAAAAGCCGTTTAAGTCTACAGTCTCCTAAGTGCTGCTGCCTTGGACGTGGTGCCTAGGCGGGCTCAGGGCGAGCAGCTGGAGGAAGAGGGAGTTTAGAAGAGCAGACAGATCAGATCGCAAAGGCACGGTTAGACGGGGCGGACGCGGGCGTTTGCTTTAGAAGATAGTGGTCTCATACTTAGTGCTGAGGGTCCGCTTGGAGTCCTGCTTGGGGTCCACGACCCAGGAGACGCTGGCATGAGATTGGGAGTCTTGGTCCACTTCAGGGGGATCCAGCTAGAAAACGAGAGAAAGGGCGTATTAGGTCATCCGTGCTTCTGGGACAGAATGAGTGGGGATTCAAAGCATGGAGTGGCTGCTGCTCTGCCTATTGCCTGTCCCAAAAACGTGCACGTGTGCAAGGAAGCAGCTCTTGATGGGGAGGCGTTTGAGTCCTTCACAGCTAAAACATGTCTGGCCATGTCAGTCTCAACCCAGCACCCCAAGATGACTCCCTGCATTAGGCTGAGAGTCCCTGTCACCATCAGTGACAGCTTTGCTCATCTCAAACAAGCATGAAAAACGGAGTGCTACAGAAACGGGACAGAGGGAGACAGCTCCTGGCAGGTGAGCTCCCATGTGATTTACCCTCCTGACCAAGCACGGCTCTTTCCTCTTGTCCTCCTAAATCAGGGTGTCACGGGGAAGTTACCAGCCCAGCAAGAGCAGCGGGGTTAGCTGAGAGCTGCCACACTGCATCAGCAGGGGTGGGTGGGAGCAGCAGATCCCGGGGGTTCATCAAAACCCCTGATGTAGGTTGGAATGAGCAAGGGGAGGAACAACAGTGAGGCAGGACACGAGGGCACAGCAGGAGACACGGGAAGTAGGGAGGCAGCCCGGGTCGGTTCGGAAGGGAGGATGGCAGGAAGAAGGGTAAAGACCTTCGCTCCAGGACTAACAGACTGCAGCGGCAGGTAGGAGGGGCGGTGTGTTGTACAGGTGTGACAGTAACAACAGCGGGTGTCGGGAGGGAGCGGCACCTGAGCGGGGGGAGCAAGCAGAACACAGACAAAAGGAGACATTAAAGGAAGGCAGTGGCTTATGCAGCAGTCCCTGCTCCTCAGCAGCTCCAGTCTTGGCTGGTTTTGGCTATGGGGAATCCCATAATGCAGCTCACCTACGGATCTCACTGCGGTTCTGCAGGGTTTGCATGTGGAAGCTGTGCTGAACCCAACAGGGCACTTAAGCCCCATCCCACCCAGGCTATTTCCCTCTCCTGCTACCAGGAGGAGCCCCAACCCCACAGCAGGACTGGCACAGGCACAGACCTGCAGTGCCAGCAGCAGGACAGGCACCTGGACCATGTCTGGGCTCCCCCCACCACCCAGGGGAGGTGTAGGGGTGTGGTGCCCACGAGAACCCCCAGCTCAGCCCAGCAGGTCACTCTGCCACACACACATACCGCGGATTTCCTCATGCTTGCTCGTGGTTTAGGCACCGGTTTGGAAGATTTTGTTTCAATCATTTCTCCTGCTCCAGCACCCAGAGGCTTTGCTCTCTGGGCTTGCAGGGCCAGCTGGTAGGCGACCTCGAACGCCTGCCCCAACGTGAGGATGATCTCGTACGTCAGGTTCTTTGGGAGAACACAGAGAGCACAAAGCTGTCAGATCACCCTGTGCACAATCTCCCCTGTGCTCAATAGCTGCTCTGGGGTCACAGACCTTGGCAGAGCTGGTGCCTTCCCATCAGCAGGTCACATCTTGTTGTGTCCCTGGCAAAGCCACTGAGCTCCTGATGCGGGGGAGTTGGGACCCTGCTGCCTCTCCCAGGGCCCTCTGCCCACCTCTAAAGTCCCACCAGCACTGCAGTTCAGCAGCGTAAAGAAACAAAGCCCAAAAGTCTTGTGCAGTTGATTCTGCCCAAGTATAAAAGCAAATCATGCTTCTACCCTCTCTGAGTTAAAAGGTTCTTAAATCAGCCCATTATGCTCAACATAATTGAGAGCATGTTAGGGGTCTGTGCATGGCACATTCCCCAGGAGGGAAAGCTCCTGCCCTGCTTTATTCAGCACTGGAGATGGCAGTAATGAAGCCAGACAAATATTCTCTTGTTCCACAGAGGTCCAGTGTAAAGGCATTTGGAACCAAGACTACTTTATGGTAGAAATGAGTGAAAGAACCCTAGGAAGAAGCAGTCTGTGACTAGCCAATAAAGCTCAGGGACGAAACAAATGGGCTGTGAAGGACTGGGAGATGTGACACGATAATCCACTCACCACATCCACAGTGCTGAAGACATGGCAGTAGTGATGGCTGGTCTGCAGGTCCTTGGTGATGTAGGCAAAGGTGCAGAGATCCTCAGGGTCCTGAGCAGCACAGGAGATGTTCCGGATCTCGTGCTCAGCAATGACATTCTGCCGGGGTCAACCACAAGCACCTGTCACCCTTCTGGGGATGGCAAATACACCCGGCAAACAGCGGCTGTGGAGGGTGTCCTGGGGACAGGGAGGGGGAGTCTCCCAGCCAGACCAGTCCCAGCTCCCTCCCATGACAGGAATAAATGGCAACATGGTCCACAAGCAGCTGGTCTGCCAAGCTTTTGGCATTCAGGTCACCATCACCACCTTGGTATTCCCCCCAACCCCAGAAGCTCCTTAGGACCAGCCATGGCTTCTGGAGCCACAAAACATGGCCTGCAGCCCCCAGGCAGGTGGAACTGTAGGTCATGTCCCTCCAGACACTGACTTTGAGGCATCTGCAGCTCACCTGGTTGGAGGCATCGATGAACTTCACCCCTTTGTATGTGATGGACAGGATTATGGTTGGGATCTTCTTCATGTGCTCCGTGGATTTCTTCAGAAACAAGAATTTTTGAGTGACCAATTGTGAATGGATGGTTCCCTTCTCCACACCAGCCCCAGCCCACCCCAGAGACTCCCAGGCCCATACAGGCAGGTTTGGGAATCTGGAACTAGGAGGGGGAAAGTTAGCTCCTGGTAGAAGCTGAGGATGAGGGAACAGGGACCTGAAGAGACTCCAGCCATCACTTCCCCAGTGAAAACACCCACTCTCCCACTGCACAGACCTTCCAGCTACCAGGAACAATGCTGGGAAGAGGCAGTTCACCAGTGGCACTGCCTGTCTGGTGGTCTGGGCCCCCACAAGGTTTGGGAAGCCAGAGATTCCCCCTCCCCAGTCCCCATCATCCACCACAAGCTGCAAGTGAAGCCCCAGGGTCTCCATACCCTCATCTTGGCACAAGCATCCTGTGTAGACTCTGTCCCTCGGAGGTCTTTGATCAACATGGAGCCCAAGTACTGCGTGAAGGAGGGAGTGATGTTAAATCCTGCCAATCCCAAGGCAATGCCATTGCCCTGAGATTCCACACTCAGTGGCCTCACCCCAGATCCTCCTCATCCTCATCACCCCCACAAAGCAAAAGCCACTTACATTGGCCTCGTACCCGCAGGACTCGAAGATGAGCTTCTCAGGCTGGTGTTGCCAGTTTTGGACTGGGGCGTATGGGGCTGCCAGGCTGGGGGGGCGCAGTGTTAGCTTGGACTCCCGACGGTCCTCCTGCGTGGGAAGAAACACGGATGTGAAGCCACAACAGGTTCAGTCTGGGCTGAAACAGCTCTCAGGAGGGATCTTTGGGCTGATGGGAGTGAGGTTGGCAATGGCCAAATCCCCGAGGAATGGGGCAGAGGTGGCACACAGAGGGTGAAGGTGCCAGAGCTGATGGAAGCCTGAGCTGTTTTTGAGGTGAAACTGAGGCATAAAGGAGCTGCTGGCTCTGATATCTGAGGGAAGCTGAGCCTGACCAGCTTCCTCCCTGCATCATCCTACCTCCCCCCTGGCTCTAGAGATGGAGGAGCCTTCAGAGAGGACCCCCAAGACACACAATAGCACCCACTAACCTGTGCTTTGTAGCGCTCAACTCTGGAGTAGGGAGCAACCTCAGTGCCATGATCGTGTTGCCTCTTGGCAGTGTCCCCGGAGGGCAGCAGGAGATCAGCAGATCTGCCTGTGCAGGAGTCGTTCTGGCTCAGGGGTGATGACGTCTGGGACATCAAGTCCTGGCACTGGAATGGGCAGACACCACAAAAGGTCCTGGTCAGCTTGGGCTGTGCCCCCCATTGCTCCCTCGACACTGTCTGACAAAGGGTGCAGTGAGTGGACTAACAGGGTCAGCTCCTGCTCTGGGGGCTCCTGCATCAATGCCAATCCCACCCTTTACTGTCTGCATGGGACACCTGATTGACTCCCAGGATGGTTTCAGCCACATACTCAGCCTCTTCTGTCCAGCACGCCTCTGTTAGCTTATCCCAGGAGGGCAGGGGACATGGGGACATGCCGGGCTGGGGGCAAGGTGATTCCAGAGGCGTGGGCTCCCCATAAGCACTGAGCTAAGCACCCGAGGGTGATGATGATCAGCCACCTCAGCAGAGGAGCCCCAGGAGCTGCCGCCAGAGCAGCCGGAGCCTCGGCACAGCTGTGCCCACATTAGTCCCATTCAGCCCACTCGCTTGATTTGCCATTGACGTCCGCCCGCGCCGCAGCCAGCGCTGGAGCACACCAGCTGCAGCGCCAGGAAATGCTGCAAATGGCCCATTCTCCCACCCAGCTCCCCGGGCAGCATCTCAATCAGCTGAGCAGCCTTCTCCCCGCCCTCTCCCTGCTGCCTTCAGTCTCACAGTGCAGCTCCTTGGCTGCTGCTCCCGCCCAGGCTGCCTGACATGGGGGTTGAGCAGTGGGTGAAGGTGCAGGGTCTGTACCTGGCACACTCCCAGTGCAGCACCAGTGTGAACTCTCTCTGTTCCTACACTTGAACCCAGACCCTAAAAAATCCCATGTCAGCAAGCATGGCACAGCAACCCAACTTGCTTCAGCTAAGGCTGTTTGGGTTGGAAAGCCTTGGGAATCCAAGGTAAAAGGGCAGAGCTCTGCAGCAGGGCAAGGACCAGATGTTTAGGATGGGTAAAGTCCAATTCCTGCTCTCCAATTCCTGCTCCAGGAAGCTTATTTGCAATCTCTGGGTGGAGACAGCACGACACGCTGCCCCACTCCTGAGCTCAGTGGCTTTTGCCAAACTCAGCTCTCAAAAGCCAGTTCTCAGGAAGCACAGGCAATGTAATGCCTCCCTCCTAGCCCACCCCTGTAATAAGGGTCTGACATCCAAATGCTGCCACTCCTGCAGCAAAAATCAACATCCACACATCTTGTCGAGTGCTATTTGGCAGCAAGAGCAGGAGCTCTCAGCAGCCCAGCCGGGCCAGGGATAGGGCTCCAGCTCCCAAGGGTGCAATCAACCACCAGGCCCCAGCTGCAGCCCTCTCCAGCTGGGCTGGGTCACTCCTGCCTGCTGAAGGCTCCCACATCTCTGACCAGGAAACAAGGGCAGGAAAGAGGGCTCAGAGCACCACTTGGTGCGGGGCAGAGGTGGAGTGGCACCCTGCACCCCTTCATGCAGGCACCCACCTGCACAGAGGCAGCTGATCCCAAGGGGCAGCCTGACCTTTCCCATGGGGTCAGTATCCACAGGCTGACCTGCAAGGGCTGGAGTTATCTTCCCCCACCCACTGCAATCACAAGGTTGCCCCTGCACAAGTATTTGCTGCCAGGATGGCTGGAGAGGATGAGGTGAGGAGCTGAATAGACACCACTAGCCATGTCAAGATTTCTCCCAGCACTGACACACGAGCCAGGCAGGGACCACAACAGGGACTCACTCTCAGCTGCGAGAACCGTGGTGGCTTGGCTGGTGGCTCCTCATAGGGTCTGTCTGCCAGTGAGGCAATGATCCTTTTCCGATGGCCCAGCAGGTTCACTTTCAGCACCTGCAGGGAGAGACCACAGTCACTGTGGGCACAGAGCCACTCTGAGAGACCTGTGGCAAATCCCACCCTGAGGGAATGGGGCAGGACCTCGCTGCCCTGGCAGGAAAGAGGTGACACTCACATTTACTATCTCAAGCTCCCAGAGGTTTTTCACAGTGTCAATAGAGCTGTAGCCACTCGAGAGGAAGGACTGGATGTAATCCTGCAGTCCCAGGGAGTCGAGCCATGCAGGAACTGAGGGCTGGCTATTCCCATCACAGCCCAGGGGTTTCAACTGTGAAAGCACAAGAAAGGTGTTAAAAGCTGCAGGAGATGGGATCCCGAGGGTCAATGAAAATCAGTTTACAGGCTGTTGCCATCTCAACTAGCCAGTAAAAAAATCACTGTATAAACAAAGAATGTGCTTGGGATCAAGACTGATGGCAGGAACAGTGCCAGCATGGAGCTACCACCATCCACATAGCCTGGAAAACCAGTACACTCCTCCTCCTCCTCCCTGCTATTCCCCAAACCCTTCCCACAGCCCCTCGGATTCCTCCATGGCCAGAAATGCAGGGGACTGGATTTTGTTTCCTCTGTATTCACAGCCACACTTGGCAATGTCCAATTGGTTGGTGCTGACCTTCGGGAGGGAGCGAGCAGCCTGGAGCAGCTTCCGGCGGTGCTGTGGGTCACCAATCCCGATATCCCGAAGGTCCTGGTCTTCCATGACATTACAGCCCTGCGAGGACAGGAGGGAGTGACATGGGAGCAGGGGACAACAGGAGCCACATCTGGTGTGCAAATGGACATCACACAGCTACAGCACCCTGCTGACCTCACCTCCAGCACGTCCTGGGAGGAGGAGGAGAGGGAGGAAGATAAGGAAGGCTTCCAAGGCTGGGACCTCTGCCCCGCGTACCGACCTTGGGCACAGAGAGGGCTGACACGAGCAGAGCTGCAGCACACAGAGCACTGCCCTCCCCTCCCACCCACAGCCTGCTCTGCTTCCAGCCTTTAGCCCTGGGGCATGGCTTACAGCCACCTCCGTGGGATGTGACACACAAAAGGCTTTAAACATCGTCTAACAACACCCAGGCAAACCCCAGCTCCCTCCATGCCCGAGCAGCAGCTCTGGGCTCTGCTCAACCTCCATTCATGCCACAGAGAAACCTGCACTACTTTCCCTGGCAGTAGGGGAAGGTCAGGTGTCTCCTCTGCCCTCCAGGCAGGGGCAGAGATGCTCTGCTCACCCCACACTGCCCTGTTAAAACCCATTTTCTGCCCCCTTCCCCCTGCAGAGCAGAAGCACATGGACTCTACCCCCCTTTAAGAGCCTCCACAACCTGCTTCCCTGCCCTCCTACCTGGGCAGAGCTCAGCAGGACATGTCTCCCCACGCCACTGTGTGACTGAAGGCTTCAGCTCCAGCCTGTACCCCTTCCCTGGCCCTGCCTCCCTCTGCTCCCCAGAGAGTCCCAGCAGAAGGTCTGCGCCGACAGCACTTCACTGTTCCACATTTTGGTTTTATAAGAGAAACCCAATTAAGGCCGGCCGCGGGGAAGGTGAGGGCAGGTGAGATTGCCAGGCACCCTCCATAAAGGGTTTCCTACCCCTTCCCATCCACACCTTCATGGGATTTCAGCACGTGTGCTTTGCTAAGTGCTACCTGCTTTAAATGCAGCGAGCTGCCCCCGAGCAGCCACCTCTGAGTGTTCCTTGCTCCCAGCCATGCCAGCAGCATCACTGCCACTTCCATGGTGGGTCAGGTGACAGCAGAGCAGGATGGCACACAGCTCTCCACCCGGGAGCTGCTCTCCTCTCGGCCACAGAGGAGTGTTCAGGGAAACGGGGAATTAACACCACAGATAAGAGATGCCCAGAGATGTCTCTGCAGGCAGGAAGGCTGCCCTGCAGCCCACACACTGTCATTTAGCAAGCAGCAGTGGCAAACGAGCAGTGGGTGGCACGAAGCAGAGCCCTCAACACCCCCTGACACAGCTCCTCTGCCTACCCCTCCCTCAGCAGGACAGATCCTGGAGATTCCTGGAGAGCCGGGGAGGAGGGACCATGACGGCAGAGCCTGAGCTGACAGCCACGGCACAAAGGCATTTATTTGTCTGAGAGTTGTTTAAACAGCAGAAAGAGTCAGGACTAATGGCTCTGCAGCCCACGAAGGGGGTTAATTCCCTGTCTTCCCAAAGGCCAGCTCACAGACTGTGCTGTGTGTTGGGGCCACTTCGTGCTGGGAAGAGCTAATGTCACTGCCCCAGAGTGCCTGGGGACACCAGACCATGGCCAGGCCCTGCACCCCACAGCCTGGGAACGAGGCCACAGGACACCAGGGGCTCACCTGAGCTGTGACACTGCACACAATGAACTGTGAGAGGATGGAACCACGTCAGAAAGCTGTTCTGTGCACCCCTCAACTGCACAAAATCAGTGAGAAGAGGCAGGTTGTTGCTGAAGGCTCCAAAGTGCCCATTTGGTGCACAAGCAGCAGCTCCCTTGGATTGGGAAGAAACCCCCTGTGATTAACACAAGGAGCTGCTGCTGCCAGAGCAGCGACCTCCGGCTGGCAGGCAGCAGCATCCCACCAGAAAGATGAAAACATCCCTCCCCTTTCTTGTTCACAAATTTTAAGCCAAAGAGCCACATTTAATGTGCATTCCTGTAACAGCAGGAGATTGTGTGCTTGGCTCCAAGGAGGAGGGAAGGGATTAACGGGGATTAACTCCCCTGACAGACACCTCACCTGGCAGGAATGCAGCGTCTGTTCGAGGAATTCATCTCCCAGAGAGAGATGGTTTTTTGAAACGAACAAAGAGGGCCAGATCAAGTGATGGGATTTCTCTCATAGGTTTGGAAAGCAAAGTATTACTGCCCTGTCTGGGGGAGGAACAGGGAGGGACTGAAGTGCCCACAGCAGGTTATTGTCACACCTTGGGTACCCGAAACCTGCAGTTCCTGATGTCTGGGCCTGCTCTGCTCCCTCGACATGCCCATCTTGGTGCTCTGTGGCTCCATCTCCCTGTGGAGAGCCAGGGCTGATGCTGGGGGAGCACAGGGAAGCTGCTGGCAAGGGCAGAGCTCACAACCAGTCCTTCCCTTCGTGCCACCCGGACAGCAGGAACAGTAGGCAGGCAAATGAGCTGTGACAATGGTGATGTGTAATTTCCACGTATAAAAACTAAACAAGCTTGCTGATCCTATTTACATTTTCACTCATGCTCACTCTCCAACGTTGAGCCCTTTTTGGTGCTAATCCCCTTTGGCATGGCTGTGATCCCACATGAGTAGCACGGGGCTGGTGGCTCTTGCTCTCCCACAGAGCACCAGTGCCAGCCCCAAAGCAGGGCAATAGGTGCTCTCCCACCTTTGGCACCTCTAATTCAATAAAAGTTGCCTGCTATGTAGCAAGGATACAAGGTAGTTAAATACTGTGAAGCTTACAGCTTTCTCCTGCACTCCTTATTTTTATGTGTCATATTAAATTCCCTCAGTGCCAGTCCCTATTCTCTGGGTACTTAACAAGGATAGACAAAGCGTAGCAGCTCTGAACAAATCATTCCAGGCCCTGGTGCAGGAGAAATGTCCTTCAAACCCATCCGGATTTCATCTCCCATGAAAAACAATAATCTGCCACTAAACGAGAGAATTAAATACAAAGACACTGGAGATCTTTTAACCTCTGCCAGCCACACAGACGAGGCAGACTTTTAACCTGTCTGCACCCAACATGTCCTCAGACGAGAGCTGCTGGCATGGGTCACTCCTGATTTTTGGCTTTACTCAACGGTCCCCTTTGGTGCTGGCCAGAGGTCAGCAGATGTCACCTCCCAGTGCCCCTCTGAGGGTACAGAGCAGCCCCAGCTCCCACCAGTCCCTCCCCAGGTCCTCTGAGGACGGGCTCTGCCATCAGCTCAGTCCTCCAGGAGCCTCCAGCAGCAGCCTCAGAGATGCCAATTAAAATCAAAAAGACTTTCCCCAGACGTGTTTCCGACTTTATTCCTTGTGACAAGTGCTTTTACCTTGCACGTTCCTCCTGGTTGGTGCAGCCCTGCAGGGTTGAGCGGAGCAAGGGAGGCTCAGGGTTGCCCTAGGTCAGAGCTCTCACTTTCAGCCACATTTTGGGGAAGTGAGGGACACCCAACAGCCCCTTCCTCCCAACACCTCACTGTGTGCTCTGGCAGGAACCAGCCCCAACCTGGGCTCACCCAGGGAAGGGAGACAGAGGGTGAAATGCATTACCTGAGGCAGAACTCCTCAGCTCCACTGGCAACTCAAAGAGCTGAACCAGCAGCCCAGTCAGATGCCTGAAACTGGGTATAGTGAGTCCCATCCCGGGTCCCAGCTGGCACAGACTGCCTTTCATCTCTGCCTTCAGCTTCCTCCCAGCCAAACTGAGCCCCCTCTGTGGAGAGGCACAAATACACAGCACCCTGAAGGACATTCCTGAACCCTGGCTCTGCCCTCCACACTGCCCCAAGAGAGGGCAGGGATCTGCCAGTGACCCATGTCCTCACAGGGAGCCCTGTGGGAGGCCAGTGCAGCCGACCCACCGGCAGAGACACGAGCTCTTGGAAAAAGGGTTGGCTTTGGTCACGCCTCACTGCTTGCACTGTAGTTAAACAGCCCGTGAGGCTCCAGGTTTCTCATTAAAGCAAAAAGGCACAGTCAGAGGTTACCTGGCAGAAGGCAGCATCCCCTCCTGCTACCGAGGTGACCCCAAAGCGACTGTGCCAAAGGCGGCGCTGCCGAAATCTGCCAGATTCCTCCTCCAGCAGGACACTCTGCAGGCACTTAACTACCCAATTTTCAGATGCTGCTTCTTCCCCAGAGCCTGGCGTCTGTCCATGCTCTCGTTCCAGCTAAGGAAGGGCCCGAGGCACCGAGTGTTCCGTGCAGGACGCGCGGCCGGGCCGGCAGTGGATGGACCCTGATGCCAGCCTGTGAGCACACCCTGCACGGGCAGAGATGGGCAGGACAGGGAGCAGGACGTGCCTGCTATCAAAAGCAACAGATGCAAAACCCAAACACAGCTTTCCCATACTGCTGCAGACATCCCAAGCAGAGAGAGAGCTGAAGGCTCTCTGTGCATACAAAGTGCATACAAAGCTCTTTTTCCCTTCAGTGCGTTCGAGACAATTTGCATCTTGTTGAGGATTCTGCTGTCACTGCTATTGCTCTGCTTTTGGCAGCCTGGATGTGGGAGATGGAGACATGTCCAGCTCACCACAGACTCAGAGTGAGGATCCCACAACTAGGCCCTGCACAGTCAGACCTCAGAGCAGGGGGACCCTATCTGGTCACACAAATCTGTGTTTGTAATTAGCCTTGTGAGCTGCAGGGTTTGGTGAGTTCCCTTAACAGCATCTACAGTCTGGGGTTCTTGAGTGGAACACAGAGGAAAGGATCTGTTTGGCCACAGGCATTATGACGAAGCCCCAGCTCTTCACAGAGCATTGACTGGGAAAGGGGCTCATACACAAAACCCTACAATAAATCTGAGATTAGCATACAGCCACTTCATTTTTGTTTAATTTTCTTCCCCATGCAGACTGGCAGTGTGACAATGGCAACGGAGGGAATCGGTCATGGTTGTCAAGTTCAGGCAATTTTATTGAGAGAAAAAAAATTAACTGCAACTTTAATGGCTTTTTTAATGTTTATGGGGCCTGGAGCTACTAATGAATCAAATGTAAGTATCCTCTAAATTGCCATTTCTGGTCCACCCACTTTGCTCCTCAAAATCCACTCCAACTTCGCTGCTCCCCATGGAGTTTGTTCCTATTATCTGGGGAATTGGTGCAGCTCTGCTGCATTTCCCAAGATCCTCAAACTTCCTCCAGCCCCAGATCCCTGAATGCCTCTGCTCTCACCGTTCCCTTCCAGAGAAAATCCAAACCATGGTGGATAAAGCACAGTCCTTGGGAACCTCCTAAGGCCCAGCCAGAACCCACTGGGGAGATGTCAAACAAAATTCATTTAATTGAATTCTGAAGCAATTCCCACTCAGGGGGTTGGCAAAGACCCCCACCCCAGGGTCCAACTCCACTCTTAGGGGCTCATGCAGGGCTGCACAATCAGTCTGGGGACCCTGGCACGTGTTCCTGGGGGCTGGCAGCAGTGACCAAATCCAGAAACAGCCACCCAGAGCTTCTATCCAGCTGAGCAGAGCTTGCTCCAGTTCCAGCCTGACACAGCCCAGGCATGAGTTACACAGGGCTCACCTGAATCTGCACTGAAATCCCATCTGTGGTCAGGCCACGTTCTTGCAGTGTTTCAGCAAGAACAGATGCAGTAAATCCCTGTCAGGGGTCTGGTGGGTCCCTGTTCCTCACAGATCATTCCTGGGTGCAAACCACTACCAGAATACGTCAGTGCAGTTTTCCCCGAATGGCTACTGTAAAATGACAAGTTCTACATGAAAATAGAAAAAAGCTCTGGGGCAGACACATTCCCAGAGCATGTCCAAAGCCTGGCTGCTGCCCAGGGGACCAGCAGCTGTGCGCCAAGCTGGGCTGTTCGGAACTGGATCAGGCAGGGCTGAGTGACTGAGGACACAGGAGATGCTGGTGCTCCAGCAGGGCAGGTATCAGGTGAGAATGAGATCATGAAGGTGTCAGCCCACACCCCAATCCCAGGAGCTGCAGAGAGAAGGAGACTAAGCTCTGTTTGTATCCCATTAGATGTGCATAGGGCTGTCCTGGGTAGGCAGGAGGTGCCGAGCTCAGCTCACACACCCAGCCCAGGTGGGCCAACCTGAGGCAAGGCCTCAGCTCCACGTTTATCCTGTTTTTGCCTGCACACACAGAGAGGAGAAAGGGAAGTAAAGGCTGTTCCATTAGTGAACACCACCGCAGGCTAGTCTAACATGGCTCTGAATTGCATTTAATCAAATTAATGTCAGTACTCTAAATTATTTGCGGACACGTCGTTCTTCCACCACCATCATTTTTCTACCACTTCTCCCCAATTATAAAAAAATAAATAAAATCCCCCAGAGAAGCCCAGGGCACTACACACAGAGAACAGATTTCCCTTTCTGACGCTGTCTCATTGAATCAGCATTAGCTGCTTTCCACACACTCCATGGGAATCCAGGCTTGAACAATAAAAAAAAGCCATAAAAAATGGTTTATGTTCTCTTTTACCTGCTCATTTGTGAATCACAATATCTTTGAACTGAATAAAAAGTTCAGCTCCAGAACACTGGTACAACTGCCAGAGCACGCGGGGTTTGCCCTTCTCAGATGTCAGCCCAGAGGAAGCTGTTGGGGCAGCAGCAAGATCCCACCCTCCAGGGGAAGGGGAAAGCTTTTGCAAGCACCTCAGATACCTTTATGGGATCTGTGGGATCACAAAACACCGTGTGAGGGAACAGGTAATGGCATTTCCTTCCGCACTTCTGTGGGGGAATTCCACCACCAGTTATTGCAATTCCTTCTCATTACAGTGGCGACATCCTTGCCTTCTCCAGACGGGCAGCATCCAGCCTGCTGTTTCCCTGGGTTAATCCCTGTTTGCTGCAAGGACCAGGAATGCACTGGACATCCCAAAATCCATTTCCAACTCACTTCCCAAAGGCGGCATCTGTGGCAGATGCACCAGTGAGCACAGCAGACATGATGGGGCCAAGCTCCAGGAGCAGCAGAATCCCTTTTGGTCCATATCCCTGTGACATTTTTCCTGCTCTCCCAGCTCCCTGACTCATTACCCGCCAAGGACAATTAAGTCCATTTATTGTGCACTTTTCTGGATGACACTTCTCACTCACTGTTGCAGTTTTGTGATCTGACCTTTCATTTCCCTCCTCTGGTGAGGGATGAAGCAATGGGACTACAGGGCTGCTCCACGTGGGAGGCAGCAGTGCTGCTCCTCCTGGGTGGTGGGGTGGGCATTCCTGGTTCACTGGAGCTGTTCACATTTGGCAGGCAGCACTGCTGAGGGTTTTATCCCACTTGCAGAGCTGTATTTTTGCTATGTCAAGGACAGCACAGCCACTGCCAGCAGCTTCGCCTCAGTTGTGCTCACCCACCACACGCACAGATAAACTTTCCCCTCTGATGAAGGAATCCCAGCGGGCTGCAGAGCAGGAAAGGAGAATTGGAAGCACTATCTCCACTTGAGCTGTTCCTAATCCCAGCTGCCTGCACAGGCTGCTGCCCAATTCCAGCTCCATATGAAAAGCAGCAGCTGAGTGTCCCAGTCTGACTGCCCATGGCAGTGGTGCTGGCCATGAAGGTCACTCAGTGGCAACACAGAGGGTGAAGGAAAGAAGCTGCTGTCTTGGACAGTGGGGTTTGTGCTCAAGAGTGGCAGAATAACAGGGAAAGCATCTTCTCTGCCTTGTCCATAAACACAGTGTAGCTACTGTAGGCAACTTGAAGGGAGTAAAGAATTTCTGCAGAGAGATGTGGCCCAATATGCAGATGTGGAAAGAGAACTCAATGTTTTAGAAAACTAAAGCTACCTAAGTCCATCTCTTATCACCCCTTTCTTCCCTCAACCAAGCCAAAAGATTACACAATCCAAGATCTGTGTAGACCTTGGTCCTTCCCAGGAACACAGACATGGGCGAGGACACTCCAACGTCACATCACATCCATGTCTCAATAATCCTGCTGACTTGTGCCAGCGATACCCACCCAACGCTTGATCGAGATTAACTTTGTCCCAGATGCAGAGCTGGAACTCCCAGGAGCAGAGAGGAGGCTCCAGTGCACCTTTCCCTCTCACAGCACAGCCTGTGAGACACTCGTGGCTCCCACTGTCACCTGTGGGAGCTGTGGGTCCCCTGAGCCTCTCTCAGCTGTTGGTCAGCAGACCCTGAGAGCAGCAGGACCCTCAGGCCCTCCCTGCTGCCCACTCGAGGGGCAGCCTGTCCAGTGAGATGGTCAGCACGTGGCCAGAGCACAGCTAATCCCCTAATCCCCAACTCCTGGAGTTCTGAAAATAACAGAATTATTATTTTTGGAAACAACACGTGTTTCTGCCTTCCTATATTAATATCTAATTAAGAAGCCAAATATACTTACAGAGCACTTTTCCAACTCCCTTTACACACGGTGTGCTCATGAATCATTTCCCTACCTGGGGGTAAAGGCTCCTGTGACACAGGGCACAGATTAACACAGGAGCCAGCTGCAAACACCCAGGGAATCAAGAATTCCTGAAACCAGACCTGGCTGCAGTACAGGCCACCAGAGCACCAGCAAGCCCAGCATCCCCAGTTTGTGTCTCTCACAACCCTGCCCCAACTCCAGGGCAGACAGGGCACTTTAAACCTCTGTTTCTTCAGTGAAGAGCAGCACCAAGCACCCCAGTGCCTGCACACACCAGCTCTCACCCATCCCTGCTACAGTGACAGGACATGCTCCTTGTTAGACTGTTCTTAACCCTCTGAGTATCTACTACGGGCTGAGTATCTTCCTCAGTAATTAAAGGACTCTTTTAGGACACTGCTCTGCTCTGCAGCTGCACCACCGCTGTACACTGAACACTTTGATCCTACAAAGCTCCTGGTTTACCCCCAAAAGGCACCTGGGAACCCTGGAGCAAAGGGAGCATCCTGGCACCCCTAGCAGGGAGCGATGCTGAGTAAAATCCTGCACAGAAAGCAAGTGTTTTCATATCAAAGGACTCCAATTTCCTAGTCTGGGCTACTAAAACTTAATTAACCTCATAACCCACCTGGAGATTTGCAAACCATTACCCAGCATTCTTTGGACCTTGAAATACTGAACACAGGGAGGCCCTAAGAGGGACTAATCCCTTCATAGAAACTGTTTAACTCCAGGAAAGTAATGCACTTAGTTTGGAATATTCTCTGTTAGTGACTGGAAGGGGCAGCCAATAAAGCAATGGTTGTGCAAAGAAGAGGACTGGGCAGCCCAATGCTTACAGCTTGACATCCTGAGCCCCTGCTCTGCCCAGCTTCAGCCTTCACAGCAGTTTTAATAATTCATCCAAGAACATTAAAAACACCACTAGAATCAAATTAACTACTTGTTCCTCACTTGTGCTGTATCTGATGATTTTGCTTCCCCAACACCAGAAGCTGAAGGCAAGGAACACCACACAGGAAGAGATTCTAAATAATTCAACTTTCCTACTGGGCTGATGTATTAGCTTGGAGCTCTCAGGGCTGGGATGAATGGATTTAAAGCCAGGGCTGGCACGGGTGCCAGGGTCAATTCCCTAGGAAAAGTGATAAGCAGCAAAATGGAAATCAGCGGGGGTTTGCAGGAAATCTTTGTGAAATCATTTGACCTTTTAAATTTGAGAGGAATGAGCAAATGAGTGTCCCATCCCCTGAATCCAGCAGCAGCTGCCTGCTGCACTGAGAGCAACCACCCAGCACTGGACAGGGAAGAAAAACGTCCAGCCATGAAGAAAGCAAATTCTACCACGTACCCAACACCACCACACAGAAGAACAACAGAAGAACTTTTGCTACTGGAGTTCGGAGCTGAGTGAGGTCCATCACCCCTGGCCAGGGAAGGGAAATGTGTTTTATCTGCAGCTCCTGGGTGAGAGCAGCCATCCACCCTGCAATGATCACAGATCCATCAGCAGGGGATCCCAAGAGGATCTACAGGATTATTTCTTTTGAATGTGTTGTACCATCTCCATACAGTCCCAGCACACACAGGGATGCTGAACCCTCACACATCCCTGGCCAAGAATCCACTAAGGTTTGGGACTGGCCAGGTGGGACACGGGATGAAAACCACAGCAAACGCCAGCTCTGGAGGGGAGTGCTGGCCCTGCCAGGGGAAGGGAAGACAAATGGCCTGGCTGCTTGCTGTGGATACCAGGATAGATCCCACAGCTGTACAGATCCCACAACATTTATCCTCCTGGCCAGGTCACCTTTTAAAGTACAATTACACCCTGCCTTTAAGTAGCACAACAGATGCTGCTCAGGTGTATTCTTCCTTGAGCCTCCATCCATGCCCTTTCCTAGTCTCTGTCTCTCTCCAGCTGCCCCCAGTACCCTCCCCACCAGTGATGGCCACTGTGTGTTCCCAAATCCCCTCACCCAGCTCACATCCTCCTGATGTCACCTCTCTGCACTGTCCCCAGCATTAGAGATGTCCTCACTCCTGTTCCAAGGCAGGATGCTGCATTAGCCAAAATTACTTTTCCAAAGGTTTACATACATTTTTTGTTATTTGCCAAACTCTGACTCCAAGTTTAAAGGCATTTCTTTAAGCCATGCAGGGAGAACCCTCCTGCAGCCCCAAGATACTCCCTCTTTGCAGTTCATCATTCCACACGAGTTCTTGGATTTTTACACCACACGGCTTTAAGTTTCTAGACACTGGTTATTAAAACCCCTCACCACTGAGCATTACCATGTCGTCATCATTAGGTTTCAGAGCCAACAGTGTCAATGCAATTAGGTACAGCTCATTAACATACTGCCTGCATGCTCTGAGCAAGTATAGTTCCAACAAGAGGTCTGCTGCCTCCTTCACAGCCCAGAGCACAGACTGCTCAGGGGTTCTGTCAAAATACCAGTGAATTTCAGCTCCCATTTCTGGAGTAAGTTGGATAGTAAAGATTTAGGGGGCAGATTAAATAAAATTTTCTATCAAAATTACAGCAAAAAGCCAACAACACCAGAACTAAATGCGAAGACCCAACACAACCCTCATCTATTCCTTCTGTCCAACCCTCTACACCTCCCCAAGATCATCGTGCTGGGTGGGAGAACCTAACTCTGCCCGGTGCCCACATGGGGCATCGGTGACACGGGGAGCTTTGGCCAACCCATCCCTTAGAAGCCACAGTCCTGCTGAGCACTTACCAGGAAGCGAACATCATCAAAGCCATTCAGGAGCAGCTTGCTCTCGTACTGCTGCAGGCCGATGGACTCCAGCCACTCCCCGACACTCTGCTCCAGCATCCGCGAACCTGACGAGAGAGGAATCGGCAGCCGCTTGAACAGGGAGAAACCGTTCAGGCGGTAGCAGCGGCACTCTGAGGAGGACAGATGGCATTGCCACATCATAGTCATTACCATAAAGAAACTCAAAAAATTATGCTCAGAGTACAACAAATCAGCGGGCAGACAATTCCTCTTGTGTGCACAGAGCATGGACAACAAGCTCGCAGTGCCTCCGCGGGCTCTGGGTGCAAATCTGTACCGCAGTTCACACTCAGAAAAGAAACTCCTCTCCCGGGCAAAGGTTCAGAGGCGCTGCTGGGGCGCTGAGATCACAGGCACTGCTGTCAGGGCTCGCGAGTTCCTCACCAGGCAAGCACATGAAGCCCAACCCCACGGGGATGCGGATCCACTCCTTGGCTCAGCGGAAGGGGGCGGGAGGAGAGCAGCAAACTTCAACCCGAGGCATTCCCAGGCAGTCGCAGGTGCGAGGGAAGGGAGCGGAGTTGTGCCAGTCCTCTCATCCGCACACCTCTGGACGCAGCCCCGGCTCGGCGGGGAGCACGGAGCAGCCTGAGAGAAACAGCTTCATGCAGCCGAGCCAGCTCGGACACGGCTCGGGAAAGCAGCAGGAGTCCAGGCAGAGCGGCTGTCCGCGGGAAGACACGCAAGACAAAGGAAGCACAGACTGCAGCAGCGGAGAGGAAGGGCTCATGCTCTTCCTCCCCAGCAGTCCTGAGAAAGGCAAACCACGGCAGGGGCTTCGTCTCGCTGTTACTGCGTTATGAGGTCCCCAGGCACATGTCCGGCAGCCCTGGCTCTGTCATTCTACCAGCGATCCGGCCGCTTGGCATTCCAGCACGCTGCCAGGACCTCTTGGCATTCCAGCACGCTGGCCACAGACGGCCCAGCCCCACCACTGCACCCTGTGACAGCAGAGCCGGGACTCTTCTCACCCAACACTGCTGGTCCTGCCAGGTGTTGGGTGCACACCTGGATTTGCCCTTCCTTCATTTTCCTCGGCTGAGCGCAGCCGCCGCATCGAGCCCCTCGCTCAGACAGGGAGCAGCTCTGCAGGAAGGAGGCATTTCGGTTCCCTGCTTCCGAGCCACGGCAAAAGGAAAAAAGCAAATGCAAGCACACCCTCTCCTCCTCCTGCAGCAGCTCAAGTCCGAGCCATGCCCTGGCACCTCCCCTCAGCCTCTGATAAAGGAGATTCCTCCCAACACCTACGGAAGCTTTGCAGATGAGCTCTCCCTTCGCTCACCCCCCTGGGATGAGTCCAGTGACTTGTTACTCTCCTCTGGGAAAGCTCAAGACCTTAAGTATGACCAAAAAAAAGTTCAGAGATCTCCTTTTCATCAGGGAATTTGCTATGCAAGACAGGCAGATTTTCAGGTTCCCTGGCACGTCTGTTTCCAGCATGGATGCAAAGAAAAGGATGATCAGGAGACCCCCGTTTGCTTCCTTTGAACCTTCAGGTCAGCTGAAGCAGTTTGGTACCTTCCAGCCATCCCTCCCCACTCTGCTGCAATGGCTGCACACCCAGAGCTCACGGTGTCATCTGCAGATTGCTGGGGTAATTCCTGCTGTCTGGTCCAGGGGGTTGCTCCTGTGCCGGGTATTCGGGAGCGCCGGCCGGTCCTTCCAGCAACGCCGAGATCACAAAAGCCTCCTGCCTCCCTCCCCTGAGCCAGCCCATGCTCCGGGGCAGCAGCTAAACCCGGACTGTGTGCCAGGAGCTCCTGCTCTCCATCCTCCCCTCCATCCTCTCCCCCGCTGGTCCCTGTGCTCCCGGCGGCTGCAGCGGCGGCTTTGTCTGAGCCGGCGAGCCCCACGCTGTCCCTCCCTTCTCCTCATCCTCTCCCCCCTCCCAGCGCTCCCACCCGCCGGGAGGGAGGCAGCAGCTCCGTAACTCTCCAGTGGAAATCACTGACTCCTCAATATTTACTCGATGATGGACAACATGGCTTGGGGGTTTAAAAAGATGATGTCACAGGTCTGCTTTGACAGATCCAAGTGATTTGTGGCTGGCTCAGAATTAATTTATCAAGAGAGAGGTGAGGAAGTGCCTGCTGCCTACCACAGCATTCCTGGGAGCTGTCGGGGTATTGGCAGGGGGAATGAAACCACAGCAGCTCCTGCCCCTGAATTCCTGAATTTAATTTTTAAAATTATTTACTCTATTCAGCCTTGTATACACTTGTAAATGCATTTCTGCTTTTAAAAGGGAAACCTATAGTGACATCAAGTGCAGGTTTCCCGTTTACAAAAGCCCTTCAAGTCATGACATAATGAAGAGGGAAAAGTATTTGGAGGGAGGGAATGAAGGGGTTTCCTTTAAAAATAAAAAGAGAACAGGTTGAAAATAAATCCCAGGCTGAAAATAAAGGTGCCCCAAATACATCTGTTATTCGTGTGTTACAAGGATGACACAAGAACAGAAGAATCACAGTACTTGTGTCCCCTGGCAAGATGCTGATCACAACTTCTGACTGAAAAAAACTCCTGTTTCTTAGCTCCAGCCTTCCACTTATGCTCCACATTCTGGGAATCCTGCCTTTGAGAAGCCTGCAGCTGGCAAAGGGGGAACCAGTGGGCAGAGTCAGAATGATGAGAGCATTCCCAAAGCTCACAGACAGAAGGACAGCAGTGCAGTGCTCCTGCAAGGTTCTCCTCAAGTCCCACAGCACAGAGAGAAAGAGGCTGCCAGGGTTCAGAAGGGGCTTTCAAATATTATTGTTTCAGTAATGACCTTCAGTGTGAAGCTTGCACCTGTCTGGAGGTGAAATCAGAGTGTGGGTTGTGCTGGACCAACATCTTGCCGTTTGCTTGTGGACATTTGGTGCAGAGAGACACCAACATCTGTTCCAAGGCCTCCTTTAAGGCAGGTGGAGGCTGGTATCCCTAAAATGAAGGTGCTCCTTGACTGCCCAAGCTCTGAGAAGCCCTTGCCAGCCCTTACCTGCTTCTTTCCCCAGACATGAGGCTGTTTTATGCAGAAACTGCTCATACAAAGAGCTCCAAACACACTCATTCCCACAGGAACTGCCAACGAGGCATTTTACCTTTCCAGACCCCAAAATAATCAGGAGCCTCAGTATCTTTAAATATCGTATTTTTGAGGATGAGAGAGCATTTGGGAAGTTCCCTGAAGCTCCCTGCACATTTACCATGACCTGAAGCATTACAACAGCCCCACAAAGCACTGAGGAGGAAAAGCCAAATGTGTGGGAGCTCCCAGCAATGGGGTGGGAGAGCCCAGCTTGCTCCAGGGAAAGGAAGGACAAACAGGGAATGTGCCCAGCAGATATCTGCACACGAGGGATCCCAAACCGAGCGTGACAGAGCACAGCCTGCGGGAAAACCCTCAGCTCCAGGACACGGCAGCTCCCGTGCCCACCTGCTGCAGGGTGTCCATCTTGCTGAGCACTCCCTGCACAGCTGCAGGTCTGCAGGAAGTCTGGCTCCTCCTCTCCCCTCCATGTCAGACCTTTCCCTGGCGCTATCGATCCGTCACAGCCCGGACCGGCGCAGGGAGGGCTGTCAGAGCAGGGTGCCTGAGCACAAACCCACACAGCTTCAACTCCTCTGCAAAGCCACCTGACCCTGGAATGCAGAGCCTGAATCAGGGTAAACTCCCACTGGGAACACCTCCTCACCTAAGCAAAAACCTGAGAGACAAAAGGGTATGAGGTGAGCTCTGTCACAGCCCATGTGAGCTGCGTGTGTGGATCTGCATTAGCATCTCATCAGGAGGAGCTGCTGCCCACCCGGAGTCAGAGCTGTTCTGCTGCAGCAGTCTGGAGGTGAAGGATTTAAAAGGACAGAATCCCTCGTGGTGGCAGCTCTCCAGCAAGCTTGAGTTCTGCTTTTGCTCACAATTCAAAGGCAGAGAAGAGAATTAATGTTTTAAGCACGCTCCAAGAGCCTTGTTCAGTGGGTATCAATACCGACAGGTTGCATTCAGAAGTGCCCAGGATCACCCTCCCTGAGGCACCTGGCACATTAACCACGTCCAAAGGGCATGGCCACCATGAGACACACACTGACCCACCAGCAGCACCACCCAGCCCTGCTCAGCACAGCTGCTGCCCTCACAGAAAGAGCCGGGAGGACAATCCCGCAGCTGCGTTCTGTAAAATTGAATGAATCTTCCCAAGGAGTGTTGAATTAAAATTGCTGGCAGCAGCACTGAGCATCATGTGGGAACCCCAGGTCTGCTGCTCCTGTGCCAGAGAGCATTCCTCTCCCTCCCAGAGCCAAAGCAGGATAAAGAGATCCCCATGCAGGAGCCAGCACCTTGTTTGTGTGCAGAGCACAGCCAGGACAGACAGACACATGCTGGGTACACTACCTGAGATCCTGTGCTGCTCCTGGGAAAAGTCAATGCCTTCACCGATGGAACTCATGATCTTTTCAATCTGGAAATAAAATAAAAAAAAAGCACGTGTTGCATTATTCATAAAGCCTCAGCAAAAGGCAAAGACAGCCCAGGATTTCACCTCCCACGTGACAGCTGAAAAAAGCCAGGGAAGGATGTTAAGATACCTCTGAACCAGAAGAGGTACCCTGAACACCTTGCCTGACTAACCTTGCCTGAGTAACTCTTTGTTGGGATGGATGGCTCACAAGGGATATGCAGAGGCTGAGGCTCTGCAGAACCTTCCCTTCTACAGCTTGCCAGTGCCTGGAAATAAAAAGCTTCAACATAACCATCCCTCTGGAGCACAGCCTGGGGGAAGGAAGGAGCCCCAAACACCTCAGCTCACCCCACATGAGCACACAGGCCCCCTCCAGCAGCAGCAAAGCCACAGCAACACTGTCACCAACTCCTTCCCAGCAAGCAGACTGCAAGCTTGGGCTTTTCCACACTGAGTTTTGTTGGGCAGGTTTTGGCTTATTTTTTAAACCACTACATTTCGCAATGCTGCACACGGAGCTGTGCTCCCACTGGAGCAGGTGCTTCCAAAGGGCCTGAAAATAGATCATTTGGGATAGCAGAATCACAGGGCAAATGCATGAAGGACCCAGGAGAGGGAGCAGGAGACAGCTTCATCTCTGACAGAAACGATTCACAGTCCACAGCTCCAGGCAAACCTCAGGCAATGAGGAAGAAAAGGTACAAACTACGCTGGAGTGGGTCTGAGTCCACTTAAGAGCTGCCTAGAAATGGCTGCATTTGCAGCACACACAAAAGAATAAATTAATCCAAGTTGCAATTTCCAGTGAACCTTCAGGAGACTTCCTTAAATGAGAAACTTTTCAAGCAGCTCTTGAGCAGAATTTTTAAATAGAGGTTTCCAGTGCAGTGGTACAGAGGGAGAACTGACAATTACCAGGTTTGTAAGAGGAAACACCTAACAAACTTCACCTCAGTTGGTCAGTTCAGACCCTTCAATACTCTCAGCACTGAACCCCACTGTTTCCCAAAAAGCAACAACACACTCAAGAGGCTCAGGGCTGGTTGCTTATCCCAGTCCTCAGTCTATAACCGTGCAGAAATTAAAAAAAAAAAAAAAAAGAAAAAGCAAAAAGTGCCTCCAGTGAGATTCCCAAACAGAAATCTCCCAAGCAAACACCCTGCGAGGCACTTCTGAGTGGTTGCTGCTGAATGCAAAGTGACTGGCCACAGAGTGGGGGAATAAACCTCAACTCTTACTCAACTTTTTTTCTCTGGGTCATTTAAGGACACATTTAGGGTAGGAGTCCAAGTTTCCCTGGACCTCACCCCCGGCTGCCTCTGTCCAGCCTGGCTCCCAGTGTGATGCTCTGCTGGGTGCAGCTGCAAGGAAATGCTGCAAGGGACTCCCAGGAATGCTGTGAGAGGCTGGATCTGACTGCTATGCACACTCAGGGGCAGCTTGGAGCTGAGCTCCATTAGAGAAGGGCTTTGGTGAAACAAAAAAACCTCTTACAAGGCTCCTGCCAAGGCAGATCTCCATGAAGGCCCTCCTGCCTGCAGGGAACAGTGGGCACGGCACTTGAGGTGTAAATCTCACCAGGGACAAGGCACTGGTGTGAGATGTAACAGAGCTATTAAGGATGTAGGTCCTCTGCCCCTGGAAAACCATGAGGATGAGCACCTCTGTTTGGCTTAATGCCCATTTACTGGGAGATTTGCAAATCAGCCTGGGAAAACAATCAGAATCCCAACACATAAAGCAGAAGAGGGAAGTATGAGCTAAAAAGAAATTCCAGTTAGGAGGGGTTTGGAGGCACTGGATGCATGGGTCCTGTCCTAAGGCAAAAGCATTCCTTGCTCCCCTGCCTCTGGACACAGCCAGGACTTGAATGTGACCTTTGCTGGAACTGCTGAGAGACTTCTGAGCCCTGCCAGGCTCATTTCAGCAAGAACCACCACAACACATGGTTTTGCCCCCAAAGCAGCAAATGCTCTCCAGCAAAACCTTTGAATTTCAGTGCCCTCAAGTACCATCAGGACATTATGGCCATGCAGGATTGGAGGGAAATACAGGGATGGTGCAGAATCAGCCCCATGCCTAGGAAACACCATGGGCTCTGGCACTGGTTGTTCTACTCCCTTCCATGGACAGGCACTGAGCCTGAGCTGCAGAGGATTTCTGGGACACTGCCACAACCCTGAGTGATTGCTGCACAATTTGGGTCTTGAGGTCAATTCAGTTCAAGCCTCAGAAGTTTAAGGACATTAAACTCTGCAGACTGGTGTCCATCAGCTTCAGGACAAGCTACATCTCTGAGCTGGAGCTGCTCTTGTCTGGGAATCTCTAGCTGGATTCAAATTGCAAATTAACTCTGAAGCCAAGTTCCTTTGTTTCCATCGTGCTGCCCTCTCCTAATTTGAGAGAGACTTGATGCTGTCCAGGCTCAGTCCCCAGCACTGCCAGCTCTGCAGTCCCAACACCACTGTGAGGACTTGCAGGTGCCTCTGCAGCACTGAAACACCCACGACCTTTTCCTCAAAAGCAGGGAATCGCCTTGTGCCATATAAAACTGAATGGAAATGAAACAATCACGTGGCAGAGGATTACCTTTCACAGCCCTCCTCTGCCAAGCGTCGGTCATGGTTACACACAGTTCCAGATATTACCATTAATGCAGAGGGAATCCTGCCCTGCCCTCAGCTCTCCACGAAAACCAAACACCTCAAAGACTCAAATACCACCTCAAACATAGATTTATGGCTGACCAGCTTGATTTAACTGTTAGGAGGCTGCAAGGAGAAGAATGAGGGGAAGGACAAACCTGGAGAGGGAACCAATGCTTTAGAGCATCCCTGTCCTCTGCAGCCTTTCCTCAGCTGCACTCCAGCATGAACATGGGGTTGAAGAGAAGATACCTTGAAAATAGCCTACGCTACAGTTTTTTAGGCTGTTCTTTCCCACTGGTTAATTATTAAAATACAAAAATACCATGTTTAAATATAGCGCTGCAGCTCAGACTTAGTTGTAGCCTGAACACTCAGTTCCGATTTGTTTTGGCTTAACCTGTATTTTTCCACTGAAGTACCCAGTGCCCATCTCTGGTTGTGCTGTGGGGTCGGTTTGGGGTGGGGATTTTATGGTTTATTTGTTTTACACCCACAGAAATAAAACCACCAAATGCTTCTGCTTCCTAAATTACTATAACCATATCTGTTATCCCTAATGCATAAGGACAGCTGGCTCCATGCTGGGACAGTGTTTTGGCCAATGAGCCCTGAAACCCCACCAGGGAAGGAGAAACTCCAGCACAGCTAAAGTACTCTGGGAGAAGGAAAGGCTGCAAGGACAGGAGTGTCCCAAAGCAGGAATGTGACCGGAAGGAGCTGTGGAGCAGTCACCAGGATTGGAGCTCTTGGATCTATTTTCACATTTGCCTACATTTGGTGAAAGATACAAATGTCCCAAAAAAAGGAGCTGGGTGCGGCCAAGAGTCCAGCCAGGGTGAGCTCTTCCAGGCAGGCAGGCGGCCACAGGAAGAACATAGCAACTGGCCAGTGACTCCAAAACAGAACCTGACTCAAAACAAACTATCCCGAGCAGAGTTCTGCTAACAGAGAAGAGGCATTTGTTTGCAGAAGGCCACTGAGGCCAAGCCAGCCTCGTGGCATGCTGAGGTCTGTCCTGCTGCAGGACAGGAGACATTTCCACACCAGAGTCCTGCACTGCAATTCCTCACCTTACAGTGCTCATGGCAGGAGCAGCCAATGGCTTCATGGGGATGCAGGATGTCTCCTTTTCTCTGATTCCAGGCTGCAGGAGCAGCAGGGACCCAGAGATGGACAGTGAAGAGAGCAGTGAAGCCCCTGGGACACCTCTCCTTACAGAGGCCCCACTCCACAGCCAGCCCTGATGTGCTCTGTTCCACCCCATGCCCTGATGGATGTCAAGCCATGGTATCCATTTGATCTCTCCAGCTTTTCTTCCCTAGAGCCACTGCTGAAGTTTGAAGCCAGTGAATCCATTGAGAGAGACTGAGGGCAATTAAACCAGCCCCGGTGCTTTTGTCCCCAGAATAAAGAGCTTCCCACAACATGGGCTGTCTGCTCACACACAGGGAAGGAGCTTCATTTGAAGAGGAGACTCTGCCAGGGTGACACTCACCCAGTCTTGGAGGAATCTCAATTCTCCTGGAGCTGTCTGGAAGAGGCTTCATAAAAACTCACCTTACAGTCACAATCAATGCAAATGCACAAGTTTGTTCTCAGTCTCTGCACGCAGCACCAGAGACTGCCAAGGACACAGCAAGGTCATCCTGAGAGAACTAAAAATCACAGAGTCCTCAAACAGTTTGGTTGGAAGGGTCCTTAGAGATCATTCAGTCCCACTCCCTGTCACAGGCAGGGACACCTTCCACTGTCCCAGGTTGCTCCAAGCTCTGTCCAGCCTGGCCTTGGACACTTCCAGGGATCCAGGGGCAGCCACAGCTTCTCTGGGCACCCTGTGCCAGGGCCTCACCACCTTGTGTGACATCAACATCTTCTGCTTCCTCTGTGGCCCCTTCCCAAACTGGCAACTTAAAAATCACCAGTGATTCCTGAGCACCAGGAAGAGGAGCTGCAGTGCACCTGCACAGGCCTCAGACTCTGAGCAGTGAAGTTACTCAGATAAAGGTCTGTAATTAAATAAAACCACACAGAACCAAACTCATGCTATCTGCCATATGGAGGGCATTAGTGCACTATAATGACACCCTGCAGCAGGAGTATAATTAAGAATATAGCAGGATTCCCATCATAAATCCTTATTACTGAGGGTTCATAACCTATTGTGCAAACCCGCCCAGGGCTCAGGCTCAGCAGACAAGAGCAGCTCTCACAGCAGATTTCAGTCTCAAAAGCTACTTACAAAGTTGGGTGGAAAGGTTATCAGTCTTTCAAATTTCTGCAATTCCAGGAGAGTGTCAGCAGTTAAGACTTCATTATTCCTAAGCTTTAACAGCTGGGGGATGGGGCAGATTTGGTTTCAAATTATAAAAAAACCCCAAACAAGCTGCTTCTATAGTTTCTAACCCCTTTGAGCATAACAAACCCCCCAGTGATGATATTACCAGCCCCACAACAGCCCAGCAGGTCAGCTGTAAACACCAGGGGAGAACTATGGGTAAGTGAGGTCAATGGGTGATGCTGGGGCAGCACAGAATCATTGACACTTCCATTCTGCACCAATACCACAGCAAAGCCCAGATTACTGACTGATACTGCACCCCTGAAGGAAGAAGGGAGGCTGTTCAGACTCAGCTGTGATATATCCTTGAGCAGAGGGATGGCAGGATTGCAGCATCCACCAGCATGTCTGAAAGGGATGGAGCAAGAGCAGAATCTGGGATGATACCTGCTGAC
This sequence comes from Lichenostomus cassidix, assembly GCF_008360975.1. Lineage (NCBI taxonomy): Eukaryota > Metazoa > Chordata > Aves > Passeriformes > Meliphagidae > Lichenostomus > Lichenostomus cassidix. The sequence continues at coordinate 3,023,007 of NC_139506.1, forward strand.
TCCTTAGTACAAGTACAGTCTTGAAAAATTTGGATCTGGGCTGTGAATCTCATTTCTAGGTTGGTGGCAGCCCATAAACCACTTCTGGTTCAGTTTATGATGCTTCAGCTTATGTTCTCCCATTGCCATCCCATGGAGCACAGTGCTAATATTTCATCTCAATATGTTCTGTGTCTCCCAAAGACACCAGCTTGTATGAACTCAGCATAACAAACACCAGAGGCCTGGAAAACATAATGCTCCATTTATTAATTCAAAGCTAAACTGCACCAGCCAGTTGTTCACGGCACATTTGAGCACTCAAATCCAGAGTTCCTGTGCTACATCCTCCCCCAGCAGCCTTCCACACAGCATGGAGACTTGCTGAATTTATTTCAAATCATTCTGCAACTGTTTGCCAGTGATAAAGGCAAACACATTTTCTGGCTTAATATGGTCTCTGAGAAATTCACTTGGATGGGGACCAGGGCCTGTTGCTTCACGCCACTTTCCAGCTTATGTTTTTGTACAAATCCCAAAGTTACAAATCTAAACACGTACCAAAAGGAACTTATGGTATAAACTTGAATTTCACAACAGCGTGTGATGGATCTGCAGTATCAGAGCCCTCCAAATAGCAGTGTTGTTTTAACAGGAAAATCCAACACTGACATGATAAAGAGAATGGCCAAATGCAGCAACACATCTGCCCACAGCAGGGAAACAACCAGACAAGGACTACTCTGAGTCACAATAAAAAAGGCAAACCCCCCAGAAAACACTGAATCAATTGACTGTCATTCCATATTCCTGCATCCTAAGAGAAACCCCAAAGCAACATAAGGCTCTCAAGCAAGGCTGGCTCAGGCCTGTGGGACATGAGGCAGAGCAGTGAAGCTGCTCCAGGCTGGAGAGAGAGATTTAAAGACTTTTTTTAAAAATAAAAACTTCAGAAGTGCTGGGAGATGCGACGTAAAGCGGAAGAGAACATAGTGAAGGACTGGATTTAGTAAGGACACTGCGGCCGGACATTTCTGTTCCTGAAAAACAAAAATGTCCCCAAAATGCCAACGATCACAAGGTTGTTCCATAACCAAAACATCCGTCAGAGCACGAATCACTCACACAGAAGAACCAAAAGCTTCTGATTCACAAATACTGAGTTCATACACTTGGGAAGCTACTAGAAACACACACCGAGGTGGATGGAGCTGCTGTTCTGGCAAATATCACCCCTGTTGTGTCCAACCCTTGCTGCTAAACACTGGAACAAAGCATGCCTGGTCTTTACATTTGCCTTTCAGCACACAAATTTTCCTGTAAAATCAGTGAATTGTCTTACATTGGCTTGGATTGGCTTAGCTCCACATTGGCTCATAATCCCAACAGGCTGGGCCTTTGCAGCAGGTTTAAAAATGGTGGAAACACAAAAGCTTTCACTTCAAAAAGTTCATCAGGCCGGAGGAAATCTCACCAACTGGGGGTAGAGGGAAGAGATTGGACGTGAGGGATGATGTAAGAATTCCTGACCTTAGCACAGGAAAAACAAGAGGAAACATTGGGATCTGGAGATAATAGAATAATCAGCCCAATAATTAAGCTGATTAAGACCCTGATGGCCATACTTGTTTAGCAGAAATCAGGACCAAAAATACTGACCCCACTGCTGCTTCTGCCCTAGACAAAAATGAATTACAAACCATTTCAGGCAAAGGGGAAACTGGAATGCAAGCTGAGGGTGAGGGTCAGGTTGGGGCAGGGGACACCCAGGGACAAATTAAGCCACCCTGCCTGGTCCCACCAGCCAAACCCAGGGCAAGCTGAGATTTAAACACCTGAACCAAGAGAATAAATGAAACATTTTGGGAGGCAGAGGCTGATGGCTGAGCTTTTACACGATGCAATTTCACCAGACACAAAAACAGCAGGGGAATATTTGCATTTTCTTTCAACAGGGCTGGCTGGCAGCTCTGAATCTCAACTCCTGGGTGTTTTAAGGCAGTGGCAGGTTTTGCATCAAGAGCTTTCCTGAAAGTTTCACATTTCAATGCAAATGCTGTTAATCCTCCACTGTAAGCCTGTAATTAAGGCACTGATTTCACTGGGTACTGCAGCACCCAACAGTCCCCAACAAGGTCTGAAGGCACCCACAGCAGCCACAACCACCATCAAGTTGATTCCCAGCTCTGAGCCTGAGGTGGAAAGCACCACATATGTGACAATCTGCTCCTGGCATCCATCCTTTGGGGACATTAACACCCCCAAAACGAGTCAGCAACCGGTGAAACATCACATCCATGGTTACTGCAGAAGCAAAGCATTCCTTTTGCAGCAGCCATGGAGCACCACTGCAGTTAGTCATCGGAGATGAATGTCCAGCGCCATAATTAACTACAGAATATTCATTAGTTCTTCAACTAATTCACTTGGGAGAAGAAAAAGTGGTGGACTGTGCACCTCCTGTTTTCTAAAAAAAACCCCAAAAACCTAAAGTAACATGCACGTTTTATTCAGGTCCCTAAATTTTTTTGGAAGGAGGTTTAATCTCTTCCTAGAAGGACTTAAATCAGAACACAGAACTACCACCTCATTCTGTGGGATTGATACTGGAACCTCCAAAATCCACATTCAGCATTGGACCTGCTGACCTGATAGCAGGCAGCTGGAAGTGGAGCATTAAGGGATGTCAGGAGCCAGGTCTGAGGCTAATTCCCAGCAGCCTTCCTTGTTCTTTGCCCTGACCATTTAACAGATCATGTTTCTTACAAACGCCTTCCAGGCAGAAGAGCAGCCCCAGGCTGATGGGCAGGGCTGGAGCTGCTCTACAGGGGAAGGCAGAGCAGAAGCAGGTTAATATGCCCTGAAAAGGGGGCTGGCAGTGGGGCTGGGGGCAAAGCCCCCCTCCTTCAGAGGTGCAAACACAGGTTATTCTGTACCAAACCCTCGGTGAGCTGCTGCTGCCCCACTCATCCCCATCTGCTCAATATTCATCAGCCAAGGATAAAAACCAAATCCATCACTTCAGCTCTCAGCCAGGTTTGGAAGGATTCAAATACTTTTGCTGACTGAGAGCTCTACCCCTCACATGCCTCCTTGCCCCCAGCCTGCTTCCCACTAGAGCAGGACTGAGAATTTTTGGTCCTCACCTTCTCCCTGGGCAACACATGGATATTTGATGTATGAGTTTCTCTGCCTTGCTCACACAGAATTCCCACCTGACAGTGGCAGCAGGACCACCACGTGTGCCTTCCCACTCCCAGGAAGGAGCAGGGGGTCAGGAGGAGATGGGACATGGGCTGAACAGGCTCCTGGGCAGCACAGAGCAACACTCTGGGCCAGGTCCTGGGAGCAGGGGAGCTGCAACTGGGAACAGGGATGAGTTTTGCCAAGTGAATCATTCCTTCCCCATCCCACCCTTCTGGCAAAGCCAGCACCACCTTCCACTTCCAACAAAGGGCATTGGCAGTGCTTGGCTGGGGCAAGGACATGACCCTTTGCTTCCAAGCAGCAGATTTTCTGCTGTCCCCAGCCAGGGGGGACACCAGGGCCCACAGCAGTGTCAGCCTCTGCTGCAGGTCCCATCTGTCCAGGGACACCACAGATCCCTCCAAGCCCCTGTGCCCTGCACAGACACACCTACTGCTGGCCAGGCAAGCAGGCAGAGCCCTCAGCTTGCTGGGTGCAGCTGGGAGCCACAGAGAGCTACACATGGATCACTTCCCTCCTTAGTCACCTGCATAGAGGCTATTAAAATTAATAGAATATAAATCTGCCATTGTGTCCCCTCAGCACAGAGGGAGAGCCAAATCATTGCTAACAGGAGTGGCTCAACAAGGTTTATATTGCCCTGGTAAATGCGGAGGTTGCAAGTTGCATCCAATTATGAGCAGCTGCATTATCCCATCCAGGGAACTAATTCAACACTCAATGACACCACTACATTTATGTTTAAATCTCACTGTTGCCACTGTGACCAGCTCGACTTTTTAAAAGTGAGACCTGCCCCATTGCAGACAGATGTGAATTTTTCACATTCTTTCTCCGATTTCCTCACCTAAACAAAAGGGGAAGGAAAAGCAGATTCCTCTCTTGGGACTTGTCTGGCTGCCTCAGGGGAAATGAGGGATTTGTTTACAAGCAGGAGGAAGCAGCTCCAAGGTTCATCTGAGCAGAGGAAGCAGAGGCAGTGCAGGCAGCCCAACACTTGACCTCTGCTACCAGTGCAGTCATGCCAAAGGCTTCTGCCCTTTCAGTGTCTGCTGCAAACAGCTCAGATAAAAGCACAGGGAATTATCCAGCCCGTCCAAAGAACCTTCTGCTGCAGAGCCTTTCCCTAAGCCACGGTACAACTGACCCGGGCAATTAACAGTGAAGCTTCTCCAGCCCAAGCAGCTGCAGAGGAAAATATCTATTTGGCAACCCTGAGACCCGGCAGGGAGTGAGGGGGAGGGAGAGAATGAACTGATGGATGGATTCTCACGTTGCTCTTAGTATCTCCAAATACCTCCCTCTTCCCCAGATGATAATTTTCTCTCCAAGCCAGGGTTGGAGAGGCAGCTGAGCATCAGCCAGTGCAGGGGCACAACCCTCCCCCGGGTTTCCACGCCCGGCACACGCTGCTCCACACCCCCAGCACCACGCCAGGGGTTTTGGTTCCTTTCAGAGTACAAAGAGTGGTTCATCCGAGCTTATCTCTTCTGCAGCCCCGGCTCTCCCGGCACAGAATCATCCCCAAAGAATGTTTCAGTAATGCTGCGGTGCTGAATTTCAGAGGGACACTTAATCTCGCCCCAGTGGCTCTCCAGGGCCAGCTTTCTGAGCATGAAATATTTAACTGTCCGTGGGCGTCCGATATGATAATAAAGTGACTGCTAACCAGCCGCTGAAATACACGTGTGAGGAGGAGAGCAGGAGCTATCAAATACACAAACCAGCCTAATTACTGTCTTCCTTCCATCCCCACAAACCCCCGGGCACTGCTCACACTCTCCAGCAGCAGGGAACCAGCAACACAACACCTCCAAGACTGGGATAGTCAACAGGGAAGAACTGGAAGGAGGAGATCAGGAGAAAAGTTGGTGAGGTGCACTGTTACCAAGTCTTCCTCATTTTGGGAATGTGAAAACTTATCTGGCTTGCCTAAAAGAAACTAAGCACTGTATTTGAGAAAAAAACTTTGAAGCCGCTTGCAGTTCTGCTACTTCCCCACTCCAATGAATTCTCTTTTGGCATTTAACACCTTACAGGCTCCCAGCGAGCATGTGCCTGTAAATGCCTTGTGAGAGTTAGTGGAAGCAATGGAACCCACCCAGGACCCCCTGAGGGCAGAGGGGAACTCCTGCTGCAGAGTCATTCCTGGCACAGAGGCTCTTTAGCAAGCTCAGCCTTACCTCATCCCACTCGGAAGCAAAGGATGGAGACTTCTCCAGCCGCTTCTTCCCGGTGCTGCAGTTGGAGAGCGATTCGCTCCGGCTCCCCATGGCATCGTCCTCCGTCGGGGAGCAGGTCAGCAGGTCAGAGTCCGACTTCGACAAGCTGCGGCTGAGTTTGAGCTCGGCTTTGGGTTTGCTGCCCGGGTGGGCTCTGCCCACAGCTCTGTCCCCCTCCGGCTCAGCACCGCCGGGGTGCTGTGGCACGTGGGGCGTGACTAGGGCTGAAGGATCCGCCCGGCTGACGTGCTGCACCGTGGCGTACACCGCCGTCTGCTTGGGGTCCGGGGAGCTGCTCCGTGCTGATCCCGACGAGGGTAACTCAGCATCCTCCAGCTGCATAGCAGCAGGGTGGCTCGAGGCTTCCGTGTCCTCCTTCTCCGCGGAGGAAACGAGCCTGAAAGGGTCCTCGCTTATCTCGCAGATTGGAGAAGAGCCGTGGAGCAACCCTGAAAACTGCTCTGGCACCTGGATGTCCTGGCTGTCGGCAGAGTCCTGGCTGCGGCCGCCACTGCTCCTCCTGTGGTCTTCAAGGGGATGGAAACGGAGAGGAGGGGGAAATTAAAAACATGGAAGAAGTAGCAAAATCCCAGTTCTCTCCCTGCCCTCCCTCAGCAAGGGAGAGAGAGATAAAGAGAGAACAGTTCCGTATTGTTCCGCGTGCTCAACTTGTACCCAAAGTCATGGCATTTATGAAATTCCAAACACTGGCCCGATTTACGCAATCTGGCAGCTCTCCGTGTTTTTTATTCCTGTTAACACTAACTATCAGGCCTTGCTATATAAGGCCAAGAGAAGTGCTAACTATATCCTGCAGAGAGAGCAAGTGAGGTGGGAGCAGCAGAGACAGAGGCTCCTGGAACATCTGATCCGTTTCCATAAAGGCCAAAGCGTTATTTAGAGCCGCGCGCCCGGCTCTTGGCACGGGCTGCAGGGTGGGAAAACGCCTGGACTGTAATCGACCTGTGAGTTCCAAAATCCGCTCCCAAAAAAACCCACTGCTTCCCTCCCTAGTGGCTTCCGAGTTTAACCTCTCCTCCCTGCTCAGGGGAGAGAAATAAACAGTTTATGCAAGAAAAGAAACTTGAGCAAAAAGTCTCTTTTGCAATGAACTGAGCACAGAGTGGTCAGAGCTGGTGGAGGACCAGCTGCCCCAGAAATGTGACACTGGTTCCCAGCTACTCCTGCCCCAGCAGCTTTAATATCAGGTACCAGGGTCCTGCATAAACCATGAAGAATTGACTGATCCCAAGTGCTGAGCATGCCCACACACACCCCCATGTACTCACCTTTGTCACAGCTGAACAAGCGTTTCAACTGCAAAAGCAAAACTCTGTCAAACCAACAAGTCTAACCTTGGTTTCCTAGGATTCTTTCACCCTCCCAGCACTGCTTGTGAATTTTAACTGCTTCCATTTAGGTGCTGAATAAACTCTTCAGTCTGAGGACTAAAAATTGATACTGCAAGGGAACAATAAAGCAAAGCGCTCTGATAAGGAGGCTCTGAAGTGCAGGGAGGATGTTTGGATGTGAAGAGGAAATTGCCTGCTTTGTGGACAGCAGCTTTGGGAAGCCAAGGCAAAGGAACCCTCCTTTCCGTGCGCAAAATAATGAATTCTACTTTAACTAAAAGCAGCCTGCTAGCAGCAGCAGAGAGCCCAACTCAGCCCCTAGCACCTTTCCAGCACCAAGCCTGATAAGGGGATTTTCAAACAACACCTGTTGGGCTTTGTGGTCTGTCCTCACACCAGAAATGGGCAGGAAAGGGCTCAGTGAGTCATGTGCCTTTGTGTTTGGGTCTCAGGTACCCCATGCCTGACGAGCATGGTGAGTCCCTCTTGCAGGCATAGGAAGGTCAGGAGCAGCCACAACCCTCACTGCTCACTGGGATCAAGTGATGCAAGGGATTATCTCATCCTGGATCCTATGAGTTAGAGATTCCACGACAGTGAAGTAGTTGTTGACTCTCTTGCACAGGCACATAAACCACCAGCTCTGTGACGGGAGCTGCCAAGGGTAGGCAGGTCCCAGTGCTGGCTGAGGGGGGCCAGCAGCAGCACCCCAGATTACAAGGCCAGACTGGAGAGAAACCTCAGAGGACAAACCTCAGAGGAGATCAGATGTCCTGCATTCACAGGACAGACTGGGATTAATGCAAAGCCATGGAGAGGTGAGCAGGACAGCAGTGATGGGAGTCACATAAACCTGTGGGGAAAGAAAAACTTTTGCAGCTTTTCTTCCCAACCTCTTCCCTTCCTTGGAAACCATTTCTTCCATGCCCCAGCTGAACCTTTACTGACATTTCTGCTGAAGGCAGAGAGGCGGCTGGCGACACTTTGTGCCACGTGCTGTAACACTTGAGTCCAGCCAGAACAGAGTGCTCCAAATCCAGCTCCAGCACCTCACAAAAGGGCTCCTGTTGGACAGGAATCCCAGCCACCCACTCATCCACAAGCTGAAGAGGAACTCTGAAATACAGGGCAGCTGCCAGGGAAGGAAGGGATGGAGCGAGGGCAACAGCACTTGCTCAGAAGTCGTGAGGAACATCTTGAAGGAAACAGTTCAGAGCCTGCCCTGAAAGCTGCAGACAGAAAAACTAATGTAGAAAGTCACCTCATTTTTTTTTTTGTCACTGAGGTGCACACAGCAGGAACATGCAGGGCTCTCCAGGCCTCTCCTTTAAAGGCACCTGAAAGAATCATCCTCCAGCTACACCTGAGTTACACTCAGAAATGGTTCTCAACACAGGGACTTTTGCCCAGCTCTCTTCACTGATTTCACCCCCCAGCACAGATAATCTCACTGATCCTGACTTTCTCAGCCACAGGAGAGGCTGCTCCCAACCCTTCCTGGGATCAGGAGCCCCTCCTGGGTACAGACTGTTTGCTTCCCAGGGAGGATTCAAGTAAGAGCTTCCCTGCCAGCAGCCTGAGGACTCCAGATACGAAGCACTTCCCAAACACTCCTCGCTAAGCTGTAACCACCCTGCCTCGACTGGATTTCTTTCCCTATATATCAACAGCAGGATTTGTCTCACGGCCCTGGATTAGGAGAATGAAGCTGTTACTGCAGCTGCTGCTTGCACAAGCTCCCCACCCTTAAAATTAGTGAGGGCATACAGCAGCCTCTGACTTGCACGTGGAAAAGGCTCCCCATGTTACATCACGCCAGAATTTGTCAAGTGAGGAGCAGGCAAATCTCCCTCCTGTGAAACAGAAGGCCAGAGGAGGAAGCTGGCCTTGAAGGGTGGAAAAATAGCCTTCACCTTCAAGAGAACTGAAACACAGGCTCATTCCACAGGCAGGTGGAATGCCATGTGTGGAAGGCAGCTGAGGATGGCACACTCCCGTGTTAGTCTCGCCAAGCTCAGCCATTCCAGGTAGAGTTTATCCACCTGAACTTGTGCTCATTTGTACTCCCCTCACCAGAAAGGGCAATGAGACACTGTCCTGCTTAGAGAGATCATTGATGTGACTTGTATAACACGGTAACAGCAGAAACATAGGCTTGGCCTGGGATATGGAACAAGGGTCTGTCCTCTGTCCATGACAACACCATGTGAGGACACACAGACTGTGGGTTTATACTGTCCTTCATCTCACAGCAAACCAAGAGCTTTCTGACCCCAAACCTTTGTCTGCAATATCCAAGAGTACCCACAGATCAAGGTCCACCCCACTTTGTCAGCAGCCATACTGTGGCTCTCAGAAAAGAGTTTCTTTAAGTCTCTCTGCAGTGTGCTCTGACATTATTGCTGGCTCATTCCAGCTCTCTGGTTTGCAGCACGGTCACATTGTGCTGGTTGAACCGGTATAACCACAAAGAAAATCTCTGGAAGGGCAATGCAGGGTCTTCAATCTTCCTATGGAAGCAGCACAGAACAACCTCAACAGGTACCAGTTTGTACTAACTACCAGAAGGCACCAAGTCAGTCCTACCTGCAGCTGGTCACTGCTGACAGCACCTGGGAGTGATTCCTGAGAAGCCAAACAGATTAAAACTCAAAAGCTTTTCCACATTCACCCTCTATCAGAGCTCTCTGGAGGCAGCAGGAGCTGAGAAGCCTCCTCCTGGTCACTCCACACACATTCCTCCTCTCTTGCCTTATTTTCACACCCTGTTACAGGGCCTGAGTGCCCTGACTTCACGCATGTGACTGCACACCAAAGTGGATGGGAGAGCATTTGGCTTAAACCACTTCTGATACTCTGCCCAAAACACGAGGCCAACTTCTCCCAGTGCTCCAACATGTGACAGCGAGCTGCTCTAACACTCACAAAGGCCACCAAAGCCAGTGGATAATGCCACATTCATCTGCTCGCTGGACACAGGACAACTGGCAGCCACGGGAACAAAGGCAGCTATCACAGATGAAAGGCACCATTAAACCCGCGTGCCTGAAATTCAGCCTTTCCGCTGCCCTGAAATGCCCTTTCAACAGCCACAAGAACCCAAGTCCTCCTCTCCTGACCAAAGGCTCCTCCAGAACTCATCCACAAGGCCAGACCCTCAGACTGAGAGCCAAGAAGCAGTTCAAAGCCATGCTTCAGCCTGTTCTGTTTCTTGGGAGTGAGCTGTTGCCTTTGATGCTCCAGGACCCTTCTGATCCAGAGGTGGGAAAATTCTCCAACACCCCAAGTAAGCTTCAGTCCCTCCCTCAGCTCCTGTTTAACTTTTTGGCAAAACAGCTCTGCTACTCCCCAAATTTATCTTCTCCTCCCCTATTAACCACAATGCTGACTGCATTTAAAGAGCAGACAAATGCTGGAAGATGAGGAAAAGCTCAACTGCATCCTTGAATTTCTCCCACTGCAACAGTGGGAAGAGCTCCAGGCTTGTTACCAACACAACACCACTGTCCATGGAGTGCAAACCGTTAAGTCACAGCTTTGATCTTTCCAGCTGTGCACCAAAAGATGGGACTCTGCTCTGGATCCACAACAGGATCCATGAAGATCTTCCTGCAACATCTCCTGTTTTCAGGTGTGCGGGGGAAGAGATTTGCATCAAGAACATGCAGCTGCATTACTCTGAGGCTTTATTTTAAGCTGACACATAATTAGGACACACCTCCACTCTTACCAATCAAGCCTGAACACAGCAGCCAGGGGAAGGAGCGGAGCTGTTGGAATAGCTCATGCCTGAATAACCAGCAATAGCTGCCCACTGATGAGTGCCTGAAAGCCCTGGCTCAGTGGCTGTTGCCCAAGGACCGTTCCTGGCCCAGACTGCAAAGCACCAACCTGAAAAGCTCACAAATTTTGCTTCTGGCAGTGAGGGGCTTTGGCAAGTGCTGGTGGGAACACAATGACCTCTTGTGCCACCCTGGAACAGCCAGGAGAGCAGCAGGATTCAAACAATGATAACTATCATGCTGCAAAGAGGGGAAAAAAGCTGCAGGTCTGACAAGGCAGTCAATGAGCCATCACCTCGAGTCCTTGTTAGCCCCGACCATCCTCAAAGGGAGAGGGGTTTCCGTGTGAGAGTCCAAACTAAATCCACCCAAATTCCTGCTCAGGACTTCTGAATAAAGCTGGAAGTCTCTTCCCTCTAAACAAATCTTTTGTTATTGTTGAAGGAAAGCCAAAAAGCCAACTACAGCCAAACACAAGAGACAAGGTGTTCCCAAATGCTTTATAAAGCATGAAGGTCCTTCTTGCAGGAGGAGAGAATGCCTCAAATTAACCTGTGCACCCTGTGGATTTCAGTCAGTTCTAGTTCTTGCTCTACACATTTTTGTTTTCCTCCTCTGTTAGTTTCCATCACAAATTAGCTCTAACACAGAGCAGGATGTTGATTTTACAGCAGGATAGCAGAAACCTGCAGCGCCAGCTGGATGGAGAACATGGCTCACTGGAATACTCATGTTGCTCATCTCCCTCCAGCACAGCCTCCAGCCTCTCACCCTCTGCCTTTGCTTGGCCAGGCACAAGATTTGGGCACTTCTGAGGTCACAGAGTGGATCCTTGCAATCTCTGAACTGTCCCAGAGTGGAGCTGCCCTTCCTCCCTGTACACTTTGTACAGGAACGCTCAGAGCTCTCCTTCACAGAGAGATTACCAGGAAACACAACAATCACCCTCCAGCCCCCACCCAGCAGAGAATTCTATTGTTCCACTTGCCCTCTGCCCTCCATGTTTCCCTGAAGTGCATGCAAGCTTTTTGGATGGTCACTCACCTTTTGTTTTCCTGTCCACTGCAACTGGCTTTTTCGTTTCTGCTGTAAGCAATAGCTCGTAGGGGTGTTCCTCTTCCTCAGCTCCACTTCCCCTGCTCTTCCCCCGGGCAGCAGAGGCCTAATGGAGAATAGCACAGTGTGGTGCTCTGCAAAGCAGTGCTCTGTCCCAGCATAAACCCCAAAGCCTCTATGCCATGGGTTAAGCATGGAATTGGCAGAGGCAACACCTTCACTCCGGAGAGTGAGGAAAAATGTAATATTCCCCTTCGGTTTTTTTAACCCACACAAAAAAAACCCCACCCAAACCCCTTTAATTTTTAGTATTTCAGGCTGCTGACAGCTTTCCAGCACTGACCAACTGCCTCACTGTGCAAAGGCTGCAGACAGTCTGGAGGGGGAAAGAGCTGAGACCGTTATTCCTGTTCATCCCAACTCAGACTCGCTGTTGCTACCGGAATTTGCATCGTCATTCACTTTTTAGCTGCCGGCCCTATTAGGACAGGGCTGAAAAGAACAAAAGCCCAAATCCCTGCCACCCTCTCAGGCATCTCAGATCTGCATTTCTGACCTCGGGATGTATGACCTATTCAGAACTAAAGAGTCCTCAGGCAGCACTGTATGAACTCAGTTTAACTTCAACGTGCAGCAGCGATTGTGCTCATTTAAATCCCCCAAAACCTCTACTTAGAGCTGGTTTGTAGCCCTGGCAGACTCTCCCTGAGCTGCTCTGGAAACCACCATCCATGTGCAGGGATGAGGTTGTGGTGCAGGATCCAGGGATGAGGTTTTGGATCCAGACTCATGCATGCTGGTCTGCATCAATGCCAAGGATGACAGGCACTGGATGCTCTCGTGTGCCATGCCAGTGCTGATGGGGCTAAACTGGCCACCAGGGCACCCTGCTGGCACAGTCAGTTGCCTTTCAGCACCATCTCCTGGCCAGACCCTGGCAGGTTGATGCAATCCTGTCCCAGGAACGCAGCATGACCTGGGACTGCACCCTAAGAGGCTCAAAGAGAGCTGGGGAGGGGCACAGAGTGATAAAATTTGTGAATGGCTTGGAAGTGTTCAAGGACAGGTTGGATGGGGCTTGGAGTAACCTGGTCTAGTGGAAGGTGTCCCTGTCCATGGCAGGGGATGGGACTGGATGATCTTTAAGGTGTCTTCCAACCCAAACCATTCTGTGATCCCATGTGTGACTATACCCAACCACTGTGGGACAAACCCAAGACAGAAAGCAAACAATTCCTACCTATTGCCAGGACAGGGAAGAACAGGTCTGAGCAAAGCATGCCCCCAGGGAGTGCTCCTACTGCTCAGCCCCCTGGACCTGCCACTGCCCTACCAGCAGAGCACACACCACCTCCTGCTTCTCCCCGAAGTGAAAGCACCAGAGCTGCTCCAAGGGCAAACTGGTACCTACCTGACTGCAACCCAGCCAGGAGCTCTGGAAGCTTAAGGAGTCTTGGAGAGGCACCCAAGAGTCAGAAGCACAGAAAGGATTCTGACATCCACGTGCTGTTCTGCACGAGCCCAGCTGGCTTTTAAAGTGACTTTCACAATGGGAGGAAACAGGTCATGTCCAGCATGGGAAGTATTTATTCTACCTGCTTTGAGCAGGAGCTGCCAGGCAGACCTGCTCCTTTCCAGGTGAAGGAGCTCATAATGAGCAAATTAGGGAAAAAATTCTGACCAGATGGTGGCACGAAACCATCAGACCAGAACAGCAGGTAACAGGTTCCTGCCAGTGATCTTGGAAAAATCCTGCACAGCAGCAGCCTGTTAGCACAGCAGCAGCCTGGACCTTCAGCCAGGCTCTGGTGCTCTCCTGACACTCCTGTAGATTATGATTCCTGTGCTGTCCTCTTTAAATGCACCAAAGGCAGGAGCTCTCCAGCAGCACACAGCTCCCAGCTTCTGCTTTGTGAACTTTCACAGGCCTGTTTGCACCTGATTTTCTCCATCTCTCATCCTTCCAAGCGCTAAATAGTTTCAGGTTCAAATTCACTCAAAGCAAAGACCATTGCTGGAGAACACTGCTTGCTCTGTGGGCTCTGTGACCAGGAGCAACACCAAATTTTCTTCCAATTCAGCTTTCAGTTCTTCAGCCATGTTGTTTGCATGTATAAATGTTCACTGGTAGCAAAGCCCAAAGATAAGACACCGTGAACAATGAGGATGGTCTTTAAGGTGTACTTAAGCCACAGCAGAGGACTTTGAAAAACTTTTTAAAGGGTAACTCATCTCTTCCTCTGTCTTCCCCTCCCAGAGCTGCAGACCAAACTCCTGGAGCCAACGTGGCGCCTTGTCCTTGATCTGCACTTCCCTTCTGGAGACAAGCAGTAAACAACTGGAACTGAAGCTTAATTTGACAATGCAGACTCTTACTCAGCTCCAAACCCAGAAGGTTTCTGCAGATAGTGAAAGGCACCACTCAAGCACCTCCACACAATCAGCTCCTTTCCCTGTTTGTACCAATGTTTTTCCGTGATGAAAGTGAAGTTTCTTGTTTACGCTCCTCTGTTTTGACTGATAGCCCCAGCTTGGCAAGGAATAAAAAGACTACTTTGGAAAACTAGAGTTTGGCCCAACCCCAGAATACTCAATGACTAAGTGTCCTGGCTCCAATGGGAGAGAGCAGGGCTGGAGGGTGGCAAATTGGGATGCTGCAGCAGAACATTTACAGCATTCCCGGAGCATGTGCACGCCTGCCCGGCCCAGGGAGAACAGGCACTGAGGTGATAAAAGATGGGCAAGAGTTAAAGCATTAAAAAAAGTTAAAGAATTAAAAAAGCAGAGCAGGCCAGGAGGAGCAAGCAAAGGAAAAGGATCAGCCCCAAACTCCTCATCAGTATGTCCAAAAGGTCATTTCCAGGCAGCCACATGCTCTCTGTAAGCTTTGTCACTGAAGCTGGTCGCAAATCAAGGTCTCCCCAGCGAGTCACTTTGCCATTTGCCAGCAAGATTTCCTTTAATGGATTGTGCTTCCAAAGCCATTAAAGGCAGGACAACACAGCAGGTGTTTGGTAATTAAACATGGCAAGAAAGCTCAGCAGGAACGGTCAAGGCACGTTTCCCTCCCTCGTGTTTATTGTCATAAACAAGCTCTGCTGCCCAATTACGCCATGACCTGCTGCCCAGCTCTCCTCTTCCACAGCCAAACACAGGACTGATTATCACCCCCTGCATTTGAGCAGCAGTGCAGGGATCAGTCCACAATGTCACATCCCAGTTTCTCTGCTTACACATGGCTCAGGGTTTACTCCCTCTCTGCAGTCAGTTTTATTACAGCAGACCATGTTCACTCGTGTCTTGTGTGGATTTGACACACTCCAAAACACTGATTACATTTATGCCTTGCAGAACTCCAGCAGATCAGCACATTCAAAGAAAGCACCTGCTGAAGCAGAGCCTGGTCCAACAGCAGAGGTGGCACACACTCCATGGGCTTCACATACAACCCATTGCCTTTGGGAGAGCACAGAAATCCAAAGGATTTGGATTTGCTTTGAACGTTTTCCTGGGTGTCAGCAGAAGTTGCCAAGGCACATTTGTGGTTTCCCACAGCCGTGTCTCCCGGAGAGTCCTTCCTTCTGAGGTTCACAGGCAGGTGAATGAGAGGAGCAACAGGAAGCCCAGGAGCAACAAAATGGAGTGGGAGAGCTTGTGTTCCACCAGAAAGCAGCTCACATGCACTGACCACTGCAGAAGGCAGCTTTAATATGTGCTGGGCCACATCCTCAGCTGAATTCAAGCCCCTGATCCCTGCTCATGTCAGTGGAACCCACAAGCCCACACAGCTCCTCCACAGCTGGGAGCTCAGAGGAAGCAGGAACTCACAGCCCCTCTGTGTTTCAGTCCAGCTGAAGATGCTTGTGGTGGGATCATTACTAGTGGGCAATGGTCCACATCGCAACGTGGGTCAGAAAAATCTCTTCCTAAGGGAATTCTGAGCCAAGAATAGAAAAGTAAGGCTGAAGGTCAACTCTGAGGTGCCCTGGAAGAACCGGACAAAGGAAGTTCCCATGGTAAGGGGACAGCAGTAATGCTGAGTGAGGGAATATTTCTCATTCACAGCCCAACTAGCACAGGAGGTAACAGCATCCTTGGCTCCTCCCAAACTATTAAAAGTGACGTCTGAACCACTCTCCCATGAAACACCCCAGAGCAAGCCCCATGTACCTCACAGGGAGCACTGTGGCCTGTCTTCTTCTCCATATTCTGCTCCTCTTCTTCATCAGGCGGGGGCTTGGCCGGTGGGGGAGGACGTTCTCTCTGTGGGTGAGACAAGCACTGTCAGCTGTGCTGGTACAGCTCTATGTCCCTTCTGCTCCCTCCAGCTCTATGTCCTCACTGCTGTGGATGCAGCAAGGACCTCTTCAAATTAATCTGGGTGGAGAAGTTCTGCCCTAACAGCTGGGCAATGGCTGCTGCCTTTCCTCATCCTCTTCCTCAGGACTCAGATCTGTTTGCACAGGTCTCACTCAGACCCAGACCAGTAGCTGCACTACATAAGGGAGTAAGCAATGAGCTGATGGGGAGAAAGGGCTTGTGGCTTAGTGAAACTAATGCCAGAGGCACCTCTCACAGTGGAAAACTCTGGAGATAAGAAACAATGCTAAACTGTTCTCCAATATCCTGGGATTGTCACTGGGCAGCTGGAGCTGCTGCCTGATCCTGAGGCTGAGCACATCCCAGGCCACCTCCTGCCCAGCCACAGCTCCATCTAATGGCAAAGGGAGCAGCAGAGCTGCACTGCTCACTCAGCAAGTCAGGGGAGGAACTCCAGCGAGCTACTGGAGCATTTCCCTCTTCCTGCTCTCTTTTCACTGC
The DNA here is from genome assembly GCF_008360975.1 of Lichenostomus cassidix. Taxonomy (NCBI): domain Eukaryota; kingdom Metazoa; phylum Chordata; class Aves; order Passeriformes; family Meliphagidae; genus Lichenostomus; species Lichenostomus cassidix. Next base: position 3,039,426 of record NC_139506.1, read on the forward strand.
AGTTCAGCCTCTTGTCTTTCCTTACTTGTGACAGAGCTGAGCTTATTTCACACCAAACACCATCAGCACAGCACAATGACAAGATTTGATCAGTAACAGGACAGTGCACCTGATACTGCACACCTGATAGATCTGGTCAGAATGTCCATCATCCAAAGCTTTTGTCTCATTTCTACTCTACTTGCTTTCTGCATAAGCCAAAGGCTGCACCTCTTTGCAGAGAGGGGAACAATGGTTACTGTGCCCCCAGCAGTTTAATTGTTCACTGCTGCTCTGCCTTTTGTCCAAAAATGCCTCCACAGAGCAGACTTTGGAAAACCAACCAGAACACAGAGCCTGAAGCTGACCCAGCACTGCAGGGCCTGTGTCCCATCTGCCCCACAGCAGCATTCCCAACAATCGCTATCAGGCCAGCAGATGCAGCTGACAGAAGGTGAGGAAGACTTCTCTGGGGACAGTTCCAAGAGCTCTGTGCTGCCTTGTAAAGCCTGGAGTACCCTCTACAGAGCTCTGCAAGTAATACACAAAACCCCCCTTCCACTGCCAACTAGTCTCCAACAGATTATTATTACAGATAATTTCCTGAGAGCCTTTGTTTTGGCAAAGCAGTGAGCGAGACACGAGAAAATGCTCCACAAGTTTCCAGAACTTTTTTCTGGATGAGAAATCAGCCCTTCTGTGAAATGTAATCTCCTGACAGACCAAGATTCACTGGCATCAGTATCCAACTGCCAGGAAACAGAAGGATGCAACACGAAGTGAAACTCAAGCACAAAGAAGTGGCTGCTTGTAGGCAATACATGGGGCTATTGCCTATGAACAGGGCAGGGCAGAAGGAGAGGTACCTGCCTGCTCTAATCATTGCCAGAGAAGGGTTTAAAGATTTCCTCAAGCTGGAAAACCTGACCTTGCAGGTCAGCCCTCTGTGCCTCTAGGACAGGCAGGGATGAGCACACAGAGCTACATACAGGCCTGACTCCTGCTGCCTTGAGGCCACTCGGCTCAGCTTCCTTATTCACAGACTCTCGGTCGGATGATCTCCCGCTGGCCAGGCTGTCCAGGGAGTGGCAGGACGTGGCATTGTACAAAGCTTCATATGGGCTCTCCTCCTCGGGGTTCACATCGAAATCGATGATCAGCTCTGTCACAGCTTTGTCCACATCACCTGTGGGGGGAAGAGAGAGATAGGATTGTCACTGGATCTCCCAACGTCTGTGGTGGCAGGGAGAGGAAAGCTGGTGATGCCCACCCTGAGATGTCCGGCCCGAGGGATCGGTGGCTGGAACGAGCGGGGCTGGAGCAGATTTCTCCACAGCTTTGGCACTTTTCTTCCCAACGGTGTAATCTGCAAGGGGGTTGGGGGGACAGGGTCAGCTCACATCAATCTTGTTTTCTGTCCCCTTCAGCACACGGCACTTCCTCCCTCGTGGGTGGAAGGCCAACTGTCAGCTTATTAAGTGTCCAAAAAAAATAACATTAAAACTTGCAGCTCAGATCCCAAAATAGAAGCAGGCGGCCTCTTTAATCACAGGCACAAGGGTAGGGATGGTCCTTTGAACTTTCAGAGTCTTTAATCAGAAAGCTGCAAAGCTGCTGTACGGACACAGAGTCACGGAGCAGATTTGTGTTGTAGACACAAGCTCCATCACTGAACAGAGTCATAACAAGAGAAACCAATTCCAGCTGCAGCCCCCCAACCACACAGGCAAAGTCAGAAACATTCAGCTGATGTAAAATCCAACAGCAGCTCTCTCCTGGGGCAGACTAACAGCCTTTATCTGCAACACCTCCAGTTTTAAAGCCCATCTTTGTCTTCAGTTTCAGAATAAAGCTCAAACCTACCAGCCTCACAGGCACAGCTTAGTTAAAAGTCTGAGAAGTGCTTTGAACCTGCAAAGCTCCCAAATGCTCAGCATGAATAACACACCCCAGCTCCAAATGCTTCTGATCCTCCCCACAGCTGAGAGGAAATGCAGACAGTGTAATTACAAGGTATGAATTTAGCCAAGATGTCACATTTCATTCCCGAATTTGGACAGACACAATGGACCGAGCTCCTTTATAAACCACAAGTAATCAAGGCCTTTTCTGTAAATCTCATCTGCAGATTCCATGCCCAAGCCTCACAACGAGGCGAGGAGCAGGATGTGAGATCTGTGGACAACGATTTGCCTACACAGACACGTAAAGGGGAGTTGCACCAGAACCATTTCTAAAGCTGTTATTTTGCATTCTGCAAGCAGATTTAGGATATCCTTAATTTTAATTAACTTCTAAAGTGAGCTAAACAAAGCTCAATTAAGCCCATTTAAACTGTAAAAGTCACACCACACTCTCTCAGCAAAGGGCTAATCCTCCTAAATCCCCCCAAGTCCTCCTCCAAACATTTGGTCTGGAGAAGCTCACCCCAGTGTTCCTGCCAACACAGCCTGAAGCTGCTTTGCCTTTAGCACTTTCCAGGGCTAGGAAAGCACATCCTGTACCTGCCCTGGCATAATCAGCACCCAGAACCTTCCCCTGCTCCCCACAGGCAGAGCTGCATCACCCACCTTCGATGAGGGCTGCTATGTGCTGGCTTTTCTGGGAAGGAAGCTCCCTCACAATATCCAGAGCAGTCAGGCCTCTGTTATCCTTTATGTTCACATCAATACCTGTGACAACAGGGGTACAGAGGGCAAAAGGAAGAACATTGTCTAACTGTGTGCAGGTTCACGTTTTTCAAGTCACGTTTGTGATCATCACTGGGGGGAGCTAAAAAACACTCTAGAGACAAAGCTAAAGCCAAACTCCGAGAGCCAACCTCTCCTATATCCTGCTCCAAGGAGCTCCAACAGCTGGATGGAGAAACCTGCTGCACTAGAAAGGGATTTCCTCAAGCTCTGGGTGAAGGGATCACCGCATTAGTGCTTCAAAGGAGGAACATTCTCTCACCTGCAGCCAGCAATATTTGTACCACATCTGTCTTGCCAAACAAAGCAGCTTCGTGCAAAGCACTGCCTTTCTCAGTCTGCAAATTAAATGGAAACATAGCATGAAGCCAGACAGCAGGGAATGGTGAGGGAGGCATGGCTTAGAGGGTTACAGAAGCAATAAATACACAGCGTTGTACACAAGGTGTGGGCAGCACTACCTATGGCTGAGGACAGACTATCAATGTGATTACAGTGCTGAGGATGTGGGATGGAAAAATGGGGATGGTTTCATCAGAGAGACCAACAAAGGGTCTTCTACAGCTTGGCAAGAGGTCATGTCCTGACAAGGAAAGACAAGACCCACATACAAGCCATTGCTGTGAAAACAGCACATTCACAAGTGGCTTGATAGAAAGAGACACGTCTGCCTCCACTGCTATCAAGAGCTCACAGCACTGCAGGACAGAACAGCTTTGGCCAAGGGGTGTTTCTCTCCCTCACTGCATGTCTGGGGCTTTGCCCAGCCCCTGCGCAGGCGTGAGGCATGCACAGCACCCAAGTCCCTCTGGGCAGCTTCCCCGAGCACCCCAGAGCTGCACAGCTGGACACAAAGCTCTCCTCAGCTTCCTTGAGCGCTCCCTCTGCGAGAAGAGGTGGCGGAGCTCTCAAATCCCCAGCAACCAGCCCAGCCCCACAGCCACACCAGATACCTGGTAGTTGCTGTCCATGCCAGCATCCAGGAGGACGTGAACCACGGCCTTGTGACCATTCCTGGCTGCCAGGTGCAGCGGAGTGTGTTTCTTAGTGTTGCAGCTTAAAAGGTTGGGGTGGGCGTTCAGGAGCATCTTGACCACTTCCAGCCTCCCGTAGAGCGCGGCCAGGTCCAGGGGGGTTTCAAACTTGTTGTTGCGCATGGTGGGGTCGGTGAGCTCCTCCAGCAGCACCTTCACCACCTCGGTGTGGCCGTGCTGGGCCGCGCAGTGCAGCGCCGTCTCGTTGTCGTTGTTCTGCGGGGCACAAGCGGCAGTGTGTCAGGGCAAGGGCAGCGGCCGCCCCGCGCCTCGCCTCGCTCCAACATTGAAGTTTAAATGCAAAAACAAGACAAAAAAAGCAGTGGGGAAGCAGGGTCTGAACCAGCCTGAGCAGTGTTTCACCATCTCACTGGCTGTTTACCATCCCCTCACAAGCTCATCGACTGGCCCACCCAGCCACAGCTGCAGGGATGTGCAGAACAACACACTTCAGCTGGGGGAAAGAGGGACTACAGATGAACCAGCCTGTTTTCCAAGCACTGGGATCAGATTCCAGGGGCCATGCTAAAGTTTAAGGGATGTTGAGCTATATCCAGATTCCCATTAATTCTGCTGGCACCTGGGGAAGGCAGTCTGGTACCTTGGCAGCATCCCACACTTCAGGGTGCCACAAAAATAAAAGAGTGAATGTAAGGGCAGGCAACCTGGTGTGTGAATTCTGTTTGCTGGAGCTTCATCGTCATCATTTTAGATTTAAACTTCAATTGTTTCAAGCCCTACTTATCCTGGTTATAACAGTCATTGCACCTCTGCAATTCTGGCTGTTTAGAGAAAGGGTGCACCAAGTCCCATGCAGTTTGTAAACCAGAGAGCCGTGCAATTCCACCACCACAGGAACAAGCCAGGGCTCAGGGCAGCTGAGGGAAGCAATGTCTCAGTGACAAGGGAGCACCCCCAGCTGGAAGCCAGACCCAAACCCATGTGTGCAGCAGCAGCCAGGCTAAGAACCAGCACTGCAAAGCCCAAAGATGAGCACTCCAATACCCTGCACATATAGGTGCAAAATAGGAACATGGCCAGATCTAACACAGCTTTTTCTCAAATTAAATTCTTCTCAAGTTTCTAATTTTACTGCTGTGTGTCATCCACAGAGGGATTCTGGTTTAAGCACTTTAGAAACAACTATCTGACAATTTCACCCCCCAAAAACTCTAATACGAATGGTTACACACTTCAACTGAAATAATCGTGAATTTGTCATTTTAACATTTCCATTAAAACAAACACAAAGTTCTTGTCCTGCTGGAGGCAGCAGCACCGCTGCAGAAGGGAATTTAATCCCTGCCTGCCTGCTGTGAGAGCACACACGTGCCTGGGGACACCGCTCAGTATTTTGCACCATGTCACAAACTCGTGTGGCTGCACAAGCACTCGGATCCTGGTGAGGTGCTCAGTCACTCTCAGGCTCACAGGAGTCCTGTCAACCCCCCACTTGTTTGTATCTGGCTTTTGCATCACTTCTCAGCCACAGGCGAAGCACCAGGGGAGCAGGAGCTGGGAGAGGCTCCAGCAGCTGCAGCTTGAAGGAGCAAAGCAAAGGAGGCAGGAGCAGCACCAGGCACATGCAGGGGGCAAATGGGGGCAAAGCATCACTGCCAGCACAGAAAGTCAAGTCAAACAGGCTCTATCCTGGAGGGAGGCACATACACGTGGACAGAGGTTACTGCAGGATACAGAAGTCTGCACATAAAATATACAAACGGAGTGAGAGGGGACAGAGTAGAGAACATCAGAGCTTGCACCTGCCCGTCAGCTCACGCTGCTGCTGCTCTTGGGCATTTACAGGGTTGGCAAATCCCATTATTCCTATTTGAAAGGGTTGGGAACGCAGGGATCAGGGAGCCCACAACAGCTGGGCCCAGGCTCTCAGCCTGCCCTGTGGCACGAGGGATCCTTGCTGCCAGGCTTTGGGGACAGACTGGATGACCCCAGCCCCCCTGAGCAGTGGGGGGACACACTGCTCGTGCCATGCCAGCCCTGGCTACTGAGGATTTCCTTGGCTAGGCTGCCCCCCTTTCCTTTCTCCCTAGCACAGGGTATGTATCCCTCAGGGGGGCTTTAAAGCATGCAACACTTCCAAGCACCTGCCTGCGGGCTCAGAAATGGGAACAAAACATCCTTTAGAAACGTAATTGTTGGAGACTTCCCTCATCTTCCCTGCAATTCAGTCCAATTTTCCCTAAGCAGATTGGGGATCCAATGCTCGAGGCAAAATCTCCAGACGTTCCTCCTGCAGCAGAGCTCACCGAGCGGTAAAACTCCCCCGAATCATTATAGCAAGTCTCTCCCAATTCCTGACTGTGCAGTGGAAACTCCCACTACTGCCTGAGTCTTTACTGCCTCCATTTTGGGAGAGTTTTGAGCAGCCAAAAATACTACAGCTCTTCCAGACAAGGGAGTTTGCTCCCTTCCTGCGTCACCTCTCCAGGCACAAGCCAGAGCTGAGCCTGAGCAGGAGTGCTCAGACCTACAGATGTATCAGAGATGGAAAGGGAAAATTCCATTCCAGCAGCCAGAAGGCACGTGGCTTCAAATTTCAGAACTACTTAGAAAAAATAGAGCACTCAGGAGGGCTGAGGGGCTGCATTCCTGCAGGAATCCTTGCATCCCCCCAGCTCTCAGCCAGGAGAGAGGAGCTGGGAGCAATGCCCATCTGCAGAGCACAAAGAGAACATGAGAAGGGATGGCTCTGCTTTCTTATGGGCTCCAGCACAGGTTTCAAGCCTGAGATATCACTCACCACACACAGCCCTGCTGTTCCTCATGCCATGCTAAAGTGGAAAATCCACAGCCCTTTCAAGTGCTGTGTCCGTCCTGCACCCCCTGCTACCAACACACTGAGACGGCTCTGACTGAGCAAAGGGAGGCTTGGTTTAAATAAGGGAAAGTTTTCTGACCTGCAGAGACCTGAAGGGTTGAATAAACTGCCAAAGGCCACAGAGCTGCCCCTCTCTGAGGTTTTTGAGAAGCTGGTGGGCAAACCCTGGTCAGGAATGGTTTAGGAACACTTGATCCTGCCCCAGGGTTGGGGAAAGTGGCTAAACAGCCCTTCAGTCCCATCCAGTCTACTTCTAAGATTCCTTTGTAGGATTTTTGTCAGTGTCTGAGTGCCCAGCAGAGTCCTGCCCTATTGACAACCTGCTGTTTGGCTGCTACTGAGAAAACACCAGGGTTTGTGTGACAGACAAAACTCCACATGCTCTTCACAGCTGGCCAGGACCTGGTGCAAAGCTGGTCAGAACTTATAATGAACCCAACAACTGTGTGTAAATCATCTCTCTCCCTTTAAAACCAAAGCAAAGATTCCCAAAATCTTGTCTTGCTCTAAAGAGCACCTCAACTCTCTAGAGAGCACCTGAACTGAGGCTTTAAATAATGCACTTTTCCACAGTATAAAACAAAAATTAGAGGACTCTGTAAACAAAAATTCACAAGAAAGGGAGCTCCTTTGGTATTCCTTCTTTACATTCCTTCTTCATTCAACATCCCTATACTGGAGAGATTTTCCTTGGTTACTGACAATATCTTAAAAAGATCCTTTCAGGCTACTGAACTGTTCAGCTATGATGTTTCCACGGAAGACAATCCTTGGCATAAAATTTCCACCTGGATTTTTGTAAAAATCCCTGATTCAGATGAGCTTCATGGGAATATGTTTGTGCTCAGAGGGTGGGAGTTGGTGACCCTGAAACAGGGCTCTGCAAAACCATGCTTAACTCCCAGCAAGCACAGGAACTCTGGCTGTGTGTTTCTAAAGTCCTGCAGAGGGAAGCTCTGAGAGACAGAAATCTGCCATGGATGGCTGGATCCAAAATAACTGGCTGGAAGCAGCTGTGGTGTGGCAGCTCAGGGCAGAGGTGTCTCAGGACAGAGCAGCAGACTGTTTACCATCCCCAGCTTGCAGCTTCACTAGGAATAAAACTGAAAAATGGTGTCTGGGAACACCACCAGGAATTTGATCTGTTTCTTCAACAGCTCGGTCTCAGCACATCGCACAAGCTGATGTGTCTTTTGTAGCTCAAGAACAACTGAAAACAAGAGAAGAGCAAAACAGGCCAGAGAACAGGAACAGGAGACCAGGGCTGAAGGGTCAGATGACATCACGGACTGAACATCAAAAGAGAGAGACTGATGTAATAAGCAGGACATGGAGGACTTGGGAAGGGAGGCAGGAATATCACTGCCCTCCCTTCTCCCCACCACCACCACAGGAATTAACTGTCCATTCAAACAACACACACAGCATTATGCATTTGGTAGGAGAAAAGGCATCAAAATTCACTCCAAACAGCCCACAGAGAAAATGCATCCATGGTTAAGCAGGGAAAAAAATTCCTTCTCTTTGCATTTATCAGCAACATCAGCACATGAAACAAAACCTAAAACATTTAATTGAAGTAACATTACCTTTGGGAAGTCATCCAGCCCAATCAAGCAAACTGACCATCACTGCGAGTCCTACAAGGCTAAGCAAGGAAGGAGCCCCCAGGAAAGTAAGGAAAAGCTTCCCTTTAATTATGTTTCTATAACTGCTTTGAAGAGAGAAACCCACAGTAAATAAATGGTCCCATTTTCCTTTCCCCAAGCAGCTGCAAAGTGAACAGGTATTATTGCACCTGGAAGCACGCGAGTGCAGCTTGGAGTGATGATGCAGTGAAATGCTGACAGCAAAGTACACACCTTGGCATTGATATATGGGTCAAAGGGGCCGTACTTTTTGAGTTCTTTGATCTCAAGAGCATTCTACAAAAAGGAAGAGGAAAAAGAAAAAAATGTGATAATGAAATGGGTGAGATACAGCAACAAAGCAATGGGTGACTCCAAGGGGTGGAACGCCAGGACACAGCATCTTGTTCCAGTCAGTGCCATGACCAGCAAAAGCCATTCCAGCTGGGATTGCTGTAACCTGGACCAGGCTCCAAGCACAGGCTCCTCAGCTGACTTCTCTCATTTAACAGACTTCCTACTAAACAGACATTAATGAAACATTACCTGGAAGGACCATACTAAGCTTTGGATCTTTTGCAAAGATTTCCCCTCTACCTGCCCTGCTCAGAGCAGAACATTTACACTCAGGGCCTTCACTCAATTCTAATCAGATTGATTGTGAAGGGCTACCTGCACTCAAGCCTATGTAATCAGACTGAGTGCCTGAGTGCAGCTGTGCCTGGAGACATGATTAAGCACAGCCCCAAACTGGAAAACTATCACCAAAGACATTAGAACACACACTCCTTGTTATTCTTGCTCAATGGAGGAGTGGTAGGGAATTGCATTACATCCAAATTTTATATTCCATGATGTTTAAGCAGCATTTATCCCTGGGGCAGCCTGGTGCATTGAGTTACCCATCCTGGGAAACTTCAGTGTGGCACTTGGGTCACTTCAACAAAGAAGGACTGGAGCTCTTAAAACTGCCTCTGAAAGGACTTTGCTCCCCAGCTTCTGAAAAAGTACCATGGAGCAAATCAACAGCAGGGACTCCCAGCTGCTCACCTCGACTGTGAGCTGAACTCAAGCCAGGGGTTTCTGACCTACCTGGAAATTACCTCTGGAATGAATGCTCAGGTTTAACCCGGCAGCATTAAGGCAGGCAAACCTATTTTGATTTATTCCTTTCCTCCTGAAAGAACACCTGAGTGGTTTGGGAGTTGATTCACAGGGACATCAGATGTTCCTGCCTTAGGGACAGGACAGGCACAGCTCACTGCAGCTTTAGCCACCTGATTTGGGTCTGTCACCCTGTGTCTGCCAGGCTCACCCAGGGAGGGGCAGTTCAGTGACACTGCTCAGATGGCCTCACTCATGAAACCAGTTTCCTTAAACAAAACTCTGAAACAACAGGAATATTTGGGTCTTCCAGCAGTAGCATTTCAGAAGTTCCCTGGAATTTTAAGATACCTCTGATGTCCATGGGGCAGTTCCACAGGAGCCAGCCCTCTGGAGAGGGCACAGCTGTCTCGTGCCCCTCACTCCCTCTGCACCCCAGACCAAAACTGTCAGCTTGACAAAAGAAACAAATCCAAGAAGCTTTTCTTTTTCTTGCCAGATTGAGAAAATAATTCTTTAAGTTAGGGATTTATCTGGGGGCAAGTAGGGTTAAAATTATCTTAGAACTTACAAATTAGTGAACTGGAGCAAGTGCCAGAGACAAGCCAGGAGAGCAGCTAAGAGAGCACGGCCAAAGAGACTGAACAAAGCTGCCTTGATTAGTTCCCAAAGGAGGGAGCCAATGGATCCTCTGCAGAACTAGAAACCTGCTTAGCTATCCAGCAGCTGAAAGGAAAACTGTGGGTTAGTTTTAGAAGCCCAGAAGCAGGAGACCACTCCCTAAGTGTTGAGCAGTTCTCATGTTCATGTGTCTCTCTGTAAAACTTAAAAACCTTTCTCACCCTACCACTAACTCAGAACTGAATGTATTGCTTCAGGCAGTGCCCCTCTTATCCCACCAGCAAGTAGGACCTTACAACCATTGCTGCTGGTTTGGGAAGGGTCAGGAGTCAGCTGAAGGAGTCTCTCTCCATGCCAGGAAAGTGATTCAATGACACATTAGAGAAAATCAGGCAGACCTGCTCATTCACTTTGGTGTGCGAAGGGCCCTGGTGGATGAGGAGCTTCACTATGTCAGCATCTCCCTTCCAGGCTGCCAAGTGCAGGGGGTAACAGCCCTTGTAATCTGCCACATTGGTGAGCGCGTCGTTCCTCAGCAGAACTTCCACAACATCCCTGCAAGAGATGGGAATTTGGGTGAGACACTCAGTTCTGGTTTCACAGCTCACACTCTGCAGCTAGTACTGCACAGGATTATGTCAGAGATTCTCCTGGAATGTGACTTTTAAGTGTACCTATTAAATGCTGCCCAAGGAAATTAAAAAAAAAAACAAAACAACAAATAAATATTGATGAGGTGAGCTCAGGGAAGATCTACATTACCTCCACACTAGTGGAGCTGAGCAGGGGCTGAAGTCAGCCACAAGCCTGTGCTGCAAAGTGAATTGCACCAGCACAATGAAGGTGAATAAAGATTTTAACTCTATTCCATTGCTCAATATCTTAGGCAGCAATGAGCAACATGAGATCTACCACAGTGAAGACTGGAGTCACTTAAAAATGTGATATGCACACAAGGCAATTGTGAAGTGGTGCAGGCCCAGACCACCCTGGACACCAGACAGGCTGTAGTGACTGTCACCAGGGGAGCCCCTTTCACATGCTGTCACAGCTTATCCAAATTGCTTAGAAACAAACGGGTGGTTGAAAACCTCAGTGTTTCGAGATGTGAGACTGTGCAGCAGCCAAAGCACTGACATTCTCCACTTCCCCTGAAGATGGAGTAGTGCTGCACCAGTGCCTCGGGCTGGTGAATGAACCACACAACCGTGACCAGGGAAGCACAAAGCATCCACCCCTGCAAGCCAAGGCATGGGAACAGGACTCACTTATGGCCATTGAGAGCAGCGTGGTGCAGTGGGGTGTATCCAGTGCTGTCAACGCAGTTCACGTTTGGCCCTCTCCAGATGCTGCAAGACAAAAAATGGACAGGGAAACACTTAGGCAAACACCAAACAGGGCAAGGGCAAGGTGAGCAGAGCTCTCACACCAAGGTGGGTACCTGACAGCTGCGGTTGGGGCAGTCACACAGAGCACAGAGTACAGCAGAGGGGTCAGTGTGTCAGCACATGCCAGCACATGGGATCATTCCTCTGCTTTAGCACACCCTCCTGCTTTCCAATCAGAGCTCCCACTGCCACACAGCCTTCAGCCATACACAGCCCTGCCAAAAAGCATCTTCACAGGAACATGTGTCTATTAGACTGAACCACAAGAGACAGCAAACCACTGACCCACTGCTAATTCACACCCCGCAGAAGAATTCTGATGGCTCTGGGAAACTGTCCTTCTCCACAGCAAGAGTCACAAGGGATGAGTGGAAGTCAAAGACTGTGGGATACAGAGGCTGCTCTCGGTCACCAGTGTGATTCCACACTGACTTCTCACTGTCCCAAAATCACTTCCATCTGTCAGCTGCTGGCAGTCTGTACTAAAGAGTAGGTGGTCTCCCAGCACTTCTGAGAGCATTAACTCCCCTCCCTCGTTCAAAAGTCAAGCAGCAGAGATTTAAGAATTAACCCTGGCAAGGATTACTCTTCCCCAATCCCTGCTCACATCAGCACAGGATGGCACAAGTGAGAGGCCAGTGCTGCTCCTGAGCTCGCTGTGAAAGGAGTGTGGTGTCTGCTGCCCCTCACGAGGGCTGCCACCCTCTCCCACAACAGGCATGAAACTCAAACCAGTACATTCTTATACACAAACTGGAACTGTTTACCTTTCCTGACAATGGCCCTCTCCAGTACAACCCATCATCCCTGTGTGCTGGCCTGTTTAACACTCCATTCTTCCAGAAATTACACGGGGCTTATTGCAAGCCCTGACAATCCCACTTGTGCTAACATGGTACATTTTCCTGCTTTGTTTTCTTTGGGGCTAAATCTTAAGAGCACCCTCCAATCCCCAGTTGAACTGGTTTAAAATCAGCCAGCTGCAGCTCTGTTTGAAGCAGGCCTTTTCTGAGCAATCCATTTCCTCCCCAGCACGAAATCAAAGCGACTCATGTGGCCTAGAGGCTTTCTAAAATAAGTCATCACTGGGGGGCTGCTAGCCAGGAACACCTCAGTGCCACACTGAGCAAGAATAGCAGGAAAGGCACCAAACCAAACCAATGGGAATCTCTTGTAGACCAAGTGGAGCTTCAGAAGGGAATGAAGCAGCAGGCCCACACTGGAGTAGGAAATGGAAAGTCTGTCCCTGTCCCTTCCAAGTGACTTCTGATCTGCAGAGCATTATAAAAGGCTTTGCAGTCCTGAGACAGACCCAAGCTCTGCTAGAGGAGAGGCAGCTAAGGGGAAACTTTATCCAAGAGGACAGGCAAGTGAGCCACAAAATCCAATTTGCAAAGGATCAGAGGCTTATCCTGAGGCATCCTGCACACCACACAGCATCCCGTGCTCCAAGAGCAAACTGCAAATCAATACACACATGCAGGGCACCTCCAGCACTGACAACACTGCTCACAGGATGATGGTTTAAACTACATCCAGAAGGTCGGTGAGACACCAAAACTCCCCCCTCAGAGTGTGTGCAGGAGTGCCCTGCCCGATCCAGCTCTGCAGTCCTGAAGCATGAAGAGTAGAGCTCAGCTCTGGTTTGTTCCTGGCAGTGGGCTCTTGCAGTGTGGTTGCCCAAATAATTTATTGCTGGATTTAAAGTGGCAATTAATGGTTAGAACTAGTGCCAGAAAGCCTTGTGTGCAGTCTAGAGCAGTTCTAACATTGCACCTGTGCTGCCTTTGCTTGGGCTGTAACCTGGGCAGTGCCAGAGTCCCGTGGTTTTACACATTAAACTGAGCCGTGTTTGGAAGCTGAGCTCAAACTGCTCGAGGGTGAACACATGAAAAACCAGCAGCAATTAACACAAATGTTTCTTTCAGCTGAAGTTATGAAACAAGGAAAACCAGGGTCAGTGGTGCAGTGGGCAGGGCTGGGGACTGGAGCCTGGGACATCCATCCCCATCGGAGCGTGGTGTCCCCGTGATAAAACACTTCCTGAAAAATCTTCAGGTCAATGCTTTGGACTAAAATGAGAAGTTTGTTCCAGGAGCTCAGAGGAGGAGAAAAGCTGGAGCCCAGGAGGGAGCTGGCCCAGCAGTGAGCACTGGGTGCTGCGGAAACCAACTGCCGGGATCTAAAGATATTTAAAAAAAAAACATCTGCTGTGTCCTCTCCTCCCCTTTGCCTTTTTATTCCTGCAAATAAAGAAAGCTTTTATCAAAGAAAGGTCAAATCACCCAGAAGATCAGACTGGAAGGATCCAAGAGGAGAACTATTTATATTTAGATGTGGGGACTGCAGCAAAATACATCACTCCCTGCCCTCCTCTTCAGCTCTGCCAGCAAGGCCATACAATTAATTCTCCTGAGGTATGGAAACAGGGTGCTGAGAAAAGCAGAGCACAAAGCCCAGAATTCTCTGTGTACACTGTGACTTTGGGCTGTTCCTGACTAAACAGAAACCCCAATCCCAGCACAGAGAGGAGAATGCTGTAAATACAGGTCCCCAGTAAAGGTCTGGAGCCAATTTGACCTCTGCTGCTTTCTGATTTCTATTCTCCTCCAATCCCCTGAATTCACATCAAAGAGGGAGTGTTGTTTTTACCTCAGTGGTCTCTGTTCTCAAAGGATTACCCAGGTCTCACCTGCCCTTTGCTGCACCAGGGCAGCATCTGAAGGTGTTCCTGATGGCATCTGCTTAAGGCAACTAAGACTGAAAGTTGAGGACATCAGAAAAGCTCTGAAAACAGCAAAATCTGCTCCATTTAAACTATTTCTTGTGCTCAGTTTTCTCTTGCTCCATGATTCAGCAAGTGCTGTAGGTCTTAAAGCTTCCTTCTTGTGAAAACTGCTGAATAAAGCACATGCTTTAGGTCATAGTAAAACCCCGAAGTTCCTTTAAACAGGACCATATTTGTCCTCTTGCTTTTCCATTTCTTTCTTCCCAACTTTGCTCACAAAACCACCCCAGGCAGGGGGCTAGAGCAGGGCCAAGCCTGGAGGACAACATGGTGTTTCAGCTCAAATGATGAACCTTTGGGGCAGTTTTTGGTCTCACTAACGTGGGTTAGGGAAGCACCAGGATAGCTCTGAGTACTTATGCAAAGCAGAGGCCATTGCACCCTGTGTATTTACACACCCAACACTAAAGACAAAAAGCACAACAAGACACCAGCAAACACGAGTGGCTTGGCACAAAGTCACCAGGAAGTTTAAAGCAGTTGAGCACTGGCCCTAGATGTTTGTGTACTTCACTCAAAGCCTCTAAGTGTCAGGAGGGCAGTGGGGGCTGAAGGCAGATTCCCTTGAGTCCATTGCCCAGAGGCCACCAGAGCAGGTCAGTCACACATCCCAGCTATCCATATCCATACAACCACTGGATTCCTGCACCCAAACGCGACCCTCACTTGGTATTTCCTGCTTACAGAGGGAACACAAACAACCCAGAGGTTTCGGGTGAGGCCTCAGGGTTAGGAAGCTGCTTGTGTTTTTCTGAAGCGTGAGGAAGGCACTGCTGCAGCCAACCTCACCAATGGGAAGGGTCTGGAGTGGTGGGACTCCCAGCAGAGCAGGGACCCCACTCCCTACACACCCCAACCACCAGATACTGCAACAGCTTTATGAAAACAAGCAGCTGATGCACAGCTGGAGAAGATTAAAACAGAATATTGCTGGGGCAAGGGGCTCTCAGCCCCTCTTGCCAGGTTTTGGGAAAGCCCAAGGAGAGCAGCTGGTCAGATTCCAGATATTGGAGCAACTGCAGAGGAAGCCAAATCTGTGAGATTCCGCTTCTGTGCTCCTCAACTTCTTGGTCCAGATTTTTATTTGCTGTAAGAAAAACAGGCAGATTTTCCTCAAAGTCAAAGGGTCACAAACTCAAGTACAAGACGCCAGAATGGACGAGGAAAAGCATATATATATATATGTGTGTGTGTGTATATATGTGTGTGTATGTATATATATATATGTATTAGGAACAGGACACATAGAAGTGACCCAGGTGACACTGCACAGCACTACAGCCAGCACAAGGGCTGAAAAGCCCTGGCTCCATAATCAGACCTGCTCCCAACAGAGCCACTGACCAGGGATTCCAGTTAAAATCCTCAGGCTCAATCCACTTCAACTGACACACTGCAGCAGCCAGAGCCATGCCTGGCCCTCTGCACAGAGCCAGACCTCAAGTTCCCACTTCATCAGCTCATTCTGAATGAAGCAACAGCTCTCAACAACAATTGCCAACAGCTCCAGACTTGTTGCCCAACACCTACAGACAGTTCAGCCAGTGTCAGGTCAACAGGGAGTTGTGAGAAACCAGCATTTCCACCAGTGGAGCAACACTGTGCAGCAATTAATCCTCTGATGGCCAAATGATCCCTTCTCCCACAGAAAAGAGAGGAACTTTTCATTCCTCAGGTGCAGTGGGTGGCCAGGAGCAGGAAACCTGCATGGATTTGCAAAGTGACAGCAGCCTGAGAAGACTTAGTTCAGGAACTGAGAGGCAGAAGGTGACCTCATCTGCTTCCCTCACAACCAGTCTGCCATCTCCCACTCCTCATTTCCAGGGGAGGCTGTTTTGGGTTGGCACAGACCCGTGACAACCACATGTTTAACTCCTGGTCGTGCAGCTCATGCTAGAAAGGAACCAGACAGGGTTGGCATTACTAATAGAAATGTGTCCATCCAAGCTAAAAACCCCCACTAGGAAGAGGCCAGCCCTAGCCTTATGGATGGCTCCTGGCAGTGGAAATGCATTTATTTAAACTTAATGTATGGTGGGGGGCGGCAGTGGGGACAGAAAGGCTGGGGCAGGTGTGCAGCGCGTGCTACATCAGAGAATCCCTCCGAGCAGGGGCGAATAAAGAGCTGCAGGACAGGGAAAATATAGGTCTGGGTTGAGTGCATATGCTGCCCTTTATTCTTAAAAGCATTACAGGCACTCTGCAACCAACCCACTCCCATTAAGGAGCATTCCCAGCTGATGACAGGCCGTGGAGCAGGAGCAGCCCCACATAACACAGGCTCCAATGCTGGTTGTGACCTCGGGGCCAGAGCCAAACAAGCTTTGCTGGGAGAAGTGCAGAAAGGGTCAGCAATGGAGTCTGAGAAAGCCAAGCAGTGTCTTTGGGAGGGGCCCAGGAGCTCTGGGGTCTGATGTGTGTGGCAGCAGGAGCATCCCCCTGTCCACACCATGTCCAAAGGCAGTATGATGGCAGGGGAAGAGCAGGGGAAATGGGAAGGCAGCACCCAGCATAGAAAAGGAGGGTTTGACATGAAGCCCTGAAGCTGCCAAGCTCATTCGAGGTGGCAAAGTGACCCCTAAAAGAGGACAGAGATTGGACAAATTTGCCAAATGCTGACAAACCTCTCACTGAGGTTTATTAAACACTGATTTTGTGGCTCATTCTCTTCTTTTGCATCTGACTAGATGGGGTTTTGAGGAACAGGAGCAAAAGGAACCAAAACATTCCTACAGAAATTCAATGAACTGAGCAGCATTATGAATGTCATAAACCAGCCCGGAGCTGGTAATATCCTGGAACTGCAAACAGGAACCAGAGCACTGCTCAGGTAAACATTCCCCACTCTCCATTTGCAGCTCACCTCTGCTTCCACAGCACTGGAGAAGATGCCACTAAGTGGAAGAAAATACAATATTAAAAAAAAAAAAGGAAAAAAAAGAGATGCAGAGTACATTAGCAGGACACGTGTGTGTAGATAGTGCAGGCTGCTGGGTTCCACTGAAGCACAACTCCTTAGCAAGGTGCCAGACTTTCCCTTGGCCTTCCCTCCACTGAGCACTTTCAGAGAAATAGAAGGAAACTGCCTGGGCAGCCACAAATTCCAGACCAAAACCACCAAGCAGCTGATGCTGCAGCACTGAGCTGGCTACAGCTGGCAACCTCGCACTGGGCTTTCCCTCCCCCTTCTCCTTTGTGAGATGATTTAACAAGCTGCAGAATCCCACGGGACATGTCAGTCAGCCAACAGCAATGGAGCATCGTGTCTGGAGCCCAACATGTCCATCTGCGCTGCTCCCTTCTGACAAGCACAAAGCTCTGAGCTTGGAGTAAAAATGTCATCAAAAGGAACTTGTGCAGAGAAAAATGTTCCCTCCCCCACCTGCCAGTGCTCTTGCACAGGAAGGGATGTGCCAATTAAGTGTTTTGGGATGGCAGAAAACGTGTCACCCTCTGCTCACTGTCAGAAAATGTCAATGGGATCAGAACACCTGGAAATTACTGTTTGTCTGCAGCACCCACAGAGATCTGATCCAATATGTATCTTAGTGGGAATTTGGGATTTCCAGCAGGAGCATTGCACCTGGAAGGGTACAGAGACAGTGATATTTTATTTAAACATGGACACCCTCCTGGTGAAGTCTCAGACCTCTCTATAGAGAGCAAATAAACCACCCCCATGTTCTCAAGGTGTGCCTGCTCAGCCCAGCCAGCCAAGCTCCAGGGCTCCTCTGGGCCACCTTGGGCACTGCCCCTTTGCTTTGTGCCATGTCACCCATACTCACATCCCTCTCAGCCTGGCTGCTGCCCACCCTTTCCCAAATCCTGATCACGTCCCTCTCAGCCTGGCTCCTGCCCAGCCCTTCCCAAATCCTACTCATGTCCCTCTCAGCCTGGCTGCTGCCCACCCCTTCCCAAATCCTGCTCACGTCCTTCTCAATCTGGCTCCTGCCCAGCCCTTCCCAAATCTCACTCACGTCCCTCTCAGCCTGGCTGCTGCCCAGCCCTTCCCAAATCCTGCTCACGTCCCTCTCAGCCTGGCTGCTGCCCAGCCCTGATGCCTGGAACACTGAACCACGACGTGTCTGACCTGGGGCAGATGAAAAGCAGGTAAATAGGCCAAGTCAAGCAGAGACAGAGATTCAGGGACCGAATTACCCCTTCCCTACAGCAATTAAAAAAGCAAATGCAATTATTTTGTACCAACAACTGCACGCAGAGTGCACTTTTGCCTTAGGGAGACTGAAACCAGTGAGAGAGAGATTGGCACGACATCCCCCTTCCCTTGTGACATTGCCCAGATCAGTGACAGGATGACTCTGAATCGGTGCTGGCACTGCAGTGCTTCATTCTGTGCACACAAGGAGACCCTGGATGGCAGGAGGGACCCCTGGGCTCTGGCCCAGGACATCAGGACAGGCAGGAGAAACACGGTGCTGGAGTGAAAAGGGAATGAATTGCTGATACTGAACAGAAGAATGACAGGATGGGAAGTGAAGCCCTGGAAGAAGGGGACACGGAGAATTCAGTGCCACAACAAAGCTTCCCCTAAAGTGTTTGGAGCACGCTTTGCCCTTGAACACAGCCCTCACCAGCAGCCCAGCAGCTCACCCACATGGCTCCATCTAAGCCTGTATCAAATCCCAGCTCCAGCTTAACCAGGAGTCCCTGAGGGCTAAAGAAAGACACTGCAAGGAGAGATTAACTGGCAATAGTGCGGGACACAAACAAGGAACCGACATGCCACTGACTCCAGAGACATTCCTTCTTGATGAGCTTTTTAATTGGCTGCCCTAAGAGCAAGTGACAGGGAAAGGAGAGAGCAAAGAGCAAGAGGAGGAGGGCAAACAGAGAAGTGACCCTATGGTGGCTCGGATGGGAGCACAGGGGACACACCTGAGCAGCCACAGAGCTCTGTGATCAGCTCTGCTTGCTCCTGCTGCACACTACACAAGCAGAGAAAGCACTGATTTAGACAACAGTTCCTAAGGAAGCTCAGTAAAAGAAGGATGGAAATCAGAAAGGACATCCCTTTACTCCAGAAGCATCCTTGAAATCCAGTCTGTTAAAGAGCAGGAACAAGAGTGAATGGCCAAGACGGGAAATTATTCCCAAATCCCGATATAGCTCCTAGAAGTTGTCATTACTTGTCTGCGCTATCTGTACAGAGATAAGGTTAGAGCTGAAAAACACGAGTGCTGAGAGCTGAGGGCATGAGCCAGGCAGTCAAACAGAGGGTATGGAGCAGGAGGGTTCTGCCCTGCTCTGAGAGCCCCGGGGAAGGGCAGGGACTGCTCCCCAGGAGCTGCCACAGGCAGCTGCACCAACCCCTAATGCTGGAAAACTGAACCAGTAATGGAACAGGCAGCAAAGAGAAATGTTCCCACATATTTCACAGTGGCTCTGCAGCTTCCAGTCCCGGTTTCACCCAAATGCCAGCTCTGACTCTCCCCACAATGACAGCCTCAAACAGCTTTTTTCCTCACCAGAAAGAAAACTTCATTCTTTGGGGAACATATGGAACATAAGATGTTCCAAACCCCTTGAAATATCTCTGCCCACTTCTCTTCAAGAATAACAAACTCAGCTCTGAGCCTTTTCTCTGTTCAATACAGCTCTCCCAGCCAGGAGCTGCTTTCAGCAGCACAGCCTTTCCCAGCCTGACATTTTTAATGTACAGAAGGAATGTACATATGCCAGTCAGACTCCTAAAGATATACAGGATAAAACTCTGCATTCCTTCAAACAATTTCAGGGTTACTGTAACTGTCCCAGCAAATAATTGTATCTCAGCTGTAACAACTCACACCCATGTAACAACCAGGATCTTCAGAGCTTTTAAACCAATTCTCTTTAGTCTTTATTTTCTGTGAAAAGGAATGTCAAGGTCACATCCTGCTTCACTCCTTCTGTGAAATAATTTCTGTTTAGATTAGAGGAAATATTTCCAAAATGCCAAATCCAACATGAATTCCACACATCCTCCAAGTTCCATTTTCAGCTGTTCTGACCCAAAGCAGATGAGCCTCAGGAGCTCAGGTATGGCTTCACAGCCTGGACCAGCCTGAAAGGAGCTGTGAAGGGGGCACAGGGGCAATGCAGTAATTGAAAATCACGCAAAGGTGGTTACTGACAACACTCCAGGATGGCCACAAGTCATCCACGGGGATAAAGTGAGGTCACTCAGACATCTCTTACAGGGCAGTCAACTCTATCAGAGCTCCCACTGTGCTGCAAGAAACCACGGTTTAAGAAATCACTGGAAAGAAGCACTAGGAAAAACCAACACAAGTCCACAGGATACAGTCTCTTATTTAAGTAATCTGATGGATTTCACTGTCCTTGTAACAGAACCAAGATCAGGACGCAAAGCTTTGAAGTCTTCAGAGCTTAAGGCTTTATCATAATCCTGCTCCTGATTCCTAAAAAAAAAATTGTGCTGATTTCTGAAACCAAGAGCAGTGAGGAAGAGCCTGTGGAGCCTGCATGGGGGTGCTTCAAACCTCAGCAGGCACCCAGCCTCTGGAATTGGATTCTGTTCTAAAATCAGGCACTTTGTAATGCCAAACTTGAGCGGATTTCTCAGTGTCTTAATTAGATGAGGCAAAAGTAGTTTCACCTAATTTCCAACCCAGTTCAATATTAGATTTGAAAGACCACCTATGACATCTTCAGCCTTGCTCGCCCCAGGAGTCTGCACAACAGCAGGCAACGGGATTAGATAGAAATCTAATGAGATAATGTATTTACATAATATTTATGGCACTCACTCTCAGACAGGGTTCTGTTCTTGCGTCCTCAGTACGTGGCACTACAGACACTTCCTTTGAACTGGAAAAAGCTGGAGGTTTATTTTTAAATCTAATTTCCCTTTAAAAGAAACCATGTGTTTAAATAACAAGGGAGGAGCGCATATGTACCTGTGTTTACCAAACCTAAACACCAACTCGAGCTCAACTTTCCTGCAGCTGAAATAACTCAGGCTCCTGCAGAGTGTCCAGTAAAGCCATGCACACAGAATCCTCCTGTAATTCCTTTAGCATCCTCCTATGTCAGATGCATACCCTGATTTTCACCTGAACCCCTCAACAGTCACACGTCAGCAAGCTAAGCATGTATCTAAACACACAGTTCCAGCACTTTGCATCCTGCAGCTTCCCAAACATTTAAGCAGCTCACCCTCACTAGCCCTGGGGAAACAGCCACCTTAACACCCTGTGTGTGCCAGAGACAGCTAAAATCCTTGGCTCAGGAAAAAGTAAAAACCACACAAATCTACACACCGCCAAGATAAAAATAGTTCCGAACTTAAGCCCTTTATCCAGAAGTCTGGAGGCCCAACTGGATTTTCTTCCAGGATACAAACATCTGCAGGAATGCCTGCCCAGCATCCAGCGCCAAATTCAGTTCGAGTTAAAGGGCAATGAAAAAAGTTTAACTCCCATCTGATTCATCCAAACTCCTCAAAGCTGAGTATTTCTCATTGAGCCACAGCACCAGGACAAAGTGATTTGGGATTCAGGTCTAGAAACGTGCATGTGATGCAATGGCCACCCCAGGTACCATGTGGCATTACTGCCTGGCCTGACCCAGGGCAGGGCACTTCCCCACCCAGGAGGGTACAGGAGTCTCTCTTTGGGAGACAGGACATAAAAGAGCTCTGAGGACATCACACAGGCTCTGCAGGTTTTGTGTAGAAGAAGAGGGCACATTCACACACTCCAGCTCCAATTTCATTTCAAAGGCAGCTCACACCTTCCTGCCCTGTCTTTATTTGAGCCTTTGCCCCCTCCTCAGCCCCCCAGGCTCTTGGATGTGGACAGCCAGCACAGGTGCACCGACATTTCCAGCTCTGTTTTCCTCCCTCCTGCAGACAGCAGCTGTGTTCACTTCGCCAGTCGGTTGCTATAGAAACAAATCAATCCTCAACAGTTTTATTTTTACCAGTTTCTGTGAAATAGGATTTATCTCATTTCCATGACTAAGCTGTACTCTGGAGAAAGCTCTTTGGGACAGCGACAGTGCCAGCTCAGCATCGGGCACAGCTCGTGCTGCAGTGACAAGAGGAAATGGCCATCACCCGTGTTCAGAGGCACCTTCTCATCTTGAGGACACTTCACCTTGAAAGGATTCCACAGCCAGAGCACTACAGCACTCCACAGCTGCCCCCGAGGAGTGGAACAGAGCAGGGAGGATGGCACAGCCTGGGTAAGGTGATGGGGTCACACCGTGTGGAGATATCAGCACATGGTCTGTGCTGAGAGCCAGCCTGGCAGCCCTCGGGCACTGCCACAGGGTGGGCTCAGCCTCCATCCTGCCTGCCCTTTGTCCCAGGGCAGCTGAGAGGGGCTTTACTTCTGGTCTGCCATGACCTGGATGCATTTCCTCCATTCTGTATTACCTCAACTCTGTGTCACACCTTTCACCTATATCCTTTCTAGCCTGTTTGTTTGTCTTTCAGTCTCACTGAAGTGATGTGTTACCTCACAAGAATCCCACTGTATGAACACTGTTTTTTGGCTCAGCTGCTCCCAGTACATCAAATACTGCTCCAACCATTCATCTCCAGAAAGTTCTGCTCCCTGACAAGGGACCTTCTGCAGCTGGAGGGGACCTGTGGCATCAAGTGGAGCAGTTCCACTTCACCAACACCCATTGCTGGGGCACAACCTGCTGCATGCAGGGAGAGGAAGGGGAGACACTGCTCCTCCATGCTCTCACCTGGAGGTTCCTGCCATTCCCTCCTGCTGGATCCAGGAACTGTGCAGCCTCAGGAGACAGGAGTCTGTTAGACCTGCCAGCTGAAGTGTTCCCCCTGGCCAAACCTTGGGGAGAGGAGCTGGGGGTGGCCAGGCCAAGCTGGAATCTTTACACTGCAAAGTGCCCAAAGCCATCTGTCAAACACTCAGCATCCAGCTGAGCTCTGCACCACTCCTGCCTTCAGAACACAGAGTGCTCTGGCTGTTCTCAGATCTGCAGTGACACTTCTTCAGTTTAGGGACTGCAGACACAGGTGGAGGCCACAAGGCTGTAGAAATGTCAGGATCTCGTAGCTCAAACATCCCAGGTTTGGTGACAGGCATAGCTGTGGTTTTGTTCCAAAATTCCTCACACAGCTCAACAGCAGGGTGAGAAGTTGGGGTTATACAAATCAAAAAGCCATCAGGGAACCTCAGATACACCCTCAGGGCACTCGAATCTCACAAGCACCTGAGCACAGCCACCCTTGGGCTTCATACAGCTGTTCAGGACCCTCCAGCCAGCGCTGGAGCCAGGCCTGAGCACAGCATGGGAAATAAGTAAATGCATGTTGTCAATGTGTTTCACAGCTCCTTCCATGACAGAACAGAGCACAAACCTTAGATGAGCCCTGCAAATGCTCCTGGGAAGATGTGTAACCCAGCAACTGGAAAAACACCTAGGAGCCTTGTGCCTCAGCTCCTCGAGCCCCTGAGAATGTCCACATCCTACAGTGGATGCAGTCAGCAGCAGTAGCTGCCTTTGTTCCGACATCCTCAGCCATCCTCAACACAATGGGACCCACCTGATGCTCCTCACCTGAGACCAGGACCCCTGTGACACTCCTCCCACCACGTCTCAGCTCACAGCAACTCCCTGATGGTGCATTTGAGGTAACCTGTATGAGCATTTGGATATTTCCAAAGCTGCCTGGCACTTCAAAACACTCTCAAAGCAAGGGAAAAACTACGCTTTTGCTCTCCCCTCTGACTGACACAAACACGATGACACATTGATGTTCCCAAGCTAGCAAGTCCTACAGCACATGTGGGTAAAGACTGATGGGAAGCCAATACCTGGAAGAATGTTCAGCCTCAACACCCACCTGTGCAGAGCCTTCCACTTCCAGCCCCACTCTCTGTCAACCAACCCCAGCAGTGCACAGCCTGGAAACCTGGGGCTGCCCACAGCCTGTCAGGAAGGGAGAGGGACAGGGCTCTCCTGAGGGGTTTTCACAGGAAGGGAACCCACCCACAACAATTCCCACATGTCCCAGAAAGCCCCAAGTGCTGTACAAACCACAAGTCCTGCTTTGCCCACTGGCTTGGGCGAGTGGAGCAGAGCAAGGCCAACACTACTGAGGCCCCAGAGCAAGGAGAGCCCAGTGCTCCTGGCCCAGCCCTGAACATGGAACCACGCTGACCAAAGCACGCAAATAAAACTTTCCAAAGCTGCATCACAACATCACACAGAGACAAAACACTGCAGAGTCACAGCCAGTAACTGCAGCCTTTGAATTCTTGAAGAAGTGCTTAGGAAACAATTCCCAGCCCAGCGCCGGCGCACACCTGTGCCTGTGGCACAAGCACCTCCAGCAATCCCTGTGTTTGGGTGAGTAATTAAAGAGGGATCTGTCCCACTGTGCCCTGTGCACGGGAGGGTGTGGAGAGGAGAAGGTTTAAAGTGGGTGAGATGATTAATCACAGCAGCAGGACGAGGGAAAGACCCAATGTTGCCCTGTTCAGTGGGAATGCAGCAGGAGCAGCTCCCTTGTGATGGGGAAGGGGAAGAGAGGAAAGCACCTTGTCTGCACAACCCTGGAAGGTGGACCTTGGAGCCTCTCTGATGCTCCCTGCTGCTGTCTCTGCTGGACACTGCAGGACTCAGTGCTTACCTGCAAGGCCTGGGCACACACAGAGGGACAGACAGGCCAACAGCCTGACCCTGACCTCAGACAGGGCAATTTCCCCTTCCCTGGCAGCAGCACTCTGTTTCTTCCCAAGGGAACAGCAGCAGAGAGGCACAGCAAGAGCCTCACCCCCCAGGAGTACACAGGGCACTAACAGATCCCTGCTGTAAACCATCAGCCACACCAGAACAAACACCAAACCCCCCCGTTTTTAAAAAAGAACTCATTTTTCTGACTCCTAACCACCCTTGGACTGTTGGAAGCCACTTCAAGTGTTCTGCCATCCCACCACGTCATTCCCATAACCAACCAGACCCCTCACCAGCAGCAACTGTTGCAAATGGGCTGGAACAAGGGCTGTGGCTTCTGTAGAACAGCACTCGACCCTTCCCACAACAGATGTGCACCCAAACTCCTCATTCCCAGCAGAAGCTTCTCCTTGATACACTCCCTGAGGACTGCATATCCCATCTGGGGCTCAGCAGCAGCCTCAGTTTCCCCTCTGGCAACGCAGATCCAGGCTTTTCACAGCAATAGATGAAAATAAAAAGCTGCTTCTGCAGATTTGGCTTTAACACAACCCATCCCTCATTGCTCCTGGCAAAACCTCCTGAATGCAGCCTGATAGCTCAGCCACAGATTGTTCTGTTCTTTCCCGCCTTTAACTTCACAGTGAACCACTAAAAAATAAATACAATAATCCAAATTCTGCAGCCTTGATGCAGAATAGGCTCATGACCCCAAGAAAGCTCATGGATTAACAGGCCATTTCTGATTTCTGGACTTGCTGTTGCTCATAAGCCTTAAGCTGGGCATGCACGGAGTGGGTTTTCTCTCTCACTGCTCCTCACACGATGTCTCTGCCTGAGCCATGATCCATGGCTGGAACCAGAGCAGCCAGGCCCAGCTGAGGAGCCAGGATCTGCTCCTGACTGCTGGGCCAGGCCTCCAGCAGCCCCCCAGGCCCTGGCAGATCCCAGGGGCTGCGCAGATGCCGGCAGGGAGCCGAGCCTCCCAAACCCTGGCAGCCACCACCTCTTTGTGAGCCCACCATCTGCTCTGGCAAATCCACACTCCCATTTCCCCCCTCCTGCATCCTTCTCATTCCCCCAGCCCGCTGTCAGCATTCCCAATTTCCATCAGCTTCCCACTGGGGTTTATTCTTCTGCCCAATGCCCTGAGTGTTACACCCTGGCATGTTCACCCCTTAAGAGAGACTTGAATTCTCTTTGAAGTTCCTCCTCCTGTGGCTTATCCTGCTCCATCCCATCCTGCTTCCTGCTCACCTGCAGCCATAGGTGATTGGAGTCTGAGCCTGGCTCCACACCCAGCGGGCCCTGCTCAGCCTCAGCAGGAGCAGCACAGCCCAGACCGTGACAAAGTTCA
The DNA here is from genome assembly GCF_008360975.1 of Lichenostomus cassidix. Classification (NCBI taxonomy): domain Eukaryota; kingdom Metazoa; phylum Chordata; class Aves; order Passeriformes; family Meliphagidae; genus Lichenostomus; species Lichenostomus cassidix. Next base: position 3,065,531 of record NC_139506.1, read on the forward strand.
CATTTAACTGATAACAGACACGGTGGCAGCTCAGGTTACCTGAAAAAACAACGCATTCCAAGGAATTTACTGCCAGGGCCATCTTCTACCACTTCACAGAGCAGCACTTGCTCTCTTTGGAAGAGAAATGGCCCAAATGATGAGTGCCAGCTCAGAGCAGGTGTCAGCTCAGCACATACCAGGTGTAATGTGGGAATTCCAGGGAATGCCTGGTTTGTAGGCATCCAAACTGTATCTTAGAGACACCTGAAACACTGCAGAACTGCCATAAGAAGCTGGGACAGGCACCTTGGCAGAGATGAGCTTTGGAAACAGGTTGTTTAAACAGTGGGACTTAAAAAATAAATAAAATAGGAACTAAACTGGGACCTGAAATCAGGTGAAGAAAGGAACAAAGGTGTCCTGCCATCCCAGCAGAGCATTTATGACCTGGTTCTGCTCTGGGAATGAGCTCTGGGGAGTGGAGGGCAGCTCAGCAGCTCCTGTGTTAGAAGAGATCCTTACGGACCTGAGGAGCCTCAGCAGGACCAGGAATCAGCCCTAAGAGGGCCAGGGGCTGCCCAAGGAAGGGAAAATATGGAGCACACAGACCTGACTGAGGGCAGGCTTCTCCCCACACCCAGAGAGGGCAAAATCCTACATTAGAAAAGTTCCCGTCTTCTAGCATTGGAAAAGGTGAGGTTTCCTCCATCCTAAAATTCATCTGTCTGGTCCCTACAGCCTGGCCTCTGCTCCCTCTGGCTTCTCCTAGCAGGGACACTCAGCAGCTGCTTCTCATCAAAACCTCATCACAAGCTCCTCACCTGGAAGAATCTCATAGCAGAGCCAAAGCCCAACAAGTGGTCAGGAGGTGGGAAACAGTCACAAAGCCCCTAAATGGCAGCAGGTGGCACACAAGACAGGCTGCCATGGTCTGCCACAATATGCAGCCAGACCAGGAACCAGTGTCACAGGCACAAATCCCAGCTGTACAGGGAGAAATAGGTTCAGGAGCTGGGACTTGGGAGGGGGAAAGGGGTTGTTCCAGTGTCACTGACAGGTACAGGGCAATGAACACAGAATATGAGTGACAGCTGTGACAGTCACTGTCCTTCAGACATGGGTCTGTGCATGAAGCCATGTTCACACGTGAGAAATACAACAGGTCAAAGGGACAGCGTGGCCCACTCTGGTACCATGGGACCAGTGCAGGACCATGGGCACTGACCCAGGGAAAGGCAGGGAAAAGGCACCCTTGTGCTCCAGTGCTGTGGTGGATCTGGTTCAGCTCACAGCGTGTTCAACTGCACCGACCCTCTGCACTGATCTGAGCCCCTGTGGGCACATCCATCCCACTCAAACAAGGGCTCAGACTGTTTAATGTATCAAAAGAGAAGAACAAAGCTCGACCTAAGGGTAGATTTACGTTTCAGAGAGGCAAACGTGTGCCCCAGGGCAGGGTGAGCTCTCTCATGTCTGCAGGCCTCCACTGCCAGCCCAACCTGCAGCTATCCAGCTGGGTTATGTGAAAGGAAAAACTAATCAAATTCGGCCAAAAACGGCCAAGTCACATCCTTCTGAATAGTCAGGTCGAGTAGCAGCAGTGTCACCTGGGGCTGGACACAAATCTCCTCCACATGTCCCAGTACAAACCAATTGCTCAGGGACCAGGAGCAGCAGCATTCCCAGCAGAGGCCAAAGTGGCTCAAAGCTACAGCTCCAGAAGGGCAGCAGCAGGAGAAGATGTCAAAAAAAAGGGAGGAGGAAAAAAAACTAACAAAAGTCCAAGAGTTTCAAGTCAACAAATTCCACAGCATGGGGCTGGGGACGAGCCGACCCCAGATGCACAGCCCCGGCAGTGGTGTCACCTCCAGCTGTGACAATGCCAGAGCAGGGCCCGGACACCTCGCCCAACACCTGCCCCGAGCAAGCCAGCCGGCAGCTCTCCCACAGCCAGAGCCTGCCCCGAACCCGCAGCCCTCCGGACACACCAGTTACTGCCCAGTTACCCAGTCTGCAGCATCCGCACCGCAGCGGTTTGATGCCAGCGGGTCAGGCAGCACCTAGCCCTGCCAGTGCCCGCTCCAGACAGCCACAAAGTCACTCCCCTGTCCCCTCCCAGCCCACCGGGGGCACACCAGCCCGAGGAGCTCGGCTGCAGCCCCCTCCGGCCCGGCTCCCCAGCAGCCCTGGTCCCTCCAAACTCTCAGGGTGCCCAGAGCACAGCCCGCTCACAGCCCGTAGCGATGTCCCATCCCAGCTCCTCAGCCCCCCATTCCCACCCGGGGCGCCTCCAGCTCACTCCACACCCACGGGGGACAGAGCAGGGACAGACCCACAGCCTCCCCCGCCGCGCTGCAGCCCCAGGGAGCTCCGGCATCCCTTTGTCCCACAGCCCTCTCTCCCTCTCGCTGCACTTCACAAGCGCATCAACCCCACCGCTGCCTGCCAGCCCCGCTGCCTGCAGCCCCCAGCCCCATCCACAGCTCTCCGTTCCCTTCCCGTCCCGCAGCCCCACAACCGACTCCCCGTCGGCGCACAGCCCCGCTCCCACCCCACACCCCCAGCTCCCCGCCCGGGCCGCGCTCACCTGAGCAGGCTGGACAGCGGGTGCCCCACAGTGACGCTCCCGCCGCTCCCGCCGCCGCCTCCCCCCGCCGAGCCGCCGCCGCTGCCGCCGCCGCCGCCGGAGCCGCCGAAGCCGGAGCTGAGGCGCTTCCCCGAGAGCAGCTTCTCCACGGCCGGGAGGTTCCCGGTGCGCGCGGCCTCAAGCAGCTCCTGCTCCTTCCCCATGGCCGGCGCGGCCCGGGCGGCGCGCGACTTCCGGGGCGGGGCGCGGGGCTCGGGGGCGGAGCCTGAGGGGGCAGAGCCCGAGGGGCGGGGCTAGGGGCGGGGCCTGGAGAGAGGGCGGGCTGTGGGCGGGGTTTGGATCAGGCCCCGCCCCCGAGCGCAGCGCTGGTGCCTCAGCCGCGCTGGTTCTGGGCGGGTCTGGGGAGTTTCCCCCTGCCGGGCCGCGCTAACCCCGTGTTCCGGACCTGTGTCCCACAGGAGGGGCCGGCTGCGGAACGGCGGCTTGGGGCGGGGCTTGGAGCGGGGCCGGTCGGTCCGAGCGCACCGGGCCCGGAGCTGAGCCCAGCGGAGCTCCCCCTGCACAGCCCCGCTGCCATGGCAACAGGCCCTGCCCCGCGCGGCCCCTCGCGGCGCCCGTAGCTGTGCGTCATCAGGAGGCGCCGTTGCCCTGCCGTTGCGGCGCCGTTGGCGTGGCGACATGCTCCTCCCCCATCGCGGCGCCCGTGCTGTGTCATCAGGATGCGTTGCCGAGTCGCTGTTACCATGGCGACAGGCACCGCCCCCGGCGCGGCGCTCGCAATTACTTCCTCATCAGGCGGTGCGGTCGCATCTCCGTTGCCATGACTACAGACCGCCCTCCGCGTCGCCGGTGACTGTGCGTCATCACGAGCCGCCAGCGTCACCGTTCCCGTGGCGATAGGCTCCGCCCCTCACGGCGTGTTTCGTCATCAGGAGGCGCGGCGGGCGCGGCCATGGCGGACCCGGCCCGGGAGCCGCTCGGTGCCGCCGCTGTCCCGGAGCCGCCGCCAGCACGGCCATCCCCGCCCTCCGCGGGCGATGGGGCTGCGGCCGCGGGGGAAGCGGCAGCCGCGGAGGAAGCGGGCGAGGGCGAGGTGGGGGAGGCCGGCGGTGGCGGCGAGCCCAAGGCGGAGGTGGCGGACGGGGAGGTGAGGCGGAGCGGGAGCGGGGCCGGGCCGGAGCGCGGGGCCGCAGAGCGAGCGCTGCCCTGTCGCGCAGGTGAGGAGCGCCGAGGGGGAGGCGGCGGACGGGGAGGACGCGGGGCTGCAGCAGTGCGCCGCCAGGAAGGTGAAGCTGGAGCTGAAGGAACGGAAGGAGAAGAAGCAGAAGGTGGATGAGGACGAGATCCAGAAGATGCAGTGAGTGTCCCGGGAGTGCGGGGATCGTGTCCCCGGTGCCACAGCCCCGTCCCCGATCCCCCTCCCGCCCCGCGGTACAGCCCAGCGCTCCCCTCTCCTCCCGGCCTGGCTGGTACCGCGGGAGGCCTTTACACGGCTGTAAATGATCGTTCTCTCCACCGCAGGATCCTGGTCTCCTCCTTTTCCGAGGAGCAGCTGAACCGCTACGAGATGTATCGTCGCTCCGCCTTCCCCAAGGCTGCAATCAAACGGGTACGGGAGAGGCAGGGAGACCTCGAGCAGGGCGGGCTGGGGGCTCCCCGGGACCCTCCTGGAGCTCTGCCGGCATTGTCCCGGGACAGCTGATCCCGGTGGATTCCAGCTCAATTCCCCCACCAGGATGTGGTGCTGCAGCTCAGGCTCTGCCCAGAGCACGCCCGAGGGGGGCTGGGTGGGGCCGAGATGTTACTGCATCTGACTGTCCCCATCTGTCCCTGTCCCAGCTCATCCAGTCCATCACTGGCACCTCCGTGTCCCAGAACGTCGTCATCGCCATGTCTGGCATCTCCAAGGTGTTTGTTGGGGAGGTGGTGGAGGAAGGTGAGTGGCACACGGTGAATTCCCTGCTTGGAGCAGGACATGGAACTGCACCGAGCGTTCCATGTTTCTCCCTTCCAGCAGTAGCTCTGGTTCAGAGCAGAGCCCAGTGAAGCTGCCACAGCCCCTCTGATCCCACCAGTGTTGCTGCTGCTCCTCCTCAGGTGGAGAACCTCAAGTGCCAGTTCTGTCCCTCAGCCCCAGCTCTGTCCCTCAGCCCCAGAGCAGCTGCATAACAAGGATCTCATTAGTGCTACAGGGACAAAGCAGTTCCTTAAGCCTCTTAACCTGCCGCAGCGTTCCTTTATGGGAGGAGCTGGGATCAGTTTGGGACAGGCTGGGAGCTGACCCAGCTCTTGCTGCTCAGCTGGGAGGGTGCTGTGGGGTCCCCAAGCCCACCCTGTCCCAGGGGCTTTGAGCTCATCCATTCCCTGGCTCCAGCATCTCCATGTGGCTGAGTGGTTTAGAAGCCATTTGTCCTGGTTGCTGCCCTGGGACTCCTGTCAGTGAGCAGCTCATGGAGCAGGTTGATTTCTGACACAAACATGACCTGCTCCCTTTCCAACTGCACTGGAGCAGCAGCAGGGGATGGGCAGAGCTCGGGTGTCCCCTGACATGACCTCTCTGTCTGTTGCCCAGCTCTGGACGTGTGTGAGAAGTGGGGGGAGCTGCCCCCCCTGCAGCCCAAGCACATGAGGGAGGCTGTCCGCAGGCTCAAGGCACGGGGGCAGATCCCCAACTCCAAGTACAAAAAGATCATCTTCCACTGAGAGAGCTTGAAGTGAGCTTCCTGAAGGATGTTCCCAAGTGGACTCTTCCATAAGGCCCCTCTGGGGGAGCCTGTGGGACCTCAAGGATGTTTCTGCTGTCCTCACCCTGTGGGATCCACCCTTGACCTGGACTCCAGGGCTCCTCTGCCTCAACACAGCAGGAGAGGAACATCCAGAGGCTGCAGAGCATTTCCTGCTGACCCAGCTGTGCCAGCTGTGCCCAGATGTGTGGCTTTTTTTGTACATTAAACTTATTCTTGTGTTCATAGCATGGCTGGGACCTGTTCACTGTGTAACCTGAGGTGCTCCCAGAGCTGTTCCTCATGTGCTGGGAGCTGGGGCTCAGCTGTAATTCCAAATGCAGGAGCTGCCCAGCACCATTGGGAAGGGATTGGGAGGGAAAAGCAGGAAAAGAAGCTCGAGCCTGGAAGGAGGTTAATGAGTTTAATTCCGCTCGTGGTTCATAGAACCAATAAATGCATCAGTGAAAACAAACTGCAGCAAAGTTCCAATACTGCCTAAAATTCAAGTTCAGGTTTGCACATTCCCCCTGTCCCCTTCCAGGAGCCCTAGGAGCTGCTCCTGGCCCCGTGAGAGGTGCTGAGGCCACGTGCTCTCCCACAGCACCTCTGCTGGGCAGGACTCCCTGGGCTCTCACTGGAACAGAGGAAGAATCCTTAAATAAGAAGCTCCACAAAGTAAACTTTGATATTTATGACCTGTGGGGATCCAGGAGGTTTTGTCCTCCCACGTGTGTGGGTTTTGGGTTACAGTCCTTTTTACTGGGACTTCAAAGCAAAGGAAATGCTTGAATTCTTCAACAAAACCCATTGACTTAAGATGCTGGAGCAAGGAATTTGCTGTAAACAACCTGGCCCCAGCTGTGCTCAGCCTGCACACGTGGGAGGAGCTGTGGGACCTTGCAGGTCAGCACCAGGGCTGAGTAAACCCTTGGCACCCTACTCCTTCCCCTAACGCACACAAAACGTCATGAAAATTTGAAAAAGCAGAAGAGAAACCTCCCATTCTCAAGCAATTAATGAAGAAAAAGCAGGAATACCATGGCATTCCACCTCAGGAAAGCAGTTCTCAGAGCTCTTGCTCCCCACAAGGAGAGGGAGCAGCACAAAGGTTTGGTGAAACAAAATCCAACTTCTGCCTGTGGGCTCTGGGCAGTTCCCAGCAGTGCTCACAGGGAGCTGCTCCACGTGGCTGTGTTCCAGTTTTGCTTTTGGGAACAGGGCTGGCAGGTGGCTCTGGAACATGTCCCATCCCAGGCAACCCCTCAGCCCGGCTGAGAGATTCCGCCCAGTGCTGAAAGCCCCACAGCTCCTTCCTCAGCAGCCATGGCTGCTCCCCCTCCCCAGGGAGGAACTCGGGCACACAGAGCTTTGAGGACAAGGTGCATCCCAAAAAACACCCAGGTCATCTCCTTCTGACACTGAGCCAACTTCCCTCACCCCATTCTTTGATAGTAAACTTAAGGTTTAAACAGTGCCTTGTAAGGGATTAATTCCTTTGTGTTTCTGCACCAATGAAGCCAAACATTGTGGAATTAAGTGGGAAAGAACTGGACTAAGTCTCATACAGTCTATCCATTGCATCCATCTCTACACCAGGAATTACTGGTGGAAAAGGAAATCTGAAGGAATTTCTTTACCATCCTGACCCTGTTCTTGAGGGAATAGTGAGCTGTGTGCCCTCACTCCACAGTGGGAAATCCCATCTCTGTTTCCAGGTGACAACAGCCCTGCTCTCCCAGCAGAGCCCTGACCCTTCCTGCCACTGTCCTGTCACTGCCCAGGTGCTGCAGTGACCACCCTGCTCCTGCTGTGGCCCCAGGAGAGCACAACTGGGCAAGAACACAACAAGGAAGGGTGAAAGCAGCAGAAACCCCAACATGGACCATCTCCAGGTGTCACCATGAAAGGTGGAGGCTGAAAGCCACCCACAGATGAGGATATATGGGGTGTCTCCCCAGCATCTGACCTGGTGTTTGTAGGCTGACCATGCCCTGGCTCAGAGCAGCACTCCCAGGCCAGAGCAAACAAAACTCCTTATTCCTCCCATTTGTCTCAGCCAGGCCTCCCTCCCTCCCTCTCCCCAGTCCTCTGCAGTCCCAGCTGGTTTCAGTCTGGCAGTTGGACCCGTTTGGCAGCAAAAAGACCAAACCTGCCCTGTTGGTGCTGGTGCTGGTCCCCTGTCCCCGGCAGTGCCGGCACCGTCAGAGCTGGAACAGGGGGTTGTATTTCCTGATCTCCTGCAGAAGACGAGCCTTGTCCATGTTGGCTTCTGCCAGGGCCAGTTTCATAGTCTGGAGCTCCCTCTGCAGCTCTGGCACTTGCTTGAGCTACAAGAGACAAGCAGAAAACAAGGCAGGAGTTTTCAAGGTAGACAGTGAGCTGCTCCAAGGAAAACCAAAACAGGAGCTTTTGAGGAGAATTACACAGTGTGACACAACCACACTGACAGAACTTCTCTTTGTGGGAACCTCTCGATTCCTGTTTTTCTTACAAGGAAGTGGATGCAGTGGGGAAGATGGAGCCAATCAGAAAAAAACCCCAACCAAATTCTGAAAGGGAACAAGTGAGTTCATGCTGGGCAAAGTGCCCTCACTCCTCAGAACACTCATAGGACGAGGCACAGGCTGCTCCTCAGGGCACTCCCTTCCTGCAGCTCACCACACCTGCCAAGGACTGCAAACAATGAAGGCAAAAGAAAATTTCCAGCTCTCTGTTGTCCAGACAGCAGTGACTCACCTGCAGCCCACGTGCTCCTGCCGCTGGGGCTGCTGAGACAGACTCTGCTGGGGCCTTCTGCTCCTCAGAGACTGACACAGGTTTTTCCTGTTTTGGTGAATCCTTCCCCTGGGAAGCTGGAAAGCAACAGAACCCACTCAGGAGTGGACATTCGGACAACAGGGCTCTCAGGACAGAAAGAGTAACTTCAGTTAATTTTTGTCCCTTTTTTTTTGTTTTCCCCTCTCTTTTTTAACAGGGAAACAAAATTCTCTTTCCCCTTTTAAAATGGAGAAACTAAAAGGTAGTAATGTATCCGGTGTTTGTGAGTTCAAGGAAACACCAAGTACAAACTCTCACACCAGGGAACAGAGGCAGGGACTGCTCCCACAGCAGGGAACACACACAGGGACTGCTCCCACCCCAGAGGCCATCCTTCCCTGCAGGAACCATCACACCTCAGTCCCAGTCTCCTCCAGCACAGCCTGGGGGTGCAGAGGGACAATAAAACCAGGATGTTGCTGACCTGTGAGATAGAAGACGCCGTCATCCCTGCGCCTCACCACGACGTGATCCATTGCCAAGGTGATGGGGACAGGGCCAGGGGAGGTGGGGTACACCGGGGGGCTGTCATCCTGAAAAAACATGAAGCAGAGAGGGGATGAGCTGCTGTGGCAGCTCTGGAAAGGACTCCCCTTGCCCGCAGCCTCCTCAGGAGCAGCGTTCCTGACTGGCAACACTGCCAGACTCACAGAGGTACCTGCCTTTAGGTACAAGGTGTACAGGTACACCATTCCCTTGTGCTCCTCATTCATCCCTAGGGCAGCTTTTAGAAGCAAAACCAAACAGTTTCAGGAGAAGAGAAGCTCTACAGACACCCCCAGCAATCCCACAGCATCCCTTCCCAATCCTGCAATTGGGAATCTCACAAGCGAGCCCTGCCCTGGGCGGGGAATCTCTCACCTTCAACGTGATTTTGGCATCCACGACCTCTATCTCCATGGGGATCACCTCTGGGATGATTTCATCCTCCAGGAAGGGTCCCAGGCTGGTGAGGCAGGAGGTGCAGAGCTCGGTGGAGCTGCTGTGGAGCAGCATGCGGAGGAAGCCGTTGCGCTCGGCCAGCGGGGAGTGAACGGCTGCACATGGCCCTGACTCCAGGCGCAGGCACACCTCGGGATGGGGCTGCCTGGGCTCAGGGCTCACAGGCTTCTCCACACCTGGATCCCCTAGAGCTGGAGCAGAGAGATCTCACTGCACAACGGGACGCCAGTGATCAGGTATCAACTCAAAATGGGCATCCTGGAAAGCTCATTTCTGTCCAAACACAGCCAAGTGACCTCAGTCTGATGGCATCTCTCACATGAGATAAATCCAAATTTCAAAGGACTAAGAGCCCAAGTCACAGAACTGGCACCAGAGCTGGACCATTTAAGGGCCCAGGTGCATCCCTGTCTCACCACACCCTAAAACTAGCTCCCATTTTACATGTGCAGGAGCTGACCCAGTGCCCCACTCACTCTCCAGAGCTGACTGACCTTTCCTCATCCCTTTGCCCCACCGTGGCCACTGGCAGGACTGGGAAAGGCAGGATCAACAGCCTGGGAACTGCTCACACTTTCACTTCAGGTTTGGGGTTGGAGCTGCTTTTGGTTTTGTGTTACATTTTTCTGGAGGAATGGGGGGTGTGGTTGAGTGGTTTTAGGTTTGGTTTGGGTTTTTTCTAATTCAAATTTAGGGGAAGTCCTGTAGACCGAAAGCATTTTTCTCAGAGCAGGAATAACTTCAGGGTTTCCCTAGATAGCTTTACTCACTCTTTCGATTCATTTCATGCATCCTAGAAGCAATTTAAAAAATCCCCATCAATGGTAAGTAGGCACCACAGAGCCTGACTGTAGGAAACATCTTTCAAGTGCCAGATCTGAACCCTCACACATGAGTTGTGCTCAATCCTAACCACCCCGAACACTGAGGCCACAGTTAATGGAATATTCCCTGAGGGAGGCTGGTATAAAAGCCAGTTCTAACAGTGCAGCTGTAAAAGCAGCTGAGCCCCAGAGCAGTGCCTTACCCACGTAGCCACGCAGGAACTGCCACATCCCGACATTGTTCAGCTGCTCTGGAACCACGGTCATCACTTGAACAGCCACAGACAAATCATCCCCTTGCACCTCCATGGCACAGTTCACATCGTTCATCTTCAGCACCAGGACAGACACCTGCAACAGCCACCAGGAGGTCACTGGTTACAGCAAACACCTCCTTCCAGAACCCCTCAGGGACAGAATCCCAGTGCCAGGGACTGACCAGCTGCAGACTGGGGTCTTCACTCTGGGACGTGGAGCTGTTCACCTCAGGAGACACTCCACCCTCGTCCTCTGCAACCAGGCTGCTTCTGCTGCCTGTGTCATTGTGGGCTGGGGGAAGCTGCCCTGAGGGAAGAGGGTCCAGGCTGGGTTCTGAAATGGAAGTAAAAATAACTTAATTCCTTTTTTTTTTCTGGTTTTGAGAACTCCTGATGTCAGCATCTGCCTGAATCCCTGGCCTCTCTGGAGGTACCATCCTCTGGAGAGCTCTCTCCAGCTCCTCAGATGAGTTTATGCAATGCAGGGTTGAAGTGAAAAGATGTTCAGAGTAACTTATATCCAACCAGCCCTTCCTAAATGCTCTGTACCACTCTCCCCCAGCACATCACAGCCCTACAGCCCTCAGGACACCACTGGGATGTGCAGGTTCACCCCACACCCATTTACACTCCTGATCTCAAAGAAAAGGCACCTAAAAGAGCAGAAAGAGCACAGTGAGGCAACTCCTTAAGACCTTCAAAACCAAGGAGCAGCAAAAGTGATTCCATAGGAACACAGCATGGATGGGTTGCCCTGTTCACCACTGTGAGAGGAGGGTGGGAGAGAGGAAAAGCCAAGGGCTTTACCAGAGTCTGTGAGCATCACGAAGCCATCACTGCCATCACTGTCCACAGACAGCCCATCCTCAGGGCCACTCCCATCCACAGATGTGGTGTCAAAGGAGTGCTGGGATGAGGTCCTCTTCATGGAGAAGAAACGCATCCGGCCACTGCCTGCCCCACCTGGGGTCACTGCTCCCTCCTCTGCTTTGGGCACAGAATCCCTACAAAAAAACCCCAACAAAAACCAGTGATGAAGGCAGGCAGCTGAGCCTGCAGATTATTCAGATTGGATTCAGGATGGACTCTGATCACATGCAAGTCAGACTTCAGCATCCTCAGACCAGCCCCAAGAGATGAAGGTTTAACCCATCTCCAACCCAAACAAAATGGAAAGAAGGGGGGCAGTTTGCCTCTGTTTCCCCATCCTGCAGCCCAGGAGCCCATCCTGCTCACCTGGCCGGGGGCAGGGAGAGCATCCTCTGCATGGTGGAGGTCATCTTGTCCCGGCTCAGGCTCAGGGCATCCTTTGTGAGGGACATGGCCTCCTTGGTGAGGTCCATGGTGGCGTGCAGAGCTTCCTTTGTGGCGTCCTTGGTGATGTGCAGTGCACTGGAGAGCTCCACCTCGATGTTCCGCAGTGGGATGAGCTCTGCCTGGCCATTGAGGGTGACACCTCCTCTGCCTGAGGGCTGTGTGTCCGAGGCTGGGCTGGAAGGGACAGCAGGAGGGCTCTGAGGGTGGCTGCTGGTCTCTGCTGGTTTTTCTGCAACCAGGGCTTCCACAGCTTCGTGTGCTTCCTCTATCAAGCCTTTCTCCTCTGCGCCCTTACCAAGGGGAGCTGCACTCAGAGCTCCATCGCTCGCCGATCTCGGGAGCCTCTCCAGTGAGACACTGGATGTGTCCTGGATGCCACTGTCCTCTGGGAGCTCTGAGGTGCTGCCTAAGCCCTTCTCTGAACTGCTCTCTGATTTCAGCTCCTTCTCTTCAGCTGTCAGCCCCTCCTTGCTGTCTGAAGGAGAGAGCTCGGACTCGATCAGGCTGGTTGTGTCTGAGTCCAGGGATCTGGGTTCCAAGACAGACCCTGGAGCAGGGGTCATGAGCAGGGCCACCTCAGCACTGTGGAACATGACTCCCACACAAGCAGACATGGAATCTAAAGGAGACCCAGTCATTTCCTGGGTATCTTGGGCCAGCTGCTCCTGCAGTGCTTGCAGAACTTCCTTCATCCTGAGCAGCACCAAGTACTGGTAGTGATTGAGCCGAATTTTGACATGGACAGAGGAGGACATGAGCACATGGATATCAGCAGAGGCTTCCAGCTCTTTACTGTCCACTCCATCATCAACTTCATAGTCAGATTCTCCCAAGACATCCATCGTGTCTGGAGCTTTGTAGATATTCTTCAGATCCTGGTCAGTCTTTGACCTTTGACAAACACCACGTTCTCCAGAAAGGTTTTCATTCTTGGAGTGGTTGCTAAAGCTGGCAGAAGGCTTGATTTTCACCTCAGAGGTGGCCAGTTCCTGTCGTTTAGACATCTGAGCTTGCCCCCACCTCTTGGGCAGGCAGGCCCATATGGAAAGGGGAAAAGGGTCAACAAAGCTAAGGGCTCTGCCCTTGGAGCTTTCAGCCCCCTCGAAGCCCAGGGAGAGCTCAGTGAAATTCACAGACCACAGATCCTCAGAGGCAGAGGTTTTGTGAGGCAGCTGGCGAAAGCCTGGCCGCTTCTGTGGCCTGCTATCCACCTCGTAGGCGTGGCGCAGGAACAGGGTGTGCAGGAGGCTGAATCTGTCCTGCGCCCGGGGGAACTCAGCGTAGCTGGAGTGGAAGAACTCAGACCCTGCAAACTGACGGAAGAGGCTCTGCAGGTCCTGGCAGCTGCAGGAGGGAGCGTGGCGGGTGTTGGTGGCTGTCACCTCTGACATGCAAACACACAGAGCCCGTGGCCGGTCCCGGTGGTCTGTGACCTTCTTATCCACAGGGATGCTGAGCTGCAGGGGAAAGAGACATGACAAGAGGTGAGACAGGAATAGCAGATACTTATCCTGGATGAGAACTGCAGCACCAGCTTTGCTGCCCACAAACCAAACAACAGCAGACAGAAGGAAGGCAGCAGATTTGCTTCCTTGTTTTAAACTCCAGCTATGTCCTGGTATCATGCTCCTTTCACAGAGAGAGCTCTAAAGACTGGAAAAGGAAGGAAAGGAATGGTACCTTCAGCCTGAAGCCATCCAGCCGGACATCCACATGCTCATCCCTCTTTCCTGAGTCCTCCAGCTTGTAGATGGCTTTGAACTGCTCCAGGCTGCGATAGAGATCCAGGCAGAAGAGGTTTATCCAGAGCACACTTGGTGTGTCCAGGGTGAGCATCAGGCCGTTCAGCTGCACGTACAGGTTTGGGCATGGAACTAGAAAGGAACAGATTAATGAGAGCAGGAAAGGCCCCTCAGGTGCTCTGCAGCTCTGTGCAGAACCTGCACTGACAGCACCAATGCAGGGGCTTCACCACCCCTGGGAGACACATCTCTGAAGGGGAGCACCCAGAGAAATGAGGTGATCCCATTGAGTGAGCACCCAGAGCACCCCATGGCCCTGCTCCAGTGCTCTCAATAAGGCTGAACCCCAGGAAGTGGGCAGACAGCAGCTGCTGCAATTCCTTCCTGCAAGCACATTGTGCACAAACTCTATCCCACCTTCCCACAGGTAAAAAAAAATAGGATGGCAAACATCAAAAAACTAGAAAACGATGGACAGAGAATATCTAACAGGGTTAACACATCTAAACAATTGACGACTCTTTAAGAAGCTTGTGAAAGAAGGTGCTAACCTTGATGTATTACCTGGAAAGTCCTGATTGTCTGGGAAGTAATATTCTGTGAATTCAATATGGATTGCAGAGACCTGATCAGGGAGTTTGAAGATTTTTCTACTACAAGAAACCAAGGTGGAGGGTTTCTTACTCTGTTGCCCAGCTGTAGAAACCTGGAAACAGAATGGAATGCAGTTGTGAAGAACTCAGACTTGGCAAACCCAAGTGTCCCAGTGACCCCACAGTTACCTGAATTCAATCCACCTCATTTACACATCAAACATACATTGCTTTCAAGCAAAAACATAATTTTCTTCCACTTGCTGATGCTGCCAGCTCCTCTCCTTTGAGGGAATTTAGTTCTTTATGCCTCCTGTCATGCTAGTAAGAGCTGTGACAAGCAGAATTAGGTGACATGAGCAAACAGAACAGAAATCTATTCCAGCTGCCTGCAAGATCAGGGACATGTTGGCAAATTCATCATAGTATCTGGTGCTGCAAAGAGCAAAGCCAGCTCTTGGGTGGATACAGGGCACATGGATGCAGGGCCTGATGCAGGCTAGGGATGCTCTGTCCCAGGGGAGAAAGCCTGAGGTGAGACTTATGCATCCTCTGCCAAAAATCCACATCTTGACTTCTCAAAGGCATAGAATGCTTTACACTGGGCCTGCCTAATGCTTGGTGTGAGCTTAGATAGGAATAGAGGGCAGAAACCCAGGGTTATCCATTTCCCTCTGAACATAAACTATCAGCAGCTCATTCTTGGGTTAAAACTTTTACAGGCAACACCATAACAACATTTAGGTTCCCTGGGCAGCGTTTTGCATGTCATAGGATTTGCATGATTTATTCGAATCATATCTGGTGAAATTTCCTTTTTTAAAGTGCCATTGCCATCTGCAGGCCCTGCTGAGCTCCCTACCTGGTGCACATCCAGGTCATCCACTCTCACCACCACGCAGCTGGAGCGCAGCCGGTGCCAGGGAGGGTGCCGGAGCCGCGGGAGACTCGTGGGAGGAGCTCGGCCCTTCTCTGGGGGGCTCTGCTGGGGGCTCTGGGGAGGCTCTGTGGGGACAGACAGGCAGAACCAGCAGGGTTTTAGTCACCTCCTTTGCACCATTCATGCTGACACCTCTGTGCTCACTGAGCAGAAGTAACAGTCTCAGAATTAACACAGCTGAGCAGGAAAAACACTCAGGACTTTTGAAGGAAGAATGCTGTGAAAGGTGAGTCTGTTCTGTGGCAAGAGAACACATCCTTCAGCCAGGTCTGAAGTATTTAATTTCATCCTTATATACTCACCTATGGAGAAACTCAACAATAATCCAGGAAAGGGATCACTGCAGCCTGTCCATCCTTGCTGCAGTGCTATCCCAGCCACTTTCCTTTCCCATTACATTTATGATTTTTAGCGTGCTGTGCATTCCTGCACCAACAAATCAGCCTGCTCAACTGGGGACAGGCAACTAGAGATACTGCTGGATGGAGCAAAATTGTTACCACCTCCTGCTTCACTGATTTTATCAAATACCATTACCTGGTTTCCTTTTGAAGGGGGAAAGTGGAGTCTTGGCAAACATGGGGTCTGTTTCTTCATAAAACTTCTCCATCTTGCTTTGAAATTCACTGACCAACTTCTTAGCCCACTGTCCCCGAGTCTCCATTGCTTCACTGTACCTCACCCAATGCTTACAGGCATCTCCTGCAGGAAAACAAACATCCAGGCTTTAAAAATGAGGTTTCTTTCTTCCAGTCCAGCCTGCAATCATAGAGCAGGACTGTTCTTTAAACTCCCTTTTTATCCCCCTCCTCAAGTTGTGAGGCCACAGGCTCCCTACCTGCCCTGTGGAAAGGATAATAGTCAAAAGCCATCCTCCTGAAGGTCAGCTGGATGGCACCTCCTAGCATCCCATGCTTCAAAGCACCTGTGGGGAACAGAGCAGAGGAAACCATGGTCAGCTCTGCAATCCGAGCCCTGATCCAGGAGAATTCAGAACCTGTGACTGCCACCACTGACTGACACCATGAACAGGATGAGGGTACCATCTTTAGGAATCTGCACCCAACTCTTGTCCTAAGCAAGGACAATGACTCCAGAATCAACTGGCCAAAAGTTTAAATAGTGAGAACCAGACCTGGAAACTCAAATCCCAAACTGCAAGGCCCCACTGCTTCCCAGCCCCCTTCCAGAGAGAAAATTGCTGCCTCTGCTGCTGTTTTCCTTCCTCCTGACCTGACTCCCTGGCGTGGCTGTCATCACAGATGTGGAGGTCCAGGCGGGAGATGAGGAGGTGGTAGGAGGATTCCTTCATGTCGTGCTTGTCAAAGTACTGCCCGATGCTGGTGGCGTTGGGAGAAGCTCCAAAGGGCTGAGCCCAGGACTGCTGGGCACTGGGAGCAGGTGGGGTGATCTGTGGGAGGGAGACAAGCTTGGTGAGAACTCAGAGAGGGAAAACAGAGAAGTTATAAAGCAATTAACCAACTCATGCAAACTTCCAGTCTGCAAGGCATTCGTTTATAGGAATTGGGATTCCCAAGATCTGAATCCTTTCCTGTGCTCTTATGAGAAAAACCCTTTGTGGCTGTGCCAGCTGCATGCACTTTTCTTGGAAGATGTTTTAAGATTCCTGGGCAAAAACGGCCAGGTATTTCGTATTTCCCATCCCTCCTATGCAACCTCACTGCACTACATGTGCATTCCTGCTTCCCCAGAGCTTCCAACTCCAACAGAAATACTCCTCTTCCCTTACCCTTGACTTGAAAAACATTTTATTGGCAATCAATCCCCCTCCTTTGTTCACTTCATTACCCCACAGCAGCCCACAGACTCTGTGGCACTGACCTGACACCGTGAGTTCCCATCAGGGAAAATGCTGTGAGTATGGGCCAGATGTCACACAAACACAGACTGTCCTTTTCCCTGGCAGATGAACATCCAAGCTCACTCACCTGTACAGACTCTGGTGCCAGGCTTTTCCTCTGCTGAGCAGATTTCTCCATGGCCTCGCTCAGAGACTCAGCGTATTTCATCATTGCTTTCAGCTGAGAGTCTGTCAGCACCCAGAGCAGGTCATCCAGCAGGAACATCAGCTTGGAGGCCACCACGTTGCAATCTTTGGTCTGAAATAGCAAGGAAGGAGTCAGGGACTTCAAAAATTGCCTCTTCATACATAGAGTCATCATAAAACACAGAAGGAGAAAGAAGGGAGGCTGCTCTGAAACTCCTCTGAGAGATGTCATCTGGTGCATGTCCACAGCACCTCCTCTCAGATGGAAAGCAGTCAAGACCACCTCCTCTTTAGGAGACAAATTGCTCACTGTTTAATTTTTTTTTTCCAATCATCACATTTCCACAGAGAGCTAAAAATCAGGCTGCCAGCTTTCAGCTCCCAGTAAGGAGATGACAGCTCTCCTTGGGATGTTCAAATGAATTGAAAAACTCACTCCATCCACGATATCCTCCCCTGGGAAAGAAACTGCTTTGACATTTGGTAAGAACACAGCTGTCTCTGACAGAAAACATGGAGAGATACATCAGTTTGGGCTCAACGTTTTTGAAGAGAGAGAAGAGCTGTTGAGGACTGTGGGAGGAAATATGTATCATCTCCGCAGCAAAGCATGGAGAAGACTCTCACCCTTCTCTTGAGAGAGATCTGGATCCTCCCCTGGTTGGTGATGAGCCTCAGAGGAGTAGTGATAGGATCCTGATCACCATTGTCCGTGGCATCTGCCTCTATCCGCAGGGTCTGCCAGGTGAGCTCCTTGAATGTCAGAACCTGCTCAGGAGGAGAAAAACAGGAAAACGCTGAGATTTTCACAACTTCAAGGATTGGAAAAAAAAAAAAAGAACACTCAGAAGACATGAAATGAAACAAGGAAAAATCATTAATCACATTTTTCTTCTGTGATCCAAGGGCTCACCTCTCCCCTCTGTGGATCCGTGATGCGGGTGAGGCGCAGGTCACTCTGCTGCCAGTTGGGGTTGACACTGTAGCCCTGGAGCTGCCAGAGCTCAAAAGAAGCATGAAAGGCCTTGGAGTGAATCTTGATGGTGATGGAATTGACAACAATAAACATCCCCTCCACGACCTTCTCAGCAAAGCCATATTCACTGCAAAGAGAAGATCCCCCCATGTCATGGCAGACTTGGCAGAGGTGAGGTTCACACAGAGAGGTTTAAGTGCAACACCAGAGGCACTTAAACCTGAGAGCAGGGAGGCCAAGGGTGAATCAAGGAGAACAGGAGCTCCCACACCCCAGCAGGATGTCAGGGAGAAGCTGCAGGGTTTGGAGTCTGACCTTTGTCCAGCAGCAAGAGCGATGGGTGATTGTCCATTGGGTGGCCGAGGCTCCTCACACGTCCTCATCTCCACCTCCACCTTGTCCAGGTACTGCAGAGACACAATGTGGGAGCCATGAGCACCACAACAAGCCTCCAGCTTGGCCCACCAACCCCGGGGTGAGACTCCAGGGCAGGGACAACCAACTCTAGGGTCTCAACACTCCATGTGTTAAAGCTCTCACACCACCAGTGCCAGTGGGTAACCTGAAATCCCAGATGTGGGGAAAACAAACAACAAAAAACAGGCACCAGGTTGCTCTGGACTTCCCTGAGAGCTCCATCCTGCAGTGAAATGGGGATTTCATGGCAGGGCACTCACAGCCAAACAGTGCTCCCTATGTGCTAACGGCCTGGAGGATTCAGGTCCAATGAAAATTTGAGCACTTGATGGTTTCCCTCTCCGGAATTTTTCTCAAGTAGAAGAGATTAAAAAGAGTGAGGAAGAAAAGGAAGAAAAGAAGAAGGAAGGAAGAAGGGAGAAAGGAAAAAAAGAAGACAAAAGAGGCAACATTACCAGGCAGATTGGGTGTGTTTTCAGCTTTGTCCACTGGATCTGAAACAATAAAGTTGAGGTTATCAGAGTGATCTTTGCACTGGAAAGTTTCAGAAACTGCAGAAAACCATCTCAGCCCAAACTCTGAGCCCCATTTCTCTGAGAAATGTCCACAGTGTCTCACTGTATCCAGGTCAAGCAGAGACACAGACCAGGGAAAAGACATTCCAGACACCAGATCTACAAACCCAGCTGAGCTTTTGGATCTCATGTATCATCAGGAGTAATGGATATTCTGCAGGTCAAATTCTGCAATGGGGAACATTCCTGGTCTTTAACAGTTCACAACTAACTGCTGCTGTTACTGGGAGTCAGACAACTCTTTTGTAGACTGAGCACAAACCAAAAAGCTCCATTTTATTTTCATACAGCAACATTCACTCTGCAGTTCTTGTAGGAGGGAGAACAAATGTTTGTTACTAAACTGAGCAGATCTGACTCTAAAAACAGAGCACATCAGATGAGTAAGACAAGCTCATTTTTACTGTCACTTGGCAGAGTAGAATCATATTTCTTTTATAGAAAGTCTCTTTGATGTCCTTAAAACTTTTGAGTTCATGTAATGCAACTGTGGTTAGTACCATGTGCAGTTAAACAATCTGGCAGCTTGTAGCAAGTAAAAAAACCCAATTTTTTGCTCTAAAAAGCACAAGGAGGAAGAATTTGTAAGAGTTCGGTGTGCAAAGTGCAAACCCACGGATAGTCTCAGCAATTCTGCCTGTAAAGGGATAACTTTATCCATTTAAAGTTGGATTAACTTTAAATGCTCACCCTGATGGAGGCCTTGTTGCAGTAGACCCGGGTGATGGCGAGCCAGGTGGGCAGCTCCAGCACATTCTGCAGCACCTCCTCATCCAGCTCCAGGTTGGTCAGCTGCCCCTGACCTTTCAGCGTGCTCAGGTTGATTTTGTCTGGGGAGAGGTTCTTGGTAAACCTACAAGAGAAGAGAGAGGAGACTTGAAAAACAGCCCCCAGCAAAGCTGCTGAAACTGCAGGAGCATTTCAGAGTTATTTTAATACCAGTCTGTTTGCTGTTTTGTTAAACTCTTTCTGACATTTTTAAACCCAAGGCAAGTTGGTTGCTCCAGAAAAAAAAAATCTCTATGCTTTGACATTTGGAGGACTTTTTTGTTTTAAACTAAATTCAGGTTTGAGAAACTGAAAATTCCTTCTAAAGCTCTGGATCCTGGAAACCAGCAAAACTGCCCTAGGACAAAACCAAAGAAGACCAAAGCCAAACTCCAACAGCTCAGCAGTTTTACTCCCCTCAGAATTGCCATGTCAGCAGGGAAAAGTTTAATTCTCTAGATTCTTTTCACCCAGGAAAGCAAAGGATCATTAATGACTGACTTTTGTGGCTGTCTCATTTAAACACCACCCTTGCAGCCCAGCTTGCTCTCTGCTCAGCAGGGCCAAGCAGCAACTCTCCTCCCTAGAGACTGCCCCAGCTCCCTCCTCTGCTTTCTCTGCCTGAAATTCCTCCTCCCCAGGGCTGCCCGTGTTCCACCTCCCCTGTGTGCCCAAGATTTCAGTATTGTGGGTGAAACACTTGCAGCAGGACTGCTCAAGAGCAGAGGATCCTGGTGTCAAAGCCTGACTACACTAAAACCAGAGTGGCCCCTAAGGAACCAGAAGAGCCAGTTCAGAGGGCAGCAGATCACAGAGGCTGTACAAGTGTTAGCAACACTTCTCCATGTCAGAGAATCTTTCTGTGCCAGCAGAACTTCTCCTGTCCCCATCAAACCTCACCCCTGTGCAGAAGGAGCTGCCACCACAGGAGCAGGGAGCTGCACTCCAATGTCACTGCATTCAAACTTGAAGAGTTCCTGGCAGACAACTTTCCCACCACTGAATCCAGGGCTTATTTCTCACATTCCTCCATGCCAGTGCTAATTCTCATTCTGTACAGTGGTCCAGAAAGCAGGATGGAAAGAAAGCCCCTATTGTCAGCATAAGCAGGAGCAGGCTCCCAGTCACACGCTGCTCTGCTTGCTCCATCCTGCACCCACAGTGTGAGGACTGCTCTGGGAGAGGCAGGAGGGGCTTCTGGAGCAGCCACAGCTCAAGGAGGAGAGGAGAAACCGGAGCCACACTGCTGGGGTGCAGCTGCTGCAGGAGCTCGGGGTGTAGCACAAACCTGGCTGAAGCACTGGAGCAGCAGCTGAGCCATCAGCCCTGTGCTTCCGGGGGCAAAAGGGCTTTTCCAAAGCAAACATTTTGTCGGGAGAGAAAGGCTGACAGATGTTGAGCTGTTGGTGTCAACACTGCGCTAGTGATGCAGTGCTGCTGGAACAAGAGGGCAGCACACAGCTGAGAGTTTACCCACTGCTGCTCTTCCCCCCTGCAGACAGTTCCTGTGCCCTGCTGTCCCCTCCCTGCCCTGAGCCAAAGGGACACGCTGGCAGCTCAGACCAAGTTTACATCACACCTGCCAGCACCTCAGGCTGACACATTCCCTCCAAACTCGTCACTCCCTTTAAACAGAAGCTTCTTGTTTAAGCACGCCCAGGGAGGTGTCTGAGGTCAACACAGCTTCTCAGCATCTGCACCAAGAAACTGAAAATTCCAGAGGGTGTCCCAGCAGCTGCTCCACTGGCAGTGAGCACTGAGAATCCAGATGATTTGGGCCTGGAGTCCTGTTGTGAGCACCCACAATCCCAGACATGGCTGAAAATCAGAGCAAACACATTCAGAAGCAATACAGAAGCACCCTTGTGTTGCATCAGAGAACCAGCCCTGCTGAAAGCTGATGTCACCGTGTCCACTTGGGATTGGATGCTAAGAATAAACCAAACACAACCTGGACAGGTAAATGCAAAGCACTTAAGCTCCCAGGCTGGTGTGGGCAGTGATCAGCTCACACTGGCCAAGCTTTCTCACACCTGCACTGAAGGATCATCCCTGGGCTCGAAGCCTCATCCCAGGATAAGCATGCTCAGAGGGGAAGCTGCTTTCAGCTGGTAATGCAGAGGAAAAGTACAAGTGCTGCCCATAATTCTACACTGGCAAGTCTCTAAAGGGGGAGAATGATGTCTAAGCTTTTTATTTATTTCTCCTGTATTTGTAGCTTTGTAGATTGCTAATGCATGGATGTAGCTCCAGTACTTTTCCTACCCTTTTCCCCTAGATTTTAGAACAATAAGCTGACCTTCTAAACACATTCCTGAAATATTGTTTAGTCTTATTCCAAGTAGGGGACCTACAGTAAGACATAGTAAGAAGTGGGGCAGAGAAGCCCTTGGACCAACTCCAAAGGGCTGACCCAGGAATGGGTCACTGGGGCAACTGAATCTCCTATTGGATGTACCTGTTAGATATCCTAATTAATTAACCTTAGGAAATTGTAGAAATTCCATTCTGGGTGTGCCCATCACCACCAGGACACCTGGAAGCTTCCAAGTAAAGGTCTGCTTTTTACTTTACCATCCTAACACTGTTGCAAGGGGTTTTTCTCTTTTGATTATAGGCAACAAAAGCACATATCTGACCCAGGGCATCACTTTCATTCAGTGTGTAGGTGTATCAAAAATACCAGCACAGCATGGAAGAACCAAAGCTGTGAAACAGGACACTGTGCAGAGTGAGGTATGAAACTCGATCCAGCCAAACCAAACAACCCTTTATCACCATCTCCAGGGAAAGGCAGCAGAGATCCTGCTGAGCAGGTACCAAACCCACCCCCAGTGCTACCAGAGTCCACACAAGAAGCATTCTAGATGCACCAAAATGTGCCATTCCACCCCCAAAGCAGAGCTCACAGACACCACCCATGATGGGACAACAGAAGCTGCATGTTCTGGAAAAATACATCTCAAATGTAAACAAATTCTTTCTTTTAAACCACAGCCTAAAATTCCTAGGGTATGTTATCTGTTGTCAAACCTTGCTTCCAGCTGGTGCTCCCTACAGGAATCCCAGACCTTCCACTGGAATAAACTCCACATTTGAGCCACTTTACCACCCACACGTCAGACAGGGCTTACAGGAGGCCTCAGGTGAGAGTTTCTGAGAACACAGAGTTCCCAGGTGCCAGGTCTCTGCTGTTTCCAGAGAGGAACTGCTTTGGTCAGTGCCAGGGGAGGAAGAGCAGCAAGAGCAGAATGTCAGATGTTTGCTGGCAGGCTCTCTCCATTCACACTCACCCACAGCAACGTCCTTGGCAGCATGGGCTGCTGGCTTCGGGAAAACTGAATGAAAATGGTGGCTATTGGGAAAACTGACACGGGAGGATGTTTGCCCTTTTTTTTTTTTTGCAGTTCCAACAGAAGTCAAGAAGTGCTGAGCCAGTAAACTCACAGGGCAGCACTCCTTTTGAGCCTGCTGGGATTACCCTGACAAAAGTCAACCCTGAAAATCTATTTGCTCCATCATCAGCTTGAATATATATCAAAACATGATGTCACTGCTGAAAACAACTGCCCAGTTCCTCAGCCTGCATATCCAGAGGCCACAAACTCACTGATTGCAAGAGGGAGTTTGGGTAAATCTGACCACTGGCCCAAAGCCAGGCTAGAATCATAAATAAATTTATGTTCACATTTGTAGCTGTCTCGCCACACTGTCTCCAACTGAGCAAATGCATGGATAGATAATGTCAGAAGACATCTGAAATCATAAAATTTCTCCTCAGAGCCCTGTCTCATTACCCTGCTGCCAAATGGATGAAGAACCCTCTTCTCAAATACTCAAGATTTTCTGCCTCAGCCTTCTCCCTGCAGTTCCCCAGCCATCACTGGCTGTTGCACCCAGTCACCACCCCCAGCTCCACATGAGCATTTCTATTAATACCTTTGTCACTATGGCTATTATATGGGAGAGTTGTATGTATTATATGGAGCTGTACTCCAGTGACCTTGATTTTGCTTAATGACAAGCAAAATCTCTTGGCAGAAGAACTTGTGACACCAGCCACAGCTGCAGGGAGCAGCTGGAAAGTCCCTCCAAACCAAGGTAGGGCAGGGAGGGGGAACTGGTCAGCTCAGGGGGAAACCAGCCAAGCTTTCTGCCTCCACAAGGGTCACAGTGAAGGAAGAGAGGAGGATTTTCTGCTTTGATTTGGAATACAAATATGTATTTTAAGCAACTATGACAAGAATTGGACATGGGAAAAAAAACCCCAACAACTGTATTCTGACCAATGCAGATTTGCTCCTTCCTGAAAGTCTTTTCAAGTCTTGCCTAGTCTGGTTTTGAACAGGGCATTCAGTGGGATTTCCATCTTCATTGGGAAGACCTTCTATAACCCAAAAATTTCTGTGATGTGACATTTCACCTCAAATTGAAACCTCATATCTCAAGAGCCAAAGAGCACGTTTACTAGAACAAAAGGTTCACCACTGCTAAAAGGAAAGGTCAGTGACTTTCCAAATTAGGGCTACTCTCAAGGAAGGCAGCAGCAGAGGCTTTAAGTGCAACACACATGACTGAGGATGAACTTAAAAACAATTTTGGAGGAAATAAAACTGGGCAAGTGATCAAAACTTCTGTAAAAAGGGAAAAAATAGCTGCCTCGAAGACGCACAGGAAGAACTAAAAGCTTTTTCAGGAAGAAAAGCCATTTTATCTCCTCGAACTTCCAGTGTAAGCAGGGACCACTCTGAGAGTGGGCACAGAGCTGCTCTGCAGACAGAGGTAGAGCTGCAGAGGAGGAAGAGAAACTCGCTGAATTAGCAGAGGATGGGACTAATTATTGCACAGTGTGAGATGGAGTTGGTATCACACCCACTTAGCACAAAGCCATTTGGAGTTTAAGGGAATCCGATCAACACCAAACTGCCCAATTGTTCAGAGGACAGAAAGCACCACAGTTACAACCATCTCATAATGTGTGTACAGCTCTGTGCACCCTAGATATCCTGGGAGGCAGTAACACCTTCCCAAGGGGACAATCAGCCTGATAAACTCACCCTGCTTGGGTTACAGGGCAAGCAGTTTCCACGTAACGTGGTACCTACCAGCCAGTCCCACGCTCCTTATCAGGGTGGATTTAGGCACAACTGGTGTCCCTGAACACACACACCACTGCTGGTGGCTTTCCATTATCAGCTTTCTGTTTTTCCAGGCTTCAACTGAATGAAAGGCTGGGCCTCCCAACCACCCGAAGCCAAACACAAAACATCCTGATGAGTAATCAGTTGTCTTGGCTCCGCGTTACCTCCTGCAATACAACAAGGCTAAGGGGAAAAGGCTTAGGAATTAAATTCAGAGTTAAACCTACGGGGGAAAATCAGCATTTCCAAGCAGATTAGGCACGAGACTGAACCATTACACAAAGCAGGACTCCAGCTCACTCCTCCCTGAAAGCTGCAGCCTCCTTTCACCCCAAGGACACCTTCTTGTCCCAACAAATATTTCTCTACAGCATTCTGAATGCTGAGAGGCTCCTTGCTCCACACCCACCAGCACCTCTGGGTACTGGGAGCCCTGGAAAGTAAACCAGGAACTCATCTGAGAGGAGGCCAGGTCTCTGCCAGGGGCTGAACACCTCGCTGAGGAGCTGCTTTGCTATTTCCAGCTCCTCAGCTGGACACTCAGTGAAGTTTAAATGCCAGTTGCCCCATGCTCCCAAATCCGGAATGTAAACCCTCAGCACCTGCCAGGGAACTTCCCATGTCTAGTCCTCAAGCAAATAACAGATGAAAGAAAACTAGAAGAAACCCAATACAAGCACTGGTGCAAGGCTCCCCTTCTTCATTCTGCAATCTGATCTGCATTTTTATTTCCAATGTGCAGAAAAGAACAGGTTGTTGTTTAATTCTGATTCAACTGAGCACCTGCAGGAGAGGCAAGGGTTCAGGGAGTCCAGGAGAAATAAGAAACCCTTGAACAGTGCCTTTCCTTAGGGGAGGCTGAAGGGCTCTGGAGAGGTTCCACAAGGTCAGTGCAAGGCTCTGCAAACCCAGAGCTGCACTGAGGGAGCTCCAGCCACATTTTCATCCTGAGCTGCTGAAGTACAATTTACCTCTGCTGCAACAAGAGCCTGTTTAGCATTCCAGAAACAGCACACACAGATCTTGGGCTGAGGAGAGGTGGTTGGAAACACCTTGCACCCAGCAGCTGACACATGCTCCATGAAACCATCCACTTGGTTCTCCCAGCAAAGTGTAGCACAGCAACCATGCCTTTAGAAGGGAAGACTTTAGCCTCTGTGAAGGGAAAATGTCTGTGTCCACTCCCTGTCTTGAATAAAAAGTGGCAGATGTGTGTTAACTTTACCTGTAACACACTGGGGTTCCACCTCACCATCAAGAATTCCTCACTATTAAAATTTTTAGGTGTAAAAGAAGCCATCAAAATGTACTAGGAAAACAAGAAATTTCCAAATGAAAACATGGAGTAAAGGGTTTACATGCAGCTTCACATGCTTTGCTGGGCACAGCGTGTAAGAACTGAGACCAGCTCGTCACCAGGGGTTTGGTGCTGCACCAGCAGCAGCTGCTGGGACCTGACAGAGCTTCCTCCTCATAAACTGCCTCATAAAGTCCTGCCACAAACTGCTTCATGCTCTGGATGCACCCTGGGCACTGGGGCACCAAAGGAACCATTAGCTGACTGAACTGAGGGGAGCATGACGCTGTGCAGACAGAAAAATAACGGTTTTTATCAGTGTTTAACAGCTGGCAGCTCTGTGGTTTCATGTACTTCCCATTGCTGCAACAGCTATTTTAGGCAAATGATCATCTTAGAGATCATCACAGAAATTTCCCTGATCACCAAAGGAGGATATTAAAGCAGCTAAAGCCAAAATGGCAAAGTTGGTCAGAGGTCTTGCTGCCTAAATCACTCGGGAATTTGTAGCTTCCTCAGGCCATTCCCAGACGCAGTTTCTTTGCTTTCCTCTTTACCCACCTCGCTCGCTAAATTGCTCCCAGGTAATTTATAATCAAGGTCAGGAAACTGGGAGAAGCCTGAAGGGTTGGTAGTAAGCAGATCTCTGTTATTGGTGGCAGCTTTTCCTGACTCCAAGGGTGTCCCAGAGCCCTCAGGAGCTGCATGTGCCATCCTGTGACTGCAGCAAGGGCACAGCTGCAGCACAGTGCTCGAGCATGCAGCGATGCTGCAAAACACTTCAGGGCAAGGGAGAGGCAAACAGAGCAGGAATTCAGGCTCTGTTCTCTTACAGCAGTGCCCAGACTGCAGCATTTGGGCAAGAAATGTAAGCTGAGGGTTAAAAGCACTCTTTTGACTCAGGGAATTCCCCACGCTTCTGTGCTGGGCAAAGGCGTAGCTGGTGACATGGCCTGACTTGCCTGGTACAAGCCACAGAGCCCATTCCAATGATTCCTGAATGGTACAGACCAAGTCCCATCTTCTTGGCTGAAGAACTGCTCCTGTCTCATCTGCCCACCTTTTCTGATGAGAGGAATGGGTTCCCTCGAGACAGCACATCTCATTTCTGCCATCCTGACCCCAGGGAACCTCTCACCGCCTGGCAGAACAATTACAACCACAATGGCCTTTCTCTGCCCTGCCTTAGCATGAATGCAAATCTCCGATGGTGGGGATGGACAGGGAGCAGGCAAGAAGTCACAGACCTGAGCATGGAGGCCCAGACAGCTCCAAGACCAACTGCAGAACAGGCAGGACTCACACCCAACGCAGTGCTGGGTCTGGGAGCCAGCTCTCAGCTCTCTGTGTTGGCACAGAAGCAGCACAACTGCATGGAAGGGATAATGCCAAAGGCATCTTTAGGGCCAGGAAGGGATTCCGAGATCCTCACATCCAAGTTAGGAAACAGCAGCCCCCACGAGCCCACGCGCTCCCAGCTCAGCACAGGCTGCCACACCCACGTGTCCTGCTGCTAAACGGGTCTAGAACAAACTAAAGCTGCACCATGAGCCTTCCTGATCACCCAAGCACCTGCTGCAAGGCCTGGGTGCAGCTGCAAATGAAAGAGGGCAGGAGTCAAGGCAGCCTCGCCTGGAAAAAGGGATGGAAGTCCTAATCCCTGGAAATAGAGAGGGGGAGCTTCACTCAGGTGCTGCACCATTTATGAGGAGCTACACATGCTGTTTCTCCAGGCTGAGGACCTGACCTGCCCTGATAAGCACCTCAGCGCTACACCCTGCACGTGCCACTCTGCTGCTCTGTCCTCAAAGATCTTTTTAAATTCTGTTGTCTAAACCTCATCTTACTTACCTGAAAAGGTGGCTCCATCCTGTGCCGAGAACAGTTTGCCAAATCCACAACCTGCCACCCCCTCATTTCTGTGCTGCACATCTGTTACACATCTGCCTCGACTGGCGACACATGCTCTGCACTCTCCTCTGCAAACAGGTCTCGTTTTCCACACAGCTTTTCCTCTATGGTACTACCTCTGCTGTTGTTAACTCCTCTCTCATTTCTCCTCTGCTCCCTTTTCACCCTATTTTCAGAGATTCCCAAAGTTACTCCTCAGCAGCAGCTCTCCGGGGCTCCTGTCACAGTGAGACACATTTGTGGTCTCCTTGCCCTGTGTTCAGACCTGCCCCAAACCCCAGCCCAGCTGCTCCTCTGCTGACACCAGCTTTTATTTCTTCCCAGCGGGACTGCATGTTGCATTTCCTCTGGAAGCCATGTCCTGTGTGCCTGTTACTCCACAAGCTCACAAGCTTCAACACGTGTCCCAGAAGAAAACGTCACCAAGCAGCTGTTACAGGCAGCAGGGGATAAACCTCTCCTATGAAATTAAATAAAAGCCATTTTGGCAAGGATTTCCACTGCAGTGCTGAGAACTCAAATCCCAAAGTGGCACATGAAGTTGGGTTTGTGGATAAACAGGGCCTTTGTCACACCCTGAGAACACGGATCTGCTGCAGCTATGCTAACACTAGTTTAAAAATAAAAAGACAATGAGACGAAGCTACTTTCAAACAAGGCCAGGAAGAGGCAAAGACAGCTCGCTGATTTTATTTCAAAGCATTAGATGTGCTTCCATGAATAATTACAGGCTGGAGAACACAGCCATGCTCAGAGCCAGCAGTAGGTGCCCAGGCAGCTCTCAGGGAGCCCCTGATGCTGGGATCCAAACCCTCCCCAGCACTGCAGCCCTGTGCCTGCCTGGAAGCAGCAAGAACTGAAACCACCTAATCTGTTTGCTTTCCCAAGCTATATATAGGACAAAGGAGTGAAAGGCACAGATGGCGAAAGCTCCGCAAGTTTTTAGGTTCTCCTGCTCTAGGAATTTAAGCTGCTGAAGCTCAACGCAAGGCTGAGCCTTCTAAAATACCTTCACAACTGGACAAAGCCCAGCTGTACCAATCCCTGCCGTGACCACTGCAGCCACCCTGTCACACATGTGACATGGGATCACAGGAATAGTCAGGTGAAACATCTCATTCACATTTCCCTGATCCAGCTGTCTCTCCTGACTGCTTCCTTGCAAAATTCCTCATGGAAGAGGGATAAAAACACACCCCCGTGCAGACACAACATAAAGAACGAGGAATTACTTCATATGCAAATGTGAGCAGAAAATAAAGGCAGATTAATGATTCAGTAGCAAAGTTCTTCCAGGAAAACGAGTGTGGCTGGAAGAAAACCCACAAGGAGGGTGAAGATGAGGTATTTGGAGGAAACAAAACCGAAACAAAAAGACGTAATCTTTTTTATACACCATTAAACTGGATTCAAATTGTGTTTCTGCAAAACATCCACAATCCTCTTACAAGTGAGGGGCAGGATCAGATAATCACCCAAACGACAAAGTGCAGCTAGTAGGAACACAGGCAGAGATGCTGAATGTTTTGGAACTCTTTGTTCTCCTTGGAAATGTCCAAAGGAGACACAGATGAACACTAAGAAGTGGTCCAGTCAGAGGGAAAAAGAGGCACTTTGGGCAGGAACATGATGTAAGTGTAAGGCAGGGGAGATGGAAAAGCAAAATTAAGCAAAACCACCGGAAAATTTGTATTTATGTAAAGAAAGAGATCTGTCCATGAGCACAACACTCACAGGAGCAGCACCCAGGGATAAAGCCCAGCTCTGTCCCATCCTCCATTAAGAACTGCTCTCACTCCATGGTATAAAATACTTCAATACCTCCTGACCAGGAGGTTGAATCCGTACTGAGCACAACACAGCTGTGTGAGGTGAATGAGACAGAAAGCTCAGATGCTTGGGATGTCAAGTCTAGCAGAGATCCACATCAGGTCCAGCAGAAATCCATTTAAACCAATGCTCAGAGCAGCTCCAGCAGCAGATCCATCATCCCTCATTCGGGACAGTGCAGAGAGAGCTGGAGCATGGAGCAACTGGTGACTGCAAGACAGACCCTGCCCTGCCTGCCCAGGGTGTGTGGGGATGGTCTGGAGCTCGGGACACTCCCGGGATCCACCTCAGAGGTCTGGGATTCGTGGATCACACCAGCGCTGACCCCACGCTGCCCAAACAGGTCACTTCATGCCCCTCACTCTGCACCTGAGCGTGTCCAGGAGCAGGGCTGGAAAGGACCTGCTCAGGGAGCACAGAGGACAGAGCTGTGCCCTGCCCTGCACCCTCACAGATACTGCACCTTCCTGCTCGCCATCCTCTGACCCCGCAGCCAGGAGTTAACACAGCTCTTTCCTCGGGCAGGGAAACTGAGGCACCGCTATGTCCCGAGGCCCGCCCCGAGCAGGGCAGAGCAGAGCATTTCCCGGCAAAGCCTCACGCACCGAGCACCCGCTCCTCCTCAGCACCTTTATGAACTTCACTGAAAATGACGGAATACAGCGCTAACACCTCCCAGGGCCGGTGTCACCCCGCGGCTGGTCATGTTCCCCTCAGGCCTCAGAACTTCCACTGCGCTGCCCGCGGCCCAGGGCCGGCACCGGCACCGGGACACCGACAGCGGGGCACTCCGAGTGCTCTGGGCCGCTCCCGGCAGGCCCGGCCCGCTGCCCCCGGACCCCACAGCCCCCCGGACACCCTCCGGCCCCCGGACAGTCCCCCCGGGCCGGCGGCTCCACAGCCGAACGCGCCCGCAGCCCCCCGGGCCCGGCGGCTCCCCAGCGGCGCTGCCCGGCTGTCCCCAAACCCTCAGGGCCGAGCCCACCGCAGCCCCCCGGGAGCAGCAGGAGGATAGGGAGGAGAATGAGGCCGAGAAGGACGAAGAGGAGCGGGAGGCTCACCGGGAGAGGTGCTTCAGGATCTGCTTCTTGATGATGCCCGCCATGCCGGGCCGGCGGGTCAGGCCCGCGGGCGGCGGGACCCCATCGCGTACCGCCCGCTCCGCACCGCCCGCCCCTTCCCTTCTTCCCTTCCCGCACCGCCCGCCCCTTCGCTGCCCGCACCGCCCCCTGCCTGAACCGCACCGCACCGCCGCAGCCGCGCTCCGGGCCTGTGCGGGGACGGGGCGGCAGCACTGACCCCCTGGACCCTCCCCAGGATGTCCGGGGACCCGCTCCGGGACCCCTCCTGGAGCTCACTCCAGCACCAACTCAGGACCCCCAGCAAGCCACCCCGGGATCCTCCAGGACTCCCCTCCCATGGGTTCCAGGGACCACCCCGGGACCCCCCGCTGGAGCACACTCCAGGACCAACACGAGATTTCACCCCCGGACCCCCAGGGATCTGCCCCAGGATCCTCCAGGACCACTCCAGAGCCCCAGGGACCTGCCCCAGGATCCTCCAGGACCACTCCAGACCCCCAGGGATCTGCCCCAGGATCCTCCAGGACCACTCCAGAGCCCCAGGGACCTGCCCCAGGATCCTCCAGGACCACCCCAGACCATCCCGGACTTGCCCCAGGATCCTTCAGGACCCTATTTCCAGGGGCTCCCCCGGGACCCCCATCAGCCCTGAACTTCCCTCACTGCTCCCCACCCCTATTTTCTTCCCCAGGGGACAGTCCAGAACAAGGCTCAGTCTGTATGGAAACAACAGCAATGTTTTATTGTTGTTTGTATCATTCAACAGGGGGAAGTAAAATAATAATACAACTGAAGAGACACCCAAAAAGCCAGGCCTCGTACAAGTCAGTGCAGGGTGTGGTGTCCATCCACACGCTGAGGTGACAGCAGAGTCCCTCCATACACAGAGTACAAAACCCCAGGGACACAGGTCTGTGGCATTTATCATAGGGAAGGTCCTAATATGAAAAGGCAGCTTCGTCTCCACCTTTATCTGTCTGGACGGGTCATTCCTGGCCTGGTTGGCACCATCATGGGTCTGGAGGGGGGTCTCATCATTGGGGGCCCTGGCATCATTGGCATGTGTCCTCCCATGGGTGGCCTCATCCCAGGAGCTGCCAGGGGAAAGACAAGTTAGACAACAGCACTTGGGACCACCAACTGCCCAGTCATTGTAGAACATGGATGGTTTGGGTTGGCATAGACATTAAAGATCTATTTTCACTCCCCTGCCATGGGCAGGGACACCTTCCATTATCCTAGGTTGCTCCAAGCCCCATCCAGCCTGGCCTTGGACACTTCCAGGGATCCAGGGGCAGCCACAGCTTCTCTGGGCACTCTGTGCCAGGGCCTCAGCACCCTATCAGGGGATAATTTCACACTTTACAGTGGGCAGGTTCTTGTCCTGCTCCAGGGAACTCCCATTTTCCTTCCAAGTCTGTAAGTTCTGATCTGGCAGCTGCTGAGATGGATTCCATTCCCTGAGGGGCTCAGCCAGCAGCACAGGAAGAACCAAGCTCCTGGATTATGCACCCATTCTGACAATATTCACTCAAAAATTAGTTCCAGCCACTCAAGAGAGACACGAGCTTAATTACTGATCTGGAAAGTTCATTTGGAGAAAAGTGCTGCAAAACCATCCCATGTGTCCACAAACAAACACTGAGCACCTCTGCCAAGGAAAAGCAGAGGCTCTGCTGCCCAGCCCTGAAATAATGGTTTCCATCCCACTTTGCCATTTATTTCCGCAAGGCTGCTGAGTGTCACGGACTGTGCATTTATCTTGTGCCTTTAAAAACACTTTAAGAACACTTTCCAGCACAAGACAATAATTGCAAAGGCACTTCACTACTTTCAGTGCACATATGTGTGTGTGTGCTCCTGTAGATTTGTTCTGGGAACCACTCCAATAAGATATCCCCTGAGAATTCTTCAAATGCCAGGAAGTTCAGGAGTGGAATGGAATGGATCAAAGACATTTTCGTTTACAGTTCTGATAAAGCCTTTTTCAGGCCCATTGTTTCTCTGGAACACATTCCCCCGAGACGCTTTAAAGAGTAAAATTCATTTAGCGCAAAAAACGTGCCCCTTGTGCAAAACCTGAGACCTGGAGGCACCAAACTCCTGAACAATGACTGCTCAGAGCAGAGGGAGAACAGCTTCGACTTCCCAGTGCTGTAATTCCAGCTGCACAGGGGGTTGGTAACTCTCAACGAGGAGCAAAGGGGCTTTAATAAGTGGTTGTAAAACTGCTGTAGTCTCTCCATGCAGGGCTAACAGTGACACAGGAGCGTGACCAGCCTAGCATTGAGCTCCCAACAGACAGCAAACATCACCCAGACCTCCCACCTAGCCCCCATGGCACAGTTACCCCATCCCAGACTCACCAGGTCCGACTGGCATCATTCCTGGAGGGGGTGGGCCCATCATTGGCATCATCGGGGGCCCCCCCATGTGTGGGGCTGGCATCATGCCGGGCCTGGGGGGGCCAGCTGGACAGACACAACAGTTACACACTGGCACTCTCAGCCACCAAAGGGCAAGGCAGTTATTCACAGCACATGGCAGTAACTAAAGCCTCAGTGGCTTTGTATCTGCCTCCATTCCAGCCCTGATTCCAGGTGCTAGGAAGTGACTGGAGAAGGAATATGCTGGCTACCAACTCCAGCTGTGCATACACAGCACAGGGAACTCCCAACAGCAGGGCTTGGGGCTGGGAGGGCTCTGGGCCCTTCACCAGCTCAAGGGCAAAAGCTTACTAAAATTACTCTATTTAGAAAAACCAACCCAAACCAACCCACTGTGTAGTTCTAATGGAGCCACCTGCATGGGAGCCCCCATGGAATGTGGGGCTCTTACTGCTTCTGAGGAACTCAGCACCCCAGAAATAAGACACAGTAAGAGCTGAACTGCTCTTACACAGAATTCCCTCCTATTGTGGGAGCACAAGCTCAAGATGTCTTAACTTGACTTCAGACTAAAAGGCCTTTACTTTCCAAGTTGATAACACAAGCAATACAGCTCCAGAGAGTGTATTGCTTGTGGATTCCAGCCCCAAACTGCCCCAAACTTACGGATGCTGGGAGGAGGCGGAATCATGGCTCCGGCCGGAGGTGGTGCCGAGAACGGGGTCGGTGGAATTTTCCCTTGCTGGAATGCAGCCGCTACATTGGGGGGGAAAAGAAAAAAAAAAAAAAGGAAAGAAAGAATCCCAGGAAAAAAAAAAAACCAGTTACTAGGCCGATGAAGCGCCGGGTCACTCGTCCGTGTCATGCCCCGCGGTCACGTCATGCTGCGTGCGCTGCTGTCCCCACGCCGGACACATCCCTGGCACCTGGGGAGCACCTGAGACTCCTGGAGACAATTATTGTTACAGCTGGGACTAGAGAGCTCCTGTGTGGATGTCACACCCCTGGGCAAGGTGGGTGTGTGGGTGAGAGAGGAAAAAAAAAAAATAAAAATCAACCACGTCGCGGATCTGCATCGTTCCACCGGGACATGCTGTGCTGGAATGGCAACGGGGCGAGGACTGGGGAGGGGCAAGAGTAGGAAATGGGGTGCAAGGAAGGGGAGAGATTCAACTGGTATTGACTGGGAGGAAGGCAAAAGATGGGGGAGTTGGGAGCATCACAAGGAAAAGAGACAAAGGGAAATAGAACGAGGATGAGTCTGGGGAAGTCTGGGCTGGATGTTTTAGGAAAACTCTACACCCAGAGGTTGTTGGGCACTGAGTGCTCCCCAGGGAGGTGCGCATGGCTCTGAGCCTGGCAGAGCTCAGGGAGCAGCTGGATGATGCTCCTGGGCTCATGGTTTAGTCTCAGGCAGTTCTGCACAGAGGTGGAAGTGGGACAAATGATGCTTAGGGGTTCTTCCAACCTGAGATATCTATACGAATGCTGCCATAAAGTTAATCTGGTGTTTGTATTTCTTTCATAGAGAAAAGAGCCATTCCTCAGAGGGAAGAGAAGGACCTCCTGAAGTGGCAAAGGAAACAATGTCACACTTCAGTCAAGATTTTAAGTGCCAGGAAAAAACATCCCTCAGGAACTGAGGGCAAGCAACCCCAGCATGCAAAAACTGCAACAATTCAATGTTTTAATATCCATTTTCCTATCTTTTGGAATCCCTACCCATGCTCTCTGCATAAACATGCCACTGCCAAGCAGCACAAGTGTGTTATGTGGCCTTGTAGGACATTACTGAAGGTGGTGGCACTGACAGCCCTCATGAACAGTGACAGGAGGGAACCTCAGCTCTTGTGTGGTGAGCAGAGCACTCAGGGTTCCCCAGCACAGCCCACAGCCTGAGGAACTCAGATCCAGACTCCAAATTTTCGCTCATGACTCCCTGAACAAAGACTCCCCAGGGAAGTGAGGAAAAGTCAAGGTGGAAGCACGGAAGAGCAGCTGGAGGAAGGGCAGGGGAGGGAACGGGGAGGCAGCCAGGGTCACGGACAGATTGGCCTTACTTGTTTTGTCAATCAGGCTCTGGGCTTGCTCCTCCATCCATTTCTGGTAATAGTCCTTCACGTTCTCCTTGTGCTTCCGGCCACTGCAGTGGGTTTTTCTCACCGAGGGCTAGGAAAGGTCACAGAAACCCAGGATTCAGCAGCAAATAGGAATTAAGTATGATTTTAAACACATGCAATTCAGCAGTGTAAAGCAGATTTGTTTCCATGCCCAGTCAGAGGATGGCTGATATGTGAAACCTTTATGTATAAATGACAAGTATTAACTCCCCAGCTCAACCCAGACTGTCCTGACCCTGTCACTGTCCTGCTAGAGAACACCAGGGACGTGGCACTTTCTCCTTTTTGGCACGGAAGCAGAAAACACTAAGTAACACCGCTGAATCTCACGGTTCCTCCTTTTCGCTCACATTACTTTTGTTTCACTGCTGTAGATGAACAAAAGGATCAACACCGAGGCTTTGGCACTCACCGAGTCATGAGTCAGGTACGTGTCACAGTAATCACAGTAAAACCTGCCGGGGGAAAACCTCGTTATTCAGAGCTCCCTTCGCGCTGCGAGCGTTAACGGAGCCCCGGAATGACACCGCAGGGTGCCAGGGCTCGGCCCGCCCGCTCAGCCCGGCCCTTCACTGCCCTGGACGCACAGGGAGCACCGAGCACCGCCCAGGAACCCCCGACCAGCCCCGCTCCCCGCCCGGGACCCTCGGGAGCGCCGGCCGGGCCTGCCGCACTCACTTGGGCATGGTGCTCCCGCCGCCGCCGCCAGCCGGAAGTGGCGCGCACCGGCAGTGACGCACTCATGCAGCGGCCGCTTGAGCCCCGCCGGCTGCCGTAGGCCCGGAGCGCTGCGGTGGGTGGTGCTGTGTTTCCCCGCCCGGCGGGAGGAGCATCCCGAGCCCGCCCGGCCCGGGCCGGTCACGCCACCACCGCCCGCCCACAGAGCCGGCAGCGCCGCCATCGCCCCCCAGCGCGCCACTGGAGGGGTGCCTCGGGACCCCCAGCCTGGGCTGCCGAGGCGTGTTCTCCTTCCTCTCCGTGCTCTCCTCACGGAAAATACCCCGTGCTTCCGATCTCAGGCCGCCCACGAAGCGGCCTCTCGCGGCCGAAAACTGCAAGAAAAACATTGTTTTTAGGGGGTGAAAAAAACACCGAGCGGGCTCCCGTCGGGCCTTGCGCTGCTCATTTGCATGGCGCCGCGTGACGTCATGGCCTCTCATTTGCATACGCAAACACGCGCACTCCCCGCCATATATGGATGGCAGCGCGCGGTCGTGGGCGGAGTCGGCCTATAGCCCCGCCCCCCGGTGACGCAGCGCCCTCGCGCGGAGTCCCCGCGTCACGAGCGGCGCTCATTTGCATGCTGGGCCCCGCCCCCTCGCCCTTGCCGCGCTCCCTCCCTCCCCCCCGCGGGCTCCCGGCCCCGCCCCGCCCCGCTCGTGGGGTGACGCCAGCGGGGTGACGTCTCGTGCCGCGCGCCGCGGGGGCGGGGCGGCGCAGGCGCGGTTCCGGCGGCGGCGGCGGCGCGCGCGCACTCACCCCCCACCCCCCCCCGCGCGCCCGCCCGCCCCCGCGCGCCCCCCCCGCGCGCGCGGCGCTGAGGCGGCCCGGCCCGGCCCGGAGCCCCCGGGACCCCCGGCCATGGAGGGCATGGATGTGGACCTGGACGCGGAGCTCATGCAGAAGTTCAGCTGCCTCGGCACCACCGACAAGGACGTGCTGATCGGCGAGTTCCAGCGCCTGCTCGGCTTCCAGCTCAGCCCCGCCGGCTGCGCCTTCTTCCTCGACATGACCAACTGGTGCGGGCCCGGGGCCGCGGGGGGGGAGGCGGGCGAGACGGCCTGAGGGGGCTCGCGGGGCCGAGGGGCCGCGGGCCCGGCTGCCCCCCCGGCCCGGCCCGGCCGCCCCAAGGCCCCGGGGGAACGGGCGGTGTTTGTGCCGGGCCCTCTGCCCCTCGGCCGGGCCGGGCGGGCGGCGCGGGGCCGGGGCTGGCTCCCGTGGCGGTGCGGGAGCGGGACGGGCCCGGGGCGGACGGGGCTGACTCTCGGCCCCGGGCCGGGCTGCGGGTTTGCCGGTTCGCCGGTCCGAGGGCCGCGGAGCTGTTGGAGAGTGACAAACCGATAGACGGGGCGTGTGACCCGCGGGCAGGGAGCGGGGACTGCGTTCGGGGACGGGCTGTGGCGCCCCGACATTGAGGCGGCTTCAGAGGACGGGAAATTGTGGCAGAAAGGCGCTGTGGGAGCCTGGAAGCGTTCGCGGTGCACGTGTGAGAGTTACCGGGGTGTTTGGGGAAAACTCCGTGTCTGCCTGTGGACTGAGGGTCTCTCTAAATCCTCTGATTTTCGGCGTGTGTTTGCCTTTATAAAGGCTCTGTGTTGCTGCCCAAGGAAAAAGTAGACATGGGCTATCAGGGAAGCTACAGCTCTAGAAAAACAAGGGAGATACTCAGTACAAGTGTGAAAAACAAACTAGGAGTGTTGTGGTGCAGTGAGCCCAGGAACTGCAAATAGAATAATGTGGAGCAGTTGCTGTGTGAACGGGGGGGTTTGGCTCGTTTTGAGACCTTGTACCTCTCAGCCCGTCTCCAAAGTGTGTTGACCCAAAGCTCTGCACCGTGGGGGCTTCAGGAGAGCAAATGATTGCTGCGTGTTTCTGACACGATGAACAGAGATGGCTTAGCTAAGCTTTGCTTAGAGGTAGAACATCAAACCCGGAAACCTCGGCTTTGAAACCTGAAATCCAAAGGGCGCTCAGGATATCAACAGTTGGGAGAAAACTTGTGTGGAATTGTTGAGCTTATAAACAGTGATAAGACGACTTCGTCAGCTTTTTGCTTTTGCTTTTCCTTCCTCCTACAGCTCTGTATTGAATTATAGTGACAAATATGCATCTGCAGAGGGAGTAGGGGAATAGCAAGTAATTCCTTGTGTTTTGTAAGCTGACACAATGCAAAAGAAGGTCTCGCAGAGTTCAGGAGTTTGCTTGGAATAAACAGTTGGTTCGCAGCAGAAGATCCTTTCCCACTTCATTTATGTGTTGATAAAATGACTAATACAGACACTGCACTGTAATCCTTGTGGGGTTCTGTGAGGCTCCTGGGGAGAGTAGGGAACAGAGTTGAACCTAGAAGTTACTCCTGAAGATGCTCTCTGTAGTCAGAGTGTTCCTGGCTTGTGCTGAAGCAGCTCTTTTTCATTCAGGAGTATTGAATTCTTGTTTGAAATAACAGCATTTCTAATCCAGCCTCAGAACCAAGGGCTTTTTCCAACTTTTAGCTGCAGTTGAAGATCTAAAATGATTAAAATAGCTTTAATTTTCCAACTTCAGTAGCTAATTAGATTCCGAAAACATCAGTTTTGACATTTTTTCTGAAGTATTAATTGATAAGCCTTGTGGATGGATGGGCATGTGCCTGTTGGGGTGGTGAGATGTGTGTTCAAATAACCACAGCCTGTGGCTGCTCTGAGAGGGCTCAGAGCCCGTGTGAGTGCCCGTTCTCAGCCTGGCAGGGGCTGCTCCCTCTCTCCCAGGTTGGTGCCATTCCTTGTGTGTCCAGTTGGCATCTCTGCTCTGTGCCTGTCCCACTGCCCAGCTCCCACCCCTTCCTGTATGGCCACAGGGTCGTTGGCCTGGCCAGGCTGACCCTGCACTAACCCTGCTGTCCCTCAGCAGGGACAATCAGGACACGTGTTCCTGTTCTGGAAGCTCCTTTCCTGTGTCGTTGAGAGGCCCTGTGCAATCCACACTCCCCAGGTGATTCAGGCAGTGCCCTGTTAGGTTTGCCTTGTGTGGCCTGGAATTAGGGTCAGATCCTTCTGGCACCTGCAAATAATTTGTCTTGATGAGACCATCAGATCATTTTTCCAAGTGTTAAAGGCATGGCACGTTCCTTCAGGGATGATTCCTTCTGCCTCAGGATTGATGTTCACCTGCAGGAAATGGTGAGGGAGCTCCTGGTGGGGTGACAGAAGTGCACACACTGGCTATTCCAGGTTCTCTATAGCAATGTCCCATGTGTGAGTTAATTAACAAATATGTAAATAGTTTCACTGTAACTTGTTCCCAGGTGTGAAAGCTGCTCTTTGGCAGTAACTGTCATTTCCAGACCTGCAGTTCCTTCCCCACTTTGTGCCTTTCATGTACTATAGGGAGCACTCAGAGCTTAATGTGCTTTGAATGACCATTTCCAACAGCATCATTAGTAATTGTGGTCAACGGATTTACAGTGAATTAGCAGTACTGCTGAAATTGAGGAATTATTTTTCAATAGCTTGTTTTGCCAATTTGGGGGGGAAAATTAGTGGCTGATTGGTGAGGAATACCTGTAAGTAGCCTCTAAACATCTGTGTCCACTTCTCCAGTTCCCAGGAATGCCCAGTGTCCCTTCAGACCTCTGTCAGGCTTGGGCAGCGCTAAGGAACTGCCAGCTGGTTTTATTAAGTGCTGCAAAAATGCTTTGGGTTGAACATATGCATCCAAAGTTTCTGAGGCTGTTCCTTGATCTGCAGGAAATACAGGTTAAACCCTTTGTCTTTTCCCTGGTATTTATTAAACACTTTCCTAGAGTTCTGTCTATTTTCTGTGCTGACTTCTTACCTGCCCGAGATCCTGCCTGTACATTCCCCAATGGCAGCACACACATTAGGTTATTTATTTTTCATTCAGAGAGGCTGCGGCGGGAGAGGCTGAGCTTTCACTTTCGGCCTAAAACCAAAAGTGAACTTCTTTGTTCAAAAAGGAGAACCAATAGTGAACTGTTTTGATGCCAAAATGTTTCTTCCTCATGAGGAAACCCTGGGTAGCAGAGTGGGGAGGGCATTTTGCTGCCACTGCATCCAGGTTCAAATTCTCCTGGGTTCTCTTGGCTCTGCTCCCTCCCCTCCAGATGCTGGGCCCCACCACAGGTGGGAGGGAAGGGGCTTGTGGGAGGGATTTCTGTGGTGCAATGAAGTCCCACATGTTGCCTGCAGCTCCACAGTGATCTGTGAGATGGGCAGGAGCTGGTCTGAACCCCTTTGGCCTTGGCCTGCCTTCACAGGGAGCTCCTGGAACTCCATAAAAGTCATTGGATTCCTCTAAAGCTGGTGTGGAAATTGTACTGGGACAAGAAAAAAAGAATGATTTTCTTTTAATTGGAGTGTGTGCCAGTTTTGTGGGTGAGAGGCTTGGAGCTGCTTTAATTCCATGAGAGAGTGAATTAGTTTGAAGTAGTTAATGGTGGTGAATTTAAAAGCCATACTTTAGTGCAGTTGGATGAGAGAATCCCAGTTTGGAAGGACTAACGTATATTTCAGTAATTTACATGTAATACTTCTTTACATTCTCTTTTTAGCTTTTGTTTAGAAAGCTGAATTTTTATTAGAGCAGTAGGTGTGATATTTAATTGAAATGTGTCAGATAATGATGGCTTCCATTGTGTGGGGGGAAAAAAAGCATTATTGTAACAAAGCTTTTTGGATCCAGCTTTAGGGGAAAAAGGTCATTATTTGTGAGGTTGTCAGATCTCTTCTGGAGATCCTCGTGTTTTTTCATCTGTTTAAGAGAATTTGTAGCTTTGTCTTTTAACTAATAAGTCAAGGTGATGTTTTGCATAAAGATAAGTTTATCTCTGAAAACACTGCAGAATCTGCAGTAAGACCTTTTTCTCTCTTGTCTCAGGTATGGGGCAGTTCTGTGCTAAAATTACATTATAGATGCACATTTCCATCCCTGTGGGTGGGCTGTTCATATCCAGTGGAACACCTGTATTGCCCAGAAGTGGATGTACTTGACTGTGGGTCTAAAGATGTGGTTTAGCTAACAGGGCTTTAATTGCTTTTCCCATGACTTATACTAAGTGTAGGTGCTACTCAGAGAAATTCTTGAGGTATATTTGTGTAAGAAGTCAGGACACTCAGAATTTAACAGAACAGACAGGGTCAGGGGGATTCACTCACACAGGATGTGTTTCCCACAGTGGCTCACACCATCACTTCTGATTTTTAACTGCAGGTGTTTGCAGAACTGCCCTTAAAATCCAGCATGCAGGTGTCCTCTGAGAACAGATGTTTGGGCTGCTCTTCAAACTGAATCCATGTTCTCACAAACATGAGGAAAACTTGCCCACTGCTCTGTATAGATCCCGAGCTCAGTTTTGACACTCTTCCCTTTGGTGAGGAATCCTCGTGTCATGGAGGAAGCAGGAAACTGCGACCTGATTTTCCAGATAAATTATCCTCCTTCCCTGGGATGCCTGTGGGTTTTCATTCCTCACCCCGCATCGATGGGGCAGTGACAGCAGTGGGTGGCAGCTTCAGTTCCTTTGTTTCCCGTCATCGTTATCAGGTGATAGAGGCCAGAGTCCCATGTTCTTTCTGTGACTCAGCACACGTTTGTGGAGCAATCTGCATCTTGGTGTGACTCTGATCTGGTTAATGTTTGTTTATGGTGACCAGCTGAGCCATATCTGGTGAGAGGGGTTGCCTCAAAACATTGACTGGGTTTTGATAAGCCTTAGTGGGGAAGAGGGAAGCTGAGGCTTTGGGCTTGGTGTCTGTCTTAGTCTAACCCAGTTGGTGACATGCTGTCCTCACAGGCAGAAGTGACACCCCAGAAGCAGATCTGGTGGTTGATGATGTGCTGTCTCCAGGATGTCAGGACAGCCTGGCAGCTTGGCTGTGGATTGTGGCATGTGCTGGGTCATTTATACCCTGGTCTGGGAATGGAAAAGAGATTTTAAACTGTTTGGTCTGTTGTGGCTCACTTCAAACATAGTGGATGTATCTTGCTGCACATGAACCATCGTGGACTCCTGCCTCTCTGTGTCCACAGCTGTCTCCTGATGCTACTAAAAATAACAACATTACAGAATCAAACAATTTAAAAATGTTTTCTTAGAAGCTTTTATCTAGTGCGGAAAAAAAACCAAACCCACACCTCTTCTCCAGAGCAACTCAAGTGTTTGACCTGATTATTTTGAATGAAATCTAGACTTTAAAGAAATTGTATTTATAACTGTGGAACATACTGTAATTGTGCTCCAAGGTACAAAACTTTTAAAAATTTGGTGCCTGTGGTATGGAAGCAGAAGCAGGTAACTGTAGCAGAATTGGGTACAATATATTTTTTGTCCAGCTGGACTCTGCCTTACATGTCCCAACTTGTTCTCAGACAGTTTCTGTAGCTTAATCCCCCTTCACTTTCCTGCAGACAATTATAGATTGGTGACATAGTTTGTGCTGAGGAATTGGCAGTTACAGAATCTCCTGTGTACTGGCAGCTCTCAATGAGTTTCCACTGGGAAGAGCTGTTGCCTGTTTTCAGTGGCAGCTCCTGCTGGGACATTCTCGGGATATTTTACTCCCCACTTTAAGCTGCTGGGACCAACTGCTTTGAGAGGGCTCAGCTGCTGGGGATGGTTTTGTGGGCTCGTGCTTGTAGCAGCATCATTGTGGTGCTGCTGTTGGGCAAAGGGTTGTGCTCAGGTGTTTCACTGTGCTCAGGTGATGTGCTCAGCCCTGCGCAGGTATCTCGGGAAGGTTTCAGCAGCTGCTGTGGGTGTTTCTGTGCACATTAAAGCCGCTCAGGGAAAGTGATTTCCTTTGATGGTTTCGTGCTCTGAGGATGCTGTGCTTCTCCTGTGGGCTCTCAGTTTCTCTCTTCGGGCTGTCCCTGCAGATACAGGATTGCTTCTGTCACCACAGGTTTCTGTCTTCCTAGAACAGCCCACTTTTATGTGGAACTGCTGCTTTCAACTAAGACAATGAAATATTTTTCTGTGTCTTCATGTGAAAAAATACTTAAGCTTTAAATTAGCCAGCTCTTTCCCCTCCCCCTTCAGCTGTGTAAATTCAGCTTAAAGCTTTCAGCTTCTCTCGGTAGTCCTTTTGCATCATCAGACATCTTCCAAGGTAGTTTCCCAACTTCATGGATAGAATTTAGTGTAGTTTTAGTGTAAGAGGGGTCAAGAATGAAGAAAACTGACACAGAAATTTTGCTTTCTGAAATTCTGTCTATTGAAAGATATTCACTGATTAAAATTCCAATCCTTCAAAACATCTTGAGACTTTGCACTTAATTGCTATGTGTCATCCCTATTGAACGCTTGAATTGAAAGCTCCAGGTAGAAGTGCTTTCCTGCAGCATGATGTGCACATCTCTTCCCCCACCCGCTTTGGGCTTCTCCAAGGTTTAGAGTGAGGCACCTCCTCTAAACCTTGGAGAGGTTGGGAACTGCTGGAGATGTCCCAGCCTGGAGTATCAGCAATCCAGGTCCCCAAGAGCTAGGGTGAAGAACATCCAACTACAATAGTAAGAACTAAGAGACAAAAGGGGTTGCCTCACTTGGATGTCCCCCATATGCATTTTTAGTCTCTCCTTCCTGTATCATGTAGAGAAGTTCCATTATTTAGGAGTGAGAAATTGTCCATCTGCTGCACTTTCTTTTTGTTTTTTAACAATAGACACCTTATGGGGTGCTGTG
The DNA here is from genome assembly GCF_008360975.1 of Lichenostomus cassidix. NCBI lineage: Eukaryota > Metazoa > Chordata > Aves > Passeriformes > Meliphagidae > Lichenostomus > Lichenostomus cassidix. The sequence goes on from NC_139506.1 coordinate 3,109,171, forward strand.
GTGCCTGGTTACACTCTGCATTTGGAGAGCGACAGGAGCTCTGCGAAGGCAAAGACTTGAGTTACAGAAAGAGTCCGAGGTGTCCTACATCACGTGTGCTGTACTGGGGATTTTATTGTGCTGTTTAGCACTGCCCAGTGTCTGCATTGCATATTTCCAGGAGATGTCACCTGAGTTGCTTGGCTCATGACAAAACACTGCACCCTGTGAGTGCTGAGGGCATACAGAGAACACACCTCCCAGCCCGGGCACCTGCCTGGCTCCTGCCTTCCATGGGGACAGACCTTGGCACCTTCCTTACAATGACCAAGTCCGTTCATTACCTGAGAAATATCCTCTGCAGCCTGTCTCTGCATGACCTAAGGGTGCATCCCATCTGAAACTCCACGGGGAAGGTGCCCTCGGTGTTGCAGGGAGCATTCTGTCAGACGTGTTCTCCAACAGCTCAGGAGAACCTGAGCCCTGCAGTGTTCCCCAGGAGCAAGCCATGGTGGGTGCTGTGCTGTTCTGTGCTGTGGGCATGGGCAGGAGCCAAAGTGAAATTTGCAGCCTGGATTTTGAGCTTAAGCTGTGATTTGATTTTAATTTTTACCCCCCAAAAGTCTGTTCTTTAAAAAAATTACATATTTTTCTTTGGCTCACTTATCAAGAAATTTGACAATAAATGAAAGCTTGCAGATTTCTGTAACATTTATAGTTCAAATTCTAATGTCCCCCGTCTTGTATGTTCAAAGCACTTGCTTGTACTGCTTTTCTTCTGAGATACTGAACTTATCTATGCTGAAAGAATTCTCCATATTCTGGGGAGCAGAAGGGTCTTGGGCCTGTGCCCTGCTTTGCTTGAGGCCTCAGCAGCCTTGGTGCTTCAGTGTCTTCAGTCTCCTAAAAAAAGTCTGATACAATTAATTAAAAAACAATTTCAATTTACCTGTATACTGCTGGTCGTCTGCAGGACGGGGAGGTTGTGTAACTCGAGTTTGTGTACTGATTTGGAAGAGTTTTTTTTTTAAGTCTGAACATTGAATTACTTCAAGTAATTAATGCCTAAATATATTGGTTTAACATAACAAAAAGCTGTCTGGAAAAAACAGGGAAGGGAAAGAAGGGCTCAAGATGAGCCACCTCTTTGCTAACACTTAAGAGTTGTTAAGGGATGTCTCCAGAGCTATTAGCAAAGAAGGTTTTAACTTGACTATTGTAATTTAGCTCCTGAGGCTTGAAATGAAACAGCTGAGGAAAAGGATTGATCTGAAAAGGAACACTTTGGTGGTGTGTGGGAAAAGCACTTGACACCCAAGAGTCATGGGATGCCCTTGGAGAGGAAGGAGTTAGAGTAGATTTGGTTGATGATGTGGAATTATAACCTGTATTTGCTTCCTACTCCCCTCTTTCTGGGATTTTGCTCTTATGACTAAAATTGAGCACGATGATGAGTCCTGAGCTCACCCCATCGCTGGGGTGACTTGTGACTGTAGGCTTTTCCCGCGAGTTAGGGCTTGGATCCTGTCAGACCTGCTCTGTAAGTGTGGCAGGGCTACAAACTGCTGTGGTCCAGGACTGCTCTAAAAATGGAAAAATTGCTTAATTTCGGGAACGTAAGGAGGGCCTGAGACCTGGAGGGCCTGTGAAGAAAGAGCTGCATGGCCACCCCTGTAATTAGGAGAGCTCAATCATGTCAATTACACTGGCTGGATTTGCAGAGTTGTTTGGTTTATAATAGTAATTTATCTCCTATGGCAGAGAGCAGAGGGTAGTAAGTAGTGTGGTGTAAGTCACACCGAGGAGTGAAATCAAGCAGGCAGGGATGTGTGAGCAGAAGCCTTTAGATGATAACTCAACCCTCTGAGGGCTGACCCTTGTGCCTGTCCCTGCAATGTCTACAGCTGGGGCTATGCAGTTACAGCTGGGCACAAAGACCTAAAAAAACCCCAAATATATATTTTAAAATAGACAAATTTTTATAGGGCCTTGAGTATGTTTGCCCTAATGCATCTCTGTCATTAAGGTCGCATTTGGTTTTGAGCTGCACTGATGCCATGCCTGTGGCAGGGTGTGCTGCCTGGGCTCTGCTGCCTGCACATCACCAGGCTGCAGAGTTGGCCTCTGCAAGTGGCGTTTTCCTCGGAGTGCTGCCCTCCAACTGATCCTGGGGATTTTGGGGTAAGGGAGGAGGGGGGCAGTGTGTGTTGGGAGGAGAGGGATAGAGCCAGCAGTGGTTGTACTAGCTGAGAACATGACCGAGCTGTGAGCCGGGGGTGCCTCTGGCACAGAGCAGGGCCACCGCCTCTCTGTCCCTATCTCCTGGGGTTGTCTGTGTCAAAGAACGTGAACTCAAGGCAGATTTGCTTTGTCATCCTGACTTTGGCTTTTGCCACTGTGAATTTCTCTTCAGTTTCTGGAAGCTTCTTTTTAGTTCTCTACTGGGAAGTCCAAGAGGCATTGAAACACGTAGAAAGGCTCACCCCAACACCCCCCGCCCCTCAGAGCATATGGTTGGGAGTGGGGAGGTGGCTTTGGAATCACAAACGGGGGCAAATCTGTTTCCAGCATGTGTTGTTCTTTAGTTAGTTTTTAACTCGATGCTGCAGAGGAGTGTTGTTGTTTCCCAATGGCAAAGCGCACTGAAATACGACCCCGGGATGGGAGTGCTGGCCCCAGGCCTATGTGCACAAATAGCCCACCACCTTCTGAAGCCTGCTTGCAGCAAACACACACAGCCAGGCTGCCTCACAAAGAGTTGCAGTAGAAATCTGCCTCTCAGAGCTTTTATTTTTTCCTCTCAATGTCAATAAAATGTCAGTACCACTGATTCCAGAATCATCACTCACAAGATGTTGTGGTCTGTCTGAAAATGTAGTTATGTAGTAGTGGATTAGGAAGAGAAAGAGCTGCATTGCTGTCTTTTGTATCTCCTACAATACCTTTTGCCTTGGATTGCTGTACTACAGGAAGAAATCGTAGTGCAAACTAAGCTCCAGCTCATGGTGTTAGCTGGGTGAGCGAGCAGGAGTCTCTTGGCACAGCCCTGGTGTGAGTTATGTAAATCTTGTGCAGTGTATAAGCAACAGGCGGTTGGTGACGTAAAACTGAGCATTTGTCTCTGTTTACTGGCTAATGTGACATGGCCCCTTCCTGCAGCATTTGACTGAGCTGGCGGGATTAAATAGAGCCCTGACACTCCTAAGCAGAAAACGCCTCAGGCTGAATAATGGTTTCTGCTCTGGAATTCGGAGTTCTGGCCACAGCATGGGACCCGGTGGCTCCTGTGTTAGACCAAAGTCCGCTCGGCACAGATGGCAAAGGTCTGGCTGTGAGGCTGGCGTTGCTGAATTGCTGATTGATCCCCGTGGCCATGTTGTGCAGGACATTCCTCCAGTGCCTCCTTAGCAGAATGTCAGGAACTCCTGTGACTCACACAGCGATTATCTGCTGGCGCTGTGATGGATGGATTGATTGCCAAACTGATGAGGCTCTTTGGGTCCTCTTGAAATGCTTCCAGAGTGGCTCTACCCCCTGCTGTTGCCCCCTGTCTGGTGCTGCATTTTGAGTCCCCTGAGTTTTCTGTGAGGAGAAAGTGACACTGCTCCCGTGCAGTTTGGATTTTATCCAGAATGTCCGATTTGAATATTTTTTTTGCCATGAACACTGCAGGAATTGAACAGGAGGCAGAGTTTCTTTACTCACTGTTTCAAGCCTCTTTCCAGCTGGCAAGCAGCCCCACAAGCCCTGTGTTTGCTCTTGCTCAGGGTCACGCTGCAAATGTTTCTCTTGCTTTCACCTTGGCTCTCTGACTCGGACACATGACACCCCACCCCTGTTCAGCCCCTCAATATGTCACTGTGCCCACACAGAGCAGCTTCTGCAGGGCTTTGGTTTAGATGGTGCTTCCCAGTTTGTGAAGTCTTGGTTTGGTTTTTTTTTTTTCTATCCTGCTCAAAAAAGCAACACAGATTTCTGTAATCGTGAATAAGAAAACAGTTGTTGTGCCCATTGGGTTTGGAGAGATTTTACTCATCTCTATTCTCACAGCACCCACTCACAACATGTAAATTAGGGCCACAACCTCTCAGACGTGTATAAACAGAGGAATTACATGACTTGCCAAACACTTACGTAATGACTTAATAGTATATCGTGGAACTGAGCTAAGGCTCATGAATCCTCTTCCTGCCTGACTGTTCCTCTTCTCACATTAATTATCATGAGTTGTAGCTACACCGTAGCTCAGGAATCAATAGCATTGTGGTTTTCTGAATGTCCTTAGTATATCACAGGCTTGCACTGTCATTTATCTTTATTCAGTGAGAACTTTTGACTCAGGTGGTTTGTAAGTTCCTGTGAGTTGTGACTACCCAGGGCTGAGCAGGCGCTTTATTGATGAATAAACAGGTTGTACCTGATGTTGTGTTTCAAAAACAGCAAGGCTGGAGTAGTTGCCAGTGCCCTTTGGCCCTGAGAGTTATCAGAAGAGCGTTCTTCATGTTTTGTTCGTCTTGTGCTCCTTTTGGACCTTGTGTGCCAAAATAAAATTGAGAGGTTTTTTCCTTTTGAAATTAGGTGAGGTAACAAAGCTGGTGTGAAGAAACTGCCCCATGTTTGCCTCCTGTGGCATAGCTCTTCTCTTAGTGTCTCCTGAACTGTTCAGCAAGTTTCATAGAGAGCTATTGGAGTAGAGGTCTCCAAGACTTGTAAGTTCCAAGATTTCCAGGGAAAACAGAAGCAGAGTAGAAAAGTGATCTAAACCAGTGTCCCTGGCAAGAAAAAATACTGTATTTTGAGCTCTGTTATCTTGGAGAATCCACATGCAATAGACACAAAAGCTTTAAAAAACACATGAGCAGCAGAGCTATTACAGTCTGGACATTTTTGCTGAACTGTTTGGGATGACACATGGGCACCTGTGCAAACGGCCTGATCCACCTGTACTTCAGGTTGTAATGTGCTTTCTTCCTTTCCAGGAATCTACAAGCTGCCATCGGAGCCTACTATGATTTCGAGAGTCCAAATATCAATGTCCCCTCCATGTCATTTGTGGAAGATGTCACCATAGGTGAAGGAGAGTCCATCCCTCCTGATACCCAGTTTACAAAAACGTGGAGGATACAGAACACAGGTGAGGCCTTTGGACTGCAGAAAACCCCACACAGCAGGTGCTGGGATCCAGTGGGAGGGATGCTGGCTGGAGGCAGGAGGCTCACATGCATTCACCTGGGCTGGAGCCACCCTGAGGTGCTGCCAGCCCATGCAAGTTCCTCTTCTTGGGTTGGCACAAACATTTTGTGACAGGATGTGCAGCTCAGTCAGGTCATCAGTCTTGTTCCTCGTGCCACCACACAAACAAACTCTAGGAAACTTATAGACAAACGAGGCAGTGACACAAGGGTCATGTGGCAGGTCCACTTCTGGCAGAATTGCCTTTTCATGTTCTGAGAGGATGCAGGGCTGGAGTGACCACATTCCAATTTGAAGTAAGTCAAAGCAGTGACTGGGATCCAGGAAGTGAGGCCAGGCAAAGTGCATTCCCAGTGCTTGATCTCCTGGGATGCAGTCAGAGGAAAATGAGATCCATGGATGTGAAGGATTCCCTTGTGCTCAAGCAGTGAAGTGATAGGATGTTGCATGAAGATTTAAAACTGTGTGTCTGAATTTAACTGACCTGCTTGTACTGGTGTGAGGGAGAACAATCCCACACTGAGGTGTGATGTTGGGAGTCATCAGCGAGTCAGGTTCAGCTCTCAGTTTTTCTACTTCTGAATAACTGCAGTACTTGGGCTGAATATCCAAGTATGGCAGAGACTAAAACTGCACAAAAAATCTTTGAGTATTTCATCAGGATATGGGGAGATGTTTAATAACACTGATTTATAGAGAATGTGTTCTAGAGGAAGGGTTCAATATTTCAGTGTACTTTTTCTGCCTTCTTTTGTTTGAAAGTACAAAGAAAGGGTGACACATGGAACTTGCCTAAACTCCAGTTCTGTGAAAAGTTCACTGGCAATTTTTTTATAACTGTCCCAAACACAGGTACTACAAATCTAGTGTGACAGGTCTTGTTTCTCCACTCTTAGTACCTCCGTTTATGTGTGTTATGACTACACTTCTATCTCAGGCCCTTCCGACTCCTCCCTTCCCTGTTCCTCTGGTGTGCCCTTGCCTGGATGCAAATTCAGCCTTTATTTGGCATCCTAGTTCAGGAGATGTTTCATTGTGCTTGAAATGTTTCACCTTCTGAAATCCTGGGGCTTCTAAAATGAGGGACAGGAGCTCATCTTGATTTAGGGTTTCCTGGTGAGGCTGACATTTGTTTTGGCTTCTGTGTGGTTAAAACCTGGCTTGTGAAACTATCCATCCATGCCCTAACGGTAGTGCTGGAGGCCAGGGCTTGGTTCAGCCACTCTGCTGAGGGGTAGTGAAGTGCAGCTTCACATGCTGGTTATGACTGTGCAGTGTGAGGAGGACTGCAGCATTTAAAAACCATTCTTAAGTTAAATTAAGGTATAGTATCAAAGGGCTGTAGTGTTTCCAGATAATATCTACTTGTTCGGCAGATAACTGAAGCAGCGCCAAGGTTTTTAACAGCTCTACAGGAGTCCTTGATTAAATGACTTCAGTTCTAGAACACAAAATACCTGAGGCATGTGTCACTGGAGCGTTGCAGGTCTGATGAGTGTGACAGGCAGAGCTCAGAGATTGTCAGTTTGAGGCGTGTGAGCTGTGAGCTCAGTTCACTCAGGTTCTCGTATGTGTCAGTAAAAAACAATGCCCTGCTCTGGTACCTGCAGGATGGTGCTGCCTTGTCTGCCAAAAGAGCAGTTTGTGTAGTAGAACCATTGCTGAAAGAGCACCAGGATTTAACAGCCTGGCTTCCTCTCCCCACTCTGCCCCCAGCTGCTGCTGGCTCTGCAGGACACTCTCTGCTATTTATCATCTCCTGAGAGATGAGTGTACTGAAATAGAATGACATAATCATAATTTCGTTTTATGAGGCTTATCAGTTGCAGCGTTCTAGGCACCTTGCAAGCCTAAAGCCATTAAACCCGATAAAAATCACATAAATAATTTAAACTAAACCATGTTGCTGGGCTGCCAACCTCTGCAGATGAGACTTCATGCTCAAGTGCCCCACGCCTCAGGCTGAGGTCAGCCAGACAACCAGCTCCTGTTTCAGAGCCCTGCTCTCTCAGCACCTTTCCAGCTGTACTGCTACATCCCCCATGCTGAACATCCCGCTGCACTCCTGCTCTCCCCGTGAGGTTGTGAATTCCACAAGCAAGGACTTCACAAGAAAACCAGTCCTTGCCATGTCTTCACTGGAGTATTCACAGGGATTAAATTAGCAGGCAAGCTGTTGCAAAGGATGCTCCTTGAGGTAATGTGAGGTCAGGGCAGCCTCCGGCGCGCTCGCCTCGGACCAGACGGAGCAGTTCCAAGCTTCATGGTGGTTCAGGCTTTCCGTAGCCATTTCCGTCAGCCTCAGCTGAGCAGGAGGTATTCTCAGTCGTTGGCTTAGTCTCATCACATGACTGGGGAAGAAGCAAAAGAAAATTGTGCTAAATTGATATTTCATGAGTCTCAGAAGCACTTTTTCTTTCTGTCTGCCCCAGCACTTGTTATCTTTGGCAGCTGTGCTTGCACACAGGAGCTGTTTTCTGTCTCTCTGATTGCCAGATCACGCTGTCAGTCCCAATGTCTGCAGTCTAAACATGGATCTCCACAGATAAATTGTGTTCACAACCCTTCCCACCCTTGCACAAGCCCGAGAAAAGGGTTGGTGCAAGGAGAGAAATAAATCCATTTAGGAAATTGTGCTGGCACTTCAGTTACAGCTCAAGCTATGAGTTTCTCTTGAGATTCCTAACAGGCTTAGAAAGAAATGAATCCCTGAAAGGACGTGTTGCCAGCACTTTGTATAAATAACAGGTATTTGATGTAGCATGGCTCAATGCTTCATGCAGGGAGGTAGAAATGGGGTCACACACGCAGCCCTGCCCTTGTGTCTGCCTCTGGCCCTGGGGAAGGGGAGGTGTGTATAGGTTAGGTTTTGTTTGTTTGTTTGTTTTTTTGCAGCTGTTACACTGTGACTTTGAAAATTTTTTTGTGTAACAAAGACCCAGAGATTACTCAAATAGAAATATCAATTCTTCTGCTGGTCCCTAAATGCACCAGTTAAGCCTGCTCTGAAAACCAGGCTTCCTCAGCATCCACTGCTGCTATGTCCTGTGTATCTTGGTTTCCTTTGACCATCCAACAATTGCACAACTGTTTTAACAAGCATGTTTCATCCAGTCTTACACAAACAGACAAAGCTTTTCCTGGTGCTCTGTTAGTAATTCCCTCTCCTGTCTAATCCCAGGGACGGAGGCGTGGCCCCCAGGGGTTTGCCTGAAGTATGTCGGTGGAGACCAGTTTGGCCACGTGAACATGGTGATGGTGAGGTCCCTGGAGCCGCAGGAGATGGCCGATGTCAGCGTGCAGATGTGCAGCCCCAGCACCGCCGGAATGTATCAGGGACAGTGGCGGATGTGCACTGCCACGGGACTCTACTACGGAGGTGAGCAGCCCCTTTCCCAGCCTGCATTCCCTCTGGGGACAGCAGGGACATTGGTGGCCCCTGTGCTGTGCTCCGATAACAGAGCTGGAGGGCAGAGGTCTGCCAGCCCCGGGCCTAAATATAGAACACAGAGTGGAGGAAAACATCAAGGGAGCTGCTGCTTTGTTGTCTTGGTCAGTGTTTTCTAAGCCCTGGAACAAATTACAGATTACATAAAACTCTGGAAAACAAAGGGATGTGCATAGCTCTCCTGGAGGCTCTTTCCCAGTCAGTCCTTGTCAGAATTCTTTCCCAGTTTTCTATTGCTTTAACACTGTGAACTGCATATGAGCATAAAACAGTAGTGAAAACCTCATTTGAGAAGTAATGTCCAGGGTTTAGTGCAGTGATTTAGTGCATCCTCTGTGAGCCATTTCTCAGTTTAAAGAACACATATAGCTATTTTGCCTGGTGCTTCAGCATGGGCCTCCAACATCTGCCTTCAGTGCAGCCCACCTTTTTTGCCAGCTTTAGTTTACACTAAACATCTTTGTGTCTCGGCGGTTGGGAGTATCCCAAGTTTCAGGTTTGAGTGAGAGGTGTTGGCGCATGGAGGCAAAAATACCAGTGCCCAGAGGAGGGGGCTGCTGCCAGTACTGTCACTGCCGTGTCTGCAGGGGACACAGTGTGTCCCTGAGGGATGGACAGGGATGACATTCTCATGCAGGTGGGACAGCCTGTTCAGCTTTCGTTTCTGGTCCTGCGTGCTCATAAAGCCGAGGGTTTGTGGAGGTGTCCCAGCGTTGCCAGAAGTTGCCACTTTTGCCAGAACACAACCTGAAGATTAAACCTCTTTGTCCACCAAGCTCCGAGTCCGAGGGCCTCTTGCCCTGCAGCCGAGCTCGTGGGTTTGGTGTCGGCTGGCCCGAGGTCCGGCCCGGCGGTCCCGGGGATCCCATCCTGCGCCGGGGCCAAGCCGGGGCGGCACCGGAGCCGCAGGGCCGCGGGAGGGCGGCAGAGGGCGCTGCGGGGCCACTCCCGGGCCGCGGTGGGGGCGACGTTTATTGCGGGGAGGGGGTGACAGTGGGAGGGGGGTAGTGTACAGGGGTGGTCACACTGTGTGGTGGTGTGTGTGTACAGGGGTGGTCACACTGTGCAGGGATGGTCACACTGTGTGGTGGTGTGTGTGTACAGGGGTGGTCACACTGTGTGTGTACAAGGATCAGTGGTATGTGTATGCATGGGTCAGTGGGGGTGTGTGTACCGTTTTCAGTGAGGGAGGGTGTGCACGGGGGATTAATGATGTGTACCTGGGGGTCCCAGCTCTGGCAGAGTTCAGAGTTCCCTAAGCAAGTCGTGTGCTGCTAAGGTAAAATTCCACTGTTCTTAATTGGCTCCTAAAATTCAAATTGCTGATCCCAGCCCTGTTAAACTGGGGGCACTGGAACCAGTACTGTTAAAACTTCTTAAAAATGTGCTTTAAGCAATAAGTCTTTTTCTTGCTGGTATAAAGGATGGAATTAATGTTCTGTTTTGCTCCTGCCCCTTCTTTGTAAACTGCCATCTAGTGACACCCCAAACATGTCTTTCCACAGATGTCATCTGGGTGATCCTCAGCGTGGAAGTTGGAGGACTTCTGGGTGTCACACAGCAGCTGTCATCCTTTGAAACAGAGTTCAACACGCAGCCGCATCGCAAGGTAGAAGGAAACTTTAACCCGTTCGCCTCTCCACAGAAGAACAGGCAACCAGATGAAAACAACCTAAAAGACCCTGGGGGTTCCGAGCTAGGCACAATCAGCAAAAACACATGGGGGCCTGCTCCTGACCAAATCGAACAAGATCAGAATGGACTGTCACAAAACTCTGTAAATCTCTCCCCCAGCAGTCACTCGAACAACTTGTCGGTAGTGACGTACAGTAAGGTAGGTGCCCTGGGCGAGCAGGAGAATGGGTAGGGGAGGAGCCTGGCAGGTGTGTAATTGCTCTTCCTTCCAAACTGCAAAGCCCTTTCCTTCTGCTTCTGCCAGACCTGCTAAGGAAGGTTCTGAATTTGACTGTCTGACTCTGCCAACTCCTCATGTTATATTAAAATATTTTTTGCCTCTGATAGACTCTACCAGATCCACCTTTTTGTTTTTGCTTCAAGTCCTTCTTAAAATTTATATAACCTTGTTTGGGTGCTGTAACCGCAAGTGGCCGGAGCTTGCTCCGGTTGCGTGTGCAAATAAGTCAAAATATCTCTCTAGATGTGTCCTGAGTTTGACATAATTTTGAACAGAGAACAAATAACCACACCCTCAAACTTCAGATTAGCCAGATAATTTCTTTTTAGCTGGTGTGGGGAGACTACAGAGCTCACCATTTGATCCCAGAAGCTGCCTGCAGGAACAGTCAATCAAAGGACTGTTCCTGTCTGTGTCCTTGTCTTGTTCATAATTGTAGGTGACTTTTAAATTATCTTTACTTTAAATCTCTTTCAAAAGCTTGCTTGGTGGATGCTATATGAGTCTGAGTGATATTTTGACTGTTTTTATTTGCTTGTGTGTGAAAAATGAATTGCAGGATTATTTACAATTCAGAATCCACCTGTTAATGCAGCAGTATGTGTAGGTGTGTACTGTCGTATGTCAAACTAGTTTGATTTTTAAAATCCTTTAAAAATGCTTTACTGTATTTTGAGCAGGCTGTGTAGGACAATAACACTTGGTTGCTGAATGACTTAATAAAGCCCTAATGTTAGTTCACCTACAGCACTTTAGTTCCTCCCTGGATGACCTGCCTGTCCTGTGCCAGTGGATCTTGTTTTAGTGACCTTTGCCCCAGGGCTGTGCATTTTTTAGGGTTGGCATGCACGGGGTGAGCCTGACTGCCATCCCCTAGTGCTCCCAAACACCATCACTGGGCTGGCTCCTGCTGCCAGGCTCTGCTCATCACAGTGGAGTGGATGGCTTGGGCACTGCTTCACCTGTCAGTGAAACACCACCTGAATTAGCAGTGCTGAAAGTCGCTGCTTTAGTGGCGGTGTGGTGGGGTCATGGTGCTCCCCCAGGGGCTGGGCTGGGACTGACTTCAGAGAATGTGGGTGTGAGGATCCAGAGCCTGTGGCAAGGAGCAGCTGTGCTATGGGAGAGAAGCCAACAGGGGAGTGAAGCACCACCTGAGAGGTGTCACTAGGCTGAAGTGAGCTGGTTTAGCTGGTAACCCAGAGCTCCATGCTCTGAGGAAAGGAGGGTGGTTATAATCTAACCCCAAACATAGGGCAGATGACCTTTCCTCCTGTTCTTTTCTATTGTTTTGTTTTGGGGTTGTTTCTTTTTGTATTTACAGAATATTCTTGGGTGGATTTGAGGTGGATTATCCAAGATTAAAGCAGACATTTTGTTTGTTTGCTTCAGAAAGGACAACTTTGTGGTCCTTTTTGGCTGGGGGTGGGAGATATGGAAAAGCTACTTGATTTTTGGGTGTTTTTGTCTCTACTGCAGTTTTTTTTTTTTTTTATTTGTGACGTACTAAAACAAATTATCTTCTCCTTTGGAGGCTGTTCTGGTAGATCTGAAGATCTGAGTCCTGTTCCAGCCTTGCCCATCCTGCCTGGGGCAGGAAGCTTTCTGCCACAGACCCAGTATTCATATTGGTACAGTACTGGTTCTCTAGTAAACAAGTTTGAGGGAGTTGGACATCCCAGCCACTTGGTCTGGTTTGAAATGGCAGGTGAACATTCCCCCCATTCCCTGGCCAGGCCTCTGGAAAAGAAGATCCAGTTTTGTTTGGCTTTTTCCCTTGGTGTGCATGGTGTCCCCATCTGGGGATGCTGCTGGAACAGAGGAGGGGTTATTAGAGGTGATGTCAGGAGTATTGAATCACCTGAGGAACAGATGGAGCTCCAGTACCTGTTGGGAAAAGCTCTACCTGGCCCATCTTCTCCATGCCCCCAGGGGATCTGACCTGTACTCGGCTGCTGCAGAGGAGAAGGGAAACTACTGCACTGGCAGTTGCTGTCTTGTGATTGAATATCGATGTGAAAGGCTTTATTTCAGGTTCTGGAGCAGACAAAAGAGCGCTGTGGGTTGGTTAGGCAGTGGCACAGACTCCAGAATTCCTGGATTTTATTTGTCTTAGGCAGGAGCGCTGATGTTCTTGTCTCCTTTCATGGAGCTGGGAGATGGAGGGAATCCCCAGTCATGTTTGACAAGCCATTTGGTGAGAGAAGGGGATGGTTCAGGTTTAGTTAAAGTGTTGAGAAGAGCCTGTGTTCTGTATTTAGAAGTAAAATAAGCCCTTAAATATTTCTCAGGTGACTGTGGAGGCTTCCTGTGCTGAGAGGCACTGGGGACACCCAGTCATGCAGTGCATGAGACCATGAAATCTTTGAGATAAAATGAGCAGTTTCTGGCATCTGCAGGTGTAAAACATACTCGAAGCTGCCAGACCTTGTCGGAATTAGTTCTCCCTCTGGTGCACTGAGCAGGTGTGACTTGTCCTCTAGAACTCCCCATTGGAGTCAGGATTGTGGCAACGCCGACGTGCCATCTGCTGCTGGGTTAGACAAGTACAGCAGCCTTTCACACCTGGAAACATACAGAATGCTTTTATACAGCAGCAGAGTGTGTGTGGTTTGGGTACCCTGCTCAGTGGAACAAGCTTTCCTAGGGAAAAACAAACAAAACCAGACACAGAGTTCCCTGTAAGCGGATAAGATGAAACCTGTGGCATGGTTGGAACAAACTGTGTGCTCTTTATTCCTGCTATGGCACCCACCTCCTTGGGGCCCCCTGCCCACCTTCCACACACACCACAGGCCAGAGCCTGTCAGGACTTTGCTTGAAGCATGTTGTTGTTAAATCTGTTCCCAGTGGAATTTTTGCATGTTCTTAGCTGTAAAGATGTGCCTAAGTGCAGAATAGGATGCCCAGAAATCCCCATGCACAGATATTTTATTCTCTGGCAATCGCTTTTTCTGGATTCTACAGAGATCTGAGGCTGATACAGCTTCCTCCTATTTACTCCTGTTTCATAGCAACCCTGCACGGTCACTGCTGCTCTCTTCTGACTGGCTTTTCCATTAAAAGCCAAGGATCCAGTCTTACAGTGCCTGGGAATTAGAGTTTAATTGCTTAACTGAGGAAAGAAACTTACAGGTTTTCCCATGTCTGGGAAGATCAGAAGTGAATAGCCATATCCTGACACTTAGATTGTACTTAACATCTCTGTGTAAAATCCATAGATCTGTATCTAAACCTGCTGCCCAGGTGAACTGAGGAATTGCTGCTCTCTCTGTCATGCAGAAAACTGCACGTGGAAGTTGTGATTCTGCAAAGATTTGCCCAGACAGGGCACTGGGCAAATGGTGCCTGCCTGTCCTTGTCCTTGCTTGTGCAGCTCTTCAAAGCCTAGTGAAATGGAAACATATTTGGAGTTAACAGCTTTAAAATCTGAACTCCCTTTTTTCCTGCTGTGTTTATGCTCCCCATCTCCCTCCATTCTGTGTGGAGCTGAGCTACTTGGCAGCTTTCTGTACCTGAGGGGAAACCAACCCTGTGTCCTTGGAGCCTTTAGCTGGCTTTCCCTCTCCAAGTTTAAATGTTGTTGCTGCTTCTAGAGCCGTGCTTCTCCCAAACCAGGGCCACCACTTTGCAGATTTCTGGAGTACCTCTGTAAACTTTAGACAGAAATGCTTTTACTGGAAACTGGGCATCAAACTGTCTTTGTGCATGAGGATGATGCCCCAGAAACGTTTGCATCCGTAGAGGAGAGAAGCTCCTTCCATCCTGGTGTCTGGGCTTCACTCTGGGCTGGTCACCCCAGGATTACATCCATTTAGACACAGTGGGAGAATATTGGGCTTGGAGCTCCCATGGCTGCTCCCACAGCACTGCAGCCTGGGCTGGGCTGGCATGAGCTGGTTTGCCTCTCTGGTGAGAGATTGGTGCTTTGCGTGCTGCGTGTCAGCTCATCCATGAAATCCACGTCCTTCTGGTCTGTAGGAAGTACCAGATAATCTGATTTTAGCCCCACTTTGCTCCAGTGCAGCCCAGCAGAGTTTCCCAGTTGTTTATCCTGGCCCAGCAGCATGTCAGGGATTTGTGCATGGGAACTCAATCAGGTACCTCCCTGTCGCCTCCTCACCCGTGGGCACCTGAACCAGCCCTGCCAGTGCCTGCTCCCAGAAGGTCCTGAACTTCCTGGTGGTCTCCTGGCCACGCCATGTTTGCACAGCATGCATGGAATAAAACACAAGTGCTGGATGCTTTGTTCTCTGTTTGTGCTCAGTTTACGTAAGCGAGGTTGGAGCAGCGTGGGGTAGGAGCGGCCTGAGGGGATGGGGACGGGCAGTGTGGGATTGGGCCACTGTCAGTGTCCACTGGGGGACTCCTGTATTGCTGTGCATCCACCTCTTGTCCCTGGAAGTGTACCTGCATTGGTGGTGACTCAGTCACAGAGGTGAAATAAAAAGCTGTCTGAAAGCCTGTGTGTGATGGTTTATGAAAGATTCCCTTAATCCTCACTTTGTTCCCAGCACAGGTGCCTCCGTTTACAGAGCTCAGTATTCAAAAGGGGTTTTAACTTCCCAAAATGTCTCACTTCCCTTCTAGAAGCACGAGTCATGATAATTTGTACCAGTAGTTGTCATGCAGAGTCTTTGCATTGGAAAATCACAGTTCTCACACACTGATCTGTGTGAAGAGCCAGTGCTCCCACCAGCAAGTGAGCAGTTACTTCTGGGGAACATTCTGGAAGAACTGAAAGTGAATTTGCAAAGCTGCAGCTGAGCTTTTCGTAAAGACAGTGATCCCACTTGGAGAATAGATGGGAATGCACCAAAAATAGTGGGAATAATCCTTCCATTGGAGCAACTTGGAAAAACTGCAATTGTCTGCAGAATTATTTTTGCATGTTTGTGATGTAAAATGTTGCATAGAGGGGATAATTAGGCTTGAAAATGTCATATAGGGGTTTGGTATTTGCATTGCAGCAGTAGCTGGAATTTTCTGGTATGAAACCCTTACATTGTGCAGGATAAATTAATGTCATGGGACAGGGGAGGGGGTGTCACCTGCACAGGGTCTGCACTAAAGCAGCTCTCACTCAGCCTAAAGAGACAAGTAGGGTTCAGTTTTGCTACGTTCTCATGTCCAGTAGTGAACCTCGGGTAGGTGAAATGCAGTGAAGAGTGGCAATCCCAAAAGCAAAGATTTGGGGCTTTTCCATGATGAAATTCCTTGTGTCAGGAGGAGCTGACCATGGTCGTTGTGGGGACTGCTTTGGCATTGCCAGGGAAGCTCATTCCAGGCTGTGAGGTATCCAGTGCAGGGTGGCAGGTGGTGCAGAGCTGTACATGCTGAGGAATCTCTTGTGCTGAACTAAATTTTGGGTTTAATTGACGTGGTTAGCATAATTGCATAGCCTTAAATTAGATGCTCCAGAAACCAGTATGTGGAGATCCAGAGGGTTTCCCTGCAAACCAGCTCATGGTGACTTCACAGAGCCTCTGCATCCAAATCAATAATGAGCTGCTCTGATGTCAGACTGAGGGTGACTGGCAGTTCCTCACACCACGGGGAGATGCTTGGGAAACCCCCAAATTAAAGCAAGCAAGGTGGTTTTGCCTCTGGCATTCCCTGTGAGGTGACACGGGGTAAGGTGTGCCCCCAGCAGAGGAGCAGGGGATGGTTAAACCCCTCCAGAGCTCACCAGGCAGTGCCTCAAACAAAGCCTTGTGTGCAGGTAGCTCAAAGATGAAGCAAATTCTGGCAAATGTGTCTGTACAGGTAATCGGCAGCAAATCCTGTTTTCCTTCTGCAGAGTGCTAAATACAATGGCTTAATCCCTGTGAGGTGAGACTGCTTGGGATCCTGTTTATACATTGCTCTCCTGTGTCCTTTTTTTGTGCACCTGTTCACGCCATCTTAATGTTTCTCTCCTGCTTCTCCTTTTCCCCCTATCTCAGCGACTGTATTTTTGGAAATGTTAGATATCTCAGTAATTGGATTTTGATGGGAGCATCTCCTTCCTGAGGTGAACTGTCATGCTGGAATCTGCTGGCTGTTCTCTTCTGAAAAGCTTTACAAACTGGCACTGCAGCATATTCCTGGGGTAGAAGCGTGTTTGTTTTTCCATCACTTGCATGTATTTCTGTCTGCAAACAGCAATTTCCACGTTCCCAGTCTTTCATACATCCCACGCAGTTCAGGAGATGTCCTGGTTAATTGTCTGCTGATCCTCCTCTTGGTTGGATTCTGAGAGCTGCTGAGAGCTGCTTCATTTTACCATTTGCTTGTATTTGCCACCTGATATACCCCAAAGAATGAACTTCTTCTCTCCAGCTGTAGCAAGATTATAGACTGTTCATGGCACTTCCTTCCTAGTCAAATCTGCAGCAGAGCTCTCCAGCCTGGGGTTTGCCAGTGACGTAGATTCTCTGTACAATCCCTGTTCTGACTCATGGCTCCATGGCCCTGGCTCCTGCAGTGAGGGGGTTTTGAAGTTGTAGAGCATGCAGGAAATGGTATTTCCTAGGGAGTTTTCCCAGTTAAAGGCAGAGTGGTAAAAACTGAGGCCAGAGCTTCCTGTTCAGCCAGAGCAGGAATGGTTTTGGCTGTTTGGGCTCTCACTGCCTTACCCAGAAAGTGCTGCTGGGAAGAGCTAGACTGTGTTTAGAATCATTTGCATAATGGTCTTCCGACTCTGCCATAAGATAATTTTTTCTCCCTCATCTCCCTGCTGACCTCAGTGTGTGTCTGGGTTTTGTTGTGGGGGTTGTACCTTCATCAGTGACAAATTTCATCTCCCTAAGAGCTGGGGCATCTCTCGCTCCCTGTGGGTCTTTCTTTTGCTTCCTCATGAAACCCCAGATAGCTGATCCAGACAATAGAAGTTACAAAAGGAGTTCCTGTTAATTTGAGACCTGTGACTAGATCTGACATTTAGGTGACTCACTTCAGGATGTAAAGGAGGGAAATGGATTCTGTAGGAAGCATTTTGGGGGTTTTGGTTTTGCTCTGGGTGATTTCACTGGAGGCAAATGTGTATTGTTACCCTGAGAGGGCATAAATGGCACTTGTGGGAACGTGGATTTTTTTTTCTGGGTTTTTTTTTTTTCTGATACAGCCTCTTACCCAGTTACAGCCCCATGTCTCTGGGACAGACTGGGGAGGCTGCAGGGGCTGAGCCTGCAGGTGTTGTAGCATCTGTAGGGGATTCTGGTATAGAAAACATAAGTTATTTTGTGGCCTTGGCCTAAAAAACACCTGACAGAGGTAAGTGGTGGCATCTGCCCTCTCTAGGGAAACCAGCCCTGGAATCTGTGGTTTAGGATGTTCTTGGAGCCACAGTGGGGTTGGTGGGAAGCCCTGGGCTGAGCTGGGCACTCTTCAGAGCTGAGCATTGAGCATTTTGTTTCTTGCCTGTTGAAAATTGATTATGTCTCCAACTTTCTTTCAGGGTTTCCACGGTCCTTATCACTTCGGACAGTCTTAAAACACAAAAACACAAAACGGGTATCGACAAGAGGAGAATTTAAGAAAAAGCTGACTTTTGGGGGAAGGGAGGGGGATTCATGTGGCAGACAGACACAGCGTGGACCCCCCTTCTCTGCCTCCGTGTTCTGGATAAAGAAGAAAAAACAAAAGCCCAGTAACTTAAGACTAGCTGTTTCCAGAGGAAAATCCAAAACCTGAGTATGCATGTGTGACTGCTGGATTTCAGAGTGGTGTAAATGCTATGAGGAAGAAGAGACACCAACACTATGGGTTTTTAGAAATCATCTTCACACGTAATTAGGTAGCTTAAAAAGAAGTTTAAAAATGAAAATTTAAAAGCCATCTTTAAAAAGAAAGAATATTTTGCCTACAGAGCGGTTGTAGTTTGAGCAAATGTTTAATTTCTGTTTGTTTCTTGTTCATATTTTTTTTTTCCTAAGGGACAGCGTGCATTTTCCCAGAATGTCCTGGTTTGCTGCCGAACGGGACTGGCTCGGCACCCGCTGGGGTTTGTGCAGGGACTGCTTCTGTCAGACTTTTTTAATGCCAGGTTGGGTCTGCACCCAGCACTGTGTTTTTAACAGCATCTGCTGGTTTCAGTTACCAACTTTTTAATCCTTTTATTTCTTCTTTTCCTTTTGGTTTGGGTGTTGCTGTTAGTTGTCCTGCGTGTCGTTGGGAGCCACGCTATGGCCAGGTCCTGGTACCAGAGTTGGAGACTCTGGGACTTCTGGGATAACATGGAGGGTTCATCTCCCTTCCCCCTTGTACATGAAGTACACAAATACACACCCATGTTAATAAGAAACTGATTTATTCAAGTTCCTGAGCTGTCCTGTGTGGTTAGCAGTTTAAAATCCCTTTTTGTTCACTCTTGATGTGCAGTAGCTGTGCCTGGAGCTGTGTGCCAAGGGGAATCTCTGTAGCTATAATTCACCTGCTGGTAGTTGCAAAGCTTCACAGTCATCCTGTCCTTTTCATTTGGAGTCTCCCTTCTCTCTTTCAGAGCATAAGTTTGTATTTGTTTCTCCTGTGCTGAGGTGTAGCTTAGAGGCTGATCCATGTGTTCTGGAGCACAGAGCAGGAGTTGGCACCACCAGCTGGGTCCCACTGTCACCTCTTCTTCTGCCTTTGTCGTCTGGGCTGAGGCTCTGAGTAAGCTCTCAGGGTTCATGTTAGGGAAGGGATTGCAAAATGTTTGGGCTGCTCTGCTGTTCCTCCAGCGTGTTTTCTTCCCGTTCTGGACTGGGAAGTGCATTGTGAGGGGAGACAGCTCGGGCTTGGGCGCTGTGGTGGATTTATTCTGAATTTTGCTGTCCCTGCAAACAGAAGGGAGTGAGCCCAGCAGCACCATCCTGCCCAAACGAACCAGGCTGGAACAGCCATCTGCCAAAGATACAGGAATATGCAAAGCTCCTTTTACCTTCTTCCAGATCTTTCCAGTGAATACTTTTCCCCGTGTCAGAGCTGCACACTGCATGGCTTTGCCCTCACTGCTCTTGGCTGCTTGTGTTTTCGTGGCTGGTTTTGAATGGGGGAATCCTTTGTTGCAGCTACCAAGGACTGGTACCCGAGTGCATTTGGATGGACCTGGTGGGGACAGTGGGAGTTCCTTGTGTCCAACGGAGGAAGGATTGGGTGATGGATTTTGTTTGTATTTCAGAGGTTCAGTTGTTAAAGATCACCATTAGCTTAAAATCTCCCTTCAGAAATCTGTTAGCTGGGAGAAACAATATAAAAAACTACCTGTACAGAAGTGGTACTGCAGGATTTGAACATCCTGACACTTGCATTCTGGTGGGCACTTGGCTCTGCCCTGGAGCTGGAGCAGTGTTGGGATTGGAGTGAACCTGCTGTAGGTGCTGCTTCTTGGAAGGTTTGGTTCTTGTCCTGTGACAACATTTTACCTTGGATTAGTTGCCCCTCTCTGAGAATTCATCTGCAGCCCCACAGTGTGGTGTGGGCAGGGGGAATCTTTCCTCATTCCCTCCTTTCCTCGCAGATGGCTCATGAGCCCCTCTGAGGGTATGAACATCACACCTGCAGCACTGCTGCTCCCCTTCTGAGGGCACTGAACCTCTGGAGACTGCTCTTGGTCCAAGTGACAAGGTGATTCCTTATCTTTATTAGCTCCTTGTGTCAGCTGCGTAGTGGAAGGGAGGGGAAATCAAGGTCTGAGTCTGAGAGTTAGAGCTGCTGCTGTGACCTTTGCCTGGTGTCAGCAGAGACACCTGGGAGACCCTTGCACTCGGATACCCCCATGCTGGCTTTCTGCTCCCAGGCACGTGTGCTCCTCCCGTGTCCCTTGGCTGCCACTCTCGTGTTCCTGTGCTCCTCCTAAGGCTGAATTTCCCTTGTCTTGAAAAATCAAAACCTGCATGCGCCCCAAGTAGCCATGTGCTTTCCCACTCCGAAGGCACACGCGTTCGCAGTCCGTGGTGTCCCGGTGACAAGGGTCACATGTTTCAGCAGGGCTCTGAGATCTGCAGCTCTTGCTGCTCACATCTCGCTCTGCCCAGGCAGCTGAGGGATCCACAGAGCACTGGGTCTGGTTGTGGCCCTGGCTGTGGCACTGGAAGGATGTTTAAAACAGGGGTTGCTCTAGCTCTGTGTTTTTCTTCGAGTAAAAACTGTTTTGCTGAGGCCAAAGGTGGTTTTATCTCCTTGGAACTTCGTGGTGCAGTCAGCTCTCAGATGGCTCGTGCTTCAGGTGTCCAGCTTTTAATGGGGAGATCTGAGATGCATTTGGCTAAGTTCTGCCCAGGTGACCTTGTGACACTGCGGTTTGTATCAGTTCCCACAGGGAAAAGGGTAATGCAGAACATCTCTGATGGCCTCTAAGTGGGTCCCTGTGGCAAGTAAGAGCCACTTGGGCCCTGTCACTAACACAGCTCAAGCAGTGTCACCTCCCAGCCTTGGCAAACTGGAGCAGGGTGTCCCTGGGACTGGCCCTGAAGTGGCAGTTTCACGGGAGGCGGTGAGAGAGTGGGAATCTTCTGCCCACACCTCAGGAGTGTTGGATTCGAACCCCGCCAAGGTTTGGGAGCTGGGGCAGAGCCGTGCAGTCGGAGAGCAGTGGTGTGGGTGGGAAATGCACGCTGTCCCACGTCTGGGTTTCTGTTGTGTTTAATTTTTTCCGTGTGTGAGTGCGTGGGTGGTTCCCAGCCTGTCTGTGCTCGCCGGGGCAGTGCATGTGTAGCACGGGATGGTGTGTTGCCTCTCTGAGTCTGGGAGAAGTCCTATGATAGCACATTGGGGGTGAAAATAAAGGAAGCTTTTTCCTTAATGTATAAATGAATATTTGTATGATTAAATTAACACAGAAAAAAAAATGCTCTGTAGCTGTTGAGAGTTTTATTGAAGCTGCAAAATTTCTGAGTCTGTCACCTTGTAGTTAAATGTACCCAGTCTGCTCCATCCCCAGAGTGTTTCCAGACACTCAGGCACAACACCCTTGAACCCTCTAGCCCTAATTTACTCCAGATTGCTTTGAAACCAGACCAAATTTGGTGCATATTGAGGTTGTCAAACCACCTGTCAAACCCCTGGGTGGGGATGAAAGTGGGGAGAGGCCATGGGGTTGCTTGTGAGGCTGAGGGAGATTCCCTCATGACCAGGTCAGGTTACTTCAGCACGATAATTCCTGAGGAGTGGGATGGTCTCAGCAATCTCCATACAAGGGGCACCAGCACGAAGTGACACCACAGCTGTGTCCCCCGGTGCTCCTTGCATGGCTGATCCACATCACAGCCCTTCTCTCAGAGCCTGGTGTGGGATGGGGTGATGCTTCACTCTTCAAACAGCCCAAACCTGAGGGGTCAGACCTGAGGGATCAGACCTTCCATCTCCTGGGTCACTCAGGGAGGCAGGAGAGGGAGTTTAAAGGAAGAAAGTTTGTTTTATCTTTTCTCACAATCCCTAAGGAAACAGCTGGTGCTGTGGATCAGGATGGGGGCACGTGAAAGTCTCGCTTTGCTGGGCACCTTGCAGAGTTGTCTCAGGTGGATCTGAGTTCCCAGGTGAGGCCTTGCTGCTCAGGACACCCAGCCCAGGCATTACCTGGATAAACTGCACCACAGAGCAGCTCAGCTGAGGCCATTCCTTTGCTTACCTGGAAGTTTGTTACTAATCCCCACGAGAAACCTCACTCTGTGTGTGCTGGCTTTGCTTTTATCATTTGAATAAATGCCTGGAGCTTTCATCTGCCGGTTAAGCTTGACTGAAAGCCTGACTGGGAACAGACATCCTGCTACCTGTGCCTGGGGGTGTTTGTTTTGTGCCCTGAGCAGAACGCGCCCCTCGAGCTCGGGGTGCTCGTGGGTGTCCCGAGGCTGCTGTGTTTGGGCAGGGGAGGATCACCCGCCCTGCTCGCTGCCCAGCTTTGCATTTACTCCTTATTTGCTCGAAAGAATCTGTTTATCTTTAGGGTTGCAACCTGTCAGAGGCTGCCAGCGCAGGACAATCCCATCACACCTTTAATGGTATCTCCTGAGTGGGCAAATAACCGGTGGGATTGCCTGGTGGAGGTCATCCCGCGATCCTGGGTGCAGAGTGGGCAGGAGGCCAAGGCAAACGGCCTCCTCAGGCACCTGGGAGCTGCTTGGGTGCTGCTTTGGCTGCTTGTTTATTTTTTTAGGGGAACCAGATCGTTGTCCATTAAAAGTTGCAAAATTAATTCTGGTTTTATGCGGGTTTTTGGTTCCCAAAGCAATGGCGGTCAGAAGGAGGGTGTTCCCAGGTTTTTGGGGTGGATTACAGGGATGAGGGTGTGCTCAGCACCCAGGACTGCTCAGGCCTGTGCCCTATGCCTTTTTGGGTACTCACCCTCCTCGGGCTGGAGGGAAGAGCAGGATCTGCTCCAAAACCTGCCCAGCACCACTGCATGTCCTCATATCTGCAGGCATGACCTCCAAGGCTCCAGTGGCCACCTACCCATCCAGGAGCAGCACCTGGAACAGTGGCAGAGAGGAAGAGGGCAGGTCATTGTGATTTTTATTTATTTTTCCTCTTCTCCCTGCTGCATCCACTAATCCTGCGGCAGCAGCCCGTGGTGTGCAGCGCAGTGCCGAGGGAGGATCTTCCCTCTGCTTGTGCAGCTCTGCAGATCCCTTGGGATGCACAGGGGAATTTTAATGGCCCAGAGGGGAAATGAGGCCAAGCCAGGGGTGGGATGCTACCAGGGGTCCACGAGGAAGGAGCAGGATCAGGGGAACCTGGGCTCTTCCTGAAAGCTCTCCACAACCTGCTCTCCCTCTGCCTGTGCGTTTCGTTGGAAAATTCCCAGTTACGCGGGAATTATTTAAGGAAGTCTAATCTCAAACGTTTCCTACCCCATTGATAAAACAGCCAAGTAGTAAAAGCTCTGCAGAGCCCAGCGAGGAGGCAGATGGCACGCGTGGGCACAGACCAGCCCTGTTTGCCCCATGGAATGCTGCAGGCTCAGCTCTGCACAGCAGCTGCAGCTGGGCTGGCTCTGGAGCTGCCTCCTCACTCATTGCATTCCCGTATTTTGGTTGTCTCTTCCCCGCAGGAGTGATGCCTTCATAGAAACTCAAAGTGTGGGGGAAAGGTTTGGTTTTCACCACTGAACACACAGAGCGAGTGGTGCAGTGTCCTGTTGTGAGGTGGCTCGGCCATGCTGAGAGTGGGGACACTGCAGGAATCACAGCTCCTTATGCTGCCAGGGGACAGTGTTGGGAACAGGGCTGACCTGGGGGGCTGATCTTTGTGCTGGGGCTCCCAGCCGAGGTGTTCCAACAGGGTTTGCTGGCGACAGGCCCAGCCTGGGGCAGGTGCCAGCAGAGGGAGCTGAGGTTGTTCCTCATCCACAAAACCCTTTGGAGCTGCTGGATGTGGCTTTTCCAGGCTCACTGCTGGTGACAGTGGCCAGGCAGGCGAGAGCTGTGTCCCCCCACACTCCCAGAGCAGCTGCTGTCCTGAGTGGGCTTGGCTGGGCGGTGAGGTGGCACATGTCACCTGGCCTGTCACCACCGCTGTGGGACTGGGGCGATGCTGCCGAGCCAGGCAGGAGTTGCTGGGCAGGGACAGCATGGGTATGACCCTCTGGGTTGGGAATGAGGAAGGGTCTGCACACCAGCAGGTCCATGTTGTGTCCCATTTTGAAGGGTATTGGGGACTAAAGGGGGTCTGGGTGCTCTGTTCTGGCCCCAAAGTGGTGCACAGCTCTGTGGGAGGGAGGGACCCCCAAACCTCGGGGCTGAGGTAAGGCCCTTTTTCCAGGCCTTTCTCCAGGAAAGCCATCCTGCAGGATGGGGCTTTCAGCCTCTCCTGGGTGTCTCTACTCTGCTGGTGTGGAGCAGCTGGGCTCGGCACTGTCTGTGCTGCACTGACATCCAGGGGAAAACACAGCAAGAACTCACATTCCTTATCTAATCTGCAGCATTTTCCCTCCTCGCTGTTTACTGTGGCCACGTTTCCTCAATTAATTGACAGCTGCAGGCTGGGCTGTGACGTTAGCCTGTGGCAATGAATCCCCAGACCTAGGGTGGCATTGGAGAGACCCCAGGATGAGCCCCTCGAACCCCTGTGAGCCCAGCAGGGCCATGAACCCTCTGCTAGGTGACAGCAAGAGGCACCTGAGGACTGATACTGCCATGTTGGGCAGCAGAGAGGGTCCCTGTCCCCAGCTGAAGGGACACTTGAACCCATCCTGTCCTGCCTCAGCCTCAGCAGTCCCTGTGCTGCACCAACTGCGGCTGTTCATGGCCAGAGCAGGGCTTGGCTGGATTCTGCAAGGGTGTTGGGCAATTGTGGCCACTGTGCCCTTGTGGGTGTCCCCCCAAGCCCCCTGAGCTTGGCAGGGCATGGCAGCAGCCTCAAATCCCCCAAAGTCCCACAGTCTGCTGCTGTGGTTCACAGTGGGATGGGGGGAGGACAAATCCCCAAACTGCAGCTTTGGAGCAGCCTGGTTTGTCCATCTTGGGAAGAGGGGGTGAGTTGGGGCTCAATGCTCTGCAGGTGCCTCCCTGAGCAGAGAGCTCTCCTCGGGATGAGCCTGGCTGCTCTGCCTTGCCCACGGGCAGCAGGCTGGGAGGAAGCAGCTGAGGGTGCCTGAGAAGCAGGTTTGTCCGAATTTTAAAGGGATCTAAATCAATAGCGATAAGGAAACAATTATTTAAAGAGCAAACAAATGGAAACTGCTAAATGTACCTTTTTTTTCCCTTTTTTTTTTTCTTTTTGTGGGTGAAGGGTGCAAGGCCAATGTCTCTGGGTGCTGGTAGTTAGTCCCTGCTGGGACCACCCTGGGGTGGGCAGTGAGGCAGCTCTGCTTGCTCAGCCCAGCCCCAGCCAGGCTGCAAACGAGCCTCACAGGACAAAGTGTTGTTTCATCCCACGAGGAAAAAGCTTTTATGGGTCATCTGGAAACGCTAATCCTCAGGTGAGCCCATTTGTGACGTTCGTGAGCCTGTTGATGGTGTCACTGCAGGTGCTGGGTCAGCGGGGACAGGGACAGTCCTAGGCTGGTGCAGGGACACTGCTGTGTGTTGCCTGC